>NC_133161.1:49627500-50877500 GCF_040802235.1 Manis javanica | reverse complement strand
CCAGGGGACTGGAGGTTGCCTGGGAACTGAACTCCAATTTGGAAAGTGATTGCGTGCTAAGTCCCCACTCGAACCCCTGCATAGATGTTAAAATTTACTTGCTCACTAAATACAAGGAGAGCCTTCTTGGCGTTGCTCTTGTGCTGCAACACCTTGAGTTCCCCGGCTGGTCCTTTAAGATCTTTGGCATTTCGTCGCATTCCCTCCAAATCTGCGGGTCAGAAGCAAGGGGGAGCCGGCAGGGGCTGGTGAACCTTTTGAAATAGTTATGACAGAGTACAGTTGACCCTTGAACAATCTGGAGGTTAGGAGTGCCGACCCCCCATGCAGTTGAAAATCCACTTTTTATTCCCCCAAAACTTTACTACTAATAGCCTAAAGTTTTACTGGAAACCTTACCAATAATAGAAACAGATGATTAATATATTTTGTATGTTCTATGTATTATTACTGTGTTTTTAAAATAAAATCTAGAGAAAAGGAAATGTTTTTTCAAATGTTTTTGCAAATCTCCAAGAAAATTCCCAATATATTTATTGAAAAAAAGTCCACATATAAAAAGACCTGCATAGCTAAACCTATGTTCTTCAAAGGTCAGTTGTATTGCATTAGTGTGTGTTCATTTTTCTTGTTAGAGGGTCTATATTTTCATCATTTACTTGATGAGGCCCATGTCTACATAGAAATCACAGTGTTATTTTTCTGTCATTTTCTAACATTGCAGAACAGACTGTTTATTTCCTTAGTAGGTAACCAGGTTATCAGACTTGATGTTTTCCAAAAGAGAGGCTAAGAGTGGCTTCCCTTCACTGTCTGCTTGGTGCTGGTACAGTCTTCCTCCCAATTCTGAAAGTCTGAAGTTTGAGCATGTGCTAGGGCTGTACCTGTCCCTGCTTCTACCTAGGGTGTCACGGGTAGAGACCCTACCTCCTAAAATGTGAGGGGCCTCCACTACCCACTTCCTCTGCTATGGTACCTCCTGAGTAATACAGTTTCAGTCTCTAGATGGATATAGCAAGAAATGTGCCACTGGGGGTGTGAAAAAGGCAAGATATGCTTCTCAGAATATTTTGTACAGCCTGGGGATGGTGACTGTTTTCTGATACTCTACATCTCTGAGCCAGGAGCAGTCAGCAGGGGAAGGAGGGCAGTCTCTTCTCAATCTACTCCGTGCAGGAAAGAGTTAACATAGCAGAACTGAACTGCTATCTTTGAAAAGGCCTGCTTGCAAGGTTGGCCCTTGGCTGGCATCTGGAAACTTAGATTTCTGGAGGGTTCCCACTGTGAATTAATAAGAGTGTCTCCCTGTGCCGAAACTGTACAAGCAATATGGTTTGTGCTGTAAACTTGCTTTCCTTCTGGCAGTCTGCAGTTTCCATATGTGCTAGACACAGGGGGTTGTCTATGGGAAAGTATCCCAATAATAATCCTGGGCACTCAGTCTCTAACAAGCTTTCTTGGTTGACAACATTTCACACATATTGTGACAACTTGTTGTTGAGGAAATTAAGCACATCCGGTGTGACTCCCCTGGAAGAGGTTCCTGGGGAACTTGTACTTGGCTTCCCCCTTCTTTATTTCATGTGCCTTTTCCCTTTCTGACTGTGCCTGCTGTCCTCGTGCTGTAATAAATCATAGCTGTGAGTACAGCTATATGCTGGGTCTTGAGCATCCTCATCAAACTGGGTGTGGTCTTGAGAAATTCTAATACAGCAACACTTCCAAACTAGCAGGGCTCTTGGTTTCAGGGAACAGTGTTTGTAAACCATCAATTTTCTCAAGCATGCTCCACAGGCCTGGAGGTTGGTAGGCATTCTCCAAGATTCTGGCAAAAGGTCACTAACTTGTTTTCAGTCTCTGTGATTATGTGATTTGTTTTTATTTTTTTCTGGTGTCTTCATATTATTATAGCAGAAGGGAAAGGTTGTATTAGGGACTCATGGCATTAACAATATTAAAATCACCACTTTGGGTTCCTCATATTTTAAAACTTGATAGACAAGAGAATCTAGTTTATGTTTGCTATTTTATTTTTATTTTTTAACGGTGAGTTGAATAATGGCCACAAAAAGATATGTCCAAATCATAACTCCCAGTATCTGAGAATGTGACCTTATTTGGAAATAGGGTCTTTGCAGATGTAATTAAGTTAAAGAATTCAAGATTAAATCATCCTGGACATAGGGTGAGTCCTAAATCCAATGACAGAGTGTCTCTATAAGAGACAAAAAAAGAGAGAAAACACAGGGACACAGAGAGGGGAAGGCCATGTGAAGACAGAGGCAGGGACTGGAGTGATGTGTCTAAAAGGACTGTCAGCAGCCACCACGTATTAGGAGAAAAGCATAGGAAAGACTGTCTCTCAGAGCCCCCAGAAGGAATCAAATCTGCCAAGAATTTTGATTTTAGACTTTTAACCTCCGGAACTATGAGAGAATATTTTTCTACTGTTTTAAGCCACCTACCTTATGGTAATTTGTTATGGCAGCCCCAGGAAACTAATACAGTTTTTGATGTTTAGAATAATTCTTGTGAGAGGGGAGAGGATGGGGGTCCTGGCTTGAAGGAAAGGAGATTTGAGAAAAATCTGGGAAGTTTTATTCTCTTTCTAGGAGTATGAATGAGCCCCAAGAATGAGCTACAAGTTCTGTTCTCTACCTGGTTCTAAACCTCAAGATCTGAATACTAGATTTTCTGAGTATCCTAGGCCTGTCCTTTATTATTGCCCTTTTTTTGGTTTCAGAGAGCCTACAATTCTGGTCCTTCTGAGCATCTAACTTTGAATTCAACCTGTGTCTTTAGAATCTCAGAGATTACTCAAGGAAGGGCATAGCTACTTGGGCAGTAGGAAGAGCTTTTCCTAACCCTCACTACCTGGCCCTACCTCCCACTCCAGCCAGGCTGCTCAGGTATACACTCTTCACATACAGGCTTTTAAGGCAGAAGACCATCTGCTGGCGTATGGTAGGCAGTCCAAGAAATGCTCCGTATTCCACAACTCATGGGCTTTTTCTCAATGGAGTTCTGTAGGCTTGAGGGTCACCCAGTACAGAAAACAATAGTTACAATGGCAGATGCTTGTCTCATATCTATTCTAGATGCCAGACCCTTACATGGTCTCTACAAGTTGCCTTCTGAGTAAGGCATGGACTATAGTATCAGGACAGCTGGGCCTCACCCAGAACACTGAGAGATGCCTTGCTTGGCATGGATACTGCATGTTGCTATTGTTTCTTGATGTTATGGATGGTTAAGGGCCAACAATTAGTTCTTTTCTTCAGCTGTCACAAAGGCTAGGTGACCATGACTAATTGGTCAGTGACCCCTTTAATATGTATTAGAAATCCTTTGACCCTCAAACTCTGGAATTCCTCCATCTTTTCCTCTATCTGCTCAGAGACTTCCTTGCCTTTTCTTTGGTTCCGCAAGGGCCTTTGGGTATCCTGGCCCCACGTCATGAGCATTTCCCTGACTGGGGCTCTTCGACCCTGCAGCAGAGACTTTTAGTTCTTTCCCTCATACCTACTCTCTCTTTATTCCTTAACAGAATCCTAAGTTTGGGGGAAGGTAACAGTGTACTTACCTAAATTGTCTATATTTCCCAGTTTTCCTTGCCACCAGGGATGGTCAATGAAATATAAGTAGAAGTCATTGGTTGGAACTTCTGAGAAAGTCTTGTAGAGAGGACTGACATATCACTGGGAAGGAAGCCATTTTAACCCTGCCTGCAGGCCCCTTGTCCTGGCTTGGAACATGGAAGTGTACCTGCAGTCTTGGACCATGAAGCCATCCTTGAAGATGTACTAAGGATGCATCAAGTGTACTTAGCCATATATTAAGGTGATGGCACAGTGAGTTGAAGGAGGTTGGGACCCTGATGACCCTGGGGCTTCCTTTCCATCCCTGAGCCACCATATCCCAAACTTCTTTACTTCTTTAAGTGTTGCCATTTGAGTTCTCTGATACATGCACAAAAGTTAACCCTAATTGTATAGCTTTCCTGTTTGTCTAGGTGTGTAGTCTTCCTGTTTGTCTAGGATGGGATATTTTGATTGCATTTGTTTTTTCCTCATTTATGTTTGTCCAACACCAGGAAATTCATTTCATAATCAAACAAAAGGTAGTTAACATTCCACTAATATTCTCAAGTGTATGACTGTACTTACAGTATCCCCCAATCTCAGGTAGAAACTATGTACCAATAAAAATACCCAAATAAAGTAGCAAAGCATGTTACATGTGTATGATTTCCTAAGATAATTATATCCTATCACATTTAATATTTAGGTTTCTCTTTTGAAAATTTAATTTAATAAGGATGCTTTTGGGGATGTAATGCTATCTATGTCTTCCATCTGGCTCCCTGGGGCTGCATGTCAGTTCTCAAAGTTCAAAAACCATATGGGTCATTTCTAAAATAAGTCTTTGCATTTTAAATAGAACTAGGGCTGTACTTTGAGGCTCTTCCTGGGACTTTGCCTGCTGCATGTATTTTTGAGGCTCACAGGATAAAGAATCAATTACTACCTAGAAAATTTTCCCCATAACTTATGTACATAAAAGACTGTCATTGCCAAATGTATCTGGTCTTTATCACTTACAGATTGAGGTGGAGAGAACTGGGGACCAGAAATTGAAAGATGGATTCATAGAATAAAAACTCTTTGTGCTTCTTTTAAAGTACTTTTGCTTTAAATGAACTCTTATGTTAATTAACTGGAAAATAAAAGCTGAAAGTGGAGATTTATTTCCTTTCTGCTTTTCTCTGCATCACCATTCTCTAACTGATTTCCTCTTGAGTGAGTTACAGCATCCAAAAGCCACCATCTTGAGTTAACAATACTTTTTTGCAGTGATTTCTGTCATACAAATTGTTGGACTCTTCAGCAGTTGCTTATCCTTAAGAGAGATTGTATTTTTGGTTGTTGTTCTTGTTTGTTTTTTTGTGAAATATTAAAAGGTAAAAAGAAAACTCAGGGAAAAATCACCAAAAAAAAGAAAGAAAGAAACTACAGGAAAAAAGGATGATAGTCATCTGTTTCCCTAAATTGGAAGATTTCTACAATAAATTAATAAATTACCTTATACAAATTAGAACTCAACAAAAACTAAATTAGCACTATATTCCTAAACATTAAGAAAATATGGAGGGAACATGTTTGCTATAAATCAGGTTTCAAGGTAGTAACATTTTTAGATTTTTCCCCTTGAGAGAAGTTGGCAGTTATTGAAAAGAGTGTGTCTGTCTGGCCAGTCCACTGCTGAGCCTGCCAGCCTATTAAGCAGACACAGATGATTCCAACACTTCTCATTTTTGTTTGACACAAGAGATCTATACAGATGATAAGTGGAAATTAGGTAGGAAGGAGAAATAAAAAGTCTATAATTTAAATGCTTTTACCGTCAAAATAATGGCTAATCACCCATAGTATGTTTCTTTGCTTCTCTTGAATGGGACAGGTTTCAGAGTGAAACTATATCTTGGCAAGGATGCTGTGCCTTTGTAGTTGATATAGAATATCTCTTTTCTCAGGGGCCATGATGCTTATGTATCTCTTAGGCCCCAGCACACCTCCACCATGCTCCAGCTGTTCAGCCTGGGTGGCTGCAAGGCCCCCAGCAATTGCTACATTCTGGGAGTCCATCTCATTGCTGGTGTATCATCAGATTAAGGAGTCTTAATGATTCACTGTGGCTCCTTCAGCTGGGCAGATTGCATTAGGGGCTCGAGCCTCAGGCACGATCTGTCTGTTTCTGTATTGTCCCAGTTATGGATGTTGTGTTCCTCTGGAACAAGCTTCAGCAGAGATGCATATGTTTCTTTTTTCTTTTTTCATGTATGACTGGCTGCTTTCAAGGTCATCCTTCAGGAATCTGCATCCTCATACCATGCCTGGATTCTACAGATGGCTGCTTAAGTTTAACTTTGAAAACTGTGAAGTAGCTTGTTCCTGGTCTTGACCTTTGAGAATCACTGGTGGTAGCATAAATGTCTTGGCACCCCATGAAGCAACTAAACTTTCCTTTGTATTTTGAAGGTGACTCATCCCATGTAGTTGTTGGGTTAAGTTTCAAGATGACATGTGATGTTTAAAGTGCCTCCACTGTGGAGTGAGCAGGTTGGTCCCTGAATAGTTGTGCTTTTATATTCAGGTGTTGAAGGAAATGGTTTCTCCTATGAGCCTAGGCTTGGATCTCTTCAACCAGTCTCTGTGTCTGGGGGGAGTTCACAGAAGTCCTCAAGAATGGAATGTGTTAGAAATCATTAGCAAAATTGTTAGACAGGCAAAATAGACTTATAAAGCAATTTGGGAAGAAGTAACAAATGTTAAAATGTAGCATTAAATGTAGAATATTCAACTTTCAAGCATGGATGGTGATAGCAAGGAAGTGTAGGAAGAAAGTGGAGCTTGAAAAATAATGTGATGGTATTTGTGGGGTGGAGAATAGCAAAAGCAAATTTCAGAGGCAAGAATAAGCAGCATGCCATTGGTGTAACCTGGGGATTACCAGCATCATGTAGCATTGTCATGGGTTGTGCTGGGAGATAACACAGGGCTGGCTATTCCATGGTGGGCAGGTCAGTTGTCCCTGGGAAGAGAGTACTTCTGTAGGCACACTGAAGTTGGAGTTAAATGTATTGCAGATTTGAGAGTTATAGGCAAGAAGCAGCAGTTATGGCCTGGGAATGGCTGACTTTCCAAGAGGAAAAGAGAAAGGAGAACTGAAATTAGGGAAGGTCCATGTGGTGAGAGGGGAGAGAAGTGCTTGTGGGAGAGAGAAGAGAAATGGTCAAAAGAGGTACATATGATTACTTAAAGTTGGATTAATACATTACACAGAGAATGATTTTGGAATAGAGAAAAGACGTGTATTTGGAAAATGAAGTAAGAACCCCTTTGAGGGACATTAAAGGTGTTTAGTGATGGAAGGTGTGACGTGGGAGATGGTGCCCTCAGGAATTAGTATAGCAAGAGACTGAGTCTCCTGTCACCTGCCTGGACCTGATGCCAGGGTTCCATTTGGAACTTAGGGTACTTAACCCATTTCTCTCATCTTTGTCATGCTTAGTCACTGCCTAAAATGTAAGCCCCTTACTACCTTCTCTTTCCTCTACTCTTATCCTTGACTTTCTATCTCTTCAGCCTCTTCATTGAGAGTTTCCTCCTCTTTTTTATGACCTTGACTGACACCATCTTCCCACTGCAAAGACATTCTTTCTTCTCTGTCTCCCAGGTCAGGGGCAGGGGGATTGAGATGATGTCCTTCTTCCAACCCGTCATTTTTCACTTTGTATAGAGTAGGGAGTTCAATTGGTGGTCACTGGGTAGGAGATGGTTTGTTAACATTTTGGACTATACAATATTTTATAAATTTTAGCCAACTTTTTATAACTGGGATATTTCATAGAAAAAATGGGAATTCCTGGCTTCCCTTGGGGAAAAAAGGAGTTTTGATATACAGGGCTAATATAGCTGCAGGACGATAGCTGACTCAAGGCACTGTGAGGTGGCCCCTTTTAGTGCACCGTAGTTTCTACTGCTTGCCCAGTGCACTCATACGCACACCCCCTGGCCTATCCAGATATTGATGTTCATTACCCAGTCTTCAGGCATGGCTTGCCTGCTCTTTTGACGTCCCTGTTCTCTCATGACATCATTGTTATATCCAGAGCTGCCTGACTGGCTCATGCTCTTGAATTTCATGAAGACTTTGGAATTTTGTGCATTATTAGTATTAAAACAGTACTTATTATGTGCCAGGCAGTGTTCTAAGGGCTTTATAAATATTAACTCATTTAAACCTCATAACTCCTCTCTGGGGTAGATACTAATGTTAATTTTATTTTCTAGACAGGGAAATAGGCATATATGTTAAATTAATAACCAAGTCATACAGCTACTGTAGTTTTTGACTTCAGCTTCGTCCAGGAACCTCATACACTTCAGTGTTTCTAGAGATGCCCCATCCCACGTCCCAGCCTCACTTTTTCATTTCTAGTGCACTTTTTCTGTTCCATCTCAGTCACTCACATCTGGACACATTGGACCTTGTCAAAATCAATAATTTTGACATACCTCTGATTTGAACTCTGAATCCCTTTGAACTCTGAACTCTGTGGCCACAGTCCCTATCTTTCTAAATCTTTAATCCAGTCTTCAACCTCACTGAGCTCTCCATACTATAAATACTCCATTTTTACCTGGCCTTTTTGTGGCTTTATTATTTTTTTTCTCTTACTGTTTCCATGGTGAGCCCATGAACTGCTTTATCACTAATAACTGCAGTTCTCATATACTGCCTCTTTCCAACATGATTGTTCAGCAAAGCTTCAGTCAATTCTGTAATCCCATCTTCTCTGCCTCCAAAGACTTATGAAAAACATGATGCTGTAAATTTAAGGTTTCCAGTTTCAGCTTGGCTTCAAGTACCTCACTCATTTGCTTATTCAACAAATATTTATCAAGTGCCTACTATGTGTCAGACATAGTAAGATGGGGAAGGGGTACAGCAAAGGCTGCAAATAGCTAGAAATATTAAAGAAGACTAACTGAGAATGAGTTGTTCGAGTGAAGAATTGAAAAGGTGAGTATACCATGCAGGTAATCTGGGGGAAGAGAAATCCAGGCAAGGGAACATCAAATGCAAAGGTCTTGAGGCAGAAATGTGCCTGAAGTATTCAAAGAATATCCATTTTGGCTGGAGTGGATTGAGGGAGATAGCTAAGAGCAGTAGATGAAATCAGAGAGGTAGTGAAGGTCATTTTTTTAGGATCTTGTCAGCTGAGTAAGGAACTTTGGTTCTACACTAAATGCAAAGTTATTTGGAAGATTTTTGAGCAGAGGTGTGATATAGTCTGACTTATTTTTAAAAAGTATTGCTTGGGCTGCTCTTGAGACTAGTCTTGGGGGGTAGAGTCAAGGGTTTGAAACTGAGAGACCAGTTTGCAATAATTCAAGTTAATGCTTTGATCTAGGACAAGTGGGGTGAAGATAGTGAGAAATTTCTAGTTGTGAATATGTTTTAGAGGTGGAGCTGAGGCAATTTTCTTATGTGGATGTATAAAAGAGAGGCATCTAGGATGAAGCCAAGGATTTTGGTCTGAGCATGAGGAAGGGTAAAATTACATTAATGGAAATGGAAAAAACTGAGGCATAGCATGGTTTGGTGGAGACTTCAGGAGTTGGGTTTTGGATCTGTAGAGTCTGATGATTTTAGATATTCAAGTGGTCATCTTAAGAAAGTTCCAAGTCAGGAATTGGGGAAGAAGTTCTCATAAGGAATAAAAGTTTGGTGATTGTCAATATGTACATGTAGTTTAAAACCACAAGACTGGGCCAGTCCACATGGCCCTGCAGTCTTTTCAGAGGAAGCTGCGATGGCAGCTGCCGGACTAGCGCTCGGGCTCCCTCACCTTTGGGCTCCTGGCCCTGCCCCGGTGGGATGCATACAGGGCCGGGTGTGGGTCCAGTCCAACCCAGAGGAGTGAAGACTTGGCTGGCTGCGCTGTAGCACAGCTGCCCAAATGCCCTGGAGAGCCTCTATGGCCACCAGGCTCGGGGAGCTGGGTTACGGACTTTTGGAAGATGAGGGAAAGTCACATATTCTCAGAGTGAAGGTTGTTTCTGGAATTGATCTTGATAAAAAGGACATCTTTGGAACCAGCTAATTTCCCTGGGCTGAGGCTGTCAGAAGGCTGGCTCCACGATAATTGGTAAATTATTAAGGAGGACATTGGCCTTGCTCTGTAGCAGCTTAAAATTTTATTGGTGAAAAAAATAGATAGGAATAGAGGAGGAGAAAAGAGGGTGGTGTAAGAAGCAGGGAAAGAACCTCCTCCCAAACCACACAGAACACAAAAATGCAGCAAATACAACAAATTCTGAAAGAGCAACCTGAAATAAGACTGCAACAGACTGCCTACATCTCGGGAAAAAGAGTAGACCTCACAGAAAAGAGTAAAGTAGCAAAGCCGCGATCCAGTGGGACCCAAGCCCTTCACCCATCCCAGCTCACAGGCAGGAGGAAGAGAAGCAGAGTGGGTAAGGAGTAGAAGCCCAGGACTGCTGAACACCCACACTTGGAGATCTGCACCAGGAACATGAACCTACATGACATGGTGCTCTTGAGATTGGTGGGGTTGGAAAGCAAAGATGGACAAAATACTGAGAGAGACTAAGATTCCAGCTGCTTGTGGAGACCAGATACCTACAACCAGCTGCTCCGGGTTAAAAGAAAGGTGGGCAATTTGAAGGACTTCCTAACAGCAAGAGGGGTGCTAAAGGGGCAAGGATTACACAGAGCTTTCTGCTTTGGAGAAAGGATGGGTAGATGAAATCGACCCAGCATGCTCAGCCCAGTGGGTTGGGAACTTTTCAGGAGCTTCAGGCACTCCATCCCCATGGCTGGCAACACAGCATCGAGGGCCCCCACTGCTACCTGAAGCTTGCTTCTCCTTCCTTCCAGCAGGCACTAGTCTGTTGCCCTGCTGCACCCACCATTGCACCAGGCTAGCTGGAGGGTGGCCCTTCCTATGGCAGCCACAGGGGCATAGCACAGAGGCTCCTCCCTGCACACTCAGTGTACTGTCCTGGCAGTGGAGACAGGCACTGCAGCTAGGAATCAGGAAAGAGCTCTTTCTTCCTGGCAGGCACCAGGGCCACATGCCTGTGACCCTCACCATTGCTGCAGGTGCTGGGAAGCCAAAGAGTAGAGCTTCTGGGCATGAGAGGGCACCGCCTACACAAAGTTATTATTCCATAGTAGTCATTAGAAATACAAAATGGCAAAACAATCTCGTACAAATGACAATCCCTCAAACACCAGAGAGATGGCTAAGTGAAACTGAAATCACAAATCTTCTTGATAAATATTTCAAAATAAAAATCATAAATGTGCTCGGAGAGCTACAGAAAAACATGCAAGATCACATCACATCAAGAGGACATCAAGAAACATATAGAAACTTTGAAAAATACAGTATCTGAAATGAAACATACAATGGAGAGATTTAAAAGCAGATTAGATGAGGCAGAGGAGATAATAAATGAAAGAAATTAGAGAACAGATATACAAAGAAGCTAAGGCACAGAGAGAAAAAAAGATCTCTAGGAATGAAAGAGAACTGTGTGACCAACATTCACATTATTGGAATACCAGAAGACTAAGATACCGAAAAAGGAATAGAAAGTCTTTTAGAGGAAATAATTGCTGATAACTTCCCCAATCTGGGGAAGGAAATACTCTCTCAGGCCTCCAAACAGATCTCCAAACACAAGGGACCATAGGAAAACAATACCAAGATATATAATAATTAAAATTGCAAAGATCAAGGACAAGGACAGTGTATTAAAAGCAGCCAGAGAGAGAAAAAAGATCACATACAAAGGAAAACCCAATAGGCTATCATTGGACTTCTCAGCAGAAACCTTACACCAGAAAGGAATGGCATGATATATTTAATGCAATGAAACATAAGGCCTCCAACCAAGAATACACTATCTGGAAAAATTATCATTTAAATTTGAAGGAGGGATTAAAGAATTTCCAGATAAGCAAAAGTTGAGGGAATTTAGCTTCCACAAACCATCTCTATACTGTATTTTAAAAGGACTGCTATAAATGAAGTGCTCCTAAGGCTACTTAGCTGTCATCAGAGAAAATAAAACCACATTAAAGGAAGATACCAATCAATTACTAAGCAAATGCAATATTAAATCAGCTTCCCAGAAAATCAGTCAAGGGATACACAAAGAGTACAGAGTATAACACCTAATATATAAAGAGTGGAGGAGGAAGAAAAAGAAGTGAGAAAAAAACAAAAAGGACCTATAGATTGTGTTTGAAATAGCATATTGAGTGAGTTAATTTAGATTGGTAGTAAGGGAACTTCCCTTGAATCTTCCATAACCATGAATCTAAAGCCTGCAATGGCAATAAGTATGTATCTGTCGATAATCACCCTAAATGTAAATGGGATGAATGCACCAATCAAAAGACACAGTGTTACAGAATGGATAAAAAAGCAAGACCCACTTGTATGCTGCCTACAAGAGACTCACTTGAAATCCAAAGATGTACACAGACTAAAAGTGAAGGGATAGAAAAAGATATTTCATGCAAGCAATAGGGAGAAAAAGCAGCAGTTGCAGTACTTAGATCAGACAAAATAGACTTCAAAACAAAGAAAGTAACAATAGACAAAAAGGACATTACATAATGATAAAGGGCTTAGTCCAACAAGAAGATACAACCATTATAATATCTATGCACCCAACACAGGAGTACCTACATAGGTGAAACAAATACTAACAGAATTAAAAAGGAAAACAGAATGCAATGCATTCATTTTAGGAGACATTGGTACACCACTCACACCGAAAGACAGAGAAACCAGACAGAAAAATAAGTAAGGAGGCAGAGGCACTGAAAAACACATTAGAACAGATGGACCTAATAGACATCTACAGAACACTCCACCCAAAAGCAACAGGATACACATAGAACACTTTCCAGAAGAGATCACATATTAGGTCACAAAAAGAGCCTCAGTAAATTCAGAAGGATTGAAATTGTACCAACCAGCTTCTCAGACCACAGAAGTATGAAAATAGAAATAAATTATGCAAAGAAAACAAAAAAGCCCACAAACACATGGAGGCTTATCAGCGTGCTCTTAAATAATCAATGGATCAATGACCAAATAAAAACAGAGTTCAAGCCATATATGGAGACAAATGGAAACAACAGCTCAACACCCCAAAATCTGTGGGATGCAGCAAAGGCAGTTATAAGAGGAAAGTATATTGCAATACATGCCTACTTCAGGAAGGATGGAAGAACAAACCCAAATGAATGGTCTGAACGCACAATTAATGAAACTAGAAAATGAAGAACAAATGAGGCCCAAAGTCAGTAGAAGGAGGGACAAAATAAAGATCAGAGCAGAAATAAATAAAATTGAGAAGAATAAAACAGTGGAAAGAATCAGTGAAAGCAGGAACTGGTTCTTTGAGAAAATAAACAAAATAGATAAACCCCTAGCCAGACTTATCAAGAAAAATATGAATGTCCACACCTAAACAGAATCACAAATGAGAAAGGAATAATCACTACAGACATCACAGGAATACAAAAAATTATTAGAGAATACTATGAAACTTATATGCCAAAAAATTGGTCAACCTATAAGAAATGGACAACTTTCTAGAAAAATACAACCTTCCATGACTGACCGAGGAAGAAACAGAAAATCTGAACAGACTAATTACCAGCATTGAAATCAAATTGGTAATCAAAAAACTACCTAAGAAGACGATTCCTATATAAGATGGCTTCACAACTGAATTTTATCAAACATATAAAGAAGGGCTCATAAAAGTATTCCAAAAAGTAGAAGAAGAGGGAATACTTCCAAACCCATTCTATGAGGCCAGCATCACTCTAAAACTAAAACCAGGCAAAGATACCATAAGAAAAGAAAATTACAGACCATTATCACTCATGAACATACATGCAAAAATGAACATACTCAATAAAATATTAGCAAACCAAATTCAAAAATACCTCAAAAACATCATTCATCATGACCTAGTGGTGTTTATTCCAGGGATGCAAGCATGGTACAATATTCAAAAATCCATTAACATCATCCACCACATCAACAAAAAGGACAAAAACCACATCATCATCTCAATAGATGCTGAAAAAGCATTTGACAAAATTCAACATCCATTCATGATAAAAACTCTCAACAAAATGGGTATAGAGGGCAAGTACCTCAACATAATAAAGCCCATATACAACAAACCCACAGCCAATATCATACTTAACAGCAAAAAGCTGAAAGCTTTTCCTCTAAGACTGGGAACAAGACAAGGATGCCCACTCTCCCCACTTTTATTCAACATAGTACTGGAGGACCTAGCCCTGGCAATCAGACAACACAAAGAAGTAAAAGGCATCCAGATCGGTAAGGAAGAAGTTAAACAGTCCCTGTTTGCAGATGACATGACATTGTACATAAAAAACCCTAAAGAATCCACCAAAAAAACTACTAGAATTAATAACTGAACTCAGCAAAGTTGAAGGATACAAAATTAATACACAGAAACTGTTTCATTCCTATATACTAACAACAAATTAGCAGCAAGATAAATCAGGAAAACAACTCCACTTACAATTGCATCAAAAAGAATAAAATACCTAGGAAAAAACCTAACCAAGGAAGCGAAAGACCTGTACCCTGAAAACTACAAGACACTCATGAGAGAAAGTAGACACCAATAATGGAAATACATCCCATGCTCTTGGACAGGAAGAATTAATATTGTCAAAATGGCCATTCTGCCCAAAGCAATCTACAGATTCAATGCAATCCCTATCAGAATACCAACAGCATTCTTCAACAAGCTAGAAGAAATAGTTCTAAAATTCATATGGAACCACAAAAGACCCCAAAGAGCCAAAGCAATCCTGAGAAGGAAGAATAAAACAGGGGGATTATGCTCCCCAACTTAAAGCTCTACTACAATGCCAAAGTAATCAAGACAATTTGGTACTGGCACAGGAACAGATCCATAGATCAGTGGAACAGAATACAGAGCCCAGATATAAACCTACACATCATAGGGCCAATATGATAAAGGAGCCATGGACATACAATGGGGAAATGACAGCCTCTTCATACCAACTGGTGTTGGCAAAACTGGACAGCTACATGCAAGAGAATGAAATTGGATTATTGTCTAACCCCATACACAAAAGTAAACTCAAAATGGCTCAAACACCTGAGTGTTTCACCATCAAGGGCTAGTTTGCTTAGATGTAGGCATAAAGATGCAGGCAGGGTGGAAATCTGAATTTAACCAGAGTAGCAGTTTTTCTAGATGAGTTCCAGAAAGCTCAAGATACATGCAAGGAGGTGATTGTAATGATGGGCTAAGGAATTTGAGCTGGGTGTCTTAGTCCATTCTTAGTTTATCTGGACTCCTATAACGAAATAGCAGAGAATGGGTGACTTATAAACAACAGAAATTTATTTCTCACATATCTGGAGGCTGGAAGTCTGAGATCAGAGTGCCATCAGTTAGGGGAAGGCCCTCTTCTAGATTACAGACTTCTTATATCCTCCCATGGTGTAAGGGGCTAGGAAGCTCTGTGGGGTCTCTTTTATAAAAATACTAATCCTGAGCTCCACCCTAATGACTTAAGCACCTCCCAAAGGCCCATCTCCTAACAGCATTATTTCAGGCATTAAGATTTCACCATATGAATTTTTTGCAGGGGAAACAAATATTCAGACCATAGCACTTAGTAAGGAGGGGGGTGGACAGGAGGATACAGTGAATAAGATCGATGCATCATGGGACTGAAACATTGCAGTTGGGGCACATAGTGAAGAGGAAAGATGGGGGTGATGGTCAGAGAGGGGGGTTGCTGAGGCTGAGATAATGGAGAGGTTTATATTATTGGTACTGACAAAGCCCAGGCAATGACCATGGGAATGGGTGATTGAGGTAGGAGAACAAGGAAGGCCATTGAAGAGATGAGTTAGCAAAGCACTAGGTGTTAGAACATCATCCATGTGGACAGTGAGAATAAAATGAGTTGCATAAGATTGTGTTGGAGGGAGTGCCAGTGAGCTGGGAACTAAAATCTTAAAAGACTGAGCAAGCGTGGCTTAGAAGTGCAGCTGATTGCAGTAAGGAGGGGATGGTAGGTGATGGTCTGTTGACATGAGATCTACAGATCAAAGCTGTTTGTTTTTGTTTTAGGAAAGAGGGAGGCGAATGGTCTTGAAGTAGCAGTTAGGAGCTAAGAAGACTCTGCCCTATCTCCAGGCCCAGTGCGGAGTACAGGGGAGCTAGAAAGCAGCCACCACTTGCAAGGGCTGCAGAGGAGGCAGATCTTCAGGGGAGAGCCAGTTTCCATAGAGCAATCAGAGAAGGGAATGTTCTAAGAAGGGATTTTGATGATGACTGAACATGAGTGAAGCGTCAGTGAAGGCGTAGTGAAGGCATAGTGAAGGCTTTTGGGGGATGGGGAGGGCTAGGAGATGGGGTCAGAACAGGGGCTGTTGAGAGTTATGTGGGGCATGAGAGTTTAGAGCCTGAGGGGTGACTTGGGAGTTCTGGCTGGACTTTGTGTTACCTGATACCATCAGGCATAGAGGGCATAATTGCCAGGCAGGGGTGTGTGTTTGTGGGCATGGTCTTACCTGGAGATCTGCGATTTTTAATAGTTCTCTGTTCTTTCTCATGCTGGTTCCTCTACCTGTCACAGCCTTCATATGGTCGGCTCCTGCTCATTCTTCAGTTATAAGAAGTCTGTTCTGACTTCAGTGCTCCCATTACACATTATAAATAACTCTATTAAACCTCTTACTACTTTAATTGCTATTATCTATTTATGTATGTCTCCAAAAAAAGACTGTAAGTTTCCTGGCGGCAAGCCTGGTCATATTTATCTTTGTGTCCTCTGTGCTTAGCACAGTGCCTAGAACATGATATGTGAAAAATACTGGTTTATTGAACTGCACTCTGCATCCTAGGTAAGAGATATGGTTTAGAGAGGAAGAGGGGAGCAAATGAGGTGGAGATGTTGAGGAAAAGCTGAAAATAAATGAGGGACTGTGGGCCAGAAGATGAATCACTTTTACTGTTCTCACTAAAGCAGGAGGCAAGGCCATCCCTTGGAATTCAATGAGGTCACTGGGAGAAGCAAGAAAGTCTGAAGGAGCTGCTTGGGAGAGTAGGCTTGGGGGGTTAGAGAGATGAGTAACAGGTGGACCATATCTGCAGAAGTGGTATTTGTGGCCTCTAAGAGAAGCAGAGAGATCTTTGCCTATAGATGGGGTTAGGAATTGTAGGCATAGTAAGAATCAGGGGACAGTGTGACCAGGGAATCATAGAATTAAATTAAAGGATGTTACAGCTGTTGGAAAAATACAGGTACTTCTAATTCAATTGCATATCTCAGGTAATTGAGGCCCTGAGCGTGTGGCCCAGGGTTACATAGCAAGCTGGTAGCAGGCCAAGGACTAATGATGGTATTTCAGAGTTTGATTGTGAGCAACAGAAATAGACTCTGGTTTGCTTAAGCAAAAAGGAATAAACTGGATGTGGGGAACTCTTAGAATCAAAGAGAAAGCTGAATAACCACACTCCAAAAGTTGGGGACCAGGTTTTTCTAAAGACTGAATTTGCAGGAACAAATATAGTCCCTTCAGGGTCCTGCTATGGGACAACTGATCTTTCTCCACTTTTGCCTCCACTCAAGATGCAAATTCTTGGAAGATAAGAGCAGATTGAACAGTTTTAAAGGACAACTTGATAGGTGGTCTTACTATGACTACATACAACAGGGGAGAGGCAGTTTTCTCCAAAATGGGCTATTACCAGTGGGTGGATGGATGCAGAGATGTGAAAACAACAGATATCCTATCCACTATAGTGATGACAATGTACTATAGTGTAGTGGCTTAGATCAGGAACTCTGGAGCCAGACTCCTTATTTTTCCCTAAAGATCTTGGGCAAACTACCTAAAAAAATCCTTGCCTCAGTTTCTCCATCTGTAAGATGGGTGTAATAGAATCTTACCCCATAGAGTTGTTAAGATGATTAAATGAGTAAATATATATGAAGTGTAGAGAGTCTATCTAGTGAGTACTATCTAAGGGTCAGCTCTTACTCATTTTTAACTGAATGCATGTTCTCCTCAACCCTCCATGCAGTTACCATAGTGGGAAGATCATGGAGGCTACTTCTACTTTCTGGCTGCTTGGTCTCATGTTTTTTTTTTTTTTTTTTTATCAATCATCTGCCTCCCTTCCATCCTGGCCATCTGCAAGATGGCTGGTGCAGAATGACCTTTGGCCAATGATAGTGTCTCCATTGTTCAATCTTGTTGCAAAGAGCATCCCTTAGGTAATTTTTATTTAGAAAGTGAATTTCTATTTAGAGGTGAAACATATAAATAAATAAATTTCATATATGGAAAACATGGATGAAAAACATAGGAAATGAAACTTTTAGGGCAACATATAGATCTTACATTTGAAGGTCTGGGTTCTAATCCTGGCCCTGGCATTTATTTATTCATTAACAAATTAGTTAACATTTCTGAGCTTTAGTTAACTCATTTGTGAAATGGGGATTTTACTGCTCTCTTACAGGTTTGTTGTGAGGTTTAAGTGGAGTAAAGAGAGGCATGTAAACTATAAAACAATATACTGATAATAGGTGTCTGGTTGTGACAGACATTCTCAGGCTGAAAACTATCCTTCCATAATGAAGTTGTCTCCACAGAAGCCTATTCTGAATGGGCAGAGTAGACTGCAGATGGTTGGTGTATATGAACCAGATTCATCCCAGGAGGCTGCTTTTTCTGATGGCCTCTGTAGAGGGAAAAAGGAGAGAGCTCCTGGTGGTAGAATGTGCTCACCATGAGGCTCATTAAACCCAATTAATAAGCAGTCTGGAATTGCCCATTGACTAGATAAATGAAACCAATTGATGGTGACAGTGTCCAGAATCATAAATGCTTTCCATGTACTGGGATATTACACAAGGATTACATTAGAATGTCATTGTGCCATTTCACAAGAATGTCACTATAACATGTTTGAATCAGGAGTGCAAATGATTTGGTTTATGATAAAATTCTGTATTTAGATGGAATTTATTTTTGATACATTTTCTTATTTGTCAAATGAGGGGATAGAATGGGGATTATATGACCTTGGGCAAGTCATTTCCCTGCTTGAAATATGTTTCCCTGTAGAATAAAAGTGAGGAGCTAGATGATCTGTATACTTCTGGTTTCTGAACCCTTCCTTGTTCCTTTGAAGCACTTAACATAACTTGTGATTACTTTATTTATTTGCTGCCTTTATTTAATTTTTGCATTATCATAATCATTTGAATATAAGTGCTGTGGAGGTAGAGACCATGACTATTTTGTCTACTGTTCTAGCTAGCTTATGCTTAGCATATAGTAGATGCTTAATAATGATTTCATGAATAATAGACATGGTTCTTTGGTCCAGTGAAAAGGAGCTGTAATTTTTCTGGAGGCTGGTGTACTTAGACTCTATTTTATGTACAGAGTCTTGATTTTTTTGGCACACATGATACTGCTTAGCAGTGATATTATCTTGACATTAAAAATATATACCCAGCTTTGAGTCCATAAAGACATACCATGATTCTGTGGTACATTTGTATAAGGTCTACTTTAAGATAAGAATTTGAAATATGCATGTCCTGGTGTGGGCCTACCTCACCGAGCACATGCATATCAGAGTACCTGGCTTTTGCACCTGCCCTCAACCATTAACACTCAAGGATGCTCCTTATGTTCAACTTTCATACCTAGCATTTGATACAAGTGTGAGCACTTGAGCTTGCACCATTGTTTGGTCTGTAAAAGGGAAAATGAAACATAAATACATTGACTTTGACCTTGAGATCATCAATTAAGCCCAAACAAATTTACAAAATAAGCTTTTAGTTTCCTAAAGATATTAAAATTGCTTAAAGCACTAAAACAGCAGAGGCCTAGACCAATTATATCTCATTTTATGAGCCCTGGCAAGGATATATATTTGATTCTTCTTGTTTGTCCTCATAGACTCCTTTTCTCATAAATTAAGTCCAATCAGTCATAGGAACATGAAATTCCATTTATATTCTCAAATGACTAATGGCTTGGCTTTTGGTTTTTTAGTTCAGGTTCTGATGAAATAGAATAGTAGCTTTGTATAATTAGCAAATGGACCCTGTCAGATCCGATCACGTACATGTCCATGAGGAATGAACTTGAGCCCCAGCTAGCACTTTATTTTTTAAAGGAGCTAATAATAAGCATGACCATGACTGGGGAGAGATTGAAAGGCTGCCTCCAACTTCTTAAGATCCATCTCCAAACTAGCAACAGAATCTCTCATTCAGAGGACAATTGCTATGTGATTTTGCTAGCCTATAGTTTGCAGGATATGGTTTTTTCCATAGAAGGAAAAAAGTCTACTGATGCTCTGTCTGATGTCTTGAAATGTATATCCTTCTTTTCAATACCCTCTTATTCCAATGTCAACATTTGTGTAATGAATTTCTTAATATAATTGTGTAGGTTGATTCCAAACCTGGAATATTCCAGATATACCTTTTTGAGCACAGAGTGGAAAAACAGGAAATACATGGTAAGATGGAAAGACATGTGGGGTGGAGGGCCATGTAAGGTTAACGTTAGAAAATAATAGAGAAGCAAACACATACTTCTTTGTTGCTGAGTGTTCAAGGAAGTAGAATTGCATTTTCTGGTTAAACACAATCAGTAATAACAGCTTTCTAAATTGTCACAGTCTAGAAACCTCCAATCCTAGCTCTGTTTCTTTAGCTTGCTCTCAGCAGGAAAGTTCCTTTAGGATAGCAACAGAAAGCCTCTTGCTCACAAGGTTGCATACTGACTGAACAGTATTCGTCAGGATAGGTGATAGGAGAAGAGATTTGTTTTTTTAATTAAAGTGTTATTGATATACAGTCTTATGAAGGTTGCATATTAACAACACTGTGGTTTCAACATTCACCCATATTATCAAGTCCTCACCCTCCATTGCAGTCACTGTCTATCAGCATAATAAGATGCTATAGAGTCATTAGTTATCTTTTCAGTGACATACTGCCTTCCCCATGACCTACCTATATTGTGATTGTAAATTATGGTGTTCCTTAATCCCCTTCTCCCTCCCCACATACCCTCCCAAGCCCCTTCCCTTTGGTAAGCACTAGTCCCTTCTTGGAGTCTGTGAATCTGCTGCTATTTTGTTCCTTCAGTTTTGCTTTGTTTTTATACCCCACACATGAGTGAAGGCATTTAGTAGTTGTCTTTCTCTGCCTGGCTTATTTCACTGAGCATAACACCCTCTAGCTCCATCCATGTTGTTGCAAATGGTAGGATTTTTTCTTTATAATGGCCAAATAATATTCCCTTGTGAATATGTACCATCTCTTCTTTATCCAGTCATCTACTGATGCACTTAAGTTGCTTCCATATCTTCGCTATTGTAAATAGTGCTGTGATAAACAAAGGGGTGCATATGCCTATTTGAATCAGGGATCTTGTTTCCTTTGGGTAAATTCCTAGGAGTGGAATTACTGGGTCAAATGGTATTTCTACTTTTATTTTTATTTTTTGAGGAACCTCCGTATTGCTTTCCACAATGGTTGAACTAATTTACATTCCCACCAGCTGTGTGAGAGGCTTCCCCTGTCTCCATATCCTCACCAGCATTTGTTGTATCTCATCTTTTAGATGTTGGCCATCATAACTGGTAAGGTGATACCTTAGTGTGGTTTTAATTTGCATTTCCCTGATAATTAGCTATGTGGAGCATCTTTTCATGTGCCTGTTGGCCATCCAGATTTATTCTTTGGAGATGTGTCTGTTCAGAACCTCCACCTATTTTTTAATTGGGTTATTTGTTTTTTGGGTGTTGAGGCATGTGAGTTCTTTATATATTTTAAATATAAACCCCTTATCAGATATGCCATTTAGGAATATATTCTCCCATACTGTAGGATTCCTTTTTGTTCTACTGATGGTGTCTTTTGCTGTACAGAAGCTTTTTAGTTTGATTTAGTCCCACTTGTTCAAATTTTATTTGTTTCCGTTGCCCAAGAAGATGTGTTCAGCAAAAAGTTGCTCATGTTTATATTCACAAGATTTTTACCTTTGTTTTCTTCTATGAGTTTTATGGTTTCATGACTTACATTTCATCTGATTCGAGTTTACTTTTGTGTATGGAGTTAGACAATAATCCAGTTTCATTCTCTTGCATGTAGCTGTCCAGTTTTGCCAACACCAGTTGTTGAAGATGCTGTCATTTCACCATTGTATATTCATGGCTCCCTTATCATATATTAATTGGCCATATATGTGTGGGTTTATATCTGGGCTCTCTATTCTATTCCATTGATATGTGGTCTGTTATTGTGCCTGTACCAAATTGTTTTGATTACTTTAGCTTTGTAGTAGAGCTTGAAGTTGGGGAGCATAATCCCCCCAGCTTTGTTCTTCCTTCTCAGGATTGCTTGGCTATTCGGGGTCTTTGTGGTTCTATATGAATTTTAGAACTATTTGTTCTAGTTTATTGAAGAATGCTATTGTTATTTTGATAGGGATTGCATTGAATCTGCACTGTTTGCAGATGACATGATGTTATACATAGAAAACCCTAAAGAATCCACCTCAAAACTACTAGAATTAATAACTGAACTCAGCAAAGTTGCAGGTTACAAAATTAATTCATCCATGAATTAATGCTTTGGGCAGGATGGCCATTTTGACAATATTAATTCTTCCTATTCATGAGCATAGGATGTATTTCCATTTATTGGTGTTGTCTTTAATTTTTCTCATGAGCGTCTTGTACTTTTCAGAGAACAGCTCTTTCACCTCATTGGTTAGGTTTATTCCTAGGTATTTTATTCTTTTTGATGCAATTGTAAGTGGAGCTGTTTTCCTGATTTTTTTTTTTGCTGCTAATTCACTGTTAGTATATAGGAATGAAACAGATTTCTGTGTATTAATTTTGTAACCTGCAACTTTGCTGAGTTCAGTTATTCTAATAGTTTTGAGGTGGATTCTTTGGGGTTTTCTATGTATAATGTCGTGACATCTGCAAACAGTGACTGCTTAACTTCTTCCTTACCAATATGGATGCCTTTTATTTCTTTGTGTTGTCTGATTGCCAGGGCTAGGTCCTCCAGTACTATGTTGAATAAAAGTGGGGAGAGTGGGCATCCTTGTTTTGTTCCCAGTCTTAGAGGAAAAGCTTTCAGCTTTTTGCTGTTAAGTATGATATTGGCTGTGGGTATGTCACATATGGCCTTTATTATGTTGAGGTACTTGCCCTCTATACCTATTTTGTTGAGAGTTTTTATCATGAATGGATGTTGAATTTTGTCATTGTCTATTGAAATGATCATGTGGTTTTTGTCCTTTTTGTTGATGTGGTGTATGATGTTGATGGATTTTTGAATATTGTACCATGCTTGCATCCCTGGAATAAACACCACTTGGTCATGATGGATGATGTTTTTGAGGTATTTTTGAATTTGGTTTGCTAATATTTTGTTGAGTATTTTGCATATATGTTCTTGAGAGATATTGGTCTGTAATTTTCTTTTCTTGTGGTGTCTTTGCCTGGTTTTGGTATTAGAATGATGCTAGCCTCATAGAATGAGTTTGGAAGTATTCCCTCCTCTTCTACTTTTTAGAATACTTTTATGACTTCTTCTTTAAATGTTTGATAAAATTCATCCATGAAGCCATCTTGGCCAGGGATTTTGCTTTAGGTAGTTTTTAGATTACCAATTTGATTTCATTGCTGGTAATTAGACTGTTCAGATTTTCTGTTTCTTCCTGGGTCAATCTTATAAGGTTGTATTTTTCTGGGAAGTTGTCCATTTTTTTATAGGTTGCCCAATTTTTTGGCATATAAGTTTTCATAGTATTCTCTAATAATTCTTTGTATTTCTGTGGTGTTTGTAGTGATTATTTATTTTTCATTTGCAATTCTGTTTATGTGTGTACATTCATTTTTTTCTTGATAAATCTGGGTAGGGGTTTATCTATTTTGTTTATTTTCCTAACGAACCAGCTCCTGCTTTCATCGATTCTTTCCATTGTTTTATTCTTCTCAGTTTTATTTACTTCTGCTCTGATCTTTATTTTGTCCCTCCTTCTACTAACTTTGGGTCTCATTTGTTCTTAATTTTCTAGTTTCATTAATTGTAAGTTCAGACCGTTTATTTGGGTTTGTTCTTCTTCCTTGAGATAAGCTTGTATTGCAGTATACTTTCCTCTTAGAACTTCCTTTGCTGTGTCCCACAGATTTTGGGGTGTTGCGTTGTTGTTTTCATTTGTCTCCATATATGGTTTGAACTCTGTTTTTGTTTGGTCATTGATTATTTAGGAGCACATTGTTAAGCATCCATGTATTTGTGGCTTTTTTGTTTTCTTTGCATAATTTATTTATAGTTTCATACCTTTGTGGTCTGAGAAACTGGTTGATACAATTTCAATCCTTCTGAATTTACTGAGGCTCTTTTTGTAACCTAATATGTGATTTATTCTTGAAAATGTTCCATGTGCACTTGAGAAGAATGTGTATCCTGCTGCTTTTGGGTGAAGTGTTCTATAGATGTTCTGTTAGGTTCATCTGTTCTAATGTGTTGTTCAGTGCCTCTGTCTCCTTATTTATTTTTCTGTCTGGTTTCTCTGTCCTTTGGAGTGAGTGATGTGTTGAAGTTTCCTAAAAGGAATGCATTGTATTCTGTTTCCCCCTTTAATTCTGTCAGTATTTGTATCACATATGTCAGTGCTCCTATGTTGGGTGCATAGATATTTATAATGGTTATATCTTCTTGTTAGACTGACCTCTTTATTATTATGCAATGTTCTTCTTTGTCTCTTGTTACTTTCTTTGTTTTGAAATATATTTTGTCTTATATAAGTACTGGTACTCCTGCTTTTTTCTCCATATTATTTGCATGAAATATATTTTTCCATCCCTTCACTTTTAGTCTGTGTATGTCTTTGGGTTTGAAATGAGTCTCTTGTAGGCAGCATATAGATGGGTCTTGTTTGTTTTACCCATTCTGCAACTCTATGTCTTTTGATTGGTGTAATCAGTCCATTTACATTTAGGGTGATTATCAATAGATATATACTTATGCCATTGTAGGCTTTAGATTTGTGGTCACAATAGGTTCAAGGATAGCTTCCTTATTGTCTATCTTAAATTGCTTATTACTGTATTTCAAACAGAATTTAAAGGTTCTTTTTATCCCCCTCTCTTCTTTTTCTTCCTCCTCCACTCTTCATATATTAGGTACCATATTCTGTTCTCTTTGTGTATTCCTTGACTAACTTTGTGAGTAGTTGATTTAATTTTCTGTTTGCTTAGTAATTAATTTTGTTTTACTATCCTTATGGTGGGTTCATTTGCTCTTGTGACAGCTATTTATCCTTAGGAGTATTTGCATCTAGAGCAGTCTCTTTAAGAAATCTTGTAGAAATGGTTTGGTGGTGGTGAATTCCCTCAACTTTTGCTTATCTTGGAATTGTTCAATCCCTCCTTCAAATTTAAATGATAATCTTGCCAGGTAGAATATTCTTGGTTGGAGGCCCTTCTGTTTCATTGCATTAAATATATCATGCCACTCCCTTCTGGCTTGTAAGGTTTCTGCTGAGAAGCTCATGATAGCCTGATGTGGTTTCCTTTATAAGTGATCTTTTTTCTCTCTTTGGCTGTTTTCATTACTCTCTCCTTGTCCTTGATCTTTGTTATTTTAATTATTATATGTCTTGGTGTCGTCTTCTTAGGGTTCCTCATGTTAGGAGATCTGTGCCCTTCCATGACCTGAGTGACTATTTCCTTCCCCAAAATGGGAAGTTTTCCACAATTACTTCCTCAAAGAGACTTTCTATCCCTTTGTTTCTCTTTTTTACTTCTGGTACCCCTATTATATGAATATTTTTCCATTTGGGTTGGTCACACAGCTCTCTTATTATTCTTTCATTCCAATGGATCCGTTTTCTGTTTTGCAGCTTCTGTTTTCCTGTTCTCTAATTTCTATTTAATTTAATGGCTTATCTACCTCATCTAATCTCCTTTTAAATCCCTCTATTGTATGTTTCATTTCAGTTCCTATGTTTTTCAAATTTTCTATCTGTTGAAGTCCTCCCTGAGATATTGAACATTTTTCTGTAGCTCTGTGAGCATGTTTATGACTTTTATTTTTAAATCTTTATCAAGAATTATATCCTCTGTGGATATTTCTTGTTCATTTCTACCCTCCAGCTATAACCTAGTTTAGCAAACTAGAGAAACCAGGCCTGGTTTAAGTTTTGCTAAGTCCTCTTTCTGGTTCTTTTTTCTTGAAATTTTGTTTGGACCAGATTTGTGTCTCTTCATTTTTTTAGTGTTTCCTATGGGATAATAGATTTGTGTAAGAGGCACCCTCTAGTGCCCAGATGGTCAATTTTCTGAGTGGGAGCCCCAGCTGTTGGCATGCAGTGGGTGTGGCACCTGCCTTGCTCATAGTATTCTGATTTTAGGTGGGCTATGTGGGCTCTCAGCTAATCGCAGGAGCAGGGAGAATACTTTCTGGAGCTTCCATGGTCTGAGCCACCCTCCTTCTGGCCTCCCACAATGATGGGGGCTGCAGGTGAGTGTGACTGGCACCTGCTGGGAGAAAAGAGCCCTCAGGGCTGGCTCTTGCATGCAGCTCCCTGGCTGGTCCAAAATGGGGCTGAGCTGGGTGGGAGTTCTCCCCTTGTCTACTTGGAAGTAAAGTTTGATGTTGCTGCCAGAGAGCAGGCTATGCACCATTGCGAGAGGTCTCCAGGTTGTATTGCCAGCAAGGGGAATGGAGCATCTGAAGCTCCTGAGGGCTCCCCCTGTTGGGCAGAGATTGGGTTGGGGAGATATTGTCCACTTGACGTTTCTCCTAAACAGAGAGCACTGTGCACTCTTTGCCTCCCTGGCACCCCCACCCCCACCCCCCGCCACCACCACCACTTCTGGGAAGTCTTTCAAACTGCACACTCTGCTTTCTTTCTCAGAGGGGCCAGTAGAGCATGCCTGTTCTCCACAGGTGGCTGGAATCTCAGCCTCCCTGTGTTCTGCCTGTCTCTGTTTTCCAGCCCCACCAATCACCAGAGCACCTGCAATGTGAGCTCATAGGCCAGGTGTTCAGGGTTCTGGGATTCTGCTACCACCGTGCTCTGTTCCTCTTCCTCCCTCCTGTGGGCCAGGGTTGGGGGAGGGCTTAGGTCCCACTGGATTGTGGCCTAGTCACTTTACCTTTCTCTGTAGGGTCTTCTTTTCTTCCCCAGATGTAGGTGGTCAGTTCTGCAGTCTTCAGGTTGATTTCAGGCCTAGTTCTGTATTTTCATGTTCTGTGTGATTTTGGGAGGAGGTTTTTGTCTTGCCTTACTACACCATCATCTTTTTTTCCCATCCAGATCAGAAGAGATTTAAAAAATTCTTTCTTGGAGTTTATAAACCAGTACCTACAACTTCTTGGATTCCAGATATTCTCTTTTCACTTGTTTATAAAAGATAGGTTACACTACTTCATCATATTTTATTGAACAGCTTTTAGACATAAAATAATTTGTGGGAAAGGGAAATGACACAGGAGCTGGCTCCAGAAATTATCAATATTGTGAGTGAAACCAATATCTAAGCCTGTTAGCAAATTACAGCCAGTGAGGGTTTTCCAACAACAGAATACATGATTAGATCTGCATTTCAGAAAGGTCATCCTAGAATAGAGGTGACCTCAGAGGCATGAAGTTTATATCAGAGACAAGACCTAATGATGTTTTGGATTAATGCAGCAGCAGTAGGGATGGGCAGTGGAACAGCTTGATGAGACATTTGGGGAAGAGACTCAGTAGATTTGGTGATTTGCTGAAAATGAAGGTAAAAGAAAGACGGAGCCACTTGGGCTTTCAAGCCACGGAGCTGTACTCTAAGACAATGAACAGAGAAAGTAGAGCCAGTTTAGAAGGGGGGGATTTTGGTTTTTATGTGGGACATCTATGGACATCTAGGCAATGCCTGATACAGAGATGGAAATAACCATTTAGAGCATTATAGAGAGTTGGGGGTAACAGAAAAAGTCTTAGGAGTAAAAAGATTCAGGGTAAAGGTAGATCAATGAAATAACCATGTTCAAAATTGTTGTCATCAGTGTCTTCCCTAGGTGGTGGTCACACTTTTACCTTCCTGTCACCAGGTATAGAGATCCTGAAAAAGAGGAGCTAGAGAAAGAAATAAGCCAGAACAATGAACAGCAGAAACTGTTAGGGAGTATGATTATTTACCTGTGCAGGATGGCAGCAGAGCTAATGATTTAGCCAGCATATCCCATATCCCCTGGCCAGTAAACTACACATTACATTGGAACCTACTCTGCATTAAGTCCACATTTGTGGAATAATTGTCTTGTGAAAATGCTATTTCTGGCTAGAGCCCCCATTCTTGGAGCAGGCTAGGCCATTGGAAGTTCAGCTGGGGAGAGCTGCTTCCTTCTGCTGTGGGGCTCTTGTCCTTCTTAGGTGTGCAAACAGGTGCAGAGATTCAATGTTAATGTGCTCTTGGGGAATTTGGGCATTGTGTGTTGAGGCATTTCTACATGAATCAAATTCTGAGATGAGAATGGCATCAAATGTTAAACATCCTGTAAATCTGGACCACAGCTGAAAGTGAAAATCCTCTTCTATGTACCTCTGATAAACACCTCAGATCTTCTCTCTCCATCTTGAAATTGAAATAAACTTAGTGTGTTTTCAAAAGAAAATAAAAGACTACTTTGGGGTCTGTTAAGAACTTAAAGCTGGCAAACATGTTTCTTGTGATTCATATGATGTGAGGTTATCTTAAAGTAGACTCGACAAAGCATCCTGAGAGCCAGACAGCACACAGTACCCTGACCCCTGGCAAGCAATGATCTCTCACTGCTGCTGCTCCATTTGAGAAAGACTTTAGATGTCCAATCTCATAAGAACTTAGATATTCATATGTATAGGATTGTGGATCATGCATTTATCAAGATCACAAGTATTATTTGGGATTTAAATTGCTGCACTGAAGGATTCATTGATGCCATGTAGACTACCACATAAAGTTCATGAGCTGGTTCTCCAGTAGTGCCAAGGAGACATTTAAGACTTCCTAAATCAAACTGCCCTGCTCAACAAAATGGTGTCTTTGTGCTGTAGAAATTCAAGGGGCACTTCTAACACAAAGACCATCTACTGTATGTAGGTTACAAAGTCAGAGAACATGGGAAATGGTGCTGCAGATCAGATTACACAGAGCACACTCTCAGTAGATTGCTGGAGCTGTCTTAAGGTGCTGGATAAAGCAGACTCAATTCTTAGAAAGTGAGTCTGAGGAACAAATTTCAGGGCTGCTTCTTCTGAGGGACCTAGTCAGGGCTGCCTTGAGGGTGTCCTTTTAGAGACCACAAACAGTATAGGATTTGTGTGGCTACCAACCCCTGGAAGCTATCGAGCTTTCTTAAGAGGTTAAGGAGAAAACAGGAGACCTGGATCAATCTTTATAGAATAGAGTATGTCTGATTTCAAAGGGACATCAGAGACCACCTTGTCCTAACCTTTTCATTAACCAGAGAGATAAAGTGATTTGCCTGGCATTGTCTAGACAGTGGCAGACTTGGGACTAGAAACATAGGTGGCTCCTCTGTCAGTCCAAGTCCGTCCAGCTTTTCTAAACCAGGTTATAACAGGAGGGTAGAAATGAACAAATATGGGATTAAAGTTGGGAAACTTGCTTTAGGTTCTAATTTAGTTGCTACTAGGTAGACCTTTGGTATGAAGGCGGACCTAGTTTGACTTTCTGAACTGGTATCCCAAAGATACCATTTGTCATTTGTTGAATCTCCCTCAAATTACTTCTTATCATTGGCATTATAACAAGATCTTACAAATAGGTATAAACTGTGGTAGTCAAACTGTCTGCTGCCAAAGGCCAGAGTACAGTTCCCCAAACAGCATCCCATAGGGCTGTGCTGGGGTGGGAATTGGGTGATAACATCTACCTGAGGTCTTTTGTTGGGTGTGTGCTGCTCTCAATGGGGGAACAAAACAACCAAATGATTGTTTTGATTCAGTCAGTCATGACACATTTTTTTTTAGTACTTAACCCTAGGAAATGCATAGAAAGATTCAGGAAAGAGAAGCAAAAGTTTTCTTCTTTCACACTGAGTTTATTTGGAGTAGCTGGAGACATTGAATAATCATAAAAATCAGAGTATTTTAATATATTGGGTCCTATGAGGACCCTCCAGAAAACCTTTGAACACTGTATCAATGATTTTGTGTTTCCTGTGACTCCAATTAATGTGTTTTTACTCTCCAAGCAGGCTTTGTGCCCTTTGTTGCAGGGCAACAATGCTTGTTTCTAAATGACATCTTTTTCCCTCATCTTATCTGAGCTGATCATTGCTATGCTTCCATGAAAACACCTGTGTCAAGTTCCATTGTGTTCCTTACTAACTTACGAAAGCTCATCAGTCATCTCCGGCAATGCAGCACAGATACAGAATCCTTTAACAGCCTAGTTTGGTGTTCCACCTGCCATGAGACAGCTATACAGATTTGTGCCCCTTACGATGGGGTACTAACAATTGTGTCAGTTGTACCATTCTACGGTGGGAGAGGTTGGCTGTGAGGACACAGAGATCTTGTGTTGAATTGTACATGAATTTTTATGAATTCATGTTATTGGAATACCAAGGAGAAAAGTTGGGGACAAGCATTTTAGGAAGAAGGAATAGTATGTGGGAAGACCTTGAGTTGGCAAAGAGTTTGGCTTAGTCAAGAGGAGCTTGTTTGTTTTTCTAGGATTCTTGTCCTAGAAGGGGAGAAAATGATAAATCATCTCAGGGATATGTTCACAGATATTGGCAAATAATAACAAAGGTGGCCATGTTTGGACAACATGTGACTTTACATGTGACTTTACAAAACATAACACTCATAGCCTACAGGCTATTCTATAAAACAAAGTCTCAGTAATATGATCAGGTAACCCCAAAGTAGGGAAGACATCTTGAGCCAGACTGCATTCCCCTCTTTGTCCCTTTGCAAATGACAGGCATTTGCCTCCAAATCTGCAGGAGCTGATCCTGCATACTAGCTCAACAAAAAGAGAAAAATAGGTAACATCAACTGCGTTCAGCCTCAGCTCTCTGTTTAGTGTGCCAAACTGATCAAACAAACCAAGCCCCTCTAGTCCTCCTTAAAGAGCAAGAGGGCTGAATGGTGCCTAAATTAACAGAGAGGAAAACCAGATAGCCACTATGACTTCTGGGGGACTAATAATAAACCTGCTCTTGAGCATGTAAGAGTTAAAAAGGGCAAACATAGGAAATATGCTAGACATTTGCAAAAAGATAGGTGATAGTATGATTTTGAAGAAGACTCGTGCCGTTAAACAGAATGAAATAACAGAGCAACTAGGGGGCATCTCGTAAGCAATGAGCTAGGTCATTTAAATAAATAATTAATAGTTAACTAAAGTAATTAAGTAAGAGATAAAAAGTGATTGACATTACCAGAAATATAGGTACAAAGCAAGCCTTCAAAGCTAAGAAAATAATTTAAGGAAACAGTGCTATTTGTAGAATTTAAAATGCCAACAGAGGTAATAAAAAACAATATTGACCTAGAAAATGAAATCCTGATAACATGGTTATACCATCTAACTAGGTTTATTTTAAAGGGACACATATATCACCCAGTTGCTGCCAATTAAGGAACAGTACTTAGGACAGTACTAGGTATCTGGAGGTGGGAATTAGATAGCCCTCTCTAATGATAGAAACATCCAGAGCCTCAGAGCCTCTGGGCTCAGAATGTGAAGGACTATCTTATCTACATGTATTTATAGGCACCACACAATAATGTCATGTAAATGACCATGTAGGTAATGTGGTTTTTATTTAGCTGAAATTTTTAAATAGATAGTCCATATGCAATTGTAGGAAATAATACAGAGACTTTATACACCCAGTTTCCCCTATTGGTAGCATCTTTTTTTTTTTTTTTGAGAGGGCATCTCTCGTATTTATTGATCATATGGTTGTTAACAACAATAAAATTCTGTATAGGGGACTCAATGCACAATCATTAATCAATCCCAAACCTAATTCTCAACAGTCTCCAATCTTCTGAAGCATAATGAACAAGTTTTTACATGATGAACAAGTTCTTACATAGTGAATAAGTTCTTACATGGTGAACAGTGCAAGGGCAGTCATCACAGAAACTTTCGGTTTTGATCATGCATCATGAATAAACAATCAGGTCAATTATGATTATTCGATTGATTTTTATACTTGATTTATATGTGAATCCCACATTTCTCCCTTGTTTTTATTATTATTATTATTATTATTATTTTTTTTTTTAATAAAATGCTGAAGTGGTAGGTAGCTGCAAGATAAAGGTAGAAAACATAGTTTAGTGCTGCTGTAAGAGGGCAAATGTAGATGATCAGGTGTGTGCCTATGGACTAAGTATTAATCCAAGCTAGACAAGGGTAACAAAATATCCACGGATGCAGAAGATTTCTCTCAAAACGGGGGGGGTGGGGTGAGGTTCTAAGCCTTACCTCTGTTGATCCCCAATTTCTCACCTGATGGCCCCCCTGCAACTGTGCCTGTCTTAGGTTGTTCCTCCCTTGAGAAATCTTACCCGTCTCTGGCTAACCAGTCATCTTCCGGGGCCATACAGGGAAATGTAAAGTTGGCAATTGGCAAGTGAGAGAGAAGCAATATTGTTTGAAAAAGTTGGCTTTTTACTTCTTTGCAGAATTATGCCCTGTGGCTTCTATGCCCAGCATTTGTCTTGAGGTATCTTTACCACTTGGAAGAATTATGATACTCGGTAATTTTGATATGAGGCATGAATTCTACTTAGGGGTTGTAATTATGAAGGAAGAAGAGAAGCTATAGAAGTAGCAGACAGAAGAAAACATGGGAAGATTGATTATCTCTTTGACATATCTTCTTGTAGCATGTATAGGTTTTAAATTACTAATTAAATTGTGTGCACACATTAACATAATAGGAATACAACTACATAACCAAAGCAGACCTACAATTACCAGCCATATCCAGTGAAACCAAGAAAACCAGTTAGGCACCCTAGGCATTTGTGAAAACTTATCAATGATGTGATGGATATTGTCTAACTGAATTTGAATATTTTGAGAAAAATCAGACAAATTAAAACAACACATTCGTGGGAACTGTTCACATCACATATGTTCTTTTAACAGTAGATAGTCTATAGTTGCAAGATTTTGGAACACTGCAACTTGCACTTCTCCTAATTCTTGGTTGAGTTCTGACAGTATAGATCCAGTCAAATTTGTTGTTTTACTGTATGTACAGGCAAGCTTAAATGTCTCCTTCTTCATTCCAATGGCAAGTCCAGGAACTGGTGGGATGAATGCAGCTACAACTGCAACAGCACCAGGATCTTTGTTGAAGTTTTTTGATGATCACCTTCTGGAAGGACTCTTCCAGAGAATGTTGATGTTGGAAGTTCTTCTTCATATCGTATCTTAATTTGTTTTCTGGGTAGCCAAATTAGGCTTTGATCCTCTGTATAAACACAAACAAACCCTTTGCCCACACTTCGATATGCCCTTTATATCATTGTGAAGAACTTATTGGAGATCACCACACAGGAACTGATTTTTTTTTTAAAGAGAAAGGAATATTATCAGAAAAATGTACTTCCATAGCTGATCATCTGACACCCTTTAAATGATCAAAATTGAGGATATTTAAAGCATGCATTAATTGGTGATTTGCAGTTAGTTTTATCCTATCAGGGAGTAATCCCCCCCTTTTTTTGTTATCACTAATCTACAATTACATGAAGAATATTATGTTTACTAGGCTCTCCCCTACACTAAGTCACCCCCACAAACCCCATTACAGTCACTGTCCATCCGCATAGCAAAATGTTGTAGAATCACTACTTGTCTTCTCTGTGTTGTACAGCCTTCCCCTTTCTCCCACCCCCTCATTATGATTATGCTAATCATAATACCCCCTTTCCTCTTCCCCCCCTTATCCCTCCCTACCCACCAATCCTCCCCAGTCCCTTTCCCTTTGGTACCTGTTAGTCCATTCTTGGGTTCTGTGATTCTGCTGCTGTTTTGTTCCTTCAGTTTTTCCTTTGTTCTTATACTCCACAGATGAGTGAAATCATTTGGTATTTCTCTTTCTCTTCTTGGCTTATTTCACTGAGCATAATACCCTCTAGCTCCATCCATGTTGTTGCAAATGGTAGGATTTGTTTTCTTCTTAAGCTGAATAATATTCCATTGTGTATATGTACCACATCTTCTTTATCCATTCATCTACTGATGGACACTTAGGTTGCTTCCAATTCTTGGCTCTCGTAAATAGTGCTGCAATAAACATAGGGGTGCATCTGTCTTTTTCAAACTTGAGTGCTGCATTCTTAGGGTAAATTCCAAGGAGTGGAATTCCTGGGTCAAGTGGTAAGTCTATTTTGAGCATTTTGAGGAACCTCCATACTGCTTTCCACAATGGTTGAACTAGTTTACATTCCCACCAGCAGTGTAGGAGGGTTCCCCTTTCTCCACAACCTCGCCAACATTTGTTGTTGTTTGTCTTTTGGATGGTAGGTATCCTTACTGGTGTGAGGTTATACCTCATTGTGGTTTTAATTTGCATTTCTCTGATAATTAGCGATGTGGAGCATCTTTTCATGTGTTTGTTGGCCATCTGTATTTCTTTTTTGGAGAACTGTCTGTTCAGTTCCTCTGCCCATTTTTTAATTGGGTTATTTGTTTTTTGTTTGTTGAGGCATGTGAGCTCTTTATATATTTTGGACGTCAAGCCTTTGTCATATCTGTCATTTTCAAATATATTCTCCCATATTGTAGGGTTCCTTTTTGTTCTATTGATGGTGTCTTTTGCTGTACAGAAGCTTTTCAGCTTAATATAGTCCCACTTGTTCATTTTTGCTGTTGTTTTCCTTGCCCAGGGAGATATGTTCAAGAAGAGGTCACTCATGTTTATGTCTAAGAGGTTTTTGCCTATGTTTTTCCCTAGAGTTTAATGGTTTCATGACTTACATTCAGGTCTTTGATCCATTTTGAGTTTACTTTTGTAATATGGGGTTAGACCATGGTCCAGTTTCATTCTCCTACATGTAGCTGTCCAGTTTTGCCAGCACCATCTGTTGAAGAGACTGTCGCTTCACCATTGTATGTCCATGGCTCCTTTATCAAATAGTAATTGACCATATATGTTTGGGTTAATGTCTGGAGTCTCTAATCTGTTCCACTGGTCTATGACTCTGTTCTTGTGCCAGTACCAAATTGTCTTGATTACTATGGCTTTGTAGTAGAGCTTGAAGTTGGAGAGTGAGATTCCCCCTACTTCATTCTTCTTTCTCAGGATTGCTTTGGCTATTCGGGGTCTCATTGAAGAATGTTGCTGGTAATTTGGTAGGGATTGCATCAAATCTGTATATTGCTTTGGGCAGGATGGCCATTTTGACGATATTAATTCTTCCTAGCCACGAGCATGGAATGAGTTTCCATTTGTTAGTGTCCCCTTTAATTTCTCTTAAGAGTGACTTTTAGTTTTCATGGTATAGGTCTTTCACTTCTTTGGTTAGTTTTATTCTTAGGTATTTTATTCTTTTTGATGCAATTGTGAATGGAGTTGTTTTCCTTATTTCTCTTTCTATTGGTTCATTGATACTGTATAGGAAGGCCACAGATTTCTGTGTATTAATTTTGTATCCTGCAAATTTGCTGTATTCCTATATCAGTTCTAGTAGTTTTGGAGTGGAGTCTTTAGGGTTTTTATGTACAGTATCATGTCATCTGCAAATAGTGACAGTTTAACTTCTTCTTTACCAATCTGGATTCCTGATTGCCGTGGCTAGGACCTCCAGTACTATGTTAAATAACAGTGGGGAGAGTGGGCATCCCTGTCTTGTTCCCGATATCAGAGGAAAAGCTTTCAGCTTCTCGCTGTTCAGTATGATGTTAGTTGTGGGTTTATCATATATGGCCTTTATTATGTTGAGTTGCTTGCCCTCTATACCCATTTTGTTGAGAGTTTTTATCATGAATGGATGTTGAATTTTGTCAAATGCTTTTTCAGCATCTATGGAGATGATCATGTGGTTTTTGTCTTTCTTTTTGTTGATGTGGTGGATGACGTTGATGCATTTTCAAATGTTGTACCATCCTTGCATCCCTGGGATGAATCCCACTTGGTCATGGTGTATGATCCTTTTGATATATTTTTGAATTCAGTTTGCTAATATTTTATTGAGTATTTTTGCATCTACATTCATCAGGGATATTGGTCTGTAATTTTCTTTTTTGGTGGGGTCTTTGCCTGGTTTTGGTATTAGGTTGATGTTGGCTTCATAGAATGAGTTTGGGAGTATTCCCTCCTCTTCTATTTTCTGGAAAACTTTGAGGAGAATGGGTATTATGTCCTGTCTGCGTGTCTGATAAAATTCTGTGGTAAATCCGTCCGGCCCGGGTGTTTTGTTCTTGGGTAGTTTTTTGATTACCATTTCAATTTCTTTGCTCGTAATTGGTTTGTTTAACTTTTGTGTTTCTTCCTTGGTCATTCTTGGAAGGTTGTATTTTTCTAGGAAGTTGTCCATTTCTTCTAGGTTTTCCAGCTTGTTGGCATATAGGTTTTCATAGTAGTCTTTAATAATTCTTTGTATTTCTGTGGAGTCTGTTGTGATTTTTCTGTTCTCATTTCTGATTCTGTTGATTTGTGTTGATTTTCTTTTTCTCTTAATTAATAAGTTTGGCTAGAGGCTTATCTATTTTGTTTATTTTATTGACGAACCAGCTCTTGGTTTCATTGATTTTTGCTATTGTTTTATTCTTCTCAATTTTGTTTATTTCTTCTCTGATCTTTATTATGTCCCTCCTTCTGCTGACTTTAGGCCTCATTTGTTCTTCTTTTTCCAGTTTTGATAATTGTGATGTTAAACTCTTCATTTGGGATTGTTCTTCCTTCTTCAAGTGTGCCTGGATCGCTATATACTTTCAACTTAAGACTGCTTTCACTGCGTCCCACAGAAGTTGGGGCTTTTCTGTTGTTGTTTTCATTTGTTTCCATATATTCCTTCATCTCTATTTTAATTTGTTCATTGATCCACTGATTTTTTAGGTGCATGTTGTTAAGCCTCCATGTGTTTGTGAGCCTTTTTGTTTTCTTTGTAGAATTTATTTCTACTTTCATACCTTTGTGGTCTGAAAAATTGTTTGGTAGAATTTCAATATTTTGGAATTTACTGAGGCTCTTTTTGTGGGCTAGTATGTGGTCTATTCTGGAGAATGTTCCATGTGCACATGAGAAGAATGTATATCCTGTTGCTTTTGGATGTAGAGTTCTATAGATGTCTATTAGGTCCATCTGTTCTAGTGTGTTGTTCAGTGCCTATGTGTCCTTACTTATTTTCTGCCCTGGTGGATCTATCCTTTGGGGTGAGTGGCATGTTGAAGTCTCCTAAAATGAATGCATTGCAGTCTATTTCCCCCTTTAGTTCTGTTAGTATTTGTTTCACATATGCTGGTGCTCCTGTGTTGGGTGCGTATATATTTAGAATGGTTATATCCTCTTGTTGGACTGAGCCCTTTATCATTATATAGTGTCCTTCTTTATCTCTTGTTACTTTCTTTCTTTTGAAGTCTGTTTTGTCCGATATTAGTACTGCAACCCCTGCTTTCTTCTCTGTGTTGTTTCTGTGAAATATGTTTTTCCATCCCTTGACTTTTATTCTGTGCATATCTTTGGGTTTGAGGTGAGTTTCTTGTAAGCATCGTATAAATGAGTCTTGCTTTTTTATCCATTCTATTACTCTGTGTCTTTTGTTTGGTGCATTAAGTCCATTTACATTTAGGGTGACTATTGAAAGATATATACCTATTGCCATTGCAGGCTGTAGATTCATATTTACCAAAGGTTCAAGTTTAGCCTCTTTAGTATCTCACTGCCTAACTTAGGTAGCTTATTGAGCTATTATATACATTGTCTGGAGATTCTTTTCTTCTCTCCCTTTTTATTCCTCCTCCTCCATTCTTCGTATGTTGGGTGATTTGTTCTGTGCTCTTTTTAGGAGTGCTCCCATCTAGAGCAGTCCCTGTAAGATGCCCTGTAGAGATGGTGGGAGGCAAATTCCCTCAACTTTTGCTTGTCTGGGAATTGTTTAATCCCTCCATCATATTTAAATGATAATCATGGTGTATACAGTATCCTTGGTTCAAGGCCCTTCTGTTTCATTGCATGAAATATATCATGCCATTGTCTTCTGGCCTGTAAGGTTTCTGTGGAGAGGTCTGATGATAGCCTGATGTGTTTTTCTTTATAGGTGACCTTTTTCTCTCTAGCTGCCTTTAAAACTCTTTCCTTGTCCTTGATCTTTGCCATTTTAAATATTATATGTCTTGGTGTTGTCCTCTTTGGGTCCTTTCTATTGGGAGTTCTGTGTATTTCTGTGGTCTGTTTGATTATTTCCTCCCCCAGTTTGGGGAAGTTTTCAGCAATTATTTCTTCAAAGACACTTTCTATCCCTTTTCCTCTCTTTTCTTCTTCTGGTACCCCTATAATACAGATATTGTTCCTTTTGGATTGGTCACACACTCTCTTAATATTGTTTCATTCCTGGAGATCCTTTTATCTCTCTCTATGTCAGCTTCTATGCGTTCCTGTTCTCTGGTTTCTATTCCATCAGTGGCCTCTTGCATCTTATCCATTCTGCTCATAAATCCTTCCAGAGTTTGTTTCACTTCTGTAATGTCTTCCTGGGCATCTGTAATCTCCCTCCGGACTTCATCCCTTAGCTCTTATATATTTCTCTGCATCTCCGTCAGCATGTTTATGATTTTTATTTTGAATTCTTTTTCAGGAAGACTGGTTAGGTCTGTCTCCTTCTCTGGTGTTGTCTCTATGATCTTTATGTGCCTGTAATTTTACCTTTTCATGGTGATAGAGAGAGTTTGCAGAGCTGGCACGAGTGACGGCTGGAAGAACTTCCCTTCTTGTTGGTTTGTGGCCTTCCTCTCCTGGGAGAACAGCGACCTCTAGTGGCTTGTGCTGGGCAGCTACACACAGACAGGGCTTCTGATTCCTGCCCGGCTGCTCTGGAGTTTATCTCCGCTATTGCTGTATGTGTGGCTTGCCTCGGGCTGCTGCTCCGATATGGTGGAGCCGTGTTGGAGGAGGTGCGGCCGGGAGGCTATTTATCTCTGTGAGGGGCCTCCATGCTCCCTGCTGCCCAGGGTGTTAGAGTGCCCAGAGTTCCCCAGATTCCCTGCTGCCTAAGTGTCCCAGGATGCTTCCATCTGGTTTTGGGGTCCCTGTCCCTTTAAGACTTCCAAAAAGCACTCACACACACACACACACACACACAAACACAAAAAGCCGCTCGCTTTTCTTTGTCCCCTGGCGCCGGCCTCAGGGACCTGTTCACAGGTCTTGCTATCCTGTTTCCCTAGTTTCCAGCACCCCACGCATGCACTGTGTCTGCATTCTGGTCCGGATGGCTGGGGCTGGGTGTTCAGCAGTCCTGTGCTCCCTCTCCCTCCCCTCTCCAACTCCTCTCCTCCTGCTGGGAGCTGGGGGGAGGGCCGCTCGGGTATCTTACCCCCTTCGTGAGGCGCTGGGTTCTTGCAGGTGTGGATGTGGTCTGGATGTTGTCCTGTGTCCTCTGGTCTCTATTCTAGGAAGAGTTGTCTTATATTTTCATAAATATATGTGGTTTTGGGAGGAGATTTCCGCTTCTCTACTCACGCCGCCATCTTGGCTCTTCGGTAGCATCTTATATTCCTATGGTACAATCACCAGATGTTGACATTCATACAATTCACTGATCTTTCAGATTCATTCAATTTTACCTGTGATAATATGGATTTAAAAGCACTGGGATCAACACATGAAAATGAATCTCAATTACATGGACTAGTTCCAGATCCTAATTACCTTCACTAAATTGATCATCGAACAGTCCTGTCACTGTATTGATCCATGGTTGTGAAAGTGCTTAGGAAATTACCAGCCTGGAGAGAATACTTCACAAATGTCATCCCAGTCTCAATCTGAAATTCTCCCTTGGGCAGGCATGATAAACGGTGGTCAGCAAGGATGTTCTGATCCTCAAAACTGTACACATTGTCCAACACACTGTGAAATCACTGTGTTCTGTTCAAGACTGAAGCGTAACATGGGATGGAAAACAGACGGCAGCATAATTTTTCTTAGAAGTAACTAGCTATTTACTGTGAGCCAATGCAGGATGTAAACAGTAATCTAAGAATAATTAACCTCCTCCCTGAGTGGCATTAAATTACTGTAATCAAAGGGCACAATAGGAAAAAAGTGGTCAGTTATTTAGTTACATTGTATAAATATGTATGAAGGGGTAATTTGAGAAACATTGTACAGGTATCAGGAGACAAGCTGTACAGTGTTTTGCCATGGTAAGCCAAGAAGAGACATAGAAATTTAATGTTTGCAAATGACCTTTATTCATATACCCAGTAAGACCCTCACACTGACATTCTGAACATTGAAAGGAAGGGAACATTGAAAATAAATTTCCAACACAGGAAATCATGAATATGTTGGGGAACTCATGGGCTCTGGATACAGAGGGCATTGTTAGTAATCAAGCCCTTGATGCATGTTCTGGTGAGTTGATTCATGAGTTTCTAAGGCATGTCTGTTCAGTTTGAGGTGTCACTCACATATTGTGCATATTGAGTATGTGCTCCCTTACACAGTTTTGGATCTGTGGTTGATAAGAAATCTAACCAAATTAATCAGAAAACCTTTTAAGGAATAGTTTTATTTCTCTAAAGTAGTACTTCTCAACCCCCCCTTTTTAAATTGAGTATAGTTGATATACAATCTTTTATTAGTTTTAAGTACACAAAACATTGGTTTACCCATTACTCACATTATTAAATCCTCACCCTCAACTATAGACCTTACTATCTGTGTATCTGTCAACATAAAATGATGTTACAGAATCATTGGCTGTATTCTCCATGCTGTACTGCCATCCCAGTAACCAACTTATGATATGATTGAGAAATTTTGTGCCTTATTATTACCCTGCTTCTCACCCACCATGCCCGAACCCTCCCCAATGGTAACCACCAGTCACTTCTCAGTTTCTATGAGTTTCCTGCTATTTTACTGATTTTGTTTTGTTCTTATATTCTACAAATAAATGAAATCATATGATATTTGTCTTTCTTTTTTATGGCTGAATAGTATTCCATTGCATATATGTAACACATCTTCTTCACAATTCTTCTGTTGATGGACATTTTGGTTGCTTCCTTATCTTGGCTATTATAAATAGTAAAGCAATAAACATAGGGGTACATATATCTTTTTGAATCAGGGATTTTGTTTTCTTTGGGTAAATTTCTTGAAGTGAAGTTACTAGGTCCTATGGTATTTCTCTTGTTAGTTTTTTGAGGAATCTCCTTACTGCTTTCCAGAGTGGTTGCACTAATTTACATTTCCACCAACAGTGTAGGAGTGTTACCTTTTCTCCACATCTTTGCCAATACTCATTTGTTTCTTGTCTTTTGGGTAGTGGTCATTCTAACTGGTGTGAGGTGATATCTCATTATGGTTTTGATTTGCACTTCCCTGATGATTAGCGATGTGGAGCATCTTTTCATGTGCTTGTTGGCCATCTCTATGTCTTCTTTGGAAAAATATCTATTCATGTCTTTTGCCCATTTTAAAGTCAGGTTATTGTATTCTTGGTTGTGAGTCATGTGAGTTCTTTATATATTTTGGATGTATAAATCATTTATGAATATTTTCTCCCATACTGTAGATTGCCTTTTTGTTTTGTTGATGGTATCCATTGCTGTACAGAAGCTTTTAGTTTGATGTAGTCGAACCTGTTCATTTTTTTTTGTTTTCCTTGCCATAGGAGATGTGTCCAGGAAAAATTGCTCATGCTAATGTTGAAGAGACTTCTGCCTGTTTTCTTCTAAGAGTTTTATGGTTTCATGTCTTTTAGGTCTTTAATCCATTTCTAGTTTACTTTTGTGTATGGGATTAGACAGTAATCCAGTTTCATTCTCTTGCATGTTCCTGTCCTTTTTCCCATTGTATATTCATGGCTCTTTTATTGTATATTAATTTACCATATATGCATGGGTTTGTATGTGGGCTCTCTATTCTATTCCATTTTTATTTGGGTCTGTTTTTGTGCCAGTACCAAATTTGTTTTGATTACTGTAGTTTTGTGGTAGAGCTTGAAGTCAGGGAGCATAATCCCCCCAGCTTTGTTACTTTTTCTCAGCTTTGGCTATTCAGGGTCTTTTGTGGTTCCATATGAATTTTAGGATTATTTGCTCTGGCTCATTGAAAAATGCTGTTGGTGTTTTGATAGGGGTTGCATTGAATTTGTAAATTGCTTTGGGAAGGATGGCCATTTTGACAATATTAATTTTTCCAATTCATGAGCCTGGGGTAGATTTCTATTTATTTGTGTCTTCTTTAGTTTCTCTCATCAGTGTCTTTAGTGATTAAGTACAGCTCTTTTGCTTGTTGGTTAGGTTTATTCCTAGGTATTTTATTCTTTTTTATGCAATTGTAAATGGAATTGTTTTCCTGATTTCTGTTTCTCCTAGTTTGTTGTTAGTATATAGAAATGCAACAGCTTTCTGTGTATAAATTTTGTATCCTGCAACTTTGCTGAATCTAGTTATTAGTTCTAATAGTTTCTTGATGGAGTCTTTAGTTTTTTTTTAATAGTATCATGTCATCTGTAAATAAGGACAATTTAAGTTCTTCCTTACCAATTTGGATGTTTTTTTATCTCTTTATCTTGTCTGATTATTGTGGCTAGGACCTCCAGTACTATGTTGGATAAAAATGGTGAGGGTGGACATTCTTGTCTTATTCCTGATCTTAGAGGAAAAGCTTTCAGCTTTTTGTCATTAAGTATGGTTTTGGCTGTGGGTTTGTCATATATGTCCTTTATTATGTTGAGGTACTTTTCCTCTCTACCCATTTTGTTGAGAGTTTTTATCATGAGTGGATTTTGAATTTTGTCAAATGCTTTTTCAGCATCTATTGAGATGATAATTTGTTTCTCTTTCCTTCTTTTTGTTGATGTGGTATATCACATTAATTGATTTATGAATATTGACCATCCTTGCATCCCTGGAATATATCCCACTTGGTGATGATGGACAATCCTTTTGATGTATTTTTAAATTTGGTTTGCTAATATTTTGTTAAGGATTTTTGTATCTGTGTTCATCATGGATATTGGCTTATAATTTTCTTTTTTATAGTATCTTTGTCTGGTTTTGGTATTAGAGTGAGGCTGGCCTCTCTTGGAAGTATTCCCTACTCTTCTACTTTTTGAAATACTTTAAGAAGGGTGGGCATTACCTCCTTAAATGTTGGGTTGAATTTAGCTGTGAAGCATCTGGTCCTGGACTTTTGTTTTTTGGGTTTTTTGATTACCAATTCAATTTTGTTACTGGTCATTGATCTTTTCCAAATTATCTGCTTCTTCCTGGGCCAGTCTTAGAAAATTGTCCTTTTCTAGGAATTTGTCCATTTTCTAGGTTGTCCAACTTATTGGCATATAATTTTTCAAATGATTCTCTAATAATTCTTTGTAACTATGTGGTGTCAGTTGTAACTATTCCTTTTTTTCTTTCTGATTTTGTTTGAGTCCTCTCTTCTTATTCCTTGATAAGTCTGGCTAGGGCTTTGTTTGTTTTGTTTATCTTCTCAAAGAAATAGCTCTTGATTTCATTGATTATTTTTCTGTTGTTTTATTCTTCTCTATTTTGTTTATTTCTGCTCTGATCTTTATTATGGCCCTCCTCATACTAACTTTGGGTTTCATTTGTTCTTCTTTTTCTAGTTTCATTAGTTGTGATTTTAGATTATTTATTTGGGATTGTTCTTGTTTTTGAGATAGGCTTGTATTGCTATGTACTTTTCTGTTGGAACAGCTTTTGCAGCATTCCCCATATCTTGAACTTTTGTATTTTTGTTTTCATTTGTCTCTATGTGTTGCTTTATTGCTTTATTGTTTCCTTGATTTGTTCCTTGATCCACTGATCATTTAGAAGCCTGTTGTTTAGCCTCCATGTGGTTCTGTTTTTTTTTTTTTGAAATCTATTTTGTCTGATGCAAGTACTGCTATTCCTGCCTTTTTCTCCTTATCATTTGCATGGCATATGTTTTTCCATCCCTTCACTTTCAGTCTGTGTATGTCTTTGGGTCTTGTTTCTTTATCTATTCTGCCACCCTATATCTTTTGATTCGTGCATTCAGTCCATTTACACTTAAGGTAATCATTGATAGGTATGCACTTATTGCCATTTTATTAATTGTTTTCTGGTTGTTTTGAAGTTACTTTCTCATCCTTTCCTCCTCTCTTATACTCTTGTTATTTGTTCATTTTCCCTAGTGTGATTGCACTTCTTTTTTTTTATATTTTTTGTTTATCTATTATAGGTTTTAGGCTTGTGGTTACCATAAGGTTCATAGATAGTTTCCTAAACATATAACAGTTGATATTCTGTCACTCTATTTCAATCACAGTCTAAAGATACTTCTTTTCTATTCTTCCTCCTCCACACTTTATAATTAGCTGTCATAATATGCATTTTTTGTGTGTAGCCCTTCACTGATTTTGTATGTAGATGATTTTATTACTTGTTTTGTTTTTTAACTTCATACTTGCTTAGTAATTGGCCTTCTACCTTTACTGAGGGTTTATTTTCACTAATGAAAAAATATTTAGGCTTAAGAACATTTCCATCTACGGAAGTCCCTTTAATTTATCCTGAAGGCTGGTTTAGTGATGGTAAATTCTTTTAACTTTCATTTATCTGGGAAGCATTTAATCTCCCCTTCAATTCTGAATGATTATCTTACTGGGTAGAGGATTCTTGATTGAAGGTCCTTTTGTTTCAATACATTAAATATTTCATGCCACTTCCTTCTGTCCTATAAATTTCCTGCTAAGAAATCTGCTGATAGCCTGATTGGATTGCCTCTATAAGTAATTTTTGCCTTCTCTATCTGCTTTCCATACCCTCTTTATCCTTAATCTTTGTCATTTTAATTATTATATATTTTGGTGTTGTCTTATGGGGTTCCTTTTGTTAGGAACCTGGATGTCTATTTCCTTCCCCAGATTAGGGAAGTTTTCAACAATTATTTCTTCAAAGAGACTTTTTACTCCTTTGTCTCTCTCTTCTCCTCTGGGACCTCTATTATGCAAATATTTTTCTTTTGGAGTTGTCACACAGCTCTCAGAATCTTCTCAATTCTAGAGATTCTTTTTTCTCTCTGTTCCTCAGATTCATTGTTTTTCTGTTCTCTAATTTGCATCTCATTGATTTTCCCCTCTATTTGCAGCCATCTATTTGCATTCCCTCCATTGTATATTTCATTTCAGTTACTGTATCCTTCAGCTCTGAGTGGTTATTTTTCAGTTCTTGTATCTCTTTGTCAAAGTCCTCCCTGAGATCATCAAAGTTTTCTGCAGATCAGTGAGCATATTTATGACAGTTATTTTGAAATCTTTATCAAGAAGATTTGTGATCTCCATTTCATTTAGCCCTATTTCTGGTGTCTTAACCTGTTCTTCTGTTTGGAACTTATTCCTCTGCCCCCTCATTTTGTCAGTGTTTCTGTGTTTCTTTCTTTGTATTAGATAGATCTGCTATGCCTCCTGGTCTAGAGGGTTTTATGAAAAAGATGGCCTGTGGTGCCCAGAAGCTCAAGACTCTTTGCTTCCTTGTGCTTTCAGTGGAGCTGTAGTTACTGTTGGTGGGCTGTGGACAGGACTGCTTTTCTGCTTATCTGCTGACAGTGGTTGGTTTCTGTCAGCCGAGGCCCTTTGTGGGCCATGCAGTGGTGCTTCTGCTGGTAATGTTGTGGGTGGGGTTTCCACTGCCTGCTCTGCAGCAATGGCAGTGCTGCTGGCAGACTCTGCTAAAGGTTGGACAGGGTGGGTGCACAGGGGAGTGCCACATGGGGCAGGAAGGAGCTGGCTCCTGCAAGTGCCTCCCCAGTTGGGCTGAGAGAGGGCCAGGAAGTTGTGAAAGCCTTTCTCCATATGCCAGGCAGCTTAGTCTGACCACTGCTGGGCCTAGCAGGCAGGTGCACAGAGAAGCACTTAAGAGCTGAGCTGCCAGAGAGAGGGATGGAGGGTTTGGGGCTGGCTCATGCCTGCATCCAGCCAGTTGGGCTGAAGGAGGGTTTGGGAAGCATCTCCAACTTGCCCTTTCTCCTGCAGAGAGAGCTCCATGCAACTCTTGCCCCTCTGGCACCCTTCCTGCTGCTGGTAAATCTTTCAAACTGTCACCTCTCTGTTGGGTCTCAGTAGGACCACCTGAGTGTGCCTGTCTTCCATAAGTGGCAGGAGTCTCAGCCTCCCAGAGTGCCCCAACTCTCCCTGGTGTCCAGCCCCATTAATTTCCAAAGCCCAGTGTAATGTGGACTTGTGTTCCTGGGGAAGATCTCCAGGCCAGGTGTGCAGAGTTCCTGAGTAGTTATCCCCTGTCGGCTCTGTTCTTCTCCCTCCTGCTGTAGGCTGGGTTAGGGGAAGCGCTTGGGCTCGAATTGATCATACCTCTGCTTCTTTACCTTTCTCTGTGTGGTCTTCTCTTCTCTTCAGATGTCTTTAGGTCATTTTCAGGGTTAGTTGTTTTTGCTGTAGTTGCTCCCTTGATGTTTATGTGAGTGGAGGTTTCTGCCTTGCTTTCCTACTCCACTGTCCTTTTTACTAAAAGGATTAACAGGACAATCCTTTTAATTCATGCTCCCTTGTAGTAATCATAAAAGCCTCACTTTCTCCTGCATCCACTTAAGTCTGATATAAACAACCTCCCCCTTTCTACCTTTCCTATCTGGTCAAGAAGATTCTTATTACTGTTTATGTTCTACAGAAAGTATATTTTTTCATTTTTTTATATTACGTCATAATGCTACATGTGCTAGTTGACTCAGTTCCAACAATTATGACTTAGGCTTTTGACTTTGGGTTTTGTTGTAACTTAAGTGAATACAAGCACTAGCAGACCACTCCAGTGAAAACTTGAAGCTTCCTCTTTCTTTGTTTGCCTGAGCTAAAAGGTAATATTTCAACTCACATTATCTCAGTGCTTTTTCCAAGAGTCATTCTCTGATTAAGGGGCAGCACCCTGACAACAAAGCTTAGTATAATATATCATTATGGCCATTATTCTGATGTCAGGGAAAATGTGACAAAAACATAAGCTACCTCTGTTTTGTTTATCTCCATAAATATCCTCTCTGGGTGGCTTGAACACAGAACAAAAACTGCAGTGTCAGCTATCGTCCATTTGTGTCGACTCAGAGCAGATTAGAGTTGGAGTGGGCCTTAGAAATCCTCTAGTTGAGTTTCCTCATTTGACTGATGAAACCAAGGCAAAAATAAAATTAGAACTCATTTCCCTAATTGGAAATCTAATAATATTTTCAATATTTCAAGGATTTCCATGTACATTTTTGACGCTCCACTTTGTTTAATAAACAGACAAGATTTAAATAGATACATAAAATCTTAAAACATGCCCATAAATGTGCTTTCATAAGAACTCTGTGAGGTATATACTCTCATTATCCTCATTTTAAAGTTGAGAAAATGAGGCTTAGATGGTTGATATGACTTGTCTAAGATTCTGCTCTGTAGGAAGTAGCAGAGCTGAGATTGATTTTGGAACAGAAAACCATACTACTTCCATTGTACTACACAGTTGTAAAGAAGATTGTTTCAGGCATCTTTGAATGCAGTGTGTTTCCATTTACAAAGTAGTTGCATTCATAAAAGAAGTAAGAAACACTTCAACATGACTTTCTATACAATGGTACCTCATAGTGTCTCAACAAACTGCAAAGTTGCAATAGAATAAATGCTGTTCAGTGGTTTGAAACCCAGCACTGCCGTGTACCAGCTCTGTGATTTTGGGCAAGTTCTTTAACCCTCAGATTCTTCAGTGATGAAATGGAACATTAATATCTACTGCATAAGGTTGTTCTAAGGATAAATGAGGTGACAAGTTAAAAGCTTAGTATAGTGTATGTCATGCAGTAGAGCTCAACAAATGGGACTTATTTCTGCTGTCTAGAGGAGGGAGTGATGTTGATCATAATGCAATAAGCATAGAAAGCAGTACACAAATATGGCTAAAAAATATTTCCTTTACATGGAAGCTAACCCCAAACCAAATAACTTTTGAGTTAGAAAGGAATTATAAGAAAAATTACAGAGTAGTTAGAATTGCAGGACAATCAAGATACTACATATTAGCATTTGTAGAGCATGGCTAAAGGAGTACTTACAGAGAAATTTATAGTTCTAAATACTTTTATCAGGAAGAAAAACATTAAGCTAACCTAAGCTAGTAATTCAAGTCAATAATTTATTTTAAAGAGTGAAACCCCAAAACTGAGGAGACAATGATAAAAAACAATGAATGACAGAACAAAAATAAAAATAGAGTAGATTAACAGAATACAGTAGAAACTAAAAGAGAATTATGGACAAAAAAGCAATAGGGAAAAGATAGATTGTTTAACAAATCATATTAGGAGACTTGGCTTACTATATGGAAAAAATAAAAATACATCTTTGCTAATCCCACATATTTGAACTTCCTACTTCTCTAACTTCATAAAGATAATATGTATTATATTTTTTTAACCTAGGGATGGGAGAAGGACTTCTTAAAACTCCCAGAAAGTAATCTATAAGGCAACCACCCCAAAAGATTTGATTAAATTTAAAAATAAGGATTTCTGTTCAAAGGAGGAAGCCATGGACAAAGTTAACAAATGGCAGATTTGGAGAAGATATTTGCAGTGTCTAAAACTGCCAAGAAACTAATATTGAAATAAACATTTTTTATAAAGAAACAAGCAAAAACAGTAATCTCAATGGAAAAATGGACAAAGGTTATAAAAATGCCATTCATAGAAGGTGAACTACAAATGACTGAAACATATGTTACTTAAATGTAAGATGTTCCAACTTATATTTAGGGAAATGCGAATGAAAATACAATGAAGCTTTATTTGTATCAGGTCAACAATAACTAGGAAGTTGGATGTTAAACATGGGGTAGGAATGTGGAGTTACAGGAACGCTTGTACATTGCTGGTGGTTGTACAAACCAATAGAGTCATTCTGAAGTGCTATCTGGCAGAATCAGCCAAGTGAAGTACATGTATCCTCTGTGACCCAGCAGTGCTGTTTCTGTTATCATTCTCAAGAAAATCTCACACAGGTACATAAGAGGTGGAAGATGCTCATTGCAGCATTGTTTATAGTAGCAGGAAATGATAGGTAGTCTAGGTATCTCTCACTAGGTAATGGCAAGTAAAATATGGTTGGTGCAGTTTCTGTACAATGCACAGACTAGACATATGCTCAGAAACATGGGTAGGACTGCCTCAATGCTCTTCACTACTATTTTCATCGCTGGTGACTTCTCATGGTTAGGATTTCAGTGTAAACATTATTTCTTCAGAGAGGCCTTCTGTTGTAGACTAAAAATGGCCACAAATTTCCTTGCTTCTCCTCCCAATGAGAAGGGAGGTCTAATCCTGTCCCTTTGAATCTGGACTGGCCTCAGTGACATGCTTAATTAATAGTGTGGCCAAAGTGATGTTGTCATAGTCTGTGTCCAGTCTTTAAGAGGATTCTGCCTTGTCATCTTGGAGCCCTGAGCTGCCGTGTAAGAAGTCCATCTATTCTGTGGCACCATGCTGTGAGAAAGCCCAGAGCACATGGAGAAACAGGGAAAACGCTCTAGTCCACCATCTCAGAGGAGCTCCCAGCCAACAGCCCACAAGAACAACCAGCCAAGGAAGCGGCCATCTCCAGTGTCCAGGTGATTGGTTCAGATGATTCAAGCCCCAGCTGCTGTTGCACTGCAACTACATGAGAGGCCCCAAATAAGAAGAGTCTAGTTGAGCCCAGCCAATCCTAAGAACCATGAAATATAAGAATAAATTCTTTTTTTATTGAAGTATTGTCAATATACAGTCTTATGTTGGTTTCAAATATACAACACAGTGGTTCAACAGTTACCCATATTATTCAATCTTCACCCCCTTTAGTGCAGTCACTGTCTATCAATGTAGAAAGATGTTGCAGAATCATTGATTATATTCTCCATGCTGTGCTGCTGTCCCTGTGACCAACTTATATTGTGATTTCGAATTATTGCGCCCCTTTATCCCTTTCACCCTCTACCTGAACCTGCCCCAACCCCTCCCGCTTGGTAACCAGTAGTCACTTCTCAGTGTCTTTGAGTATTTTTTATTCTGTTTTTATTTGTTTTTATATTCCACAAATAAGTGAAATCATATGGTACTTGTCTTTCTCTGCCTGGCTTATTTCACTGAGCATAAAACCCTCTAGATCCATTGATGTTGTTGCCAATGGTAGGATTTCTATTCTTTTTATGGCTGAGTAATATTCCATTGTGTATATGTACCATATCTTCTTTATCCATTCTTCTATTGATGGACACTTAGGTTGCTTCCATATCTTAGCTATTGTAAATAGTGCTGCAATAAACATAGGCGTGCATATGTCTTTTCAAATCAGGGGTTTTGTTTTCTTTGGGTAAATTCTTAGGAGTGGAATTACTGGGTCAAATGATATTTCTATTTTTTGTTTTTTGAGGAACTTCCATATTGATTTCCACAGTAGTTATACAAATTTACATCCCAAGAATAAATTATTTTAAGCCAGTGACTTTGGGGGTAGTTTGTTATGCAATAGGTAACTGGAACACTTCCCACAGTTACTTTATTTAAATATACACCCAATGCCTAGCAGAGTGTCTGCTTGTGGTATATTTGTTCAATAATTGAAAAAGTTTAATTGGCCAAACTAGTTTGAACCTTCTTATCTGATCTCCTAGTCCTGATTTCTGACTCATACCTGCAACCTATTTCACTTCAGATATAGAGGGGTCACTAGCTACATTTATTTTTTTAAACCAAATGTTTTCTACAATGTGGTCACATCAGTGCAGCTTTGTGTCAGGAAACCACCAGTTCTTCTGAGCAGTTTTCACTGCCCACCTTATCCTCTTGTTACCTTTTCCCTGCTTCCATTATTCTTTTGTTGCCAGAAGCTGAGGAGAAGCTTCCATTATTTTAAGTTTTTAATGGATCTCATTCATTGTCTCTCATTTCAGGATTATACACAATGGTATTTACACCTTGTGAATGTGTGCCACCTTAGCTATGGGCATTTAAAAGCACAGCTGTCAGAAGGAGTTGATAATAATGGTTATTATACCTCACAATTTTCGTAGACAACTCCCATATTTGAAATGTATGTTGGTGAGTGACATCCTTTGTAGTAATTGAACAAATGGAAATTTTGTCATTTTTATCATTTGGTGACAAGCAATTTTCTCAAACCACTGAACTGAAGAGTTACATAGAAGAATGAGAATTTCTTTAGTTTAAGCATGACATGCCGTGCCTTACCTAGGTATTGCACATCTTTGTCACGTATTCCTCTTGTTTGTGCACATGCCTTTTATCTTCTACTAAATGACAGAACCTTGAGGACTGACTCCAGGTTTCAGTTCTTTTCACAACCTCCAGTCTACAAATATTTGTGGATTTAAAGGCATGACTCTAATTTTCCATCTCTTGATGTCCTTCATAACTATGAACTGGGTAAAGAGAGTGGTGTTTTATTTATTTTGTGTTTTTAATGAGAGTTTTGAAGAGAAAGAGTTATGGAGGCATTTCTGGTATGTAAGAGAGGCTGATGGGAGAGGAGAGGGGATTTCCAGAAGTATTGCTGAGGGCTCTGCATTTACTCTAATTAAAAAAAACAAACTCAGAATAAACACACTTCATTTTGAAATTCCTCTTTTCTTACAGCAACTTTTCTCTTAAACCCTCTAAGATGTTTTGTTATAGCTTATAAATGTTACATAATAAAGCTTGCTGGGGTGGTGTATGAAATGAGTGAATTGGTGTTGAGGGGGATCTGTGGGGCTTTTCTATGAACTAAGTCATATGAAAAAGTCATTGACTTTTCGACATAACAGCTTTTATAGAAAGCTTATGTCCTACTTGGTAGTGTTCTAGATAGGTTGCTGGATAGAGACTTACAAAAAAGTTATTGTACCATAATTTTCCATTAACCCAAAAGATATTTCTGTTCAAGGGTGAGACATTACTTTGGTATGGAACTACTGCACCACTCTCAGCGAGTAACAGGACCTGGGTCTTCGCTGTCGGTGGCAGGGGAAGATCTCTTCCTCCCCACTTTCTAACTGGTCCAGTTACATGGTGTGGACCTAATTAGTCACAGAGTGCCGAGCTGCATTTTACTCCACTCATATAATGCACATGTTGTGTTTAGGGAATCACTATTTTTGTCCCAAGATGGTTTCCTTATTTGTAGAAAGGATGGACAGTACAGAAACCCTATGACTATAGTCAGAAGAGCATATAATGCAGTTGTCTTAATCTCTGTTTATAAGATAATGACACTTGTTCTGGATATGCACAGGGACATTGGCAATGCATGTTGTTTTTGACTATTTCCCCTCTTTCCTGGAGTTTAACTTTCTTGAAGGCAGGAACAAAGTTTAGTTCAGGATTATGCCTTCAGTGATCAGTGCCACACCTGGCAAATAATAGATACTTCATAATTATTTGATGAATGGATTGAAGATTTGAGGACATGCTATGATAATAGGTGAGAAAATTGCTTTGGGGACATCAGGTATTTTAATTAAGATCCTTGTTAAACTTCTGTGTATTCTAAAAATTTTTGTTCTAGGTTGTTACAACTAAACTTTCTTAGCTTTTCCAGATTAATCAATGTCTCTTATAGTAAGATGATTTGCAAATTTTACATTCTGAAAATTTTGAACTTTTACTAGGGCCCAGTTCTCTCAATATTAAAAAAACTACAGTTGAGATCAGTTCTTAAGTTAACAGCTAGCCCTTGGAAAAGAATGTTATTAATTAATTCAATAAACTTTAAGGCCTGTATTATGCTAAGCATTGAGACTACAACAAATAGTCACATTCTTGACCTCAGGGTGTTTAAGATCTGGTGTTATGGGTTGGATTGTATCTCCCCAAAATTCGTATGTTGAAGTCCTTATCCTCAGAACCTCAGAATGTAGACTTATTTGGAATAGGGTCTCTACAGAGGTGATTGAGCTCACTAGGGTAAGGCATAATCCTTTATGACTAGTGTCCTTATTAAAAGGGGTACTTTGAAGACAGACACATAGGGGGAAGACAATGCAAAGACACAAGGTAAGATAACCCTCTACACCAAGCAGAGAAGCCTGGAATAGATCCTTCTCTTACAGCCCTCAGAAGGAACCAGTCCTGCCTATGCCTTGATTTTGGACTTCCAGCCTCCAGAACTGTGAGACAATAAATTTCTGTTGTTTAAGCCACCTACTTTGTGGTACTTTGTTACAGAAGCTCTAGGAAACTAATACATATGGTAAAGGGACTGGTTCTGTAAAGAGACAGTTAAATCCTAGGAATCAAGATTCCTAGGTGTCCTACTGTCAGGGTGTAGAGATTCTAGTGGGTGGACACAGATAATTAGCAACTAAAATTAAAAATGCCCTTTGTGATGAATTCATATAGAGGTATTTTTTAAGAAGTCCAAACTAACAGGGAAAGCAAGACTTTGTAAAGATTTAGACCAATAATTATCTTGGGGGAGAAGAGATAGGCAAATGGATTGGTAGGGGATATCATATAAGCACAGTTGATTCTTCTTACTTGCAGATTTACATATTTGTGAATTTGCCCACTTGCTAAAATTGATTTGTAACATCAAAATCAATACTCACAATGATTTTGCAGTCATTTGCAGACATGCTCAGAGTGGTGAACAATTCAGGTCTCCCAACATGCATGTGTATTCTTGACTGAGGTTGTATACTGTGATATACTTACCTTCCTGTTTCAGCTCTCATACTGTTAACAAGTGTCATTTTCATGGTTTATTTAGTGTCACTTTTTTTTTCATTTTTTTTGCTTTGAGTTAGTGATCTCACTGTTTAAAATGACCCCCAAGTGTCTGAAGTGCTGTCTACTGTTCCTAAGCTCTAGGAGAACTGGCAGGTCTTATGGAGAAAAGATGTGTGTTTTGTTCAGCTTTGTTCAGGCATAGTTATAGAGCTGTTGGCCATGAGTTCAATATTAATGAATCTCCAATGTATATGAAATAAGAAATCTTTAAACAGGAGCACACATAAAACAAAGTTATTGAATGGTTGATGAAAATGTTACCATAGGCTTCAGGAGCATAACCCCGTATTTCCTCTAGGAGCAATGCTTCAGTATTTGCTCATTGGTATTTATGGTGACTTTATAGAACATAATTATCATTAATAGTGAGAATCAGCTGTAGATGTAAATTATTTTTAAGTTCATGAACATTTATTACACTACTAGAAAAACCTAATGATGAGTGTGTGTCATAAATTGTGGTATGATTAACTTCATGTACCTGAACATGCATAAGTAAAATACAATTTTAAGAAGTGCACAAGCATAAGATAACTTTATATAGTCCTAAGTGCCACTGAGGAAACAAAGCATGATAGTGGGATAGATAGAGACTGGCAGGTGGTGAGGGCAGGAGGGTGAGAGAAGGGGTCAGGGATGGATTCTCTGAACAGTGGACTTTTGATCTGAGACTGGAATGATGAGAAGGAGCTCCCAGGTGGAGATCTGCAGGGATAATATTCTATGCATGGGATCAGTGAGTTCAAAGGGCAGAGAATGAGGTTGGCATGTTAAAGGAGCACAAAGGACAGTGAGGTTGGAGCACAGTGACCAGTGGGAAGGGGGATGGCATCAGATGAAGCTGGATAAATAAGAGGGTCATGATAATGCTCTTACCAATAAATAAATGTTCAGGGTATTCCTATATGTGACAAGTTCTTTCCTGGTACATGTGAATGCATTTTAGATGGATGTGAGAAAGTGGTTCCTCTTTTGTTTCTTTGCTTTGTTGGTTTTCATAGTTGTTTTTCCTTCCTTATTTTGTTTGGATGATTTAAGACTACAACCATTGTTGAGACATGGTAGCTTAGCAGAGATGTCTTGGAAAAATGCATGTGATTGTCAACTTCCACAGAGCTGAATGAGTGGAAGGTAAGTCCACAGCCCGCTGATGCGCTCGGAGGAAGCAGTGTGTGCCATGACATCATTTGGTCTGCATCATTGACTCTTCAGATGTCTCTCTGCTGCCCTTATAACTTAATGCTCTGGGCAGCCCAGGTTCTAATTTATCAGCAAGGACGATAAATTGCTAATGACTGCTGGCTTCTCCTATTCTTAAGTTATCTACTAACACAAAGAGACAGATTCATTCAATTTGGAAAATGTTAATAAGCTGCCAAAAATGTGTTCAGGGAGAATAAAGAGAAAGCTTTTAGAAATGGCTGTATCATTCTTTCCAAAATTGAATTCCAATTGTCCCTGTTTGTGTAGGTGAATTAAAAGACTATCAAAACCCTAAATGTCTATTAACCTAATTAAACAGTGTCTGAATAGAGAAGTGGTACAGATGAAAGGCATTCATGCTTTATCAAACAAACCTCCATGACAAAAGGTAATGAACACTAGATTTTTTTTTCCTCCCAGGAAATCATTTGTAATACTTTGATTTGACTATTTGGATAATGATTTTCTAGGTTTTTAGGAAGCTCTTTTAAGTAGTTTTTTTCTCAGTTTTTACTTTACAGAATAGATTTTAGTATTTGCAATTCCTAGATTCGTGGTGTTGTGGAAGTTTCTGTTACCACCCCACCCCCCAATTTGTGAGCCACATTGCTACTGACTGACATCCTTCTGTGGAGAAGCAGAGAAAAGTGGGTGGTAGGACTGAAATCAGATTTTTTACATTGTTTCAAAAAGGTTGCTCAACTGATGTTTGGGGGTTATAAATATTTCAAAAATTTGAAGTCCAAGTAGTAATGACTGTTCTTATAGAAAGAGTCTCCAATTCGATCCAATAAGAAGGATGTTGAAAATAGTAGATTGTTTTATAGCCTTTGTATAAGGACATATGAGGTAAATAGCTTTTAGAATTTAATACAATGAAAATGGTCTCTGCTCCTGGGGAACTTTTATTATTTTGGTAAAGATTTACTTGTATATGTAATTAATTCTTTTTTTTGTGTTAGAAAATGAGTCATTTGTAAGCCATCTTACTCTCTTTTTGCCTATGCTGCTAGAACTGTATACAATGCTCAACAGAGTTATTTAGCAATGGCTTACATATTAACTTACCTCCTTTTTACACAATATTTTTTGTATATATATGACACTTACTTATAAACTCCTTGACATAGGTTTTGGAAGTAGATCAAATATAAGTAAAATAAATACATACATAGTAACTCAGGTTCATGTCTCTGAGAGAGAATTTTCTACTGGAGGTATATTTGTTACTAACATATTTTGCTTTGGTAGTGATTGGTTATATTTGCTTTCTCTGAGTTGTCTTTTTGCAGCATGATTCCTTCTTAATGGTGGGAGAGACATTTGTGGCTATATTTCCAAGTAGATTATTTGATACAGGTGTCAGTCATAAGGACTTCAAAGTACCTTCATTCCTTCTGATTTAATACTATAAATTTCAGCAGATAGTATTAAAAACATTTTAGTGGGCATGCCAGGCATTGGTAAGGTTTTGTCATGTTGAATCAAGCTTTTGGGCCATAGTAATGTTTACTTCTGACAGCCATGTAAACAACACTGCAGTTAAATGGTGCAATACCTTTCTGTTATAAATGATATAGAGTTACTTTTCTGTACATTGATTTTTTTAATGGAGATGTCTTGTAGTTTCAGATAGTTAATATAGTTCTAATTATTCAAGTGTTCAATGAATCAAGTAGAAACACCTCTCTATCAAACCACAGGAAGTGAATTTAGATTGGAGCTGAATACATAGTGGGAGCTGCCTTAACCCACTGATGACTCATTGGCTAAATTGCAGTTTTGTCATTTTGATGTTGATAATTCATAAGATAAGCTCACAACTCGTGACAACCCAACCAGTGGTTATTCAGCTGCCTCAAGGGTTTGAGTAAATATAGCAGAGAATTGCAATTACTTTCTCAGTAAGAGATCAGATTTCTCATGAGATGGTTCCCTGTCTCCCTCATTCTGATATGTTCTGGCTTTGCATGGTAAAACAAGAGAACGTTTTGACACATCTTCCTAGTTGGAGATTAAGATATACGTCTTTATGGTTTCTCCCTTTGGGTTTTTGCACTTTACTCCTGCAAACCAAAAGCACCTGTCCCTGACATACTCTCACCCAGGTCTGCCTGAGGTTCCCATTTCTCTCTCTCTCTCTTTCTATGTGTATGTACATGTGTATGTGTACACATGTGCATGTAATAATGCACGTGTGCATGTGTGTGTGTATCTTACCTTCATGTTTCCCTTTCAGTGCCTTCTCCACAGCTTCCTGTGCTCTCTGAGGTACCTCTTTCTGGATCTTCCTCTCTAGATCTTTCCATCCTCCTCTCTCTCTTAGTAAAGCAAGGTATCCTTCCTTGGACTTCTCTAAAATGGATCCCTACATGTGCTTGGTCAGGAAAAAAGTCCTCTAACATATCCACCTCCCTCAGAAGGTGAGGATAGATGAATGTAAATAACTAGTAATTTAACTTAATTTTTATCCTGAACATTCTTCTTCTATGTTTTTGCACATTCTGAAAGGTCTTCAGCTTCTCACCCTATCTGTAAGACAAATCTTTTAAAACCATTTTTCTCTACTCAACAAGAGTTATCTGTTAGTCACAAAAACCCAGAGAAAAATGTAAAAGCATGTGTTCCTTCTCTTTCTCCTTATCTCTGTCCCCCACCCATGCTCTCCCCTACTCCCTGTCTTTCATTATATGTGTCTGTTTCTCATACTCTCTCTCCCTCTCCTTCATTTCCTCTCTCTCTCTGTTTCATCCTTCTTTCTTTTTAAATGATGGAAATTGCAAGCTTTCCTTCTTGACAGTTATGATTAAAGGACTGTGCACCTGCTCAGGTAGAATAAGTGGGGAAAATGCTGAAGCAAGTATTTATGCTCACTAATATAGTCTCCTTTCTTGTTGCCTTTGAAAACAAGCCTGCAACTCAGAAAAGCTTCCCCTAAAATAAGCACACTGAACCCTTTTACATTCAAGCTTTCTCCAATGTCAGAAGAGGTCCTTGAATCTCAACTCCATGAGGTTTGTGGGGGCACAGGTGCCATTTCCTCAGAGAGGAATAGATGCTTAGTTCACAGGAAGAGGAAGAAATTTTCTCTTCTCTGTGAGAAGGAATAAGAAGGAAAACAGTGGAGGGGGCAAAGGTAAGGTTTTAATAGCAAATGACTTAGAAACCCCTACTTTCTCCTCAGATCTTATAAACTCCAACGTTTCTAGGTTGGATTTAACTACACTTTAAAAATAGAGCACCAAATGCTCTTGAAGCTTGCATCTCATTTTCAAAGCCCTCTCCTACTCCACTTAGGCTTCTCATCTCTTTTTCCCCTTTCTGATGGGAAGAAGCAGTTCTGCTGTGACAACTTGTCAATTAGTAGGTAAATCTCATTGAACAAACAGTATTTTATTTAAAGGACAAGTTACTTGAAAATAGGACAAAGATCTCATCTCACTCCTTCTGTTCCCCTTGTCTTCTCACCCACTTTTCCTCCCTCACTCTCATGCATAATCCAAAAAAAGTTAACCATTGCAGCTGGTTAATATGTCTCTTAACTCTATTGATTCTCCTTTCTATTTCCTTCTTCTTTCTGGCAATCTTTCTTTGGTAGGAGAAATTGGTTGGTTTGTCCGGTAGAGTTCTCAAAGTTTGGATTTTGTTGATTGCCACCTCGGAGAGGGTTTTACTATATTCCTTATGCCTTGAATTCCTGTCAACTGGTAGTTAGGTCTAGAGCCTTGATCAGATTCAGCACTGAAGTTTGGAGGACAAGACATCACTGGTGGTGGTGTGTGCTTCCAATAGGAGGTATGGAAGGATGTCCAGTTCTCTCTATTTTGAGGTTCAAAATCATGGATGATCATTGCCTATATTAAATTGTTCTTTAGTAGCTGCAAATAATTATACTTAATTTAATATTTTTTTCATTTGATTGTGGAGGACTTGTATAAAAAGACTTCTTGTAAAATATTTGTTAAGGTTATTTCATTAAGGTAAAATGCTTATTTCTCTCTCCTTGTTTAGAAGTTTTTAAAGTAATGAGTTGGTTTCCTAGTAGCTCTGAAAGTGACTATCTTGAATAGATTTTTAGAAGAACCAGACCCAGAAGGAAGGATTTGGTGGTGCAGGAAATGCCAGCAAGGGGAATGGAGAAGACAGAGAAGGGCAGGCAGCCCAAACAGGGTACATTATTGACACAGCTAGCACTGAGAGTGACTGGTGTTAAACCTGCTTGGGAAATCACGGCAGCTAGAGTAGAATGCTTCTGTGTTATCCCTCTTGTTACACCCTGGTTGTTCTGTCCTAACATGGGAGCCAGACAAGCTCTTAGGTAAAAAAATGCATGCACCAACAGTTGGAAGTGGAGCCACTGTGCCCTGCAGTGAGCAGATGTGGGTGAGGCACTGACCAAGACCGCCATAGTCCACCCCATCCTCCCCTCAGTGCCCCACATCAAGTTTATCCTTTCACTGTTTCCTCTAGATGGTAGTTAGTGACAACTGAAACAACCCAAAACACTCAACATGAGAGTAGAACAATCTACATTCCTATTGCTACAGGAAGTAGCTGACATCATTGACAGTGGAGCAGAAAAATAAAAAAGAATGGAGACCCTTGTTGGCACTGCAGAATCAATCAACCCTGAAGTCTGCCTGACTGCTGAAGTAGCAGGGATATGAGACAATAAATTATTGTTTAGCCATTTTGAGTTGAGCTTTCTGTAAATCACTTTCAAAAGCATGCTGTGTATTATAATACTATTATTAAACCTGTTTAACAGATGAGAAAACTGAGTCATGTAGAAGTTAAAGGAATTTGTCAAAGATTGATACGCATAATAGTGAGTATGCTGACACTTGAGCCTGGGAATGTCTAATTCAAGAAACTTAATTATGTAATCATATAATCTTAATTATGTAATCACTATAATGTTCTTTATAGCGATATGTGAATCTCTAAGAAAAGTCCTTGCCAGAGGACTTTCCTCAGATTTCACTCTATTTATTCAAGGGCCACAAGGACCCGTGCACGTGAACACAACCCCCGGAGGACTGAGCGTGCCTACCTAGCCCACTTCTAATGATGTGAAGGCAGCCAGGGTCACCAGTCTAAGAATCCTAGAATTGCCTTTACTGATGGGTTGGGATTGTGCACAGCACCCCCATGGGGCCCCTAGGTAAGATGTGCATAGAGAATGCAGCTTGAACCCAGGGCCAAATTGTGGTTCTCTACTCTTATCTCCCTGGTAGTCTGGACTAAGGGCCTTGCCTGTGGAGAGAGCTAATGTGGTAGAATAGACTTTTATCCAGCTGGTCTCATAAATGCTCTCATCAGGCAAAGCAGGGGCAGAGACACTGGGAAGGCCGACCTCTCCTTTTGAGGCACAGCAGCATGGCCTTTCATCATGTGGGACAGGCCCAACCTGTGGTGCTCCTCACTAATCACTAGCCATTCTTTTCTCAGCAGGAGAAGGTGGAGAGAATTTGAAACTCTTTAACACTTCTCAGAGAAGGGCTGTCATGGTGGGCTGAGGTGGGAATGTGGAGAGAAGGAAATGTTTTTTCTCAGGTCAGCGATTTTTTTCTGTTAAGAGCCAAGTAATAATATTTTAGGCTTGGGGCTGGGGACAGGGTGTTGCACATAGTCTTTGTTGCATATTCTTTTTTGTTTGTTTGTTTCCCAACCTTTTAAAAATGTAAAAACTATTCTTAGTTGGGGACCCTTCCAAACACAAAACACAGGATAAATTTGGCTGTGGGTGAGAAGGATCTGACTCCTTAATTCACCAACTGCCAAACCTGAGACCAATGCTTAATGTGCTCTGACATGGGTCAGGATAGGACTTTACTTAGAGCAGCTCTGAGGCCATACTGTACCCTAGGCCAAATATTCATCCTCTTTTCTATATCCTAAATCCACTTATGACCAACTATACAGTTCAATATAGCTTGCCAGAAGTGAGTAAATGAACTTAAATACCAGCCAGCCTAAATATAGCTCAAATAACACAGTGCCATCAGTATCCCAGTGTCTCAAACTTAAACATGTACTCTATCTTACTCTTAAAGTCTAAGAAGGCTCAAAACTAAAATTTTGGCTCGTTAATTGAATCTCAAAGATGAATGTTCCATTTCCTATTTTCCTGTTTTGCCCTCTGTCCAGTAGGAGAGGCCTCCTTCTGCAAAGCCTGGCTTCCTTCTGCAGCTGTGACACCCTGGGCACACACTAGAATGACCCTCCTCTTCAAAGCTGACTGAATCTCTGCAGTCAGTAGGACTCACAAGATTCTCATGGCACCAGCCCCAAGTTCATCATACTGAGAAAACGTACACTTGACCTGAAACTTTTTCTGCCAACGAAGACTTCTCTTCTTTCAAGCTGGCTCAGTTTCTGCCTTATAGGAGCTCCATGGGGTTCTTTGTTGTTTAAAAAAAATCCTGCCATTTTCCCTCGCCAAGCAGGCAATTCCACTAGGCGCTATCCTCCAATAGGCTAGGCCCCTGAACGGGGCAGTCTCAGTCTGTCATTATCTGGCCAGGCTGCACTGTCATCTCTCCTTGCCTATCCTAGTCGCCTACATACCGAGGGCACGTGTTCTCTCTGTGCGGGCTGTGTTTGCCTACAGCTCTGGATGTTCACTTACTAATTCCTGACCTATGTCATAGTGGTTTTCCTGGTCTTCCCCTTTCAAATCAATGCAAATGCTCTGTATATCTTCTTTAAGTGTCCCCATCATTTAAGGGTAGCTTCCCCGTTGCTCTTAAATTTTCTCCCTGACACTTAGAGAAGGTAACCTTGAGTCACAGTGTTCCCAGGCCAGTGTTCCCTCAGTTTCTGCAGTCTCCTGGTTTTCCTCTGACCCCGTAACCCCTTGTGATGTAGTAATAACTAAAATGTCCCACTCATTCCTGAATGAAGTTAGGACCGAGTGTAGCTTTTTTCTCTTTCAGGTCTGTTTTGAGATCGCTGACCTTTGTGTCTCTGACTTCTCCCCTAAGGCAAGCCTTTCCTCGGTGCAGTTTACTCAGTATGTCTTTTTTTTTTCCTTTTTCTTTCCCACAGCAGGTGTTCTGACTGAAAGACTGAGACTTGTTTCTTAAGCTGATCTGATTCTCCCTTGAGTCACTGAGTAAACCTAATTTATAGAGACAGCATATTCCTACTAAAATCTTCTTAATTCCTTCTAAGACCCTGGGTTTGAAAAAATTCAATGGACTTTTATCTGATTTTCTAAGAAGATGACTTAGTTTCTCTGTGATAAACCACTCTACCCTTTTATTGCTACCACTCAGATCTTCTATACTTGCTCGTTGATAAAATCTGCACTTTTTGTAGACCCGTTGTAGTAGACCTTTAGTCCTAAAATAGACGAACATAATTTGAGGCAGCTGGAGACTGGGGAGAGAAAGAAAAAGTGTAGACAGAAGAAAAGGTTTAGGTGCTGTGTTCTGACAGTTCTCCCCCAATCATCCAAGGATTGGAAGGGGAGAAAGGGCCTGGGCTCAAGGCAGACCCAGCCTTGGCATTTGGGGGATCCCAGAATGCCCTGTTTCCCTTGGGATCCTTCAAGACTGGCAGCTGCATCGGTGCCATTGCACAAGCGTGATGGCACAGAGAGGTGGGGATAGAGTGCATATAAACGTGTAAAGAGCCCCAGGCCCCACCACATCACAAAGACACATCCAGTAATTTTTTCTGCCTCTTAGTGGGGCATGGAGGTTCACCAGGTGAGAGAACCAGTATGTTTTTTTAGGGAAACCCTAGTCAGGAATGTGACACATACTTGGGGAGAGCCACGGGCAGCCTGGTGGTCACCTTCAAGTTTGACTACAACAGGTCACTGGAGTGAAAACAGAATCTCACCAAAGGTGACAAGAATAGCTAAGCCCTCCCCCTACATGCCTGAAAACAAGACATAAATTTGTAAAGGCATCTCCCTTTCCCACATCACAATGGGCAGAATTCTTAATCACCAGGAGAGAACTCTAGACTCTTATCAACCCAGATATGGGCACCAAGTGGAATCTGCATAACAAATCACTAAATAATTCAGATGTTCCATGAGTTTCTCCCATATATTTACCTTCTCACAGCTTGCCAGCCATAAAAACCTAAAAACTTTTTCCTTTGTTTTATCACTTCTTCACAAATTTACTATATAAACCTCAAATTCTGACCACCCTTTGAGTGACTCATTACTAAGTCACTGTATGTATGATGCATATGTTAATAAATTCTGTTTTTCTTTTGTAAATATGCCTTTTTATCAGTTTATTTCACAGGCCCAGCCACTGAATCTTAGAGGGCAGAGTTCTTCCTCCCCTTAAGTCATTTTTCTGGGATTGACTTTTCTAGAGGAGTTCTACCAATGTCCCCCTGCCTGCCGCCCTCTGATTGGCTGGGCATTTGGTGGTTGAGTAGGGGGCTGGTAGTCTTCTGCTTCAGTCCATCTATCCAGTTAACCTCACTTTCAGTAGATACCTCTGCCCTGCCTGGTGCATTGGGGTCTGGAGACACTCTGCTTCATTTTTCCCCCAGAATAAAGCTCCAATGTCCTACAATGGAAAGGGGGAGGTAGGTAGTCAGGTTGGTGGGCTGAGAAGGAGCTGGGGTTTAACCTTCTGCTGACAAATTTCAATGCCTCTCCCCTCCTCTCTGCCTTTTCTAGCCTCCTACCTTGTTCCCACCCTCTGTGGCTCTTAGTGTTTCCAGTTTGTGAGTCTTTTGGAGGCCTGCTGTGTGAGATGACTTGATTCTCATTTCATCCCTCTCTGCTGGCACATGGTATTCACTTGTTTGTCTATTCTACTACTTTGATCCATATTCCAGCTTCTAAATTTTGTAGACTTTTCTTATCTGCTCTTCTCCCATTTTCTTTGTCTCTTACCCTATGTCCTCAATTTTAGTGTGCTTAAGAATAGAATAGAATAGAATAGAATAGAATAGAATAGAATAGAATAGAATAGAATAGAACGAATAAATTTGTATTTTAAACTGTAAGTCAAACAGAAGAGCCCTAATCTTAAAAACAAACAAACCATGGTCAAAATTGATGTGGCCCTGTTCAAGATCATTTAGTCACTGGCAGAAACAGAATAAAACTCTAAAAGTTTGGAGTTAACTTTCGTGATGAGATTTATTGATAGGTGGGATCAATCAATCATCTTTCATAATTGAAAGTGAGAGCCTGAATCCTCCTTTTCCTTTAAAAAATTTTATTTCTAAAACTGAAGGCCACTTTAGTATTTCCTAGTTCTACCTAAACTCCTCTGGCCAACAGGTCCCTGAAGGGTCTTGCCGGGACAGTTGCAGACTTCTGGTGGCACCAGTACAACCTCTCATCCACTAAGACTCCTAACACGCAGGTGTGTCCAGACCCACCGGAAAAGTCGTCCTACCCGTCAGCCCTCCACCCCTGCAGAACAATACAGGTTGAGACATCATGGGCTGCAGTTTTAGCAAAAGTGCTTTGGAAGGAGGGAAGAGGAGAGGAAGGGGGCTGGCGTGCTTTGGGAAATTAAAGAACATCTGAACAGTGAAGCGACAAGATGGTAATCACAACCAGGCTGGCTAATTGAGACTTGGCTTACTGAGATGAGGCGGAGAAAGAGCAGCAGTCTGGTTTCAGAACCAAGATTAACAGGAGAAAAAAAAAGATCTAATTGGAAGCTACATTAACTTTTTGAAGAGGCAGGTACAGCTGAGATGCAGGGCAACTGTTCATATAGACAGCCTCATAATGGAAAGGAAATAGAAGATTAATCCACTGTGGATTCTCTACGCTTGGGCTGATTTAATATGCAAAGACCTCCTCTGAGCCTGCCTTCTCTTTCCTCTCTTTCAGCATCATTTTTGAACTGAAGGGAAGCATTTATGTTGAAAGAAACTTGTGAGGCTGAAGAGGGATGATAACCTGGTTGGTACAAGAGAGATGGCTGCACATTACTGCCAGGTGCAAACGAGAGACGCTCAGAGGCGTTCAAGGCTTTCTAGGACCTTTGGGCAGACGTCCCTGCAGGCTGTAAAAGGGCAGCAGCCTGCTTGTTGTAGCTGAGCCAGCGTCAGGGTATCTGAAGCAGGTTCATAAGGAATTTGTCAAAGCTGCTTTGCAGGGGTTTCATATAGAAGTGCAGGGGTTTTAAAGGTGGAAGGAAGCCACAGAGACAAAAGCATTTAGAACAGAAAAGGAGCTTACTTGCAAAGAGATTTTACGAGGGAGTCAAGGCTTTTAAAGAGTGTTTTCCAAATAAAATTTATTAACAACCAATTAAAGAAAAGAAATAAAAGATTACTGTAGCATGTTCCTGATGGGAAAATAGCAGTTTTCTAACTTGATTATCATATACTCAAAGGTGATCTTTTTAGGATCAAAAGTCAGGAATGAAGTTTTTTTTGCTGTTTTTTAAGGAGTTGTGACCTAATGGCTCAAGGTCTCCTTCATTTTGAGGATCAGAGCTAAACAAAAACAATCCTGTTTTGTTGTTGTTACCCTTGTTCTCAGGAGCAAAGTGCTTTATGGTATGGGGCATGGTCTGCAGTTGCTCATAAAGGAGGCAGAGCAAGGTGTCAGGTTTGCCTTCACAGACCCTCCTAGAGGTACCAATTTAATGTTTGCTTAGTGCTTTTGTGATTCACATAATTAATTTGATGTTTCCTTTCATTTGGCTGGTTTTACAAACCAGCCCTGGGTATAATGAGGGATTTTGATTAATGTGCAAATACCTCCTTAAGATGTAGATAATAAAACTGGAGCCATAGTATGCTAAGGCCTGGGACTTAGTTTCTGTCTGGAAGTTTTATAAGGCCATCAAGACTAATTTTTAACCTCTTTATGTGCTAGAAGTATTTTTATGGTCCTTATTAGTTTATCTGCCGAGACCAAGAACAAGAACTGTCCAATTCTCTTCTTCCAGGTTTTGCCTGCAATACCCATACCTGTAGGGGCTTCCTACAATTTCTTGCTGTTTATCATTATTAAAGCTAGGATTTCATAAGCCACAAAACAGGTGCCAAGACAATTTTTTTGAGGAAAATTTATAAGCATCAATTTTACATGTGATATATAGTTCCTTCTCCTTAATCATAGGTTTATCATACCCAATTAAATGAGATTTATTTCCCTATGTGCCATTTCTAGCATGGTCAAGGTTGTAAATCTGATTTTTCCAATTAAATTTTAGTAGAAAGGAGGACATATTCTTAGTACATTTAGATAACATGATCTTGGAAAGTAAAAAAAGATTCAGTAAAGTACTTTGCATAATATTTAATAAGAGTTATCCCTATTTTGAGTTATTTTGTAGAAAAGGCCAATTTGTCACTTTTTCCAGAATCATAAATCTTAGATATTTCTAATTATTTATTAGCTTATAATTTTAAAATCTTTCACAGATTTTTTTCCCCCAACTTTTTGGAGTTCAGTAGAAACAAGTAGTTCGTTCTAGTTTAATATGTGTATATGTGTAAAGAGACAGACAGATCAAGAAAAAATGAAAAGGATTTTCTCATACATTCATTAGAAATACACCATTAATCACACCTAAGTCAGTTTCATTTATTCCTAGGCAATTAACTCTTATTTTGCTGATTGTAGGTTAGTTAGCAGTCTGCTTTCATGAATTTACCTGCTTGTCTTGGAATTATTGATTTAGGCTCTGGGTACAGACTGACAAATGTCTGTTGGTGATGAGTGTCAGCTTATAGTGGCAAGCCTGTACCCATTAGTCTGTTACTTTAATATTACTAGTTAAGAGAATGTGGGACTTTCTGAGACTCTATTTCTTTCAGAAGACTCAAATTTCTAATGTGGAGTTTGTAGCAAGAAACTTAGGCAACTTTGAGGAAAAAGCAAAAAATACTTGTCAGTGATAAGCTCTAATGGCTCAACTTAATTTTATTATGACACATAACAAAATGGGGGATGGTGGATTCCTCTCAATATATTTATGGAATTTACAAGGAGTTAATCAATGATTATCGTCTGATAAAAATACATTGTGGACAAAGCGGGCATTGTCAACTTTTTTAGGGCCCTTTAAGTCATACCATAATGTGAGTGGTATCATTATTCCTAACTAGCAAGGATATTTAAGCCTAGAAACAAAATTTTAATTTAAAAATACATTTTTTGAGGGTTAGTGTGCCAGTCTGCACATACCATAACTGCAAATATGGTATGCACATACCATATTTCCATCTGAAAGATACTTCAGATTAGATAATTTCAAGACATACTCATATTAATAACATTTTGCTTGTATATAATTAACTTGGGGAGGTTGAGCTTCTGTTTTGATATGCTAGTTTTCTGTTGTGAGCTTTACTAAGTAGTGTAGAGATAAGTAAAAATATGGAGACTTTCCACCATAACCAATTACTTCTAGTAATTCTTCTTTTTTTTTTTTTTTTTTTTGAGAGGGCATCTCTCATATTTATTGATCAAATGGTTGTTAACAACAATAAAATTCAGTATAGGGGGGTCAACGCTCAATGTACAATCATTAATCCATCTCAAGCCTAATTCTCGTCAGTCTCCAATCTTCTGAAGCATAACGAACAAGTTCTTACATGGTGAACGAATTCTTACATAGTGAATAAATTCTTACATGGTGAACAGTACAAGGGCATTCATCACAGAAACTTTCGGTTTTGATCATGCAATATGACCTATAAACAATCAGGTCAAATATGAATATTCATTTGATTTTTGTACTTGATTTATATGTTGATCCCACATTTCTCCTATTATTATTATTACTTTTATTTTTAATAAAATGCTGAAGTGGTAGGTAGATGCAAAGATAAAGGTAGAAAATATAGTTTAGTGCTGTAAGAAGGCAAATGTAGATGATCAGATGTTCAGGTGTGTGCCTATAGACTAAGTATTAATCCAGGCTAGACAAGGGCAGCAAGACATCCACGGATGCAGAAGATTTCTCTCAAAGCAGGGGGGGTGAGGTTCTGAGCCTCACCTCTGTTGATCCCCAAATTCTCACCTAATGGCCCCCCTGCGACTGTGCCTGTCTTAGGTTGTTCCTCCCTTGAGGAATCTTACCCGTCTCTGGCTAACCAGTCATCTTCCGGGGCCATACAGGGAAATGTAAAGTTGGTAAGTGAGAGAGAAGCCATATTGTTTGCAAAGGTTAGCTTTTTACTTCTTTGCAGATTTATGCCCTGTGGCTTCTATGCCCAGCACTTGTCTCGAGGTATCTTTACCACCTGGAGGAATTATGATACTCGGTAAATTCGATATGAGGCACGAATTCTATTTAAGGGTTGTAATTAGGAAGGAAGAAGAAAAGCTATAGATGTAGCATATGAAGGAAACATGGGAGGATTGATTATTTCTTTGACATATCTTCTTGTATAGTACCTTAAGTATGTATGGGTTTTAAACTACTAACTAATTTGCACACACATATTAACATAATAGGAATACGGTGACATAAACAAAGCAAATCTATAATTACCATCCATCTCCAGTGAAGCCAAGAAAACCATTTAGGCACCCTAGGTATTTGTGAAAATATATCTATGATATGATGGATATTGTCCAACTGTACTTGAACCATCAGACAAATTAAAGCAGCCCATTTCTGGGATCTGTTCACATCCCATATGTTCTTTTAACCATAGATAGTCTATAGTCATGAGATTTTGGAGTGCTACAACTTGCACCCCTCCCAACTCCTGGTTGAGTTCCAACAGTACAGATCCGGTCAAATTCGTTGTCTCACTGTATGCACATGCCAGCCTAGACATCTCCCTCCTCATTCCTATGGCAAGTCCAGGAGACGGTGGGCTGGATGCAGCCACAACCGCAGCATCGTCCGGATCCCTGTGGAGGCTTTTTGATGATGATTCCCCGGCACAAGTCCTCCAGAGAGTGCTGATGCCGGAAGCTCCTCCTCATATCGTATCTTAGTTCATTTTCTGGGTATCCAAGCTAGGCCTTGATCTTCTGCATAGAAACAAACAGACCCTTTGCCCACACTTTGACATGCCCTCTATACCACTGTGCAGAACTCATTGGAGGTCAGCACACAGTAACTGCTTTTTTTTTTTTTTTTTTTAATTAAGAGAAAGGAATATTATCAGAAAAGAGTACCTCCATAGCTGATCATCTGACACCCTTTAAGTGATTGACATTAAGGATATTTAAAGCATGCGTTGATCTTTGATTTACCAATAGTTTTATCCTGTTAAGGAGTAATCCCCCTTTTCTTTCTTTCTTTCTTTCTTTTTTTTTTTTTTAATTTTTAACTACACTTACATGAAGAATACTATGTTTACTATGCTCTCCCCTATATCAGATCACCCCTAACAACCACATTACGGTTACTGTCCATCAGCTAAGCAAAATGTTGTAGAGTCACTACTTGTCCTCTCTGTGTTGTGCAGCCCACCCTCCCCTTTCTCCCTCCCCCCATGCATGCTAATCTTAATACCCCCCTTCTTCTCCCCCCCCCTTATTCCTCCCTGCCCACCCATCTTCCCCAGTTCCTTTCCCTTTGGTAACTGTTAGTCCATTTTTGGGTTCTGTAATTCTGCTGCTGTTTTGTTCCTTCAGTTTTTCCTTTGTTCCTATACTCCTCAGATGAGTGAAATCATTTGGTATTTCTCTTTCTCCGCTTGGCTTATTTCACTGAGCATAATACTCTCCAGCTCCATCCATGTTGCTGCAAATGGTCGAATTTTTCCACTTCTTATGGCTGAGTAGTATTCCATTGTGTATATGTACCACATCTTCTTTATCCATTCATCTACTGATGGACATTTAGGTTGCTTCCAATTCTTGGCTATTGTAAATAGTGCTGCGATAAACATAGGGGTGCATCTGTCTTTCTCAAACTTGATTGCTGCGTTCTTAGGGTAAATTCCTAGGAGTGGAATTCCTGGGTCAAATGGTAGGTCTGTTTTGAGCATTTTGATGCACCTCCATACTGCTTTCCACAATGGTTGAACTAATTTACATTCCCACCAGCAGTGTAGGAGGGTTCCCCTTTCTCCACAGCCTCGCCAACATTTGTTGTTGTTTGTCTTTTGGATGGCAGCTATCCTTACTGGTGTGAGGTGATACTCATTGTAGTTTTAATTTGCATTTCTCTGATAATTAGCGATGTGGAGCATCTTTTCATGTGTCTCTTGGCCATCTGTATTTCTTTTTTGGAGAACTGTCTGTTCAGTTCCTCTGCCCATTTTTTAATTGGGTTATTTGTTTTTTGTTTGTTGAGGCGTGTGAGCTCTTTATATATTCTGGACATCAAGCCTTTATCGGATCTGTCATTTTCAAATATATTCTCCCATACTGTAGGGTTCCTTTTTGTTCTATTGATGGTGTCTTTCGCTGTACAGAAGCTTTTCAGCTTAATGTAGTCCCACTTGCTCATTTTTGCTGTTGTTTTCCTTGCCCGGGGAGATATGTTCAAGAAGAGATCACTCATGTTTATGTCTAAGAGGTTTTTGCCTATGTTTTTTTCCAAGAGTTTAATGGTTTCATGACTTACATTCAGGTCTTTGATCCATTTTGAGTTTACCTTTGTATATGGGGTTAGACAATGGTCCAGTTTCATTATCCTACATGTAGCTGTCCAGTTTTGCCAGCACCATCTGTTGAAGAGACTGTCATTTTGCCATTGTATGTCCATGGCTCCTTTATCAAATATTAATTGACCATATATGTTTGGGTTAATTTCTGGGGTCTCTAATCTGTTCCACTGGTCTGTGGCTCTGTTCTTGTGCCAGTACCAAATTGTCTTGATTACTATGGCTTTGTAGTAGAGCTTGAAGTTGGGGAGTGTGATCCCCCCTACTTTATTCTTCTTTTTCAGGATTGCTTTGGCTATTCTGGATCTTTGTTGTTTCCATATGAATTCTTGAATTATTTGTTCCAATTCATTGAAGAATGTTGCTGGTAATTTGAGAGGGATTGCATCAAATCTGTATATTGCTTTGGGCAGGATGGCCATTTTGACAATATTAATTCTTCCTAGCCATGAGCATGGGATGAGTTTCCATTTAATAGTGTCCCCTTTAATTTCTCTTAAGAGTGACTTGTAGTTTTCAGAGTATAAGTCTTTCACTTCTTTGGTTAGGTTTATTCCTAGGTATTTTATTCTTTTTGATGCAATGGTGAATGGAATTGTTTTCCTGATTTCTCTTTCTATTGATTCATTGTTAGTGTATAGGAAAGCTACAGATTTCTGTGTGTTAATTATGTATCCTGCAACTTTGCTGTATTCCGATATCAGTTCTAGTAGTTTTGGAGTGGAGTCTTTAGGGTTTTTTATGAACAGTATCATATCATCTGCAAATAGTGACAGTTTAACTTCTTCTTTACCAATCTGGATTCCTTGTATTTCTTTGTTTTGTCTGATTGCCGTGGCTAGGACCTCCAGTACTATGTTAAATAACAGTGGGGAGAGTGGGCATCCCTGTCTGGTTCCCGATCTCAGAGGAAATGCTTTCAGCTTCTCGCTGTTCAGTATAATGCTGGCTGTGGGTTTATCATATATGGCCTTTATTATGTTGAGGTACTTGCCTTCTATTCCCATTTTGCTGAGAGTTTTTATCATGAATGGATGTTGAATTTTGTCAAATGCTTTTTCAGCATCTATGGAGATGATCATGTGGTTTTTGTCTTTCTTTTTGTTGATGTGGTGGATGATGTTGATGGATTTTCGACTATTGTACCATCCTTGCATCCCTGGGATGAACCCCACTTGGTCATGGTGTATGATCCTTTTGATATACTGTTGAATTCTGTTTGCTAATATTTTATTGAGTATTTTTGCATCTACATTCATCAGGGATATTGGTCTGTAATTTTCTTTTTTGGTGGGGTCTTTACCTGGTTTTGGTATTAGGGTGATGTTGGCCTCATAGAATGAGTTTGGGAGTATTCCCTCTTCTTCTATTTTGTGGAACACTTTAAGGAGAATGGGTATTATGTCTTCTCTGTGTGTCTGATAAAATTCCGAGGTAAATCCGTCTGGCCCCGGGGTTTTGTTCTTGGGTAGTTTTCTGATTACTGTTTCAATTTCTTTGCTTGTAATTGGTTTGTTTAACTTTTGTGTTTCTTCCTTGGTCAGTCTTGGGAGGTTGTATTTTTCTAGCAAGTTGTCCATTTCTTCTAGGTTTTCCAGCTTGTTGGCATATAGGTTTTCATAGTAGTCTTTAATAATTCTTTGTATTTCTATGGAGTCTGTCGTGATTTTTCCATTCTCATTTTTGATTATGTTGATTTGTGTTGACTCTCTTTTTCTCTTAATAAGTTTGGCTAGAGGCTTATCTATTTTGTTTATTTTCTCAAAGAACCAGCTCTTGGTTTCGTTGATTTTTGCTATTGTTTTATTCTTGTCAATTTTGTTTATTTCTTCTCTGATCTTTATTATGTCTCTCCTTCTACTGACTTTAGGCCTCCTTTGTTCTTCTTTTTCCAGTTTTAATAATTGTGATGTTAGACTATTCATTTGGGATTGTTCTTCCTTTCTCAAGTGTGCCTGGATTGCTATATACTTTCCTCTTAAGACTGCTTTCGCTGCATCCCACAGAAGTTGGGGCTTAGTTTTGTTGTTGTCATTTGTTTCTATATATTCCTTGATCTCTATTTTGATTTGTTCATTGATCCATTGATTATTTAGTAGCATGTTGTTAAGCCTCCATGTGTTTGTGAGCCTTTTTGTTTTCTTTGTAGAATTTATTTCTACTTTCATACCTTTGTGGTCTGAAAAATTGGTTGGTAGAATTTCAATATTTTGGAATTTACTGAGGCTCTTTTTGTGAGCTAGTATGTGGTCTATTCTGGAGAATGTTCCATGTGCACTTGAGAAGAATGTATATCCTGTTGCTTTTGGATGTAGAGTTCTATAGATGTCTATTAGGTCCATCTGTTCTAGTGTGTTGTTCAGTGCCTGTGTGTCTTTACTTATTTTCTGCCCGGTGGATCTATCCTTTGGGGTGAGTGGTGTGTTGAAGTCTCCTACAATGAATGCATTGCAGTCTATTTCCCTCTTTAGTTCTGTTAGTATTTGCTTCACATATGCTGGTGCTCCTGTATTGGGTGCATATATATTTAGAATGGTTATATCCTCTTGTTGGACTGAGCCCTTTATCATTATGTAGTGGCCTTCTTTATCTCTTGTTACTTTCTTTGTTTTGAAGTCTATTTTGTCTGATATTAGTACTGCAACCCCTGCTTTCTTCTCACTGTTGTTTGCCTGAAATATGTTTTTCCATCCCTTGACTTTTAGTCTATGCTTATCTTTGGGTTTAAGGTGAGTTTCTTGTAAGCAGCATATAGATGGGTCTTGCTTTTTTATCCATTCTATTACTCTATGTCTTTTGATTGGTGCATTAAGTCCATTTACATTTAGGGTGACTATTGAGAGATATGTACTTATTGCCATTTCAGGCTTTAGATTCGTGGTTACCAAAGGTTCAAGGTTAGCTTCTTTAGTATCTTACTGCCTAACTTAGCTCGCTTATTGAGCTGTTATATACACTGTCTGGAGATTCTTTTCTTCTCTCCCTTCTTATTCCTCCTCCTCCATTCTTCATATGTTGTGTGTTTTGTTCTGTGCTCTTTTTAGGGGTGCTCCCATCTTGAGCAGTCCCTGTAGGATGCCCTGTAGAGGTGGTTTGTGGGAAGCAAATTCCCTCAGCTTTTGCTTGTCTGGGAATTGTTTAATCCCACCATCGTATTTAAATGATAGTCGTGCTGGATACAGTATCCTTGGTTCAAGGCCCTTCTGTTTCATTGCATTAAGTATATCATGCCATTCTCTTCTGGCCTGTAGGGTTTCTGTTGAGAAGTCTGATGTTAGCCTGATTGGTTTTCCTTTATAGGTGACCTTTTTCTCTCTAGCTGCCTTTAAAACTCTTTCCTTGTCCTCGATCCTTGCCATTTTAATTACTATGTGTCTTGGTGTTGTCCTCCTTGGATCCTTTCTGTTGGGGGTTTTGTGTACTTCCATGGTCTGTTTGATTATTTCCTCCCCCAGTTTGGGGAAGTTTTCAGCAATTATTTCTTCAAAGACACTTTCTATCCCTTTTCCTCTTTCTTCCTCTTCTGGTATCCCTATAATACGAATGTTATTCCTTTTGTATTGGTCACATATTTCTCTTAGTGTTGTTTCATTCCTGGAGATCCTTTTATCTCTCTCTATGTCAGCTTCTATACGTTCCTGTTCTCTGGCTTCTATTCCTTCAATGGCCTCTTGCATCTTATCCATTCTGCTTATAAATCCTTCCAGGGATTGTTTCACTTCTGTGATCTCTTTCCTGACATCTGTGATCTCCTTCCAGACTTCATCCCACTGCTCTTGCATTTTTCTCTGCATCTCATCCCATTGCTCTTGCATTTTTCTCTGCATCTCTGTCAGCATGTTCATGATTTTTATTTTGAATTCTTTTTCAGGAGGACTAGTTAGGTCTGTCTCCTTCTCAGGTGTTGTCTCTGTGATCTTTGTCTGCCTGTAGTTTTGCCTTTTCATGGTGATAGAGATAGTTTGCAGAGCTGGTACAAGTGACCGCTGAAAGAGCTTCCCTTCTTGTTGGTTTGTAGCCTTTTCCTGGGAGAATAGCGACCTCTAGTTGCTTGTTCTGGGCAGCTGTGCGCAGACAGGGCTTCTGCTTCCTGCCCAGTTACTTTGGGGTTTATCTCCGCTGTTGCTGTGGGCTTGGTCTGGCTGGGGCTGTTCCTCCAAAATGGTGGAGCCCTGTTTGGAGGGGGAGCGGCCAGGAGGCTATTTATCTCCGTAAGGGGTCTCTGTGCCCCCTGCTGCCCAGGGGGTTAGGGTGCCCAGAGATCCCCAGATTCCCTGCCTCTGGTCTAAGTGACCTGTCCTGCCCCTTTAAGACTTCCAAAAAGCACTCTCCAAACCAAAACAACAATAGCAACAATGAGAGAGGGAACAGAAAGTAAGAAAAAAAAAAAAAAAGGAAAAAACAAGTGATTTTTTTTTTCTTTTTTTCTGTCCTCAGGTGCCGGTCTCAGGCACCCGCTCACTGGTCCTGCTGCCCTGTCTCCCTAGCACCAGGGTCCCTGTCCTTTCAAGGCTTCCAAAAAGCACCCACCCACCGGTCCCGCAGGGAAGGAACGCTCGATATTCTTTGTCCTCAGGCACTGGTCCCAGGCACCCGCTCACCAGTCCCGCCACCCTGCCTCCCTAGCACCAGGGTCCCTGTCCCTTTTAGGCTTCCAAAAAGCACTCGCAGAAAAGAGAAAAAAAAAAGAGAGGAAAAACGCGCGATTTCCTCTGTCCTCAAGTGCCGGTCTCAGGCACCCTCCCACCGGTCCCACAGGGGAAAAACGTGGGATATCCTTTGTCCTCAGGCGCCGGTCCCAGGCACCCGCTCACCAGTCCCGCCACCCTGCCTCCCTAGCACTGGGGTCCCTGTCCCTTTAAGGCTTCCAAAAAGTGCTCGCCAAAAAGAGAAAAAGAAAAGGGGAAAAACGCGCGATTTCCTCCGTCCTCAGGCACCGGTCTCAGGCACCTGTCCGCCGGTCCCGCAGGGAGAAATGCGGGATATTCTTTGTCCTCAGCCGCTGGTCCCAGGCACCTGCTCACCGGTCCCGCCACCCTGCCTCCCTAGCAACGGGGGCCCGTCCCTTTAAGGCTTCCAAAAAGCGCTCGCCAAAAAAAAAATCCGCTCCGGTTTCTCTCCACCCGCCGGGAGCCGGGGGGAGGGGCGCTCGGGTCCCGCCGGGCCGTGGCTTGTATCTTACCCCCTTCGCAAGGCGCTGGGTTCTTGCAGGTGTGGATGTGGTCTGGATGTTGTCCTGTGTCCTGTGGTCTCTATTTTAGGAAGATTTTTCTTTGTTATATTTTCATAGCTCTATGTGTTTTTGGGAGGAGATTTCCACTGCTCTACTCACGCCGCCATCCTGGCTCCGCCCCCTAGTAATTCTTCTTTTATAAGGACAGGAGCAAATCTTTGATATTATCCAGTCTGGAAGTCCCAAAGATTAGGTTATAAACGGCAAATTATTTTGAATGTGGGACCTAAATTGAAAAAAGCAATGTCCAAAATATTTGTCAAAGGAAATAAGGCATGAGGTTAAGTCATAGGTACCTGAAGGCAAGAAATGATGAATCTCAGACAAGAAAGAAAATAAACACAGCAGCCTATAAATATTAGAAATTCTAGCTTTTTCAAAAGTAGACATTTGCTAAAATTGATTCAAGGGCAAATAAAGAAAGTATAGAATTAAGAGGCTGCTTAGTATAGAAAAGGTATAGAATGATTTTTACTGTTTCTTGTTAAATGCAAACTGTTACTCAAGATCAATTTGTCATTTTCACAGGAAGAAAATGAAATTCTAGTTTACTCTTTTTATATACCTCCCATGTAACATTTTTTGTTAAAGAACTGAGAGTTTTCTGCTTGCCTCTGGGGTCCACACACTGGGGCTATGGGTCAAATCTGGCCACATCCATTGTTTGCTTGCTGTTTGCAGCTACATTTGGGGCCATGACAGAGTGAATAAACGCAACCAAGACCAGGGGCCCACAAAACTGAAAGTATTTACTATTTGGCCCTTTACAGAAAAATGTTGCCAATCCCTCAACTCTACCCTACTAATAAATCCACCAAACTTAAGCCAATTGTATTAAACATTCTAGTACTTGTCAGTGCTCTTTTCAAACTTGTTATTTGCAGATATAAGACCAAGGAAAACATAATTCATTTCCCCTCTGACCTTCTACAACTCCAACTCATTGTAAATCTCAAAATTTGTTTTTTTACTATTTCTTTTCACATTCTTGCATGATCAAGTTTCAGGTAGTTAATCTCTTTTTCCCTATGTAAACCAACAGGCAAATCACATCCATTATTTTATAAATGCACTTACATTCCTTTGTAATGATTATAACTAGTTTGGTCTCAATCTTTTAATTGGTTTCAGCCTTTAACCGAGGTAACTGACTTCCCTCCACAGGTACAGAGACTTCTGGGAAGTAGGTAGCTGAGAACAGTGTGTCAACGTAAGTGTTTTATACACCAGCAGAGCTCCAGTTTGGGATGCTGTACCTTATGTGCACACAAAAGTCTGCATTTGCCTGCGGTCACCTACATTCATGTCACCATTCTTGAGGTAGGAAAAATAAACATGTATGCTAATACGTCCCCAAGGTATCTGCACAGCTTTGTCCACCTATTAACTGATTTCTTCTCTACTGTATAAAAAAGAGGTGTATATATATATATATAATATATACACACACATATATATGTGTGTGTGTGTGTGTGTGTGTGTGTGCGTGTAAACTTTGTGTGGTGTTTTTGTATTCTCTTTATTTCCAAGAATTTTAATTTTTAAAGAATTGTTCAAGTAACTATACATTTCTCAAATTAATATTAGTCAAAGTTCTCAAAGTTAGTAAGGATTTTGGAAATTAGATTTATTTATTTATGTTTATGCAATACAGTAATTCCTATTGATATTATGAATTTGCCAGAGAGATGACATTTAAATTTTCTAGTGTAGAGTCATAAGAATTAATCCTTTTTGATAAAGACATGGCTTATTCTCACTTAATTTAGAACTTCTGATTTTTATACTCCATATTTCTAAATATTTTGTGGAAATGATGATTTACCTGACCCATACTTTAGACGGCTTAAAATAGACTTTTCATAGGAAAATAAAATCAGGTCTTATATAAAGTAAATTATTATGTTATCATTTTTCATGCTGTGATATAAGTGGGAAAAGTATTTTGTCAGTATGCACCTTGATTGGAAATATTATCTGAACTTTATTTGATATTTATATACATATTAAAAAGCTCTTGAACTTGTGTTTAAAATACTGAAAAAATCTCTTAAAATTATTTACCCCTCAAATTTGCATTTTTTTACTTCTTATCTTGGAATTGAGCAACAAAGGACAATAATTTAATTTAAAGCTAAACTCCCCCACTCCACACATAGGTTTTTTTCCCTTACTGTTTCAGTGAGCATCTGAAACTTTCTCAAAGGACTAGCATATTTAAACAGAAGTTCAAATAATTGTTTATTTTCTAGTAATTCTTCATTTATTTTAAATGTACATATATACTGATTAGTCCTTATAAGCCAATCAAGATAAGAGGGCTACTGAATTTTAGAGAATTTATAATCGAATTTATTAATCCCCATTGGAGGTAACCAAGGTATACCAATGTTTGCTCAGACAATACTTCACATTCATATAATTGAAGAACTTAACTCCTAGGCAAGAGAGAGTTTATAGCTGGATTTCTCTTTAATTTATTATAAGCTGTTTTCTGTTGTGCTTGTTCAGTCAGATTGTAATTATTTTTCATTATACCTTGAGTTGATTTATTTGGATATTTCTAGGTAATTACCTATGTACCGTAGCTCACCTTAACACAGTTTCACTGACTATTTTCAGTTTCTGAGGTCAATTGCTGTCTGGAAGCAGATGATCCTCCTTCTTAAATCTCATCGGAAGGTCAATAGCAGCTTAATGCTATGTCACAGGGCCTCCATCATTCACCTCACTTCATCTCATCAGGTAGGCATTTTGTCACCTCACATCTCCACAGGAAGAAGGGTGAGTACCGTAAGATATTCCGAAAGAGAGAAACCTCATTCACATGACCTATTACAGTATATTGTTATAATTGTTCTATTTTATTAGTATTTGTTCTTGTTAACCTCTTACTGTGCCTAATTTATAAGTTAAACCTTGTCATAGGAATGAACATACAGGGAAAAAAATGTGTACATAGAGTTTATTACTATCTCCAGTTTCAGGCATCCACTGGGGGTTTTACAACATATTCTCACAATGTAAGTGGAGCTTCCATTAGAACGCTTTTGTTTTCTCTGAAAGTTGTAAACACCAGACAAGCCAGCAGTGATCTTGCCCTGCCTATTCCAACCCATATATGTGTTCCATCCTATAGTGTACACACATTAAAGATTTTATGTCCAATTAATATCCTAAATTTTTGAGAGAATGAGAGACCATTATTACCAGATACAGATATAGAAGAACTGCAATTATTCATAAGCCATTTTAAAAGGCTAATTGCCCTCCCTTTGTGAATGGAGGAAAAAACTCTATTCATTTACACAGACACAGACAGAGACTAGCAGCCTCCAGTTCACAACTACAGCATGGCTCAGCAAAACTCACTGGTGGGTTGCCGCTGAGTAACAGGACCACTAGGAATACACAGTGGATCTCAGAGCCACACTAATTGGCTGTTCCTGAATTCATAGGCTACTCTCCATCCCAGTAGGAACATTTTTTTCTTCTAAGTGACTTTAACTCACAATGGTGCACTTATAAGACAAACCATAGGGAGATGGAGATGTCAGAATTCTGAAGACAAACAGCTAAACATAAAGAGACAAGATTTCTTGTCATCCATTGAACAGATACCAGATTTATGTCATCTGCCACTCACAAGAGACCAGATTGTTATTCTCAAAGCCAGCCTTCCAATGAAAATTATAAAAAATGGCAGCCAATGTAATGTCACCTAGCAACAAAATATCAAAAAAGAAACAAATAGAATCAATCAGAGTAAGTGAGACTGAAGGCAATATTTGTGGCACAAGATTCTCCACAGGAGCTGGAAAAGACTTGCCTTGACATGAGGGTCCCATGTGTGTTATACCTATACGACAGTGCAGTGTAGTTGCTGCTAATGAATGATACCCTGGGCATCTTAATTTAACCTCCAAATCACTTATACATTGGTTTTTTTCTTTTTATAATTTTTAAAATTTCCTGTGCATTACCCATAGCCATGTTTTTAAAATCCCAGCTTACCGTGTTCCTGCCACAGGAAACAGTTTTCAACTCATTGCTTTGGGAACATTCACCAAACAGTGATTTGCAACCTGGGAATGGGATGAATGACTGTAAAGGGCCCATCAGCACAAGCACACCTCATATTGGCTATGAACTAACTAAGGAATAGGCATCACACATGAATAAAACAATATTGCAGAAGTATTTTATGCTTTCATGATGGGTAAAATACAAATTAACTTAGAAACTTGCAGGATTCATAAGGATTCATAGTCCCTTTCCTGGTCATTATGTATTTGCCACTCAGTGGATCCTAACAGTTATATCACTTGGCAGGAGTGAATGGGACAATGTATTGTGAACATTTTTTACATGAAGATCTGCATACATTCATTGAAAGAAAATCGGGTTGAAGGTGCTATCATGAATTAACCACTGTTTCTTTCCTTGTCACAATAAAGATAGGACAGGAACTCATCTTTTGATGACTGAGGATGACTCCCCTGTAAGGCTTAAAGCAGGGAGAGGAGCCTTGATTTTCTGGTATGAAATTGTTGTGAAGAGAGAGAGAATCCTGGGAAAGAAAGGTGGCCCTGTTTTCAGTCTTTGAAGTTGAAGATGAGGATGCTAACTCCAATTCCATGTTCCCGGTGCCTGCTTTGTCCTGGGAGGGGCTGAGGGCTGAAAGTATGGTCTCTGAAACCTTAACCATCCGTGGGGAATCAACCCAGATGGATTGCATGGACCCTGCAATTAGAGTTGGGGTGGGATTTGCCTTTCTTTAATGATCTGCTGAGAAAGGACTCTCTCTCTACTGAGGGAATACGATGATAGTGGTTTGAAATTCCTAGTTTAAGGAAGGGAAATAGAAACAAGAGCAAAATTCATCAGGAAATGACAGCGTAAGAAGATGGAGTGAAATTAATTGTGCTGAATAAATAATGAGAGCACAGAATACTAACTTATGAAGATTTATGCTAATGTTCATGTGAAGGAAATTAATATACCCAGGGGATATTTGCAAATAGCAGCACTTCCAAACAGCTTGTTTTCATAATTCATTTTCATAGCCCTTTTAGGGAATTATCTATTCATGTTTTTAATTCATTCTTGGAGTCTAAAAGGTCTTCATTTCTACTGTATCATCCTAATTTGCTTTGCAGCTCAGACTTTTCCTGTCCTCACTAGCTCTCTTTTCAGAGTCAAATACCCACTCTTGAAGAGTGTCTTGTGGTCTCAGCATGTATTTCCTTCTGAGTTTTCTACCAGACTTTTTCCATAATGCATTCAATAGGTCAGCAACATTTCCTGAATTATCCAAGTTGGAGATGAATTCAAGTGGATACTAACTCTGATATATTGGAAGGGCAAATGTTAACTAACTGTGTGTATCCACTGGGGGGAAATGGTCTTTGCATTTGAAAAGTTTTGAAATACAGAGAAAGCATATTTGAATTGTGAACAACTGACTCAAATTAAACTGAGAAATAATATGCAAACATTTAAATGTATCTAATATTAGAGCTAATGAAGTAGTTGATTTCCATGCAATATCATTTTTTTAACTATTAGAAACTTTAATTTGTCTAACAGATTTATTTTCCTTTAAGTATACAAATTATAGATATTTTAATCTGGGCCATACGATTTTATAAACCTGATTTCTTTCCCCTATTATTATGTTTAGAATGTTTTCATTTAATATATAATTTAATCTAAACAGAAGTCTGTAGGCAAAAAAAATAGACCTCTACTATTTGATACATAAAATTGAAATTGAAGAAGTTAGTTTTCATTTTTTTGTGTGTGAGAAGTAGTACAAGAAGTAGTACAAGATGAGGGCTGGAGAGAGGGGTTAGTTTTCTTCTTTTTTAAAATTTTTACTTTTAAATAATTATATACTTACAATAAAGTACAAAGAAATGTACAGGGAGGTTCTGTGTACCCTTCAGCTAGCTTTCGCTAGCCTTAACATTTTGTGTAACTGTAGTACATATCAATACCAGGAAACTGACATTGGTAAAATCTATAGAGCTTATTTTGATTTCCTCAATTATGCAAGTATAATTTGTGTGTGCATGTGTGTGTGTGTGTGTGAGTATCTGTGCAATTTTATTACATTACATTTCCATGTAACCACCACTACAATCAAGATTCTTGACTAGCTCATCAATGCAAGACTCTCTTGTGATGTCCCTTTATACCTACTGATCACATCCCTCCCTCCTGAACACCTGACCTCTGGCAACCACTCATTTTTTCTTCATTGCTAACGTATGTTATTTCATGAATGTTATATAAATGTAATCATGCACATAGCATGCTTTTGAAATTTTGTTTTTTTCTCGTATTTCCTTCATTTTCATTCAAATTGCTGTGTGTATCAATAGCTGTTGCTTTTTATTGCTAAATAATATCACATGGTATATATGTACTACAGTTCAGTTAACCATTTACCCATTGTAGGACATTTGGTTAGTCTGCAGATTTTGGATTTCATTAATAAATCACTATGAAGATTCTGAATGAAAAATACATTTTGATTTCGCTGGGATAGAGAGTACACTTTCTGAGTTGTATAGTAAGTCCATCTTTAATTTTGAGAAAGTTGCCAAACTATTTTCCAGAGTAGTTATACTGTTTCCACATTACCTTCCCACTGGCAATGCATGAATGATTCAGTTCCTCCACATCCTTGCCAGTATTCGATGATATCACTATTGTTTATTTTAGTCATTCTGATGTTTGTACAATGATAAGTCATTGTGGTTTTAATTTGCATTTCTCCAATGGCTACTGATGTTGAACATCTTTTTATATACTGTATGTATATTCTCTTGGTTGTCATATGTATATTCTCTTTGTTGAAATGTTGTGCATATTTTTGGCTTATTTTTTAATTGGATTATATCTTTGCTTTTGAGTTTTGAGAGGTCTTTATATATTATAGATGTTAGTCCTTTGCTGGATATGTGGTTTGCAAATATTTTGTTCCAGATTATAATTAGTCTTTTTGTCCTCTTAGCAGGGTCTTTTTCAGAAGCAAAGGTTTTAATTTGTTGAAATCCGATTTATTAAATTTCCCTTTCACTGAACATCGGTTTTCTTTTCCCTAGAACAATTATAGACTGACTAATAGAGACTGAAGAGACTTTATAGAGATTCTCCAGAATAATGTTTTTTGAATTTTTAATTATTTTTTAACCTTTTATTTTGAAATAATTATAGATTCCTAAGAGGTTGCAAAGATAGTACAGAGGTTTCATGTACCCTCACATAGTTTCCTCCAACGGTTGTATCTTATATACCTTGAGCACAATATCATAACTAGGAAATTGACATTGCCACAGTGTGTATGTATAATTCCATGCCAAGTTTTCTATAGTCAAATCAGCCTCCTATTTGTTCTCCATCCCTAATCACTGGCAACAACTCGTTTGTTCTCCACCTTTATAATTTTGTCATTTCAATAATGTTCTTCAATTTGACTTATACAGTGTATGAATTTTTGAAACTGGCTTTTTTTCACTTAGTATAATGTTATTAAGATCCGTCCAAGTTGTTTTGTATATCAATAATTCATTCCTTTTTATTGCTGAGTAGTGTTTGATGGTATGTATGTGCTACAATTTGTTTAACCATTTGCCCATTGTAGGACATTTTGGCCATTCCCAGTTTTTAGTTATTACAAATAAAACTGCTAAGAATAATGACATACAGATTTTTTTTTTTGCATAGACACAAGATTTTGCTCTACGAGATAGATGCCTAGGGATGTGATTGCTGAATGGTATGATAAGTGTATATTTAATTTTTAAAGAAACTGTCAACTCATTTTCTAAGGTAGTTGTAGCATTTTACATTTCCACCAGCAATGTATGAAAGATCCAGTTTCTCTGCATTCTTCCAAGCATTTCATATTGCCACTATTCTTTAGTAGCAACTTTATTGAGATATAATCCACATACTATGAAATTTATTCTTTTAAAGTATACAATTCCATGGTTGTCAGTATCACAGAGTTGTATAACCATCATCACTATTTAAGTTTTGAACATGTTTATCATTCAAAAAGAATACATTACCAACATTACAGTCACTTCCCCTCCATATCCCCCACCCAGCCCAGGGTAGCCATTAGTTTTCTCTCTGTGTGAATTTTCCTATTCTGAACATTTTATATTAATAGAGTATTACAGTATGGCCTTTTGCATATGGTTCCTTGCATTTGTCAGAATATTTTCAACATCAATGTTGTAGCTTATATCAGTACTTCATTCCCTTTTAAAGCTGAATAACATTCCATTGTATGGGCATACCACATTTATTTATCCATTTCATGTACAGGTAGACATGTGGGTTGTTGTCACTTTTTTGCAATTATGAATGATGCTGCTATGAGCATCATGTATAAGGTTCTGTACATTCATGTATTTTCATGACTGTAGTATATACCTAGGAGTGAAATTGATGGGTCTTATGGTACTTCTAGGTTGAACGTTTTGAAGAACTGCCAAACTGTTTTCCAAAGTGGCTGCTCCACTTATACTTTTCCATCAGTAATGTATAAGGTTTTCAGTTTTTCTACATCCTTGTCAACATTTGTTATTGTCTGTTTTTAAAATTATAGCAATCTCAGTGGGTGTGAAATGATATCTCACTGTGGTTTTAATTTGATAAACCCTAACAACTAATGATATTGAGGAGTTTTTCATCTGCATGTTACCCATTTGTATGTCTTTGGAGAAATGTCAATTCAAATCTTCTGTACATTTTGTAACTGGGTTATATGTCTTTTTATTGTTGATTTGTAAGGATTCTAAATGTACTCTGGATATAAGTTCCTCATCAGATTTGTTATTTACAGGTATTTTCTTCCATTCTGTTGGCTGTCTTTTCATAGGATAAGCTCTGTAGATTGTACCTTTGCAAAGTTGATGGTAAACTTTGAAGCACAAAGTTTCTAATTTTGATGAAGTCCATTTATCTATTTTTTTCTTCTGTTGCTAAAGCTTTTAGTGTCCATATCTAAAAAACCCTTGCTTAAGGGATTAAAAAAGGTAGTGGTGTGAGAAGTGAGACAGAAACCTCCTCCCCAAACCACATATAATGCAAAAATACAGCAAATACAAATAATCCAAAGAATGACTGGAAAGAAGACTGCAACAGATGGCTTACATCTGGGGAAAAGAGCAGACCTCACAGAAAAGGGTAAAGTAGCAAAGCTGTGATCCAGCAGGACTCAAGCTCTCCCCCCACCCCAGCTCAGCAATGTGAGGAAGAGAAGTGGAGTGGGGAGGGAGTAGAAGCCCAGGACTGCTAAATACACAACCCTGGAGACCTACTCCAGGAGCACTAACCCACATTACCTGGTTCCCTGTAGATTAGAGGAGTTGGAAATCAAAGACAGGTAGAACACTCAGAGAGACTGAGATTCCAGCTGCTTGTGGAGAACAGGTACCCATACCAGCCACTCTGGGACAAAAGAAAGGAGGGCACATTGAAAGATATCCCAACAGCGAAATGGATGCTAAATGGGCAAGGATTACACAGAGCTCACTGCTCAGGAGAAAAGAGAGGTGGACAATATCATTCTGGTACACGTAGCCCATCAGGTTGGGAACTTTTAGGAGCTTCATGAGCTCCATCCCCATGGCTGGCAATGCAGTGCCAAGAATCCCCCACTGCAATTCACAGCCTGCCTCTCCTTTCTCCTGACCAGCACCAGTTTGCAAACCTGCTGCCCCCACCATTGTGCCATGTCAGCCAGAGGGTGTCCCACCTTTGGCAGCTACAGGGGTGAAGCATAGAAGCTCCTCCCTACATGCTGGACCCAAAGGCCCTGACAGTGGAGGTAGGCATTGCAGCCAGAAAGCAGGAAAGAGCTCTTTCCTCCAGGCAGGCATTGGCACTGTATGCCTGCAAGCCCTGCCAGCACTCCAGGGGCTTGGCAGCTCCATAGAGTAGAGCTTCTGGGCACTAGAGGGAGCTGCCTATACAGTTTTTATTCCATAGTAATCATTACAAATATGAAATGGCAAAAGGACATGTTACAAGCCAAAATCCCTCAAACACCAGAAAGAGGGCTAAGTGAAACTAAAATCACCAATTTTCCTGATAAAGATGTCAAAATAAAAATCATAAACATGCTCATGGAGCTACAGAAAAGTATTCAAGACCCACTTGAAGAGTCAAGTCCACTTGAAGAGTGGACTTCAAGAAAGGGATAGAAACTTTGAAAAATACAATATCTGAAATGAAACATACAATGGAGGGATTTAAAAGCAGACTAGAAGAAGTAGAGGAGATGGCAAATGAAATATAAATTAGTAAACAGGAATACAAAGAAGCTGAGGCACAGAGAGAAAAAAGGACCTCTGGGAATGAAAGAATTTCAAGAGAACTGTGTGACCAATCCAAATGGAACAATATTCACATTATAAGGGTACCAGAAGATGAAGAGAGAGAAAAAGGGATAGAAAGTCTCTTTGAGGAAATAATTGTGAAAAACTTACCCAATTTGGAGAAGGAAATAGTCTCTTATGCCATGGAAGTGCACAGATCTTCCAACACAAGGGACCCAAGCAGGACAACACCAAGACATATAATAATTAAAATGGCAAAGATCAAGGACATGGACAGAGTATTAAAAGCATCCAAAGAGAGAAAAAAGATCACATACAAAAGAAAACCCATCAGACTTCTCAGCAGAAAACTTACAGGCCAGAAAGGAGTGGCATGATATATTTAATGCAATGAAACAGAAGGACCTCAAACCAAGAATACTCTACCTGGCAAGATTATCATTTAAATTTGAAGGACAAATTAAATAATTTCCAGATAAGCAAAAGTTGAGGGAATTTACCTCCCACAGACTGTCTCTACAGTGTATTTTAAAGGGACTGCTCTAGATGGATGTACTCCTAAGGCTAAATAGCTGTCACTAAAGAAAATAAAACCACAGTAAAGGAAGTAGAACAATTAGTTACTAAGCAAATGCAGAATTAAATCAGCTACCCACAAAGTCAGTCAAGGGATACACAAAGAGTACAAAATATGACAACTAATATATAAAGAGTGGAGGAGGAAGAAAAAGAAGGGAGAAAATAACCTTTAGATTGTGTTTGAAAGAGCATACTAATCAAGTTAAGTTAGACTGTTAGATAGTAAAGAAGCTAACCTTAAACCTTTGGTAACCACAAATCTAAACCCAGCAATGGCAAAAAGTACATATCTATTGATAATTGCCCTAAAGGTAAATGGACTGAATGCACCAATCAAAAGACATAGAGTCACTGAATGGATAAAAAAACAAAACCTGTCTATATGCTGCCTACAAGAGACTCACTTCAAACCCAATGACATATATAGACTGAAAGTGAAGGGATGGAAAATATATTTCATGCAAACAATAGGGGAAAAAAGTAGGTGTTACAGTACTTGTATCAGACAAAATAGACTTTAAAACAAAGAAAGTAACAAGAGACAAAGAAAGACATTACATAACGATAAAGGGTTCAGTCCAACAAGAAGATATAACCATTATAAATATCTATGCATCCTACATAACAGTACCTGCTTATGTGGAACAAATGGCATGATATATTTAATGCAATGAAACAGAAGGGCATGAATACAGAACACAGAATTAAAGGGGGAAACAGAAAGCAATGAATTCATTTTAAGAGACTTCAACACATCACTCACTCCAATGGACAGATCAACCAGACAGAAAATAAATAAGGAGACAGAGACACTGAGCAACACATTAGAGCAGATGTATCTAGCAGACTTCTACAGAACACTGCATGCAAAAGCAACAGGATACACATTCGTTTTGAGAGCACATGGAACATTTTCCAGAATAGATCACATATTAGGCCACAAAAAGACCCTCAGTAAATTGAGAAGGATTGAAATTGTACCACTCAGCTTCTCAGACCACAAAGGTATGAAACTAGAAATAAATTATGCAAAGAAAACAAAAAATCCCACAAACACATAGAGGCTTAACATCATGCTACTAAATAATCAATGGATCAATGACCAAATAAAAACTGAGATCAAGCAGTATATGGAGACAAAGGGCAACAATAACTCAACACCACAAAACCTGTGGGAAGCAGCGAAGGCCATTCTAAGAGGGAAGTGTATTGCAATACAGGCTTACTTCAGGAAAGAACAATCTGATATGATCAGTCTAAACTCACAATTAAAGAAACTAGGAAAAGAAGAACAAATGAGGCCCAAAGTCAGTAGAAGGAGGGACATAATAATAAACAAAATAGATAAATCCCTAGACAGACTTACCAAGAAAAAAAGAGAGTCTACATACATAAACAGAATCAGAAATGAGAAAGGAAAAATTACTATGGACACCACAGAAATACAAAGAATTATTAGAGAATACTATGAAAAATTATATACTAGTAAGTTGGGTAACCTAAAGAAATTTACAACTTTCCATAAAAATACAACCTCCCAAGATTGACCCAGGAAGAAACAGAGAATCTGAACAGACCAATTACCAGCAACAAAATTGAATTTTAATAAAAAAAAAACTACCTAAGTAGAAAACTCCCGAACCAGATGGCTTCACTGCTAACTTTTATCAAACATTTAAAGAATACCTAATACCCATACTTCTTGAAGTTGTCCAAAAAGTAGAAGCAGAGGGTATCCTTCCAAACTCATTCTATGAGGCCAGCATCACTCTAATGCCAAAACCAGGCAAACACTACAAAAAAAAGAAAATTACAGACCAATATTCCTGATGAAAGTAGATGAAAAAAAACTTGACAAAATATTAGCCACCTGATTTGAAAAAGACATCAAAAAGATCATCCATCATGATCAAGCAGGATTTATTCCAGGGATGCAAGGATGATACAATATTCAAAAATCCATTAATATCATATAGCACATCAACAAAAAGAAGTACAAAAATTACATGATCATCTCCATAGATGCTGAAAAAGTATTCAACAAAATTCAACATCCATTCATGATAAAACCTCTCAACAAAATGGGTAGAGGTCAAGTACCTCAACATAATAAAGGCCATATATGACAAACCCACAGCCAACATCATACTTAATGGTGAAAAGCTGAAAGCTTTACTTCTAAGGTTGCGAACAAGACAAGGATGCCCACTGTCCCCACTTGTATTCAACATAGTTCTGAAGGTCCTAGCCACAGCTGTCAGACAACACAAAGAAACAAACAGTATCCAGATTGGCAAGGAACAATTTAAACTCACTGTTTGCAAATGGCATGATATTATACATAAAATACCCTAAAGAATCCTCCCCAAAACTACTAGAACTAATAGCTGAATTCAGCAAAGTTGCAGGATACAAAATTAATACACAGAAATCTGTAGCATTCCTATATAGTAATGATGAGCTAGCAGCAAGAGAAATCAGGAAAACAATTCCATTCACAATTGCACCTAAAAGAATAAAACACCTAGGAATAAACCTAACCAAGAAGGTGAAACACCTATATCTGAAAACTACAAGACACTCTTGAGAGAAATTAAAGAAGACACCAATAAATGGAAAAAAATCCTGTGCTCACGGGCAGGAAGATAATATTGTCAAAATGGTTATCCTGCCTAAAGCAATCTGCAGATTCAATGCAATCCCTATCAAAATACCAAACGCATTCTTCAACAAACTAGAACAAATAGTTCTAAAATTCATATGGAGCCACCAAAGATCTCAAATAGCCAAAGCAATACTGAGAAGGAAGAACAAAGCTGAGGGGATTATGCTATCTGACGTCAAGCTCTACTACAAAGCCACAGTAATCAAAGCAATTGGTACTGGCACAAGAACAGACCACAGATCAATGTAACAGAATAGAGAGTCCAGATATAAACCCAAACATATACAGCCAATTTATATATGATATAGGAGCCATAGATATACAGTGGGAAAAAGGCAGCCTCTTCAAGAACTGGTGTTGGCAAAACTGGATAGCTACATGTAAGAGAATGAAACTGGATTATTGTCTAACTCCATACCCAAAAGTAAACTTGAAATGGATCAAATATCTGAATGTAAGTCATGAAACCATAAATCTCTTAGAAGAAAACATAGGCAATAATCTCTTGAATATAAACATGAGTAATTTTTTCCTGAACACATATCCTTGGGCAAGGAAAACAAAAGCCAAAATGAACAAATGGGCCTACATCAAACTAAAAAGCTTCTGTACAGCAAAGGACACCATCAATAGAATGAAAAAGCATCCTACAGTATGGGAGAATATATTCATATACAACATATCTGATAAGGGGTTAACATCCAAAATACATAAAGAACTCACATACCTCTATACCCAAAAAGCAAATAACCTAATAAAAAAATTGACAGAGGAGCTGTACAGACACTTCTCCAAAGAAGAAATTCACATGGCCAACAGGCACATGAAAAGATGCTCCTCATCACTAATCATTAGGGAAATGCAAATGAAAACCACAGTGAGATATCACCTCACAGCAGTAAGGATCGCCACCACCCAAAAGACAAGCAGCAACAATTCTGGTGGCAAGGATGTGGAGAAAGGGGAACCCTCCTATGCTGTTGATGGGAATATCAATTAGTTCAACCATTGTGTGAGGTTCCTCAAAAAACTAAAAATACAAATACCATTTGACCCAGGAATTCCACTCCTAGGAATTTTCCCAAAGAAAACAAGATCCCAGATTCAGAAAGACACATGCACCCCCATGTTTATTGCAGCACTATTTACAACAGCCAAGATACGGAAGCAACGTAAGTGTCCATTAGTAGATGAATGGATAAAGAAGAGGTGGTACAATGGAATTTTATTCAGCCATAAAAAGAAAACAAATCCTACCATTTGTAACAACATAGGTTGAGCTAAGGGTATTACGCTCAGTGAAATAATCCAGGCTGAGAAAGACAAGTACCAAATGATCTTCCTTACTTGTGGAGTATAACAATGAAGGAAACTGAAGAAACAAAACAACAGCAGACTCACAGCGTCCAAGAAGGTTCAAATGTTCACCAAAGGGAAAGGGGTGGCGAAGGTAGTTGAGGAGGGAGGGAGAGGGGGTTAAGGGACATTATGATTAACACACATAACGTAGGGGGAGCATGGAGAAGGCAGTATAGCACCAAGTAGTGGCTCTACAGCGTCTTACTCTACTGTTGGACAGTGACTGCAATGGGGTGTGTGTGGGGGGGTCTTGATAATATAGGTGAATGTAATAATCACAGTGTTGCTCATGTGAAACCTTTAAAAGATTGTGTATCAATGATACGTTAATAAAAAAAAACTTTTCCTAACCTTAGGTCATAAAGATTTATTCTATGTTTTCTTCTAAGCATTTTATAGCTTTAACTCTTAGATTTAATTCTATAACCCAATCTAATTTTTAATGTATGGTGTGATATAGGAATCGTACTTAGTTCTTTCTTATGCAGATATCCAGTTGATCCAGTACCAGTTGCTGAAATGACTAGTCTTTCCCCATTGGATTTTCTTGATACCATTGTCAAAAATCAATTGGTCATAGGTGTATAAATTTATTTCCAACTCTCATTTCTTTTCCACTGGTCTATATCTCTATCCTTATGCCAGTATCACACTGTCTTGATTACTGTAGCCATATCATATGTTTTCAAATCAGGAAGTGTGATTCTTCCCATTTTGTTTTTCTTTTCTAAGATTGTTTTGGTTATTCTGTGTCTTTTGCATTTCTATTTGAGTATTATGATCAATTTGTCAATTTCTGCAACAGGAAAATGAAGCTTGCATTTTGGTAAAATTGCCTTGAATCTTTAAATCAATTAATAATATTACATCTTCTAGTCTATAAACACTGGGTTTTCTCAGCTCAATTTTTGAATTGTTAATTGCTAAAATACAATTGATTTTTGCATATTTGCCTTGAACCTTGAGCTTTTAAAATAGTTTTTCCATGGATTCCTTAGGTTTTCTATCCAAGATCATGTCAGGGAAGGCCTCGCTGATGAGGAGTTATTTGAGCCGAGTATTTCAAATGGTGACAAGGAAGAGTTAAGATCAAAGACCTTGTGATCAGGCATGTTTCATAGGTCTTCAAGGCATAGTGAGGAGACTGGTATGGTCAACGGGGAAGGCTTTGGATTTATCTTGGGAAAGATGGGAAGCTGTCATGTAGTTGTGAACAAAGAAGCTGCATGAAATGATCCTTTCAGCTCAACCTTGCCATAACTGCAGCACAACTTGGTCTAGTCACAACTCTAGCAACCATTTTCACCCTGAATTTCACCACAAATGCCTCACCACAGGTTTGAGCCACATACCTAAAGTCCTATCCTGGGACTCCTCTGAATGTCTTACTCAGGACATACCCTCAGAGTCACACATGTACTACCCAGTAGTGAAGGTGGTATAAGTAGACAATGGATCCTTGGAGCAACCCCAATCAGCAAAGGCGACAGAAGTCAATGCCTTTCCCCTTCTCTTAGGTGCATGGTTCTCCCACGTACTCACAGGATTCTTCACAAGGTCCCCTGGGGACAAAGCATCGTTGCTTGAGTTACACTTGCTTATGTTAACTCCACCTCCTTTCCTGCTTCAGTGTGCCTCCTTTACTCCTGCCCCTTGGAGCCACATTCTCAAATAAAATGCGCACACATAAAGCTTTGTCTCCTACTTTGCCTTCAGGGACCTCAGGCAGAGAGATACATGGAGTTTAGGACAATCCCCCTGGCTCCTGGACTGGGGAGGGATGGGAGCAAGAGGGAAGCCTGCAGGAGCAATTAGAGACAATTCGGTTCTTCCAGGAGAGGTCATAGCAGTTCAGCCCAGACAGGCTGCGAGAGCAAGACATAGTTCCATTGTGAATGTTCTGGAAGTAGAGTCTAGAGGATTTGTGGATCAGATGTGGGGTGTAAGAGAGTGGAGTCAAGGGTGGCCCAAGTGTCTGGATGAACATAACAGCATGGAGTTGCTGATGCCCTTGGCAGGGCTGACTTGGAGAATTTGGTTCAGGGCAGTTAGCCTTGAGAAGCCCATCAGGCATTCAAATGGAGATTACTTAATATTACATTTTTGAAACAGAGACCAAAGAAGGTGAAAAAAATTACCTGTTCAAGATCATATCAATAAGAAACCAAAATAAAAATAAATGAGAAAGAAGGAAAAACAAAATTCCATATCTGTGTATTACATAAACATCCATCCTAAATGTCTCACTTTCTCTTTCACATGACCTCAATCTATGTTCAGAAATTCTGGGGGAAGCAAAGTCTTCTGGAGAAAACCTGTGCTCTGGATTTGATGTGGCCTCAGGGACATGGCGGCCCAGAAAATGAGGGTCGAATAGTTCAAGTGTATAGTCATCATGGCTGTTGTTACAGGTCCTCCTGAACATCCTCTGATTATATTACTTATTCCTAGAACAGCTGAGAGGTGGTGGTTCAGAATCCTTGTTACCACCTGAAGAGAAAAAAGAAGGGAGGCTCAGAAAGGCTGATGATTTGGCTGAAGCTGCATAATTAGTTAAAGTTCCTACCTAATTGAGGACTTATGCCTTGGTGCTCCCTAGTACCTGCGCCATACACCCCCTCCTGCCTGCATGAATGTTTCAGTGGAGCCAAAATCATCTACAGGGGCAGCTCTTCTCATCCCGGCCAGGAGCCTCGGAGCCTGGAGCTCCTCACAATGCCTCCTTGGCAGCCTCACCGAGGGGAGCCTGCATGAGCCACCACAGATCCCCAGGACCCTGGCTGCCCTCCTGAGAGGGCTGGTGTCCACTCATGTTTCTGAACTGTGATCCTTCCGTCTAGTGTCTTGACAAAAACTTGCAACTGATGGGGCACAAGATCCTTTCATTTTACCATGGCATTAACTGAACAAGTGGGCCCCCCCTGGCCCAAGGCCAAGTTTAGGTGTCAGGTGCGTGAAAGCTCTGAGGAGAAGATTATGCGTTTTCCTTTCCAGAGTGAAGAGAAAACATGTTCCACTCTTTCATCTGTATCAAAGTTATCAATTTAGCAGTTGTCTGTCTTATAAAACTGAGCTTAAACTTCAGTGAGCACTTATTGCCTTTTTGTTTTGGGTACAATAATGCATTTAAAATTTTTTATGTAAAACATTAGGTGGCTTCATTCAGTTCTTTGCATATATGAGCTTTTTGTCCTATATGCATTCCAAAATGCTTATATAATATGAAGTATCGAGCATAGATTTGGTGTTGACAAATTGTCCACAGATGTAAGAATGCATTGTTTTACTAGCAGATAACAATTGAGTCTTTGAGGCCATCCTGGAAAACCATAAGAGTAAGATTTGGCTTTACAGATATGGTAAAGTCCCAAGGACAAGAAATAGAAGGCACCATATAAAGTATAGAGAATGAAAGGGGGAAGGCAGGAAAAGTCTCTGACAGTGGCGGGATGGAGTCATGCCTCCTTGTCTGATGAGCAGAGTCTGGTGTGGGTTTGCACTGGCCAGCCAGACCATTTCCTTCCCCCTCATTCATGGTCTTCATTGTCCATGTTATCCTTTGGTTTACAAGTCTTGTTGGGCATTTTCTCATAACAGGTTAGTTGTCTGTTATGACTGAGTGCCGATAACATCCATCAGTGTTAGTAGGTTTCTGTTTCCTAATCCTGTCACCCTCCCTATCCCAAATCCATGTCCTAACAAAGGGGAAGTATTGCTTTCTATATTTTATAGATGAAGGATCTAAAACATGTTGAATGGAGACCCTGTGGATGATGTTCCTCTGTTTATTCCTTATATGTTGGTTCTTTCTCAGACTCCATGGTAGAGCCACTTCTCTTTTTATGTTATATTTTGTTTTGGGTACAATAGTGCATTTTTAATTTTTTATGTAAAACATTAGGTGGCTTCGTTCAGCCTTTTGCATATATATGAGCTTTTTGTCCTATATGCGTTGTCCTGAGTGATCGTATCTACTCTTAGATCTCTGTCAGTGGCTCCCAAATTTCCAACCACTGAGTGCACACTTATTAAGTACTACTAACAGTCCAGGACTCAGAGGTGTCCTATTGGACATCCCTTGTTGGGTGTTCAACAGGCGTGTGAAAGTTAGCTGGTCAAGAAGAAGCCCATAAACCTTCCCTGCAAATTTTTTTCTCTAGCATCAACCCAGTTACCCAAGTCTAGAGGTAGTTCTTGGCTTCTCCCTCTACCAAAGACCCACAACCAATTTGGGAATGCCTTCTAAATATCTCTTGGAAGCATAGGGAATGATTAGAACTTTGGAGCAAGACTGCCTGAGTTTGAATCCTGGCTCTGCAGGTTTGTGCTCTGCTCTGTGTGACTCTGCCTCAGCTTCCTCATCTGAGGATTGGGAATGATAATGGTGCCTAACACAAAGGGTTGTTGTGAGGCTTAATGACTTAACCCATAGACAAGTCTTAGCACAGTGCCTGGCACACAGGAAACACTCCATAAATGTTATCTATTGTCATAATTAGTACCAGGCAGCCTCTCTTTGCCATCGCAGCTGCCTTAGTTTAGAGCATCGTCATCTCTTACCTGGATTATTGCAGTTGCTTCTTACATGTTTGTTTTCTTGTTACCAGGCTTTCTGCTTCTTACCCATTTCTCACACTAATGCAAGAATTCATTTTTAAAATGAAAGGTAATGAATTTACCTCTTTACTTACATCCTTTGGTGGTTTCTTAGTTGCTTCAGAATAAAATCTGAAGTTATCAGCATGATCTGCAAGGCTCTTTATGACCTGACTTATACTCATATCTTCACTTTCACTTTCTACTTTGCATGCTTCATTGTAACTGTTTTGAATCTTCCACAACCCTTTTGGCAATTTTCAACCCATTCTTCCAGATTTATCTGAGGCATTATGTTTTCTAAGAGCCTTCTGTGTCCTGCCCTATAGTTGGGATTAAGAATATATCCGTCATACTGGTGAGGCCATCCACACATCAGTAGCATCTAATGAGGTGCCTAGCATGTGTTGGCACTCAACACCAGCTCGCTGTGTGAACTGTCATTAGCGTGTCACTGGGAGACCGAGGGCTGGGGTCGTGGCTCCTGGGATTGCACCATGGGGACCAGGTTGCCTGCTTTGTCCCTTTCAAAACTAACTGGTCTGTCTTTTTAGCTTCCCATGTTAGGAAGGGGTCAGGAGAGCTCCAGAAAAGGCAGGGAGTTTGGGCATATGTAGGAGATATGTATTATATGTAGTCTTAATAGTAATTAAAGCAGGGATCACCTACTGAACCCTTCTCAAGTGCCAGCGATGGCATTTTGGGTGCACTCTTACATGTTTTCACAGCAGCCCTGTGAAGGAGGTGCTATCGTCCTACCCTTTTTATTTTCGAGGGGACTGAGGCCTAAACTCACACTGTTCCTAGTTGGTAGAGCTGCCTGCCGCAAAGCCTGTGCTCCTGATCCAAACTCTGCCCAAGACTCTCTGCCTGTCCGCCCTCTAGGGGCACCCCTAGGCTCCCTGGATAATTTCCTCAGCACAGTCTGGGAGCGGACTGTGTAGTAGGCTCTGAGAGGCCCATAGGGTGGTGTTTGGGGCCCAGTGGAGTACCAGTTGGGAAGGGGGAACATGGTGGAAGTGTCCAAATCTCAGTAAACGTGTGTCTCTGTTTTGTTGTTACTTGTGCAAAGAAAGTGTCTATATTCATTACTAAAGCTATGTAGTGGTGGAAGTCAGGTCGTGAGGTTGAGACTGGATGAAAAGTGGACTGAAGGGTAGAAAAGGTATAAAAATCAGCTGTGGAAGATAAAAGTGGTATTGTTTTGATGCTTTGGATGAGGAACACACTTCCTTATTTCTCTCTGCCTTTCCCTCTTCCCTTCTCCTATTCAGGCAAGGGGCTGGCCCTGTGCTCACTGAGCTCAGGTGAGGCATGTGGCAGGGCAGAAAGTAGAAATCCGGGAGGCTCAGGTCTGAAGGAACCATGCTGTGCAGTATTACTTGATGACTAGAAGGTCCCCTAGTGCCTTGAGCCCCAGGAACAGCCTTCCTTCTGAACATGGAGATAAAGAATGCCAAAAAAGGACTGAGATTAAGTTTCCTCTCAGCCCTGGGATAGGTGGTTGGATAGAAATTAAGCAAATATTCAGGTCATCATCATCAGCGCTGCCAGGCAATCTGTACCTTGTGCCTAGCTAGAAACACGCAGGTGTCCTTTATGCCAGCTGCTCCTTCACTGCGGTAGATAGCTTTGTGATGGGTCTTACTCCAGTAGAGATGCTGATAACCAGTAGGGGCAGAGGTTCCTGGCATCAAGCTCAGCAACTGCCTTGCAGCTGGTGGGATTTTTGAATAAACCATTGAGGCTGTAGGACCAAGACCTCTGTGTGCTCCCTGTCACCCTAAAGCCCTGAGTAGTGGCACACCAAGAACGGGAGGCAGAGAAGGAGTAGATGAAAGAAAAAGCAGGAGCTGCATTTGGGAAAAAGAAGAACTGGAGAGCAAAGAGAAAGGAGAAGGGGGCAGGGAAGGAGGAGAACTTGGGATCAGTCTGGGGCCTCCAGCAGCTGGCCGGTGGCTCCAGAGCCGTGAGGTGTTCTTGCAGAGGCATGCACATCGTCCCCTGGACTGTGAGGCTCCGTGGTATTGTCTGAGTCAGGCTGAGCACCCTGCATCTCTCTGCAGAGGCTCAGAGCAGGGGAGGGAAATGTAACTAAAAGGTTCAGCCCAACCAGCTGTTGACTAAAACTCATTCTGCTGAAATATTTATTTCAGAAAGAATGAAAATGGGAAAGTCAACATCTGTAGCTTTCCCTTAAAAGAAACATCTATAAACAAATACGCTACAAAGATTAATTTGAGACAACTTAGTCTCAAGTAGCTTGCAGAATCTTCAAGGTAGATGAGGCTTTCTGTGTCACCTGTCCTCCCTTCCTCACTTACTGGTGAGCAGAGGACAAGAAGATAAGTGACTTATCCAGGTTCCTCAGCTTGTTAGGGGCAGGGCTAGGTCCAGAACTGAGATCCTCATCAGGGTCTCAGTATCTGATGATTCAGCTGAAGGGTCTTTCATGAAGTCATTTTTTATAGAGCTGTGGGCAAAGTTAAGGAAACCCACAGGGGACCCACCCAGAGACTAGTGACAGCAGGACACCGTTATGTCCCTAGGCCTGAAATAGCACAAGGAGCAACGAGTCTACAAAGTCAGAACCTGGGGGAGATGCTGCCTGACCCTTAGTAGCGCAGGGACACAGCTAGGGCCAAAACTGTGGTACAAATGCAGGGACAAAAGGAGGGAGAAATTCCCCAGCTTCTCTCTTGCCTTATTCTTATGTCTTGACAATGCCTCCCACAGAGCAAACCCAACTAGAAGCCAACCTACAGAGAAGCCAGGTGATAGTTCAGAGAGCCTAGCCTCTCTGAGTTTGGAATATGGCAAAGATGGGTCTGGGGGTGGAAGCAAATAGGGAATAGTTGGAAGCCCAGACCTCCTGATTTCCCATTTAATGTTCTTCCCAACACCATTTTCCCCTAGACTCTGGAAATTGGGTAGAAGTGGGTTGAGTTTAATGTTCTGCCCTGAGTTTAATGTTCTGTTCCTCCCTAAAGGGGAGAAGCACTGAACTCTCTTGAGAGAGGATTTTCTCATCCTCCTTGAAATGTGGATTCTTTTCTACTTACCAGTCCATAGTTAACTGCCAAGGTTTTAAAATCTATACGTGTAAATTCCATTTTCTCTGAGTGCTCTAACTAGTTACTTGAAGCCAAAGGCTATTAGCATCCTTCCCAGTTTTTCTTTTCATCTTCATCTCATATGTGGCCAAAGAAGAACTACTCAGAGATTCTTTAAGAGTGTCTAGATGTAGAGCTTGATGTTCCCCATGTGATAGAAACCTGAGAACAGTATGGGACAGAGCCTCTGGGCTTTTATCTTTCTTGCTTATGGAATTTTGTTCCTGGTTCCTGGGCTTCCTACTGGAGCAAGTCATATAATGACAGCAGAGAGGCTGGAAGGGAAGTGGGGTCAAGGGAAGGGTCCTTATTTTTTTTTAATTTACTTTTCTTTAAAAAATTTTACCTGGCTTTTTAGTGAAAAGATAATATGCATAATTTACATAAGTGGTATCATACCTTACATATTGTTCATGAAGTTGATTTTTCTCATTTAATGTTTTTTGAGATGTCTTCTTACTGATTGATAAGTATGTATCAATTTATTCATTTAACTCCTATATCATATGCTCATGTATGAATTACTCCTCACTGTTAGACAAATTAGCTGGTTTTTAGCTTTTCCCAACTGTAAACAATGATGCAGTGAACATCCATACTTATGGCTCCTTGAGCAGGTATGGGGAGCTCAAGGAACCATGGGAAAGAATAGTCAATGAGAAATATTTTTCAGTAGAATAGGCAGCTAGAAATGCAACCTTCTATTACATATTCATCAACATTTTTTAGGTACCTGCTATGTGTATGGCATTATCCAAGGAAGAAGTAAAACTGAGGTGAGTAAAGAAAGCACAGGCCTTGGCCTTCATGCATATGCACTTTGTTGAAGAGGTCATTAACACAGATGGAATTCAGCATAAGTTTAGATTCTGACTGGTATAATGTAAGTAGGAGTATGGGAGTAAGGAAGATAATGACTGACTCTGCTGGGAATATCTGGGAAGACCCCCCAGAGGAAGCAACTGCCTGGCCTGGACAAGGGATATCATGGTAAGAAGGAAGTAGAGCAGAAGGTATTGCAGGCAGAGGCAACATCATGGATAAAGAGGCAACATTCATGGATGTATGAAAATGCAAGACCCATGCAGGGAACTAAGTCCAGGGAATAGAAATAGAATAGAAAGGACCTAGGAATGCTGTGAATTTTGCAGCCAATCAGTCTGCTCAGTGGTCTAGGCTTCCACCTACTAAAAGACTCACCAGCTCGTTCTGAGACCCATTTTATACCTGCACCTTTGTTTTTTAAATTTTCTTATTTAGGTTTCATTTATTATCTTCTGTATTTTATGTATCTGCATTGGGTTTCCATCATTTCCTTTTGTAATAAGATGGGTTAAAACAACAACAATGGGTAAATCTTTAAGTAGTAAGAATAAAACACTTTGCCCATTGCATTTGCCCTGAATTGGACCAGCCTTTACCCTGTTCTTTGCAGTTGTTGTCACATAGTAGTAATGTAGTGTGTAATGTACTAGTAATAATTGTAGTTGATTGCTTTCATTACAACTATTAAATGAGGCTCATAAGGCTCATTCCTATCCAGACTTCTCTACATTTTTCTTGCCTTTTCTACAACCCTGCTGCTCAAGTGAATTTTTGAGTAGTTCTTTTCAGTCACATAGAATGAGTTTGGTGCAACACTAAATGCTGAAGATCAAATGCTGATTGATTCAGAATTATTTACCAATAAACACATTTTTAAGGCATAGGGATTGATTTAGGTATATGGAAACTTACTTGGATTTTACCTGAAAATCTAGCATAGCAGAAAATGTTACTATCTCCCAATATCTATTATCCTCTTCTTTTAGTGTTTTATCCTGGTCTTTTAGTGTTACAACCTCTTCCATGGGTTTTAGCAGTGCTCACTGGTGCACCAGTTGAGACAATGTAACTGAGTGGAAGCCATGTGTGACCCTCTAGGACATGTTCTTAAATCTGCTTTCCCTCTTTCTCTTGCCTCTTGAGGAGTGGTGGCAGTTGGAACAGACACTTTGACGCAGATGCAAGCATTTGTGTAGGATGGCTGAACTGCTCCACCAGCTTAGATGTCTGAGAACACTCATGGGGCAAAGTTGCCTATAGCCCTGGAGTGTCCACCTACTTCTAGTCTCTTAGGGAAATAAACTTCTGTCTTATTTAAACCACAGAATTATCAGGTCTCTTTGTTAACAGTAACTTAACTTGTCATCTAACTAAAATAACTAGTTAAAAAAAATTATGAGTTGATCAAATACACCTTTTTAGAATATAGATGAATAAGACAGAGTGGCAGGTCAGCAGATTTTTTTTTAGGGACTTCTACCAATTTCTTTTTTCAACCTGAATACCTTTAGGTGAAATATATTCTCATCTTTCTATAATCTTCCCCAAACCTTGTTTTCTTGTATCTATTAGATTCACACATTTATATTATCCTCCTGCCTTCTGTGGACATTTGAGCTTGGGACTCCTGGGAACAATCCAAACAATTTTTTTTTTTTTGCAAGTTGAACACTCATTTATTTTTTTATTTCATTTATTATCACCATATGATAATAAGCAGGGTTTTGCTAATGTCATATAGCCTGGACATTAGAATGTAGATCAGATCACATCACTACTGACATTCACTGGGGTCTGAAAGTATCTGTTAGAAGTGCTGTGCTGCAGGGACTATCTTGATATTGGATAAACATGCCAGATCTAGCTTACTCATGTTCCTGGGGGAAACAGATAAGAAAACACATTTAGTGGGGTTCAGCAAGGGGGATGAAGATAAAACATGCTACTGCCCAGGAAGCAGTGGAGCACTGGGATTACTCTTCACTTGACACAACATTTAATGGGATAGTGGTTAATGAAGCTTGAAAGCTGAGGTACTTCAGCCATTTAAGCCAGCACCAACCGAACCAAAAAAACCCTCAATTTTGTAACTGAAAAAGAAGTGACTTTTTCTTCAAAGCTTGCATTCATCCTGCCTCCTCTCACAGCAATTTAGGAAGGACTGTGGACATGAGGAAAAACTTAAGTAGAAGCCTTTGGGAACTCCAGGCAGAGAACGGACTTCAGGGCTTTTCTCCAGTGGTTTTATTATGGAAAACTACATGGGTAGGAATAGAGCTGGGAGTCTCAGACAGCTAATTTGGAATTGGAACTAAAAACCATGAAGTATAGAACTAAAAGTCAAAATAAGTATGAGTTGATACAGGACATAAAATCCTAATGTAGAGTTCATCAAAACAATTGAGGCCTCAAGTCTCTGAGGAAATCCAACTAAGAAAGTGGCAACTGGCATCAAAATGCCAAAGCAGCAAAGCAAGGCTATGTGAAATATCTGCCTCACTTTATAGAGACTAATGTACCTAGAGAGGGGACCAGCCCAAAATGGAGTGGATGAGAAATGGTGTAAGTTTAAAATAGCCTAGAAAAGTGTTTCTGAAAATTTTTTCTAGATTCACCAGGATGTTTGTGCAAAATACAAATCTTTGGGCCCCAATATAAAATGAGTGAATTAAAATATCCTGGGGCTAAGAGGATGTTTTAAAATGTAATCTTATTAATAAGTATTTATTGAGTTTCCAGGTAATTTGAGAGTTAGTAGCAAGTAGTTGAGAAGAGGTTGACCGGAAAGCACTAATCTGCCCAGAGACTGTAAAATATTGTCAACATTTATAGGGCTTCTAATATGTTCTAGGCTCTGTGCTAGGTCTTGAGATACAATGCTGAGCATGAGCAGTCAGTGAGGAGAACAGAAAATAAATGAATAATTTCAATACAATATAGTGTAAGGTTCTCTATAATACAGATTGACAGAAGATGGTATGGGTAGCTGCCTAGGTATAAGGGAAGAGCTTCACAGTGGGAAAAGCATCAACATTTGAGCAAGATATTAAAAGATAAATGGGAATTTTCCAGATAAAGAAGAGCCATTCCCAGCCTGGGTGGAGGAGAAAAGTATTAGGTGTATTTGAAAGGGGACAGTGCATCAGGGGAGGCCAGATTTTGAAAATGGTTTCAAAAGAGATGTGGAAGAATAGATGTGTTCTTGTTGGGTTGGGGAAATCTGTAGAGTATGTGCCTGGGTCAGTCTTTTAGAGGATTTGTGGGGTCTCTGATAGCAGAGGTTCTTTGTGGCCATGCTTGTTTCTTCCCTGGGAGTTTTTAAAAATCATTTCCCTGGATTCAGTAGTGAACAAGGCAGATGGGCCCTATCATCTCAGATTTCTCAGTCTGGCACAGGGAGACAGAAAGTAAACAAATAAATAGATAAGGGCTATGAAGAGAATAAAGCAGGGATTTCTTTCTGGGAATATAGTTGGCTAAGGTAATTTGGACAAACCCTCCTACTAAAAACAAACATTCTTGAAAGTATGGAAGAGACAAGATGATATAACCAAGAGGAAGCAGGAACCCAGAGAAGCAAGCAGAACAAGAAAACTTACTGATTCTGGCAAACTTTACTTGGGGAGGCAAACAGACATCAAAGCTCACGCCCTCCCAGGTGGAGGGTCTAAGAGGAGCCTCCCAAGGCTCCAGCCTCAGGGTGGGCGGCACCGGACTTCTCAGGGCTACCTGCCGCTTAGTCTCTCAGAGGCTTAGTTTTTATTCAAGTCTTCCTTCTTCAGGCTCCTGCCAGCAAATAGATTTCTTTATTTTTCAAGTTGGTCACTGTCAGTTTCCCTGTTTTCAGCCGGTGACCCCTGATCAACACATTCTGTTTCATTTTTTCTTTTGAAAATATTTTAATTTTTTGAAATCATTTTGAACATATAGAAATTTTACAAGAGAAATACACAGAATATTTTTCCCCTTGAATCATTTGTAAGTTGCAGACCTGATACCATTCCCTGGAATACTTTGACAAGTATTAGCTACATACTAGAACATTCTCTCACATAGCCATAATACAACCATCAAAATCAGGAAATTAACATTTATTCATTACTACTATATAATCATCAGATCCTATTCAAGTTTCACCAATTATCCCAATAATGTCTCTCAAATTAGGTTTGTCTGATGTTTCCTCCTCATTAGATCTAGGCTATGCATAGGGTGGCAGGTATTGTGTGTGGGCAGAAATATCCCAGAAATTATGCTGTGTTCTCACTGCATCCTGTCAGATGTACATTATTTTGGTTTCACCCATTACTGGTGAGGTTACCTTGATCACTTGAAGGTGTTTTCCAGATTTCTACACTGTAGTTTTTTCTCTTTGTAATTAATAAGGACTTTGTGAGGAGGTACTTTGAGATTATGTATTCTATTTCTCAGCAAACTTTCATCTACTAGTTTAAGCATTCACTGATGTTACTTGGCTCAATTAATTATTACTATGATAATTGTCACATGGTGATTTTTTATATGTTATCATTACTTCTACATTTATTTATCAGTTGACAATATATAGCAAGCAATACCCTTTTCTTTGCCCCATTTATTTATTTCATGTATTCCTATTGTATTATATGGGTTCAACATACTAATATAATAATTTGTTTTTACGCTGAAATGGTCCCATATTTGGCCAGTGGGATCCCCTTCATGAGATCTTGTTCTCTTTGACATGTGCCCATTATTCTTTGAGCTCCTCCCTACTTTCTAGCATAATACAATGCTCCAGCGCAATCTTGCACTTTCCCTGCCCCAGCCCTGGAATCCAACATTTCTCCAAGGAGCCCTGGTTCCTTTTGAGGAGAATGGTATTTAAAAGCAAGATTTTATCACCAGGTCTGCTCATTGCTACACACACACACACACACACACACACACACACACACACGCACACACACACATACACACATACAAACCTATGTTTATTCCTGTATCTCTCTATACTGAGACCTGTAAATTCATGCTAATACTTCCAATTTCAATCCAACATCACATTTGTAACTCCCTTAACCAACAAGAAACTTTGTTTCAATTATCCTTAACATATTTAGTAATTAATCAACCCTCTCTGTATGTAATCAATCTCCTATAGCCATAATAACTTTCTCCCACCCTGACCTTTATCAGGCTCTAATACCCAGCTCTGGGTTGCACCCCTCCCACTACAGAGACTCTTCCCTTAACCCACTCAGTCTCCAGTGCTTCACATCAGGCTAATGGTTACTCTTCCCCTCCACCCTCAACCTGCGTAGGAGCCTTTGTCATCTCACTGAAGCTCCAACACGTGCTCTTGGACATGACAGCACCTTACCCTCAACACAGATCCCTGCTTTGCTTGGCCTCCATAATACTTTTGGACTGTATTATTTAGGAAGGTAGAACAGCCAGGAAAAGCAAGAATGTAGGAAGGCAGTCAGGAAGCTGGTAAGTACATTTTCTAAGCACTTAGAAAATGAGTAAACTAAGGAATGGTTATAGAAAAAGTTAGTAAAAGTAGACGGTGGAAAATAAGCAAATATTTATTTAATGATACCTTGGAAGAAGTCAAGGATGACCTCAGAACTGCATGGGGGCCACTAGAGGAGAGAGGAGCTAAGTGGTGTGTGAGGAGGGAGGGAGGAAGACTGTAGGAGAGGCTTTGACATGAGGTTATTGTGGAAAGAGCTAAACCTACACTGTTGATTCTCTATTGAGATTCACATTGAGAGATATCCAACAAGTAGGTTAAATAGAGGTTACCCAGGGCATTTTTTCCTGTAAAATAGCTGGGTTTTTCTGGGCCCTTGGGAATGAGGCAATTTCCCAGAAGCAGGATGTAGGAACTCTGACTCATAGAAGCCATTATTGTGCAAATCTCTACAACAAAGCAAAATGGATTAAAAATGTTCCATTGAAGCTCTAAGAAAAGTAAGCAAAAAAGTTTTTAGTAAGGGAGGAGTAGTACATGCATATTAATAATGCTATTACTAATTTTAGATATGTACAGTATCATTGTTTTTTTATTTAGTGGGCTTTAAAAAATTGATTTTATTTTTTATACTAGTTTCAGGTTCATAGCAAAACTGAGCAGAAGGGAAAGAGATTTCCCACATTTTCTGCCACTGCAAGAACATAGTCTCCCCAATACCAACACTCCCAACCAGAGTGTATATTTATTATAACTGATGAACTTGCACCGACACATCATCACCCAAAGTCCATAGTGTGCATTCGTGTTCACTCTTGGAGTTGTACATTCTATGGGCTTAGACAAATGTACAGTGACATGTAATTGCCATTATAGTGTTGTAGAGAGTAGTCCCACTTCCCTAAAAATCCTGTATTCTGCCTATTTTAATATTGTATTTCAAGAATAGAAAGACCATTACTCCATTTCTATTTTGCTACAAATTTCCCAACTGTGAATTCTCTTTCTCAGGGATTGATGGAATTTCTAATAGCTTAATTTTATGCCACTTGTCTGTCTCATAAAAGGGGTCAATGCTATTTTTTAAAAAAACATGAAGAAGAAACAGTTCAGTTGCTTAGCTATGCTCAGAGACTGGTTAGGAATCAAGACGACATATTCCTAATTAGCAGCCAACTTAACGCCCATTATTTTTCTAGTATAGCAGACCTTGGAGATACTGTGGGTTTGGTTGCAGGCCACCACAGTAAAGCAAAGCAAGTGGATTTTTGGGGTTCCCAGTGCATGTAAAAGTTAAGTTTACATGATAATCTAGTCTAGTAAGTGTGCAATAGCATTTTGTCTAAAAAACCGATATACATACATTCATTAAAAAATGCTTTATTGCTAAAAAATGCTGATGATCATCTAAGCTTTCAGCAAGTCATAATCACTGATCACAGATCAAATATAATAATAATGAAAAAGTTTAAAAAGTTGCAACAAGTACCAAAATGTGACACAGAAACTCTAAGTGAGCAATGCTGTTGGAAAAATGTCTTTGATTGACTTGTTCTATGCAGGGTTGCCACAGACCTTCAATTTGTAAAATACAAAATATCTCTGAAGCACAATAAAGTGAAGCACAATGAAATGAGGTATGCCTGTAAGAGAAAACAATGGAATATTTTAGCATTTATAAAAAAGTAACTATATTTTAGCCAAAGTTATGATATTTTGTATGTTTTACATGGGTATTTTTTTAAAAACTCTCTTCTGTTTTTTCATGTCTAAAAGTGCTTCAGAGTCTATAAATCTTAAACTTTTCTTAAAATAAGATTTATTTTTAAAAATGCCTCAGTGGACTGTCTAGGAAAAACAAAATGTGACAGCCATAGAAAAAAATGTCATATCAACACATTTAAGAGGAAATTGAGACAAGAAATAAAATAATCACTTTGGGGGGTTGTGAGAAGGTCGAAAAGGGGGAAACAGAATTCGGAGAAATCCCACTTCCTCATTTATATGGGTCAACACATAAGGGATCACACTTTCCACCGCACTAAGAAGAATAAAATTGAAGGAAAGGACCTGAGAAATCTTGCACTTCAACCCTCAGATATGAAACTGGAGGAAGCTAAAGTTCAGAGGGACCGACGGGTTTGTCTGAGGTGAGGAGCCGCCTGGGCTGAGCCGGTTCTCTAGCCGCTTCTGGAGTCCAGCACCTGGTTTCCCGGACAGGACAGCCGTCCTTCCTGCTCCTCTCTGCCTCTTCCGTGTGTCTCTGCAATTCTCCTCGTTACCTCAAGTGGGTCTTGGTTTTGCCTTTTTGAACTCATGAAGTATCATTCCTCCAAAGAGACCAAGGCATAAAAATCCCTGAAAGTTTTGAATTAACTTGGCTTAACTATAAACCAACAGAAGAAATGACAAGTGGGGGGAGGATGGTTGGCACTGGGCAAGGAGTGTGGGGAGATGGGAGAAAGGGCGTGTGCGTGTAGTGTGGCTGGGAGAGAATGTTCCATCCTCATGTGCAGCAGAGAAGGTGGTGCTGCAGCCACTGCATACCCTTTATTTTAATTAGTTGGCTTGTACTTAATGAAATGGTTCTGGTCTCAGGGCATTAAATATTAGTGATTGCAGTCATAATAGCTAGGAATAAGCTTTATATGCATTGCATACCAATGAAAACGCTTATACAATCACGTCTTTCTTTTTTAGACCCTCTTTTTTTTTTCTTTCTCCTTAACTACCTGAGGAGAGTAAAAAAGCCATTTTACTGATAAATGAAGCCAGGGATGATGAAATGCTAATCAGGATATAGTATTTCTGAAGTCCCTCTAACATTTATTTGGCAGCAACCACTGTGTACAATCCATTTTGAATTTTGCATTTTTCTCTTGGCGTTACTTCATATCTGTGCAGAGTCCATGAGCTTATCATGTTAATGCTACCCTGATGTCCATTATGGTTACATTCCCTAATTCTATCAACTGCACTTGGGTTGTTTCCAGTTTTCATAATCTCCAAATAGCCCTGCTATGAACTTCACCTTACGCAGCTCACCTTTGGTCATCTTCTAGGTTGATTCCTTAGGATATCACCCCTCAAAGTGAAATCGGAAAATGCCATACATAAACTCTGCTAGTTCTTTTTCTCATACTGCCAGATTGCTCTTGAGATTGAAACCTTATGTCAACTGTAATAATTGTATTTCTCACAGATTTATAAATAATGGAGTTTATTATTTTTAATTTTAATAGGTAAACAATGTCACCCCAGGCTTGTAAAATGGGCATTTCTTGAATTGTTACTGACAGTAAATTTTCTGCAGTTTTTACTTTTTAGCGTATATTTCCCTTTTCCAATTATAGAATAAGTTCTTAAATATTTATATCAATTACTCATGTATGTTGAATACTAAGCTTAGTTATGTTTATCACATTTCTCTCATTCTGTTGCATTCCTACTTATTTAAATAGATTGTTACCATATTTTGTTTTCATTTTTTTATTTATAAGAATGTCTTTTCTCTGATGACAAGTTCAATATTTTCAGTGTTTAGACTAATTTCTCTTCTCAACAGAGATTCCATATGCTTTCTCCAGTTTTATTTTAGTTTTTAATTACTGAAGTCTTTCAACCCAGCTGAAGTGGCTTCAGTCTGTTATAATACTGGATCCATGTCACATTATTTTTTTCAAAAAAAGAGTTTCTCTGTCCATTCTCTTTCTCCAATTTTGTGCTAGTCGTTGGTGATATTAAAGAAAGTTGATATATTAAAGGCAGTTCCCACTCTGAAGGATCTTATAATCTACAGGCCACATGGCCGAGTGGGTCCTACTACAGAGCAGTGTGTATAGTGTTAGAATGTTGACAGTAGAGGCTGTGGAAGAACACCAGGCAGGGTTATTTAGCCCAGTCTTGAGTCAGGGAAGGACTCCTGGAGGAAAGGGATATCTAATCTAAGACCTGGAAAGCAAGTAGGAATTGGCTAGGTAGCAAAGAAACAGGAAGAAGGACTGTTCCAGTCAGATGAACAGCGAAAACAAAGCCTGAGCCAGGAAGAGATAGTGTTTCTATAAGGAAGCAAGAAAAGAAATAAGGGCTGTGCATGTTCTTTGTGATGAAAGCACAGTTGACTCTTGAACAACATGGAGGTTAGAGGAGCAGACCCCACACACAGTCAAAAATCCATGTACAACTTTTGACTCTCCCAAAACCTATGAATAATAACCTACTGTCAACTGGAAGCCATACTAAGACCAAAAATAGTTAACATTTATTTTATATGTCACATATTATGTACTATATTCTTACAATAAAGCAAGCTAGAGAAAAGAAAATGTTTTTTCAAATTGTGACAAATCTCCAAAAATTTTCCAACATATTTATTGAAAAATATCTATTATAAATGGACCACTGCTGTTCAAACCTGTGTTGTTCAAGGGTCAACTACTTTGAAAAGGATGCAAAAGTAGCCTTGTACTCATCTACAATTGCTACCTGCCAAAATGAGAATGTCTAGCATTGCTACATTTAGCTACTCCAGTTAAATAAAGCCCTGCATTCCTGGTGCATGTAGCCCACCTTGGGCAGAAAGAGCATATGTTTGAAGGACTGACTATCTTGACTTCCTAGCCTATCCTGAATAAGCCACTGATGTTAAAAGATCTGGCAATGACCCAAGAAGTCTCTACTACTGCATATCACTTGCATTTCCATCCCAGAAAGGAAAGCTGGACCCAAGGATGGGAGAATAGGGTGGACAAGTGATTGGTGCCAATATTTCCTAAGAGGCTCTGAGAAATAGGCTTCTTTATTAAAAACCTGTACTAAAGATATTTAATTCAATTGATTTAAGTGAAAGTTTCAGAAGATATCAGAATATTTGAAATAGGGTTTTTTGCAAACTGTAAACAATTGAGCATAGACTATAAGGTGAGGGAAAGTGTACATGTCCTGTTTAGGAACTTTCCTTCCTCTTCCTTAAATGTTTATGTTCATAAGCACATTTTCATGCTTAAGAAGAAATCCATTGTTATTGAAATTTAAGGGAAGAATGTGGCAGGCTAAAATTTTGACTTTTTATTTTTATTGAATATGCATTGCATCCCAGAACATAATAAGGGAGGAAACACTTTCTCCACCTACCCTCCTAGATTTTCTGCCTGGGACCCTACAAACTACATGGACAAAAGGCAAATTAATAACAGAAAAACAAACAGAAGCTTAACACATGAAGAGTGCATACATATGGGAGAAATTCAGTGGTGAGTAACTTAAAGGGGTGGTTAGAACTTTAGGCTTATGTAGCATTTTCACAAAGGAGAGTAAATTTGTAGAGAAGTGATAAGACAAAGGAAAAGGATTTTAGGCCTTTATTGGTGGCAAACTGTAGAAGGGTAGATAAATGAGGGAGACTAGTGAGAGATAAGGGTTGTTGGTTGTTTTAGTAAAATTTGTTGAAGTAGATTCCTCTGGTGCTATCTCTGAATTTTATAAAAGTTTAAAGTTGTCTCCAGTGATTAAGAATTGTCCTCCCTTCCTAGTAGAGAGGAGGAAGGCAGAGAGTTTTTCTTTTCTCTGCTTTTTCTCAGATGTCTTCATTCCCAAATAATCTTTATGTCAAAATGGAATATTTTTTGGGGTGGCATATTCTGATCTCCTACAATGAAGTTCTTTCTTTCTTCTTTTTTTTTGTGAAAGTTCTCAGGTTATACTTGAAATGCTTTTAGTTATCATTAAAGTCTCCCATTTGCCCCTCACAGCATTATTTATTGTCTTCTTCTGCTCCATAATCTCTTTATTAATTTTTGTCTCCTTGATTTACTTCATGTCACTGACCTTCACCTTGGTCTATACTTTGTCTAATATATTCTTCTGAATGGCTTTCATCTGCTTTCATTTTCCATTGCCTCTTATAAACCATCTTTGTAGATTGAGAATTTGTTGTCAAACTGTTTCAGTAACCAGGTCTTGGAAGATGCTCTTTCTTTCAGAGAGAAGTTGCCTGGGTTGGTGGCTGTTGTGATCACACTTATTTTCAGATCTGTAGGTGTTCTTCCAAAGTCTCCTCCTCTCCTCACTTGAGGCAAAGTTCAATATTGTCTTCTGCTTTAAACACTGTCTCTTCTTTCTTCTTTGTGATTTGTTTTTACAAGAGTATTAATTTGTCTTTGATGTCTAAACCTTGGAAGGTTGTTTTGTTTGGAGGGAATCTGTCACTGAGGATTACTCTTCAGTGGAACTCTGCCTGTTGCTGCTGACTAGTAAGACTTAGCCTGTCTTCCAAGTCAGCAAAATCATCTTCATTTCCCTGGCTGTAATTTCTACATTTCTGATCCTTTCAGGTCCATCAAGCCCTTCAGTTATTCACAGATGGGATCTCTTCTCTCTTCTGGGTACACAGGTTCATCTTTATTGTGATCTTTCATGTGAGTCATTTACCTTTGGTTTGGGCTTGCTGTGCAAGTACAGCTTCAGGATTGCTCCTTGACTGTCTCCAGATCAAGGGCTTTTCCAGTTGTTGCCTTAGGAGATTGCTGAAGTTGTGAGAGCTCATGAGGTCTGTAAGAAAAAGATATTCAAGAAAGAATAGCACAGGGTGGGGATATCTTAAGAGTGTATCTTAAGGAATATTGGGGATGGGGGATGAGAAAGAAAGGACAGTGAAAGGGCAGAGGACAATAATAGGTAAAGGTGGAGGTTCACTAAGGTTTAGTGTTATGACTGGGGTGCTCTACACTTTGGTATTGTGGCTAATATGCTGTTTTTCTCCAGAGTAAAAATAGTTGAGACGGTCTCCACATCTCTATCTTTGGAAATAGAGGCCCCCAAATCCTGACTATTCCTTTGAAAGGTGTTATCATTTTCCTGTTGGTTCTCAGGGTCCCCTAGTGCTTAGGAGAATGTGGGACTCAGGATGTCCAGTCTGGCTCCATTGTACCTCATTTTCTGACTCTGAATGAGTAGAAGCTCATCTTGGAGAGTTGTGTCTTAATAGCAGAAGCTGGGTGAGGCCCTAGCTTCTGCAGTTAACAAGTGTTCCAATCCCTCATGTCTTAGGAGAGGGAGGTTGTAGGGGTTTGAGCCATGGTGGATGAGTGTTCTAGCTGGTTCAGAACCACTAGGAAGAGGGGTGTTAGATCTTTTCAGTGGCTGAAACTTAGGAGTGGAGTGAGGTCCATGGTTATACACAGAGGTTTCTGATCTATACAGGTAGAGCTGTCCTGTAATTAGGGCTCAGATCACACTGGTGTAGACTGGTGCACTCCTCCTCTGGCTGGTTCAGAGATAAATCCTCTCCCAGAAGTTCCTTGAGAAGTAAGTTTCCAGAATCATGCTTGTTCATGCAGTGCTGAGGTCCTCGAGGGCTGGATTCTGAGTGCTCTTCCCCTGTGATGAGAGTCCCTAGGCTTCCCACGAGCCACCCAGTAGGGCTGGAGCAGAAACTAGAGGCCCAGATCGGGATGTAGTCCCAGTGTGACACCCAGTCTTGCCTCCCTTGTAACCCATACCTTTCCCAAGATGGACGCTCCTTTCCTAAGCCCCTCTAAGGGAGAGCCCCTTTAGGTGTGCCCAGGTGATTTCTTTTTCTCACTTGGGATATAGCTAGCAACTTTTCTAACAGAACAGATTTCGTCCGTATAGAATGTTACTCGGAAGGAACTCCATCATCCATCATTGACTCTAAAGGAAAAAAAAACATTTCAGCAAGAGAGGTCATAGAAAAAGTAGGGTGGTCAGCAAAATTAAATGCTGGTGAGAAGCCAAAGAAGACAATTACTGAGAATTTAGTCCATATTGTGTCACTGATGACCTAAAAGAGCACAATTTTAGTAAGTTGGATCAAAAGAATCTGTTCTGCAGGGAGTTTTAAAGGTAATGAGAAAATTGAGATGGCAGGTATATCCTTAGATGGTAGCAATTTAGTAGTAAAGATAAATGTGTCAGTTATGGACATTCAGTGGTTGACTGATTTATCTTATCTCTGGTTATGGCCTATCTAGTATAAACCCCATGGTGTTGTGCATACTATTAGAATTGCCATTTTCCCCTGGAAATATGCTGACTGGTCCAAGCCCCGAATACATTCCAGCAAGGTCCTCATCATATGGTTCAGCAGGTTGTATGTTGCACAGTGCTAGGGGTACTATTCACATGGTGTAATGGTGTCCTGAGAGTTGTGCGGTATACAACCTGCACAACCATACACAGCAGCTCTAGTTCTAGCACTGTCTGTTTTGAAGCAAAAAAGTAAATATGTGCTACATTGTTTGTCTGACTCTGAACGTATCCCCTTTTTGTCTGCTGGGATTAAGGAAGTGATGCATTTATGTCGTCTCTCATTTATGGCCAACTATGATTTAAAAATAAGTTACAACAAAAAGTAAATCTTATAAGCATATCCCTGACACTAATAGTAGTTGTTTAGAGGAGAAAATATGATGATTGGCTGAATATGGGATAATAAACATAGAAATTCAAGATCACAAATGTAATGATTATCCACTGGATAGCAGTACATAGTTATTTTTTTTTTTGAGCTATAGTCCTTGCTTCACAGGAGTAAACAAGGCTGAATATGTAAAGCATCTTACAAAATCACAATTTAGTGAAAGCATTAAGTAAGCTTGAATTTAATAGCTTTAAAAACGTGGGAGAAAAATGTCAAAATTGTTCTTGAAAAAATCATGTTGGTGTATATTAACATTCTGATATATGTTAGGCCCAAAAGTTAAACCGATGAGAGTATATAGAAAAAAATCAGTGAATGAAAAATAACTTAATCCAAATTTCTCATTTTACAGAAGAAGAAACCAAGTCATGACAAGTTAAGTAATTTGCTTGAAGTTATACAACTAGTTTGTGTCAAAATGAATTAGTAATGGACTTCAGATCCTATATGAGGTGTAGCCATCACCAGTTTTTTATGAAATCATATTTTTATCATAAAAGTTCTTCTAATTAAGGCAGTTTAAATGAATTGTCTTGCAAATTAAATCTATCTGTATGCTACTTCAAGCAATATGACATATAAAATTACAGATTGACACAATATTTGAATTAGAAGATAAGTTTGTTTAAGATGACTATTGTTCCAGTTATAAAAGATAGCTATTGGATTCCTTTAAATAGCAAACCCTCTCTCTCACTCCCTTCCCCAAATCCTTTCATATAAATGTAGTCTGACTCACAAAAGTACAGCCAGCTCACACATTTTAAAAAGGAATCTATTGTACAAAGCAAGGCTTATCTGTAAGTTATCATCCAATTTGTAATTTTTTAAAATCATATTTTCACATGCCAGAAAGAAAAGCGTAGCACTAATAAGAATATACTAGTTTTCCTGACTATCTGCACCATCTTAAAGATTAGCACTTAGGAGCTGTCAAGTACAAGGCTCAATTATGGCATTAGCTATAGTGAGATTCTAAATACATTTCCACATCTATTTCCTGAACCTCTTTCATCTGAGTTTTCCCCTAGTGATGAATGAAAGTATTGAATATGGATATTTTTTGCATGTGGTCTTAGTCTAAGTGTTAGAGGTGCAAATGTTATTAGGATAAGTTCGCTTGTCTAAAAGTTCATGTCAGGATTCAGCCCATATTGAAGGGAGCTGTGTTTGGTGGCCTAGAGGGAAGGTTGTGAAGATTGGCCGAAATGGCCTCAAAGATTTGAATCCCATTGGTATTCATGTGTTCTGATAATAAAATTTTGCTGACTTTTCCTCCAATATTGACAGTTTGATGATCAGGGAAGGATTTTATCAGAAAATAATTCTTGCTGACCTCACAGGATTATTGGGAGAATACAATGATATTATGGAAGCAAACATGCTTTGTAAATGGTAAAATGCCACATCAAAACGCTGCATAATTAGATTCAGCTTTAGCCATGTGATGAATAAGCAGAAGCTTTACTGAGAAAATATTAGAGGACTTGAAGAGCCATTGCAATGGTAGTGAAATTGCTTTAACCCGTTTTGCTTTTAACCTTTGGAAGGGCAGGAAAGTGCGGCTTGCAGTGTGCAGTCCTGGGGATTGCGGCAGTGGGATGGGTGAGGCAGGGGGATTTCTCCAATTAGAGGATCAGGCCTGAATGAAGAACCAAAAGGGTGGTGCAGAGAAATTCTTTACTTTTCTGTTTGAGCTGCCTCTCAGCATACACTGAGCCAACTGTGTTTCTTGCCTGCATTTCTCTCCCATCTCCAATACCATCATTTTTAAACTCATTTTAATGCTGTCTTCCCGGCCATCAGTAATCCTGTTGTGTTTTGTTTTCCTCTCCATGGGGCTGAGGTTGGGGTGGAGAGGCTGTGCAGTCCTCATGGGCTCTGGGGCACAGGGGCTGTTCCTAGTTGCCGGTACCTGGCCATGGGTGGTTAGCGCAGGGAAACAGTGGCCCTGGGTGTGAGAGCCCAGGAGAGGAGGTGGTTGCAGGTATGGGCTCTGGATTGGTTTATTTGCATATGAAAGTCATGCTGTTAGATGAGTTTTTTACTTTAGGACTTGGCTAGCCATGGGAGGGACAGTCTCTCCAGGGTTAGCAAGGCCCCAGATGTCAAAGCAACAGAATACAGAAAATAGAAGGGCATGCTTAATACAAGAGCACACCTTGTAGAAATGAGTATTTCTAGTGCATAGACTGGTGGCCTCTCAACACAGCCTCCAGGCATATGCCAAAGGGCCATGTACTTTTGAGAAGTCCTTTTAATGATCCTATCTTGGGATGGGTTGGAGGCCTAGATGGGGTTGAACAAGTACACTGGAGAGGCAGGAGAAAATAGGCACTAAATAGTGGCCTAAGAAGCTGTGCAAAGTCTGAAAACGACTCCTTTAGGATACTTGATTTGGTTGTGTAGGGACGTACTAACCCCTTTCCTACCACTTTCACAGATAGCCCAAAAACCGCTTTCTTTAACAGGTCAGATTTAAAAGAGCATTTTGATATGGGTACTTGACTTGGGTGCAGTACTCAGCAGATACAGCAGTAATTGCCTGTATTTTTCTTGAAAGATCTTTCTCCTACTTCCTCTAATGTCTCAGGGAGGAAATGTGGATCACTCTATGTTCTCCTCCCCTTAGGCTATCTTTAAAGAGAAGAAAAGGGCTTTCTCTGTTCAGAACAGCTTAGATATCTCACAGAGAGCAATTCAGTCATGCCCCATGGAAAAGCAGTGTCCTTCATTTCCTGTAACTGTTCTGGGAACAAACCTGCCTTCTCACTGGCAGTAATGGGGGCGTGGCCAGGGAAATTTAATTTGCCATTTGAAGATACATAGCCATTTTTTTTTTGTAGATAATTATTTTTTATTGAAGGGTAGTTGACATACAGTATTACATTAGTTTCAGGTGTACAACACAATGACTCAACATTTATATACATGATAATTCTAGCTACCAGCTATCACCCTACAAAGTTGTTACAATATTTTGACTGTATTCCTTATGCTATACATTACATCCCAGTTACTTATTTATTTTACAATTGGAGGTCTGTACTTTTTTTTTTTTTGAGAGGGCATCTCTCATATTTATTGATCAAATGGTTGTTAACAACAATAAAATTCTGTATAGGGGAGTCAATGCTCAATGAACAATCATTAATCCACCCCAAGCCTAATTTTCGTCAGTCTCCAATCTTCTGAAGCATAACGAACAAGTTCTTACAAGGAGAACAAATTCTTACATAGTGAATAAGTTACATGGTGAACAGTACAAGGGCAGTCATCACAGAAACTTTTGGTTTTGATCATGCATTATGAACTATAAACAATTAGTCCAAATATGAATATTCATTTGATTTTTATACTTGATTTATATGTGGATACCACATATCTCTCTTTATTATTATTATTTTTAATAAAATGCTGAAGTGGTAGGTAGATGCAAGATAAAGGTAGAAAACATAGTTTAGTGTTGTAAGAGAGCAAATGTAGATGATCAGGTGTGTGCCTGTAGACTATGTGTTAATCCAAGCTAGACAAGGGCAATAAAACATCCACGGATGCAGCAGATTTCTCTCGGAACAGGGGGGTAGAGGTTCTAAGCCTCACCTCTGTTGATCCCCAATTTCTCACCTGATGGCCCCCCTGCGACTGTGCCTGTCTTAGGTGATTCCTCCCTTGAGGAATCTTACCCGTCTCTGGCTAACCAGTCATTTTCTGGGGCCATACAGGGAAATGTAAAATTGGTAAGTGAGAGAGATGCCATATTGTTTGAAAAGGTTAGCTTTTTACTTCTTTGCAGATTTATGCCCTGTGGCTTCTATGCCCAGCATTTGTCTTGAGGTATCTTTACCACTTGGAGGAATTATGATACTCAGTAAATTCAATATGAGGCACGAATTCTATTTAAGGTTTGTAATTAGGAAGAAGGAAGAAAAGCTATAGAAGTAGCAGGCGGAAGAAAACATGGGAAGATTGATTCTTTCTTTGACATATCTTCTTGTAGAGTAACTTCAGCATGTATAGGTTTTAAACTACTAATTAAATTGCGCACACACATTAATATAATAGGAGTACAGTTACATAACCAAAGCAGACCTATAATTACCAGCCATCTCCAGTGAAACCAAGAAAACCAGTTAGGCACCTTAGGCATTTGTGAAAACTTATCTATGATATGGTGGATATTGTCCAACTGAACTTGAACAGTCTAAGAGAAATCAGACAAATTAAAACAACCCATTCCTGGGGACTGTTCACATCCCATATGTTCTTTTAACAGTAAATAGTCTGTAGTTGTAAGATTTTGGAGTGTTACAAATTGCACTTCTCCTAATTCTTGGTTGAGTTCCAACAGTATAGATACAGTCAAATTTGTTGTTTTACTGTATGCACAGGCCAGCTTAGATATCTCCTTCTTCATTCCCATGGCAAGTCCAGGAACCGGTGGGATGAATGCAGCTACAGCTGTAGCAGTGCCTGGATCTTTGTTGAGGTTTTTTGATGATCATCTTCTGGTATGAGTCTTCCAGAGAGTGCTGATGTTGGAAGTTCTTCTTCATATCGTATCTTAGTTCATTTTCTGGGTAGCCAAATTAGGCTTTGATCCTCTGTATAAACACAAACAGACCCTTTGCCTATACTTTGATATGCCCTTTATACCATTGTGTAGAACTCATTGGAGGTCACCACACAGGAACTGCTTTTTTTTTTTTTTCTTAAGAGAAAGGAATATTATCAGAAAAATGTACCTCCATAGCTGATCATCTGACACCCTTTAAGTGATCAAAATTAAGGATATTAAAAGCATGCATAAATCATTGATTTACAGTTAGTTTTATCCTATCAGGGAGTAATCCCCCTTTTCTTTCTTTCTTTTTTTTGTTATCATTAATCTATACATACATGACGAATATTATGTTTACTAGGCTCTCCACTATAGCAGGTCCCCCCGTTAAATCCCTTTACACTCACTGTCCATCAGCATAGCAAAATGTTGTAGAATCACTACTTGTCTTCTCTGTGTTGTATAGCCCTCCCCTTTCTCCCACCCCCCCATGCATGCTAATCTTAATACCCCCCTTCTTCTCCCCACCCCCTTATCTGACCCTACCCACCCATCCTGCCCAGTTCCTTTCCCTTTGGTACCTGTTAGTCCATTCTTGGGTTCTGTGATTCTGCTGCTGTTTTGTTCCTTCAGTTTTTCCTTTGTTCTTATACTCCACAGATGAGTGAAATCATTTGGTATTTCTCTTTCTCTGCTTGGCTTATTTCACTGAGCATAATACCCTCCAGCTCCATCCATGTTGCTGCAAATGGTAGGATTTTCCCTCTTCTTATGGCTGAGTAGTATTCCATTGTGTATATGTACCACATCTTCTTTATCCATTCATCTATCAATGGACATTTAGATTGCTTCCAATTCTTGGCTATTGTAAATAGTGCTGCGATAAACATAGGGGTGCATCTGTCTTTCTCAAACTTGATTGCTGCATTCTTAGGGTCCTAGGAGTGGAATTCCTGGGTCAAATGGTAAGTCTGTTTTGAGCATTTTGAGGAACCTCCATACTGCTTTCCACAATGGTTGAACTTATTTACATTCCCACCAGCAGTGTAGGAGGGTTCCCCTTTTTCCACAGCCTCGCCAACATTTGTTGTTGTTTGTCTTTTGGATGGCAGCCATCCTTACTGGTGTGAGGTGATATCTCATAGTAGTTTTAATTTGCATTTCTCTGATAATTAGCGATGTGGAGCATCTTTTCATGTGTCTCTTGGCCATCTGTATTTCTTTTTTGGAGAACTGTCTGTTCAGTTCCTCTGCCCATTTTTTAATTGGGATATTTGTTTTTTGTTTGTTGAGGCATGTGAGCTCTTTATATATTCTGGACGTCAAGCCTTTATTGGATCTGTCATTTTCAAATATATTCTCCCATACTGTAGGGATCCTTTTTGTTCTATTGATGGTGTCTTTTGCTTTACAGAAGCTTTTCAGCTTAATATAGTCCCACTTGTTCATTTTTGCTGTTGTTTTCCTTGCCCAGGGAGATATGTTCAAGAAGAGGTCACTCATGTTTATGTCTAAGAGGTTTTTGCCTATGTTTTTTTCCAAGAGTTTAATGGTTTCATGACTTACATTCAGGTCTTTGATCCATTTTCAGTTTACTTTTGTAATATGGGGTTAGACCATGGTCCAGTTTCATTCTCCTACATGTAGCTGTCCAGTTTTGCCAGCACCATCTGTTGAAGAGACTGTCATTTCGCCATTGTATGTCCATGGCTCCTTTATCAAATATTAACTGACCATATATGTCTGGGTTAATGTCTGGATTCTCTAGTCTGTTCCATTGGTCTGTGGCTCTGTTCTTGTGCCAGTACCAAATTGTCTTGATTACTATGGCTTTATAGTAGAGCTTGAAGTTGGGGAGTGAGATCCCCCCTACTTTATTCTTCTTTTTCAGGATTGCTTTGGCTATTCGGGGTCTTTGGTGTTTCCATATGAATTTTTGAATTATTTGTTCCTGTTCATTGAAGAATGTTGCTGGTAGTTTCATAGGGATTGCATCAAATCTGTATATTTCTTTGGGCAGGATGGCCATTTTGACGATATTAATTCTTCCTAGCCAGGAGCATGGGATGAGTTTCCATTTGTTAGTGTCCCCTTTAATTTCTCTTAAGAATGACTTGTAGTTTTCAGAGTATAAGTCTTTCACTTCTTTGGTTAGGTTTATTCCTAGGTATTTTATTTATTTTTTGCTGCAATTGTAAATGGAGTTGTTTTCCTGATTTCTCTTTCTGTTGGTTCATTGTTAGTGTATAGGAAAGCCACAGATTTCTGTGTGTTGATTTTGTATCCTGCAACTTTGCTGTATTCCAATATCAGTTCTAGTATTTTTGTAGTGGAGTCTTTAGGGTTTTTTATGTATAGTATCATGTCATCTGCAAATAGTGACAGTTTAACTTCTTCTTTACCAATCTGGATTCCTTGTATTTTTTTTGTTTTGTCTGATTGCCATGGCTAGGACCTCCAGTAGTATGTTAAATAACAGTGGGGAGAGTGGGCATCCCTGTCTAGTTCCCGATCTCAGAGGAAAAGCTTTCAGCTTCTCACTGTTCAGTATAATGTTGGCTGTGGGTTTATCATAAGTGGCCTTTATGATGTTGAGGTACTTGCCCTCTATTCCCATTTTGCTGAGAGTTTTTATCATGAATGGATGTTGAACTTTGTCAAGTGCTTTTTCAGTATCTATGGAGATGATCATGTGGTTTTTGTCTTTCTTTTTGTTGATGTGGTGGATGATGTTGATGGACTTTTGAATGTTGTACCATCCTTGCATCCCTGGGATGAATCCCACTTGGTCATGGTGTACGATCCTTTTGATGTATTTTGTAATTCAGTTTGCTAATATTTTGTTGAGTATTTTTGCATCTACATTCATCAGGGATATTGGTCTGTAGTGTTCTTTTTTGCTGGGGTCTTTGCCTGGTTTTGGTATTAGGGTGATGTTGGCTTCATAGAATGAGTTTGGGAGTATCCCCTCCTCTTCTATTTTTTGGAAAACTTTAAGAAGAATGGGTATTATGTCTTCCCTGTGTGTCTGATAAAATTCCGAGGTGAATCCATCTGGCCCAGGGGTTTTGTTCTTTGGTAGTTTTTTGATTACCGCTTCAATTTCATTGCTGGTAATTGGTCTGTTTAGATTTTCTGTATCTTTCTGGGTCAGTCTTGGAAGGTTGTATTTTTCTAGGAAGTTGTCCATTTCTCCTAGGTTTCCCAGCTTGTTAGCATATAGGTTTTCATAGTACTCTCTAATAATTCTTTATATTTCTGTGGGGTCTGTTGTGATTTTTCCTTTCTCGTTTCTGATTCTGTTGATTTGTGTTGACTCTCTTTTCCTCTTAATAAGTCTGGCTAGAGGCTTATCTGTTCTGTTTATTTTTTCGAAGAACCAGCTTTTGGTTTCATTGATTTTTGCTATTGTTTTATTCTTCTCAATTTTATTTATTTCTTCTCTGATCTTTATTATGTCCCTCCTTCTGCTGACCTTAGGCCTCATTTGTTCTTCTTTTTCCAATTTCGATAGTTGTGACATTTGACCATTCATTTGGGATTGTTCTTCCTTCTTCAAGTGTGCCTGGATCGCTATATACTTTCCTTTTAAGACTGCTTTTGCTGTGTCCCACAGTAGTTGGGGTTTTGTGTTGTTATTATCGTTTGTTTCCATATATTGCTGGATCTCCATTTTGATTTGGTCATTGATCCATTTATTATTTAGGAGCGTGTTGTTAAGCCTCCATGTGTTTGTGAGCCTTTTTGCTTTCTTGTACAGTTTATTTCTAGTTTTATGCCTTTGTGGTCTGAAAAGTTGGTTGGTAGGATTTCAATCTTTTGGAATTTACTGAGGCTCTTTTTGTGGCCTAGTGTGTGGTCTATTCTGGAGAATGTTCCATGTGCACTTGAGAAGAATGTGTATCCTGTTGCTTTTGGATGTAGAGTTCTATAGATGTCTATTAGGTCCATCTGTTCTAGTGTGTTGTTCAGTGCCTCTGTGTCCTTACTTATTTTCTGTCTGGTGGATCTGTCCTTTGGAGTGAGTGGTGTGTTGAAGTCTCCCAAAATGAATGCATTGCATTCTATTTCCTCCCTTAGTTCTGTTAGTATTTGTTTCAGGTATGTTGGTGCTCCTGTATTGGGTGCATATATATTTATAATGGTTATATCCTCTTGTTGGACTGAGCCCTTTATCATTATGTAATGTCCTTCTTTGTCTTTTGTTACTTTCTTTATTTTGAAGTCTGTTTTGTCTGATACCAGAATTGCAACACCTGCTTTCTTCTCTGTTGTTTGCATGAAATATCTTTTTCCATCCCTTGACTTTAAGCCTGTGCATGTCTTTGGGTTTGAGATGAGTCTCTTGTAAGCAGCATATGGATGGATCTTGCTTTTTTATCCATTCTATTACTCTGTGTCTTTTGATTGGTGCATTCAGTCCATTTACATTTAGGGTGATTATTGAAAGATATGTACTTATTGCCATTGCAGGCTTTAAGTTTGTGGTTACCAAAGGTTCAGGGTTAGCTTCTTTACTATTACTGTCTAACTTAACTCGCTTGTTGAGCTATTATAAACATGGTCTGATGATTCTTTATTTCTCTCCCTTCTTATTCCTCCTCCTCCCTTCTTCATATGTTGGGTGTTATGTTCTGTGCTCTTTTTAGGAGTGCTCCCATCTAGAGCAGTCCCTGTAGGATGCCCTGTAGAGGTGGTTTGTGGGAGGCAAATTAACTTTTGCTTGCCTGGGAATTGTTTAATCCCTCCTTTATATTTAAATGATAATTGTGCTGGATACAGTAGTCTTGGTTCGACGCCCTTCTGTTTCATTGCATTAATATATCATGCCATTCTTTTCTGGCCTATAGGGTTTCTGTTGAGAAGTCTGATGATAGCCTGATGGGTATTCCTTTGTAGGTAACCTTTTTTTCTCTTTGGCTGCCTTTAATACTTTGTCCTTGTCTTTGATCTTTGCCATTTTAATTATGATGTGTCTTGGTGTTGCCCTCCTTGGATCCCTTGTCATGGGAGTTCTGTGTACCTCTGTGGTCTGAGAGGCCATTTCTTCCCCTAGTTTGGGGAAGTTTTCAGCAATTATTTCTTCAAAGACACCTTCTATCCCTTTTTCTCTCTCTTCTTCTTCTGGTGCCCCTATAATGTGGATATTGTTCTGTTTTGATTGGTCACTCAGCTCTCTTAGAATTCTTTCATACCTGGAGATCCTTTTATCTCTCTCTGCATCAGCTTCTCTGCATTCCTGTTCTCTGTTTTCTAGTCCATTAATGGTCTTTTGCATCTCGTCCATTCTGTTCTGAAGTCCTTCCAGATCTTGTTTTATTTCTGTATTCTCCTTCCTTAGTTCTTACATATTTCTCTGCAAGTCCGTCAGCATGGTTATGACTTTTGTTTTTTATTCTTTTCAGGAAGACTGGCTAAATCTATCTCCCCAGGTTCCTTCTCAGGGGAAAATGTAGCCGATGCCTAAGCTGTCTGGGTTAGTCTTCTCTGGATCATATTTTTTGGCCTTTTCATGTTGATAGGTGCTATTGACTGTCAGCTGGGGGAGGGGGCCAAACTTTTCACTTGCTACTGGCCTTTCTTTACTGGGACAACTGCGACCCCTAGTGGCTTGTGTTGGGTAATTGCATGTAGACTGGGTCTTTGTGTCTTGCCCGGCCGTATGGAGGAAGCTCCCTTTCTGAGGGTGGGGCCTGCCTTAGGCTGCTTCTCTGCTTTCGCAGTGCCTGGAGGGGTAATGGTCGGGGGGCTGTTTGGCTGTTTACCTCCATGAGGGGTCTCAGAGCTGTTGCCCAGGGGGTTAGTGTGCCTGGTTTTCCCTTTAATTTCCAGCCACTGGGCTGTGACCTGTGTTATTTCCATCCAGCTGTTACATCCCTGTCCCTTTAAGACTTTCAAAAAGCACTCGCTTTTCTTTGTCACAGGGGCATCAGCTTCGGAACCCGCGCAGAGGTCTTGCTGACCTGTTTCCCTAGTTTCCAGCCCTCCACACATGCACTGTGTCTGCACTCTGGTGCAGGTGGCTGGGGCTGGGTGTTTAGCAGTCCTGGGCTCCCTCTCCCTCCCCACTGCAACTCCTCTCCTCCTGCAAGGAGCTGGGGGGAGGTGTGCTCAGGTCCCACCGAGCCGGGGGTTGTATCTTACCCCTTTCACCAGGCGCTGGGCTCTTGCACGTGTGGATGTAGTCTGGCTGTTGTCCTGTGTCTTCTGGTCTCTCTTTTAGGATTAGTTGTTTTTGTTGTATTTTCAAAAATATGTATGTTTTTGGGAGGAGATTCCCACTGTCCTACTCATGCCACCATGTTAGCTCCGCCTATCACTTAGCTATTTTTTGTAAGCCATAAATGCTCCTTTGAGTAAATGATCGTGCCCATCTTGTGATTTCTCTTCCCTGCATTTTCTCAGCCAAGATGGTGTCTGGACACAGGAGGAAGATGGGGGGAAGGGACCTGGACTCAGGCTTTGTGTCATCCACTGGGTCGCTCTACCTCTGTGGGGATAACATCCATCCCCTCAGTTAGTGGGCCTGGGCCTCCTGTCAGTATCCCCTGTCAAAGTCCACCCTGGGGTAAGCTCCTGGTCTTTTCTGCTGATGTGGCCAGGGACAGGTGGTGTCCTGGCCATCTTCTGCTCACCCTCCTTTGAGAGGCTCTCCTTTTCTGACTGCAAGACTTCTCCTGTCCCCTCTCTCCTCAATCCCACCATCCCACTCCCAGCACAGCCTCACTTTCTGTTCCTAGTCAACAGACGTCCTGCTTTGGGCTGGTCCTGTCCCCATCATCCTGACATGCTAAGCCTTATAGCTTAGTCTTAATGGCTGCTGGAACCATGGGGAGAACCCAGCTTCCTGATGAGGAAACACATTTTAAAATGTCACTAATACACAAGCATTTAAACTGAATAGAGCTACTGAAAAGAAAGACCACCTTAGCTTAAACTAAAGAAAAGACAGCCACTCATTTTTGGTGCAGCCATCTCATCCTTTTGTATCTGAGTGAGACTTACCAGAATTAATTACCCTGAGGCTCTTACACGGGTTCCCAACCCTGGCTCCTGAGGGCCTTCTAGTTTGTTAGTACCCAAACCCCATCTCACAACTAATTAAGTCAGAAACTTTGGGCCTGGGACTTGGACTTCAGGAATGCTTAAAAGCTCCCAGGTGATTCTAATATGTGGTCAGGGTTGAGAATGACTGATACCTCAGACCAGCAGCATTGGCTTTACCTGGGTGCTTTGTCAGACACAAAGGATCTCAAACCCATAATCAGCATTTTAATAAGATTCCCAGGTAATTCCTATAACAAGTACTAATAATTTCAGGGACTATCCCTGGAGGAGTGAAAACTGAGCATTAACTCTTAAGGACTTGAAGACTCTGCAATTGGACAAACCAAGCTCTCTCCCATCTCCCTCTATTACCTCAATATCATGTCACAGTAAATCAAGTTAAAATGCACATGATATACACCCTCAGTGATGCAAGTAGTCAACCCAAGGCACAGAGAGAGCCCATTAGGCCTGTGCGCATGACACTGGCAGCCATGGTTCACTACTAAGGCACATATGTGCTTGTGAGCCCCTGTTTTTGATTGAGATTTGGTAGGCCATTTGCTTGTTTAGGCACCAGGCACCAGAGCCTCCTTCCTCTGGACCTCCCCTCTTTTTTCTGGCACAGCCTGGTTGCAGAAGTAGAAGCTGTACAAACCCAGGGGCAGGGTGATTAAGGAAAAATACATGACCTTGGAAGCAGACAAAACTGGATCCGATTCCAGCTTCCCTGCGTAACTTTGGGCAATCAGAAGTCCCACCAAATTCCTGTTCATCAGTACTCTGGGAATAACTCTCCCTAAAGGGATCAAAGAAATAAGTCTGAGACAACAAATTAACAAAGGTTACTTTTTCATAAACCTTGGCAAGGGGGGTTGTCTTTTCTCATTTCAGCAGGGTTTCAAGGGTGTTAGAAAGGAAAACAAGTTTTATAGACTAAAAAGAGGAAACACTGAAACAGCTTGTGATTGGCAAGTGCTCTTTCTAAGGTGGAAGTTTTGAAGGTAGGAGAGACTTTCTGGGTGATCTTTAGGTACGTTTGACAATTTGAATCATGATTGGCAGTAAGGGGGCAAGTGAGCAGTTTGGGGACCTTGTAAAAGGAAGGATTATTCAATGTTGGGATGGAGGGTTTTTGTGGTCAGCCATTTCCTGGAACACTTGAGGGTTGATGGGGGGCTATTTTTAGGGTGATGCTCTTCATGAGAAGCTGACTACCTTGACAGGTGTTTTTTTCTCACAGAAAAATAATTCCACTCAGGGAGGAAATTATTTGCATCTCACCACTGGACATTGTAGGAAAACAATGTAAAATTTCATTTCCCACAGTTCCAACTCTAGGGACAGCTCAGATCTGCTTTGTTGTTTCACATTCACACATTCACCTTATCTTCTTACTGAGGGCAGAGAAGCTTAACCCTGGAGCTCAAGGTCAGTTGTTTGACCTTGGGGTTCCTATTTTTTGCCCACAGTTGAAAAAAGTGATGTTTTTAAATTGCTCTTTCTAAAACAGACTTCTCTTCAAATAGAAACTAAGAAGTATGAAATGAAACACTTAACAGCAACAAAGTGGCACATTTAAAATCTGGGGCATTAAATCACCTTCTTTTTGGGTGACTGGTGTTAAATTACATGTCATCCAAGTCACATAAATTATCTCCAAAGATGGATAAGGCACTTCTGCCTCTCTAACTACTACTAGCCATCCCTGCTGCTATGAGAGGAGTGAACTGCCTTTCGATGGAAACTGGTACTGCCTGTCTCCAAGTTATAGCCATCTAATCCACATTGCTGGGTGAGAACTGGAAGAGATAGGAAATGGGCCTTTGGAGCGTGTGGGGCACCACATGCTTGCATGTTTCCCTAAGCCCTTTTTTTCCTGTGGCTTCCAGGGAAACCAACTTTTTACGGAGTGACATTTGCCTTTGCTTACCCCCACTTTAAAGACAAAGCGTCTTCTGAGTCTGTTCCCTTAGGATACTGATGTTGACCCTGGAGAAATCTCCCCAAACAATATTATAACTTCCCTTCTAGCCTTGGTCCCCGCATCCCCCACCCCACCATCCTTTACCAGAATCCCTTCGCTGGCTCCCACCATGAAACTGGGTGCTGGTGTTGGAATTTGGGATCAGACAGAGGGGAAGGTGTTTCCAAAAGTGGGAAGAAGGAACACCCATCCTCCCAAGTTTGAGGACTTTTTCCAAAACTCTAGTAAGCGACTTAGGTTTACATTTTTTGAGAGGAGAAATGGATCAGTAGGTAAGTGCTTGTATAGGTCAAGGGCAGGGAAGGAGTGTGTAGGAACTCAGACTGGGTAGAAGGCCTCCTTGGAGTAAGGAACTGTCCCCAGTACACAAGTAGATCTGTCCGTGACCAGCCTTGGTGCTGGATCATATTCAGAGACATGCAGCCCAGCTGTCATAAAATCACAAACAGTAACTCAAACCTGTGCTCAGTCCCTGGAGGAAGGGCAGTCCTAATGCAACAAACCATCTGAAAATTCTCCCTCTCTGCTGTCCTCTCCCCTCCCCCTCCCCCATGGGCTCTTGGAGAACTGGCTCTGGTCAGCTCCGAGGAGTAAGAGGGAGAGCAGCAAGGCCAGCGGCCCGAAGCTTGGGGCTGTGGGAAACAGTGTACAGCCTCTATAACCAGAAAGGACGTGGAAGAGGCTTTAACAGGCCATGCTTACTGGGGACAGAGGGACTATGCACCGTAACTTACTCTTCCTGTCACTTCTTTGTGATCTGAGAGGCCTCTTCCCTCCCTAATTTATCTAAGAGCCACATGTAGCTATTATTCCCAGGGCAGTGTCCCTATCCTCTCTCATGGGGACTTGGATTAGGAACTAGGGTCTTAAGTTATGAGGAAAGGTCATACGTTATTTTAGTTGGAGTCTGCATCAGTGTCTTAGAACCGTCCCTCCCTTTCACAATCATTACTTGAGCATCTGTGAGGTGCCAGGCATTGTGCTGGTCTATCACCACATACCAGATGGGAAAACCGAGCCTCAAAGACACTTACCAACTGACTAGTTAGATGTGAGAAAAGCGAGAACTAGATTCCAAGCTCCCTAATCCTGGGTCAGTCCCCCACTATCACATCCCAAGGCCTGGCTTAATAAAGCCACATTGAAAACGTTTAGCCATTTGAATCTTTTCTGTCTTCTGTGAGCACAAAAGATCTCAGCCTTGAGTGGAATGTCTTATCCTTGTTAGCCCAGTAACTTCCCATTCATAAACCCAGTGGACCTTCCCAAGATTGGAGCTATTGTAAATCTCTTCTTTAATTAAAAAGTTTTCCTTAGAATGAGCATAGCTCTGTGGGCATTTTCATATCCTTAGTCACTGGACAAGTTCAAGAAATACTCAGAGAGCACCCGGAGGGTAATGGGATTCCTTGATATAAAGGCAGGAAATTGTTCCGCCAAGTGGTAGGAAAACTACAATAATAATTTCACTTTTGGACATCCCAAGGCCCTTTCTGTTACAGTGTGTTAGAGAAGCTTTTGGGCATGTAGTAATGCCTCTTATTTCTTCAGAAAATATGTCCATGAAATCTTTGAGCATTTTGATCATACATTATTATGAAGGAAAAGAAAAACAAGACCAGGACCAAAAAAAGTAGTTTCTCTTTTATGGAAAAGAAGGAAAAAATATTGCTCTGGATTTAAATATGACTTATTTGAATAAATGGATGCTTAGATGGGAGTCTGAATTATGTCAAATCTGACCTTAATGAATGAAAGGTTGTCAGGGATGAGAAGCAGGGAGCGGCTGGGCTCCTCTGCTCTGCTGGGGAGAGTGTGTGACTATGGGACGAGGAATGAGGAGCCTTGGACCTTGCTTCCTCCCTGCCTCAACGATGTTAAAGCTTGAGGCTCAACCATACACGAGCACCCCCACCACCCCAGGCTTCAGGCAGGGAGGTGGGCAGAGCCATGGGAGGGAGTCCAGAGGAGCCAGTGTCTCAGAGTATCCGATAGCAGGCTGAGGGGACCCAGGGCCCTGGAGGGAGGGCCCTCAGGCCAGGAGGAGAGTCTTGGGGGTGAGTTACTGGCAGTGAGTTTCCCCAGGAATGACAGGCAGCAGAGAGAAACCACCATTCCTTAATTCATTCATTCCTTCACCAACAAGTACTATGACTTCAATGCTCCAGGTGGGTATGTACATTTATATCAGGTCCCCAACTTAATAAGCTATGGTCATAATTTCATTCTTTCCAGAAGGGAGGTGGGCAGGCAGGCAGGGGCGGACCCGTGCTCCTCAGCAGAACACCCCTGGCTCCTGAGTCTGGAACAGGACATTCTGCTGGCAAGGACACGCTCTGCCAAAGCCTGGCCTGCTCTGGGAACCTCCCTTCTTGCCACATCTCTACCCTTTTAGCCTCATTGTAAGGAATTCACGCTAGTGATCTATTTGTGTTCATTTAGGGACTATCCTCCTCTTGGTTCTTGAGTGAACTTGTCGGCAAGCCTCCTTCCTCCTCTGGGAGGAGAAAACAGAGTCAGTGTGCAGAAGTCCTAACGGAACAGTACCTCTGCCCTGTAAGACTTAGCAGGAGGTTTGGAACTGGCTTCTTGGGGGACTGTTGATGTGCCAGACACTCAGAGTCTCTGCCCTGGAGCAGCTCACAGTCAGGAAAATGTGGACATGCCCAGAACATCCAAGGGCCAGGGCCAGGTGACTGAGGGGAGATCTCACCCACAGTAGAGCCGTATTCTGAGCTACACTGCCAAGCGTCAGTCTCACTCTGCCACTTTCCAGCTTGTGAACTTGGTAAGCTCCTTATGTAGTGTGTGCCTCAGTTTCCTTATTTGTGAAGTGGGATTAATAAAGGCACCTCATACAATAGTCCTAAGGATTAATGTTGGTTTGTGAAAAGCATGTAGAACAATGTCTGGCTCATAGTAAATGTTGCCTTTTGGTATTGTATGTATATCTGCTGGCTGTATACTACTATGGATCCAGTACTGATTGCCTAAAGCAATAGTGTATGAATTTTTGCTTCCACTTTCTTTTTTTTTCTGGCTCTTTTTGTACAGTATTATCTGAATAGCCATGCAGTGAACCTTTGGCAATAGCATTCAATAAGTATCAAGTCAGTATCTGTACACAAAGGCCAAACTTCCCTGTGCTCTAACCCTTCCCGCAGACGGGGCCCCTGCACCCATGCACTGAGCAGGCAGGTCCCCCATGGCTTTGCCATGTTGCCCAGGGGCTCAGCAAACACCATCCCCAGTCCCTCTGGACTCCGCAGGAACTGCCTGCAGCTTTGTGCCTCCTTCCCGGATTATGTTGAAATGTGTTGTTCATACCTCGAAGATTTTTAGTGAGAAGAAAAGGGCTAATGACGCTGGAGGATTATCGGCACTTGGGCCTTGCTCTGCAGACGGCATCTTGGATGTGCTCTCCGGGCCCTCTCTGAGTCTCTCCTCTGCAAGTCTGAGGTTGCGGCTAGCTGGCATGCCATGCCCAGTCTTCCCAGGGCCTCTTCTCAGAGAATTTGACCATCTTTCTTCCCTAGTTGTATCAGATATTCCACTACCCTTTCACAGTGTACATTTCCAGTATTTAAGTTACATGACTTTGAGATACAAATTGGTAATCTTAGGGAGATTTGAGAAGATGGGAAAGCAGATAAGATAGTCATTTGTTAAAATGTTGGTAGCTTGAAATCAGCCATGATGGGAGTATTCACATCATGGGACTTGGCAAATGCAGAGTTCTCCCTGCCCCGTTTTCTGGCATTTCTGGCATGAATTACAAATAAGAGAGAACTTGGAGCCAAAAGCAAGCCAGAGATGTACCTTCTCAGCTATCTTCTTGAATATTGTCTCACTTTTATAACATCCAAGCTTTTCTTAAAACAACAATAATAGCAAAAAGACCTTTGGATAGATTTAAACAAAAACAAAACCTTTTTTTTTTTGAGACAAATACTTACCTTTTTTGCCCTACTAAACAAGCTTCCCAGGAAACTCCAGCCAGATAGATGCAAACAACAGAGGAGTGGAATCCCCCAGGACCCATGAAGGAGGGGATATTCATTAAAGAACCCAGCGGGGGTAGCTAAATGCCACCGTAATTAAGCAGGTCTACCTAGATTACTGGCACACTGTTGGTGACAGTCCCTCCCAGAAGGCCTGGGGCAGCCTGAAGGCCTCCTGCTCCTAAGCTAGAGACCCCTGCTTCTTTCTCTGTACCAAGCAATGTAGACTGGACTCTGCTTTCCTCTTTTACAGTATCTCCTGGAGACAATGTGCAGGGGGTGCTGCTTCGCTGCTTCATTTAGCAGTTTGCTTCTCAGTGACCCATGTATCACTCTGCAGGCGGGGCACATGGTGCAGAACAGCTAAGCAGAAAGCAGATCCAGTGTTGGGAGCCTGGTTAAGGGAGTGAATGTTCACTCTGACTTAACACAGCTGCTTTGGATGCTGTGCTGACCTGGACACCGAAGCAGGAGATGCTGGCCAAGTCTGCCATCACTGAGAGTCCCAGACCTGTGCATTTGGCCCTGAAAAGATTGACCTCTCTACACGTTAGAATTATCTGGGAGCAGTTCCTTAAAAATCCTGATGCCTAAAATGCAGTTTAGACAAATTACATCAGAATCTCTAGAGATGGCATCTAACCACGAATGGCTTTGAAATCTCCCCAAGGTTGAAAACAGTGGCACTAAGTGTGAGGGCAAATACCCACCACAGAACCAGCTAGTGGTTTTCCTTCTGGGGAGGTACAGCCTCCATGGGGATGTTGGGAAATAGGGTGTTTTTGGTTATTACAGCAACTGTGGCTGCTGCTGTCATTGGTGGGCCAGGGATATTAAAAACCTCCTGCACTTTCTAGAATGGTTCCTTGCAGTGATAAATGCCAAATCTCTGAGGTGCAGAAATGTGTGTGAATGTTGAATCTGAGACACCAAGTACACGGTCCTAGCCTGCGTGTGGGGGCGATAGCCTGGTCAGATTTGGTTTGAGATGCTGGTGATGCAGAGCAGGATGTAGAAGTCTTCCCTGGAAAATCAATAACCTGCCTGTAGAGGCCTCTCTACAATGGTTTGTTTAGAGTGAGAACAATAGCTGTGTTTAAAGCCAAGGGCAAAAATTCGTTACTGTTTTCTACCATAATCTTCTTGAATATTAATACAAATCATGGCTGATGGGTGCTGGGTGGGGGTGGTGCAGAAAGGTATTTCTACAAGTGACATTCCCAGGATTGACTAAGAAGGCAACAACTTCCTGCCTTCTTAATTTGGATGATCCTGTGTAGTCTACTTGGTGCCTAAGACAAAGAGATGCCATGAACCGGCCACCATCATGCTGATTATGAGGTACCTATGTGACCTGCCATTATAGGCAGGGAGTCGCTTTGAACCATAAAAGTCCTGTTTTTTGTCCAAATGTGTCAACCACTTGCCCTGCCTGCATGGCTCTGTGGGTGTTTCTGTGTACTTTTAGCATCTCTCCTGCTGCACAATCCCACCTTGCCCATCACAGCAGACATACCCTACCACCACTGCTGCAGATCCTCACCAAGCTGGCACTTGGGGGAAACTGCTGTGAAAAGAGTAGAGCCCTGAGCCAGACCAAGAGCTGAAGGTCCTCACTGGGCATGTTTCCAAACTCTGCCTCATGGGCTGTGGTCACAGAGTCCTAGAATTTCAGAGTTCTTGTCACGAGAAGAACATGATCTTGCTTAAATCACCATTAGCTAGGGTTTCAAGTTTCTAGGAGCCACTCTACCTGAGGACATATAATGCAAAGATCACTAGGTGTGGGTCCCTGGTGACATGAGAGCAAAGGACCAGACTAAAATGTCTCAATCCTGGCTATGGTTCAGTCAGCTGAGGAAGCTTTTAAAAAAATAACCAGCACTGGGTTCTCACCCCAGACCATTTGAATCAGAATTTCTGTCAGGGGTCCAAGTATTCTAAGCTCTTCAGGTCTGATCACTGTAGAGTGATCCCTAATCCCTAGCTCTGTTGGTTCTGCTGAAATATGAAGGGGGTGTAATGCTTGACCCAGGACATAAGAGGGTCTCTAGAAAAGGGAAGGAGGGGAAAGATAAGGTCAACTCTAAACTAGAGAGGAGCAAACTAGAGTCTGTGCTCTAGAGCCCCACAAGAGGGTGGAATGATGTTGCCTATTCTTTCAGCCATTTATTCACTCAGTCACTGAAGAAGGTAAGCAAGTATTATGAGCAGGGCATAAGGAATGCACTGCCAAAATATGGTCCCTGTTGTCACTTAGTGCAATTGTGGAAGAAGAGATATGTATTTAAAACAAAACAAAACACCTCATACCACCAAGGAGAGTGACAGCTGTTGTGTTTACACTGAGGACCCAAGCTCCATTTCAGACAGGAAACAGGCCTTTGGGAGCATCACATTATTTGGGAAGCTTTCTCATTACCATTGCAAACTGATCTGAACCAATCCAGTCACATTCCAACCCTAAGTTTCTTTTCAGGATAATAAAGCCAAAGAAGTATGAGGTGGCTGAGGGTTTGCAATTTCTCCACAACCTAATTTCCAAGTAAAATGGAAGTGAGACTCAAAGAAAATTCTGCCACATGTACAGTACTTATAAAACTAACAGATATTGGCCAGCCCTCAGGAAACAGTTAACATCTTGTTCTATAATGTCAGTAAAGTCCCAGATCTCTCAGAAAATCAGAATCCTCCTATTTCAGTCTGTTCAGGCTACTTTGACAAAATACCACAGACTGGGTGGCTTATAAACAACAGAAATTTATTTCTCATAGTTCTAGAGGCTGGAAGTCCAAGATCAGTGTACTAGCATGGTCAAGGACTGGTGAAGGTTCTCTTCTGGTTTGTAGACTGCTGGCTTCTCACTGTGTTGTCACATGGTAGAAGGGGCAAGGGAGCTCTGTGGGGTCTCCTTTTATAAGAACATGAGTCCCATTCATAACAGCTCCACCATCATGACATGAGCCCTTTCCAAAAGCCCAGCTTTCCAATACCATCTGTAACTCCAGGAAATGGTGGGGGCAGGGGGGAGGCGAATGTTCCCACACTGTAGCAAATAACCTTTGAAACTGAAATCAGTCAAAGGAAGAAATACAGTGGGAGAAAACTGTTTATTGCTTACAAGCAGTCATTTACTTCTGCTTGCCTCTGTCTCTTGTGACACAGCTGCAAAGGACCCCACCAAACCTCTCTGGTCCTGGTGTGTGCTAGTTTGTCTCCATCCCTTGGAAACACCTATTGATATGTAGATGCACCAAGGCCAGGCAAGAGATCCTGGAAATATTGCAATTTTACTCACAGCCCACCCCTCCAGAAATCTCACCTCACAATCTACTTGCTCTCCATCTTCCGCAATGCCCCCTGTGCAAGAAAACTGGAGCACTGTAACCAGACTAATAACATACAATAACAACAGCAATAAAATCATGATAATCTTCAAGCCAGAGGATTCAGCTAGGTTCAAAGTCCTATGCAGATTAAATCCAAATCTCATCCATTCCACAGGAGACCAGTAGCTGAACAGGTAGGGAGTTCAGTGCACTCATCATGTGGCAGCTGCAGCCAGGGGGCAGGTCCAGGCCACAGGGACTGTAGAAGAATATAACCTTAAGGGTGATAAGATAAATGTTTTAAAGACACCAGCATAGGCAAATCTTGTCCATCTCATAGGATGCAAGCAAGAGAGTGGTCCTGTGATAGGACAGTGGCAGGAATGGAATCTCATCCTGGTCTAGTATACCAGACGTTCACCCCCTTCCCTGTGGGAGTTACAGATGGGTCAATATATAGGGCTACAGGAGGTACATGCACTAGCCATAAAGATAAAACAAAGCTTCCCTGAAAGTTCTTACTTTCCAGACATTTTGGGTATAGTACTATGATCTTTGGGGACCAGTCTGCTATTACACAGGAGGCCAACTTCCAGGCCTTTCCCCCAGGGTGCCAGAAGGGCCAGCCATCGCTGGTCCATGTGTCGGAATGTCCAGGGCCACACCCACTCAACAGTCTCCAGGGTTTAATGCAGTTGGGGCTGGCAGCAGGATGTTGCTCTGCTGGCCATATCCTGGCTTCAATAACTCCTCTTTCGTTTGCACATACAGTTGTATAGGAGAGGCAGCACTGTGTGTTAGCATGTCCATGGGGCTCAAGGCTCCTTTTTGGGGCTTCTCATTCAAATGCCGGAGCATTGTCCATAAGCAAACTGACGAGCCCCATAGACTATTGGTGGTGTCCAACTTCAGGCCAGATTTCAACAAACCATTGTAGCTCTATATCACGCCTGCCTTGGTAGGGTTATATGGTACATGAAATATCCACTTCATCCATAATTGCTGCACCCATTCTTGTCATGCATGTCCAGTAAAGTGGGTGTGTTGATCACTCTCAATCACCTGTGGTTGGCCATAGGCTACAAAGATGCTCTAGGCCCCTTTTCATGATTTGCTGATCTGTATGACGTGCAGGAAAAGCAATCAACAGTCCAGTAACTATGCCCACACAGGTTATGGCATACCGATATCCTTCTGATATGGGCAGAGACCCAATATAGTCTATCTGCCACCTGACAAGGGGTATTGGCCCTTTATTATTGTCTCATGTTGCTGTGGGATTCGGTGTAAGTTCCTCTGAGAGCACATAAGACACTCCTTTTGGTCTCTGCTGACTTCTTCTAAGGTTAACAGCAAGTTTCACCAACCGGCTACAGCCCACATTGTCTTTTGCCCCATGCGCAACAGATGCTGATGTAACCATTGGGCTACATCAGAGGCAGGCTTTCCTTCTAGCCAGCACACCTGGGCCAATGTGTTTGCTTCATCATTCCCTGGGGATACCAAAGGCAAATGGCCAGTCACATGATATATGGTAACTGTCTTAGTCTGACCAGAGGCTCACTGGTCTTGCCACAACTCTTGCCCCCAAAGGGGTTAGTGACCAACCAACCAGTTGACACAGCCCAGCTTTCAGTGCAGACAACTATAGGGGAGGGCTCCTGGGTGATCATGAGCTATACTGCCTGCAACTCAGCCCATTGACTGTTCTTCTCCTCTCCATCCATATTGTCTCAGTCTTAGGATGGAAAGCCACAGCCCTCCACTTCAGGGGCTGCCCATGACTGGGCATCTGTATACCAAGCATCTTCAAGTAGAAGGGCTTTACCCTTTTAATAAGGACTCTTGGCTACCAATGGCTCAAAGCAAGTTCTTCCTGCTTTCCACTGGTATGCCACTGGCCCCAGTAAGCACTGGAGTTCTCCACTTAAGGGGCTAATGGAAGGGGCACCAGGCTGCTGTAAATGTGTATCGTATCTGGCCATGCAGGCATCTGTGCCATGCCACTCCATAGCCTTTGGGTCCAGTCTCACACCCACCCCATGATGGTATAGGTGTTTATTACCCTGGCTGGAGTGTTCTGGTGATAGGCTCTGTAGCCATTAAAGCATGATACACAGCAGCCAGTTGCTTTTCCATCAAGGTGTACCAGACCTCTGCTCCTTTTCATAGTTGTGACCAAAATCCAATAGGTTGGCGCATCTGTTCAAGCCATTGCCAAAGTCCCCATCCATAACCATCTTCAGTTACATGAACATCTAGCTCACAGGGCCTTGATAAGTCCATTACACTCAAGGCCTGTGCGGCTTTGACTGTTCGCGTAGCAGCAGTAAAAGTAGCTACACATGTTTCATCCTAGTCCCACCTGACATAACAAAGTTTTCCACCCCCCATATCCCAGAGACACAAAAGCCGTGTAGGCAGAGGTTCTGACCACTTTTGCCAAAACTGGATGCTCATGTCCAGCAGCTCATCCTGGTATAAGGGTGGAGCATGGAGTGCCCACAATCTGGGGAGGGGATAGCTCCTCCCCCTGAGGAGCCTGTGGTTGTTACATTTTTATTTTCTTAATTACAACACAGTCCTGTAATATGGGTGGTGGTCCCAGCAACAGTTTGGCCCTCAGCTCCACCCTCTCATCCTCCCTCAACATCTCTACCATCTCAAGGGCTGAAGGCACCACTCCTTCCTCCCCTCCCCCATGACCTTCTGCAACATGGATTCTCCTGTGGCCTCCTCCCTCACTGCTACTGTATCTTCCAGGAGTGCTACCTGTCTTCTCAATAACTGTCTCTCTTTCTTAAGGGCATCCCATAGGTCATCACCCAGCTCCTCCCAGCAACGCTGAAGTGTGTCTTTCTCCTCGATAACCCTTTCCACTATCTTGAGAAATAAACCTCCCACAATCCTGGCTGCCACACAGCCACTCAGGTTCTCTATTCAGTCTTCTATCTCAGAGGGCTACTTCCAGAGCTTCTGTTGCCTCAACCCTGGGGAAGGGCCCACCGGTCTAGGAGGTGCTTTATCCTAGACCTAAGAGCTGTCTGAGTGGATGGCCCACAGGTGGGGAGTTACTGTGTGAAACTGCACCCTCCACTGCAGTCAGGGAAGAATGAGTCATCACCCACCATGCAGCCACTGGGGCCTCCCCACCATCCACAGCAGGGTTTCTGGATATCTCCCCACCATCTCCAGGGGCAGCCTGCCCAAGCATCACACCCATGAAGACAGATTTTGAGTTCAGAGGTCCTGCCAACTACTGCCACGTTTAAGTCTGTGGGGAAAATATGTTCCCAACCCAGGGCAAATAACCTTTGAAGCTGAATTCAGTCAAAGGGAGAAATAAAGTGGGAGAAACCTGTTTATTGCCTACAGGCAGTCATCTACTTCTGCTCGCCCGAGTCGCTTGTGACCCGGCTGCAAAAGGACCCCATCAAACCTCTCTGGTTCCAGTGCGCACTTGCTTCTCCCCACCCCTTGGAAACACTTACTGACATGGAGATGGAGCACTCTTCACCCCTTGGAAACACCTATTGATATGGAGGTACACTAAGGTCAGGTGAGAAATTCTGGAAATACTGCAATTTTACCATCACACTGGACATTAGGATTCCAACATACAAATTTTGGGGTGACACAAATATTCAAACAATAGCACTTCCTAATCAAGGCTGGATACAGGAACATTCAGGGATCATGACTTAGGCAGCATTTTAAAGGATGCAGGCAACAGTGCAACTAGACTCTTAAATGTGGCTACAGAGCCCATCACTAGAATGCTCCGGCCAAGGTAATAGTCACCTATGCCATCAAACCCATTATAGTTATTTAATAATAAAGCCCATTGCTAATATTTATCATGCTACTTAAGTCATAATTATTATGTAATTATAATTATATAATTATAATTATTTTAATAATGAAACCCTATATCTGACCTTTACTTTGTTAATTAACAAAGCCTCAGGTATTGATAGCTACTTGGATTACTGAGGCACATGCAGTAGTCTTCTCTGGAGTGGGGCATTATGATATATTGCTAGCTGGTCACCCTGGGAATATGGGTCCTCTGCTATGGGTCCTCAAAGGGTCAGGGTTGGCAATTCCATAAAAAACAGTGGTACCTTTTTTTGAATATTTTACACTTAAGTTGTATGTTTAGTACAGGTCTCTCTACCCCTTCCCCATGTTTCTGGAAATCACTCTTCCCCCCAGCCTCATGATAATTTATAAGACCTTGTCTTTGCTGTACACAGCTGAATGGTCTAGGAATGGACATGACCCAAGCATGGCCAATTAGCCTCTCTTCCAAAGGAATTGGAAATTAAGACACAGAAGGAGAGGCAGCTACTTTTGGCTAGCTAGGCCCATCTGATAGAAGTCTTGGAACTGAGGGGTGTTTCTTGCCCCTTTGAATGTCACACCGAAGAGCAGAAGTAACTAGTATGGAGAGAGAAGGAAGAACAAAACAGAGAAAGTAGAACGGGAGGGCTTCCACTTTCCCAACAGACTTTGGTTCCTGGTTTTGGTGGCCCATGAACACATGCTCCCCAGTTTTGCTGGGGAGAAAAATTGGCTGATGGCTCAAGCTCTTGCCCCTCTGGATTCACCAACACTTTAGCTTCAAAGTCCGGCTCCCATGGGCTATATATATTTTATATATATTACACATATACCCTATTGGTCCTGTTTCTCTGGAGAACCCTAATGCAATGCACATAGGGATTCACTATTGTTTGCCACCAAAGGAACAAATAGAGTTACCAGGTGTCAAGCATTTTGCTAAGCTCCAAAGATCTATTTTCTCACTTAATTCACTTAAATTAACCTTCAAAGGTATATATAATAATATATATATTATTATCACCATTTTCCAGATGAGGAATAAGTTTCTGAGAATGTGTAGTTTGCCCAAGATATCACAGTAGATCACATATAGCTTGGAGAGTGGAAAGGCCAAGTCTTCACTGAGAATGTTCAGACTCCAAAGCTTATACTCTAAGCCACTCTATTCTGCAGGATGCGACATGCTGAATTAGTTCAAAAGTCAGAACAATGCAACTTGATACTTAAAAATTCAAATAAAAGTCCCTTACTCCATAAATCTGTGTGTCTTGGGATATTCTTCTGGACCCAGCTAACTCATTGTCCTTTTCTTCCTGCCTCTTAATCAAAATTGCAGTATTCTTCAGTCCCTTCAAACTCTGCACTTGAAGCATGTCCCATTTAGGGGCTAGATTATTTGTCTTCATTTCTGTTGCAAACAAGGGGAGGTAAAGCTTCAGATTTAATGGCTACCATCTCTCTACCATCTACACAAATGTCTTTTACACTGGTGTTAAAGTTAGAGGACGCAGGACTCACTATACCTTCTGAAGGGACAGACATGATACACAATACAAAAGGAATTACAAAGAGTGTGCTCTGCAGTTCTCTGAGTCAGGAGACTTGGTGCCTCTCTCTACAGTTTCTTAAAATATACATTAAAAAAAATATAACCCAAGTAAAGAGTTTGACAGATTACTGAAGAATACTATATTCTTTGGCCACTGAAGCAAGATTTTCATTCCCTTTGTGCATCACAAATTTGGTGATAGAAAGTAGGAAACCTCATCTGGGAACAAAGTACAGAATTAAAACAACTATGAAATGAAAAACAAACAATGTGGGACTGAAGAATGGTCTTCTTGCCCTATGGGGGGACTGGCTCTGTTGTTCATTTTGTTTTCTAGAGCTCTCTCCATGTGATCAGGCTGAAGCCAGACTCCAGCTGAGATCACACACTTGCTTAGTTTCTTTCTCTGCCTCATCCTGCTTGTCTCATTTCCCACTGGAAAGCCCTCCCCCAATAAATCTACAAGAATCCTTGTCTCAAGAGAGCTTTTAGGGAACCTACTCTAAGAAAGTGGTTCATAGGATTTTTTGGAAGAATTAGAATGCAGGCTAGCATCCTGGATACTTTCTTGTACTCTTGGGAATGTTGGAGAACAAGTTTGTGGGTAGTGGGAGTAAAGATCTTAAGAGAAAAAGGAAGAGAGAAAACCAGGATGAATACTGAAAAGTGAGAGAATGTAATGAAAAAAAATCCCTGACTGATTAAAACTTTGCAGTATAGCAGATCAGATTCCTAAGAATGTATGAACATGAATGTCACTTTTCTAATATGTTTCAAACTGAAAGATGAGTTATTTGAGGATGCTGCAACAAATAACCTTCTTGGACCTTGAGTCCACCTTTCTCATGCTTTCTAATTTGGCCTTCTTTTTAAATACCAAGAAGATTTCCCTGAACTTACTTCCAGTCAGATTCAGTGGGGGCTTTCAGCTCCTAGAGGTTTTGCATCCCTCTGTTCAGCAGCCAGCATTGATTCTTCTTCTACAGGATAACTAGAGTGCTGGACCACCGCAGAGCATGGCTTCTGTAAAACAATCTGCCGTAACTTTTAAAAGGAGGTTCTAGGATTAGCCACTTCTTTTGTTCAGAACAGTCTGAAAACTATCATATAAACACATATCCTGAGCTCACAGAGGCATGAGGTTCTTTAGGTAGCAGTAGAATGGTTCAAAGTCTGAGCTCTGTGATCAGCTTCTACATACAGGGTTCGTGATGATTAAATGTGATGATACTTTTAGAGCACTTAGCCTGAGGTTGGCATGAAGTAAATGCAGTGTCACCCACCATGAAGACAGTTCCTGAGCCTCTCCAGCGCTGATTCCATGAGTCCTTTCATGTTGCCTCCGTTCTTTGCTCTGTATAGTGTTGGTGCTGCAGGGCTCTCAGGAAACCCCAGCTTCTGGGGATGATCCAGACCCTCCCTGTTGACTCCAAAGTCTTCAGTCTTTGTTCTGAGATGATTACTCCATGATTATTCCGTATGACCCCATCTCAGCTCTGGACCTGTTTACCTGGTGATCCCCCTTCCTTCGCAATCTCTGCATTTGGCAGCTTGTGCCTGCCCTCCCCTATTCAGCAGGTGTTTATAGTTACCATGATCTTGGGTGAGAAAAATTTTCTCTCTAGTAATGTAGCTAAGAGTTATGTGGAAGCCCAGCAACTATACTTCTCTTCCCTGAGTTGAAGGGAATGCAACATTCTCCTGCTTCTGGCATGGAAAGACTTGGGGAAAAAAAGAGTACTAATCCAGTCCTCCTTATCCCACCTTAAGCCTTGGGTACCAAACAGGGTCTGTATTATCAAGTGATATGTGCATTAGAAACTTGTGTTTGGTGTTGACTTAGTTGGACTTCAGTGCTATTTTTTAGCTCCATTTGCTTGGAGAATCATATGGTCTACTGGGAACACCTTTCGGTCTGGTCATGGCTCAATGTTCTCTGTTCCTTTGGAGGCTGAAGTGGATCACTGATGAAGACACAAGGAGAAAATTTATGGGAGACCAATTTCTTGTACTTTGTACTTTTCCCAAGTATAACCTGCCATGACAGCATGTTAGTGCTTTGTGGCTTCAAGAGATTTACATTTGGGAAATGGGAGACTGTAGTAGTGGCCTGTATTTGACCTTTACGCCTAGAACCCTGTACTCCACATTCCCAATCTTTAAATATGTCTGAATTTCCTACTTTAGTGTTCACACCAAGACCTCCTCCTACTCCAGTTCTTCGTAACTCCACTTTGTGTGGGATACAGGGGCGTTGGCCCAAGGCAGCTTTTTCTTAAACACTGAACTCTATCTGAAAAAGAGTAGGCCTTGGAGCCCAAGGCAAATAGAAACTCAAAAGAAACCTTGTAGCTTACCTGTGTTCTGTATGAAAAATAATCTAATAATGTTGAGGATGATTTTTGTGGTTTTATTCTAATGATTTTGCTGAAAGACAAAGGGCTGGTTCTGGTCCAGGATTCTCCATTTAGTAGCTGGACTGTGAATATGATACAGCACCTACTTAAGACTTTAGTTCTGCTTCTCTAGAATAAGGACAGTAACTACTGGATGGAATCACTGTGAGAATATGCATGCCCAGTACACAGGAATTACCTAATAAATGGAAGATGTTTCCATTACAAACTGCAAAGATTGGCCATAGTACCACAGCTGGAATGGGACCTTTATTATTTAGAAGGTTGAGGTTTTCATAAAAGAAAACAAATGTACCAGATGCTGCATTACCTTTCCCATAACTTCCCTTAAGGAAAAGGTATCAAGTGTGATATGAAATCAATATACAGGTAGAGGAATAAAGACTGCAGATCTAATGTCTAAGCAAGGCTTTATTCATATTTAGTACAACATATGTAACTATATTGCTTACCATTAGTTCTTATAAATCCAGAATTTATTTCTAAATATCCTTTAGAGACAGAGGATGAGAAAGGGGAGAAACATTAGGGTTGAAGGTGGGGAATAAAGCATATTTAATTCTACGTATGTTTAATTCATGTTTTGAATTATTAGTACAATAAACTCTGATTTCATTCATAGCCAAGCAGGGTTATTTATGTTTGAATGAAAGCACATACATTTGTTCACACAAAGCTCCATTATGAACTAAAATAATCAGTTTTTATTGTTCAAACAATTGTGCATTAACCAAAGGCTCAAAATGAGGATTCTGAGAATTGTGAGCACAAACTGGGAATGTTAATGTGCTAGGTTTTTATGTGGTGTCATAGGATGGGTTAGGGCTTAATAGAAGTGAACTGGCTCAAGAATACTTTCCAATGGCCTTGAAGCTGCTCACTGAAGATTTATTATTTTCCATTGATGATTCTACTACACATAGAAGGAGGAACCTTTGATTCCTTCGCAGCTTCACAGAGAATGAGAGATCAACAATGCCCAGAGCAGCAGCAGCTGCGTTTGTGGGCACTAGCTCACTTACAGGTCGGAGGAACAAACAAGAAGTGTCACGTGTACAGAGCCAATGGGCCACTTTGAAACCTGCCACATGTCGAAGCTCTAGGCCACACAAATTCTGACTTCCCACTGCCTGCTTGGTGCCTTCTCCACAGGGCCTGTTTTTAGAGAATGTCCATGACCTTTATGTATTTTATACTTGTATATATTGTAAGACCTCCATAGGTGAGGAACACTTTAAAAGAACTATTTTCCCTGATTTCTATGAAGAATATTTGTAAATTGGGAAAATTTTAGAAATTGAAAGAATAAAATCATCTTACTTCTCCCCCAAAGATAACCATTGTAACATCATGATACAAATAAACATCACATATAATATACTCAGCACAGCCTCTAGAAGGTAGTAAGTTCTTAATGCATAACAGCTGAAAATGTTTTGTATCTATATAGTTTTTCTTTCCATTATTTTCTCTTTTCCTGTTTTTATACATGGATTTGTTGAATAAGTAAACATTCCACACATATTCACTGAGCCCCAGGAACTTTGAGTGGGCTGGGGAGGGGGGACTCTACATTAGGGTGGACAAGACATTGTCTTGGTCCATAAGGTGGTCACAATTCTAGAGGAAGAAGTAGGTAATGGGCATTCTGTGTGAGAAGGAAGTGACCTGGTAAGTGCTACATGGGGGCTAGCAGGTGCTCCTAAACCTCACTGAGGGCTTTCTGGAGAAATTGATGTCCATCTTCAGACTTGAAGAATGGACAGGAGCTATTCAGTTAATGGAGTAGAAATGAGAAAATGTTTCCTACAGATAAAACAGCATCAGTTAAGTTTCTGAAGCAGGAGCGAAGAAAGTATGAGCTAAAGAGTATGAAGGTGGGATTAGATGAAGGGTGGGAAAGTTGGAAGGTGGTGTAGGATGAGGGGGAGACTGGGGAAGAATCCACAGGAGTGAGCCAGTGTGCTTGCTGGGGGAGTGAACATGGGTTATGCTGTAAAGTCTTCGCAGGAAGCCCTGTGAGAAATTTTAGATTGCGTCCTAAGGGGAGTGAGGAGCTTCAAAAGCAAGAGATATGATCAGATTTGTGCTTTAAGGAGAATATGTAGTAAAGTCAATAAAAAAATAGGTTGCCAAATAAAATAATTAATAACTTACCATAAAAATAAACAAAACTTAAAATAATAGTAGATAACATAACTGAAGAAGGTTGAGCAAAAAGAGTCTACCTTAACATTTTTAAACATCCTTTACTTTTTTGGATAAAGAATAAATTATAGAATTTTTAATATGAGTAATACTGAAATTACAGCATAGTTAAAAGTTGTGATGTGTGACACTTTCAAGTGACGTTCCATACAAAATTTATAGCCACAAAAGGATTTACTAGAAACAAATGAAACTGGAAGGTGAGTGAGTTCTGTAGGTTAGAAGTCTGATCTGGGTCCTGTTGGGCTAAATCAAGGCTGCCTGTCTTGGCAGGTGTGCATGTCTTTCTGGAGTCTCTAGAGGAGGACATCTTTTTTTTCTGTTCCAGCTTTATAGGTTGCCCACTGCGATGGTTAATTCTGTGTGGCAACTTGACTGGGCCACAGGGTGCTCAGATCAAGCATTTTTCTAGGCATGTCTATAAAGCTGTGTCTCTACAAGATAAGCATTTTCATTGGTGCACTCAGTAAAGTACGTTGCTTTCCCCAGTGTGCGAGGGCATCATCTGATCCACTGAAGGCCTGAATAGAACAAAAAGCAGAGGAGTGGAGCATTCCTCCTCTTCCCACCTGCCTGTAAGAGCTGAGACACTGGTCTCAGCTGCCCTTGGACTGGAATTTACAACACTGGCTCTTTTGATTCTCAGGCCATTGGACTCAGACTGGAATTAACCACTGGCTTTCTTGGGTCTCCGGTTGGTAGATGGCAGACTGTGGCACTTCTGAGCCTTCATAATCTCATATGCCATTCCTTATCACATCTCTCTCTCTCTCTCTCTCACACATACACTATTGGGTTTTTTTCCTCTTGAGAACCCTAATACATCCTAATACATTTAAGGAAAAGCTGAACCTAGTGTGAAGAAAATCATAGAGACTTTAGATAGGCCCAGCCTTTTCCCTAGAGATGCTTTTCTTTCCTGACAGCCAATTTGTCCAGATGATTAGCCTGGGCCTGTAACTCTCTAGCTCAGCCTGGCTGTTTGTTAACATGGAGGCAGTCTGAGGGACCCTGCCACCCACAGCTGCAGGAACCAGTTATTGTGCAGCAGGGCTTGCAGCATGGCGGCAGCATGTGGAGCACATGGGCCTTCTCAGCTTGTAGGATGTGTGGTAACTTGGAGCCACTTGCTTTAAAAGGTTATATTTGCATGATCAGCAAAGAATATGGAAAACAGCCCAATTTCAGCTGATTACTCACTGAAGTGCCTGGGAGCTGCTCTGTAATTTTCATTGCTGCTTGCTGGGCTCTTCTGCAAAGTTTGCAGGCAAATTTAATGGAATTCATTCAGCCTTGCTGAACGGCAGACAGAGATGGCACCAGCTTCCTGTTCTCTTTGTTTGGGAGCATCTGTTACCATAACATAGTAAACATTTTTTTAAGTCATTCTGAAGACAGTCATCTGTCAGACACCTCTCCAGTATAGTCTTAGGCCTGGGCTTTGGCTTTCCCACAACCTCACCCAGTATTAATTGTTACCCAAGGCCAGTGAGATTGGCTCTAATGAGGATTTCTAGGTAATGGCTCCTGGACATCTACATGGATAAACTCTCCTAACACTTGTTAGAACTAAATGATTAAATTCTGGTGCATGGCACAATCATACAATACTATTACTTGTCAACCATTAAAAAGGATGTTGTAGATTCCTCTTCTCACATTTTAATGAATCACTTGGGGATCTTGTTAAAATGAAGATCTGATTCAGTAGCTTGGGGTGGGCCTCAGGTTCTGCATTTCCAAGCTCCCAGGTAATGCCAATACTATTGATTTTTGGACCATATTTTGAGTAGCAAGACTGTGGAAATTGTATAATTGCATAGGAAGGTGCTTATGGATCCAGTGCATAAGAAAGAAAGAACTGCAATATGTAGAATAGGATTGAATTTCTGTAAATTAATATATATATGTGTGTGTACACACACACACACACACACACACACATGTATACATACACACCCAGAAAAGCTGGGAGGAAATATAAGAACAACTTAATAGTAAGTATTGCTGAGAGGTGAGATGTAGGGCAATGGTTATCTTTACCCTTTTGATTGGTTATCTTTATTTTTGTAACATAGTTCATAATAAAATCATTATAAAATATCGTTAAGCACTTGCTAACAAAACACTAAAACAATCTTTTACAAAGCATCTGTTTTCACAGGGGAAAGATTCTGCAGGCACTATTAGGAGAGGAAGGCCTGAGTTTTCACATAAATGATTTAGGATCATGGAATCAGAGTAGAAAAACAGAGACTCAGAGGCCATCCCATGATACAGGTTTCTCTGTCTGCTCCATCAGTTCCCTGGAACATCAACATGGCCCAGAGAATACCTTCATCTATCACTTGGCAAAGATTAAAAAATTTGGTCACACTCAGTGTCAGTACAAATGTGAGAAAACACCACATGCAAGCAGTTTTGGAGTAATTGATTCAACTTTTAAAAATACTTGGCAAGATATGTTACAATTCCAAAGGCATCTTCCTTTTAAACCAGCAATCCCATTTCTAGGAATCTGTCTTAGAGGTATACTCTCACAAATGTGCAAAGATGCACACACAGGCTTAAACATACCTTCATACCAAGATCTTCACTGCAGAATGGTTTATAATATCAAAAAACTAGAAATGACCTAGATGTCCATCAACAGGACTAGTTAAGGAAATTATGATGTATTCATACAATTAAATCTATGCAGTCATTTAAAAAAAGGATGACATCTATGTCATATTTACAGCATATCTATGTTGGAACAGACACTCCTGGTTGCTTATCCAACAGCCATGCCCCTGCATTTTTACTTCAGAGACTTACTGCCCCGATGGAGGCAGGAAATGTCAGCTCCGTGCTTCCCCAGTTTTGCCCGCTGCCAGGGTAGGGGTTTAGGATTAGGTTTTCTGGGGAGGTCCCCCTGGGTAAACAAAAGAGTCCATTGTAGAGAAATGGCTCCTTCCTGCCTCTGGGCAGTGGTTGCCTAAGGACATCCTACCTGGCAGGGGCTGCTGTCTTGCAGGCCTCTGGGAACAAGCTGGAAGGTTGAGCCCCAGGAAGTTTCAAACAGGGACAGAAAGATGTAGAAGCCAGGTCCTGGGTCCTAGGTGACAGTGTGAGCCACCGAATTAGCCAACTCTGCAACCACCTACTTACAGACTCTTGTTATGTATGATGTCCTTATCATTAAAGTTACCGTTTAATTTTAGTTGAATGTTTGGTTACTTGACACTAAATGAGAATTGTATAGGATTTCTTTGTTCTTTCTTACATATGAATCTTACACTTCAAGTGGCAGAATAAAATAAAATTATATGAATACACCATAATTTGTTAAATACACAGGATTTTAAGGTTTAAATATAAATGTGCTGCCAGAAAAGCAAGCATCAGAACAGAATTGTTTAAAATAAATTATTTCAAACTGTTATGTCATTATTATATCAAATCAACATTATATAATATTATTTTATATTTTATATTACATTATATTTTACACATATGGGTAAAGATATATATTATTAAGTGCATCTTAATTTCTTGTCTCATCATTGTTGCCTCTACGTAAAAATGTTGTCAGGTTCCTGCTCACTTTAGGTTATAGGTAGAACTACAGTTACTTTAAGTTGAAAACCCAGTTTCAAAGGAGTGTCAAAACAAAGCATCAATCCTTTGTGATTCATGACGTAGCTTAAATGTTCTCATTCCCCTGAGCTGAGATCTGGTGCTGGGAAAGCTGGGTGCGTCTCCCTGCTCTTCTTCTGGAAGCCAGGGACTCAAGACCTTCAGTTCTGAAACCTAGAAAATCCCAGCAAACTAGGATGAGGGGGTCACCCCTGTCTGCTGTCTCCCCGAGCACCCCCAGCCAGGGTAGGAGCTGGTTTCCGGCAGGCCTCATGGGGTGGGTGGTGGGGGTTAGGGTTGGGGGGTGTGGCATTCAGCAGTCCCTCTTCTCCACCAGGGCCGTTCTGTAGCTTCTGCCTCCCATTTTGCTGGGGGTGGCCTCCTTGGACAGCACCCAGGACAACTGGCTGGGTCTCCCTGGTGAGTCCACATTCTGTCCTGGGGAAGCAGTTGACACCATGTAATGGACTCTCTTGGTTCTGCTGCGAAAACAGTGGCTCTCCTCCCTTCTGGATTTCCTGGCAGGAGGGAGATAGTCACTCTCCATGCTGTAAGTTGGCTTGGGCTGCCTCAGTCCCCTGTCTGAGTGCCAACCTCAGGGGACGGATGTCAGACCTCTCCAAGGGCATCCCTTGGACCCCATTCACCAGGCTTGGAGTTCGAAGGGGGAACCTTCTCCCTTCTCCCATGGTAGTGATGTGGGTCTCACAGCATGCTTCCCCCAAAGGGCTCTCTGCCCTCAGCCCCTGCTGTATGTCTGATCTTCCTGCGGTTTCCTGAGTTGCGAAGCAGGCTCTCCCACTGCCTCAGTGCATTCTCTGCATGTGTGTGCTCCACTCTCTTTGGGCCTGGCTTTTATTACATTGGCACTTCAGGGGATGCTGAGGCAGGAAGAGTCCCATTGTAACATCCCGTCCAGAGGGACAAACTTTCAGCAGTTGTTTGTGGAGAGTGGATCTGATGATGGGGAAGTGACATTTACTTTGCATTTTATAATCTTATATAAAGTGTAGATATGTGTATGTGTGTATATCTATATAGGTATACACATGTATATATGTATATAGGTACATATATGTATACTTACACGTGCATATATCCACATGTGTATATGCATACACACAGCCATATAAAACCTGCCACAAACATGTGCCACTTTTGTAAGTTAAAAAAAGACACAGATAGAGGAACAATCTAATTTCATTCATAGCTTTCTAATTGCATTGAAACTGCATGAGAACTAGTCATAATTAAAATAGAAGCTTTTTTTACTGCTGCAAAAATGATTAATAACTTCATTATTCTTTCAAAAAGCATACTTAAACTTAACCAAATTAAAAGGAAAAAAGTTCACACTGAAAACATTTCCTCCAGGTTCCATCTCCTCGAGCTATTCAGTGGAGACAAGATGATCTTTGAAGCTGTGGCCGTGGGGAGTGGACTCTTGGGTTTCCAATTTACACTGGCACTAGATTAAATGGGATACTGAAGCCATCACTCTGATGAGTGGGATTGCATAGAGGCCTATTCTGTTCCATTTCTACAGACGCGCTTGATGAGCTGACCCTCTGTCAATGGTGTTTGGTGCTGAACTGTCATGTCTCAGAGATGTGCTTCTTGTGAGCTGTCTCATTATTGCCTTATAAACTGTAAATGAATAGTTCATTGATGCACTTGAAACACTCACCTGTCAATGGTAAAACTCTCCTTAATATCTTATACTTCAACTTTCTCTACTTTGAGAAACTCAGACATCTGGCTTGCTTGAGTAGTCTCTAGGTGAATGGAGATCAGCGGAAACTGGTGAATCTGATTTAGTGGCTAGAAATGTTCCAAGTTTCTGTGCCACCCTGCAATGTGTGCCCTCTGAGAATAACTCCAAAGAACGCCAGCCTCACTGGAGGTGCAGAGAGATCAAAATGCTATTGGACGGAGCCAGTGGGCCCAATGCCTGCCAAGAGACCTCCCAGTAAAACCCTGCACCTTCCAGATGTTTTTGTGTCCCAGATTGGTGCAAACTCCAGAACCTAAACAGAGAATTGAAAATGCTATAGAAGGCTAGGAGGTTCTAAAGTCAACAAAGATTATTTCATAGAAATTAAAGAATCAAGAATCTCATAAAAATTAAGAAATTCAACTATGTAAGCATGGTTGAGAGAAAGTATGTGTGTGTGTGTATATGTATATATATCTGTGTGTGTGTGTGTCTTTATCTTCAAATTTATATTTTTCACCAAGATTTATAAGGCCTGATCCTGCTTCCCTGCCTGCATCCCTGCTTCACCAACCTGCATCTCCAGTTTGTATTCCATGTTGCAGCCGTTTTGAATTTCATTCTCTTTCTGGACAACTTCTTCTAAATCTCTGGGTTCATCTTATATGCTTACCCACTGCCCTCTTCCCTCAAGTTCTTGCCCTGACCACTTTCATGCATCCTTTCCTGACCACCTTCCATACATCCTTTCTGTCTCACTGTACTTACCACTCACACAGGAAGCTGAGCGGGCCTCCCTGTGTCCTCTCTGTGTTCCACGCAGCTGCCTCTGCCTAGCACAGCCCTCAGCATCTTCCGTCCTGCCCTGTAACTAGTGAGGGGGGGGAGCCCACCAGCCCTGCTCTGAGCTGTGCCCACAGCATCTAGAAGAACCTCACACATGGCAGGTAAGTGCTCAAAACTATTGATCAAGCCATCAAAGAGAAAAGAACGTGAAAGATGAATATGCTTTTCTGAAGTAGTAAGGCAGGATAGTAGGTGATTTTTCTCTACTTTTCACATTAAGGAAGAAATACAACAAATTCAAAGTACTTTTAAAAACAATAATCGATTCATATAAACAAAATAATCTACATTCTTCTCTCTTCAAGATTTTGTCCATATACCTATTTTACATAGTTGTTATGATATGTTTTGTTCTGTTTTTCATTGTTATTTAGGATAATAGGATATAAGCACATTGCATCTTTCTACATAGTTCTTCATATTTTATATTTTTGTTAGCTGTGTAATGCCTTGAGTTGATGTGTTATACTTTCTCTAACTAGCTCCTTAATTTGTGTCTGAATCAGGTATAGTGAATTCTCTAAACTCAGTGAAATGCAGGCATGAACAGTTTCTTGTTCTCTTCCAATCACCTTCAGTGACATTTTGGGATGATCCCACAGCTTTAAAGTCATTTCTCATTATTCAAAAGTTCTGTCTGGTTCAGTTTCAAACCAATCTCATCTCTTCTCCCCTCCTTCTCTAGATCATGAGCTTCAGGACCTATTGCTGGAAAGGGATATGTTTATTTTTCATTCTTTCCCTCTCCCAGTTGGGGGGAGGGGAACAGGGGCTTGGAGAGAGGGAGGAGGTCGTACCACACACTGTTAGCTGCTGGTGCTGGGCAGCATCCCTGTTGTTTTTCCTGGGCTTTGTTTGGCTTATGTTTGGCTTCACTCTGGGACCTTTGTCACATTCTTAGAAAGGAACAGTGGTGTTCCTTTCAAGCAATGCCATTAGTTCGCATCCCCCTGTCTCAATAGGGCGTCTCCTCACTTGGCCACTGGGCACCAAAATTCCTGCTTCTCTTTACCCATCAGCTCCTTCTCATGAAGCCATTTTCTCTTCACACCCTCCAAAAGCCACAGGGGGCCATGAGGTGGAAGGTCATCTTTGACCCAAGCATGTATACCCTGATCCCTTCTCGCTCTTGTACTAGCTGCTCCAGCAGTTCCCACCCTCAGAAATCCCAGTTAAGATGATGGCCCCAAAGTGGGCCTATAAGTATCACGACTTGGCAACTATCCAGTCAGGGAAGATGCCATTCTCTTCTTGTGTACAGCCATCTTCCACCTGTGTGAGTTATTCTTTGGAATCCCAATTTTTTGGCAAGTAAGGGGAGCGCCCTGAGGGAGAGAAGGAGAGTGAGCCTCCTCACCGTGAACACTGACCCCCAGTGACCCCTGCTCTTCAGTGATCTAGCATCTGGTCCTGTTTTCTGCTCATTTAAAAACACTGGGGGATGGTTATGTTCATTATGTTGACTGTGGCAAGGGTTTCATGATATATACATATGTCAAAACATCAAATTGTACACTTGAACTATGTGCAGTTCATTGTCAACTGTACCTCAATAAGGCTGTTCAGAAATATTAGGGGAACTTACTGGCTCTTTGTCTTCTTCAAGACATAATGCTGTGTGAATATCATCATGCATATGGGTTTTTCTTCCTTTTCTGTTTCCTTAAGATAAGTTCTAGGAGTTTGATAACCAATTTTTATAAGCTCCCAATTCTTATTGCTCTGCTGCTTTTCTAAGGAATTGTGCCAGCTTCCAGTGCAGCAGCAAGTATGACTGTATCAGTTCAGCAGCAGCCTTAAACTCGAGTGCTATTTTTAAAAAATTGTTCCTAGATGTAAAATAGTACATTGTTTTATTTCTTAGATTGGTATCAAGGATAACATGTGTATGTGTTTGGCCAATTTGTATTTCCTCTTATGAGAACAGCCTGTTCTTATTTTGTTTATCTACGTACTGGGGTTATTATGTTCTTTTATTTTGATTTCTATGAATGTCATAAGTTGTTTGTGAGATAAAACAAATGTTTTTACCAAAAACACTGTTTATTCCCATGCTTGGTCTTTGAGAGCAAACTGATTAGAGTTAAGCAGGACCTAGTTATAGATTGTGGAGGTCTGTCAGCCACCAATCCTGGTTTCTGAGATGAGGGTACTCCTTCTGTATAGGCAAGTTGATTTTTTCCAGGCAACCTTGTTTGCCAGTAGTCTCAGTTTTCCTGACTGTTAACATTTCTACTAAGTTTTCTGACGCTAATCTTACTAGAGCTACATATTTCCTTTCAGGACACTGAGTTTAAACTGGGATGGTGGTAGGTTTGGGAAATAGGAAGGGAATGGTGGTGGTGACATGTGTTATTTTTAAAAATCTGTGGGAAGAATTCAACATCCCTGTCAAAGCAGTCATAAGTTTTATATGTGGTATTTTGGAATCTCAAATACTGTAAAAAATATTTGTACACAGGTAGTGTATGTAAGATTTTTTATAAATATCAAGACAGAGCGGAACCTATAAAAGACTGAGAAACTGTTCTATGCTTCTTTCCAAAATGGTCTTATGAGTTTATGTTTTAAACTGCTCTACAACAATCATACATTCAAACACACACACACACACTCCAGACATACTGCATGCTCAAAAATAAGTTAAGTATCTATGTAGACAAAAACCAAAATGGAAGCATCCAGCCATAAGTCGTGGTTGAAGTGACAGATGAACTCTGAGCACTTCTGGGTTCTGAATCCAGAAATGCCCAGAATGGGCCACACTTGGGTTTCTGTGGAGTAGAGGGGACTGGGAGCACCCCATGTGCAGAGGGATGGCAGCCAGTCTTGCAGAATGACGCTAGGGGCAGGGTGCCACTTCTCACAAAAGGATCACTGACTGAGCTGTAGCTTCTACATATTTAATTTAATACTGATAATTTTAAAGAAGATTTTTGTTTGTTTAAAAGAGTAAATACAAGTAAAGCTGGGAAGCTGTGGTGGCCAGAGGAAGCAGAGAAGGCAATGGAGACAGAATGTATGCTCGGGTATCTGCTGATTAAAATAGCTAAACAATAATATTGCCCCAAAATGGGGCAGAAGGTCTGTTCTCAAGTAGGAGTCCCAGGAGCTGTGTGGAGGCCCTGTAGAAATAAGGGAGTGAATGAATAGGAAGGATAATATGCTACCCTCTTAATTAAAATAACAAAGGGCATAACACCCACTCTGAGAAAGCTGGTCAGTGAATCAAAAATTATAAGAATTAATTATTCAGGAAATAAAAGCAATTAAATAATCCCCAAATGACCTTAAAATAAGTGTAAGTTATTCAGAGATAAAGGAATAACAACCATTAAAGTTTGTGAAATAAAAACTTGCAGCAATGAATCAATGACAAATATATATATAAAAAACTAATTCAAAAAAACCTAGAAATAAAAAATAGAGTAATTGAGATTAGAAACACAATGAATGGAATAAATTCTAGATTGATAACAATCAAAGAGAATTACTGAATTTGAAAACAGTACTGAAGAATTTACCTAGAAAAAAGAACAGAAATAGAGAGAGAAAAATACTGCATAAATGTTAAGTGAAAAAGAACATGGATTGAAGAGGTCCCATATTGGTTTTTTTCCCATAACACATCCCACCACAAATCCCTGTTGAGAGAACTACTAAATGATGTACTTCACCGAGAAAAAAAGGAAACCTAGAATAAGAAATGAGAAGGAAGAAACAGTGATGACCAAAGGAGTGGATGAAAATATATTGGTGAATCAAATTTTGACAATTTAAGAATAACATTTTTGTTTGTTTAAAAGAAAGTTGAAAAAAAATTAAACAGTAAATACAAGGAGGATGAAAGGGATGGAGTATGGTGAGTAATGTACACAAAGATCATTGTCCTGTTTGGAAGGATAGGGATACTGGATTACTTTCAACTTTAAAGATAATATATAATTTAACATTTATGTTAAAGTAATTACCAAAATAAAAGAAATGAAATCTATGGCTTCAAAAGCATTAGAGAAGGAAAAGAGGAACAAAGATATTTTTATCAATCTTAAAGAAGAGATGAAAGGGGAAGAAAGGGAAAAGAAAAAAAAAGGGAGGGGGTGAGAAAGATAATACACCGAAGATGCAGGTGTAAACAGTAGAAATTAATCCAAATATATCAGTTATTGCAATAATTATTAATAGATCAAACTCAACCTCTCTAAAAGGAAAGACAACCAGACTTGATTAAAATAAACAAATGTTTATGAAAGACACAGCTAAACAAAAGTACATGGAACTATTGAAAATAAAAATAAAAAAAGTATAACACGCAAATAAATACTAATAAATAGAAGACTGGTTTAGTAATATTGTCAAAGTAACATTAAAGACAAAACCTTAATGATAAAGAAGCATACTTTACAATGGTGAACCTTTCCAAGAAGAGATAAAAATTTGAATTTGTATGAACCTAACAATATAGCTTCAATATTTATAAAGAAAATGAACAGAATTATAAGAAAATATGAACAAATAAATATAGAGGGAGATTTAAATGCAACTGTATGAAATAAAACAAGCAAAAACATTTAGTAAGAATATATAAGATTTAAACAACACAAAGTTTCAGTGATAAATCTTTAAAAATTAAATTTAATATATGTGAAACATTTACAAGTTTATTGAAATGGGTCTCAATAAATTTAAAAGGATATGTCATAGAAAGTATGATTTCTGACCAATAATAGAACAACCTCTGAAAAAAATCCCCAAGTACTTGGAAACAAAAGAGCACACTTCTAAGTAACCTATGGATCAAAAAAGAAATCTGAAGGGAAATTAGAAACTATTTTTAAACTGAATGAAAATGAAAACAGTATATTCAATTTGTGGGAACACTGAAGCCATGCTTAGAGGAAAATCTGTAGGACTAAAAATCTTATCAGAGAAGAATAAAGGTCTCAAATCGATGACTTCCATTTCTATCTTAAAAAACTAGAAAAGAAGAGCAAATTAGACTTAAAATAAGTAGAAGAAAGGAAATAATAGAATAGGAAAGAAGCCAATAAAATAGAGAATCAATGAAACTGAAAGGTTGTTCATTGAGAAGATGAATAAAATTGATAACTCTACTATCCTGATCAGGGAAGGAACACACAGTTACTAAATAGGGAATAAGAGAGGTAACATGACTCCAGATTCTACAGATATTAAAATGATAATATGGAAATATTATGAAACAATTTTATGCCAATTAATTTGACCATTAGATGAAATGTATAAATTCCATGAAAGACTCAAACCATCAGAGCTTTGTCAAAAAGTAGATAAACTGAATATCTTGTATCTATTAAGGAAATTGAATTTGTAGTTAAAAAACTTCCCACAAAGAAAACTTCAGGCCCAGATGGCTTTACTGGTGAAGTCTGCCAAATACTTAAGGGAGAAAAAATTTTACACAAATTCTTCCAGAAAACTTAACAGCAGAAAGTAATCCCAAAATATTTCAAATGTGTCTAATGTTACTTAATACTAAGTCCAGACAAAGACATTATGATAATGTAATGTAAAGAACATAGGACCAAAAATTCTAAAAAAAGAAAAAATTCAGCAATTAGAATAACAATCTATAATAAGTATAATATATCATGACCAGGGGAGGTTTGCATCAGGAATGCAGTGCTGGTTCAACAACATAAGAAAAGAAGCAAAAGGCGTTTGTATGGATAGGAACAAGTAAACTTGTCTTCATTCACAGACATGACCGTTGATATAGAAGTGCTATGTGATTTACAGCAAAGCTACTAGAACTAGTGAGTTTATTAGGTTTCAGAAAGAACATCAATATATAAAAATCAATTCTGTATCTATATACTAGCAATAAACAATTTGAAATTTAAAAAGAGAAAACAGTACCATTTATAGTAGTATCAAAAACTACCAAATGCTTAGATATAAGTTTTTCAAAAGATATGCCAGACATGTACAATGAAAACTAGAAAATATTGCTGAGTGAAATTAAAGTAGAATCAAAGAAAAGGAAAAATATTCTGTTCAGAGGTTATAAGACTCAGTATTGTCGAAGTTTCAACTATCCCTAAACTGATCCACAGATTCAATGTAATACCAATCAAAATCCAGCAGGCTTAAAAAAAAACATTTTGTAAATTAAGAAAATACAAACAACACTATAGCAAAGTTGGCAGTTGATAAACTGTATCATGGGGAGACTACACATATACATTATTTGTGATTCTATATTTGAAATTCACCTACTTGTTAAAATTTCTTTGTAACCCTCCAAATCAATACCCACTGTGCTTTTATGATTATTAAGGGACATATGCAGAACAGCAAAAAATTTGAATCATTTAAAGTACATGTTCTCAGCTGAGGTAGGACAAGGTGACACTCTACCTTTATTTCAATGGTCATGCTGTCAGGAAGTGTCCTTTTCATGGTCTGGTTAGCACCACATTTTTGTATTTTTTGCGCTTTTTGTTCATAATTTCATGTTTAAAATGCTCCCAAGTGCTGTCTTGGGGGCCAAAGTGCTATCTAGTATTCTTAAGTGTTCCTAAGTGCAAGATGGCTATGATGTACCTTATGGAGTGTTCAGGCATACAACTTTATAGCACCATCAATAATGAGAATCAACTGTGTATAGATAGTAAGCATATGAAAATATACTTAAACTCACTGAAAATCTGCAAAGGCAAATAAACAGAAATATTTCATGTTTATCAGGATGACAAACATTTTATATTCTGACAAACTGTTTTCAAGATGTGAGGAAATAGAAACATTCATTCACTTCAGTGATAGTTCAGACTGATAAAAACACTTCAGAGAGCAATTTGACAAAATATAACCAAATTGAAAATTTACGTTTCCTTTGGCACAGCAATATGTGTGGCACTGCTTATAATACTTTTAGTAAATTAATATCTACTTTAATTGGGATACGTTAAGGACCTTGCTAATTACTCTTGACTGTTAAACTCATCAATATTTTCTAACCCTATACTGAAATCAAAGTGCAGCAATGTTCCCAGGAAATCATCCCATAGGAACTTGTATGTGTGTATGTATAAAACTATGTTATTAATGTGGTATAGCAATTCTGATTATGTAATAGTTTCAGTTTTAACTTTGTGTACTAAATACTTCACATGGGTCCTTTCTAACACTTCTAATACTGGAATCTGCCTTGGGGGGAGTCCTGGGGTCAACATGCATATTAGATTATTTTGGCTTAGACAGAAGTAGATTCAGAACACTAAATTAGCATATATATTCTTTAAAAATATAATATAAAATAAATGTCTAACATATGTGCAAAATACAAAGAGTAATAATAAAAAGAAGATCCAAATTTTTTCACCTAGCTTAAGAAATAGGACAGTAGCAATATCTGTGAAGCCCTCTGGGTGCCACCCCCCTCCACCCTCCAATTCCCCAACCCTGGAGCTAATCACTATCTTGATATTTGTGGGAAGATTTCAAACTATTAAATAATTATAACAGTCACCGGATTATTTCAATTTTCTTTTTCTTCTTGAGTTAAATTTAGTAAGATATTTTCTAGGAATTTGTCCATTTCATCTGTTTTCAATTTTATTGGCAAAAAGATGTGTATAATTTTTCTCATAAGCTTTTAAATATCTGCAGTATTCCTTAATTTCTCCTATTGCTCCTGTCATTTTTTTCCTAATCTTTATTACCTTGGGGTTGTCCATTTTATTAGCCTTTTTAAAAGTATAAACTTTCAAGTTTATTGATCCTGTTTTCTTTTCTATTTTTTCCCAATTCAGTAACTTCATCCTTATATTTATTATTTTCCTTTTCCTTTCTTCTGTAGTTCTCTTTTTAAAATGTTTTCTAAGTTGGATACATAGCTCTTTAATTTTCAGTCTTCTATCTTTTTTAACATAAACATTTAATACCATAATTTATCTTCAAAGGAATGCTTTGGTTACACTCTCAATTTTTGCCATGTGGAATTTTTGTTCTTTTTATCGTGATTTTCATTTTTGTTTCTTCTTCAAGAGTTATTTAGAAGTATGCTTTCAAATTTCCAAGCACATGGCTTTTTGTAACTATCTTTTGATTTCCAACTTAACATGATCCTAATGATAACAATATTTTGAAATTTCTTGACATTCTTTTATGGACTACTAAGAGGCCAATTCTCATAAATATCTCTGTTTGAAGAATGTGAATTTTCCTACTGATAAGTGTAAAGTTTGAAATATGTTCCACAAAACAAGTGTTTATTATGTGGGTCAATCTTGGATATACTTACTTTTGTCTGCATACTTTATCAATTATTGTGAGAGGTACGTTAGAATTCCTCAGTATATTGGTTGATTTATTGATTTTTCTTTATTAATTTGGAAATTGTTATGTCTGAATATTGAAGCTGTGTTTTTTCTAAAATAGTAGACAGTGTTTTTAGAGAAGCTTTAGGTTTACAGAAAATTGAGCAGATAATTCAGAGATGTCACATACCCTCTCTCTTTCCCCTGTTCACATTTTCCCCTATTATTAATATCTTTTATTACTGTGGTACATTTGCTACAATTAGTGAACCAATATTGATACACTGTATTAACCAAAGTCCAAAGTTTAGGGCTCACTCTTTGTCTGTGGGTTCTATGGGTTCTGACAAATGTATAATGTCATTATCCACCATTACACATTTGCACACAAAAGTTTCACTGCCTACAAATCCCCTATGCTACACCTGTTCATCCCCTACTCCCCAAATTTTGGCAACCACTGATTTTCTTTTCCTTTTCCTATAGTTCTGCCTTTTATAGAATATCATATAGTTGGAATCATACAGTATCGAGCCTTTTCAGGCTGGCCCCTTTCACCAAGAAATATGCATTTACGTTTCCTTCATGTCTTTTTGTTTAACTTTTGTGTTTCTTCCTTGGTCAGTCTTGGGAGGTTGTATCTTTCTAGCAAGTTGTCCATTTCTTCCAGGTTTTCCAGCTTGTTGGCATATAGGTTTTCATAGTAGTCTTTAATAATTCTTTGTATTTCTGTGGAGTCTGTCATGATTTTTCCATTCTCATTTCTGATTCTGTTGATTTGTGTTGATTCTTTTTTTCTCTTAATAAGTTTGGCTAGAGGCTTATCTATTTTGTTTATTTTCTCAAAGAACCAGCTCTTGGTTCCGTTGATTTTTTCTATTGTTTTATTCTTCTCAATTTTGTTTATTTCTTCTCTGATCTTTATTATGTGCCTCCTTCTGCTGACTTTAGGCCTCATTTGTTCTTCTTTTTCCAGTTTCGATAATTGTGATGTTAGACTATGCATTTGGGATTGTTCTTCCTTCTTCAAATGTGCCTGGATTGCTATATACTTTCCTCTTAAGACTGCTTTTGCTGTGTCCCACAGAAGTTGGGGCTTAGTGTTGTTGTTGTCATTTGTTTCTATATATTCCTTGATCTCTATTTTGATTTGTTCATTGATCCATTGATTATTTAGTAGCATGTTGTTAAGCCTCCATGTGTTTGTGAGCCTTTTTGTTTTCTTTGTAGAATTTATTTCTAGTTTTATACCTTTGTGGTCTGAAAAATTGGTTGGTAGAATTTCAATATTTTGGAATTTACTGAGGCTCTTTTTGTGAGCTAGTACGTGGTCTATTCTGGAGAATGTTCCATGTGCACTTGAGAAGAATGTATATCCTGTTGCTTTTGGATGTAGAGTTCTATAGATGTCTATTAGGTCCATCTCTTCTAGTGTGTTGTTCAGTGCCTGTGTGTCCTTACTTATTTTCTGCCCGGTAGATCTATCCTTTGGGGTGAGTGGTGTGTTGAAGTCTCCTACAATGAATGCATTGCAGTCTATTTCCCTCTTTAGTTCTGTTAGTATTTGTTTCACATATGCTGGTGCTCCTGTGTTGGGTGCATATATATTTAGAATGGTTATATCCTCTTGTTGGACTGAGCCCTTTATCATTATGTAGTATCCTTCTTTATCTCTTGTTACTTTCTTTGTTTTGAAGTCTATTTTGTCTGATATTAGTACTGCAACCCCTGCTTTCTTCTCACTGTTGTTTGCCTGAAATATGTTTTTCCATCCCTTGACTTTTAGTCTATGCTTGTCTTTGGGTTTAAGGTGAGATTCTTGTAAGCAGCATATAGATGGGTCTTGCTTTTTTATCCATTCTATTACTCTGTGTCTTTTGATTGGTGCATTAAGTCCATTTACATTTAGGGTGACTATTGAGAGATATGTACTTATTGCCATTGCAGGCTTTAGATTCTTGGTTACCAAAGGTTTCAAGGTTAGCTTCTTTAGTATCTTACTGCCTAACTTAGCTCTCTTATTGAGCTGTTATATACACTGTCTGGAGATTCTTTTCTTCTCTCCCTTCTTATTCCTCCTCCTCCATTCTTCATATGTTGTGTGTTTTGTTCTGTGCTCTTTTTAGGGGTGCTCCTATCTAGAGCAGTCCCTGTAGGATGCCCTGTAGAGGTAGGTGGTTTGTGGGAAGCAAATTCCCTCAGCTTTTGCTTGTCTGGGAATTGTTTAATCCCACCATCATATTTAAATGATAGTCGTGCTGGATACAGTATCCTTGGTTCAAGGCCCTTCTGTTTCATTGCATTAAGTATATCATGCCATTCTCTTCTGGCCTGTAGGGTTTCTGTCGAGAAGTCTGATGTTAGCCTGATGGGTTTTCCTTTATAGGTGACCTTTTTTTCTCTAGCTGCCTTTAAAACTCTTTCCTTGTCCTTGATCCTTGCCATTTTAATTACTATGTGTGTTGGTGTTGTCCTCCTTGGATCCTTTCTGTTGGGGGTTCTGTGTAATTCCATGGTCTGTTCGATTATTTCCTCCCCCAGTTTGGGGAAGTTTTCAGCAATTATTTCTTCAAAGAGACTTTCTATCCCTTTTCCTCTTTCTTCTTCTTCTGGTACCCCTATAATACAAATATTATTCCTTTTGGATTGGTCACATAGTTCTCTTAGTGTTGTTTCATTCCTGGAGATCCTTTTATCTCTCTCTATGTCAGCTTCTATACGTTCCTGTTCTCTGGCTTCTATTCCTTCAATGGCCTCTTGCATCTTATCCATTCTGCTTATAAACCCTTCCAGGGATTGTTTCACTTCTGTGATCTCCTTCTTGACATCTGTGATCTCCCTCCGGACTTCATCCCATTGCTCTTGCATTTTTCTCTGCATCTCTGTCAGCATGTTCATGATTTTTATTTTGAATTCTTTTTCAGGAGGACTGGTTAGGTCTGTCTCCTTCTCAGGTGTTGTCTCTGTGATCTTTGTCTGCCTGTAGTTTTGCCTTTTCATGGTGATAGAGATAGTTTGCAGAGCTGGTATGAGTGACCGCTGGAAGAGCTTCCCTTCTTGTTGGTTTGTGGCCTTCCTCTCCTGGGAGAATAGCGACCTCTAGTGGCTTATGCTTGTCAGCTGTGCGCAGACAGGGCTTCTGCTACCTGCCCGTTTGCTATGGAGTTTATCTCCGCTGTTGCTGTGGGCGTGGCCTGGCTGGGGCTGCTCCTCCAAAGTGGTGGAGCCCCATTGGAGGGGGAGCGGCCGGGAGGCTATTTATCTCCGTAAGGGGCCTCTGTGCTCCCTGTTGCCCAGGGGGTTAGAGTGCCCAGAGATCCCCAGATTCCCTGCCTCTGGTCTAAGTGTCCTGTCCTGCCCCTTTAAGACTTCCAAAAAGCACTCTCCAAACCAAAACAACAACAGCAACAATGAGAGAGGGAACAGAAAAAAAAAAAAAGGAAAAAACACACGATTTTCTTTGTCCTCAGGCGCCGGTCCCAGGTACCCGCTCACTGGTCCTGCGGCCCTGCCTCCCTAGCACCGGGGTCCCTGTCCCTTCAAGGCTTCCAAAAAGCACCCGCCCACCGGTCCAGCAGGGAAAAACGCGCGATATTCTTTGTCCTCAGGCGCCGGTCCCACGCACCCGCTCACTGGTCCTGCTGCTCTGCCTCCCTAGCACCAGGGTCCCTGTCCCTTTAAGGCTTCCAAAAAGCACTTGCCAAAAAGAGAAAAAAAAGGGGAAAAATGCGTGATTTCCTCCATTCTCAGGCACCGGTCTCAGGCACCTGCCCTCCGGTCCCGCAGGGAAAAATGCGGGATATTCTTTGTCCTCAGGCGCCGGTCCCAGGCACCCGCTCACCGGTCCCGCCGCCCTGCCTCCCTAGCACCGGGGTCCCTGTCCCTTTAAGGCTTCCAAAAAGCACTCGCCAAAAAGAGAAAAAAAAAGGGGAAAAACGTGCGATTTCCTCCATCCTCAGGCGCCGGTCTCAGGCACCCGCCCACCGGTCCCATAGGGAAAAACACACGATATTCTTTGTCCTCAGGCACCGGTCCCAGGCACCCACTCACCGGTCCCGCCGCCCTGCCTCCCTAGCAACGGGGTCCCTGTCCCTTCAAGGCTTCCAAAAAGCACTCGCCAAAAAAAAAAAAAAAAAAAACTGCTCCGGTTTCTTTCCACCCACCAGGAGCCGGGGGGAGGGGCGCTTGGGTCCCGCAGTCCGGGGCTTGTATCTTACCCCATTCGCAAGGCACTGGGTTCTTGCAGGTGTGGATGTGGTCTGGATATTGTCCTGTGTCCTCTGGTCTCTATTTTAGGAAGAGTTTTCTTTGTTATATTTTCATAGCTCTATGTGTTTTTGGGAGGAGATTTCCACTGCTCTACTCACGCCGCCATCCTGGCTCCACCTCGTCCTTCATGTCTTTTTGTGGCTTGATAGCTCATTTGTTTTTATTACTGAATAATATTGCATTGTCTGGATGTACCACAGTTTGTTTTTCAATTTGTCCTTTGAAGGACATCTTGGTAGCTTCCAGTTTTTGGCAATTATGAACAAAACTTCTATAAACATCGGTGTGCAGTTATAAGTTTTCAACTCATTTGGGTAAATACGTAGGTACATTATTGCTGGATCATAATATAAAATGGACTATGTTTAGCATTGTAAGAAGCTGCCAAACTGTTTTGCAGAGTGGCTGTACCATTTTGCATTCCCATCAGCAGTGAATGAGAGTTCCTGTTGTTCTTATATCCTTGCCATTTTTGTTTTGAATTTTAGCCATTCTCATAGATGTGTAGTGTTAGCTCATTGTTGTTTAAATTCTCAATTCCCTAATGACATGTGATATTGAACATCTTTTCATATGCTTATTTGCTATCTATAGTTACTTGTCTGTACAGATATTTTGCCCATTTTTAATTAGGTTGTTTTATTATACATTTTGGGTAATAGTCCTTTATTGGATATGTGTTTTGCAAATATTTTCTTTCAGTCTTCTAAATCTCTTAACAGTGTTTGTCACTTTTAATTGGGTTGTCTTTTAATTCTCTTACCAGTGTCTTTTGCAGAGCAGAATTTCTGAATTTTAATCAAGTCTAACTTAATTTTTTTCTTTCATGGATTGTGCTTTTGGTGGTATATCTGAAAAGTCACCAAGTCAAACCCAAGGTCACCTAGACTTTCTTTTATGTTATCTTCTGGAATTTTTTAAATTTAGCATTTTACATTTAGGTCTGTGATCCACTTGGAGTTAATTTTTATGAAAGATGAAAGGTTAATGTCTAGAATTGTTTTATTTGGCATGTGGCTGTCCAGTTGTTTCAGCATCATTTGTTGAAAAGACTATTCTTTTTCCATTAGATTGCCTTTGTTACTTTGTCGAAGACCAGTTTACTGTATTTATGTGAATTTATTTCTGGGCTCTCTGGTCTGTTCTATTGATCTATTTGTCTATTCTTTTGTCAACACCACGCTGTCCTGATTACAGTAGCTTTATAGTAAGTCTTGAAGTTAAGTAGTGTCAGTCCTGCAACTTTGTTTTCTTGCTTAACATTGTGTTGGTTATTCTGAGTCTTTGCCTTTATATACAAACTTTTGAATCAGTTCGTAAATATTTACAAAATCACTTGCTAGGATTTTTATTGGGATTGTGTTAAATCTATAGATCGATTTTGGAAGAACTGATATCTTAACAATATAGAGTCATTGTATCCACAAATGTGGAATGTCTCTCCATTTATTTAGATATCTAATTTATTTTGTCAGAGTTTTGTAATTGTCCTCATATACATCTGTGCATATTTTGTTAAGTTTATTACTAAGCACTGCATTTTTTTGGTACTAATGTAAGTGGTATTGTGTTTTTAATTTCAAATTCCAATTGCTTAGGAAAGTAATTGACTTTTGTATATTAACATTTTATCCTCAAGCTTTGCTATATCGCTTATAAGTTGCAGGAGGATTTTTGTTTGTTTGGGTTTTTTTGGGGGGTCAATTCTTTGACATTTCTGTATTTTCTCTGTTTGCATAAAGTTTAAAATTATTTTATCTTCTCAGTGAATTGAAAGTTTGTTATTATATAGGACTTTATCCTACTAATGCTTCTTGCTTCAAAATATCTTTATTGCTTATGAGAATAGCCATAAAATATTTTACTAATATATGCTTTCAGTTTTTGATTTTCAATGTTTCTGAATGTTTCAGGTCTGTCACTTGAAAACAGTACACAGACATATGTGTTTACATCTGTGAGTGTGCACACATACAAAATATGAGAAAGTTTTTATTTTAACTGATTTCTATTTATTGCTATTAAGTTCTAATTTAATTCCATTTGGTCAGAGGACATACTTTTTATGATGTTAATCCTTTTAAATTTATTGATAGTTGTTTTATAGTCTATTTTGATAATATTCTTGTATACTGGGAAAGAATGTATATCATGTTTTGGGGTAGAGTGTTGTATAAATGTCAATTAAGTTTTGAAATCTCTAACTGTAGTTGTGCATTTTTCTGTTTCTCATTGTAGTTCTGTCAGTTTTCCTCCATACATTTTAAAGCTCCACTATTAGGTGCATGAGTGTTAAAAATTTTTATATCCTCTTGATGAATTGACCTCGTTATGATGGTGAAAGAACAGTACCTTGTAATGTTCTTTGCTCTGAAATTACCTTGTATGAAATTAATAGTCACTCCATATTTCTTTTGACTAGTATTAGTATAGCACATTTTTCCATTTACTTTTAACCTATTTGTTAAATAAGTGCACTGTATTTGTGTAGTATACCTCTTGTGACAGCATACAGCACAGCATTGCTTTGTTATCCAATATGACAACCTGTGTCTTTCAGTTGGGATATTCCAAACATTTGCATTTAATGTGTTTATTGATATAATTAGGCTTATATCTATCATCTTTGTTTCTACTTGTCCCATGTATCCTTTGTTCCCTTTCTCCTCTTTCTGGCTTTTACTGGATTGAATATTTCTTACTAAGGATTTTCTTTTATCTCCTTTGTTGGCTTATTAGTTATAACTCTGGTTGCTTGCACTATTAAATTATCACAAACAACCTTGAAATGAAATTATAACACTTCCTGTAGAGTCTAAGAACCTTATGATAATATACTTGTTTCTCCCTCTCTAGTTTTATGCTGTTGTTATATAGCTTTACTTTTACATATGACATAAATTCCACAATACTCATTTTGTTTAAATAATCAATTACCTTTTAAAGAATTTTAAATGGTAAGAAAAAATACATAATTAACCCACATATTAAACATTTTTAATGCCCTTTATTCTTTTATGTAGATGCCTGTTCCCACCTGGTATTTTCCTTCTGTCTAAAGGACTTCCTTTAACACTTCTTGTAGTGAAGGTCCGCTAGAGACAAATTCTTTCAGACTTTGTATATTGGAAAAAGTCTTTGCTTTGCTTTCAGTTTTAAAATATATTCTTGCTGAGTACAGACTTATATGTTGGTGATATTTTTTCTTTCAGTATTTTAAGATGTTGATACAGTACCTTTTCATTTATGTTGTTTCTGAGGAGAAATATGCTGTCATCTTTACTTTTGTTTTTCTGTTCACAATGTGCCTTTTTCCTTAGGCTGATTCTAAAATTTCTCTTTACCTCTGGTTTTGAGCAATTTCATTATAATGTTCCTTGGTGGAATTTTCTACATGTTTGTTATGCTTGGGGTTCATTTAGATGCTTGGATCTCAGGTTTTATAGTTTTCATCAAATTTGAACATTTTCCAACTGTCATTTGTTTAATATTTTGTCTTTGCTCCCCTCCTTCCTCTTCTTCTTTGGGGACTCCTCTTATTCCTACATTAGGTTTCTTAAAATTGTCCTTCAGATCACCAGTGCTTTTCTCATTTCTTTAAAAAATAACATTTTTTTCTTTCTGAGTTTCATTTTGAATAGTTGCTGTTGTTAGGTCTTCAAGTTCACTAATCTTTCTTGTGCAATGTTTAATCAGCTGCTAATCAATTCTAGTATATTTTTCCTCTCAGATACTGTAGTTTTCACTACTAGAAGTTCTATTTGTGCTTTTCTTACATTTTCCACATCTTAACATTTTTATAACATACTGAGTAGTACAGTGACAATACTGGATTTGTTATCATTGTCTACTAATGCTAACAATTTCTGTCAGTTCCCAGTCTAGTTTGATAGATTTTTCTCCATATTATAGATCATATTTTCCTACTTCCTTGCATGTGTGATCATTTTTGATCAGATGCCAGATATTCTGAATTTTACTTTGTGGGGTACTATGCTTTTGCTTTCCTATAAATATTATTGAGTTTAATTCTAGCCATGCAGTTTAGTTGCTTGGAAACAGTTTGATTCTTTCAGTCTTGTTTTTAAGATTTTTAAGTGGGACAGCATTTAGTCTAGGACTTATTTTGCCTATGACTTGGGCATGACCCTTTTTAGTTCTCTATCCAGTGCACTGTGAATTATGAGGTTTTCCAGTTGGGCTGGTGGGAATGGGCAGTACTCCTGGCCCAGTGTGAGCCCTGAGTACTGTTCTAATCCTTTAGGGTTTAATCGGCTGCTAATCAATTCTAGTATATTTTTCTTCTCAGATATTGTAGTTTTATTCTCCTAGTTTTGGTTAGTTTCCTCATATGCACATACTGATCAATGTTCTGAGTACTCAAGGAGGATCCTCTGCAGTTCTAGCACTCTGTGCTGCAAACTCTAGCTTCCATTATTTTCCCTGTCTCTCATCCCCTGAATTCAGGAGGTCTATCAGGTTCCATCAGCATTTGTCTCTCTTTGCCTCTGCCTGGAAACTCTCTGAACGCAGGAAGCTGGGGGAATCACATGGCTCCCCTCAGTTGTTTCCCACCTCTCTGGGATTGCTCTCTTTCATTACCCAGTGTCTTAGAAACCTTGGTTTCTTTTCTTTTGTCCAGTTTTCAGTTGTTTCAGATGGGAGGGTAAATCTGGTCCCTATTATTCCATCTTCACTGGAAGTGAAACTCATTCATTAATAATTAATGATATATTTGGAATTTGATCCTACTATTTTATGCTTTCTATTTATCCTGAGTTTTCTATGTTTACTTCTTATATATTTTCCCTCCTTCTTAAGACAATAATTAGATATTCTGTTTTTCAAGGGCTTAAGATGTACCAGACCCTGGGCTATATATTTTCTCATTGAGTACTCACAGTGACCCAAGGAGATAGCTATTAATAACATGCTTCTCTTACACTTGAGGAAACTAAGTCACAGAGTTTTTAATGGCCTCCCCCAAGGTTATATATTGGGGTTTACATCCAAGTCTGTCTCCAAAGTCTGTGCTTTTTCTATACGTTACCATCCTACCACCAGCTGAAAGGTAATGTGGTTATTTCCTTAGTATGCTAATCTGTGTGTTTGTTAAACTAATAAAACAGTTCCTTTGGATTGAGTGGTCAGGGATTCAGTTGTCTCACTGGACTTTACATTCGTTATCTGTGGAGCTAATCCAGAGTAAGCATTGTTGATAGTCCTTACTCTGGAGCCAAGCATAAGTCCAGAGATACTTGAGAACAAATGAATAAACACATTTTTAGAAGGCTCCACTCTTTTAATTCTAAGCCTCTACAGTCTGCACACTGTGCCCATCTCTTCATGGGTGAAGAACAACTGGGCCTGCACTCTAGGAATTCTCTCAGCCACTCCCTGCACTGGTCTTTGAAACTGTCCTAATTGTAGGCTAATTTAGCCTTTTAGGAGGCATATTTTGTCAACCCTGCTGCACTTGCCAGTGGAGCTACACAGTGTCGTACAAGGAAAGTCTGACTTCATGCCATTAAACATTTATTTGGGACTTGTAGCTACTAATGTGACAAAACAGTAATCCATGAAAGGTAAAAACAGTGAAATCTCCTTTGAAACAGGCAGTACAATAGCATGGTGTGTCATGCACCTCATTACTGAATTCTGAACATGTTCAAATCTTTGAATCTTATGATATAATTAACCCAAAGCACCTTTATGAGCAAGGGAAAAATGGAAGGCTCTGAAAGCCTTCTAGCTGCCTAAAGTCACTGCTGTGCATTACACTGGGAGGGCTTAGCCTTGCAGACGAAGATGATGGAAACATGCAGCAAGCCCCAAGGCACAAGGCTGCTTCCCACTGGAGCTGTCAAGAGAACAAACAGGAGGAACGGGAAGTCTGTACCACATGGTAGAACTTATACTATTTATTCCAGCATCACAAGTGGCACATTAGACATTTGCTGTAGGGAATGGCCTTTGGATTTGAAATACCTTTTTCTATAGAAATGAAAGATTTTTGAGAAGGACTATTATTAAGAACTTGAACACACCATACTACCTACTGTAAGGAAAAGATAAACATTAAAATTTTTAGACAGTGTATCCCTCCAGCAAGCCAGGGATATGAGTGAAGAGAAATGTACTTCTGCATTCAGTACACATTTATGGAGGGACCAGTGAGTGTCAGGAATTGTGCACCAGGTGTTAGGGAGGAGGCCTGGATATGACCTTGAGAATTGAAGAGAGATACGTAAAAACATATATATGGTAACTGAGTGGTGTGCACAGTGTATGGGTGCAGAAGTGTGCAGTACTGCTTGGGAGATGAAGAAAGCTTTGCAGAGGAGGTGAGGTGAAATGTTTTCTGGGAATAGAAGGGCAATCTGGGAAGAGCCAGCAGCATGGTTAAAGGTAGGGAGACCTGAAAATAACCCACAGCTCTGGGAAATGGTGAGTAATCTAGTCACCTCTGCTCAAGAATGACTGGAAATAACAGAAGTGAAGAATGTTGGGGTGAGTTTAGGGAGGACATTGTCTGATGGGTAAAGGAAATTGGACATTATGCTATGTATTTAAAGTAGGGGAATAACTAGTTCAGATTTGTGTTTGAGAGGATAACTCTGGAGGTAGCCTAGAAGATGAACAGACTAGAAAGCGGAACTAGAAGTTCACAGAAATTTAGAAGGCATTACAGTGCTGGGAATGGAAGATGGTGTACGCCAGACCATGGCTGTTTTGTTTAGGTCTTCACTATTATTTGGTAATGCAGTTTGCCAGAAGACATGGTCTTCATCATTACTTCCCTGGCCTCATGACTCAGAGGGATGTTCTGGTCTTCTCCCACCTTTAGTGCTTTTGCCCAAACCAAGTAAAACTGTGCTCTGATTAAGTGTCAGGCAGGCCTGCATTTGAATCCTACCTCTTCCTCATTTCAGCTATGTGACATGAGGGAGATAGTTGGCCTCTTTGACCTAACTTGTCTCAACCGTAAAATGAAGGAACTGTGCCTTTAATAAATATTGACTGTTTAGGTATTGTAGATCTGCCCATCTTCATGGCCACTGCAGACCATGTGAGTGAGGGAAGTAGTAGTATTGGCTAAACTTGCGACTCCTCGCAGGGCAGCTAGGTCTTACACTTTTGCATAGACCATGATCAGTGCATGGTTGTTAATTGGTTTGTTTTGATTCAAACAATGCCCTCCAGTAAAGGATTTAATCTCTGGACACCTAAACTCTTCAGTGTAGTTCTGCCATCTTTCATGAATTCAGGTTCATGTGGTATGAGAAATTGCTAATGTTGACTTTCTGTGCATTGGTAGATTACAAGATTAAATTTTGGAGCTGGGAAGGTGTATAGATAACATCTGTTAAATTTTCTCATTCATTCACTTAGTTATTCATTCAGCAAACAATGAATGAGTATCTAAATGTGCCAGACACTGTGCACTGGCAAAAATAATTTAGACCAAGGCCCTGTCCTCAAGATGCCCAGAGGCTTTGGGAGAAGTAAGCACATGACTTATAATAGAAAGTACTACAGAGTTTTGGAGAGGAAGGGAAAATAGGTCTGTAGTGGCAGGGTAAGGACATAGAATCCACAAGAAGTTGACCCTTGAGCCAAATATTGAAACATGAGTCCATATTTACTAAGCCAATATTAGGGGTAAAGGAGGGCCAGAATTCCTGTTGTTTTTGGCTTAGCAAACCACCCCAAAACTTAGGAGCTTAAAACAATACCAATTTTCATGAGTGTTTATTCACATTGGTTGGGCTCAGTGGGGCAGATCTGCGCCCAGTGGTGCTGGATGGAGTCACCAGTGCTGGGAGCTCCGACTGGCCTGGAAGGTGCAAGATGGCTTCCCTCATGTTTGTTGCCATAGATGAGGTGGCTGGAATGATTCAGGTCTAGCTGAACCTCTCTCTCTTTTAATCCCTCTCTCTTTCTTTCTTCCCATGGGGTCTCTTGGCATTCAGTTGTCTAGTCCAAACTTTACGTGGTGGCTGGATCCCAAAAGGGAAAACTGAAAGCTGCGAGAGCTCTCAAGGTCTAACCCAGAAGATACACAGCATCACTTCTGCCATTTTCTATTGGCCAAAGCGAATTGTGAGCCAGTTTTGAGTCACAGGGAAAGGAAACAGTCTACACCTATAATGGGAGGAGCATTATGCACATGCAGGGATGGGAGGGACTGTTGGTGGCCATCTTTGTGGACAGTGTACCCCAGTCAGTCCAGATGGAGGGAACAGTATTTGTTAAGAGGGCCCTGTAACCTCACTGTGCAGGAGAAATGGTCAAAGCCAGCTCCTGAGAGCACAGGGGGAAGGGAGGTCCCGGGACCTGAGGAGAGCGAGGGAGTGGATGGGGGCGGGGCAGGGGCACCAAGAAGGATGATAGAGCCACGCAGGAGGCTGCACCACTCCTGGGCTGAGGTCATCTCCACAGCGCTCCCCAGGGCAGGTGTGGGAAAGACACGTGAGGAGTCAGACCCAGAGGGAAAGATGTTCTCTCAGTGAGGTCACGGCAGAACCAGGAGTCAGACCCAAGCCTTCCACTACCAGCAAGTTCTGGGCTTTCTGTGCAGCATAAGAAGTTTTCTCATATATACATATACAGATCTACAGACTGCTACTCTTATCACTTAGATTTCCTAGGATTGGAGAGAAGGTGCACTCAGAGAAAGCGGACAGAGATGGGAGTTAGATAGGAGCTGTGTCTTCCTGGAACACTGGCTCCAAGAATTCAGCTTGATCCAATGAACATTTACTAATCTTGCCCAGGGGGGCTCACAGTCTACAAGGAGACAGACATTCCAGAAATTAACTTCAATGCGGTATGTCCAGATAGTAATTAACCAATATACCAAGATGGGGCAAGGTCAGGAATTAACATTTGCTTTGTACTTATCACTGACAGGGACTGTGCCACGAACTTTATACTTGGAGAAAACTTGAGCAGGAAGACAAGTTAGGAGATCAGTGTCCTGACTAAAGAATTTGAGAGCATCTTAACCCAAAAGACCTTGGACTCTTTAGCTTCTTTCTTACGGGAAAGCAATAGGGAAATACTAAAGTCTAAGACTTCAGACTATATCCACTGGTACTTGTTTTACTTATTTCTTTCAGAAAAATTATTTTGAGGGATTAGATCAGGGAAGTGCTCAAGCAGGAAACAAGCTGGGGTACCAGGGTCTAAGATGAAGGAGTTTGAGTGTTTCTTGCCCCAGCCAGTGATTTTTAACCTTTTTATAAGCACCCCCAACTAGTGAAGCATAGGTATACCACCTCATTGATAGTGGTTCACCCCACCAGTGATTCTCTTGAGTGGATTAAATCGAATAGGACTATTTAAAGAATTACTGCTCTAGATAAAGCAGGACAAGAGAGTGAAGTTTATATGGAATCTTTTTACCTCCTATTCTAGTACCCACTGGCCTCTCTCCTGCCCTCCCCATGGCTGTTATCCTGTGTTCTATTTTACCAGATTTTTATGGCATGCCAGACAGTGCTTGGCTTGAGGGAAACAACTGAATAGATGTATTTTTTCACGAAGTGGAATATTTTTCAAGTTTAGTGGCTACAAGAGAAGACTTTTATTTTGGGAAAAACCTATCTGTTACCCTTTAAATCATGTTATGGAAGCATACTTACCCTGTCTCATGAGTCTCTTTGTGGGTTTGATGTGATTAAAAAAAAATCACTGAAATATACAAATAACTGTAGAATTTTCCCTCAGAACAAATTGATGAAGATTATTCAACATGGAGGCATATTGTGTTACAATAGTAAAAATAAAGGAAGACTTCTTAAGGTATCAAGCCTGAAAAATATAAGTCATCCACAAGGGGGAAAATTGTATTGGCCTCAGACTTCCCCATAATCACAATATCAGGAGACAATGTAGCAATGTCTACAATATTCTGAGGGAAAATGTCTATGACTCAGGAATATTAAATCTAGCCAAGTATTTGTATACGTATTTCCAAGCACACAAGAATTTAGAGAATTCATCATTTTCTCATTCTTCTTGAAAGTTCTGCATGATGGCAAACTCTAGCCAACCAAAACATAAATCAGAACACAAGTACTCAAGGAATGGGGAAGCTGTGCAGTACAAAGAAAAGTGAGCAATAAATCCCAAACAACAAATTTGGTTCTTAAATTTACAATCAAAACTATAAATCCTGGTGTCATGGAGTTACTCCCCAATCCTAGGAATTATAAATACAGCACAGAATATAAATGTTAAAAATCCTAATAGCATAAAACAAAATGATAACAAAGATAAACTAGAAGGTGGGAATACCTACTACCGTATTCACCTTTTATAGCAGAGAATTAGTTAATACTGTCTGAAATTGAAATATGAAGTTAAACATATAGATAAGACTCTGGGTTCTAAATGTTTTTCACAATCTCATTATCTTAACCCTTGGGAATTTCCTTAGAAAATAATATCTCCTGCAGAAGACTCACCTAAAGACCAGTATTTCTTCAGTTTCATTTTTTTCATTATTAGAACCAAGTACAATATAGCTTAACATACTTTACATCAGGAAGAGTTGCACCATTTTTTCTATCTTTTATTTGTGTGTCTAACCAGCTCTAGCTAGGTGTATATGTTAATTGTTTTAATAATAACTTTAATAATATCTTCCTGAGTGGTGAAAATTATTTTTGCTTTATTAATTGTGCTTTTCTGTATTGATTGACTTTTAAATAATAGGCACATATTTATTTCAAAAACAATAATGATTCGAAGCTTATAGTTAGGATATGAGCTCTCTCTCTCTAAGCCTCAGAGTCCTTGCCTGTAAATGGGGTGAATAATAGTACCAGCTTCTATGGGCTGTTGGGGGAGCAAACCGGAGAATGCCTAGAAGGCACATAGCACAGTGTCTGACTCATCAGGAACTTATTCCACATTAAATCAAAAAAAGGATAAAATCATGTAATGTTAGAAGAATCCTTAGTGATTCACTTTGTGAATTTTACCCATAAAAAAACTGAAGCCTAGAGAGGTGTGCCCAAGGTCACATGGCTAGTTTGGCAGGACTTATCCTGCTGAAGGCCAGCTCTTTGCACATTCCGTGGAAACGAGAACTGAGACATATACACTATACAACACCAAGTGCTTGGGCTAATACCCAAACTGCACTTCAGGGTTGTCAGAGCTGACGGGGATAGATCTATCATAGGAGGAAGTGCCTATATGCCTATTAGGCTAAGGGGAGCACTACAGCTGAAAATCTGCCCTAGGAAATTCCGCAGATGCATCACACATAAGTGGCTAATTAAGAGGTAACTGCTGTTAGCCCTTTTGTCCCCATCCAGTAGGAGTTATTCTTGTCTTTTGTCTCTGCTTTGAGATGATAAACTGAGTAGCTAGCTCCCAGTTGTTCAATTAATTAAACTTCCTTTGTGTTGCCACTTTGAGGCAATAAACATGGGCCTCTAGAGAAAACCTGCCTCTTGAGTTTCTGAGTTGTTAGGAAAAGCCTATTCCACCATTAATATTCATGACAGGGTGGGCATCAAAATAAGAGACCTTGCAGCGACTTAACATGCCGTTTATACAAATTAATGAAAATTAGTGATGCTTTGAATGGATGGGGTTTGCAAATGTTGGGGAAGGAGAGAGGGGAAGTGGAAGAGTATTTCATGAGCAATTTTAACTAAAAATACAACATCAAGAAGCAGCCTCCCAGGGAGAGATGTGATTGAGTGTGATTGTGAAATTTGTTAGGAAAGAAAATTGTCTAGAATTGGCAGCTTCAAAGCCAAAACAGTGATGCTATCATTTCCTGGTGCATGCTCTACAATGGAGAGATTAGAAAGTATAAACTGGACCAGGTTAACACTGTATTCTAAGTAATAGGCCCAGTCTGTCCAGCTGCCTAAATCAATTAATGATATGCAAATGATTTACAAACTAGAGTCATCTGTTTCCTTCCTCCAGGCTGTCTGTCTTTTCCTAATCCCACTCTTTGCTTCAGCTAAAAGGAAGAGAAACTATTAATGGGCATGGGTTAGGCAGTAAATTGCTTTCTCTTTTCAGTCTGAGCTTTCTGAGCTATGATTCAAACCATCAAAAGTATATCTCCAGCCTATAGAAAACTGACATATTCATTGTAGTGTGTCACTCCTCAAACTCTGCTGCCATCATTTCAACTAACCTTAATTTAAAATACTGTCTGCATCAGCTAGAATCTGTAACAAACGGAGCGCCTCATCACCATACTGATTGAACGAAAAATGTTCCGTGATTTAAATACCTATTGCTTCATCATTTCCCCAGTCTTCGGCTTCCATTTTGTCAGGCATGAAGTTGGTGATTAAACCCAAGGCATAATTATTAGCAACAGAGGAACCGTTGTCTCATCTTGCAGTTTCCTGACCAGGTGCAAGCTCCCCGCTCCTTACTGAGCATGTCTGTCAGTCTTATGAACAATCCCAGTAGAATAAGTGACTGATTTTCTCTTTATAATCACAGAGGCACTTTACAGCAAATTGTCACACTAGACCTCTACTTCTGAATGGTATAATGAACATTTCAGTGTAGTGAGAAGTTTATGTATTGAAAAGGAGTGTCACAGTCAGAACTAGGACACTGGCATCTTTCAATACACCTACCATAGCTGCCTGCCACCACATCGGCCTCCGTTGCTTCTGACAGTTGTGCAAAATGAGGAAGGGATTACAAAGCAGGGTTCAAGGAACCTGTTTACAAGTTCTGGCTGTGAGTGAAAATAAAAAAGAAACGTGTGGGCCTGAGCATTGTGTAAAGGAAGGAAGTTGTGGAGACAGATTTAGGAGAGCCAAGTAGCACAGGGTGTGTTCAGGAGCTGGAGAAAGAACACTTTTTAAAAGCACATCTCAGAGACTAACAAAATGAGCCTGATTTATCTCAAATTTGAGTTACTGGAATTTGCTGCATCCAAATGGGTGAACTTGTCTGCCAAACTATCAAAAAGAGATTAGCTTGTTTGAGTTGGATGAAAGATACACTCAAAGTACTTGTCTTCCTCTATCTGTCCCTACGATTAAAAGTTGTAGCTGGTTCCTCTCATTTGTCCAGAAATAGAAGCCCTGGGTTTTGAAAGTCTCATGTTTTAGAATTCAACCCAAGGGTCTGCAGACTTACTACAGACTACTTGTACATTCTAAATTTTGGGCTTTTGCCACAACAGGGATGATGAATCCCTTGAAGAGTACTCTCCATTACATCTTCTTCTTTCAAAAGCTAGCTTTACTAATAATATTCATTTATGTGGCCGTTAAATTTAAAATGTAGAAATCTTCTAAAACCCAAATTCTGATGAGGCAGAGCCTCTTCCTCTGTGTTTATGCTCCCTTTCTTGGACTCAAATGCCTATTTTTGAATTTTGAGGCTATAGTCATAATCCATTACCAAGACATTTTTTTTCCCTTCTTTCTCAAGGGCAAGATTGCAAATAACTCTAGAGTATTTGCAGGTATGGATATCCATTTATAAACAGCAAACCACATAAAAAATTTTGTTTTTCTAATTTACATTTTAGAAATTTAAATTTGTGACAACTTTAACATAAATAAATAGCTTGAGCCTCTGGTGACTAATTTTTGGTTATCTTAACTACTGGAAATAATTTTTGTTACTCAGAGAAGTGTAGAATGTCAATAGATGAATGGATCATTGCTGGGTAGTTTTGAATAAAGAGTCCTTCTAAAGGAGAATTAAAATACATAAGCTATAGATTTTTCACCTCCTTAAAAGTTTAAGGTAGTATTTTTAATGCCACACTTACATCCTCCCAGACTCTGAAACACTATTTCTTCTGCATCAGATTCAAAGTCAATGGGGTATAAAATGCTAAAAATCTGAGTGAAAAGAATGAGAATCCTAATTTAACCATTCATTGGCTGGTGACCTTGAACAAGTCATTCAACCTGTTTGTTAATCATCTGTAGAATGAGGGGTCATGACTCTAGGGTTCCTTTCAGCTTTCAAAATTCTGTGAATTTTTTTTTTTGTGCTTTGCAGAGTGGAGAATATATGATGCCTGCCCTGAATATGCGATGCCTGCCCTGAATATGCTTAGACTATTTGCTAATCACATATTGGAAAATAATACTAGGAAAAAGAATCCAATTGGCACACAAATATTAATTCTGACTTAGAAAGCATGACAATGGCTGACATTTATGTCTTGATACAGAGAATGGATCACTGTAAAGCAGGCTTAAACCAAGGAGAATATATTGTTCTCGTGTTATATATATGACTTGTACGGCTGAGAATACAGTTTTCTTTGTTTCTAAACGAATTTACTTCTCGTTACAGAAAAATTTACATTTGCAGAGCTTATCTTAAACTCAATTGAGTGTGAGATGCAGTAGATATCACTGTAGGTTCTCAGAAATTTCCTATGTCATGGTCAGTAAATATGAAAGGAAAGGAAGGAAGGAAGGAAGGAAGGAAGGAAGGAAGGAAGGAAGGAAGGAAGGAAGGAAGGAAGGAAGGAAGGAAGGAAGGAAATAATTAAAATAGTGGCTCACTGAGTATGTATTTTAAATAAACAACATTGTGAATATTTGTGACTTGAAATGTGCCAACATGAACAGAGTCACAAATAAATGACTTTGGAGGTTTACAAGTCTATTTTAATGTGACAACAACTCTTATGAGCCTTGTTGATCTCTGCCCCACTTGTGTGATATGAGTCATCCCATGACACATTACACCATGACAAATAATTTGACCCCTTTTTACATCTTGAAGAGAAGGAAATTGTTCTGGCCAGTTGCTGAGGATGAAGGAACTCTAAGGAACTACCTCCCCTAATCCATCTGTTAACCATCAGTAGTATGAGCCAGGCATGTGGGGAAATTTCTATCTGCCCTTTTGATTTGAATCAGTTTTAACTGGTCGCCTATGGTAGCATCATTTTCCAGAAGGTTGCCACAAGAGAAGCTGGGGACAGTGGCCCTGTTTCCCCAAATTGGGCAGTTCCTGCTTCCTTTTCTGGCAGCTTGAACCTTAGTATTCCTACAGGATTCAGGCTTTGTCCACTCTGCTGTCCTCAGTGGGTGGACCTGCTATGCCCTTTCTAGCTCTGGCCCTACACCCCTCAGACGCAGCCCCCTGAGAACTCTCTAGAGGTCTCACAGTTTTGATTTACCACATTTCAATGGTTTCCCTATTTTCCTGCTTTGCCCTTTCTCAGAATCACAGCATCACAGTGTATATATTGAGTCAGAAGATTCAGGGGCAGCCAACAGACAGGTCGTGAAACAGGTAGAGACCACAAAACAGCCCGAGACACAGTGCATCAACAGGAGCTTAACTGTGAAAGAATGAGTGCTAGGCCCATTGCTTACAGTGTATCATGGCTCTGGCTGTTTCTATTGAAGGGCGAATGAAAGGTTCTTTGTAAAAGCAAGGATTCATTACATTGCTTCCATTCCATATAATAAATCTTTGTGAAAGAGACAAGATTCAAAAGAGTGAAAGAACAGAAGGAAGCTAATATCTTGGGTACAAGAGGTGTGTATAGAATAGCAAGGAACTCCTGTCCCACCACTGGGTGGATGGGGGCTCTTTTGCTGACATTCATCGAGGACAGAGAGTTGAGGAGGAGTAGAGCTGCCTCAGAGAGCAGCACCTCTCTGGTCCCTGGCTTTCGGACGCTGGAACTGAGACTCTGAGGAATTGATTGACCTCCTCAGGGTTACCCAGAGAAATGTATGAACAAGATAAGGCTCCAGAATCTCAGACCATACTGTGTCCTTGTAAAACCAATAAGAACAAGGTCTTGGAATAGATAAGACTGGTAATGATAGGAATGTACTCCTTCATTTAAAAAATATTAGCCTGACTCTGTGCCAAGACCCATTTCTAGGATCTGGGAATATAACAATGAAGCAAACAGTCCATGCCTCCTTTTCTACATGCAACTAAGTAAATAAGGCACAACTGATAATGTTAGGTGCTAGTGAGTGCTAAGAATAAAAATAGTGCATGTACGGAGGGGAAGCAATATGGGTGCTGTTTTGTGTGGCAGGAAAGCCTTCTCTGAGGAGCTGACATTTGATCAGAGACCAGAACAAAGTGAGGGAGCAAGCCATGTGAAGGGCTAGAACAGGTCACATTAAACAGAGGCCCCGAGGCAGGACTCTGTCTAAAGAACCATCTGGCTGGGTGAGAGGGAACCAGGGAAGGACAGAAAGGATAAAGACTGGAGAAAAGCCAGGAACAGGTCCTAAAAGTTTTGGACTTTAAATGTGATGGGAGCCACTGGAGGATTTTGAGCAAAGCAACATGTGGTTTACTTTTGAGGAAGATCAGCCTGGTTTCACTATGGTTAATAGACTGTAAAGGGGCAGGAGTAGAGGCAGGGAGACTTGGTAGTGGTCCAGGAGAGAAACAACCATGACTTCCTGTGGCATACACTGCATATTGGCTCACCCAGATCGATTCTCAATCTTTTCTCCCTTTCCTTTCTCCAGTAGAGGAGCAGGAAAACCAAATGTTGCCCCTGCAGCTTAAGGTGGCAATATTAACATGGTTCTGGCCAATGAGATAGAAGTAGTAGTCTACTGAGAAGGCTTTGGGGAAATCCCTGCTTTCTTGCTCTCAAGGGGGACTGATAGGGTTGACAAGGATTCCTCCCAGCCCCTTTTTTCTTCATGCTCTTCCCTTCTTCCTACATGGAATGTGGACATGATGCCTGGAGATGCAGTCAGTTTGTGACCATAATGAGGGAATAAGCCACGAATGACAGAATAGAAAACTAGAAAGAGCCTGTGTCCTTCATGACATTACCACACCAATCCTTGACTGCTTACCTCTGGATGTCCTTTACATGAGCTTAATAATGACCCTTCCTAAAGACAGGGGTCAGCAAATTTTTTCTTACTGTAAAGGGCCAGATAGTAAATATTTTAGTCTTGGTGGCTAGTAGTTTCTGTCACAACTACTCAACTCTGCTATTGTAACCCAAAAGTAGCCATAGACAATATGTAGAAAACTGAGAATGGCTGAGCTCCAATAAAACTTTAGTTACTAAAATCATGGCAGGCCAGATTTGGCCTCGGGGCTCTGGTTTGCTGACTGCTGGTTAGGCTACTACATTTGAGTTTTAATTCCAGCCATTCTTAATTGACACACATAAATCAGAGTGGCATCTACTGGAGGTGGCAAGAGGTATTCGAATGCAGAACATATTCGTTGTCAAGGATGATACCAAGGTTTGGGGCTTGAAAAACTAGTTGAATAGTTTTGCCGTTTATTGAGATGATTAGGTTGAGAGAAGAGGGTGAAAAGCAGTAATTTTGTTTTGGGCATGTTAGGTTTGAGATGGCTACTTGACATACAAATGGAGATATCAGTGAAGAAGTTGAGGGGGTAAGTAGAGATATAAATGTGGGAGTCATTATGAATGGTTGGATTTAAAGCCATGGGACAGGATGAGATCACCTACAGAGAGAGTGCAGATAGAGAAGTTTAAGGATGGAGCTCTTATGTATCCCAACATTTAGAAGTTAGAAAGAAAAGAATGATTCAGCAAAGGGGGCTCAGGAGAAATGGTTAGATATTTTGGAGGAAAACTACAAATGTGTGATTTCTAGAATCCAAGTAAAGAAATGTGTTAAGTGTGCTTAGTGCTTTGGAGAGATGGAGTAAGATGAGGACTGGAGACAGAGCTTTGATTCGGCAGCGTTCATCAGGGCTTTGGCCAGAGAGGTTGGGGGGAGAACTGAAGACAAAACCGTGATTCATGTGGGTTCACAGGCAAACAGTAAGGAATAGGAGGTATCAAGATACAAATGCTTCTGAAGAGTTTTCACATAAAAATGTGCAGAAAAATAGGCAGTAGGAAAAAATAGCTAAAGGAGGTCATGAGAAATTATTTTAAATGGGTGGTTATGACCTCTTTCTATGCTGATGGACATAGTGCATTAGAGTTCTAATCCTGATGAACTAGATGACTTGAACCTAAGGAGGGCAACTAGACGAGCTGGTAAAAATGTTTTAGTCTGCTTGCAAGCATTAGAGAACTAGAAAGGAAATGTAGAATTGTAGCACTGTTATTCAGGAAAAGACAGAAATCCAGGGAAGGAAATCTGGCATTTGGGGCTGCTTTGACTCTGCTGACACGTACTGATTCAGAAGAGACATCTGAGAGGATGAACAGTACTTTTGAAAGCCACATGGTACTAGGAGGATGACAGGTGGGAGTTCACCTGTGGTGCCACCCTCCTCCTACCCTGCAGCCACTGGACTGAGACTCTGAAGGTCTGTATCCTGCTAGTAAGGGTGAGGTGGAAGCAAACCAACCCTCCCATGGTGAGGTTAGATGGCAGTGCGATCATAACACAGCTCATCTGCAGGAAACTCTTGAGCTAGGGTGACCTTTAGAGCTACCCTCCACTGAAGCAAGGTGGCCAGGCCTTTGTACCCCCATATGAATCATCACTAGATACAGGCCCCCCAAAGGAGGGGGCATATCTGGGATGGGGTGACTCCCAAAGAAGGTGATTTCTGGAGCAAGAATACTTCCCATGGCTGAGGACAGGGTGCCTGAGTCCTGAAGAGGGAATCTGTGTGACATAGCAGCGTCTGCCACATCAGGACGGCCACTACCTTCCATGGGCAGGGGGTGCTCATTCAGCATCTCAGAAGCATCATGGAGGACTTGGTTTTTTTCCCTTCCTTTTATTCTGCCACCTCGGTGTGTGGCTTTTTCTCATAGGCTGGCTGCTGTCGTGGCCCCAGTGTGGCTGCTGCTGTTGAGGTAGACATCAAATTCTGAAAAAGATAACGGTAGTCACTGTCTTGTGAAGTTTTTAGAAGTGAGGGAAATATTCTCAGGAGCCCCCCCCCCACAGGCTTCACTTCATATTTCACTGACCAGAATTGTGCACCTGCCTGTGCCTAGACCAACCCAAGTGAAAGAGAGTGGAACTACCCGTGATGGGCTTAGATTAATCAAGCGGCCTCTTTTGGGGTGAGAGATGTGGGTGGATGGTGAGTTAAATCCAGGTTCCCTTGAGACACATGGCCAACTGGTGCCTGAACAAAATCAAGATTCCTTTAGCAAGATAGAATGACTATTGAATAGCACGCATCCATGTCTGCCAAGTGATAAAAACTACAGATCTTAAAACTTGTCAGTTGGGTACAAGATGGAAAAAGAGCAGAAAAGGAGGAGTAGCAGTACACTGACACATCCGTATTTAAATCCGATACCAAGGCACTCGTGAATGGTATGTCTATGGGCTGCATTTCCCAAATGCCTTGTCTGGATAATGTTAGGGCTATCAAACTCTTTCTCAACCTTGTGGCTCACCAAAACAGGAGAGGCTTGACTTTAAAAATCTGTATAAAGCAACAGCTTATTTCTACTGTTTTCAGCATAACATCCTTTCCTATACTGCTTATTCAATGCAGTTTTGTGCTGAATTTTGCTAGGTCAATCTACATTTTTATGTAGAACTAACAGCCAATCTAGAAACCAAGTCTGCTCAGAGACCTCTGACACGTGTCCCCAGTGTGCTGTTAAGGTGCCATGCTGTCAGATTTGAAAGCATCCTGCTGGAGAAAATAACCTATAAACCATGTTTCCCTGTTTTACTTTATTATATTGGTAAAACTCTGTTGGGTATTATTTTTCTCTGTCTGTTTTCAAATGCTGATTACTGACATGGAAATGGACTAATAAATGCCCTTTCAAGTACATCCTACATGCCCTGAAATAGAAAAGCAATTCAAGAACACTCTCATGGTCATTATGTACTGATCTCTGTTTTCTCCTTTAGCTTTTTTCAAAACACATGCTCTGTCATATCAAATATACTGCTAAGTACACTCTAAATAGGTTTGAAAATAGGTTAAAATGTATCACTCTAATCGTACATAATGCATGTGCAATAGTACAGCCATGCCATTTTGATCATTCTGCACAAATGCCATAGAAATTGATTACTAAGAATTAATTGGGCTCCCACTGAATTTCAGGGACCTCTTCAGAACATAGAATTAAGTCATTTTCCTTACCAACAGTGAGCAGTTCTCAGGGAGAGTCAAAGCACTTAAAAATAGTATAAATCTTTCAGTCATATAGGGCTTTCTGAGAGATACAAATATTGTTTCAAGGGAAATCAGAACAGAAATACAAAAGAAAAAGAAATAGAAGGACCAAATTATTAGGAAGGTCATTTTAAAGCATGATAAATCCTGATCTATCCCCTACTAAGCTGTCCTTTAAGAATTGCTTAACAGAACTTTTTTGTGACTGTCAAGATTTCATTTTCAAATTGACCAAAGAGCTTCCAGTGTAGAGGACTGGTTCACTGGGTCAGCATGATGATCATTCATTTAGGATCCTGCAGTCCTTAGGAAGTAGGAGCTGCCTCTGAAAGCCAGAGAGAAATGTGCAAATGATCAGTGCAAGGGTAATGCAAAGAAAACTTGAAATAAATCTCATCACCTTTCTCTGGACTGGCAGGAAAAGCTGAGTCTTGGAGACCTCTTTGGCAATTTCAGGGAGTATCCACGTATGTCATAGGTGGGCTGCTTTTCAGTTAGGTTATTCCTAACCTCCCCTTACTCAGCTCTCCTCAAAACCAATGTCTCTGTGGTCAGGCTATTAACCTGGTCTTATGAAGAAGGTCATGGATAGAAAAATATGTCTCATGAGAAACCATTTTTCCTTCCAGAGCTATGGAAGATATTACTAATTATTAATCATGTCACGTCATTCCCCTATCCCCTCAAATTCAGATGAGACCTCAGAATCCTTCTTTTCAGTGGACTCCAATGGACTGGAAATTGACTGAGTGTCTTGTGATTATGATTTGTGTTATCTTGACCATTATTAATATTATAATAACAGAGAAGCTATTTGGGTTTACCTTTTGTTCTTTTTCCCACCCACTGTTGGTTATATAGTAGTTGATGGAAACCCTATATAAAATTCTCATGCTATTTTTTTGAATTTGCTATTGGTTTTACTTTAAATCATTAACTTTGCTCAATTAAAAATTTGCTTTGCAATTTGCTTTTCTCCATTGGCCTCTCTTCATTCTGCTGTCAGATATTCATGGCTTCTGTAACATTTCCATTTGTCTGCAAAGAAACATGTTCAATTCATTGGGTACTGTTTCCTCTGGAGAGAGCTCCATTTCTCTCCCTTTGGTGTCCCTTTCTGGCCCTGAGGTTCTCTTTGTCCCCAAAGATAGAACCTTCTGGCTCAGGGAGCCATGCCGGCTGGGAATAGCATGAAAGACCCTGTAGAAGAGCTTGATTTTGGTAGAAAGTGACTGGATAGAGTTTTGTTGGGCATTAAGGCAAAGTAGTGCAAGAAGCATCACAGAAAAGGAAAAGCTTATCTGTGGCCAATCTGCTATTCACCTATACAATATCCATTATGATCCTTCTTTCTTACTAGGAAGCTCAATTTGCTTTTGGGTGGTAATGTGCCCAGCTAAAATGACATCTTTTATGACTGCCTCTGGGGTGTTGGGCCCTTGATGACATCACTGAGCTGCTACATAAGCTCTGGCCTGGCAACCTCTATACTACTTAGTGTGCAAGATAAATAAAGCTTTTCATTAGTGAAATCAGTACAGCACTATTTCTGTTGCTCAGGGTTGAATGCAAGCCTCCAACAGTCGGGTTTCTGGACAGCCTCAGCACTATGGACATCTGGACTGGTGGGTGGGGCTGGACAATGTCTTATACACTGTAGGGTGTTTAGAAGCATCCCGGACCTCTGTCCATTCAAGCCTGGATGTGACAACTAAAAATGTCTCCAAACATTCTCAAATGTCCCGTGGGAGGAAAGGATGCAAAATCACCGTGGTTTCTGGAGATAGAACCTCCAAAGGCATGGATATATGAATGCATCCATGTACTTGAGCAGCTTCTGTTCAGATATATCACCAAGTCTTCACAGTGCAGCTTCTAGTTTTCTCTTTATAGTACTCCCCTCTTTAACGTCTTTGCCTTTCCTGTGGTATTGACAGGCTATGCACTCTTTCCGACCCACTGTGTCTTTTCCCTTGTCAGTTACTTTGCCTCTCTCAAATTTAACATAACTTTTCTTTTAACAACAACAAAAAAATTCTGCTTTACTTTTCCCTGAGATACTTCTTTTTTTACTAATATTGAGTTTGTTAGAGGTTTGGAATTCAGTTTTTAAACCATGAACAATTATTTGTATTTTATAAATAATATTTAATATTTATTTGTGAATGTCCAAAATATCTACGTAAAGCTGAAGAATATCATTTACAAGAAACTCCACACCATGGTTAATTTCTTGGTAAAATTCCCCTTCTTGATTCTCTTTCTATTGTGAGTAACAGTAGACATGCTGATCAAGTGGTGTATGCAGTAAAGAGAGGATAAGATGAAACTGAGGTTACCTGGAAACTACATGGGGGGTAGAGTGCACATATGCCTTGGTAGCAGATGGCACCTGTGGGCAGATTCAGCCCTGTATCAGGAGGTTGGCTTGGTAAGCAGGCTACAGGCTAAGAGACGACTCAGCCCCACTTGGCCTCAGCCAGGTATCTGGCTCATTGAATGTCCAGCATAATCAAATGAAGTGGCCTAAGGAGAACAGAACACACTTTGTTGAAAATGAAGTTTTAGTAGGCCATTCTGGCTTTTGTTAACTCAGAGAAAGAGATTCCAGAACAATGCTTCAGCCTATTGCCCAACAAAACTAGCATCTCTGGTTAGGACTGAGTTAGCTCCTATATGTTGTTTTTCAGAGTTCAGGAGGTTAGGCATCAACTGCTTCCCAGTTTAATATTTTTTAAATTATTTAAAATTTAGATTAAAAAATTATCAGCCTCCAGGTAGGGGGATGAGTAGCTTGTCACTTCTGCGTGTCATCACTAGGTCCCCAAGTTTTACAAAATAGTATACCTGAAAGTTCTTCCTAATTGCTCCTCAAAATTATTCTTATCCTCCCCTTATTCTTTGTAACTGAAAACAGAAATTTCTTCTCAGTGCTAAGAGTCCTCCTAATTAAGTTATACCAAATGGATGCATATTTTTGTTTCCAGTGAAATTAATAAAGGATTTGCCATCTGGGGTTCAATTCTGATATCCCAAACCCATGTTAAGTAGAATAGTTGATAAAATAATATTTATTTTTGTGTGTGTGCTATCTGAAAGCATAATGATAATATTCTTGGGAAATCATAGCAATCAAAGAGTAGTCTGTGAGCCTCTGGTCACATGGTTTTCATTGACTAGAAAACAATAGAAATGACAGAATAATAATGAAGCCAAACAGCTCAAACTGCCTCATGACTGCCTTAGGCTGAGATAAAAAAGCATACTGATGAGTATTACTGCTTCCGCTCCAGAATAATAAAAAGGAAAATCTAGGACTGTAGAAGTGATGGTCTAGGGCATCTTTACTTCCGAAATAAGAGATAATGTGGAAAGAAGTCTGTTGCAACTCTTTTACTGTAGGGTAGGAAGACCACTGGAGAAGTGGGGCTGCTTTTATGCCTACTAATGGTTCTTTTAAAGGCAAGGTGGGACATCTAGGGCCTGGATTCTTCAGGTGGGAGTTTAGACAGTGGTGTTTAAATTTTCATTGTTTGTTTCACAACAAAGTTAGAAGCATGCTCTTGGGCAATCGAAGTCCAAACAAATGTAGTTCAGTTTGTGTAGAGAAAATCCGGGGAGCTGATTAGATGCTGGTGGGCATGAGAACCAGTCATCCAACCCAAAGGTGGCCCACCATAGCACAGTGCCTCAGGGCTCTTTGCTACAGATGTTGGCCAGCTGGGTGCCTTTAAGCAGGTTACTCATCCTCTCCAAATGTTGATTTCCTAAACTGTTTGCATGGTGTCAGTGATGGCTGCGTCACAGGATGAAGGGTAGGCAAGAACGGATCATGTATATGAAGGACTTAGCCCTGGCCTTGGCACACACTAATCAACAAATATTAAGTAAATTGAGAAACTCATTCTTTTAGGTTGTTCAAGTATCCACTGAGTCAGAATACCTGGAGGAAGAGTCTAGGAACCTGCATTTTTAACAAACTCACCAGGTGAGTCTAATGCATCTGAGTCTGGAGAGCCATTGGTTAACCAGGTCCGTTCCCACCTACAGTAGGCTCAGAACCTTCTTTTGGAGTCCATTCTAAAGAGCGATTGGCCAACACTGCTGGGAAGTTTCTAGTTCACTCCCCTGAATCTGGACACGAGACTTCCAAGCAGCTGTGAATGAGGTGGCTGAGGGAAGCAAGTTGCCTCTCACTCATCCTGTGGGGCCCTGAGAGAAGGACAAGGCTGCTGCCCCCATCCAGGCCTGAAGGTGAGATCAGGACAGGAAACACCGGGTGGGAAGAGCAGGGAGTATCTGTAAGACAGACAGAGACGACATAGCTTCTCTGACAAGGGACTACCCCAGGGTCCGGGCATTCTCTCCTGGGCAGGTAGGTTCTAGGTCTAGGCAGAGGCTGGACTGTGGGCTCAGTTGGTTTAAGACAAGCCCTGGTGAAGGAGGACTTACCTCCCTCACTAACTCCAGTCTCTTTCAAGGGAGTCAGGCAAGGAAGCCACACACTCTCCTTCCTCATCTCGCTTTCACCTTCCAGGCCCCTCCAGAAAGTATTGCTTCAACTGTAATACAGCTATATTACTCCTGAAAATACTAATATGAATATGCCTTTTTAAAAAAGCAATTCTGTATGCTAGGCACATTACAAATCTAGCTCTTTTCATCTTAACAACTACCCTGTCAGGCAAATACCATTATTTGCATTTAAGAAGCATCAACTAAGGCTCAGACATGTTAGGTGGGAGCTTGTTCCTAAATGACAGGAAGGATTCCAACCCAGGTTTCTGATCCAGGTCTGTTTGGTTCCAAGGCTTGTTTTTTTCTTTTTTAATTTGACAATGCATCTAATTATTCTTGTTTATTGGTCTGCTTATTATTTGCCGCTACCATACATCAGTGATGTGTGTGTGTGTGCATGCGCACACAGATAAAATTAAATATGCTAGGTTTAACTTTTTGTGTTACTTAATTTTAACACTAACTTTATTCATGCTTATTCAGATGATAATCTTGTTTATATATTTCAAACCTAAAAGTCAGGATATATTTATCAACAACGGAATTTTTTTTTCTTTTTCATTTGTGATTGCATTTATTTGAAGGGACAACAGCAGGGAAGAATATTTGAAATTGAGACTGTCCCAGGAAATCTGAGACAAACAGTTGCTATAAACTATCAGTATAAAAACATCAAAAGGACTGTTGCCAGTCATCATCACTAGTTGCTTAAAAACTGTTCAGAACACAATTTCTCTCTTCCTCTTTGTTATTTATCTATTTTTTCCCAGAAGGAAAGAATATGTGTTTTCTTTCTTACAAATAAAAGTCAGGAGAAAAGGGACCATTAGCCACCAAGAGGAATGAGTCAGGGTTGATAAAGATACAGAGAAGCCAAGGACATGGATGGTCATTTCTCCCAGAATCCTCATAAAAAGGACAATGCATCTGCAGACACATCAGGACAGCTGGAGGTGATGAATGGCAGGCACTGGACTGGGAGGGGAACTGCAGACACAGAAATCAAATAGTTGCCTTATAAAGCAAAACAGGGAGGAAATTAATGGCTTACTGAAAACAAAGCAGCAATCTGGTGACTGCTCTCAGGAAAGCCTCTCCCCCAAGCCCTGGGCAAACCAGAAAATCCAATAGGAAGTTTTTATCACTTAATGGCAGGAAGGGGCCATTAGCATCCAATATGGCAAGAGGCGCACCAAACAGAAATATTCTTTACATTTATAATTAACTCTTTACCGTGCTAAGTCTGCTTTAAAAAAAAAAAAAAAGGCCCCCTGACAGTTTAAGGGTGTGAGCAGTGCGTTTTTAATGCACAACTTATCAAGATCTACCAGGCACTGAGAAACTCTCCAGCCAATTAACATCCTTGGAAACTGCTTCATTGGAAGAAGGCTAAATGGGCAGTTTAATTACGTAGGCGGCATATGCACTTATTTCTTTAATTTCTCAATTAATGGGTCTACAAATAGCTTGGAGAAGAATAATTCAGTAGCCTAACATCTCAGCAGGAGTCTCTAAACCTGTTAATGCTGGTGTTTTTTTTCTTTTAAAAATAAATGTAACTTGTGTCTATTGCTCCTCAAGTAGAAAATTATTCCTCTGAACAAATGGGCCTTAAATAATAATAATAATAATAATAATAAACACTGGGAATAGAGCAGTATTTAAAGTGGTCTACGTAAGGGACTATTTTTGGATGTCCCTGCAACTTAGGGGGAAATACGGGATCCTGGGAGAAAGAACACTGCTGTGCAGGGACCTGTAGGAGGACAGGATATACAGGCTTCACCAGTAAGGAAGCCAGGCAAGATAAATCACTGATTTTCCTATGAAATATGAAGATGAGAAATCCTGAGGCACCAATTCTTGTCTCCTTTGGAACTAAAGGCTGCTTCGGTTCTTTGGAGCACAGGCACTAACCTGGTGGTGAGAAATGGCCCTCAACCTCCAACTCCCTTTTCCTTCATGAGTCTCTAATGGATTTTTATCATTCATTCCAAGAGTTGAGAATTTTTCCCCCTAATTAATGAATGGAGCAAAGAAAGGGAGAGAAGAGATACAGAGGAAGGGAATAAGAAAGGAGACGAAAGAGGTGGGTCAGGGCTTGAGAGGGAATTTGTTAAAGGTGATGGTAGGAAAGAAAAGGGAAGCCATTTACACCCTCTTGTTGTCTAGAATGAGAAGGGCAGAGAGCCTGGTGGTGTCAGGATGGTGGGAGGAAGAGAAAGTAGACTTTGGGAGATATAAGAAACATCTTGATATTATAGAAAGATTTTTTTTTTAACAGCATGGCATATTGCAGTCTTCAGCATTGCCAGTCTCCCACTGAGGAGAAGAGGTTTAAGTCTCTTCTCCTTGAATATGATGGGCTTACAAATCACTTGTCACCAACAGAATACACGTGGGTAATATTGCATGACTTCCCAGACTGGTTTGTAAAAGGGGACTTTGGAGCCCCGCTGCCCTGCGGTTCCCACACTCTGAGGAAGCCCAGGCCACATGGTGAAGCCACAGGTAGACTCTCCTGTCAACAGTCCCTTTCCTGAGTACTAGACATGTGAGTGAAGAAACCTCCAGATGATCCTGTTGGGGAGAGCTGAGTTTATTTTCCTTGTTTCTTGTCCCCACCGCAACAAAGAATTGAAGGGCAGAGACACAGTAGTGAAGCAGAGTAAAAGTTTTATTTGAATAAACTCCAAAGGAGAAGTGAGCTAGAATCAAGGTAGATAAAGGCAGGGTTGCTTGATTACACTACAAGGGAGGAGGGGGCCAGAGTTGAGAAACACAGGCAGGCTTACTTGAATAAAGCAGAGAGGAAGGAAACATGGAGGAAAGGGAGGCTCATGGAACTGCTGCTCGGCCTAAGGGAGTAATCCTTGCCAGCTCCTGAAGCCAGTGTCACAGGGTGTCAAGTGTGTGGGAACTAAGTCCCTTCTACCCCAGGAGTTGGGGAAGCTGCAGAGCACTGGATGGAATGAGATTATGTTCTGAGAATTTCCCAAAGGCAAAGGAAAGAGATTTTCAGGCAGGCTACTAAGGAGCATGATCATATAGCTGCAGTCCTGTCTGGATTACCCAGGTGACAGAAATTTGCAAGCCCAAATCAGAGCTCTCAGCAGCCCCTCCCTAATTATCTGAGGTAGGACATAGAGAGTGACACACTCAAAGAAAGGTGAGTGCGAGAAACCTCAGACGGGAGGCGCACTTACAGGTTTGTGGTCTGGGGTTTTATAGGGCTTTTTTGGGTAAAGGTCAGTGTAAGGCATGATGTACAGGTGATTTATAATTCCTTGGAAGTTTTGTCTTAAGAATAGGGCTATTTAGGTGACTATGTTGGTTTGGGACTTCAGCATTCTTTGTCCACATATTTACATAGTTTATTTACTTCTGAGGTCTATCTCCTGCCCTGGTTACAAAGTTACTTGATTAGGGGCTGGAGGAAGAGGAAAACACAGCATATAAATTAAGTTAAAGAAAAAACTGGGCCTTTTTGCAGGCTAAAGTAAATCTTACATATGGCATGATCTAATTGATACAAAGAAGACATGAGCTGTGCTTGGAAACTTTTCTTTATCTGGGGAATATCCTCACATTCCAAGTTACTCCTGGCCTTTGGAGCTTCAAGTGATTAACTCATTAACTCAGTGAGTCCTTCCTGGCTCTCTAGTTTTATCTGGTTAACTCTTTGTGTCCCTTCTAGTGGACTCTACTGGCCTTATTCTCCCTCCACTCACTCATACCTATTTTTTTGCCTAACAATCTCAGCCCCCAACATTGAGTAGCCTCAGACAGTCAGGTCTTCAGCTGAGGCCCCAGATGTGGAGCAGAAATGAACCATCTCTGCCATCCATCTCCTGGACTCCTGACCCACAAAACTGTAGCAATGGTTTTACAGCACCAAGTTTGGGGTTGTTTGCAACAAAAATAACTGGAATCAAATAGCAATCAACATTCTTATTGGAAATAATTGCTCTCTTGATACATTTAATACTATTTTCAAACCTAAGCTTATAATGCCCTTACATCAGGGGAGCAACCCAAGTGTGTTCAAGCAAAATCTCCTAATCCTGGAGAAATAGGACTCACATGATTAATGGCAAAGCCCTTTGGATACCTAGACTTCTTGATTACATAATGAAATAATGCCTTATCTATGTAAAGAAGGTATTTATGAGTAGGGTAAGAGGCCAGGACAATTTTCAAATGAGTAGGAACATGAGCCACAGTTAGAGTTGGCCAAGCCTCACACTTGCCCCAGCCCACCAGCCTGTCAGTCAGTTCTCAATTCCAAGTGAGTTTATAGTCTGTATTCGAATCCACCAAAGAGCAATTGTGCAACACCCGGGGGCCCCAGGTCCACCCCCAAGAGGGGTGATGTTTCATACTGGTAAAATACTGTTCCTTGTATTGAACCCAAAGTGTCTGTTTATAGTTGTCACACTTTGGACTTAATTTTACTCTATAAACAAAAGCCTAATCTCTTTTTCAAATATTTAGTGGGAAATGAATAGAGAATGTTCATTTATTTGCTTTTAAAAAGTACAGTAGAATTTTTTTAAGACATAACAAAATACTATGATCACCTCTATACCAGTAAATTTGAAAACTTTGATGAAATATTCAATTTTATAAAGATTCTAAATACACCCAAATTATCTTGAGAAAAAAATGGATACCTGAGTCAACCAAATACTATGGACAATAATAGTTAGTCAAATCTCCCCTCTCCTCTAAATACTCAAACCCCAGATAAATTTAGGAATGATTTTGACCAAACCACAAAGCAAACTATAATCCCCATTTTATATAAACTATATCTGATAATTTAAAAAGAGGAGATAGCTACCCAAACAATTTCATAAGGTTAATAAAACCAGGAGAAGGGCATACAAGGAAAGAAAATTACAGACCTAATGTAACTTAGGGAATAGATGAAAAATTTCTAGGTAAAATAGTAGTTAATCAAATTGAGAAAAACATTTAAAAAATCAAGAGTGCCAAGCAGAAGGGAAAACAATGACTTTTCTAGTAGATGGAACTGGACCAATTTGATAGCAATACAGAAAAAAAACAACACCTTGATCCTTATCTCACATTATATTTAAAGACCAATTCCAGATAAAATCCGCGTAATGGTTACCTTCAGGAGTACAATTTCTGGGAGAGGTCAAGAGACACTCCTGAAATGCTAGTAATATTTTGTATCTTGATTTCTATTGTGGTTAATAAGGCATATTTAAATATACATCTAACTTACTCTTAAGATTTATGCAGTCTTCCATAGGTATGGTGTACATTTATAAAAATATTAAAATCTGGATATGGGGCATATGTTTTATTATTATACTTTGTACCTTTTTGTTTGAAAATCTTTATAAAACATAGTTATTGTGGGCCTCTATGTTCTAGGCAATGTAAGGAACACCAGTATGGACATGTGATGGTTTGATGTGATGTCATTAATGGGTTGGGTAATGGGCACATCTGTCCTCTGCAACATCTGGAGAGAGAAGTACTTGATTGGTATTTCTAAACTCAACGTCTGTTCATGTCACCCCTCATTTGTAGGTTTTCCATTGCTTATAGGAGAAAATTCAAAACTTCTCAGCAAGATCTATAAAAGCATTCTTATTCCAGGGCAGTCTCATGTTCCAGCTGTAGCTACTACCTCCTTCCGTGGCACATTGCCCCAACCCCAATCCACTCCTCTCCACTGAATGGGCCAGTAGTGGGGAAGAGTTCCCTGGCGGCATATATCTCTGCATCTTTGCTGTCCCCCATGTGTGTTATGCCCTTTACCTTAGCCTGTCAGACAACTACTACAAGGCACTGAAAGCCCCAGTTCACATGTATTTTTTCTCTGAAATTTTTCTTGATGCACCCAGGCAGAGTGAAACCTTCCCTTCTTTATTCTACTCCTGTGCCGTTAGTTACAATGGTTTGTGGTTTTGTATTACTTTAATATGCATAATGCATAAGCAACACATTTAATCGGTTTTAAAATTTTTCAATAAAGTTAAAATCTTTGACCACCACCTGTAATCCATGTTCCCTCCCCTCCCATGTGTCCAGAGGCAACCACTCCTCTGAGTTTGGTGTGTAGCCCTGGGGACTTCCCTCCAAAACTATGTGCCTTGGAGATCTATGTGTACTGTTACATGTAGATGTAGGTCCTTCCTGTTAACTGCTGTGTAAAAGTCCATGGTATGCATATACCACATTTTATTTTGCAATTTTCTATTGATGAGCATTTGGGTAGTTTCCAAGTTTTTCTAGCCCAACAATGCTACAATAAACATTTTGTGTCTTCATCTTTGCATATATGTGTGAACATTTCTCCTGCTGGCTCCTGAAAACTGAAACTGCTAGGTCATAGGGGATGCAGCAATTTTTAAATTAATTGTACCTCAGCTAACTAGATTGTGAGCTGTTTTTTTCATTTTCCTAAACTGAAGCTTAGCACAAGCCCTGTCATATGCATATCCTAGGACCCTGTGATCCCACTCACTGTAGTAGGGGGCTCAGGAAATGGGAAAAGAACCAGAGATGAATAGATGAATAAATCAGTGAGTGACTTTCAAGGCAGTGGATTTGGCTCAGCAATTATTAATATAAGACCTCCTGCTAGTAATCTGAAAGCTAATAAGAATCAACCAGAGGAAAAAAACCCTCTGAAATGATGCCATAAGCAAAGTGGACATTAAATGCATATTAATAAGATGATTTTAAGTAGATGGGATGGTGAAACTACAGCTTTTAGAGGGCAAGGCCCATGCCACAACATCTAACCAGGCACTGATGAGAGAGCCTTGCTTCGGCCAGGACAGTGGGAGAAGCATCAGGCTGTGTGCCAGCACGGTGGCGTTCACTGTCCCCAGTTGTGTACTAGTACCTGGAATGCCAGCCCTGCTCTTTGTGGCTCTAATGCTGGTCATGAATTCCTAGAACAAATGGACATAAGTGGATATTTTCTCAAATGTTCTCTAATTGTTTACTCTTCCCAGCTACTTTGTGAACATTAAAAAAAAAAACATTCCCCAAGAGCATACTAATGGAAGCAGCCTATTCCTGGTGTAGGAGCCGCCTCCAGTGTCGGGAAGCAGCCCTCATGCAGGACACAACGTGCTCCCGTGTTCTCCCGGGACATACCTGACTTTCGTCAGGGCAACAGAAAGGCTCAGGTGTCCATGGCCTGGAAATTTTGGAGTCCCAGGTACAGAACAGAACCCTCTTATTAGTTGGCATTACTGACATTTTGGCTAGAAAATTCTTCATGGTGGGGGCTGCCCTGTGCACTGTAGGATGTTTAGCAGCATCCCAGCCTCTGCTCAGTGGATGCCCATAACATCCCCTTGTTATGACAGCCAGAAATATCCCCAGACACTGCCTAAGGACTCCAGGAGAAAAAATTGCCCTCAGTTGAGAACCACTTCCTTAACTTAACTTTCCTGATTCCTTTAAAATCCTTTGAAGATGCTTTTACAACTTTGACATATTTGTTTAATATTTACCTTGCATATCACAATTTACAAAGTCAGTGTTACAGTAATTTCCTTAGCTATATATGGATGGCAGACATTTTCTCCATGTACCAACAACAATAACTGACAATGTTTGGGAGATAAATATGTGCTAGCTTTGTACTAAATGCTTTGCGCACATCATTTAATCCATAAAGTAGCCCTTTGAATAGGTACTGTTATTATCCTCATTTTATATTTGAGACACTGGGGCACAGAGAGGTTAAGCAACTTGACTCAGACTACATAGAGCTTGTGACTAGTGTAGTCAGGATGTAAACACAGGCAACCTGGCTCCAGAGGCCCACTCCAGACCATCACAGGGCACTGCCTTCTCTGTTGTCAAAAAGATTTTGAGATTTTTGTAGCTATCTAGGATTGAGTGACATCTTAAATTCTGTTAGTGGCAACTTAAACAGAGGGATTGCCTTTCCAGTCATTCAGAAAAATGTATTGAGTACCTACTCTGATCTAGGCACTTTGGTAGGTGGTAGGTTACAAAGATTAGTACAATTTGGCTTTTTTTGGATCCTGGCTGATGTGTAGGAATTGAGTCCCTTCCACCTCAGGATTTGGGGGAGCCACAGAGCACTGGATGGAGTGAGATATGTTTTGAGAACTCACCAAAGGCAAAGGAAAAAGATTTTCAGGCAGGCTACTAAGGAGCATGATCATACAAACTGCAGTCCTGTCTGGATTACCCAGCTGACAGAAACTTGCAAGCCCAAATCATAGCTCTCAGTAGCACCTGCCCCCACCCCCCCACACGAATTATCTGAAGTAGGGCAGAGAGAGTGACACACTCAAGGAAAGACAAGTGTGGGCAACCTCAGAGGGGAGGAGTACTGACCAATGAGAGAAACAGATAAAAACAAATAACATTAATAGCAGGTGATCTGTGCCCAAACTAGGACCCAAGTAGGCAAACTGAGACACAGAGATGACTAATCTTAAGACCTTAAACATTAACTTTTAAGAATTTGCCCAGGTTCATGTGGTGACTTTCAGGGCTAGAACGTGTTTGCCTAGCTTCCCAAGTATAGGCTCTGAGCATTGAACCAGATCTTCCTGCTTCTGGTAACCAATCCCCACAACTAACTCCATCCCTGCCTAACCATGTTCTTTCCTGTAATTGAGAGGCTGCTTGGGAGTTTCAAAATCTAGTTAAGGTTATCATCATTGCAAAGCTCCCTCCAGTAGGGAGATACATAGAGCTGTAGGAAATCTGTAGCTTTAGAGAGATGACAGATGCAGAGGTTGAACTGAAGAAAGCCCAGAGAAGAGACTTCCCTCACCTTTCCAGGTGAGGCGAAGGAATAGTGTTGCTGGAGTCTGAAGAGAGCGGGGCACCCTAGACTAGCGGAAGGGCCAGCAGGTCAGTTACTCCTGTGAGGAAACCCAGCAACTGCCAGGTCAGCAGCAAGACAGGAGGTGAGCTGGGGAACCAAACACCTGACTTTGCATCCTTCCCTCCCTCTGACCTTCTGGCTCCTCCTGTTCAGCAAACCCAATCAACAGTTGGAAAGTGATGGAGCCTGGGTACTGCAGTAGGTAGGTCCATCTCCAGCCCACAGATCAAGGCAGCAGTGGGTGGAGAACTGGTGGGAGGTGTTGAGAGTGGAGGCCCAGCAGAAGTAGGCATGCTTTGGGCATGAGGGGCTGGGTGCTGGCATCAGGAGGAAAGCAGCCTGAGACACCTCCACATTTGGTCAAGGGTGAAGCATGGTTGAAGGTGGGAGTCAGGGGATGGACAGGGTCACTGGAATTGAAGGGCCTGAGGATTAGAGAGAACAAGAGGCACTGTGCGTTAGAGGAAATCAGAGAAATGGAGTTCTCCTGAAGGCCCTGTATCAGCCAGGATCCAACTTTTAATGCTTAGGATACATTTCCTGGAAATCCTGTGAGCCTGTTGGCCGAGCAGTTCTGCGTTGGTGCCTGATAAGCAGCCCCCATCTGAGACTCAAAGTCAACGACTTTTTCAAGTGGCCTGTAATGAAGCTGCCGGGGTTAGCACCAAACCACAGCCAGCAGCTGCTGCTGCTCGTTAAAAATAAGTTCTCAATCTTTGACATGCTGCCTCTTTATTATTTATTGAGATGAAAATATTTGTTGGACCATTCTTTCTAGGTTTGTCTGTACAGCTTTTCTATTTCGTATCTTAACTACTGTTCCTGCCCTAAAGGCTGCTATTTGGAAACTTGGAGGCCAAGAATTAACTTATTTTCTCTGCTTTCTGCCATCTTATCCCTTCTAAGAGAGTAATGTGAAATGTCTAGATGATTGAATAGAAGACGGTCAAGAAGCAGAGGAAAATAATGTGAAAGAAAAACACATCAGTTAATATATCAAGCTGTATTTTATTCAAAGGCTGTGTTATAAGTGGGGCTACAAAGAATCATGATGGAAAAGCATCTGGTGCCAAGCCATTGTCCAAGCTTTATCCTGTCCCATTCCACACTGCACCCAAATCCCACTTCTTCCTCCCTTCTCTGTGCCCAGAACCTTAGTTTATGGTGTCTGCTCTGCTCTAGGTGTCCCTTGCCCCATCTCTCTTATCAAACTTCTACCCATCTGTAGCTCCAGGGGAAGGTATGTCCCCAGCCTGGGGCAAATAACCTTTGAAGCTGAAATCAGTCAAAGGGAGAAAGAAATGGGAGAAACCCATTTATTGCTTACAAGCAGTCATCTACTTTTGCTCACCTGTGTCTCTCACCACCAGCTGCAAAAGGACCCCAGCACACCTCTCAGGTCCCAGTGCCTGCTTGCTCCCCACCCACCTTGTAATCATCTATTGATATGGAGATGGACTACTGCTCTCCACCCCTTGGGAACACCTGTTGATATGGAGATGCACTAAGGCCAGGCAAGAGGTTCTGGAAGTATTGCAATTTTACCCACACCATCCTTCAAGGCACAGTGCACATTCCCCTTTACCTGAAACCTTCCTCAATCTCTACACTCAACATATTGTGCTTCTACAATCTGTTCTTTGTCCTTGTGTGATGGTTATTTGTGAGCATGTCTTCTCTCCCTCATAGGGCAAAATATTTCTGTGACTGAACCCCATTCTATGCATGGTCATCTCTCTGCTGAGGCTCTGACTCTTCTGAGACCACTTCAGTCCTATGAAAGCAAGAACATAAATAGGCTCTGTATAGCTTAAGTGAAAGGTGCGCTTTAGTGGAATAATACCGGAATATGAAAGAATTAGCTGAACACCTGAGCCACCAAGGCTCCAGAAGGGCAGCTCCAGGCACACGCACAGCAGCAGGGCTCAGAGGCCTCCTCTTCAGAGCCCTGCCAGGAGCATGACTCCTCCTCTGGTCCCAGGCTATGTGTCTTTCAGTTCCTGAGAAGAAAAACTTTACTAGCTCATTTCAGACCAGTGGTCGCCTGGATCATCCATCATGATGGCCAGGGGCACAGAGTAATGTCACACAGAGGGTGTTGGGACCACCCCTGTGTATCCAGGGATACAGGATGTTGAGACTTTAGCAGTTATTTCAGGACGTGTCTCCTGCAAAGTTGCCAATTAAACATGAGTCAAAGAGAATCACAACAAATGGAGAGGCTGGAACTGATGTCCATCTTGGAAGTCATCCTGGTCTCAGGGAGCTCTCCCACTATGGAAGGCAGGGCATATGGAAGGCAAGAGTCTGGGTCTTGCAGTTAGACTGACTATTCACTGAAAAACTTACTATCCTTGGAGTGTCAGGTAGACAATCCTGCCAACATTAGCATACTTACATACTAGTTATTTTGATTATCTTATTTAAATGATTTTTACATGTGAAGTTATTCTGTACCTGAATTTACACTGAAAGACCACAAGCAGTAGTGGAAGCAATACCACAGCTTTTCAGTCAGATCCTCTAATTCTGGTTTAGTCACTTAGCTGCTCTGAGCCTTAGCTTCCTCATCTGCAAAATAAGGATAATGTAATGCTTGCCTCAGAGGGTTGTTGTGAGCATTAAATAAGAGGATACACATGTAAAGTTCAATGCCTATAGTTTTTTTTAAAGTCATAATAATGTATGCATATGCTGTCCATTAACTGAAAGAAATACATAATGACTAAAGGCTACCATGGACTCAACCATACTTCTAAAAGAATTTGTATTTGAAAAATAACAGACATGTGAAATTCCCATTCTTCCAACACCAAGTGCAATGGTGTATTTCTTCTTTCTATATATGTATAATGGTAACAATATAATACAAAGCATTAATAGTAGTATAACTGCATTCAGGTACTTGGACCGGATTCCAACATGTATATATATGTGGGAGGGGGTCTTCCCACACATACTTACACCAAGCTATTCTCCAACGCAAGCAGGGTGCTGGAGGACTCAACTCAATTCTGCTGCTATCTGTCCAGAGACAGCACCAGATCCCCAGGATAAGGGCTGCATCCTACAAGACTGTCCTCCACCCCCCACTCCAGATGCCAGTTGCAAGCCCCAGGCAGTTACCTGTGCTTCTGACCTACCAACTACAGATTGGAGGGTCCCCCGACCTCCCCCTTAGGTTCAATTAATTTGTTAGAGAGGCTCACAGAACTCAGGACAGAGAGGGAATGGGAGGGGGAGGGGGAGGGGGAGGGGTGGGAGAGGGAGAGCTGTTCTCATGGGTTTTGTGAGGGCTTCATTGCATAGTCGTGACTGACTAAATTATTGGCCATTGGCTGATTCAACCTCCAGCCCCTGCCCTTGGGTGTGGGTCCAAAAGTCTCTCATTAACATGACAAAACATCTGTTTCACCTTTAAGACTCTGCAGTATTTTCAGGAACTGTGGATGAAGACCAAATATACCTGGGAAATATATATGTGGTCATATGAATGACCACATATGTATTTCTTATAACTCATTATATCACAACATGTAAGTACCAGGTATTGCATTTGTTCAGTGTATAATACAATGCTTAGGGTCCTTGTGAAGTCTCTGATCTCATTCAATAAACAGATTTAGGAATTTCTCCTAAGGTGAGAGTCAACCCTCCCACCACCTCAGGGAAGTCTGGAGGTGGAAGCTCCTGCTGCTCACTCCAGTGGCATGATGAGCCTCACACCTCCTGGTACCCTTGAGTGCTTGCTCTCACTCTTGTTACCTCTGAGCTGCTCATCATCCTCCAGCCAGGGCATGCCTTCTGCGGGGGATGCATTCTGAGGCTGGGTCTCTGTGACTCCCAGGGGTGGATCATCCATGTTGGCACTCACCTCCACAGACCCAAGGCCACTTACTGGGGCTCTTCTGGCCCAGGGAGTTTCAGCCTGCACAGGAGTGGCTGTCCAGAAGTAGCACTCAAGCACATTGGAGGAGGAGTTGGTGGGTAAGTTCCTCAGCCTGGCACCACTCAGCACTCTTGGGGAAACACTCTTGCCTCCCAGAGATTCCCCATGGACTGTGCTCTAGTTGTCTACGTTGTTACTGACTTGAACACACACTGGGCTTCCCTCTTACCCTGTCTCACTTCCCAGTACCTATTCCTGGGGTTACCTCCTATGAAAAGTATTTATATTCAAATCCTTTCTTCAAGGTTGGCTTCTGGGGAAGCCCAAACCAAGACCAAGGCTATGGTTGATTGGCTCCCTCAAAGCCACATTAGTTTTTTCAAAACATTAATGTTGCATATAAAAATGTTTTCAAATTTCACTGTTGACTTAGGGACAGAGCAAAGAAGGTGAAAGGGAGTTGAAGAAAAAACCTGTAGGCACTAGCTGATGTAAAATAGGTAGTAGAAATGAGTAATGAAAGAAGACACTTTCAAGGTTGGAAAGGACCTTGTTTAAGATCTAATCTACCTTCCTCATTTTACAGAAGTATAGTTGGAGGTCAAAGATCCCAGAGCCTCACACTGGCAGGACAGAGACTCATCTGGAGCCTCCCAGCTCTGAGCCCGCCTGTTGCTCCAGACCTCAGGCCGTCCACTGGTGTCAGCATTGCCTGCCCTGGGTCAACCCTCATTTGTTTGTGCATCTCCTTCTGCTTCTCTGGAGAGCGGGCCATGGTGCTAGGAGCAAGTGCTACTTTGTTGGGTTGTATCAACTGGGATCAACTTGCTCTATTAATAGAGGGGCCTGGAACTTCAGGGGATGGACTGCTCTTTGAGAACGTCAGTAGTAGGCCCACAATAATCCTATGAAGGACCATGTCATCTCCAGCTCTTCCATCCCCCATGTCCCAAAGAGCCTCCTGTTCTTCCCTTGGCTCACCAGCTGCCTTCCCCTCCTACAGCTGTGACTGCTCAGGTCCTGAGCTCTACCCAAATCCGTCCCTTCCTCACCCCAATTCAAAAGCTTTCTGGAGAAGTTTTTGTTTCCTGCCTATGGCAAACTCTCTTTTAAGAAGATTATCTTTCTATCCCCTGAAGCAACAATGAACTATTAAACAGTAATTACTTACTGTGGAAGTTTCCTATACATCCAGCCTGGGGTATATTCTTTCCATCCTTTCATGGCTAGATCAGAACTCCTACGAGTTCATTGTCCTTCTCTCATGCAAACAGTGCCTTGAAGGAAATATATGCAGTATTTTTAAATGACATAGTTCCCTTTCCCCCAGAGGAAGAAAAATGTGCCAGAAAGCATTCACTTGTTGTGAGGAACAATGTTTGATAGCTAGCATTTTGTTGGCCCCATAGGGAATTAATGATCTGATTTATTGAGTAGTTGTATTTGTTATGCTTTGCTGTGCTTCACCTACATGCAGAGAAGAGAAGAATGACAAGAGAAGTTTAAGGCTTCGTTAGAACTACCTCTTAGCAGGTTAGCAGGTCTCTCAGCAGCAGCACTTTCCTCTCTTTGGGTGGATAATTCTTTGTTGTGAAGGCTGTCCTGTGCAGTCCAGATATTGAGCAACATCCCTGACCTCTACTAACTAGATACCAGTAGCGCCCCTCTCCCCAGTTGTTGACAAATAAAAATGACTCCATACAATACCAAATAACCCTTGGGGGGCAAAATCACTCCTGTTTGACAAACTACTGCTTTAGGGGGACTTAAAATGGATGCTACATCACCAATTTCCTGTTCTATCTATCTCAGTTTTTCCCCAATAGGACTAGCCTTTCCTTAATTGAGGGATTGCCAATTACTGGTTATCAGATGTAGCTCTTTAGATGTAGCTCTTCATGTTGCTTGGGTGAGTCCCTCTTCCAGAGACTAATACAACCTGAGATCAGAGGTTTTTTTAAAGTTTCTACATCTGCAAAATTGACCATCACAACCCACACCAAGGAACTTTGGCTGAAGGATCTGAAATAGCAGCGCAGAATAATGACTTTACATGCTGAGTAGGAAGAGGGGGCTTAGGAAAAGAGACAAGTGAGTGATTACATACTCCTAAGTTAAAAATGACATTCTGTCTGACTTGATGTGTATTTCTATAAACTAATTAGCTCCTATAAGATCACTAAATGGAGGAACACTGACGCTGTGACATGGAAGCTGTGTTAGGTCGCATGTGGGTTTCTCCCAGAACAGGGAAGCCACAGAGGAGAGGGGCAGCATAAAAGCCATTAGCAGGAAGGAGAGCCCTCCGTTGGGCTGTGTGACCAGATGGGCCCTTTCAGCCCCATGGTACATTTTATGATCTAAATGCCCAAGGTCACAGGAGGAGAAACCATGGACATATATATGAGGTATATACATACCCGTATGCTTGTACAGATTAGCCGGTATACAAATCATATCATTATTAAAGCACATTTCTATTTAACTAAAATCAGTGAATCCCTTGAAAGCTCCTTTTTTTTGAGCTTATGAGGTGAATATCTTCCCTTTTTTACCTTAAATTATTTGTTTCTTCAAGTTATTTTTTTCCCTCTGAACTTGAACAGATACCATGAACCATTGTCGTAAATGGATGAGTGTTGTACAAGTCAACTGCTGAGAGCATGCCTCATAACTTAGAAGCTGGTTGAGCATGTTCTGGTGTGACCTGTGTAATGGAACCAGATGGAGTTAGGACCCTGGCAGAGTAAGTAACTTTCTCAAAGAGTCCACACTCTAGTTTCCATGCTTTAGTTACTACATGCTGTTAGTGAATGGTGTAAGGTGCCATGGGTATATGCAAATGAAGTGAGTAGGGAAAAGGGCTGAGAAAAACATCTAAGCAGGAATATCAAGGCAGATGAGTAGACATCAAAGCGGAAGGTGGTGTCACTACATGAGGGTCCTGGCAAGCATGAGTACTAGTGACTGTACTTTTCTACTTTCCTTCTGTCATTTAGGATATTAGGGAAATTCAAGGTATCTCTGGCTATAAGCAAATCATGCCTAGATAACAAGAAAAAGATGAGCCCTGATACTGTCTGAGCAATCGGTGTAGGAAGCACGGCCTCATCGAGGGAATTAGGGCTTCATTGGGAAAGGTAAGTTTCTGTCTCTTCCCCTACATATATACTATAGTGGGGATGCTCCTGGTATCACCCACATATCGGTTTTACTAAGCGTCATATTTTTCCAATATTATGATCCTGATGGTGACAGCCTGTAACCTGTGGCTGGGATGCTGCCAGGAGTGACTGCAGGCACAATAGAGAGGGTTCAGACAGGTCAGTGAGCATACGTGTACTCCAGATGAAGGGATTGTTATCCATGTCAGCATTTAAATAAATTCTTCTGATGCCTGAAACACTACCTGGAGAGTGAACTCTTGATACCTCTACAGAACTGTCTTCTGCACATTTGTTCCCCAAATCTGATTGATAATTACAATAAAGATGCAGTGGGGTTTCAGAAAAGTCTTATAAATTATCCAAGAGAGTTTAAATAAGGCTGACACTTTTGGGCTTAATTCACTTTTCTCTGGGCTCAAATTAGTATTGTAAGAATAACCATATAGGGTGATTCTATATAAGCTTCTTGGTGGCAAAACTGCCTGTCCAGTTGGTAGGTTTATTTTGATTTACTTTTTCAAATGTTCAGTACCAAGTCCCAAAGCTCTACTCGTATAAAGAAGATAGAATCAGAGTGGTAATAGTGAAGGAAACATATGGCGATTCCTGGAAGGAAAAACAAGGGATTCCTGAAAAAGGGGAAAAAACAAAGTACAATTGAAGGGTTAGAAGTAAACAGTCTGAATCGTTGTGACAAAATGTGGAATGTAAGGGTCTGATGGCATACACATCTGGGGCTTCACACAACCATCTGAGTGATGTGTCTTGTTTATATTGATTTCTGTATGAATTAATAAAGATAAACTTGACCATGACTACAAAGACAGATCAGCAACAAATGTAAATATTAAGTATTAAAACATATGGGAGGGGGGTTATGAGAAAATGATAAAGTATCATTGTATCATTGACAAAGAAGAGTAAAGATCAACAGTCTGCAGCCTCAGGGTTTGGAAGCATAATCCTGATTTATTCCCTTACTGTTTTTACTTTGTAAACACTGGAAATAAATGTATACAATAACATCAGCTACCTTAGTTCTTCTGAGTCCATTTGCTATTTCTAGTTCCAGCCTAATGGATTGGGGAGTCAGCAGGGTGGATCATAGGAATGTCCACAGAGGATCTATTTTTCATCTTGTGCCATTTGAACTGGGGGCATGAACCTTGAGAGGCTCCAGCCAGGACTTCCCAACTCCAGTTACACATGTATGGAGCTTAGATGTCGCCACTCTGTTCTAACATCCAGTAAAAAGCTGAGTAGACTGAAATATCAATACATCATCTCAGCTGTGTAAGAGAGGGGAGGACACAGAGCAAACCGCTGCCCCCATGACTGGGAAGACAGGTGGGTGAATACTGGGGTCATGGCTTTCTGGCTCAGAGATGCAAAAGCAGAAGTCACCCAGGGCTGGGGCAGGAAAACCTGAATCGTATTTAACAAACTGGTGGAGGCTCAGTGTGGACAAGTCTAAGAGTTGAAAACTCCTGATGGACTTAGTCACAGGGGGTTCCCACAATACTGGGAGATTTACTTATAGGAACTGGACCAGATTCCCACAGCAAATATGGGAGAAAAATCTCCTCAGGCTCCTGGTAGAAAGAGGGGAAAGGAATAGATCACAGCACTGTGAAATAAACCAAAGCACTCAGAACTTAACAAGCCTGACCTCAGGGAAAATGACTTACCTGGAACCTAACCTGCTGGGGTATTATCAAAGCCTAATTGACTTGGGAGGTGGAACATACCCAAGCCCAACCACTCTAGCCATCCTGTTCCACCTAAGCAGGGAGAAAATGAGAAGCCCTTGTGAAGTTCACAACCCTGAGGCATAGCCTCACCAAGAGACTGAGACCTCATCACTGGTTCTAGAACACTTCTCCTTCCCCACACTTCACTGGCAGTACTAAAGGCCTATATACAGTAGCTCCTTTGCCTAATACATCATATTTGGCTATCAAGAAAAATTACAAGGCATACTAAAAGGCAAAAAAACACAATTTGAAGAGACAGAGCAAGCATCAGAACCAGAGATGGCAGGAATGTTGGAAATATCGGACCAGGAATATAAAAGATGATATGATTGATATGCTAAGGGCTCTAATGGAGAAGGTGGACAGCATACAAGAACAGATGGGCAATGTAAGCAGAGAAATGGAAATCCTAAGAAAAACAAGAAATGCTAGAAATCAAAACCACTGCAACAGAAATGAAGAATTTCTTTAATGGGCTTATTAGCAAGTTGGACAACAGGTGAGAAAAGAATATTTGCACTAGAGTATCAATAAAGGTTCCAGGCACAAGACTTCTCCATGAGGGACTTTTTTTTCTCTTCTTAAGAGCCTTTAACAATATATTCCTCCCTAACAGAAGTTTGGAGGAATAATTAATAAAAATTGTGCAAAAACTAAGGATTAATCATGCAAAAAGATTTATCATGGTATCCATAACCATGGTAACCATTATGCACTTCTGGCAGACCACTAGAAAAGTGCCACACTTTTATCTTGTTTAAATCATGAAGGTTATATATGCTCAGATAATGTGAAATAGAGAAATTTTCTTTGACAGAAGTTTCCTGAACCTAACCTGCTGGGGTATTAATCAAAGCCTAATTGACTTGAGAGGTGGCTTAAATTAAATTTAAAAAGACTAGCTGGTTCTGAGTAAGCATACTCCATCATGTTTTTCCCACTAAGTGCAATTATAAAACCTGGAAAGAATGTGATGAGGAGCTATTGAAGGCCTCTGAAGAGTAACTCCTTAGAGGAAAATTTACACCATTAAATGCTTACATTAGAAAAGAAAAAAGCTCCAATAAATTTTGTCCTTAAGAAAATAGAAAACAAGAGCAAAATAAAACCTACACAAGCAGAGGAAATAAAATAATAAAGAGCAGAAATCAATGAAATTAAAAACCAAAAAACAAAGAGAACCAGTGAAATGAAAACTTGTTTTTTGAAATAGCAATAAAATTAATAAACTTCAAATAAGACTGACCAAAAAGAAGGAAGGAAGGAAGGAAGGGAGGGAGGGGAGGGAAGGAATAAGGAAACTAACAAATTATTATTATTATAAATAAAGGAGGGGAGATCATTACAAGCCCTGCAGATATGAAAAAGATAATAAGCAATACTAAAAATGATTCTTAGATAAAAAGTTAACAACTTAGATTAAGTGGATTTAAAACAAAAACCATGGATTACCAAAACTCAGCCATAATGAAATAGATAACCTGAATAGTATTGTATCTGTTTTTAAAGTGAATTCTTAGTTAAAGTTCTCCTGAAAAAGAAATCTGCAGGATCAGATGGTTTCATGGGTGAATTTTATCAAACATTTAGAGAAGAAATAGCATTAATTGTATACAATTTCTTCCAGAAAACAAAAGAGAAGGGAATATTTTCCAACTCATCTTATGAGACCAACATTACCTTGATGCTAAAACCAGGCAAAGACAGTACAAGAAAATTACAGACAAATATCCCTCATGAACATAGACAGAAACATCCTCAACAATGTATTCCAGCAATATTTATCAATAAAATCAAAACCAGCAATGTATTGCAAAGAACAGTACACCAGGGCAAGTACAGTTTGTTGCTAGAATGCAAGGCTAGTTCAATATTAAAAAATCAATGTAATCCATCATATTAACAGTCTAAAGAAGAAGAGAACATATGATTATATTAATTTTTTCAGTAAAAGTATTTGACATACTTTAACACCTATTCACATTAAAAACTCAGCAAACTAAGAATAAAAGGAACTTACTCAATTTGGTAAAGGGCATCTATAAAACACCTATAGCTAACATAACATCAATGATGAAAGAGTAAATGCTTTCCTGCTATGGTTAAGAGAATACAGGGATGTCCACGTTCACCATCCAAATGTTCTGCAACTAATGAATGAATAAACAAGCAGTGGTAGATTCATACAATGAAATGTACAGCAAGACAAAGGAACCATTGATACACACAATAACTTGGATGAATATCAAAGATATTATGCTTAGTGAAAGAAAGCTAGTCTCAAAAGTTTACATATTGCATTATTCCATTTATCTGACATTCTCAAAAAGACAAAAGTGCTGGAAGACAAATCAGAGGTTGCCAGAAGTTATAGATGGAGGAAGAAATGACTACAAAGATGTAGTGTCTATTGATTTATTGAGGTCATGGAACTATTTTATAAGGTGATGATGGTGATGGTGGTTATGTGAATCTATACACATGATAAAGTTCATAGAAATGTACATACACACACAAGAAAGAAGAGTTTAAAGAAAATCCCTAAGAAATAATTCAGGCTACTTGTATTCTTTTAAGTAGGAAAATATGTAAACCATTGCAGCTAGAATATATGGCTGAAGAAGAGGGTTCTCCAATCTCTCTGGGTAACAGTTCTAGGACCAACCAGCATCCCTTTTCCTTCATCCTTTAGATTTCCTTCCTGCCATCTGTCTTTCTGTGTGTTCGTCTTTAAACCTACTCCCAGAAAATGTTTTCCTATCAACCACTGAATGTGAGTCAGTGAGTTACCTTGTCCTGAACTGTTTGAACTTGGTTTTCATTCAGGATATGTATTAAAAGTTTCTTTCTCCTTTAAGGTAATTTCAGGCTCATCTGAGCAGGAAGGAGTTGTTCTGGGGGTATCCTTCCAGTACCTCTGAAATCATTTATTTAGACAGCTGCCTCTCTGCTGTTGGGTAATATTGATCCCACTGATGGCTGTTCGGGAACTTCTGTTTTTCTCAGCATTGGCTTCAAATTAAGACTCTTACCTCATGTCACAAAACATAAGCCAGTGGAATTAAGGGTCTGTGCTTCCTTATTCACTTTCAGTAGGAGAGAGCATTAACCTGTCCTTCAACCACAGAATGTGACTTATTCTTTTCAGGAGACCCGAGAACAGATGGCCACCTCTAAACCAATAACAACTGCCAAGAAAAGTAATGGGCTGCATGGCTTGGTCTAATCAGTAGAGGGGAAATGTCCCCCCCAGTGTTTATGTCAGTAGAAACATCAATGATTTGGGAGCCTCCCAGACCTGGGTCCTAATCCTGGCTTGCTACTAGCTATTTGAAAGCTAAAGATTTTCTTTTTAAAATTCGTTTTTAAAAGCTGTGTATAATGCATTTGATAGTTACGAGGCACTCAGTAAATGATAATGTTATAGCTATTCAGGGACTAGCTCAGTCTGCTGCCGAGATCAGAAAGCACTGTTGTAATGGAACCAGATGTGAAGGGAAGCAATGCTATGACATGCATGTGGAACTTAAATAAGGACAATAAGATATTTCTAATTTATTACTCTCTAAGGTGAAACTTAAGCTAAATAAGATATATTTAGCCCATTAGTTTCTGAATTGTTTTTTAGCAACCTCTAGTATACAAAACAATTTAGATGAATTGTTCCTTTGTCCACTCATATGTATAGAAATAAATTAATAGAATATTGAAGGTATAGTGAATCACAGAAATGTACATAAATAAGGAGACCAGAATTTTAGTTATTGGGCCTTAAGGTGATAATGAAAACTTTCTACATCAGTGGTTCCCAGCCTTGCTTGCGCATTGGAACCATCCCCGGGAGCCTTTAAAAGCCCTGAGGGTGAGACAACATCCCAGACCAATAATAACAGAATCTCAAAATGGAAGCCAGCTGGCTATACAGCCAACATTGAATGCTAGGGCTTTCCAGGTCTCTGGTGCTTTGTGCTGATCAAGGGGAGCTTTACAGGAATGAACGCATTATTAAAGAGCTTCCATTGAAGTCATGGAGGTGACACATACTTTCAACTGATGAAGGCTCTTAAAACCACACCCTACTGGGAATTTCAAAGAAAATGCAGCCACAAATAGTTTTTAGGTGATCTTGAGAGAGCTGAATTAACTTATTTCTGCTTCTGCTGAATAATTTGATATTTTCTGCCCAGCAAGAGCTCCATCACTTTTTCTAGGGCTCTTCTCTATTTGCCGCCCATGGGTGAATTTCACATTCCCAAGAGTTGAAGGCAGGGAAGGAACATACTGAGATATGGAGAGATTATGCAGAATAAAACAGAAAGCTGTATGATTCAAACAGACATTTGTAAAACAAAAAACAGTCACTCTAGCAACTTCAAGGAGTATGGCAAGTAATTAGTCATAAATGTTTAATTTCAAATTGACAGCCTCACTCCCTGATGTTTTGCTGGAAGGAATGAATATCTTAATTTAAATATGCCAAGATAATCTAGGTTTGCCTTTGTTATTGTTAATTTAAATAACAATATCATTGAGCATGTCATCTCTAACTTTCTTGCATCTCTTTCCTGGAAACCCATTTTGAAGTTTATCAAATGCATGTTTTTTAGGTAATTACCATTACTGCATTTTAATCAATGAGTCTTTAAGCAGTTTTACTGAATAATGAGACTAGTTTAATTATATTACAATTATCTGCTATAATTGTCTACATAAAGGAAGGGAGATATGAAAAGTTTCATTTTTCTTCTACCAAATTCTCACAATATTCTGATGAATAAAGTTATTACAGCAAAAACTGTCTTTGTGTAGAATTGCCCAAACCATTACAAAATATTTTATATAAGGAAAAGAAGGATATTATTAGTTTACCTTGAGAAAATAGTATGCAAGAAAAAACTTAGAAAGCAGAAAAGAATCATGAATGGATGCTAAGGATGAAAACTTGATGAGAAACTGGGTATTTCTGTAGTCTTAAAGTACTTTCCTACAAACTATTTATCAATAAAAAACAGCCACATTACTGTAGAAACTACCTAGCAGACAACACCTAACCTAAGTATTCAGAGATAACAGCACTGGTATGGAACAAGTCATGTGCCTCCTGATATGATGCACTGAGAAGGACATGACATCATTGCTGTCGTATTCCTACCAAGAATGCACAACTTCAGTCTAATCATGAGGAAATGTCAGGCAAACTCAAGTGAAGCAGCATTCTACGAAATAACTGACCAGTACTCATCAGAATTGTTCATGACAGATGAAAGGAGTTAAAGAGACATGGACTGGATTTTATCTTTTTGCTATGAAGGACATCAGTGGGGAAAATGTTAAACTTGTGCAAATATTGTGGATCAGAGAATAATATAGTATCAATGATAATATCTGATTTGGGTAATTTATACCATGATTATATAAAAAAATGTCCTTATTTTTAGAAAAAATACAGCTTGAATTATTTAGGAGTAAAGGGAAAGCATGTATGTAACTTAGTTTCAAATGTTCATTAAAATATATATCTGTATATAATATGCATATATATATATATATATACACAGTGAGAGAATGATTTAAAAAATTTGGTAAAATATCAATACTTGGAGAATCTGGATGAAGGGTATTGAGGCATTCTTTTTAATATTTTTGCTATTTTTTATGACTGCAATTATTTCAAAATGAAAAGTTAAAAAATAAAGGAGACAGAATCTCCATGCTTTAAGGACAGAAGGATGATGGGAAGGCATAAGGGCAAACCCTACAAGCCTTAGCCATCTGGCCCATTTAGGGAGTGTAGGAAGGTCTGGCTAAATTGGGAAGGATGTTAAAAGGAAAGCTCAAGCAATGTACCGTGGAAGCTCATGAGTGTAAATCTTCTTTTGACTTAGGAATCAAGGCTCTGAGAATTTGTGCAACCCCTTGAGCATTTTGGAAACTTGAATTCAAGTTGCAACACTCATTTTCATTCCATACCTCCAACATTTTTAGGTAAAATAAATCATATGGATTTTATTCAACACATCCTGTTTAGATTGTATCAGTTATAACAATGTGACTTTGACACTGTGAATCATATAAAGTGCTTGGACCTTTAGAAATATGTCATTTACTATTGTTATTTGCAAACATCCATGTAAAAAAGTATGAGATTCAATCAGTAAAACTGTTTTCCCAGCCAGTCATATTTATGTAGAAATATAATGAAATAAATGAAATGACTGTTCTCTTCTACATACCTAGAATATATTTTTATCCACTTCTAGAGGTAAGCAGTTATATCTGTGTGCAGCTTATTTTCTAGATGCTTAGATAAGTTAACGTCATAATACTGACCCTAAAGTCTATTGGGAGATATTATCTTAAATGTGCATTTCTTTCTATTGCTTTAGTTGGAACCAGTTTCTGAATAAAATAGTTCTCTATGCAGTAGGAAGTGATTCAGTGGCTGAAAAATTGCCCAGTGATTTCAGCACCTGCATGTTGCCTTGGTTCTGAATCTGTATCATCCTACCACATCTTTCTCATCTATTCATAGCTGGCAACATTGCCCCAAGCTTTGTATGTAAGAGTCAGATTCATGACTGAGAATGTTTAACAAAGAATTATTGTCTGCAATGTGTTTGGTATTTGTGCTAGTTTATATGAAGCATGTTTATATTAAAAATCATTTAAAATGGAAAAGAAGAAATATTTTATACCTAAAATGGTAAGACTCAGTGCCAGCTTCAGTAGACAGAAAATGTAAGCTAAGTATCCATCAGGTATTTGCTAAGCCTGACCCAGAAGTTTCAATCCAGTGAATGAGCGGGAAGGCAAAGCAGGGGAGGGGTTTACATTAAGCAAAGAGAAACAAGAGCTTGGTCCAATGCTATCATCAACCCCAATCTGTTGCAGAGAAGAGGGTGAAGAAAGAGATTGGAGAATAGTGTTCCCATAGATAGTAAAGATAGAGAAATGATTTGTTTATGTTTTTTTTTGACAGAAGAGAAAACTCATTTGATTAAGGATATTCTCTAAGAATTAAAAGGGAAGGCAAGTAGCATAACCAACCCCATGGTCACCAATGGAAGAAATGAGGTGAATTATAGAGAATACTTGGGCCCTCAGGCGAAACCTGAAACTTCAAGTATTTTTGCTTGGGGAGAAGATTCGATACTCACCATTCTGCACTCTTAGTCATAGGTATTCAAATTATTGAGGGTAGTGAAGCAGGCACTAGTGACAAATGGGTGCCTAAAACAGCAGACCTTACAGCCAAGTCATGAGATTAAACATATGTAGAGTCACCTCTTCTCAGCTCTTTTAAACTCCAGCAAGGTAATTGAGAAATGTGTTCAGAGAAAGAGGGGCATTATGAGCCTTCCTGTTTCTTTAACATTAGGCTTGTAGGCAATGTACTTTCTGGATAATGCCTAATGCCTTAAAAACAACAACAACAAAAAAATCCTGCTCAGGGCTATTGTGCTATCAGAAAATCATACTTAAACTATGTACTATGTGATTACCAAAAGCTCTCATGGCCATAAACAGAACCATGGTTTGGTTATAGCCTCTTTAGTAGTAATATTTTTTATGTTTGTTACAATTTACTCTCGTATGGAAATGCATTTTTGATAAAGTTAAATATACCATTTCATCCACAAGAAGGCTTTGTCAGTGGAGTTAGAGTTGCTGAGTAGAACTGTGAAATTACTCATACATAGAGCTATTGCATTAGTGTAGCCAGAATGCAAACCCACTCACCTGGAAAACGGAAATTACTTCAGGCGGAAAGTACTGCTGCAGTAAGGATGAACCTTTTTCTCATTTCAGCTTTCTTTTCCATTTAGCTTTAGTGCCCATATCTTTGAAAAGCTCAGTTAATTTATTTTTAAATCACCAAAATATAATAACTTCAGGTACTTTTCCCAGAATTGTTTTTGTGCCGAATCCTGTACAATTTCCACATGTATGTACCTTTTGTGGTGAATGGCCAAATGCAAACTTTAGTTCTGGGGCAGTTTGGATGCTACAAGGTGAGCTTTCTCTTCTGGTGGATTAAGGAATCAAGTGTTTTTCTCTTAACAGTGTGTGAGGAAGTATGAGTAGCTTAACCAAGGCACCACAAGAGTTCTTCCTGTGAGACCGAGGACTCAGGAGGGCAGGCAGGATAGTTAATGATGGAGGCTTTGATGATGGTCTCCTGGGAGAAACCCAGGCTCTTGTTAGGAAACTTGGCTAACTCTCTCTCTAAAATGTCTATCTTTTGTCCTGTAGATTGCCTATATATTAAAAAACACTGTTTAAATCAAATTCCATTTTTTAGCTTGGTTATTATTTACATATTTTTTTCATGTTTTAATTTTTTGGTAAATGAAAAAGGAATATATATGTGCTCTATATTAAAACAAATCAAAGATGGTTTAGATCCATTTCCACTCCTTTGAGTTAATAATGTAATATAATTCTTCCTTCATGATCAAACAAAGAAACAAGTATAGGGTAATTACCTCCTTCAAATTAGACTATGGCATATATAGATGTATCAATGTGTTTCTTTTGTTCATCACTATTTCATGGCTATTTTCTAGATACACTCTACCTTGCTTAAAAAAAATATAGTTGCCTAATATTCTGTACACTCATGTACCATAATTTAGTCCCCCACTTCTCTTTGGTGGATATTCAGTTACACTCTTCTGCCAACACAGTGTTGCAACAGACATCATGTACATAAATTCTTACATTCTCCTGCCTTTATTTCTTTCTGTTAGATTCCCCAAAATGGGATTGCTGGTCAATAAGTATGAATACTTTTAATATTAATAAATAGCTTATAATTCTTTCCCAAAACATTATAAAATTTTAAGTCCAACCAGCAAGCTTTGAAAACATTTGACTTCCCACATCCTTGAAATAACTGGATCATATTACTCTTTTAACTTTTGTCCAAGTCTTGGGCAAGGGTTGTAGCAGTTGAGCTTGGGGTATCTTTGTATGTCAAACCCAAGGGTGCTGTCAGACACTAATGGTGTTCTGCCAATGAGTCACATAAGCTAGTGTGAAGAGTTTCCCACAATCAAAATTGGCACAATTTAAGTGTCAGAAAGAATAATTACTGCAATGGATTAAAAGACACCGTACTGAAATACATAATATGTACAAAATAGGTATTTTCTTCAATTCCCTTCATCAAAAGACCACCAGGAACACCTGTAACTGAACAATTTGAATTTATTTTTCTCACTCATTGCAGCAGGGGAGGATGTACACCATGGGGCACAGGGAGAACAGGCAGTGAAGGAGTCATCTCAGTAAAAGGGTGTTAGAAAGAACCTATTATGGGATTTGGGCTTTTTGGTGGGTAGTTAGGGGGAGGGCCTAAGGAAGCAGAAGTTTGTTGTAGATTGGGTGTTGTCAGAAAGCAGAGGCAATTCTATGAATATCTCAATAAATGTTATCTTTAGGGAGGGCAGAATAGAGTAAAGATAAAGGTGAAATTGCTAAAGAAGCATAAGTCACTCGTATTAGCTGAGAGAGGGAAGTGTTTGGTATTTTGTGGGTGGCATAGTGACTCTGAAGTGGATGTTCTGTGAGGTTATTTACGTTCAACAAGAGAACAGCATGGCTTAGCTGTAAGCATTAGATCAATCTGTAGTAACACTGATGCCCAGCTGTGAGTGTCAGCTCATTCTTGGACATCAAGGGCTGCTTATTTTCCAGCTAGATAGGTAGGTAAGTGTGTAGGAAGGTAGGTAGGTAAATATACAAAAACAGAAAGCCACTTTTTTAAAAGAAAAACAAGACCCTCATCAGTTATCACTGGGGCTAGTTATTAGGTTTACTTCTTCCTCTGAAAATTAGTTATGAAGCAGAAAGAATTGATTCCTTATCCTGCCTTTTCAGTATAAGCTCCATATCAGGATAACCCAATAGCCTATTGATGATGAGGGACAGCTCTTCTTAGAGAAGAATGCAAGCTGATAAACACTGAACAAAAGATAAAACTAGTAAGTTGCCATTCTTTAACCCATGATGAGAAAATTCATTCAGGTTCAGATTATCAGTGGATGCTAAAGCAATTAGAGACAGATAAATGGAGAACTGGGTATTTACATGTCACCAAAATATCACTTCACAAATTACATGCTGGTTACAACTGGGAAAACAACTTTCCAGCATAGGATCAGGTTATTACCACCTGACCCAATGAATAATCCTAGAACCATTCATGGTGAACACAAAACATTCTCTGCACCCTGATGTTGTGCAACAGGCCAGTGCACAGGGTCACCTGTGAAAATGTCTTGTGCAAAATGCTTAACCTAGGTCTAATTAAGACTTTAGATATATCTTCAGTTTATAGGAGACATAGGGAAAATCACAAGGAAGTAACCCAGGTGGGACATTCTCCAATTCAGCTGAATTCAGTGTCTTCAACAAGTCACACCTTACTTAAAAAAGGTAGAGGTGGGTTCCATTCAACATTAAAAGAGGTTCAAGAGATATAATAGCCAAATGCAATTGTGGGCCTTGACTGAGTCACACTTTGGACAAGCTAGCTGTAAAAGATGTCTTGGGATCAAGTGGGAAATTAAAATGGGTATTAGATAATATAAAAGAAACTGCTAATTGTAATGGTATTATAGTTATTTAGGAAAATGTTCTCTTTCTAAGAGGGACTTATTGAATCTTTGAGGAGAAATAGCATGATATCCTCAATCAAAAATACTGCATCAAAAGGAAAATAGATTAAGGAAGGTGGCAAACTATTAACAATTATTATATCTAAACAATGGATGTAGATGTTCTTATGCTATTCCCCCTAATTTTAATTGCAAACATTAAAGTAAGAAATAACAAAGAAATTATGTGATTGTAACTTCTTTTAAAGTGCATGCCTGTGATACTAGCAATGGAAATTTGGGGGTGAAGGGGAGATCCTGTGGCTCTCCTTTCCTCCTGCCCTCCCTCTCTCCCTTCCTCCCTTCCTCTTCTACCAAGGTTTGTAAACCTGGAGATATCACTGACTGCTTCCTCTTTCTTGTTTCTTTTACAGAAGAACATAATATTTAAGGGTACAGATGGAAAAATGAACTATCTGGGCTTAAACCCAGGCTCTGATTTTGCCAGCTCTTTCTCTTTAGCAGGTATTGTTCTCTGCATTTATAGTGTGGATGGATGTGTGTATGTTGTTTCATTTCGTCCTTGCTGTCTTTTAGAGAGGATATTCAGATATGCAGAAATTAATTTGTTCAGCAGTATTTATGGAGCACCCAGCTGTGTAAAGGTGCAGATTTAGGTGTCAAAGATACAGCATAAGCAAGACAGATAAGGGTCCCTGGTCTCCTGAAGCTGATATTCTAGAGGAAGAAAAGACAGTAAGCAGATAGATAGATGATAGATAAACAGAAGAGAGATAGACGGCACACAGAGTAACTAAATAAACAAGAAAATACCAGAGAGTGATAAATGTTATACAAAGAATTGAAATATTGGGGTATTTATGTTCTAGTTACCTGCAACTGTATAACAAACTCCCCCAAAACTTAGTAACTTAATAAAACAATAGCTGTTTTATTTTCTCACAATTTTGTGGGTGAGAAATTTGGAGAGGGCTCAGCCAGGTGAGCCTTCTGTTCCACATGGTGTTATCTGGGTGGTATTCAGCTGATGGTTGGTCTTGTCTGGATTTTGGTGCCCGGTGGGGTGGCTGGAAGACTGGGGTTGTTGACTGGAGGGCTACACATGGCCTGTCCAGCATGGCAGTGTCTGGGTAATCAGACTTCTTATATGGCAGCTTAGGGCTCCAAGTGTGTGAGTTCAAGAGGCCTGGATAGACATTGCACCTAGATTCAGAAATCTCACACAGTCCCTTCCACCTATTCTGTTGATGAAGCAAGTGGCCACGGCCAGCCCAGATTCAAGGGGAAGGAAATCAGACTCCTCTTTTCAAAGTAAACATGACTTGGGTGATCAGGGAGATTAAGGAGGTAACATTTAAGCTGAGAGCAGAGTAATAGACAGGATAGGGTCTTGAAGATAGAAAGAAAAGCTCACCAGTCAGGGGACTGGAGTGCCAAGGCATGGTGTGCTTCAGGAGTAGGAAGTGACCAGCAGCAGATGAGCAAGGCGGGGAGTGCCAGGAGATGCAGTCAGCAAAGCCATGGGAGACCAGATTGTGTAAGATTTGTAAGCCATGTTGAGATATTTGTACTTTATTTTAAGTGCTTCTTATTCCAAGAATCAACTAAAGGAGTTCTAGCAGAAGCCAGTGGAATCTGTAAATTCTCTACAGAATTGCATGTCAGGGAAGAGGCAAGAGCAGAAGCAGGCAGGCTAAAAGGCATGTGCAGTAGTCCAAGGAAATGATGGCCTGTGGACCTGTGTGCTCACGGGGAAGGTGACCCACTTCAGTAATTTGATATATCCATACTATACTTATTGATAGATTGCATCTTGATAGGTAGATATTGATAGATTGGAGCCATCTTCCTAGGCTCAATAAATCCAGTCCCAGGCCTCTGTCATGTGACTGCTTGGTCAATTTTTCCAAAACTTTGCATAATCATTTCATATCTCCTTTCTAACAGCATGGTACCTGATCACTGTGACCTTAGAGTCATTTCCTTCATAGCTGGTCTCTTGCAATCTTCTTTTCCAGCTTAATTTCCCATTAATTCCTGGTAGGAACCCTTGCCCCCAGCCAAATTGTTATACTTGCTCAAAACTGATACATTTCCATGCCTGTGAGCTGACCCAGACCTTTGCCCCATCTATCCCAAACCTTCCTTACTATTCAAAGTTGAGCTGGAATCTCTTCTCTCTGGTGACTGCCTTAGAAGCAAGAGCCCCCTTTCTCTCTGAGGAGTCCCATGTTTGTTTTCCTTGCCCCCTCCCCATTTGGACCTTGTATTGGCTCAGTCATATTTTACTAACTCTATGCTTTGTATATGAATATAGTGGTATACTCAGTCCTGTTTTCACAAATACATAGCCAGTATATCCAATCAGCCACTTTAGTTTAAGGCACTCAGTTGAATTCCTGCCCTTCTCCTCATTAATCTGCACTCAGACACATTCTGTAATCTCTCCAAGTTTCTGTTTGCTTTTCAGTAAAATGGGGATAATAGTATGTATCTCAAAGAGCTGTTGTTAGAATTGGATAAGTTCAAGCACAGTGATTAATACACAGTGGGCCTCCATTAATCGTTATTATTCCTTTTTGTGTTGCTCACACTGCCACTTCATAGTGTGGCTGATGGATTTTAAGTAGGCAGAGAAATATCTGCAACAGGCATTATACCACCAGCTAGCCATATCATGCGTGTTTCATGAAGACTACTGCCTTCCAGCCAGCATTTATTTTCGGTGTCTCCCTCTGTCTGTCTGACTTTGGACATTACTGTTGCCACTTGGCCGATGACGCCAGAGCCCATCTGGGCAGTGCCAAGTTTCCCCTACCCCAGGGGAGCGCTCATCACAATGTCTTTCCTGCAGTGAGGGTGTCAGTGATGCAGGAGGGTGGGAATGGCAACAGGAATGACCACTTTTGCAAACAGATTTCTGGAAGGTAAATGATTCACAATATGGTTCCAGAAATCAGCTTATCTGAACAGCATGACCATCTGCAAGGAATGACTCAGGCACATATAGTCTAAAGATTCCTTCTCCATAGTCTCAGGTTCTGGTAAACCTCATCCCCACAATACTAAGCAGGCTCCTTCCTGGCTTAGTGCCCCCCTCTTTTTTACTGGAGTATAGTTGACATAACATTATAATAGTTTCAGGTGATGATGGTATAATCTATGTTTTTATTCTTCCTAATTTACCCTCTTATTTCAACAGTCAAGCTGTTGTTGGAGGTACTATTCTGTCCTTTCCATGCTAGTGAACCTGCAGAACAAGGAAGATATGGATGAAGAAAACTGCATAGTTATTGCTGGGTGTCAGTGTCTGCACAGGGGCTGCGTGGCACAAGCTGAATAGATCACTGGACAGGAAGTGCCCGGCAGTGTGTTCCTTTTGGACTGCAGTGTCACAGAACTGGTGGGGCAATACTGTGTTCTTTGTTTCCCTCCCCCACAATGATGAGGTGGAGCCGAAGTGGTGCAGTCAGGTTAGTCAGCTGGGATCTCGGCAGCAGACAGCACACTCCAGTGCGGGACTGCGGGGAGCTCGAGGAAGGGGCTGCTTACCTGGGTGCAGGTGGGTGAAGCGAAACAAGGGCTGGTGCAATACTCCAAGGCCGGCCACAGTAAGAGCACTTACCCTCTAGGCCAAGGCTAAGAGAAAGGATGTATTATCAGAATGCAGAGGAAGAACCTGTAGATCTGAGAGAGAGCCCCCTCATAGACGCTGTGTCTTCAGGAGAGGTGTCCCTAGCTCATGGTGGCCGTGCAGGGAGCAAGCTGGAAGAAACGAAGACCTGGCGTCCTCTTCCCCGCTGTGCATCTCCTGATGGCTGAACCCAGTCTGTTAGCAGCTAAAGGACAAAAGCACCTGCTGATGCCAGTCATAAAGGTCAGGCTCCCTTGGCACAGAGCAGGGTGGAGAAGGGTAAAACTGGGTCTGGAGAGCAGAGGAGAAATGTTTAGCATATGGTGTTTGTTAATTTAGGTATTAGTGATTCTGATGGATCAGGAGGACTGGCCTGTGGAAATGCATTTGAATGAATTAACTTAGCATTTGGGGGCTTAAAGAAAAGAGGATGTGAACTTGAATGAGAAGGAAGGGGGTGGGAACGGAATGGTGTAGTGTGCTGTCTGGCATGTGGTTTCATGGAGCCCTGCCCATGGACTCAGGCCCAAACCTTAAGAAGGCACAGACTTTTCACAAGGGAAACATCCCATCCCCATCTACTTGTTCCTCATCCAATCTCACCTTCCCCCTTCATTAATCCCTAAACCCCAAATTGACTCTTTGAGCCCAGGAGGAAACCCCAGCTTCTAGAACTTGGTGTATAATGAATAGGGAACTATGCCCCCTATTTCACTGAAGTGAGGTGGAGAATTTCAGGGACTGTGGCACTTTCCCAGCAAATGGGGATTTGTAATTTAGGAACTTTAGGAGATAACCTTCAATTCTCAAAGAAGATATCCAGAGTGGGAACATGATAGCTCATCGAGACCCCTCGCACCCCACCCCCACTACACATACACCAGAGGCTCTGGGCATAGATGCTAACAAGTATAGCTTAAGAGGAAGAATATGAGAAGACTGTGCATGAACTTACATAAGACATTTACAGGAATTCTCATAAAAACAGAGATTTGGGGGAAAGTGGGAGACCCTGCATTAGCTGGTGGGCACAAGGGAAATGTAGCTCTTAGAATTAACATGACCCCATGTATATCCACAGGTGAATGAGATCTGGGGCAATACAAGTTCAATTGCAACAATTTTTGCACATTGGTATATGTTTAGTTCACTTGTACAGTAGTTAGCAGTAACTGTCTAACTTTTTCCCCATCTCTGTTGTATACAGATTCTATAAGTTGTATTCCCAGGACAGGGGTTCTTAAACTTACTTTCTTTCACCAACTGCTTTGGTAGTCTGGTAAAAACCCCTCCTTAGAAAAATGTTTTTAAATGCATAATTAAAAACAATATTACAAAGAAAAATTTAATATTGGAATAGAGTTATCAAATATTTTGATGTGATATAATAAGATATACACTTCTTTATTAATGCATTAGATAACAAGATCTAGTGGTGGGTCTAATAATCACCATACTTTTGAAGTTTCATAAGTGTAGTGCCATTTTGAGATTTCCATATCAACTTTAATGTGATGTGAAACTTACTATAATTTCTGTGGGCCAAAAGAGGTCCCACTAACACACTGTGGTTATTGCCTACTTTCATAAATGAATGAAACACTAAATATCAGTTAAGGAGTAGTGACAACAAACGTGTTTTTCATTCAAGTTCATGGACATCCTGAATTCTGTCTATGAAGAACTTTCGCTAGGATCTCCTCCTTTCCCCGTCTTCTATATCCTGTCACAATTGAAACAAAAACAAAGGCTGCATGAGGCTAACATTTTCAGATGTATGATTTCAGAGGAGTCTGATCTACCCTGTCTCTTGACCCCTCCTCTCATGCTGTGAAAATTCTCAATAGACAGTAATGGGCTGGAGAGAAAGGGCTGGATCCATCCTTGTTTGAAGAGATGAGAAGGTTCTGGGAGACTCCACCAGTCCTGGAGAACTGTCTCAGCTCTGAGATTCCCCTGAAGCTGTGACTGTGGAGGACGCCCTTCTCCCATCACAAGGCCAGCCTGTTAGCCAGTGAGTGTGCAGTTGGGACACCTTCTCTGGTCGATCCCTCAGTAATCTGCCTTGCATGCCCCCTTCTCATGTGGACTACCCACTAGAAGAGAAGGTAGTCCATAGTGGGTGGACTTACCTCATAGGCATGGTCTGAAGGGAGGTCCCACCCTCTGACCAAAGTTAGACTAAACGGAATTTATGTAACTAACCACTTTATACCTGTAATACCAGTAAACCAGCTGCAAAGTGGAAGATGCCTGGGCTGAAATGAAGTCAGAAGGGGAGACCAAGGACCATAGTTGCAGAACATATCTGAGAACTAACACAAACTCCATGCACCCACATGGACACCAAGTTATTTAGAAGAGACAGTAGTTGTATTCTCTTGCATACTTGGACACCTCCATCTTCAGTAATCCTGCAGGATCCTGGACAGTGCACGTCACAGATGACAGAAGACAACATGCTTACAGACATGGCCCAGGAAAAGGCTTGTTACATCTGAAGTTCAGGCTGTGGTTCCGCAGCAGCCTCCTGGGCCATGCTGGGCAAAGGAGGCAATTAAAAGCTGGTAGATGACACCATTTTGTTGGCTTGACCTCTAGGTTACTCTTGTGATCTCAGAGAAGCCAGAACTATCTTGAAGGGGGAATTATGGTTCTAATAGAAAGATTGGATTAGTTCATACCTTTAAGGCAAGTTACAGCAGGGCAATGAGAAATGTTGTTTACTACACAGATCCTAAATCCCTGTTACAGCCCTCATTTCTCCCTGTCCAAGTGCTGGGAGGTCCTAGGAGACAATAAGGAGCTAGAGAGAGATGAGGATGATGGGCAGCACGGTGAGGCTTCTCTTTGGATCCAGCCTCTTTGAGTCCCCAAAGTAACATGGGTAATAGCTGGTTTAATAATAGGCATTTGAAAGCCCAAGCAAGAGGGGAGAAGATTCAAGTCTAACTCCTCTGTTTTATAGATGGGAAACTAGGACTCAGAAATGAAGTAGTTTGCCTGAGATGAGACATTTTGGGGCAAATAATACAAGAGTAAAATGCAGATTTTCTGACATCTGATCATTGTTCTCTTTCTATCATTTAGAAAAAATTCTAAGCAAACCACAAAGACCATTTATATCATGGCCTTCATCGCCCTGCCTCAGCAGCACAAGGGGAAGTGGTAGCTGTGGGCTCTCAGTGGCACATGAAGGCCAAACCTGGAATGAGTAGGACCAATGCCAGAAAGTACCAGCTGACTAGGTGCACACTGCACACTGGTTCACCCCAAACCCACTTACATACTGCTCCATGCCTTCCTGTACCATAGATGCTAGAAAGCTAAAACTTACCTTCCCAGAGTCCCTTCAGCTAGGAGAAACCATGTGAGATCTGAGTAAGACAGAAGCTCAAGATAGCTGGTTCTGCCTCCTCTGCTTTCTGTTTCTTCCCGACTGCAATTTGAACTTGGTGCTGGATGTGTATCAGTCTTTCTCAGGATGATGCGTCAGGAAGAGAAAGAGCCCAGTCCCTCAACAGCACTTCTGAGGTGCTGTTCTAGCCCTGATTTGCTTAAACCCAGACTTTTTCTCACATGATATAAATAAATCCCTTCCTTGTATAAGTCCATGTTCATCATGTTTTATGGTACTTGTGTCAAAAACATAATCCTAACTTATATTTCACTCTATGAATCAAGAGTAGACTCAAGGTATGCAACGATAAATTTCAGTAGGGTAAGTTCACATGCTCATTGAATTTAAAGCTGATCTGAGTTGGCAAAGAGGACCAGTTGAAGAAGGTAAGACTGTCTAGATATGAAATGCTGAGTTTGGATGGGGTCGCGTTAAGGGCCATAATGAAACCTGTGGATGTGCCTTAGTTGGATAACTCTCTAACATTAATCAAGGCAGCATGATTCAAGGATGTCATTACTGTATTTGGGACCATCTAGCCTATAAAATAGCCACCAGAGGGTGTGGGAGAGGAAATACTGAGGCAGACACATTCTGGCAAATCAGTCCACTCCAGGAATGTTGTTGGAGTGGGGCCTGGTGGTAGCCTGTTGAGGAGACAGGATAAAACACAAATGTCAGAAGCAAACCTTAAGAATGAGGTTAGAGAACTTCGGTTTCTTAGCCTAATTTCATCCCACTGGGGACAGTTATCTTCTAAGGTGATATTAGCTGTAGCATTGAAGTTTAAAGAGGAATGTTCTAATGGGTAGGCTGCTGTGTGTCTGTGTCAGAGAGCATCTTCTGATCATTTGTTAAGTATAGCTGAAGGAACATGCCACTTGTGCTTCCTTCAGTCATTCCTGAAGGGCATCTCACTTCATGGGTTTTAAATGATCTCCACCAGGACCCAACAAGAAGGAAAAAAGGAATTTGAATCGGAAAAGAGACTTTGAACAATTAAAAATGTTTCCAAATTAAAATCAAACACTATCTTCACTCCTCAAATAAGAAAAAGGACAATAGAAAAACAGAGCTAGGAATATCATGCATCAATGTACCTAGGAGAGCTCACAAATTGATCTGTCCTTAAGGTGCTGATATACATTTATAAAATCTAGATAATTACTGCCCAATAGTGCAAAACCTTCGGAACTGCATAAGGAAAAAAGTTGTCTTTCAAAATTTGAACTTTAAAGTTATTTGAAGATTAAAGAAAAAAATTACCTGAAACTAACACTGAAACAATTAGAACCATGGGTATTTTGAAAAACACTTCTGGGGAACCCATCAGAGTTTGAAAGATCTGTGACCAGCAACTTAACAGAAACAGCAGGAATTCTCTAGCCTCCTTTTGGGTCCATTCATCAACCTGGTCTGCCCTGCAACTCACTTCTCTTGGGTTCCCATCCTAGTATGGAGCAAAAGGTGCTTTGGGCACAAACATGGATTTTCACTTGGGAAAGAGTCCCTACCACACTGTCCTAAGGCTAGACGGTGGCACCACGAATCTAATTCCTCCACTTAGCCTCTGATCCACCATTCATAGAAGCAGCCCCTATACCTCTTCCATCAACATGCTCTTTTGGGAAACATGTTCTCTCATACATTATTAATTGAAAATTTCTTGGGAAGACAACTTGGCAAGAGCTATCAGTCCAAATGTTTGCTTTCTTTGACCAAGAAATTCCATTTCTAGGAATTCAACAATTACATCTACACACATGGACAAAGACAGATATCCAAAGTTACTTGTTACTATATTTTGTATAATAGGAGGATATGGGAGAAAAAAAGCAAGTGCTCATCAGTAGATGACAGAATATGTAAGCTATTTTCTTCAAAAGGATGTCAGTAAGTCCAGATGCAACCAGAGTTGGGGCAGACATCTAACAACCATGGGGGCAGATGGTCTCTAAGTCATCACACTGAGACAGTGGAGCAGACAATGGAAAGAACCTAGGTCTTGTTGATAGAATTGAACTGCAGAACTAACTTTTGATAGAAATGCCCTATCATTGGCCTCTTTTTTCTTGAGGTTATAAATTTTCTTTATGATGTTAGACAACTGAACTTAAGTTCTTTATTATCTCAGCCAAACATCCCAAGAGAGCATCCTTTGAGAAAGAAGGTATGGAGGAATGCTCTGAGATGACATTCCTGTTGCTGGATGAGGATGTTCTATGGCTCTGTATGCACCTTCATACACTGAGATACCAATTACCATTACAATAGCTTGTATCTCAATACAATACAATACAATAGCTTGCCCTGGTTTCCCACATGACCATTTTCCATCAGCTTAAATGGACCCATGGAAGTAGATGCAGGGGAAACAGCTTACAGAGGCCTGCACTTCCCATCTCAGACTAGAGACCCAATCTGTGGTAGCAAAGTCCCTAACTTAGCACTGTTTCTCCCACAGTCGCATGAGTGATCAGAGTTCTTAGTTTCAGGTCTCAGAATCTGTTCCAGTTTCTTCATGCAGGAAAGGATTTACTAAAGAGAAGATACTTTGGGAGTAAATGCTTAAAAAAAAAAAAGCAAACTCTAGGTTGAGCTTCTAGAAACAACTCCTAAAACCTCACCACAGGACTAGGCTACATTGCTATCTTTGCCTCATCGGGAAGCTCCACAATCTGGAATCTTCCATCAGAGCCATGTGCTCCAGACCACACTGCTTCTGCCTCAGTTTGGGTTAGGGAGAGGATATTAACAACCTGTTTCTCTCCCCACATAACTTAGTTCTTTCATAACCTGGGGTTGTTTAAAACATTTTTTTAAATGCTTAGTAGTATATGTGGAGAATGTGGGACATCTCATAGTGTTATCACTCAATTTTGAATCAAGGTCTCCAAGAATTGCATCTGAACTAAATCACATCTGAACCCACAAGTAAGGCTGGAAAATGGATGCTGCATTCCAGCCTTTGGAGCCCTGGGAGGCTGGAAGTGTCCTGCAGTGGGACTGTAAGGACATCCAGTCCACAATATCCACATCCCCTAAAATGGAAACAGCACAGCCTAACTGAACATTCTTCAGATCCAACCGTGTCAGAAGTGAAGATGACACTCCTCAGTGAGCCTGCCGGACAGTCAGTGCTGTCACCCGAGGTGCAGGTTGCTCTGCACAGCATGTTGGCCATCTATATATACTAGGAAATCACAATCCTAGTAAGTCTGCCTTCAGTGGGGCAAAATGCACCTGTCATTGCCACAATCCCATTTATGGTTCTATTCTCAGCAAAATAAGGATTCTATTGTATGGGTTGTTGTGACTAGAAGCATGGGACTTGAGCTGATAATAATATATATATATATATTTACAAAATGGTGACTGTCCAGAAGAACACAAAGCCAGTCTCAGTTCAGCACTGTGGGTGCTATTTTGGAATCTTCAGTTCGTGCCTGCACATGCAAAATGGAGAAGAGAATTGCAGCTATTATCAGAATACTTTCACATTTTAAAAAATGGTGTTTTCCTGTAATTATCTGGATGTTTCAGATACATTTTGGGGTAATTTTGGTCGAAGTGATCTTCATAATTGCTCCAGTTCTCTTTTACATATATTTCTAGACACTGCTACAAATGCATAGCAGTTGAAGTAGTGCTGTTGGTAAACCCAGTTTGAATTTCACAGAGAAACTGGGAAGGAACATAGGGATCAAGAAATTTCTCTCCCTTCAAATGTAACAAAATGCACAAAAATAAGAAGAGCAAAAACGAAAAAGTCCAAGAAAGTCAGATGCATCCAATCTAAGGAAGGAGCACAGACTCATAACATAACAGTTTAAAAATATCATCTACATAGAGAAGATTCTAGAAATTGACTGTAGTGTCTACCCACTCCTTCAGAAAGCAGTGCAATGGACAAAACTGTGAAGAAATAAATTTCTGAAAAAACTACATGACACCCCCACTTTCGAGGGAAGTAGGCTGATGGTGTGAAGGATGGGATTTGGAAAACAAGCTCAAAAGAAAAGTGTCAGGAGTCTCTTTAATGGTTGCCTTCTTCCACCATGAGAGAAAAACAGATATTTATTCATTATAGGTGGGAAGAACTACTAAGAGTTGGCATTCTTTGTTTTACTAGCTGGGAGAAACAGAAGAGAAGCAAGGAAAGGACACGTGAGATGAATTTCTAGTTTGTCTGTTTTTAAATGCCTCTTCTCCCTGCATCCCAGAAGGAAGCAGGAGACACAAGCAGGAAGGGAGGAGAGGAAATGATCACCCTAGGCAGCCTGTCACTGACAGAAGAAGAGGCTTTGGGTTCGCCCAGAATCTGGTCAACAACCTGAAAGCCAAAGGCCTTTCTCACTAGATCAAATACACATTCAGCTATTCAGAGTAAACCTCAGTACAGCACTTTCAACTAAATCACAGAGAGACTATGGTGACCCAAATCCCCCAACTGTGACACCCACACCCCTGGTTCCACCCTTCCTCCCCAAACTCCATTTAGTCCCGTCCTTGCCACCCTCTCAGACAGCAGAACGGCAGATTATAACACAATCCATGAATACCACAGGCCCAAGTTAGGCCTAAGGGGAATAAAGGAAAATGCATTATACATAGGAAGATAAATCTGAGGCTTAGATTCCCTTATCCAAGAACAGATAACCTGAAAAGAGAAAAGAACAAATTACCAAAATTAATAAAGGAAAAAGTAAAGTAAATCAAGTACTGGAAGCTGAGTTTGCTAATGAGGAATGCTTTTGGCTTTAAGTGGCAGAAAACCCAGCTAAACTGGCTTAGACTATGTGGACATCCATTATTTACTGGAGGAGACACCCAGTGTAGGTTGCCCCAATATCAGCTTGGCAGCCCGTTGATTTCTTCAAGGACCTGGTCCTTTTGATCTTTGCAGTCTTCACCTTCAGTGAATTTGCAGTATTGCTCCTCATGACCAAAAGATAGCAGCCACCACTCTCACACCCATGTCAGTACTCAACAGTGTCCACAGCAGGAAGAGAGGGGAGTCTTGCCAAAGGATGTGCCTCTTCCTTTTCAGAGAGGAAACACAGTCCTACCAGCCAATTTATCCCAGTATTTCATTGGCCAGAAAGGGGTCACATGTTCACCCCACACCAATCACTAGGAAAGATAAGAGAGTTCTCATAGTCCAACTCCTTGGCTGGAAACACTGAGGTCAGAACAAAATTGGGGTCTGTTAGCAAAGAAGAAGTCAGGGGTGGCAACTAGGTGGGCAGTCAAAATAACAGCCATTGTTCAATTCATATTATTCAAGTTTGTTATGAGAATCACTAGAATAAATAAAACAGGTCATACACTTCCAAACTGTCAGAAATAGGAAATAAAAACTATCCCAGGTCATAAAGCAAAAAAAAAAAAAAAAAGCAAACAGCCATACTCTATTAAAATAAACAAAAAATCCACAATGTAAAAAAAGATGATACAATATTAAAAATATACCCAGTCTAACAAAAACATTACTAGTAAATCAAAACCTCTAAAAAGAGAGCAATGATGGGTGATGTGGAACAGCCTTAACTATACATTAACCCATCTTACTAAAGCAGTGTGATACCTGTGGGTAAAATTGTAATATTTCCATAATCTCTGGCCTGGCTTTAGTGCATCTGCATATCAATAGGTGTTACCAAGGGGTGGAGAGAATTATTCACCTACATATCAATAGGTAATTACAAGGGTGAGGGAGGGTTTATCTGGACTGGAGAAGTTGGGTGGAGCTCTGCTGCTGCAGCCTGGTCAAGATAGACAGGATGGCTACTTGTAAGAAATAAACAGGTTTCTTAACTTCATTTCTCCCTTTGACTGATTTCAGTTTCAGAGGTTTTTTGCCCTGGGATTTTCCCCTGGAGTTACATACCTGTGATAGAACAGAAAGACCAATGGAGAAAGTGGGAAGTCTAGAAATCAACACAGATATTTATAGGAATTTATTATTGTAGATGTTAAAGGTAGCATTGCAAAGATTTGGGGAAATTATGAATTTTTTCAAAAAATGTTGAGAAGACTAATAAGACAATCTAGAGAAAAATTAAATTAAAAGCCTCATTTATTCACTATACTAGGATAACATATGGAATTTATTCCAGGTCTGAATGTAAACAAACAAAATGAAATCATAAAAAGACAAATAAGAAAGGGCAGATTTTTTTTGTTGTTGTTTACTATAGAGCAGGAGGAGTTAGCAAAATTTTTTCCTGTAAATGACCAGGTGGTAAATATTTAAGGCTTGCGGCCCACATGGTCACTGTTGTAACTACTCAGTTCTGCCATTGTAATGGGAAAGCAGACAAACATTATGTAAGCAAGTGGGTGTGGCTATTTTCCAATAAAACATTTATTTACAAAAACAAAAGAAGGGCTGAATTTGGCCCTTAAGCCCTATTTTACAAACCCCTAATGTAGCATGCGGAAGGTGTTTTACACTAAGACTCAAAACTCAGAAGACACAAAAGAAAAGAGTTATACGTTCAATTACAGATTAAAAAGTTCTGCAAGGCCAAAACAACACATTAAGCAAAACCAAAAAATAGATGACAAACCACAACTAAATACTTGCAACTCATTTCACAAAGGGATAAAATCTCTAATATACAAAACCTTCTAGAACTCTCTCTGCTGTTATTTTTCCTCCTCCATCATTCCCTTTCACAGGTCAATGTGCACCTTCCGTCCCCCATTTTAAAAGACCTTTCTCTTGACCCCAGTTCCTTTACCAATTACTGCCCAGTTTTCTACTACTCTCTGGGGACATTCCTGGGAAGAGTGGTCTCCAGTAGCTGTCCTCTTTCTCCTTTAAACTCTGCCCGTACACCAGAGCTGCTCTTGTCAAGACCCCCGCGTTGCTCAAGGTAGTGGTCAATTGCAGCCTGTGTCTTACTTTACTTTTCAGCAGCAGCTGATGTAGATACTTCTTGAAAAAAATATTTGCGTTTGGCTTCGTGGACACCAAACAATAAAACACTCTGTTTTCCTCTACCTCTCCAGTTCCTTCTAGAGCCACTTGGCTCATCCTTTCTCGCCTCCTGACTCCCAGTGCTGGCTCACTCCAAGACTTGGGGCTCTTCTTGTCCCTTTACTCAATTCCTTGGTAATATGATCTATTGTCACAGTTTTAAATGTCACCTAAAGGTAAACAACTCCTGAATTTAGGTCCCAAGGCTAAATTTCTTTCCTCAACTCCAGATTCATATCAACTGACATTTCCTCTTGGGGTCTAACAGCCATCAGAATCCTAACGTATCTTCAGCTGAGCTCTAATGCCAACCCCCAAACTGACTCCGCCTGCGATTTTCCCCAGTACAGTTGCAGGAAGCCCTGTCCCTTCAGTTGGTCAAGCCAAACAATCTGGAATTATCCTTATCTCCTTCCTTCCTCCCTTCTTTCTCTCTCTCTCTCTCTCTCTCTCTCTCTCTCCTTTTTTTCTTTCTTCCTTTCTTTCTCTCACACTCTTTGCTCTACCTTTAAAATATATCCGGAATCCAACCACTTCTCACCTTTCTCCTGCTACCAGGTCTTACTGACCATGACTGTCTCTCCTGGATTATTCCACTAGCCTCCTAACTGACCTCTGCTTCTACCCATGCCCCTCATCAGGTTCTCAGCACAGCAGCCAGAGTGACCTTGATAAAAACATCAGTCAGATCACTCCAACCTGAAATACCTCTGCTTCAAAATCTGAAGTGACTCTCCAATTCACTTAAGTAAGCATCAAAATATGTACAAAGCCCTTTATGTTCTCTCCTCTTCCTCTCCCCTCTGACCGTACCTTCTGTTATTCTGTCCCTCTCTCACTTGCTCTAGCTACAGTGGCCTCCTTGCTGATCTTTGGAAATGCCAGGCACAACCTGCCTGAGGGTCTTTGCATCAGGTCTTCCTCTGCCTCTGCTGCTCTGCCTCCGTTATTTGCGTGGCTCCCTCCCTCGCTTTCTTCAAGTGTTTGCTCAGTGTCACCCTCTCTCTGAGACCTGCCCTGACCACCTATGGTATCATAAGAAATATATTTGGTCTTTGTTCCTGGTTCCTGGCACAGAACCCTTGTAATTTTTTGAACATTATGGTTGCAAGGAGTATCTTTTTTTCTCATATTTGGTCTTTAACCCTGGATCCAGACACTGAGCTTCTAAGACCCTTAGAATCTCTGGAGTACAAGGAGTACAGAGTGTCTTTTGGTTTGCTAGTGAGATGACTGGTGGCTGGGGGACCCTAGATAGCCTCAGCTTGAGGGGACTGGTCACAAGAAAGCAAGCCATGATTGGAACTTGGAACTTCCAGCCTCAATGCCCCATCTTCCAGGGAGGGGAGAGGAATAAGAAATTGAGTTAATAATTTGTCATGCCTATGTGATGAAGCCTCCATGAAAAAATCCCTAACTGTGGAATTCTGAGAGCTTCCAGGTTGGCGAACACCTGAGGTGCTGGGAGACGGCCGCCCGAAGGCGGCGTAGGAGCTCTGCGTGGCTTCCCCACATCTTGCGCTGTGTGTCTCTTCATCTGGCCATTCGCCTGTATCTCTTTAATATCCTTTATATGAACTGATAAACACAAGTAAATGTTTCCCTGTATTTTTGGGAGTTTTCCTAACAGATTATTGAACACAAGCAGTAGGAGCCCCAGATTTATAGCTGGTTAGCCACAAGTACAGGTGACAGACAGCCTTGGACTTGGCGATTGTCACCTGAAGTGGGGCCAGTTTTACGGGACTGAGTAGTTAATCTGTGGGGTCTATGCTGACTCCAGGCAGTTAGTGTCAGAATTAGGTTAAATGGTAGGGTCTCCAACCTGTATGCACTGAGAAGTGGAGAATTGCTTGTGGTGAAAGCCCCCATATTTACTTGCAGAAGTGTTGTGAACAGAGTGAAATACAGCGGTAGTTCTTGCTGCCCAGCTCTCTCACAGACCTCACTGGCACTTTGAGTCTGCCAACAACTCTTCTCTGTAGAACTCATCACTTTCTAATCTTATTTTTAACGTTTACTTTCTCTAAGCCTAGTGCATATTTTGTTTTGATGTGCCTCAAGTGCCTAGAACAGTGTCTAGAACAGAGAAGTTCCTCAGAATATTTATTGAAAGAATGAGTAAAATTTATTTAACAAAGACTAACAACCTAGAAGAAAAATGGTCAAAGAATATTAATACTTAACAAAAAGGGGAAAAATTGATTGTAAATATATGTGAATATGCTTAATCACACTTAAAATAACAGAAATGAAAATTCAAAGTATCTGAAATACCTTTTTTTAACCTCTCAAATGATCAAAATCCCAAATGTGACCAATTGTTGCTTAGATTGTGAGAAAACAGCCATCTCTCAGACTGTTGGTGGGAGTCAACTTTGTATATCTCCTATGTAGAGCAATCGGCAACTATGTGTAAGATTTACAAACATCTTTTGAACTAACAGTCTTTTGAACTGAGGACTTTTCTTATAGATACATCTGTACAGGTAAAGAATATCTATGTAAGATTATTAATTTAAGCGTTATTTTAATAGTAAAAAACTGGAAAACAACTAAAGTGCCCATCAAGAGAAGACCAATAAAATAAAGTATAATACATCCACACATTGGAATAGTTTCTGTTAAAAAAAAAAAAAAAAAAAGACCAAAGATGCCTTTTAAGCTCTGAATGGAAAGGTGTCCAAGATACAGTATTAAATAATAAAATTAAGGTGCTGAACAGTGTACATAGTACGTTCCTTTTGTTCATAAGAAAAGGAGAAATATAAGAGCATATCTTCATTTTTGCTTTTGTTTACATAAAGAAATTTGGGAAAGATAAACAAGAAATTAATAAAAATGATCACCTGGGTGGGAGGCAGGAAATGGAGTAAATGTTGACACCACAGGGACACGAGGTGGCTTTTGGTGGTGGTATGTAGTATGTTACCTTGATTACGGTGATGACTTCATGGGCATATATATGTGAGAATGTATCCAGTGGAATATATTTTTTCCAATGGAATATTTTAATATTTGTAGATTAGTATATCTCAATTGTATCTCAATAAAGCTCTTAAGAATAAATATGTTTTTAAAGAAAATAAACTTGATTTTGAAACAAAAGGAGAGAAATGGTTCAGCAGCTAGAAAGAGATGCTGAGTTGAGTGGTGTGTACTGGGGTGGGGGGTGTTGTTCTGTTTTATGGAACAAATTCAAGGAAATTCATAAATTATAAGTATATATATTTATAAGCACAGAAAACTAAAGAAAAGAGAGGAGACTATTAATGGAACAAAGTTCTGAAAGAGAAGAGACAGAATATTCGGAGCCCAAGGCCAGGGGAAGCAGCTGCAACTGGAGAAGGGATAAAGATGTAAGGATACATGTAAGGTACAAGGCTCTGTATTTTATTCTCTAAATGCTGAACCCTGAGATTAAGCTCTTATATTTGAGTACCAGTGACATTATCTTAAGCTAAATTAATAAAACTTCCACAGTCTTCCCCACTCAAGATTGATGCATCTCCCTAGAAGTAAATTCTCTCAAATTCACTGACTCTTCTAAGTCTAGGTTTTAACTGATGAGAATCTGTGATACACTCTAAAAAATAAGATTATTTTATTAAAAAGTGGAGTGCTTTCCCCCTCATCAAGGAAGGGCTTTAAATTAGGTCTTTTGCTCTAACTTTCTGTAAGACTCTTCACTTAAGCACCCCTGAGCAGTGCTGAGAGCGCTGGCATTTTGTTCCCTTGGCATGTTTGTGTAATAGGGAAAGAGAAGCATTTGCCTAAGTGAGAGGGCTGTTGGTCTTCAAAATATATGAGAGCCTTGGCATTTGTTCCCTTGGCATGTTTGTGTAATAGGGAAAGAGAAGCATTCACCTAAGTGAGAGGGCTGTTGGTCTTCAAAATTTATAAAAGACACACACACACACACACACACACACACACACACACACACACACACACACACACACAGGATTGCTGGCTGCACAGTAACTGACATTTAATTCAATGCTTGGAAACAGCACAAAAGCAGTCAGTTTAACAGAATCACTTGTCATTTTAGCATTAAAATAGTGTGTAACTTAACGCTTTGATTTCCCAACGCGCCATTTTATTTAGAAACAGCCTTCTAGGAGCGTTCATCAGAGAACTTCCAAGATGTAAAATCCTGATCCTGTAAAAGTGGTTTCTGTATCTTTCATATTCATTAAACGATGTGCAAATTAATGGTGATCGGTTTATTTTTTACCTGTTTAAAGCGTTGTGCAAATTAGTGGTAATGTTTTTTACCTGTTTCATTTCAAACAAAACCCATATTCTTCAATCAACGTCAATTAAAGTATTTAGGACTATTCAAGAGCTAGCAGGTAAAAGAGAAATTAATGTTTATTTAATTTCCCGGACGCTCTGGACCAAAAATTTTCGTTTGATCTCTCTTGAAAGGGTCTCTAGACGCCCGAGACGCCGCTCTGGAATCCAGCAAACCAAGGAAGCGGGTTTGCCGTGCACCCCTCTTGGGAGTTTTCAGTCGCCACACTCTTTCAGGTCCCGACAGAACGTGGGCCCCCGCGTTTGGACTAGTGCTTGGGTAGGGCTGGTGTTCCCGAAAAACAAGCTGGGGAAAGGAGCCGGAGTCACGGAAGCTCATTCTCAGCACTTGGGAGGAGGAAGAGGACTTTTGGAACCTACTAACTAACTCAGTACTCCTGCCAGGCGCCCCGGACCTGCTTCAAGCGCAAGAGCGTCCAAGTTGCCTCTCCGGCAAAGCGCTCCGGAGTTGTGTCTCGCACCGCTGCCACGCCACTCTGAAAACGCTCCACCAAGCAGAGATTCATGCACCCCCTACCCTGGCGCCCCAAGGGTTGGTGGTCCCGGTGACAAAGACGGTCTGGGCTGCTCCCACCTCTGGCAGTACTAGATGCCCTCCAGAGCACTGCCTCACTCGCCCAGTGCCAGGCCCCCCTTCCCCCGCAGTCCTAGGGCGGCAGAGTTGGGGTGTGAGTGGCTAACGGAGCCCACGCAGGCCCCCTCCCCCTGTCCCCGCCGCTCGGGGGAGGGAAGTGGCGGGGCGGGAGTCACCCGAGCGTGATTGCCCGAGGCCCCTCCTGCCGCGGCGAGGGAGCGCCATAAAAGCCCTGGTGCGACCCGCTCTCGACACCCCATCCGCCGGTTCTCACCCACCGAGAGGCGCGCCGCGCAGCAGAGCCCTCGCCGCCCAGCCACGCCCGCCGCCCGCCAACCACCGTGAGTGCCGCGACCCACGAGGCTTGGGGAGTGCGCGCAGGGCTGCGCGGGTGAACTTGCTCACCCTCTGCGGAGCCCTGGGGCGCTGGGAGGGTCGCGCCCGGCTTTCCCTCCCTGCCCCGACGCGCGCCCGCCGCTCTTGGCGGCTGAACCCCCTGCCTCTTCGGTACCCCGTGGCTGGGCAGCTGCCCCTCCCGGGCCCTCCCGTCTGGGCGGCCCCTCTGGCTTATCTTTCTGCGGATGAGGAGGGAGACCACCACCTCCAACCCAGGGCAGCTGGCAGTTTCCTCGGGAGTCGCCGCCTGGGGGCGTTTCCAGGCAGCGCCCCCTGAATAAAGAATCCCTGGAGCTCGTTGGACCCGCGCCCTGCCACCTGCCGGGATCCTGGGCATCCGAGCTGAGACTGACTGTCCCGGGGGGCAGTTCTGCCCCTCTCCCCCCAAATGCCAGCCGAAGTACTCTCAGCCATCACCGTCGAGCTCCTGCCACCAGGCAGACCAAAAGTGTCAAAAGAAGAAACTTTTCTCCTCTGACGGGCTTGGGGAATTCCTTAACCCAGCGGGTGGAACTTCCAATCCTGTTTTTAAAGTGTCTAAACTGGCCCGGGTGCTCCTCCCGCTCTGCGCTCCTGCCTCGCGACTTGGCCCGAAGTTGCGCGTGGTTTTCGCGCGGAGCAGAGGGCCCGGGCCGGAGCTGCGGGTGCTCGCCACCCTCCGCTTCGCTCTGCGGGACTGGGTCGAGGGCGGGTTGGGGGTCAGGAGTGGCTGCAAGGGGAGGAGTGCGGGAGGCAGATGAGGGAGATGCGGGGCGTGTGTCCTGAATCCTCAAGCTCTTACGCTGCCTTCTGTGCCCGCAGATGCTGGGTAGTAAGCGACTGGGGCTGTCGGGACTGACCCTTGCCCTGTCCCTGCTTGTGTGCCTGGGCGCGCTGGCCGAGGCGTACCCCTCCAAGCCGGACAATCCGGGAGAGGACGCGCCGGCGGAGGACATGGCTAGATACTACTCGGCGCTGCGACACTACATAAACCTCATCACCAGGCAGAGGTGGGTAGGCTCCGCGGGACCGACGCGCGAGAGCCCTGCACGCGCACCCGGAGGTCCTGGGGACCGTGGAGGACAGGACATTTCTTTCATTATATCCCAGAACAGGACAGTATCAGGCACACACTCAGCTCTCAGTAAATGTGCAGGGCACTGAATACTTTTCTTCTGAAACTGCAGTCACAGAGTCGTGATCCTCAGATTCAGGTCGCCTAGGCTGTGTGGCTGGTCCTCTCCTGCCTCGCACTCCCCGGTTTCTGTTGTTCTTACAGCAGTTTGGGGATTGGACACCTGCGTGGGAAAGTACCCCGTGAAAGGGGTAGGAGTGCTGTAGGGGAAGGGGGAGCAGGGCGTCTAGTAACAGCAACAAAAACCAGCGAAAGAGAAGCAGCTGGGCTGTCCAAGACCTTGACACATTTTCCAGCCTGCCCAAAGAGAATTGAATGACAACATTTAGGAAAAGATGGCTATTTTCTTTTCTTCTGTACAGCGTTTTTTGCACTCTCAGCCTCTTACTTGAAAATCCTAGCCCCAATAAATAGAGATTTAACATGAAAATAGTGGATCTAAGATGCAGATACTTTTCCCATTTTGTAGCAGATGAGTTCTGAAAAGGAAGCGCTCACTTTTGTGCTTTATTAAGGAGAAATGTACATTGGTCTATTCACCCTCTGATGGATCTAAGGATTATATGGAATTTGAGAAATTTGTAAAGTTAATTTTCAACCCCCACAAAGCTAAAAATGAAATGCCTCATGTTCATTTTCCACATCAAATAATAAGTGAAAAATCACATCCAAACTATTTTACAAATAATATAGGATTTAAAAATTGTTTCCAAAATTGGTTCATCTTAGTTCTAAATTATTGATATCTTATTTTAAATACTGAGATCAAGTGGGATGAGCCCTTTAAAGGCATTAGTATGTTTAAATTGTGTTTTGTTTTGTTTCTGTTTTTACCGTATCTTTACTGTTTACAATCAAGGAATGGTTAGAAAGGATTCAAAGTGGAAAATTTTTTATTTCTTAAATAAAATTTCCTTTTTTTCTGTTCCATCAAAAAAGGATACGACATCCTGAAAGGCTTTTGAAAAAGTCCAAGGTTATATAGAATCAGAAATAGACGAAAATGCCAGAATTAAATGGTGTTGGTTTGTGACCCTTGAAATCTAATAATTTGAATAGCAGAAAGCAATAATATTTTATATCGTAGTAGACTTCTCAGAAAATTGCTTCAAATTCTTGTTTATGCTAACATATTGAACAGAGAAAAGAACTTGTACAAATAAAAAAGATACTAATTTTTATTTTTTCTAGTAATCTTTGTTTTTCACTTAGTCTGTCAGTTGTAACACACAGAACTCATTTCTGCAAAGATGATTGCTAAAAAGGTTTACTATGTATAAAGGTTTAGCATTTCAAAATGTTTTCCTAGGCATTATGTCATTCAATTTTTACCTAAAGCTTTGGAGCATAATTATCTCCATTTTACAGGCCATGAAACAGTAACTCAGAAAAGCTTTGTTTAGGGTTGCTGAAATTGGAGCAACGGATTTACCTTGGTTGTTGTCACCACCATTAGCAGTCAGTGTGATTTCTGACTTCTTTAGTAAGGAAAAAGTAAGGAAAAGGGATTTGAATTTCATGGGAAGCGATTCAGGTTCCCTAGGAATGAGTTGGTCCTGAAGCAGCTTCCCGTCTCATCTTCATCTAAGTTCCTTCTTAGAAACCATTAGAGGCTTATAATCTCACCATTATCTCCTTTGTGTACTCTCATTGCCTTCCCATTGCCCACTCACGTTTGGGTTTTTGAAAGTTACAGTGTCATTTGTGAACACATGTTTTGGTTTGACAAAAATGGTAATCTAATATCTTTTTCTTTCCTCCCTTTTATGGCTCTGTCCATGTTTTAAAGCTATATGCTCCTGGTTCATTGCTTCCAAAGTTGCATCATTTATTCTAGAACATGTATCTACCACATTTTGTTCATATAGTCCCCTAGATCCATGGTTCTCAACTGGGGATGACTTTGCCCCCCAGGACATTGGGCAATGTCTAGAGGCAGTTTGGGTTGGCACAATAGTGAGTGGGTGCTCCTGCATCTAGCAGGTTAAGGCCAGGCATGCCTCTAAACATCCTGCAAGGCCTAGGACAGCCCCTCCCAATAAAAACAATTATCCAACCCCAAATGTCAATCATGTCAAAGTTGAAAACCCAGCTTGGTATTAATGTTTCTTCATCCTGGGTGCACATTGGAATCACATGGGGAGCTTTTAAAATACACCTCTGATCATTAAGTCAGAACCTCGGGGTAAGGGTGAGGCCTGGGCTTTATAGTAGTTTTAAAAGCCCCCCAGGTGATTCTAATGTGCAGCCAAGTTTATGAATCATTTCCCCAGAGAGTCTGTCTGTGCGCCTGAAAGCAGTACAGACAGGAAGGATAGCCCAGAATTAGCCAGAGGAGGGAGAACAGTGAGCGCTGTGCTGGCGCTGCCCTGAGACTGCAAACTCAGCCATCAGCGACTGGGATTCTTCTCTGGGACATTGGAGAAGATGTTTGCCAGTTCCTTCATTTACTGGAGCATGAAGAAGATAAATGGGGGAAGGTTGCTCAAGAGTTTAAAGATTAGTAAAAATCAACTGATGGACAGGATAAGTAAGTAGGTGCAGCAGCCTATTTCACAACTCTAGAAAAATCTTTGAGGAAATCTTACAAATGATGGCGGGGTTGGGTGGGTGGTGTTTGTTTTGTTTTTGTTTCCCTTGAGTCCCAGCAAGGGAGCTGGGAAATCTTTCCAAAAAATCTGGATTGAATTGTGCTTGATAGACAGTTAGAATATATCCTCTGACAGCTTTGTTCTGCTGTTTCACCTGCTAGCTAGTCAGTCCCTGCCCGGCAAATTTTTCATTTGTGAACAACATAGCTTCTGGTGTCCAAGGCCTTTTCTGAAAAAGGGAAAAATAGCCTGTTCAGAAGATACAACTTGGTAGAGATTTTCAGACCCTTTAGCATAAGAGAGAAAGGAGAGAAGACTGAGGGGCAGACAGCAGGTTACTACTCAGTCACCTGGAGCAGGTAGCATACACTGAGCTGGCAGGAAAGCAGAGCCTTGCATTCCTGTATTGTCCTCTCCATATCCTGCTACTGGAGAAAAAGAGACCATGAACATTTCCATGGACCAGTAGGATCCCTTTAGATTTTTCAGGGCAGATAAAATCATGGCATGAGAGAAGACCTTTAGCTTTTGATATCCCAAGTAAATATGGAAAATGCAGGCCCCATGTTCTGTTGCTGTCTGAAAGACTGGGAGTATCTTAAGAGCAGGAACTTGCATTTGTGTATCACTTTGTTCCTTTCAAACCATTGTGACTCACATTGGATTTTCACAAAGATAGGAGTGATGCTTTTATTTTTACAAATGAGAAAACTGACATTCAAAGACATAAGTGGGTATAGAACTTCAGCCTGTTGATTTTTCTTAGGGCTGTTTCCAAAATATCATCTGGTCTCTGTTAAGATTTAAACTGCTGTATATCATCAGAACTATAGCCAAATAACTAATTATGGAAACATTTAAAATCATACTTTGATGTATTTTTATTTCTTGTCACCCAGTAATATAAAAATATTTCTATACATGTATTGTTTGTGGTTGTATAAAAGGCAAGAATGTGACTAGGAATTTTGGTTCATTAAATAGTAACAAAATCATGTATATATTTTGAAATTTTATTTCTGGTATTTCTGATAATGTATATTTCATACACCTAGATTACTTGCTAGCAGATATCAACCAAATGGGAGACTATCTTCTTTTTTTCCAAAAGGTTTTTATGACTTCCAAACTTTTGTTTTAAAATACTTTCCTTTTTTTTTCCTTTTAGATACGGAAAACGATCTAGCCCTGAGACACTGATTTCAGACCTTTTGATGAGAGAAAGCACAGAAAACGTTCCCAGAACTAGGTATGAAAAGGTTTATGTGAGGACATTGTTGAAGAATTCAAGGTGCCCAGGGAAGCGAAATCAGAGAGGGCTGCCTGGGGAGGAAGATGTGGAATGGGGTCTGCCAGACCAGGTAGCTACGATTTGGGCAGAAAAGGGGAGCATTCGGGCAGCATGGCAGGGAAGATCGCTCTTTTCACATGTTGACTTGCCCATATCCATAGACATCTCTGGGGTATTATTTTCTACCCCAGATTATTTGATTAAAATCTTAAATATAAGTGACTTTACCTCAGAAACAACTCTGGGTTAAGATTGGGAGAGCATAGAGGGGGTTCCAAACTCTACACTGAAATGACCAACTGCCCATATTTGGCTGGGACAATCTTTAGTTTTTATACAGCATGTGGACTGTCTAGATATCCTATGACATGTCCCTCATGGCTCTTATCCCAGTCTCCTTGGTTTTACAAGAAGCTGTACAAGATGAATCTTGGGGGCAGGGGCTCCTGTTTACTTTTTGACATATTTTAAGTTCAATGGAAGTCACATAATAATTTATTGCATTCAATGAATGCATGTTAACAATGTAGTATTATTCAGGCCTGTCTGTAACCTTGGGGCTTTCTTGGAGTGTGGAGCTGTCTTGGGAAGAGGTGCTTACCAATATCTAGGTGTCAAACCCTGGTCTAGGATTCTCTGGTGCCTCCCACACGGGCAGTGCTGCTGACAAGCAGCCTGGTCTGCCTTCGTTTTCATAACTCCCTGGCTCTTCCATCCAATACCTCCTGCTTCTACCCCCAGTAGGATCAATGGCACCTGGTTCATCCATTTTTATAATAGCTTGTCTGCCTTAAACCCAGAGCACCACCGCCAAGAACCAAACTCCCCAGAAGAGGTCACTAGAACACTTGCTTGGAGACTGGGACAGACGTGCTGCTCTTCATTGGGGTTCTTTCTCCCTGAAGAACTAGCGGGATGACCTGAGCTTATTGCCTTCCTGCCACCCCCACCCCCAACTCTGTTCTCCTGTGAAAGGGCCAGTGTGAAGGGGCAAGTCTATAGTTATCAGTTAGTCTCCTCTGAAGGAAACAACAATTTGGACTAGAATCACACTCCAGTGCTCTTTTCCCTGGAGGTACCAGTCCAGACTTAAACAGCAAATGCAGGGGAAGCAGATGGAAAATTCCCGGGGGTTATTTTTAAACACTAAGCAGCAAATGCTTTTTAATGTTTCATTGACATGCTTATGATGCTTGTCACAGTAAAAAGCTTAGGGTAAGCTGAATCTACTCAGGGTAAGAAAAAGAATCATCCAGACCTAGTTACACCCTTGCTGCTGCTCTTTGTTTTGTGGTCCAAAGTTGCACAGTTGGTGCATGAAATAGAGTTAATTGCACCCTGATGGACAGCCTCAATGACATGCAGTTAGATGGAAACAAAAGTTGGCAGCTTTAAAGTTGCCTATGAATGCTATTTTATTAAAAAGCGTTCTTTATAGTCTAATAAATAGCATCTTCCTACCCAAAAAGCCTTGCAGGAAAACAAAGGAGGCTTATTCAGAATTGGGTAACAATACCTTTCTTGTTACAGTTTTGTGTGATTCCTGTGGTTTTGATCTTCAGAAATACTGCAGAGTTCTTCGGCATCTTTGATAAATTTAGAGCCTTCTAAATACTCCCTCTGAGATTTGTCTGAGACTCCTATTAAATGAGTGAAAGCTCCTTTGCTGGGTCTTTGCACTTTATGCCACTATCTCCCACACTGACATTCTACTTGGCCTCCTATTTAGAGGGCCAACGAGAGCCTTTCAACAGTTTCTGATCATCTTTTGGTCCAGAACTAAATGTCTCACTCTTGCAAGCTTCCCAGGAAGTTGGGAAACTTCTCTTACATGTTTTGCTTCTTATGTTTGACAGGCTGGAAGACCCTTCTATGTGGTGATGGGAAATGAAACTTGCTCAGCGGTCTTTGCCTATTTTTCAACCAATATTTCATCCTGTGAAACTAGAGTCTGCCAGTTCTCCCAATGCATGCAGCCACTGTGCTCAGCTCTGCAGTTTTCCCTTTGTTGTCATTGTATATATGTGTGTTTAAATAAAATACCATGCATTCAAAAGCATCTGCTCTTCAATGAAAAATCTGTTGTTGCAATACTGAGAATTATGTTGTTATTCATTAAATTGCAATCTCCCTCAAGTAGCAGATTCAAGGTTTGTTTCACCAATATTAAAGCAGTGGCTGTGGAAGATATAAAAATATGATTTATGATGAAGATGACTCAGGTGTGTGTGTGTATGTGTGGTAACAATAAACTATTTGGAAACGTTGAGCAAGGGACTGATAACGTGGAACAATTTGCTGAACCCCTTTGCCCACCCCATTCCCATGGAATCCTTGCTAACTTGTTAGCTCCTGCTATCAGCAGAAAGGAGTGCAGAGCTTTCTTCAAAATGTCCTGTATCTCCTCTAAAATGGTAGCCACTAACCACATGTGGCTTTTGAACACTTGAATGTAGCTGTTGCAAACAAGGAGCTGAGTTTCAAATTTTTCTGAATTTTAATTGAAATAGCCACATGTTCCTAGCAGCTACTATGTCAAACAGCTAAGATCTATACATTTACTGTTAGGCTACTATATTTAAATTTGTGTCATAAACAGAAATACACTTGAGTAGGATGATCACTTTCCACACAATATGGGGCATGTTAATTCATTTAGTTAAAGGTCATTAAACTTTCTCCCTCCTACATACATGGGCTTAGTTTAAAATTTGTTATTAGATTCTTCCACGTGATTTCTAATCAAAGAAAATGGGTCTCCCCTTAAATTCGTACTTTGAGCCACTGTAAAAAATATACACAAATATTTTTATGTGATGTGTTGAAACTGCTTACAAAAACCCCCTATATATGGTGACTTAAGGAATCTTATCTACATATAAAGAACCCTAACATTCTTCAGCCGTTGTAATCAATGATACAAACATAATCTCCCTTAATGAAACTGAGGTAACACTGCTCTGCAATTTTCCTTAATTTCTCTTCTTATTTATTTGTGCTTAAAGAAAACATAGTAGTCAACACCTCCCAACCCTTATCTGTGGTTTCGCTTTCTGCAGTTTCTGTTACCTGCAGTCAACCTCCATCCAGTAGCAGATGATTGTCCTGACGAATCGTCAGAAGGTCAATAGTACGCTAACTCTACCTCACACTGCTACGTCATCCACGCAGTTCATCTTATTGTAGGCACTTGATCTTCTCACATTGTCACAGGAAGAAGGGTGAGTGCATGACCGCAAGATATTTTCAGAGAGAAACTATATTCATATAGTTTTTATTATAGTATATTGTTATAATTGTTCTAATTTATTATTGATAATCTTACTGTGCTTAATTTATAAACTAAACTTTATCAGAGGCATGCATGTATAGGAAGAAACAGTGTATACAGGCTTCGGTACTCTGTTGTACAGGCGTCCACTGGGGGTGTTGGACTGTGTCCCCTGAGGGTAAGGAAGGACTACTGGGCCAAATATAAAGCGTGTTTTAAACCTTAAAATGTTGAGAAGGTCATAACATATTATAAAACCTCAGAAGTTTTTTTTATTAACCTAGTATATTTGATTCCTTTACTGAAACTAGTATTATGCAAAGAAATTTGGTAGCACAAATATGCTGAATGTTCATCACCATACACAGAACTTTTGTTTACATGGAGCTCAGCAAATAGGAATAATGTATAGGAGCCATTGAAAGATAATACAGCAATTTCGTTTTATATAAAAGTTTCAACCTCGTACTGCAAAATGTAGATGCTGGAAAGGCTAAACATTAGGCAGCCTACCTTTTACATGTAACTCAGGTCTTGATAGCTTGTCTCTCGCCTCATCTGACTAGAAAGAGGACTGGAGCTTCACACCGTGTGAGCTCTGCACTCCTGGCTCAGTGCTTCTGGGTTCTCTGGCCTTCAAATTCGCCAGACTTTCGAGCTCTCACTCATTCAATGTGGACAATAAGTTCTGGCCACCTTTCCTTTTAAGTCTATACTGGGATAAAAGTTCAATTTAAGATAATGTTACAGTAAGTAATAGTAGGGATATAGATAAGGATAAAGGTTTTGATGATTGTTGTGTTGGGTTATAAATCCCTTGCTATAGACTGGATGTTTGTGCCTTTCTACATTCATACATTGAAATCTAATCCCCCATGTGGTAGTATTTGGAGATGGGGTTTTTGGGGGAGCTCTCACGAAATAGTGCTCATGTATACAAGGGACTCCAGAGAGCTGTCTTGTACCTTCCATCATATATGGGCACAGCAGGAAGACAGTTGGCTATGAACCAGGGAGCAGGCCCCCACCAGGTTTTAAATCTGCTGGTGCCCTGATTTGCAACTTTCCAGCCTCCAGAACTGTAAGCAGTAAATTTCTGCTGTTGCCACTCATCTATGGTAATTTGCTATAGCACCCTGAATAAACTAGGCTTTCCCTAATAAACAAGAAATACAATACTGGCTAACTTAAAAAAATTGAAAAGCTGCATTCCAAAAGATTCCCTAGTAGTATTTCTTAAATATTTTCAGCCTGCTAACCCTCCTTGAAATAGGTGTAAAGGCACCAGTTCACCCACCTGTCATTGCAAATAATAATGATCCTCACTAGAGCTACAGTAAGAATAACCCAGCCTTCATTGGTGAGATGTCTACAACAACATAATTATTATCAAGCTTTTATATAAGCCTTTATTAAGCTCTCCTCTAATCCAAACTCTGTTCTACATTCTAAAAGGAAAAGAGAATAGAGGAAGAGGCCAGAAACCTCTGTGGGCCAAGGCTAACACTTAGGCCCTTCAAATTCTGCATGTGCAAAGCTGTTACTCTCTATTTCAGGGGCAGAGGAATCTCCTCCCTCTCTAACAAGAAATGGGCACAAAGCGTTGCAAGAGCCATGAAGGGGTACCACTCCAGGCAGCCAAACCTGCCGGAGGTACCGAGGCCTGAGCTGAGGTTTGAAGGAGGGGAACCAGTTGCCTGATGAGGAGTGTGAGACAGGAGGGAGAGGACATGCAGATCTGAGAGAGCAGTGCCTATTTGGAGTACTTTGTAATTATTCTTGGTTTCTATCCTTGAATTTGACCCTATGCTAGGCCAAATCAGGACTCTACTTCTCAGCCTGAGGGCTCCTAAGCATGATCCTATGGACACATTTGCAAGTTCAGAGAATAAATGTTGTAGGATTGGTCCTATTCTCTAATTTAGGAAGGAAGAGACTTTCCTTAATATCTTCCATCCTCTTTTCCTTGCTTAGATAGAAGTCAGGACAGAGGAGCATATAGCACCTGGAGGGCCTTGCATGCCATGCTGCCATACTTGCTGCTAAGTAACTGACGAACACACCTGTCCAAAGCTAGGCCCCCAGCAGGCTCTATGGCTCTACTGATGACAGGAAAGTCAATATGATGGCAGTTAATTGTCTCCCTCTTTCTTTGTACACACACATGCATTATGCTTACAGCATTACTTATTACTGTGTTGGCATGCAAAAATGTTTTTTCTCCTCCATGCAGAACACTGGGATCAGTTACAATGTTGTCAGACCTAAACAAATAACCTTTCCTGTCATCATAAATGGAAACAGCCTTTTGGGTGAGTTGTTTCAATGGAGTATTCCTTTACTGTGGTCTGTAGGTAGGAGGATTATAATATTGTCACAACTAAATGATTGCCTTTTCTTCTGCCTATTAGAAAAATTAGTACAGTGTGAAATCATGCAGAAACTTTTTCTCTTTTTAAAATCGGAGTGGAATAACATATAATTAATCATATGTGTCATCCAGGGGCTCATTTCTTAATGTGCTAAGTAATAGCTATCGATTTAAACTCATCCTAATACTGCAAGCTTGAAACACTGCAGTTCAGAGAATGGCTGATTGTGGTGACAATGTCTTGCTGGCTGACACATAGTAGTTGCTCAGCAAGACCATTTCAGTCTGGAGTTGATTGCAATGACAGAGTGATCCTGGTGGAGCCAAAACAAATGCAGTGTTTGGTGAACAACCTCAAAGGATTCTTTGTGATTCTTTCTGGAGCTGCAGGTACCATATATGCAGGGTCCTGACAGAAGTACAGTTTGTTTGGCCACAGCTTGCTGGAGCTCTCAGAGTTATTTATAGAACAGACTGTTCTTTTCCCTCATTTCAAAAGCCTGATTCACCTTGGATTACCTTTTGTGTCAAGTTCATGAAGAACTTTTTTTTTTCAACCTTGAATATTGTGGTACCAGACTTCTCTAAAATACCTTTTGGGTCCCTAATGATTTTTCCCTGGCTTTGAGTTTAATGATTTTTAAGTTCTTGCAAATTGTTACCACTTACACTGCTAGCATATTGACAAATTAGCATATTGCACATATTAGTAATGTATTAGCTCTAACATGGGATGCATCTTGCATCTGTTTTTGTCTTTAGGCAAATTATTTTAGTATTTATTGGACCTTTTCTTGAAAACCATTTTATCTACAGGACATGAATTCCTTTAATTCCTAATCTATTCCTAATTTCAGGATTCTTCATTTGCCCAGAAGTTAACTGAGTTTGAAACTTGATTTGTTCCATGTATTTATTTGAAATTTGATTTGACTCATTAATTTGGCTGCTATACTCTGGTATTATGAGGCAATTTAAAGTTGAAATGAGAGCTTTTGACTAGAATATAAAAATCAAATTTACTCTTTCTTCTCACTAAGTAATACCTTACTCTTTGGGTATTAGAGAGAACAGCATTATCCAAATGACTTTTCAATTAAAGTTTGCCTGGAGTAATTTGAATTTTATTTGTTCTGAATTCTATATCTTTTCTATCACTTTCAATTCTTTTCAAATAATAGCAACCTACTAAATTAACTAGTCTGTGAATTTTAATGCAAGAATAAGCAATGTTGGCTGAATATATTTAATATAGTCATTCCTTTGAACAGACTGAATTATTGACAAGTTAAAATGGAACCAGATGATCTCTGATGAGTTTCTAGAGTCCCAAGGATGTTATCAATTCCTGAAACATTCACTGAGTAGTCTCTCTGTGACAGGTACTCTGCTGGGTTCTAAGAGTGAGACAAAGACGAGTAAGACAATTTGTCTTTTCTTAAAGACCTAACAATTTGTGAAGGAGATAGACACATGCTTAAGTGACTAATACAAGAAAGATCATGATTGAGGTTTAAATAGAAGCACAAAGTAATTGCTCTGGGAGAAAAAGGTAGGCTGAACTCATTTTCAGTAGTGTATACAGGGAGTGGGGACTGTCATTTGAAGTGGACCTTGGTGAGCAGCAGTTGTTCAGTAGACTGCTCTTTACTTTTGTGGATCTCAAGGTCATTTTTAACTACATTATACTCCTGGAAAAGAGGCTGTGCAGGTGCCTAAGCAGGCTCCAAGTGGGAGTCTGAGATGGCTGTCTGGGGAAGTGGTGGTTGGCCATCCGTCTTGGAGTGAGCCTTGATTGGTGGGCCTGAGTTGATACAAATGAGAGGCAGGATGGGAGAGTGGAGACCATGGAGGGGATAGGAGGGTGGCTGATCCTCTCTGAACAAAATGTGGGACTCATTTGGGGTAGCAATGTGAGAAAAGTAAATATACAAAGCTGGAAGCACCAGGCATGCTTGTGGAAGAAGTGGTAATGTAAGCAGAGGACAAGGCTGCATTGGGGTCTGAGTAACAAAGTACAACACAGGGGAGACCTTTCTCTCCGCTCGCACACACAGACTCCAAGGTAACTTCAGCCCCTGGGGCTCAGGGGACTCTCAGAGGTCAAGTGTTGTGCCCAGCAGCACAGGAGGAGAACCTCTGGCCTTCGCAGAGCCAGGTTCTCACAAAGGGCTCCGGCAGTCGTGCCTGGTGCAGGCAGAGCAGCTTTGGGGTGTCACCTGGTGGAGTGACCAATCCTTCTGGTTTGCCTGGGACTTCCCCAGATTTAAGTCAAAGTCCTGCATTCTGGGAAGCACTTTGGTTGCAGGTATACCAGGACAGTTGACCACCCCACTTGGGAAACACACCACTATTTTAGATCTTGTTTAAACAGAAAATATGTTTTGAGTGTCCAACTACTTACAAGTGAGCATCCCAGCCAGCCATGAGCATTTACACATCTGAATATAAACATTCAGCTGCATGTTATTTTCTTAATTGACCTTATAATATACTGTTCTTTCTAGATAATTGTAAAAGGTAATTTAAAAATACTCCCATGATAGAAAAACTTCAACTGTGAAGACATTAAGAATGTCTTATAATTTCTAGACCAGCCACTTCATATTCTAGTACTGGAAATACATTGGTTCTGTGAATGCATAAATATTTAATTTCATGGATAATTAACTCTTTATAAGAAAAATGATTTCAACTTGAAATCCCAAATAGCTATTTGCCTTCTAAAGTTGTAAGTTTTCAGATGTTGTTTATTGTGATAAAAAGTAAAGTGTGAGGGAGCTAATATTTGTTGAGAAGCTAGTAGAAACTGGCCCTTTATTTGCTTTATTTCACTCTTCATACAACCCATGAGAAGCAAGTCTGGCCAGCTACATTGTGCACATGAAGAGCTGAGGCACAGAGAGGTGAAGTGAAACAAGGCAGCGAAGCTGGTGAAGGGTGAGCTGAAGCTCCAGCCTAGGTGGGTTTGATTACTGGTGGGGATTTTAAATCATTGTTTCTCAGTAGAATTCTAACCCCCTGTCTCATTGTGTATGATCACTGTGGTCATAAGGGACAGGCAGCAGGAAGACCTGATAAGATAGACTTTGGTGTCAGCAAAGACTCGATTCTTTTATTATTAGGCAATGCCCTCCCTTTATCCCCCAAATGCATTTTGCCTAAAAGTTTTGTTTGTCTAGTACTAACACAGTTACCTCAGCTTTTTAAAAATTGGTATATGCCTACCTTCTTCCGTCCATTTACCTTCAATCTTTCTGAGCCATTAAGTACTGGTTGTACCTCTTGTGACAAAATAAAGTTTTTTAAAAAAGTAAAGAGTAAGCTCCTTCACCTAACAATTTAGACTTTGCTGTGATTAATGGTGTGTTTAGATTTGTTTCTACCATGTTATTGTTGTTCTGTTTATCATACTTTATTCTGTTCCTTGCCTTCTATAGGGTAAATAAAAGTTACTTGTTCATCTTTATTTCCTCTACTAGTTTGCATATTATATTTTCTATCCTTCCTCTGAACAAAAGGACATCAGAATGAGTTCAACTCCAAAAACCCTCTCTAGTCATTTTGTTTGTTTGTCCTTCCAAGCCAGACAGTGTTGTTTCTGTTCATTTAGATAATCAATGGTTTTATATTTACCAATTTTTGTTCAGTGTTGCTACTTTCAATATATTCCTTGTTTCTGGGTTCAGTTTCCTTATTCCTAATGTACAGTCTTCAGTAGTTCTTTTAGACAGTCTGGAAATGGTAAACTCTTTCAGTTTTTTTAATGAAAATATCCATATTTCCCTTTTATTCTTGAATGGCGCTTTAGCTGGGTATCATATTTGACATCTCCAGTTATTTTTTCTCAGCATTCTGCAGCTAGCATTCCATTGACTCTCAGCCTCCATTGTTGGTCTTTAGAATTCTATAGCCATTCAAATCAGTTTTCTTCTGTAGTTAACCTATCTTGTTATCTGTAGTTGCTTTTAAGAGTTTATCTTTGTCATAGTGATCTGAAATTTCACAATGATGTGTATAAGATGTATGATTTTGTTTTTATTTATCCTTTTAGGGATTTATTGTGTTTTTGAATCTAAAGATTTATGTTTTTTACCAACTCACAGATACTATCTGTTTAAATATTGCCTCTCCCTTGTTTTCTCTATTTTGTTCTTTAAATTCTATTGCATAAACCTTCTAATTCTATGTTCCAAATTTTTAAATCTCTTTCCTATTTCCCATATTTATTATCTATACTGTGTCCTGAATAATTTCTTCAAATCTGCCTTCTAGTTTCTAGCTTTCCCTTCAGCTCATCTAATCTGCTGTTTAACCCATCCATTGAGTTTTAATTTTCATGCCTATAGTTTTAAAATTATTATTTTTAGAATTTCTATTTTGTTATTGTGATTTAAAAAAATTTCTCCACAGTGCCTTATTTTTTATTTTTTTCTTAGGACTCTGATTCACTTTTATGGGTCTAATGATTAAAATATATCTATATTATATACCCTATCAGATTATTAGTTTGTGTTTTAAGTCCTAGAGGTTCCACTGCCCCAGTGTAATAGACTTTCTTATTCTCACTCTCTTTTTCGTTCCCCATTCCCTATAGAAACTGCATATAACTTGGATTAGGAGGGTGTTCCTTCAGAGAAGCTTTGTGTTTGTACCTGCCAGGAGCCCCAGGGGAATCACCAACTATTTTATGTTAATTTCTTATTTTAGTGGTTCCTGGATTATAGGGATAATTAATATAAATCTAACTCTCCAACCCACATGATAGGTACAACTTAGTGTTTTAGTTTCAGACTCTTTCCCCCTGTCTGGAACCTAGGCTCTGGCAGGCAAGCCAAGCCAGAGAAATTATTTGTTCCTTTTCCATCCTTTCATTATTTGTTATATCTGCAATAAGCACCTCTTTGCAGATCTTGCATTTATGCTAAAATCGCCGTTCCATCTCCCCACTTCAGTTGGGCTGCAGGCCCAGTCTGCTGCCTTCACGTCGGCATTGAGACCATGGTTGCTGGAGTACTTGAACTTCCTCCTGACACAATCTTGACGAGGATGAAGTATAAGCACAGTTGCTTAGATCTTTGCTCTTTAGTTTCCTTTTCATTTCTGGTACTTAGATAATCCTCCCTTTTCTTGTGAGCTCTGTTTTGCGTTTTAAAAATTATATATTTGATTCAGTATTCCTGCTTTGTTTGCATCATCTTAGTAACTTTATTTTTACTGAACTGGATCTCATAGTTGCTACTTTTCTATTCATTGCTATGTTCCATGTGTGCACAAAATGGCAGCCCTCCCTGGCATATGTAAGAGAGTTATACAAGTACATTTAGACTAGTGCATCAGGAAGGCTGCCGTCAAAAGGAAAGGAAGATACACATAAACTTGCAGCACAAATAGCCAAAGAAACCACAGAGCAGTGAGAAAATCGGCTCCTCCCACAGATGTGTGGAACAGAGGAGAGACTGTGTACTTCGGAGTTGTGTTTCTTGCTCCATCCCTCACTATCTGGATGACCTTGAGCAAGTCCCAGTCTCACTAGTTTCAACTTCTGAAAAAAAATGAAGAATAATACCAATCTTGCATAACTCTTAGAACTAAATGAAGGAATGTATAAAATAATTATCAAAATACCTGACAGATAGTGAGTCTTCAATAAATTATAGTTCCCTACCTCCACCAAAACAGAGAGAATAACAGTGTATGTTGTCATTATCATTAGTTAAAGATAGATTGACAAAAAGAGATTTCAGCAGTTACTTTAGATGCATCCAATCTGGCCTTAGAAATCTGAAGTACTTAAGGATACAACTGGAAATAAGAGGTCAGTAAAGCTGTAAACCCTGACTTGTCCCTCACTCACTGCCCCAACACATTGGTGATTCAGTCTCTCAGTCTCAGCTTACAGGATTTCTCTAACACTTTTATCTGCCACTGTTTTTGGAAAATCAGAATGGGGTCATTACTTTAAACTCCTGTTGAATCTTATCAAAGAGTAATGACTTCTGGGTAGAAACCCTTGCATAACTGCAGAATGTTTCCTCTTGATGTAGCCCTATTCCCCACATCTCAGCTGTCTATGGGGAAGGGAGGTGGCAAATGGAAAAGACAGCCATTCCTTCACACTGACAAAATCTGTGTCCAAATTCCACAAGGATCAAGAGTTAGAAGGGACTTTAGAAATCACTGACTTGTTGGGGGTTGTCGAATCTTGTTCCTAGTATCAGTCCCTGGCAGACCCGGTTGTTGATTTTTCATAACCTTATGATGAATGCTAATTGCATCCTGAAGGAGTACAATGAAGTGGCTGTAAGGAAACTGTTTATTCTAGAGGACTAAAAATGATCTTTTACATTGTTAACATTGTATTTTCCAAGATTGGGATTTGACAGAATGTTAAATATGGGCTGCTTTTCTCATATATAGTAAAGAAATTTTTTTGTGGCCATGTACTCTGCCCCAGATATGGAACAAACAAAAACAAAAACACCCAGGGTGTTGGGGGTGAGGATTCTTTATTCCACTCTCCTGTGACTAAATGTCCTTGCAGAGCATCCTTCGCACTGATGGTGAGGAGAGCTAAACTTGCCAGCTGAATGTAACTCATTCTCCTCTGTCTCATTTTAGGTAGAATATCTATTTAAAATTTGAAGTCCATATCTGAACTGTTTGCTACCTCACAGGTTCCCCTTCCTCCTTCCAAGATACAATCTAAATGCAGGGAGAAACTTGGTGTTGGAGTATGGACTCTTGGCCCAAGTGCCGTCCTTCTTTCGGCACTTATCCTTGCCCCCAGAGAGTTTATTTCCACTGGTATCTGGGCAGCAGTGGCCCCTTCCCTCCTCCATCCCCTGTTCTTGGCTGGAATAACTTGTGATCTCTTCTCATGGTGGTTCAAGCATGGTGGGTCCCATCTGACAAAGCCTTCCCTGGCCTATCACTGCACTGCTGACCCACTGAGGCCTGACCGTGAATCCCAGTAGGCAGCGCGAACAGCCAAGTCTCAACCGGCTGCAGGAGGGACACTTTTTCCTTCACTTTGGCACGTGAGTCCCATCTGGCATGCCCAGCTGCCTTCTCTGTGACCTGAGGACTCGCAAGGTCCCTTTTCTGCCATACTCAGAGCACAAGGAAACAGAGGTGATTGTCCTATCCCCTGTCCCCTAATTTTCCACAGTACCACTTCTCTTCTGCTTCTCGACATCTGTGTTTGAGGGCAGCCTGTCAACTTCTTCACTCTCTCTGGACTTTCTGTATTCTCACCCCCCAACGCCATCCCCACCACACACACTTGAGTTAACCCCAAAGAGCAGTAGCGTCTGAACCCCAGTCTTACCTCATCTGTATTTTACTTTCTCCCTGGCAGATGGGCTTCCACTTTCCTATCTGGTGCACTTACATCTTATCCACCCCCTCTTTTTTCTATCTTCTTTGTCTAGCAAGTACTCACCCTATCTTTCCCTAGAGCCATAAAACAGGATTATTGGCAGAAGGGGCTGCATTTTAAAAACGGATGGCTGAAGGGAGAGATGCCTCAGGAGGTATTTCAGTGATATTATCCTTGTGACACATATTCAAGGATAAGCCAGCATAAAACATGTAATGACAACTGTACATACATGGAATAGCTGGTCACCAGTATCTGCTGCTGGCTGATGACAGTTCTGCAGTGCAGCTCACATGTACCAGGCCACCTCCTGGGACCGTGTGGCCAGGCCTGTGACCGTGTGGACAGCAAGTTCTTGACATCCCCCAGAGCCACCTCCAGATGCAAGTTCCTCTACCCACAGAGTTTTGACAAAACTGCTGTAACACTGACATTTTGTGCTATTGGTCCCTCCAGCCACCTGCAAAGTAAAACATCAGTCTGCTCCCTCGGGAGGTGAGGAGGTGGAGGCCAGCAAAGTTAGTGCCTACCCAAGAGCAGGGGCTCAGATCCAGTTCTTTTGACTCCAGCTCCAGTGCTCTGTACGATTAATGCCTCATTGATAGAGCAGTACAATAACATGGATGGGTAGGGGGCGGGAAGTTAGAAAGATCCTCTGTGTCTGAAGTCCTTTTACATTTACTTCTTCCCTATTCCAACACAATATGATCCTGTTAAAATGCAGATAAAACATACCTGGGGTTGGGTATAAAAGGCAGTTTATTCATCATTGTTGGGCATTAATAGCTTGCTATAAAATAGCTTGAGAGTCTCTCTCCCATGGATAGCCAGCTGAGAGCAGGTTTCAGTAAAGATAAATAAAGATAAAGCAGGACACGGGGCCTTCACAAGGAGGGAAGATCTGGGTTGGGGAGTGAGGGTTATCCACAGGGAACAAGTTTGGAGCTGACTCGGTGAGGAAGGGCTGCGAGAAGGGCCCTAGAGACGAACCAGACCCCAGCCTCCGCGCGCCCTTGCAGGCTCTGGACTGGTGCATCACCTTTCATCCCTCACGGTAATTCCTGCCTCTGATAAGGTGATGATGTGGAAGTACTTTGTAAACATCAAAGCACCACACAAATGATAGTCACAATTATTATTGGTATTATTCTTATTGAAGACCACATGGGTCATTTCACAATCAATTTTTTGACTCATTATAAAGAGTCCTTATAATCTGTGAACTGTTTTCATATACTACATATTAAAAAGTGCCAAGGGAACAAATATGCTATGATACTAGTTCCTCATCTGTGTAAGGTTTTCTTTTTAAAAGAATTTGAAGACTTTTTTCTTATTTATTTGAATAATACATTTTTAGATTTTGGTAAAGATGTAATTCTACAGCCATTGTCCCTTGATACTTGGCTTGTGATTCTGGGAAGCGCTTGGAAGAAATGAAATGTTACCCATGTGTAACGTGAGAGTATTGTGTGAAGGGTTAAATACCAAAGCAGAGCAGTGCACTTGAAGGTGTTTGAGTTTTCAGCTCATAGAAAGCTGGGAGGTCATGAGAAAAGGTCAGGAACGCCCTGTGGGGTACGCCGTGCTCCCCCACTCAGGACTGAGGCAGTCCATTTCCTAGGTGCTTAGAGTCTGGGCAGATGAAGACTCTGATCTTCAGTGGGAATTAGCTGTAGCTGAAGAGAGCTGTTTTGTCTAGGGTCATGTCCCTTCTCTGGGTCAGTCCCCCCACCCCCAGGACTACTGAAAGCAGAGGTATACAGATCTAGCCCCCTTGCCCTAATTTGGGACAATCCAAAGGGCTATTCCAGCTCCAGAACTCTCAGCAGGACTGGTGGAGGCCTTTTCGTGACTCTGGTCTCTCAGTCTCTCCCTCTGCCTGTTATCATAGTGCTTAGCTCGCCAAGGAGCTTCCTGCCTGCAGACGTCCATCGCAGAGGCTGTTTACAGGGAATCCGACCGCTGCCCTGCTGGGGCTGACTGGCCAACACAGAGAGCCCAGAAGCCGGCTTAGTCGCAAACGAGATGGGGCGGGCTGGCTGTGGCTGCTCCCTGCCGCCCTTTGTGGGCCTTGCCTGCATAAGGTGGAGGATTGTTTGTACTTGTTGACTCAGGACGTAGCTGATCAAAAATTAATTTAGGCAACAGGAAATGGTGGAGCCTTTTGGAAAAGCAATGCTGAATCAATAGGGAGGATGTTTGCTAAAGATCTTATTTTTAGGGATCAAGGTCTCTCAATTGACTGATCATTAGAAATGTTTTCTACGGCATAAGAATCTGCACTACTGGCAATATAGTAAGATTCTGTCTTTCTCTTCTATCAATTGCAGAGCAACGACTCATCCTAACAAATGGTAAGAAAAAGCTGAGGAAGTTAACTATAAGCTAAAAATACCTGCTTTTATCCATTATTGATTATTAAAATAAAACACCATTATCATCAATTTGCAAAGGTGAGAAAGTGGTAATATTTCATGTGGGCAAGGCCCTGAGGAAATGGTCACAGCTATAGGATAATGTAAAGGTTTCAATTCTCTCCCAAGTTAAAGTCAATGAAACACTGATAACAAACCCCACTGGAACCATTACAAGCAGATTCTAAAATTTATCTGAAAGAGGAAACAAAACAATATAGAAAATTGTTTTGAAAAAGGACAGGTAAGGACTTGTCCTACCAAACATAAAAGCTTAAACTATAAAACTATGAAAAAATACTTAAAAAGTAAAGAAATGAGGATTATGGTATTTTTGCAGGGGAAGACCAATTTATCAATGATACAAAATAGAGCCTGAAGGAAACCCACCCGTGGATGTATGGGGATTTGTTATACGAGAAGGCTGACATTTCATGTCAGTAGGGAAAAGATGAACTGTTAATTGAATGTTTTTTTTTGTCAGCTGGTAAGATAAAATCAAGCTTCTGCCTCATAAAATAACATAAATTCTAGCTATTAGTTGGACAACATTTTCTAGAAAGGGCCAGATATTAAATATTCTCAGCTTTACAGGCCAATTTCTGTAGCAAATACTCAACTTTGCCCTTACAGTGCAAAAGCAGTCATCAACAATACAGTAATCCCCCCTCATCTGTGCTTTTGCTTGTTCAGTTACCCACAGTCAGCTCATGTCTGGAAGCAGCAGAGTTGATCTTCCTGACCTGTCATCTTCAGGTCAATAGTAGCCTAACACTCTCTCACAGGGCCTCCGTCACTCACCTTACTTCATCTCATCAGGTAGGCATTTTATCATCTCACACCATCACAGGAAGAAGAAGGGTGAGTATAGTACAGTAGGATATTTTGAGAGAGAGTGAGAAACCACAGTCATATAACTTACTACAGAATTTGTTATGATTGTTCTCTTTATTGTAATTTATTGTTATTAATCTCTTTCTGTGTCTAACTTACAAAGTAACCTTTGTCATAGGTACGTACGTATAGGAAAAAGCAGAGTATATGTAGGGTTCAGTACTATCCACGGCTTAAGGCATCTTGTCTTTTGGATAGTGGCCATTCTGACTGGTGTGAGGTCATATCTCATTGTGGTTTTAACTTGCATTTCTCTGATGATTTAGTGATACTGAGCATCTTTTCATGTGCTTGTTGGCCATCTGTATTTCTTCTTTGGAAAATGTCTGTTCAGGCCCTCCACCCATTTTTTATTGGATTATTTGTTTTTCTGCTGTTGAGTTCCATGAGTTCTTTATGTATACTGGATATTAACCCCTTATTGGATATATCATTTGCACATATCTTCTCCCATTCAGTAGGTTACCTTTCCATTTTGTTAATAGTTGAAATTTTGAAGTGGCTTTATGATGAGGCTCCTGCTTGCTCCTCCAGCTTTATCTCTGCTCCTCACATACCACTTAAAAAAATTCCAAACTCACCATGCTGGTCCCTCGGTTTCAAATACTGCCCTTCTACCTGACTAATTCCTATTCAGTCGACAGGTTGCAGCTTATCTGGCATCTCCTCCAGGAGATTGGCACCTCTGTTGATTGACATTTATCACACTGCAGTATAATTGCCTTTTGTACACTGGAGAGTGAGTTTTATGAGGATCAAAATCATGTCTGTCTTGTTCACCATTGTCTCCCCAACAGCTGGCACAATGCCTGGCACTCAAGAGACAGTTGACAAGTGCTTGTTGAAGGCTTAAAGGCAGAGATGCCTAATTTGAGTAGCTCAGGCAATCTTTACGGACCCTTTATGTACCAGGGTACTCTCATATATTTGCCTTTTCAGCTTCAAATTTAGCCTATGAGTAGATCTGAGGCCAGAAATTATTTTCACAGTGGGATCCCTCTAATTAAACCTCTGTGAAAAACTGAAAATATACTGAATATCTATCATTTAAAAAATGATTGCATAAAATATGGAGCATTCATGCTTTGAAATATCATATATCTCCTAAGGAAAAGAAAATTAGAACTGCATATACTGACCTGGGGGAATGTCCATGATACATTCAATGAAAAGGCCAGAATGCAAAAGGCCAGATTGTGTGCACTGGGATATGAATTCATTTCTGTAACAGCTGAAAGAAGCAGAAAGAAAGGGGGGAAATCCCATATAGGAGTCTGTATGTTACATATGTGTGAGTAAACACAGATTGGTGTGAATGGATCCTGTCACTCTGTTAACCTTGGTTACCTCTGAAGATAAGGACTGGAGAAAGAGGAAATGATGAATTTTACACCTTTGTAACATTTGATGTGTAAAAACTTTAAAGTCTATTATTTTTTCAACTTAATAATTAAATCCCAGTTTCAAGTACACTGAGGTTACCACAGACCCCCACATTTTCACAAGATACCACCTACCCAGGCTTCACAAACTTCAGTGTGCATGAGGAGAGATTTGTTAAAACACAGATTGCCAACCCCCTTCCCTGAGTTTGATTTAGCAGATCTGGGATCAGGCCTGAGAATATACATGTTTAACAAATTTGCAGGACATGCCAGTGCTGCTGGCCCATGATCCTGACTTTGAATTTCACTGCTGTATATCCAGCTTCTCTGTAGAGAGAGATGTCAAGGGGACCTTCAAGGGCACCTGAGAAGGAGTGATATTTACTCAATTTTCAAGTGTGATGCTTGAATACCATGAGTGATGGGGAAAATGTACTCATTCTGTTCAGTGGTTCTTAACCACCGCAGAATCTGCCCAGAGGCTCCCAGAGCAGAAGCTCTTCTCTGTGTTGCTTATGTGTGCGGCTGATGTTGGCTCTCCATGTTCACAGCCTTGCCGTGTCTTTGCATAGCCTTATTGCTCCATATTCTCGTGGCAGACAGTTGCTTTTATGCTAGCTGCTTAAAACAATGCTTTGCCTTTATGGAAGATGGATATCTGCAGGCACATCAGAATGAAGCAGCATGCCTGGGTCCCCCTGGCCTGAGGGACACCAAACATTGGTGAGGGGTCTGTTAGCTCTGTCATGTGATGGGAGCACGTGGTGTCATGGACAGCAGTTTTCATTCTCAGATGACTTGTTTGGTGATGACAGATGACAAAGCCATTGAAGTAGAAGACCTGGAATTGGGTGGGAATTACTGGGAATTTTCCAGAAGGAACCCGAGGGAGCAGCCAGATTTTAAGGAATTCACTGAATGCACCATGCTCTGCCATAGAGGCAAGTGGTTCTGACTACAGGCTTTGACATTTCGTCAACTTGATTCTGAATCCCAGCTCTCCCTCTGGGTGTGTGATCCTGGGCAAAGTGCTTGATGTTCCCCAGCCCTGGTTTCCCTACCTGTAGAAAGGGGATAATAATACCTGCCACAGAGGGTTGTCACTAGCTTTAAAGGAGATAATGTTACATGTGAAGATCCTATAATGTTCTATAGTCATTATCATCATTATAGTGTTTCATTGACAGAAGACAAACATACCAGAAATTCTAGCATCTCTGTGATCAGAAAGCATCAAATAATTGCTATTGGCTCAGCAGCTGTTGTGATGTGGTTGTCATGGTCTGTGCCACGAAACATGCAAAATGGGCATCAGCAGCTTGTGGGAAAGTCTCAGAAACCATGGTGGGGCTCTCACTTAAGGAAGGCAGCGTCACTAACACTCTTGGTGCCTGGACTTGCCAGTGAAATTGTGTGAAAGCATGGACACTGATGACTGACGATGAGTGATTTTCGAGGGCTGAATTCCCAGTGGGTGAAGATGTTTTAGGAATACCTTTATTGTATTATCCAAGGCCCCACCAGGACCAGAAATTCTCAAATTGGGGAATTGAGGAGAGTGTAATAAAGGGGCAGTTTATAAAGGTGTGGGCAGGGTTTAGGACAGTCAACAAAGGATAGTGGAGTGTCTCTGGACCAGAAGAGCAGGGGTAGTTACCACCTCTTTGCTTTAATGGGCAAGGAGAGCAAGTGCTTATCTGATCCCCAAAAAGGCAGCTGTAGGGAGAGGGTGGCTGGGTGGAGCTGTGGCCTTTGAAAAGAGGGAAGGGACCTGGAAGGGAGGGAGCTGAGAGCGTGATACCTCTGGCCTCTTACTGGCACTCCCCATTGGTTGAACCAAGCAGAATCTAAATGGCAAAGAGCCCTTTTCTAAAGTCCTGTGGCTCTGTGTTCTGAGCATAGAGCATGGAGAGTGAATCAGAGGGTCATGCAGTGGCTGCCCACCTGCAAAACTATATATTCTTACATTTTTCTTCTTAAGAATACATGAGAGCAATATATGATTTCTAAATCTTTCAAAGTATATCTAAAAGATTTCTTTCAGTAGATATAAAATACAAATTCTCTGATAGAAAGGAAGCTTCCATTTAGCTGTGGAACCCCCAAAGCCTGGTAAAGCTTGCAAAATCCTATCTCATATCATACTCTCAAATCAATTACAGGTAGATCATACATGTAAATGTAAAAGGTAAAATAATACAGCTTTTAGAAGCTAACATCAGGAAACAGTTTCTTAATTTGGTTAATCAGAGACTTCAAGAGGACACAGAAAGAAATAACAAGAAATGAAAATATGAATAAATTGAACTACATTAAAATTAAGAACTTTGGTTTATCAAAAAGGGCGATTAAGAGAGTGAGAAGGAGCCACAGAGTGAGATGTTACATGAAACATATAAAACTTACATGCAAAACATAAGGAATCCCATAAAGCAATGGATCAGAGAAACAACCCAATAGAAAAATGGGTAGGCAACTCCAGCAAGTGGCCAATAAACATGTTACATGGTGTTCAGCCTCTAATAAACCAACCCAGTAACCCAGAAAATACCATTTAAATTCACAACAAAATAGTAGAATAAACTCATCAGAATAGCTAAAATTAAAAAGATGGACAAGATGAAGCATGAGCCAGAGGGTGGCTCTGTAGGAACTCTTGTGCATGGCTGGCAATGTATAAAGTCCTTCTTACCACTTTGGGAGACTGTGGTATCACGTAGTAATGATAAATGAAAACATGTTATGTTTTCCAATAATTCAGCTGCCAGACACATACCCAGGAGAAGAATGTGCATAAGGATTCAAAAGACATGAACGGAAGTGTCTGTAGCTGGAGGATTTGTAATGCCCCAAACTGGAAATTAGCATAATGCCTACCAATAGCAAAACACGCTTCAGCATGTAAATGATGTATGGCCACATGGATGGCTAGACTTATATTCAAAACCAGTCAAAATTATTCTGTAATGTTACAAGTCAGAATAGTGGTTATCTTTGGAGAGAAGGGTGAGTGATTGGGAGGGGGCAGAAGGAGGCTCCTGTGTGATTGGCAATGTTCTAGTTTGGGCCTGAGTGGTGGTAACATGAGAGTGCCCACGTCGGGTGAATTGATTGGGCTGTGCATTGATTGCTTGTACATTTCTTTTTTGTTTGTGGATTATCAGTCAATAAAGTTTAGAAACAAAAGGCTTTATAAAAGCTTATAGGAATTAGAGGGCACCTGGTAAAACCTGATTTGGGAAGGAGAGAAAGGCTGGGATTGATGTAAACGACTGAGATTCTATTTTAACCCCCAAAGCACTGACTATAATAGATCATCATGTACTGCCTCCCGACCCAAATCTGGAAAATCATGTCCTAAAAGGAAATTGTTATAGGCTTTGAATTTTACTCTGTCATCCCTGCCCCTTTCCAACAGGCTGAAATTAAAGCTCTATTAAAAAATGAATTCATTTAATGCAACTTAAATTGACTGGCTTATCTGTTGAAGCCAGAGCTACATTTCACAGCCCTTCGCATACCAGCAAGTGCATATATAACACTTTGTTCCTTGCTGTTCCCAAGGTCTAAAGAGCCTGCCCATAAACCAAACAAATCCATAATACAAATTATGGCTATGGATAACATAAAGTCAATGGACCAAAACTACATGTTTTAACAATTTCTAAATAATGTTCTATACTTAACAGTATAATTTGAGGAACTCAACAAAGCAACAAAACCCATTAGCATTCCTATTAGTCCAACACAATCTCCCTTTCTTCAGGACACCTAACATATCTCAGCAGAATTTAACAGTTGTCACAGTGTGAAGGGCAAAGAATCCAAAATTCTGTACACCAGCCAGTCTTCTCCAGTTTCAGCTCAGTCAGAGCCTCACGTGCTGAGAAGAGTTTTCTGTTCCGCGTCTACCTGGATCAGACAATTCCTCCACCCGGCACACTCAAACAAACCAACCAGCGAAACAAATGAAGGTATGTGCACAGCTTGGCTCTGACCACAGGGACACCGGGGAGTGTTCCCTGAGCCTGTGGTCATTAGAACGTGCAGGTCACTCTCTGGGTTAACAGCCACCTCCTGAGTGCCCACTCCATCCAGCGCCAGCTTGATGTTGCCATCACAAAGAAGAATAAGACTCAGTCCCTGCCTTGAGAGTTCATGGTCATCCATTTATTTCAGAGAATTTAGAAATGACATAAAAGCAAATTGAATAAAGTTAAAATCATCTCCATTTAAGAACCTAGAGAGCATGTTTTATAGGTATTCTTCGAGTTACAGAGAGAAACTACTTTAGACTGAATGTTTGTGTCATTCATGCTGAAATCCTCACCAGCAGTGAGATGGTATTAGGAGGCCTCCAGGGCATGATGAGGTCATGAAGGTAGAGCCCTCATGTGGGATCAGTGCCCTTCTAAAAGGGACCCAGAGAGCTTTCTGCCTCTTCGATGTGAGGGCACAGAGAGGAGACAGCCGTATACAGACCAGGAAGCTAGACCTCACCAGACACAGAGTCTGCCGGTACCTTGATCTTGGGCCTCCACAACTGTGAGGAATAAATGTCTGCTGTTTAGACAGTCACCCAGCCTGTGGTATTTTGAAATAGCAGCCCACATGGACTAAGACCAAACACACACACATTTTTTTCTTTTAAAATCAAAACATGGTCATTCTCTACATACCAATTTGTGACCTGCTTTTTTCAATTAGTAATTTGTAAACATCTTTCCCTTACCCTAGACTGCATGTGGGTGGAACCCTGTCTGTCTTTCTCATTCTTGAATCCTCAGCACCTGAAGGAGTTCACCAGCCAAGTGTCATTCTCTCCAATCATTTTATGTTTTTTCTTAAAAAAAAAAACAAAATGGGAAAGGTTATATATTTTACTTCCATTGGGAGAGGACAACTAGTTTTTTCAAAAGCTTTCTATTGTTCTAAAGTCTTTTAAAAATGCTCCTTAAATTTAATCTAGAAATATACCTTTCCCTAAATACTTTTAAATTAAAAAAGAGAAAGGTGTATTCATCAGCCCTTACCTTCTCCAGTGGTCCTGTGGCCCTGGGTGAGGCCTGGGCCACTGAAGGCACAGCGAGTGAGCTCGCCTTCCAGCTTTACCCTCATGAGGGCTGTGGTCCTCCCTTCTACATATTGAAAAAAGAAAAAAACTGACTAACTAAAAATAGGGCCTCCTTCCTAGGGCTGGGTGAGACTGAATGAGCTGATGCTTGCAACAGACCTAATAGTGCCCAACACAGATAGGTACTCACTCCCTGCCAAGTATTTTTTCTTAGCTTTGCTGCTAGTACTGAAGAGACTAAAATTCTCTGAGGCAATTTCTGCACTAAAGCTGATTTTACACAAAAGTGCTTTGCTCTAGAAGCGTTTCCTTTTGAGTTATCTGTATTTCAAAATTGTCCTTAGTGGAACATATAGTACTAGTTATATGTGTGGTAGACTCTTGGGTCCCAGGGAGTGGGCTCCCAGGACAGAGGGCTGTGTGCTCAGCCGGAGCGGCAGACACTCAGCTGGCCATGGCACTCATGCCAGTAACCACTGGGGTTGCCTTTTCCTCATTGCCTACCTAGTGATTCTTGGGAAATATTAAAGATGATGTTTCTTTAAAAAAAAAATTGTATCAAGCATGTGGAAGAATACAGTCCTTATGCTCCTCATTTCACCAGTATTAGTAAAATATCATTCACTCTCTGTCCATTTCTCTCTGTTCCATTAGGAAAATGGAGTCCTGCAGACCAGCTGTCTTTGCTTATAATGCTGACTAATGAAATCTCAGAGACAGACATTAAAAGTGAAAGACTTTATAATTAATGAGAGGAGTCTCAGGAAGAGATGAAAGAGATTCCCCCACCCCTTCCACAGATGGAGAAAGATCTTATTCCCATAGAACTGGTTCCAATAATCCAATTTGATGAAATGCAGAATTGAAGGAAAGTAGTCACAAGAATATCAATCTTGCTTTTGTGTGTGAATGACTGTTACCAGCTTTTTCCTTTATCACACATCTGCCCTTGAAAAATAATACGGACAAAAGGGTCTTGTAAGATCCCTAAGACTTAGAAATTGTTGCCTGGACCTATGAGAATAATGGTGGTTGTTATTCTCCATTATGCTCCATGCCCCCAAGATGCATTCTCTTCCTTCTAGGCCTGCCCTGTGCCCTGGAGGCTGAGCCACAGGGAATGCATACCCAGCCTCCCTTGTGGAGGGCCTTGTTGGCTTTGGCCTGTTGGAGAGCCAGGACTTCGGTGAGGCAAACAAAGCAGTTAAGTCCCAAAAGTGAAGGATGCCTTCCCTCTCCGGTGTGTCTCTGGTCTGTGTTAGTCTGAGTCTGAACACCTTGTCTGGCCTGCCCCACTCAGGAGATAAGGGGCAGGGCACTCACGACCACTCCCTCCCTACTTCTGTAGGTATAACCACAGCCCTGCCAGGGAAGGACCTCAGTAGAGGCTCCTCCAAGGCTCCAGCCCTCCCTGGGCTCACCTGCCCCTCTAGCCCTAGAGATGGAAATGGCTTCCCACTGATACTGGTCTCTGAGCCCCAGCTTCCCTTGATGGTTCCCTTAACCTTCCTCAAACCTTTGTAAGTAGTTCCCTCATTACAGTGGCTTGAGTTATTATATATCTGAATCAGAAATTATTTCCTGTAGCACTCAGATTAAGCCAATAATCTTTAACAACAACAAAGTACTTCTGATTGCTTATCTTACCTGCTAACTTGTTGCTTCGGTGGTAGTGTTGTGACTGATAGCTCAGTGTTGTTGTAATTGGCAGCTCAGGGTTCTTAACTAGTATAAATAATTAAAATGTGACTGTCAAATCAGAAACAGAACAGAAAAGAACTTAAAATCCATGTTTTTGTGCAATTCCTTATTTTAATTTAAAAAATCCAGAGTTTTGTCCCATTTAAACAACCAAATGAAAGAGAAAATTTCAGTGCACATTGGAAAGAGTTGGATGGATTGTTTAGGAAACAACTATATGTGGCCCTGTACAAAAACAGCCATCATGGCAAATTTAGGTTTGTTTTTTTTTTTTTTTAAAGCAAGTCTCTGGCTCTCTTTCCTCCAGGGTCTAGTCTTTGATAAAGGGGCAAAGAGCTGTTGTTATGCGCAGAAGTTCAGGTGTGTGTCTTCTGTTAGTGCTGCACGAAGCATATTTGGGAAGGGGCTTTATTACCTTTGTAGGGGGTGAGACGGGGGAAACGGCAACGCAGTAATTCCTGTACTGACACAATTCCTCCCCTGAAAATTGCAAGCACCCAACTGCTTTGCCCTCTGGGAAGTTGTTTAACCATCTGTGGCTATCAGCCAGCAAAGCACAGCAAAATCCAGTGTATCCACGTTTTGAAGTGGTATAGATTTAGTTTCGTGTGGTTGAAAGGGGCAGGAGGAGAGGTGAAGAAACTGGTGTTTGGTGCTGGGCTGACGCCTCTGCCTTACAGGCTTGTCTGCCTGCACACCGGAGGCTATTGCTTCACCACCGCATCCAAAGGCCGTAGTGATGCTCCAATTCATCACTGTCCATCAGAGAGCAATACCTAAGGGTACTGACCCTCAGGACACTGCACCAGATAAAGATGCTTTCAGAAGCTATCATTTCTATGCCTCTCAGTTCTGTTTAGAAAACAAAATAAAGGTTTCCAGTGTGAGGTTCTGTAGCTGCAGAGACACTGATGTCTTGATTTACACATGTATAGACCTAGACTTAGCTGTTGTATGAAAATGTTAATTAGTGTTATACTGCTCTTTCATTTGCATATTCTGTTAATTAACTTTCTCCTTGGGAGGGACCAGATTTGGAAAGTGGGAGCAAAAGAACTATGTAACCTCAGAGATAAAAAAAAATTGTAAAGGATTTATTTTCCCCAGCTACCCCTCTGATACTGAATCTCCACCTTGTTCCTGTAGGGTTCTATCTGCTTCTGCCTGCACCCCTCTGTAATTTCACTGGCCAGGGGAGGGGATGGGTACTTGTGCTCAACCATTTGCTGGGTACTGTGTGGTAGGTATTTCCTCCTTTATTCCCCACATTCACCCTAGCAGATAGATATTGCTATTCCCACTTCATAAATGTTGAAACTACGGTTCAGAGACATTAGGAAACTTGTTATTAAAAAAAAAACAAGTATGTAGACTTCTGATTTCAGCTCCAGCATATGAAAAGCTTAGAAGTCATCACTCCCATTCTAACAATAAGACAAGGCTGGACAAACTGAAAACCAATAACTTTTCTTAGACTCATCAGAGAACTGAATTCACAGGGCAAACTGCCACCCTCAAATCCAGAGAGACAGGTGAATCCAGAGAATATTGCCAACTTTTGCTTACCTAAAGCAGAAGCCACTAGAGTCATAATCTGGTAATAAACACTTAGATGGTAATTTTGACAAATTGCTGGAAGCTGAGTGTGGACTACCTTGAGGGTGAGAAACTTCTAGCAGCTGTGGTTTTAGTAGGGGCCCCACTCTTTAATTGGGCTCTAGGAACCCCACCAGGTTCTCAAGGTGAACATCAGAGAAACATCCCCTTGTGGATAACAGATCCATGAACACATGGAAGGAAAAGCATCCTCATTGTGAAATACACTGAGGGCATTGTCCATAATACACACCAGGGGAGGACACTTTGCCTAAGCCTTATCCCACTGGGGAAGGGCATTCCAGCCACTCCAGCTCCCACTTGCCTGTTTTACCTAAAGAAAAAAACAAAACTAAAAACAATCACCATAGGTAACAGGAATCAGGTCTTCAAGGAAATAGATTGGAAATGCTACAACCAGGAAAGCAGAAGGATCAGGAAGAAACACTAGTGAGAGTCACAGCCAAGAAACATCCAACTAAAAGAATGAGATTTAATTTGAAGATTACAGAATACTACATCTTCTCCATACTTTCCTACTATACTAAGAGGGTCCCAGTGTAATAACAATGGATTGACACTGAAAGAGCTGCAAGACACAGACTGACTCTCTCTTAGGAGTATGTAGGGAAGCGCAAAGTCAACAGGGGAGGCAAAAGCAAGGAAACTGAGGAATTTGAAACCTCTGTACTGTAGCTACAGCAAATACTAAACACAGCCCAACTTCTAGCCAGATTAACATAAATCCTCACCCCAAGACCTACTATCTTAGTTCCTATTATCCAATAAAACATGTCTTATACTCAACAAAACATTACAAGGTGTGACAGAGGCAAGAAAAAACACAGACTAAAGATACAAAGCAGTCATCAGAATCTGACTCAGGTATAACAGGAATGTAGGAATTAATCTGACAGGGGTTTAAAATAACTATGATTAAAATGTTAAGGGTCCTAAAGAAAAAGTAGGCAGCAATGCAAGAACAGGTAGTAATATAACCAGAGAGATGTAAAGTCTAAGAAAGAACCGAAAGGAAAAGCTAGGCATCAAAAACACTGTAACAGAAAATAAGAATGCCATTGATGGGTTCATCAGCAGACTTGACATGGCTGAGGAAAAAATCAGTGAGCTTGAACAAACATCAACAGAAACTTCCCAAAATAAAGTGCAAAGAGAAAAATAATGAAGAAAAATAAAAACAGAACAGAACATCCAAGAACTGTAGAACAGCATCAAAAGGTATAATATATAATACAAATGTCATTGGATTCTATAAGGAGAAGAAAGAAGGGAACACAAGAAATGTTTGACATAATAATGGCTGAGAATTTCCCAAAAATAATGAAAGACACCAACAAAGACTAATGAAATGATAAATCAATAAAGGTAAATATAAAACAATAATTAAAAAAACAGCCACCTATGTATTATTTGCAAACTGAAGAAAATCAAAGATAAAAAGAAAATATTCAAAGCAGCCAGAGGAGTGAGGGTATCTTCTATAAATTCTATATCCAGTGAGATTATCCTTCAAAAGTAAAGGATAAGTAAAGACTCTTAGAAAATCAAAACCTAAGGGACTTCATCACTTGTTCTGTAAGTATCTTAAGCTGTTAGAGACGCTATAACAAAATACCATAGACCAAATGGCTTATAAACAACAGTAATTTATTTACACAGTTCTGGAGGCTGGAGAGTCCCACAGTTTGAGTGCCAGTAGGTTTGGTTTCTGGCAAAAGTTCACCTCCTTGTTCATAGACCTCCATCCTCTTATTGTAATCTCACAAGAAGTGAGTGAGGAAACTCTCTGGTCTCTATTTATAAGGGCACTAATCCTATTCATGAGGGCTCCACCCTCATGACCTAAAACCTCCTAAAGTCTCCTTACCCAAATACCATTACATTGGGGAATAGGTTACAACATAGGAATTTTGGAAAGACACTCACATTCACTCTATAGCAGCAAGAAATATTAAAAGAAGTTCTTTAGGCAGAAAGAAAATGATATAGGTCAGAAACTTGAATCTACATGAAGAAAGGAAGAGTATCATAGAATTGATTGATTTAAAAGTTAACTTTTTATTTAATAATAGTAATAATGTTTAAGTGTATATGGATAAGTGAAATGAATTACAGCAATGCCACAGGGATAGAAGAAATTGGAAATTTTCTGTTATAACATACTGTCATGTGAAAAGGCATAGTGTTACTTGAATGTAGACCTATATTAGTTAAAAGTGTATATTGTAAACTCTAGGATAACTACTGAAAAAGTTAAGAAGTATAATTGAAAAGCTAAGGGAGGAGATAAGATGGAATTGTACAAAATATGTATGAATTAAAACCAGAGAAGGCTGAACAAGGGAGAAAACTTACTGTTTCAGGCACTGTTCTGACCATTTTATAAATATTAACTCTTTTAATCTTCATTGGAACACTATGAGGCAAGTAGTAGTATACTTTTTTCCAGGTGAGGAAACTAAGACCAGAGAGGTTCAATGTCTTGCCCAAATCACACAGCCAGAAAATGGTGAAGCTGGGATTCAAACCCCAGGCAACTCTTCCTCTTAAGTTTATACTAAATGGCATTATTAATGTTAGAACCAGACTTGAAATCAAATCTCGCTGACTGTAGTGTCTGAGTCTTTATCCACTGTACCAGGAATAAACTCTGCTACCTCCACTTGTAGATATTTTCATCTTTGGGCAGCTCTGTACTTTTATTTTTAAATTTTTTTTCATGTTATTGACATAATACATGCTTACCGTACAAGAGGAAGAAAGAAATTTAATATAGGAGAATGTAGGAAAGACAAAAAATAATCTTATTGTCCAGAGTAAATCACAATTAACATTTCAGTAACCATGCATTCATACATCTCTCTGCCTGTATGCAAATATGTAGGTAAAGCTACATTAATAGGATATCATACATACTATTTTTATTATAAATACATTCATTTTCTTTTAGTCTTTTACTTTTTCTTCTGTGCTCACCCCCCTCAGCCTCTCTCCATTCTACCTGCCCCAAACTGGAAAATCAGTTTTAACATAAAATTTTTACATATATTTACATTTATAGGGATTTTACCATTTGTTTTACAGAATTGGAATCATATTTTATACATTTCCCTGAACATTGCTTTTCACTTAACAACACATCATGGAAATCCTTCACGCAGCCTGGCAAAGATATATAACTCATTCATTCTAATAATCCAAGGTTTGGATGAACCACAGTGAATTCCATAATTCCTGTAACTAGAGGATCTTGTGGATTCAGTTTTTGACCAGTACAAAATGCTGCAATAAAAACTTTACACAGAACTTCTTGTTAAAAATGGACAGATTTAATTCTGTGTCCTTGCCAAACCCATTAAAATCACACTAAATGGATTGCCATAAAGGTGTAAATGCAAGGGACAAAGAGCATCAGTAGGAGAGGGTACATCAGTAACAAAGTGGACAAATGCCATCTACCTTGTCAGACCTCAGAAGGTGAAGGAAAGCCAAGGTGCAGTCAGGTATATTCTGAACCTCCAGAGAGAGGCCCAGGAGCTGACGGCATCGGGTGCCTCAGAAGTGGGAGGGATGGGGGAACTTAAGTGTTGAGTTGGTTTTGTGTCTGAGAAGTAGTTGGACTCCCAGATTCTCTCCCCAACTTCATGCAACTAAGTGGCTACCAATCTTCCACTTTGGGTGAAGACTTGAATTTTTTCTCCGGAGTGGGTAAAACTGAGAGTCTCTAGACTAAGGGACACTAGTAAGTACAGTTAGAGGAGAAGTATATATTGCAAACAAGAGACTTCAGTAAAAGTTTACATACTAAATGGCCCTGTTCTTCCACTACACTCTAATAATGCCTGAAAGCCAGATATATTCTAGCTAGTCAAGCAACTAGAAGTGTCTTCTCTGGAGAATGTAATCAGTTTGAAGAAAAAACCTAAAGATATTGATATCAATTGTTCCCCAAATGAAATAGCCCTGCCATGTCATCCTACTAAGAAGACTACAAGTGGTAAGCTCAAGTTCAGAGAGCTCTAAATTAGCTTCTGAATATCTCACTCTTAAATATGAGCTAATAGCTTAAACTCATCAAATATTTGAGGAAAGTTTCTAATATGAAAGAGGTCAACAGCAACTATGATGAAACAGACCAGGAAGAAAGAAAAGGTAAAAATAAATAAAGCCTGTATCAGGTAATATTGCATTCATGAAAGAAGATTAGGATACTACTTTTAAAAAGATTATTCAGAGAACAAAGAGCATAAGGGAAACTCCTAGAAAGTGAAGCATAAGAAATGAAAATCTCAAACCAAGGTTTGGAATCTCCCAACAAAATGGAACAAGAAGTTAAAGACATGAAAAATAGGATTGTAATGAAGTTTAAAAGAGTTAATATTTGTTAAATGGCTAGAACAGTGCATGGCACAAATAGAACAGATACAAAAGTGGCAATAATAATTCTGGAAAGTGAAAATGGAAGGAAAATCACTAAAGAAAGAATTCAGGAAAATTTATTAGAACTGCTATGAGTGTCAGTATTGAACAGTCCACCAAAGAGCCCAACACAATGAATGAGGCACACCATTGTGAAATTTTAGAACTCTTAGAACAAAGAGAAAAGCCTTCAAGAGGAAAACACAAATTTTGTACCAAGGATCAAGAAACAGTATGTCTTGGACTTTTCAGTAGCAATAATGGAAACCAGAAGATAATGACTGGAATACCTTCAAGATTCTAAAGGAAAAGACTTCCAACCTAAAATTTCCTACTCATCCTACCAATTAAATAGGATATAATAACAATATTTTCCAGAATTCAAATATCTCAAAATTTCATTGCATTTATTCTCAGGAAGCTGCTGGAGGACATACTATACAAAATAGGGCAGAAACCTTTCCTAAAAAAGAAGAAAGACATTCTTGACCTCCTCCTTCCAGTCATTCCCCTAATCCCCACTATTACCATGACCAATTGAATGTTGTTTGTATTTCTGTTTCTGCAACCTAAGATTCCACTGGATTTTGGCATCCACATCATACTTCCTAAACTAGCTTTCAACCTAGATCCTCAAACCCAGATCTTCTGCACACCTGTTAACTGCTAAATCTTACCCCCTCCCCAACACATGCACACCAGTTTACCTGCACTGAATTCTCCCAAACTTGGAGATTTATATCAAGTTCCCTGGGATGTACTGTGAGTCCTGGCTTGTTTTATCTAAGTGCAGGATGCAGGATCTTCTATCTACTGCTGTTAAAATCTGCTTGTTACATTTGTCCCATCACTCCAGCTTGTTGTGAACTTTTTAAAACCTCACTCTGTCACCCAATGCATTTGCTAGCTTTTCCAGACTCCCGTCATCTACAGGTTAAATCAGTGCGTCCTCTAAACTTTCATCCGAGGCATGGATACAAATGCCAAAGAAGCCAGGGCTACACGATCCAGGAGTTTATCTATCAGTGCCAACAACTATCCTGCCAGTATGAATTTCCCTACATCTCATGGGAGATAATTCTGAAGACAGAACCAGATCTGTACACAAAAATTGTATGATGTCATTAATATGGAATATCTGGTTTCTCTGCTACTAATGCAATTCATGAGAAGTGTGCAGTTTTAAGCCCAAAACAATAAATAAATCCTTTGAATAAGGTTGTCAGTCAATACATTATCTCAACCTCAGTTCATGAAAACTGACTACAGAGAATAATACAGAAGAATCTCATACAATCGTTCTGTTATAAAAGAAATCTAAAGTGAACATTGCCTTTAGTCACTATCACCCTGAAAAATCCTTTAGGAAAGAGCCACCTTGGAGACAATCTCAGACTCAGTAAAATCACCAATGCCAGTTTTTCTCTCAGCATTGGAACAGATTGCTGTCTTTTTAGTTGAACATCAATAAAGTAGTTAGTTCAATTTTAGTGGCCATAGTAAAAGAAAAATACTCATCTTTTAAATACCAGAATCCCACTTGATGTAGTAAGATGCTCCCACTGTGGGAGAGGGAAGTGAAAGCACTGAGTGAACAGCAGGCTTTCATCCCATTCTGACCTGGGATACACACTCAGTGAGTGGACTGGCTGGGAACATCACAAAGTCTCTCTCTCAATTCCTCCCTCTGTCCAATTTCCCAGAGTGGAATTTGCTGAAGTTAAACATGGGTATGATGGCTATTTACTATTACCACATTTAGACAAAGGAAGCAAGAGTGTGCATATTTCTGAACCTGGAGTTCAGAAAGTTAGGGTCTTTAGAAGGATGATGCCTCAAAGTAAGGTCAGTTACCTCAGAATCTGTTACCTTGGAGGCTTCCAGGCTGCCCATTTCAGCAACAGGTGAGTGTCCATTAGAATCCAGGTCTGTTACAGTTTAATTGCGTCTACTTTGGGGAATTACTAGGTGACTTGCCCCTGTATCTCATAAGGTTCAGAAAGAACCAGGTTAACAGGAAGGTGGGGTTTGGAGTTCCCTAACATAAAGAATGCCAAGGAGAAGTCTTTGCTCCTTCATTGCCTCTCCTGGCTAGCACTCCTTTGGCAGAAGAAAGGAGAGTCCTTAAGAAAGGAAAGTCAGTGGGCTTGTCTTCCATAAGAAGGAACTGCATTAACTGTATTTAACTGTATTAAAGGGTGTGACACTTAGTGCCACATAAGTGTGCTTGTCTAGCGCATTTTGTAAACTTCTTTAAGAAATGTGGGCAACTGTAGCGTCCATCAGCTTGCGAGGTTGAGAAATTAATCACCTAATTTCTGGGAGATTTGCAGACCCTGCCATTATCCTTGACTCCACAGGGAGGTAGAGATTGTTGGTCTTTCAACATACTCATCACCACAAGAAGAGAACATTTTTAGTTCAGGGTTATTTGGCCTGAGCCAAATATAGACAAATGAAGTGGTAACCCATCACTCAGGTTATGGCACAGTTGACAGTCCCAGAGAGAGATACATGCTACTGAAAAACACAATGCCTATCTCTGTGTGAAAATGTGAGTTCACATGTTCTTTGGGTGCATGATAAAAGCACTTAGGTTCATTAATTTACAGAATTAAATGAGTGTTCACGTTCAAGAGCTTTTAGTAGAAATGGTACAATTAAATGACCAATGTTTCAGCAAAGCACTTTAAAAATCTTAGTCTTAATTCATTTTAACCTGTTTTTAGAAAAATGTATTTAGCAGATAAATTTTGTCTTGAATCCAGACAAAAGATAAAATAAAATCACCCTTGTGATTTCTCACACGCTAATATTAACTTATTTCCTATATTTTAAACCATGGCAGTAGACTTTGTACTGAAATCTAAAATTACATTTTAAAATATACCCAGGGCCTTGTCACTGTGTAGGTTAGTGGCTTCCCAGACTTACTGATCTCATAATGTCAAAACAAACTTCTTTTTTTTCTTTCCCTCACAGCACTTAATCTTCCATTAGAGGGGATCAGTTATCAAAATTGACTGTAGAGAGCTTTAAGGCTGAATTAAAATTGCCCCCAAGTAAACAATTGTGTCATTTATATTTGTTAGAAGGTGGTCACCACCTGGCTTATCCTCCTTGTGCTTTAGGGACCCAGAGTTATAGAGCAATTTTTCTAGTGGAAGTTTTTAATCAAACTGTCATCTCCTGTCCAAGCCATCTTGTTGAAACATAACATTTCTGACCCTGGTAGCATCATGGGAATTTGAAAGAGAATATAGATTTGTTTTTTCTGGGTTTTCCTTTTGGTTGACTAAAAAGAAAATTAACTGTGTGTATTCAAGATTAAAATATTAAACTCCAAAGGCTCTTTGTCCCCAGAAGTAGTAAAGCACAAAGTAAATTAATTAAAATCCCTTGATATTATTAAGCGTCTTATTCAACTTACTCACAGAACTCCAGGCAAAGGACTGGGGCCAGGATTTACTGGGCACTTGCTGCACATGCCGGGCTCTGTTAATTCTGTATTGTTGGTTAATCCACATACTACCTCTGCAAGGCGTGCTTTGTTATTGCCTCCATGTTATAGATGAGGAAGCAGAGTGAATAGTAACTTGCCCGAGGATGTGAGTGCAGAGGTGGTTTCCGGTCAGGAAGTAGTGATTGCAGCATTTGTTTTTCTAACGTATTTCTTCTGGAATCATCTACCTGTGGAATACGAAGATCTTCACATACCCCACTGACCCAATGACTATAAAAACCAGGGAATGGACTGGATGAAAATAGCATATCTTCAAATCCCAATACTGTATTTCCTCTTGAGTGCTCTTCCTGTTCCTCTACAGGTTTTGAAGAGATCTTGGCTGAGCAAACAGGCTGGGCTGCTCTTGTTTAGAAGAGATATTTTTTTCAAGAGTGCTATATGTAGGGAAATAAAAAGGAAGCATAAAATGAAAAAAGCACTTAGGCCACCTTCTCTGCTTTTAAAGTCTTTCTAAAACAGACCCAGACTCTTTTATTTGTAATGACACTTGATATAAATCACCTTTTGGTGTTTAGGCTTCAGTAATCAGAGGATTGTGGGGTCTTTCCATTTGGCTTTGCTCTCCCCTCTTTTTCTTCCCTAAAAAAGGAGATGATGAGGCATTTTCTCTTTATTCTTTACAAATTTAAACTCTCTAAACAAGCCGTGCTGAGGCTATGTTGTTGACACTCGGCTTTGGGAGCTCACCTGGCTGGTGGAGCAGCTGCTCACTTGTATTTGACAAACGTCAAAAGCCGGGATGAGTCCTTGGCTCAGGGATCATCTTAAATTCTGCTTGGCGAGCAGCTCATGGTTCAAGCTGTTTAAATGATTGCAATGGGCATGGTGCAGCACTTTTTAGCCAAGATGGCTTTAACGGGGCAAAACCATGGTCCAGCCTTGCAAAGGCCATTCCAATCAGTGGAAGACCTATGTCTTCTATGTTGTGCAAAACATAGATACCTGGAGTCTCCTAATGTGCTTAAACTTCAAGCTGGGAGCTGGAACAGAGGATACATTCAAGAGACTTGATTTTCTGCATTCTGTCTTTTCATTAAGTTTTTCCAGCTTAGAAGTAACTTTAGGGTTCATGTAGTCTAACTGGACTTTGCTCAGAGAGAAGAATGCCTTCAAGTTAGAGACTTTTATCTCCAGCCCTTTTCCGGGAGAGTTGCACCAGCTTGATCATCAAGAGTGTACATTCTGCTGAATTCACTGGACCCACCAATATTTCCTGACCATATGCCATGGGATACATATTGCTTAGTTTTAGGAATGTAAATATGAGTACAATAATTTCCAGTCTTTCTCTGAGGAAGGTGGTAGTTAGGTATGATTTAGTTTGGGTTGGCTGATGGCCATCAGGCTAACTCCTATTGGAACACAGCTATGCTTGTTGGTTTATGTGTGTCTATGGCTGCTTTCACACTACAGTGGCAGAGGTGACTAGTTGTGACAGATTGTATGGTCTGTAAAGTTGAAAATATGTACAGTCTGGCCAGTAACAGAAAAAGTTTGGGGATACCTGATTTAATTCCTCCTCCTTTGGGGTTTCATTAAAAGCAGTGGTTAGAAACTAGTGGCTGATAGAAGTGCTTGGCAAGCACCATGTTTTAAAAAGCAGAATCTGAATGTCTCTAATGGAGGCTCTTACCATCCTGTTTTCCTAAACTTAGCCACCTGCACGTTTAGTCTGTCTGTGTGGCTCCTGAAGGCGTTTGAGTTTGAACCTTGATTCAAAGCAAGACCACTTAAGATGCAGAAAATGAGGATGGCTTGTCTTCACTCAGCTTCAGGGCTGAGCCTTGGCACAGGGAGAGTCTTTACTGTCAGTAACACCCCATAACAAAATCTTCAGGTGCTGATGGGATTATAGAAGCAACAGTGGAGAGCCTACTATCACACTCTTCTGGCCCCAGGTGCAGGTACTGCCTTCTGAACCTGGGACAGTATCCAGCATATGACAGATCCTCTACAAACAGTGAATGAATCAGTGGTGAAGAAGAAGGGCAGTGCAGCACAAACAAATACCAATGCCTTTTACTTGGCCAGAGAAGAAGTTGAAGTCACCTCATTGTGTTTCTATCAGTTGTAGTGACTCCTTTTAATGGTATAAAAGCACTTTTTTGATTGGGAAATTTGACCAAGCAAATGAAGACATCCCTATGATTTGTATAATTTGTATCACCAGCTTTATTATCAGCACATAAATCTCTTTGACAGTCACTAAAGAAAAGGCTAAGAGTTGGATAAATGGCAACTCTGGCTGGGTCTTGCACAAGGCTGCTGGATCAACTTCCAAGTAATTTGACTTTTACCTTTTAACTCTTGACTGGTCTAAGGGTTCCTACTTACATAAAGATCTTGATGATTGAGGGATTGCCATTATTATCCTATAAGCAACAAGAATCAACTTTTTATCATTTTTAGAGACTAGAGCTTCATATCACAAGTGATGGAACCCAGAGGAGCTAAGGAAGGTCCTGTCGCCACCGCTCTGTTGGCCAGCAGCATTCCCACCTGAGCTGTGGCAGACAAAATGAGCTCACTCTATTTAAAATATTACCCTTTGTAAATGGTTTTAGCACCATTAGCAGCTAACATTTATTGAGTGCTTACTATACAGCAGGAACTGTGCTAATTGCTCTACATGCAGTATTTAATTTCGTTGTTGCTATAAAATAAGAGGGAGATTGGATTATTATTTTCATCATGCATATTTGGAAATGGAGGCAAGGTCAAAGAGGTTAACTAAGTTACCTGACACCATACCTGGCATAGACAATTTACTTCTAACTCTAAAGCCACTTAGCTACTAAACTGCCATTCCAATAACCTGCCTTAGTAGTCCATGTTTATCACCATTTCAGTATCAAAATCCTAGATGGAAATACTGGCTGGGTGATATATTGCAGTGGGATTATAAATGTATTCTTTAGTTAATTATTCAATGTATTCTTTAGTTAATTATTCAAAGCAACTCTTAATCTAAAGTCCACGAATACCTTGCAAGTATATAAGCACTTCAGAAACACTATCGTTTATTTAAACTTTGTCTGGGTGTGCATTCATGTGCCTGGGTGAGCATTTTTCAGGGGGAATAGCTATCATCAAAATTTATGACCCACTAAAATGCTAAGAACAACTAACTTTCCAGTAATTCAATTGTTCTTTGATTTACTCAGTAAAAATTTTCTGAATATCAACCATGTGGCAGGTTTTATGCAAGGCAGACACTAAGATGAGTGATGCATTAAGGAAGAAGCTCTTGCTGCCATTTATTTTGCAGTCAGCCTGGTATAAGGAAGTCCTTCATATCTTTCCTCAAGGAAAGGGCTCCAGAATCTAATTTCCATCATGCATTAATTTACTCAATAAATTAGTTAGCTCAGTAAAAAAATTAATAATGCTAAATGTTCTTTAATTATAAAAGAAAAGAGAAACCATTCTCCCCAACAATGAAAAGAAGCCTCTGTATTATCTTTTCATAAATTACATGAGCATTTAATCTTCATGTATTGCCTCAGTTTTCTCAAAGTAATCAGTCTGAAAATTTTTTTTAAATTAACATTTGAGTTGAGTTTCAACATTTGATATTGGGTCTTTTCATAGCAGATTTATTCTTCAGGACTGTCATAGTGTCAAGTGACAGAAACCCAAACAGTCATTGGAATTTGGTTAGTCACACAGCTGACTAAGTACTAGGGCAGATTTTGTTATAGGAAAGTATGAGTCTAGAGATGAGACAATAGTGTCAAAAATCTTTCCCTCTCCATTGTTGAATAAGCTTTTGCAGCATGGCCCCAGACCTTTACTCTTCCAACTTAGCAACCTCAGTGGAAAAATAAGCTTTCCCGACTTCTCAACAGAGAGGTCACAAGCTGTATTTGGAGTGGCCTGGTTAATGCTCATTGCTAAGTCAGTGACTCCAGTAACTGTGGCCAAGAAGCACCCAAGGTCAAAATTGTGTGCCCAGTCTTGGGGCTGAGGTGGGGAAGGAAATTGTTCTGCTTGCATAACATGGCATCCTACAGAACAGAAGGTTCCTATTGCCATAAGAGGTGAATGGTGCCTGATGTCCACAACACCAACATATGTGTGTCCATGTTAACACATGAAACTGCCTATCCCTTTACTCAGTGACAATATCCTTTACTATTTGCTAAACATTTTTCTATGTACAAGAGGTACAGGTAAGCAATATGGGTCAAGATCCTGCCTCACATTCTAGTTAGGAGGATAGTCAATAAACAAAGCAAATAAGTAAATTTTATAGTAAGTCAGAAAGTGAGAAGCATATGGAGAGATACAAAGCAAGATTTCAGAGGAGAAAGGGAGATTCAGTGTTAGCATGGTCAAGAAGTCTTCAATGGGTGAATGAACAAAGATTGCCATCAGTGAGAGGTGACCACATAGATACCAAAGGGAATAGAGGGCAGGCAGGAAGAAACAGCATGTGCAAAGGCCTTGAGGAGGGAACATGTCTGGCTTACTCATTTAGCAACAAGGCTAGAGTAGCCACAATTTGAGTGGGAGTGGTTTCAGATGATGTCAGAGAAATAATGGCATGCCTTATTGGGACTTTAGTTTTTACTTTGAGTGACATGAAAAGCCATTGGAGCATTGTAAGCAGAGTCAGACTTTCAAACAGGATCACTTTGGATGCCATGTTAAGATCAGACAGTGTGGAGGCCAGGGCAGAAGCAGGGAGCCTAGTTAAGCAGATGTGGCAATAATCAAGTGAGAGATGGTGATGCAGACCAAGACAGTAGCAGTGTAGGTGGAAAATAATGATTGAGTTTTGTGTATCTGTTAAAAGTAGATCTACCAGTTGATGTTGTCTGATTTCAATGTGCATGTAAGAAAAAGGAGAAATGCCAAGCTCAATTTGAAGATCTTTATGAATGGAGTTGATATTAATGGAGGTGGGGAAAATTGAAGCAGCAGCAGATTGAGAGAAAAGAGGGAAGATAAGGAAAACTATTGAATCCTACCAAACTATATTCAAATCAGATTTATTTCCAAACCCCCAGCATTTTCATTTGTGTTCCCCTCCAGAAGTCTCCTTGCACCCTCCAGCACCTGCTTTGTAACTGGTGTGTGCCAGATACTGGCCACAAGCTCACAGTGTGCAGGCTGTGTGAGGAGACAAGGTTTACCCGCAGGGAAGTTTCAGTAATAGAAGATCTGCATAACCACTGAGATACTGACATAAAATATGTTGCTCTAGGACTAATTCTACAGCCCGATCTTACAGGAATTCAGCTGAGGGAGGGCTTAATTGTTCTGATAAAGATAAGGAAGGTGTGATTATGGGGGTGGGGTATTCGTTGACTTCTGAAAGAACAACTGGATTTAGGTAAATGGAGAGATTGTCTGTCTGTAAATGTCATCTTTTCTGTGTCTCTAACTTGCCTATAGAGCAGCTTCAGGCTTGGAGAAACCACCTGGGAAGGTTGCTTTAAAAATAATTCTTATTTAATCGATATGGGATGAGCCCTGAGTATCAGGAGTTTTTAAAGCTTCCCAGTGATTCCAGTGGCAGCCAGGATTGAGACTCACAGCCAAAGCAGAGGCTGGCAAACTATAGCCCATGGGCCAAATCTAGCTGCTGTCTATTTTTATAAATAAAGTTTTACAAGTATGCAGCTGTGCCTGTTTGTTTACAGATTGTCTGTGGCTGCTTTGTGCTGTAACAGTGATGTTGAGTAGTGTTACCTGGCCCAGAAGTTCACTGACTCATGGTGTGGCGAGAGGAGCATGGGCCCCAGTGTAACAAACTTGGACCTGCATCCTGTTTCTACCAATTCTTAGTTGTGTGACTTCGGACAAATCACTTAACTCCCTGAAAGATGATTTTTCTGCCTATGAAATAAAGATAACAGGTGGATTATGACACTCAAAGAAGCTAATCTACCAAAGAACCCAGCACAGGACCTGGTACATGAAAATTTTCAGTGAAGTCATTTTCCTTTCTTCTATATACTGAATGTAGCCAATCTCCCAGAAGCTTCCCTCTGCAAAAGACTGAGTCCTTTTAATGTGTTGTGGACTTATTGAAAAGCTGCATGTGCCTCCTTATTGCCCTGCAGTAAAGGTACCCTTGGGCACTTCAGTAACTGGATGCTTTAAGAGGAGATCAAGATGGACCTGCTTTATATTATATGTTAATGGATAACAAAGAGATTTTACTATGTTCTGGTATATTGAATATGTAATATAATAAAAAGGACTTATGTATATCATGTCAAGGGATAGAGCATAAATGATTATGACAAGGGAAATGGAAGATCAGATGGTATAACTTCAGTTGACAGCAGAATCAGCATGATTAACATTCTTAGCTTAAAATAGCCACATCCTTCCAGCCTTTCGAAGGAGCTGGGAACATGAGCTGTTTCATAATGAGGAACGACCAATGTAGTTTCCCAAGTGTTTCAAGAAATAAGGGACAATTCTTAAATTTTCAGAAAGATTTTAGAAGAGAGCTACTTGGTGAAGGACAGGGATGTGGGAATGTGGCTTTGTAGAAGGCCATCAGCAAATTGTGCACACATGTACTATATACTGTTAAGAAAGATAACTTTATAGCCAGCTCTACTGTTGGTTCTAAAAACTGTTGCATGCTGTCACTAGAATCTTAGGCCACTGTGTTGGTGTGCATGATTTGTTGTTCAAAGGGGCTTGTAACTAGAATTGATAGACTCAGGGCTGCATTATGACTTTTGTAGGCCTAGCTACTTTTGCTTTCATAGGCCCCCTTCTTCTGTAAACAAATGTCAAAAATGATATTCTTGGTTACTTACATGGATTAAAGATAAATGTGATCTAAACTGGATTATATTTATTATTTCTTCTGACTGTTAAAGAAATTGAAACATTTTCGTGGACTTGTAAAAGTATAATCCTCCCTGAGCAATGGGTTTATTGTGCCTAGTGGGTGACTCAGCCCTAGATATGCTCACACAAAGATGACATATCACAGCACTTCAGGGGCCAACAAACACATCTAATACCACTGAGTACAGGCCACCTGTACCGCGTTCTGAAATTCTGATCCTTCACATCCAATAATGATTCCAGTGTGTCAGCGGCAGACAAAGGTGACATTAACTACATCTGATGTCTTCCTGCCTAGATGAATGTTAGATTTACCACTGTGACACAGCAGTTGTTCTACTCCTAAAACTGTCTCTGTGACACTTGTGTATAGTGATCCAGGAACAGTGTTGGGAGAGAGAAGAGTGAACTGAAAATGAGGATGGTAGAGAGTATGGATGTCTGTGCACTGCCACTAGGGAGCTGGGCTTCCCACTCTCCCTGTGCAACTTGGAGCTAGTGTCCAAGGAGCATGACCCCCTGAGACTATGTCCTAGATACCAATCCAGAGACATCTTCCTCTCATGCAGTGGCTCCGCTGGGGGAGGCAGCAGTCTGAGGGTGAGGTGGAGCGGCTGGGCAGTGTTGGTTGGTCTTTCTGAGCAGGTGTTACTTCCCAGAAAGCCTCACTTTAGTCAGCAGGAGTCACAGTGTGAGTCCTGAGAGCAGGAAGGTGAGTACAGTGGTGTGGTTAGTACTTGTCTGTGTCACACAGTCCATGTCATGGGTCTTTGGCCTCAGCAGCAGCACTTCAGAAAATGGCAAGAAAGAAGCTTCCTTGCAGGAGTCTTGGCAAATGGCCAGCCCCAACTTTGGAAGCTAGAGTAGAATCACATGCATGGGCCTTGGTATGAGCTCTGCTTGCCTACTGCCCTAGAACCAACTATTTTGTGTGGCCAAAGAGTAGGGGTATCACTATAGCCTGTCTGAGTCAATTTTTGAGCTGCTTGCATGCACGCAAGTTTGTGTGTGTGGTGGGTGTGTTTTACTTGGGAGAAGAAGGACTTATTGTGAAAAGATATCACAAATTAGGAAAGGAGATTAATTTTAAATTAAGTAGAATGTCAAGAAGGTGAGTGTATTGTAATGCTGATTTCTTAACTATAAGCAGACATCTAAAAGATGTATTTATATATAAAGATATATATGAATATAAAGAGAGTAGTAGAAAATACTCCTTTAAATGATGTATGAAAACATGAGCCAGGGAGAGGGTAGGGGAGGCCATTGTGTCAGACCTAACTAAAGAAGTGGTGTGCAAATCAATTTATTTCACAGAGTAATGCATGGAGCTACTGTTGAGTGTATTCTTTTGAATAAGAGCTTGTCTCTTTCATCACCCAGCTTTTCTCTCCCAGGAGCCTATAGTGAAGGCACAAACTTTTACCTGAGTGATTATAGCTGGTTGTCATGGAAACTACGAGGAGGCACCCAGTTCAGCCTTATGGATCACTGCAGGATCACAAGCAGGAGTGAAGAGCCAGTCGGTTGAAATAAGAGACTTGCTAATTAGTGGAGTGCCAGGGGACAGCTTAAAGAGAAAAATCACAAAGTAGCTAAATCCAGGTTTTCAGGGCTCTCAAAAGGAATGATGGCAGTCCTAAGATGGTGTACGGGAGAGTGTTTTCTCCTCTCCTCTGTGATCTTTCCCAGTTTGGATCTTTGGCGGCCAGCTGGCCCTGACTTTCTGATTGAGAGACAAAGTGGGCAGCTGCCTGAACTTCCCAGCCAATTGAATTCAAGATGTGAAAGGCACAGTTAAGACCCCAGAAGATGTTGATGGCTTCCCCAGACCGTCCCTTGCCCCTGCCTCCATGTCTTTGGCTCTGCGTGTTTAAATTCTTAAAAGGAGCCTTTTTCGGAGAGCCTTGCCCTGCTGGGCCCTCTCTCCTCACTTTTCCACACTCACAAATTCCAAATGTGGTGCCTCCCTTCAGTCTCCTTCCTTCCTTCTTTGCCTACTGGGCCACTTTCAAGGCTGCCCCTTGGCCAGCTAACAAAAGTACAGGAGTATCTAGTATAGCAGAGTCTGTCTGAGTAAAATTTGAAGACACCATTGTATGCAGTCAGTCCACAACTACCAGCTGCTTGGAGGAGAATATGAAAGTCATTTTCTCACTAGTTGACCATTTTTAAAGCACTTCACAACAAATGAGAGATTGATTTGGTCTTTTCAGATGTATCAGATATCATTCCACAAATGTCTTTTGAGTGCCATTTACTGTACTGGGTGCTGTGGGGTTAGTAAGGTAAATCAGACAGGTTCCTCCTGTCACCTAGCCTCCCTCACGTGGGAGAAATAAGCTTATGATGCCTGATGAGGCAGAATCTAGATAGTACACTAGCCACCTGTATTGAGAGATGAAGTATCCTGAGAGACGCTCAGTTTCCATAGCTGTGTGCATTTGTGTTGAACGTGTACGGTTGAATTTGACTCATAAAAGAGTATGGTGTTACTCTACTAGATGAAAGTTTTGCTGAGTTTGTGCCAGGCTCTAGGGGATAGTGTGGGGCGGGCAGGAGCCAGTCCAGTGTGTGCTCTTTCATGGCAAGAGAACAATCCAAGCCCAGCCCCTTGGCAAGGTGGTTGAGCTTTACCAATAATGGTTGAGCATGTGTTTGTGACATATGAGACCTGTGATCTTTTAGCCTAAGCTTAGGGCTCTACTGTGGCCTGGTCAGGGCTTTGGACCAGCTGCAACATGGCCACAACAGTGGGAAAGTACCCATCAGGCTGCCCAGGACATGTGTCCAGTGAGGATCCCATGTGAGAACAACCAGAGAAGCAGGGGTAATGGACTGACCACAGTGACCTCCTTCCCCTGGCACGCGCAAGCAGGACCACTCTTTAAACTAAATAAGCCCTCAGTTGTTGAACAGTTTGGAGTGGAAAAGAATGAGATTTTAGACTTTCTGCTAAGAGAAGCATGTGGGTGCTCTAGCAATTAACTGGATGATATAAATACAAGAGTAAAAGCCAAAATTCTATACTGATGTACAGGATCTCTTTCCCATTCCCTCTCTCTGACCTCCTCACTTGTCAGCCTAACCCTGCCCACTTGGCACATGGCAAGCTGCCTCTTTGCTGTTCTGCAAACATGCTGTCACCTCATGACCTTTGCACCTGCTGACCCACCTGAAGTGCTCAGCTCCAACAGGTCTTCCTGCTTAGCACTTCCCTCCCAATACCCTCTGCTTCCTGCACTCCTTGGTTTTATTCACAGAACAAATCACTACCTGCCACTGCATATTTACCAGCTTGCCACCTCTTACCCCTACTGGAAGTAAGTTCTACAAAGGCAGGGGTTTGCTTCAGCTCCTGGTGTTTCAGCAGCACCTAGAATTGTGTTTGGCCCATAATAGAATGCTTAACAAACATTTGATGTTGAAGGGGATGTCAATCTATTGGTACCCCAGTTGGGGGAGTGCATTCCTAAATGCTATGAAGGAAGATCAATGTAAGATAGAAGGAATTAAACGCCATAAGAGTGAGCCAGATCAAGTGCCCTCAGGGTCTAGAAGAGATTATTCCACATGAGGAAAATCAAAGAACAGTTCATGGAGAAGGGGCCAGAAAAGATGGGTAGGATTTGGACATTTGGGGATGTGCAGGAAATTTAAGTGAAGGACATATTATATGAGCAAATGCTTCAGGGTATTAAGGACAGCTCCATTTTAAGTTTGCTCTTTGACCTCATTACATAAATAAATGTTTTCAGTGATTCTTGTCATGAAAAAAAAATAAGTGGATGTCATAGATGACATGCCTAATTTTTAATTCAAATCTAAAGGAGCCTTTCACTGGAACTTACTGTTGAGCAAAGTTATGGTTGCTTTTATTTTATTTATATACTTGGATTTAATTCAAGATAATGATAATATTTTGCATAATAATATTGATAGCAGTAATTTACTGCTTCCTATAAGCTGTGCAGTGTCCAAATCACTTCATAATACAGTGTCCAACATAACCCTTTAAACAGTCTATGAGGGGACCACTAATTTTACTTCCCTTGCACAGATCAGAAAATTGAGGCATAGAGATATTAAGTAACTTGGTCAGTTCCTTAATGTCTTGTTCTTGTACTTAAGTAATTTGTTCAGTTTAACACAGGTACTAAATAATAAATCCAAATATTTCATCACATGTCTGTCTGATGCTAGAGCCCATTCTTATAAGTCACAGGAATTAATTATCAGTGCAGCACAATAGACTGAATGCAAAAAACACAACAGCATCTTTTAGCCAGAGCAAGGAAATACAGAGAAGAGACCAATGGAAAAGATGGCCTGTTGAAACCGAACTTAGATTTTGAAGGCCCTTGCTTTCTTGTTGCACTATTCTCTAGACAATGATGAATTCCAATTCCATAAATCCTGTAATGCTACCAGAGAGGCTGATATGTAAAATAGGTGTAGATGCAGAGCCAGTCAGGTAGGACAAGTGGGGAGCAGGTATCCCAGCCCACACACCCAATGCCATCTCTTACAAACCCCTAAGGCAATGCTGTTCAGTCTGAAAATCACTGTTCTATAAATAGGGAGCTATTAGAGGTGTTTGACTTCCAGCAAGCCTGGATTAGAGCTATCTTTCCACAAGGTGACTCTGGCAACCAAAAGACAAACTGGAGAGGGAAGGGACTAGAAGCAGCAAACCAGTGATGAGATCCTCACCACAGTCGATATGAGAGGTACTGAAAGTCATGACTTAAGCAGGCCTGACCATGAGTCACTGATTCATGAGTTAGGATCCTGGCAATGTAGAAAGGTGACTACTGGGAGAAAGGCAATCGATTGGGTGGTAGGACTGGGGAGATTGACTGAGGTGGTAGGTGTCCACATGGGCATCTGAGCTCAGGTTTGACTCACACATGTGCCAGCATCCCTCAGGTGGGCAGATACGAGCCTACAGCAAGGCTACAGGTCAGGTAAGTGTCCATCTGCCTCTTCTCAGTCAGTCAGCACTCTGCAGGATCCATACCTGCAGTTTGCGGGGTGGGAAACCAAAAAGGCAAGTGCAAGAGCTAGAAAGTAGCAGCGCCCAAGGACTAAGGTCTCCAGCATAGTGTCTGTGCTCAGACTGCTGAGTCCATGGAAGGCTGTCCCACCATGCTGAGCACAAGTGCCCCTGAGGCGAAGTGTGCCTCGGTGAGGCCAGGAAGTCCCTCATGAGTCCCTCATCCATGTATTCTCCCATCGCCTTGCAGACTGTCAGCACTCTGCTAACCCTTACTCTGCACAGTGTCAGTAGATGGCCATGTTCATTCTCTCTGGGGCTGGTGTATTCCAGCCCAGTGTTTTCAGTATCCCTTTGAGGGTGAAGATTCCACAATCTATCATTTACCAAGATTCTTTTCTCTGCCCAAAACTGCTTACTTCAAATATCCATTAAATATGCATAGACATCTCCAAGTTGGCATGACCTAAACAGAAATCGATTTCTACGCTCAAATCTTTTCCTTCTTGCTTCTTTTCCTATCATGGTAAATGGCAACACCATGTACCCAGACGCACTAGCTTGAAACCCAGAAACCATCTTTGATTCCAATCCCTCAGCAAGTCTTGCCTGTTCTCCCTCAGCTCTGTCCTCTTCATCGCCATCACCAGCTTATCCTTCCACCATCATTCAGCACTTGCCACATCCACACTCTGCTCATTGGTCTCTGTCAGCCCTCTGCTACCTGCCACCTCTCCCTCCATTTCACACACCCAGACTTTTGCATTTATTTATCTTAACTCACCTCTTAGCAGCACTTAACACTATTAGCCACTTCCTCTTTTTTAATTTTTCCCCCTTGGTTTTTAAGACATATCATCCTCCTTTTCCCACAACTGCTTGGGCCACTTCTTGCTTGTCTGCTTTTCAGGTTTACCCTCTGTCCCTCATCATTAAATATTAGAGGTTTTCAAGGCTCCATCTTAAACCCTCTCCTCCTCTTCCTCTACTCTCTGTTCCCATTATCTCAGCACTGCCCACATATCAGCTGTGCCAACAACTGACATATTTCTATCCAAAGCCCGGAAATCTCCTTGGAGACCTGTATTTTCAACTGGTTCCTTGACACCTTAAATGACTTACAAGTATCTTAAATTTATCATGTTCAAAACTAAACTAAATTTAAATTCTTTCCCCAACCTGACCTTCTTGCAAAGCTCCTAAGCCCAGTGAATGGTCCTATAATCCACCCAGTTGCACAAGTCAGAAACAAGGAATCATCCATAACACCCCTCAGCCTCTCTGCTTGACCCTCTGTCCACTTCAACTGCAAGTGAGGAAGCCACCTCCTAGCCTGGGCAAATGATTTCACCTCTCTGTACTTGTCTTCTCATTTGTGTAAAAGAACCTACTTCATAGGGCTGCTCTGAGCACTAAGTGAAATAATATGTGGGAAGTGTCTAGAACGGTGCCTGACACATTAAACAATATTTCACAGCTGGAAGCTATGATTCAATCCAATTTGGAACCAACCCTATCAATTTTGTTTCCTAAGTTAATTATGAATTCATCCATTTCTTCCCACGTCCACCTTTGCCCCCCTAGCCAAGCCATCACCAGTGCTCACCTGGACGCCTACAGGGCAGAACCCTCTTAACCAGTCTGTTTTGTCCCCATTTCCCCCACTCTCCACAAAATGCCTTTTCCAGACAGAATGGCCTCTTCAAAATGCAACTCTGATTGCTTGTTACCTACTTTCTCCTGACTTCCCACTGGTTTCAGCACACATACAGAACTCCTTGCCATGGCCCTCTCTACCTCTGCAGCCTCACTGTGCCCAGGCTGCCCTTGCTCTCACTCATGCTCCAGGCACATGACACCCCTTTGGGCTCTTGTCTGTTCCATGCTTACTCCTACCCAGGGCATTTGCACAGGCCATTCATTCTGCTGGGAAGCCCTTGCCTCTCTCCCTTCCTTCCCACTAATTACGGCTCCAACTCATCCTACAAATCTCTGCTCCAGGACTGTGCCTCCAGGGAAGTCTCTCATGACATCCCGACTCAGTCAGATCCCTACATACATGCTCATGACAGTGGGCCCCTCTCCCTGCAGCACGAGACACAGCTGCCTGCTGAATTCCAGTTCCTGGGTGGCTACTGAAGAGATCTGCTTTCCCCCCACTGGACTCTGCACCCATGAGGATATGAACTAAAGCAGGTTCACCTGTATCCCCATCAGGCAGGGGCCAGGACACTTTGTTCATGTCAGGGCTTTATACTCCACAAACTTCTTATCCCTTATTCTCTCACCTCAACACTAGCACAGCTTGGGCTAAACACATTGCTAAACAACTTGAAGAAAAGTTTAGTGAAGTTTATAATAATATCATTTTTAAGGTACCTAAAATAACATAAATGTTCTAAGATGGCCCCAATTATAGTAAGAAGCACCTAAAAATGGAAATGGGATAATTTCACAAAGGTAAAAACTATTAAAGATGTAAATAATAAATTCAAATAAAAGGTATAGGAATTACATGACTAAAACTATAAAATCCTATGGAAGAACATAAAAATAAGATCTGAGTAAAGAAAAATAGACCATGTTCTTGGATAAGATTTACATTTAAAAGTGTCATTTTTTCAAATTAATTAAAAAATTTAATATTCCAGTTAGAATACCAGTGATTTTTTTATTGTTGTTTTAAGGGAGGTGGGCTAGGATTTGAGGAGAAAAGGTTTCAGTGTTTGAATTGAAGGAAAGAAAAACATGAATAACAAGAGTATGGGGGTAACTGGCTTCACTAGATAAAATATAAAACCACTGTGAGCAAATCAAAATACAAATAGATCAGTGGAACATAATAATTTTAAAAATCAGTGGAATATAATGCAGATTCCAGACATAGATGTCAGCACATTTGAGAAATTAACATATGATAAAGAAGACGTATCCACTAAGGGGAAAAGTGTGGATTATTTAATAACCAACATCAGCACAACTGAGTATTGATATGGAAGAAATCTGCTCAAAATACAAAAATAAATTACAGGTAAATTAAAGACTTAAATGCTTTTTTAAAAAGCAATCATAATAAAATTCTTAGAAGAAACCATAGGCAAAACTCTCTTAAATATAAACATGAGCAACTTTTTCATGAACATATCTCCCCGGGCAAGGGAAACAAAAGCAAAACATGAACAAGTGGGACTATATCAAGCTGAAAAGCTTCTGTACAACAAAGGACACCATCAGTAGAACAAAAAGGCATCTTACAGTACGAGAATATATTCATAAATGACATATCTGATAAGGGGTTAACATCCAAAATATATAAAGAGCTCACATGCCTCAACACACAAAAAACAAATAACCCGATTAAAAAATGGGCAGAGGATCTGAACAGACACTTCTCCAAAGAAGAAATTCAGATGGCAAATAGGCACATGAAAAGATGCTCCACATCTCTAATCATCAGAGAAATACTAATTAAAACCACAATGAGATATCACCTCACACCAGTTAAGATGGCCAACATCCAAAAGACAAGCAACAACAAATGCTGGTGAGGATGTGGAGAAAGTGGCATCCTCCTACACTGTTGGTGGGAACGTAAGTTAGTTTAGCCATTGTGGAAAGCAATATGGAGGTTCCTCAAAAAGCTCAAAATAGACATACCATTTGACCCAGGAATTCCACTCCTAGGAATTTACCCTAAGAATGCAACAGCCCAGTTTGAAAAAGACAGATGCACCCCTATGTTTATTGCAGCACTATTTACAATAGCCAAGAAATGGAAGCAACCTATGTGTCCATTTGTCGATGAATGGATAAAGAAGATGTGGTACATATACACAATGGAATATTATTCAGCCATAAGGAGAAAACAAATCCTACCTTTTGCAACAACATGGATGTAGCTAGAGGGTATTATGTTCAGTGAAATAAGCCAAGCAGAGAAAGACAAGTACCAAATGATTTCACTCATCTGTGGAATGTAACAATGAAACAAAAACTGAAGAAACAAAACAGCATCAGGCTCACAGAACCCAAGAATGGACTAGCTGTTACCAAAGGGAAAGGGGTTAAGGTGGGTGGGTGGGAAGGGAGGGATAAGGGGATTAAGAGGCATTATGATTAGCAGACATTATATAGGGGGGCCATGCAGAAGGCAGTGTAGGACAGAGAAGACAAATAGTGACTCTAGCATCTTACTATGCTGATGGACCAGTGACTGTAATGGGGCATGTGGTGGGTACTTGATAAAATGGGGGAACACAGTAACCACAATGTTGCTCATGTGAAACCTGAGCATAAGATTTTATATCAATGATAGCTTAATAAAAAAACAAACAATTATGGTGTTATAAAAAAATAATGCTTTCATGTACAGTTGAGGAGTTGAGAGCTTCTTAACCAAGACTAAATCTAGAAGCTAAAAACAACAAATGTGTTTGACTGTATACAAAATCATGTTTTGCTCTGGTGAAAGATACCATAAAGTCATTAAAAAACAAATAAATCTGGAAAAATATTTACAATATGGAGATCAGACAGTTAATATCCTTACTATATAAAGATATTTTTCCAGATGACAAGAAGGGGATGAATAACATATTAGTAAACTGGGCAAAGAAACAAAAATTCATATAAGAGAAAGTCCAAATAGTAAGCAGATGGATGAAAAACGTGCAATGCACTATCAAGTACCAAATTGTATATATGCACACACACATCTATGTGTGTATGTATGACTTAAAAATATATATACATATATTATGATATTATGTGTTTATAATATATACACATATAAATATATATAATAGCATATATACATATCTAAATATTAAATATAAATAATACAATGCATATATAATTTATGTATATATTTATATTCATCAGATAGGAAAAAAAAGAGCAACATAATAGGGATATAGGGAAAAGGTATTCTCATATATTTCTGGTAGAAATTTGTAAGAGCTTCCAAAAAGAATCTGGAAACATCTTAAAGTAAAAAATATACATATTATTAGATCAAGCAATTCCAATCCTGAAAAGATAGCCTATAGAAATATCAGCATGAATATATAAGGATATATGTGTAAGATTGTTTGTTTCAATGTTGTCTTTAGTAGCCAAAAAAGGAAACAAAGTCATCACAACACAGGGGAATGCTTAATATATTGTAACTGTTAAAAGGAAAGAAATATAGCTATGTTAATTGATTTACATGAAGTAGTTATTAAGAAAATCAAGATGCAGCAAAGGGTATATGTAAAAGACCACATGAATTTAATGATACCATATTTTGAAATTAATGACAAAATATCTTATAAAAGTGTATAAATGCATGTGTAAATAATATGTACAACTACATATTACATATATAATATATACAACTATGTATTACATAATATAGATAAACTATGTTCATATACAAATATATTACATATATAATATATACATACAGAAATATATACATATGAAGGATCTCATATGTACACACACACACATATATATATGTATACATCATAGTGTATATCCTCACTGATGTATATATATAGAGAGAAGCCTATGTACTAGATGAATGACTAGACTTACCTGGAACAGAGTGGAATGGGAGCAGTAAGGAGGTGATTCAGTTTGGGAAGGACAATATTATCAAGTCAGTTTTCTACTTGGAAAATTTTTAGTGTTTACTCATTTAACTTGGACAAAAATACAAAATCCCAGGTGATTTTCTCCCTGGATACCTCTTTGGTCTTTTCTAGCCCATTCTTCCTTCTCACTTGCTACACCCTAACCTCTCTGACCTCCTCCTGAAAGTTCCTAGAATGTGCACACCATCTTCCCATCTTGGGCCTTTTTACCTGCCACTCCCTGTTCCTGGAAATTCTTCATATATATATATGTATATATCATGTATATATATATGTCATATATATATTATATACATATATAGACATGATATATGACACAGGTGGCATTATGAATCAGTGATAGTAAGTAAAGAAAAAAATGGTCTTTTCAATAAATGGATCTGAGAAAACTGAGTTATGGAAAAAATGAAATTGGATCTCTCCAAAATAACATACATGCAAAATTGCTTCTAAGTAGATTAAAATCCTAAATGTGAAAGGCAAAACAATAAAGCTTTTAGAATATATTTTAGAAACATACTTTCATGGTTTTAGAGTAGGAAAATATTTTTGAAAAAAAAATCTATAAAAGAAAATGGCCTAATTTGTGTGTATTAAATTAAAAGTTCTGTACATCACCAGATATCAGAGAATTTGAAGTCAAGCTACAGTTTCAGAGATGATATTTGCAATACACACAAAGAGCAAAAGACTAATATCCAAAAATATAAAGAACACCTACAAATTAATGAAAGAGATAAGTGTAAATAACTTCAGTAGACATTTCACAAAGAAGTGTGTGGTCGAAAATATATGGAAAGGTACTGCCTTATAACAAGGTCCCAGAGAATGAGTATCTTAATGGATAAGAATAAAAGGTGGTGCATGAGGACTCTAAGACTGTCTCCAACCTTAGGTAAGTGGCTCCTTGGTGCTTGGGGTATTATGTTTAGAAAGCAAGCTTCAGAAGAGGGACCCTATTCAAGATAAGGAGCTATTATAAAATTGTGCAAGAAGATTGTGATTTGGCATTTATGAAATTTTCTGGCAGAGTAATGTGATTTTTATTTAGTGAAAATGTGACTTCATCTTCAGTCAAATGTGAGGGTGCCCAGCATACGAGCTCAAATAGTAAACATTTCCTTTAGTGAATGTAAACCTTTGAGACTTAATCTGATGAAGGCATTATTTCCTTGTCTTCTGCCTCTCTCTTCCATCTCCTGCCTCATCTCATATATTCGTTCACACTACTCCTGAGCTCTGATCTCTCTCTCTCTCTCTCTCTCTCTCTACATTTTACAATATTGTTCCTAATTTTTTGGATGGATTTTACTCCTATTCATAATTAATATTATTGGAAGATAAAATCAGCACAAAATAAAATTGACAGCAATTAAAACTGCACATGGTAAAATTTGTTATGACTAAAAATTGATGGGAAATCATATTGTGTCAAAGTTCAGATCTGTAAAGTTGAAGCTGGGTGAATTGGATTTGGTACAAATAATGCCCTCAAAGGGAAACACATGGCAAAAACTAAAGAGAAAATTTGATAGGAACACAAACCCAATTAATGAATCACATCTTTGCCACAAAATTTTCTCTTTAGAAAGGAAGTGGTCACATTGAAAATAATATTGGGAAAATTAAAGAGAGGGGAAAATGGAAGTGATCTATGTCTGTTATACAGAAAAACTGATAAATTAGTTCCATACAATTGACTCTGAAAAAGACTGTAAAGTTCTGATGAAAACATTTTGTCCAAATTATCCTAAAGATTAGTAGTTTAGTGAAGCATGTTTTCCATGCAATCCTGCAATTTATTCTGATACATAAAAATAATAAGTATGTTTATTACCCAGTATTATGTAAATTAGAAAATAGTAAATGTTTACTAATGACCTGATACCATTTTTCTAATCGTTTACTAATACTAACTGATACGCCACCCATTTTTGCAAGTTAACATTTATTGAGTGCCAGCTCTATGAGCCTTAATGTACTCAGCACTAGGGATACAAAGATGCACGAGACAGATTTCTGCCTAAAGGAATTACATGTACACTAAAATTGAAAAATAAGGCCTAAAATTGCTTCATTTTACTTTACCTTATTTGGTTCTACTTATAAATCTGTGTAATTTTTAAAAATGCACATGGATGAAGATGCCACCTGTAAATTATTCACTGCTCTGCTATAATGCCATCTCTTCAAGGCAGTGTCCTCTCTTGAATTTTCATTTATTTAAACATATGTGCAAAGCTTAGAAATCAGTACCAAAAATCTCTTAAGCATTACCCTCAAAATATGAAGTTGGCATTTTACATTCTGTAACAGCCTCCTCTTAATTTAGCCTGCCAGAGTCAGTTTATCCTGTCAGTCCTGTGTCAAGTCAAACCATTAATTTCCTCAGCTGTCACTGTACATATCACTTTCAGGATAAATCTATCAAATAAAACCTGACATCTCCCAGGCTTTGCCATCATTAGATGGTGATTAATGTTAAAAACTTCCATTCATCTTAAACATTCCCCTTTCTAATGTAGTAATTAGATCAAAGATAGAGGATTCTGTGTTAATGGACAGTGCACCTGCTTCCCAAGTGGCTCCTTGGCCCCTGGGATATGCGTTCTGAGGTTCTCCCAAACCATTCCTAGCTTGAAGCTTCACTGCAGTCCACCACAAATCTTCTACCTCCACAGGGCAACCCCAGGACTTTGGCATGCTGCTGAATCTCTGTGAATCTTTAAACCCAATAATGAATGCATTTCAAACTTTGACCTGCAACAATAACCTCCCAGAAATCAGTCTTTGAAACTTTCTTTCACTGTATCAATAAATACATTGTAATACTGTGTATTAACATTGTATATTAAAGCTTAAGGCCTTATATTGGATTCCCACTGTTCCTCTGCTCATAGGAAATAAAATTCCTTCATAATCTGGCTCCTCCCCAGTCCTGCAGCCTCTTTGAACCTGTCTCTCCTCCTCTATCTCTCTGTTTTTCCACTCCAGCCCTATTGGCTTATTTGCAAGCCCTTCAGATACTCTGCTCTTTCCTTGTGTGGCTCTTTGCATTTTCTCTGCCTGGCATGCTCATTCCCCCATCCTCACCCAGTTTCTCCTCTCCAACCTTTAGACTTCTGATTAAGGGTCACTTATTCAGGGTCACTTGCCCTAAATCCCCATAGTAATGTTACATGTTGTAAAGTGTCTTTCCTTCATTGCACTTGGCACAACTGTCATCACTTATTTACTTGATTATCTGCTTAATGTCCATTTCCTCTCATTCAACAGGAGACTTTATGAGAACAGTGAATGTTCTGGCTTTTCACCATTCTATCATTATAACCTAGTACACACAAGGGCCCAACTCACACAACAATGTTCAGAAAATATCTGTTAGATTGCAGTGGTCCAGTATTCAGGTCCCAGTCCGGGAGGGCCACATTTTTTTTCTGTGTGAACAGGAGTGGAGCTTATGTCCCATGACATCCTTTCTGAGCATATGCTGATCACCGGAGCTACCAAGGGCCTCTACCCAGTCCACTGGCAGGTCCATTTCCAGCTCACTTGCCTACATGAAAGCTTGATTAAGAACAAACAGTTGAAACCAGCATAAATAATTACAGGAAAGTTACCTACTGAAATTTCCTGCTAAAAACATCTAAGCCAATTCTTACCCATAAAATCAGGAATTCAAATGTTCTTGAACGCACCATGCTTAAAAATATAATCTTGACTCGTGTTCACATTCAGTAAATTCTTTCCTATGAAGTTTTGACAGTCTTAACATTAGCAAAATTATCTACTCCTAATATGCCTTAAACTTCATTGCTGTTTACTTAGAATCCTAGGGTATATGAGACTATATGAGACTTTGGGTTTGCAGAGTAAGTATTTTGTTCCAATTTTACTGCATGAGAATTGGAGTCAAAGATGGAGTAACTTTATGCCCAGGAGGCTCTTGTGCTGGCTGATTGTGGATGTCTCTACAGGGAGTATTTGGATTGGTCCATTTTCTCTGGTACCATCACTAAAATCTTACGTTAAGCCATTATCGTTCTCACTTGGTCTATTGTATTAGCCTCCTTTTCTCCTGCTGTTCTCCACAATTCATTCTTCATTTTGCAGTCAGATTAGTCTTTATTAAAAAAATGCTCACCCTAGCCCAAACCTGCTCATGGCTTCCCATCATACATACCTACTTGTTCTATCAATTACTGAAAAAGGAGTGTTAAAATTCTCCAATTGTAATTGTAGATTTATTTATTTAGCTCTGTCAGTTTTTGCTTCATGTATTTTGAAATTCTGTTATTAGTTACATACACATTTAGCTTTGTTTATCTTAATAGATTGACTCTTTCAACATCATGAAATATTCCCTTTATCTCTAATATGCCTTGTCTTAAAGTCTACTTTTTCTGATATTTATATACCTATTTCTTCTTTCTTTTTTCTTTGTTATTTTTTTTGTTATTTATTTTTTTTTGTAGATAATTATTTTTTATTGAAGGGTAGTTGACACACAGTATTACATTAGTTTCAGGTGTACAACACAGTGATTCAACATTTATATACATGATAATCCTAGGTACCAGCTATCACCATACCAAGTTGTTACAATATTTTGACTATATTCCTTATGCTATACATTACATCCCGGTTACTTATTTATTTTACAATTGGAAGTGTGTACTTTTTTTTCTTTGTGAGGGCATCTCATCTCTCCTATTTATTGATCAAATGGTTGTTAACAACAATAAAATTCTGTATAGGGGAGTCAATGCTCCATGCACAATCATTAATCCACCCCAAGCCTAATTTTCATCAGTCTCCAATCTTCTGAAGCATAACGAACAAGTTCTTACATGGAGAACAAATTCTTACATAGTGAATAAGTTACATGGTGAACAGTACAAGAGCAGTCATCACAGAAACTTTTGGTTTTGATCATGCATTATGAACTATAAACAATCAGTCCAAATATGAATATTTGTTTGATTTTTATACTTGATTTATATGTGGATACCACATTTCTCTCTTTATTATTATTATTTTTAATAAAATGCTGAAGTGGTAGGTAGATGCAAGATAAAGGTAGAAAACATAGTTTAGTGTTGTAAGAGAGCAAATGTAGATGATCAGGTGTGTGCCTGTAGACTATGTGTTAATCCAAGCTAGACAAGGGCAATAAAACATCCACAGATGCAGCAGATTTCTCTCAGAACAGGGGGGGGAGAGGTTCTAAGCCCACCTCTGTTGATCCCCAATTTCTCATCTGATGGCCCCCCCTGCGACTGTGCCTGTCTTAGGTTGTTCCTCCCTTGAGGAATCTTACCCGTCTCTGGCTAACCAGACATCTTCAGGGGCCATACAGGGAAATGTAAAGTTGGTAAGTGAGAGAGAAGCCTTATTGTTTGAAAAGGTTAGTTTTTTACTTCTTTGCATATTTTACGACCTGTGGCTTCTATGCCCAGCATTTGTCTTGAGGTATCTTTACCACTTGGAAGAATTATGATACACGGTAAATTCGATATGAGGCACGAATTCTATTTAAGGGTTGTAATTAGGAAGGAAGAAGAAAAGCTATAGAAGTAGCAGGTGGAAGAAAACATGGGAAGATTGATTCTTTCTTTGACATATCTTCTTGTAGAGTAACTTCAGCATGTATAGGTTTTAAACTACTAATTAAATTGTGTGCACACATTAACATAATAGGAGTACAGTTACATAACCAAAGCATACCTATAATTACCAGACATCTCCACTGAAACCAAGAGAACCAGTTAGGCACCTTAGGCATTTGTGAAAACTTATCTATGATATGGTGGATATTGTCCAACTGAACTTGAACAGTCTAAGAGAAATCAGACAAATTAAAACAGCCCATTCCTGAGGACTGTTCACATCCCATATGTTCTTTTAACAGTAAATAGTCTGTAGTTGTAAGATTTTGGAGCGCTACAATTTGCACTTCTCCTAATTCTTGGTTGAGTTCCAACAGTATAGATCCAGTCAAATTTGTTGTTTTACTGTATGCACAGGCCAGCTTAGATATCTCCTTCTTCATTCCCATGGCAAGTCCAGGAACCGGTGGGATGAGTGCATCTACACCTGTAGCAGTGTGTGGATCTTTGTTGGGGTTTTTTGATGATCATCTTCTGGCATGAGTCTTCCAGAGAGTGCTGATGTTGGAAGTTCTTTTTCATATCATATCTTAGTTTATTTTCGGGGTAGCCAATTTAGGCTTTGATCCTCTGTATAACCAGGTCCCCCCTATAAACCCCTTTACAGTCACTGTCCATCAGCATAGCAAAATGTTTTAGAATCACTACTTGTCTTCTCTGTGTTGTACAGCCCTCCCCTTACTCCCACCCCCCCATGCATGCTAATCTTAATACCCCCTTTCTTCTCCCCCCACCTTATCCCTCCCTACCCACCCCTCTTCCCCAGTCCCTTTCCCTTTGGTACCTGTTAGTCCATTCTTGAGTTCTGTGATTCTGCTGCTGTTTTGTTCCTTCAGTTTTGCCTTTGTTCTTATACTCCACACATGAGTGAAATCATTTGGTATATCTCTTTCTCCGCTTGGCTTATTTTGCTGAGCCTAATACCCTACAGCTCCATCCATGTTGCTGAAAATGGTAGGATTTGCCCTTTTCTTATGGCTGAGTAGTACTTCATTGTGTATATGTACCACATCTTCTTTATCCATTCATCTATTGATGGACATTTAGGTTGCTTCCAATTCTTGGCTATTGTAAATTGTGCAGCGATAAACATAGGGGTGCATCTGTCTTTCTCAAACTTGATTGCTGCATTCTTAGGGTAAATTCCTAGGAGTGGAATTCCTGGGTCAAATGGTAAGTCTGTTTTGAGCATTTTGAGGAACCTCCATACTGCTTTCCACAATGGTTGAACTAATTTACATTCCCACCAGCAGTGTAGAAGGGTTCCCCTTTCTCCACAGCCTCGCCAACATTTGTTGTTGTTTGTCTTTTGGATGGCAGCCATTCTTACTGGTGTGAGGTGATACCTCATTGTAGTTTTAATTTGCATTTCTCTGATAATTAGCGATGTGGAGCATCTTTTCATGTGTCTGTTGGCCATCTATATTTCGTTTTTAGAGAACTGTCTGTTCAGTTCCTCTACCCATTTTTTAATTGGGTTATTTGTTTTTTGTTTGCTGAGGCGTGTGAGCTCTTTATATATTCTGGACGTCAAGCCTTTATCGGATCTGTCATTTTCAAATATATTCTCCCATACTGTAGGGCTCCTTTTTGTTCGATTGATGGTCTCTTTTGCTTTACAGAAGCTTTTCAGCTTGATATAGTCCCACTTGTTCATTTTTGCTGTTGTTTTCCTTGCCCGGGGAGATATGTTCAAGAAGAGGTCACTCATGTTTATGTGTAAGAGGTTTTTGCCTATGTTTTTTTCTAAGAGTTTGATGGTTTCATGACTTACTTTCAGGTCTTTCATCCATTTTGAGTTTACTTTTGTATATGGGGTTAGGCAGTGGTCCAGTTTCATTCTCCTACATGTAGCTGTCCAGTTTGGCAGCACCATCTGTTGAAGAGACTGTCATTTCACCATTGTATGTCCATGGCTCCTTTATCAAATATTAATTGACCATATATGTCTGGGTTAATGTCTGGATTCTCTAGTCTGTTCCATTGGTCTGTGGTTCTGTTCTTGTGCCAATACCAAATTGTCTTGATTACTATGGCTTTATAGTAGAGCTTGAAGTTGGGGAGTGAGATCCCCCCTACTTTATTCTTCTTTCTCCGGATTGTTTTGGCTATTCGGGGTCTTTGGTGTTTCCATATGAATTTTTGAATTATTTGTTCCTGTTCATTGAAGAATGTTGCTGGTAGTTTCATAGGGATTTCATCAAATCCGTATATTGCTTTGGGCAGGATGGCCATTTTGACGATATTAATTCTTCCTAGCCATGAGTATGGGATGAGTTTCCATCTGTTAGTGTCCCCTTTAATTTCTCTTTAGAGTGACTTGTAGTTTTCCAAGTATAAGTCTTTCACTTCTTTGGTTAGGTTTATTCCTAAGTATTTTATTTTTTTTGATGCAATTGTGAATGGAGTTGTTTTCCTGATTTCTCTTTCTGTTGGTTCATTGTTAGTGTATAGGAAAGCCACAGATTTCTGTGTCTTGATTTTGTATCCTGCAACTTTGCTGTATTCCGATATCAGTTTTAGTAGTTTTGGGTGGAGTCTTTAGGGTTTTTTATGTATAGTATCATGTCATCTGCAAATAGTGACAGTTTAACTTCTTCTTTACCAATCTGGATTCCTTGTATTTCTTTGTTTTGTCTAATTGCCATGGCTAGGACCTCCAGTACTATGTTAAATAACAGTGGGGAGAGTGGGCATCCCTGTCTTGTACCTGATCTCAGAGGAAAAGCTTTCAGCTTCTCCCTGTTCAGTATGATGTTGACTGTGGGTTTATCATAGATGGCCTTTATTATGTTGAGGTACTTGCCCTCTATTTCCATTTTGCTGAGAGTTTTTATCATGAATGGATGTTGAACTTTGTCAAATGCTTTTTCAGCATCTATGGAGATGATCATGTGGTTTTTGTCTTCCTTTTTGTTGATGTGGTGGATGATGTTGATGGACTTTCGAATGTTGTACCATCCTTGCATCCCTGGGATGAATCCCACTTGGTCGTGGTGTATGATCCTCTTGATGTATTTCTGAAGTCAGTTTGCTAATATTTTGTTGAGTATTTTTGCATCTACGTTCATCAGGGATATTGGTCTGTAGTTTTCTTTTTTGGTGGGGTCTTTGCCTGGTTTTGGTATTAGGATGATGTTGGCTTCACAGAATAAGTTTGGGAATATTTCCTCCTCTTCTATGTTTTGGAAAACTTTAAGGAGAATGGGTATTATGTCTTCTCTGTATGTCTGATAAAATTCTGAGGTAAATCCATCTGGCCCAGGGGTTTTATTCTTGGGTAGTTTTTTGATTACCGCTTCAATTTCGTTGCTGATAAGTGGTCTGTTTAGATATTCTGTTTCTTTCTGGGTCAGTCTTGGAAGATTGTATTTTTCTAGGAAGTTGACCGTTTTTCCTAGGTTTTCCAGCTTGTTAGCATATAGGTTTTCATAGTATTCTCTAATAATTCTTTGTATTTCTGTGGGGTCCGTCATGATTTTTCCTTTCTTGCTTCTGATTCTGTTGATGTGTGTTGACTCTCTTTTTCTCTTAATAAGTCTGGCTAGAGGCTTATCTATTTTGTTTATTTTCTCGAAGAACCAGCTCTTGGTTTCATTGATTTTTTCTATTGTTTTATTCTTCTCAATTTTATTTATTTCTTCTCTGATCTTTATTATGTCCCTCCGTCTGCTGACCTTAGGCCTCATTTGTTCTTCTTTTTCCAATTTCGATAATTGTGACATTAGACTATTCATTTGGGATTGTTCTTCCTTCTTTAAATATGCCTGGATGGCTATATACTTTCCTCTTAAGACTGTTTTTGCTGCATCCCACAGAAGTTGGGGCTTTGTGTTGTTGTTATCATTTGTTTCCATATATTGCTGGATCTCCATTTTAATTTGGTCATTGATCCATTGATTATTTAGGAGCATGTTGTTAAGCCTCCATGTGTTTGTGAGCCTTTTTACTTTCTTTGTACAATTTATTTCTAGTTTTATACCTTTGTGGTCTGAAAAGTTGGTTGGTAGGATTTCAATCTTTTGGAATTTACTGAGGCTCTTTTTGTGGCCTAGTATGTGGTCTATTCTGGACAATGTTCCATGTGCACTTGAGAAGAATGTGTATCCTGTTGCTTTTGGATGTAGAGTTCTGTAGATGTCTATTAGGTCCATCTGTTCTAGTGTGTTGTTCAGTGCCTCTGTGTCCTTACTTATTTTCTGTCTGGTGGATCTGTCCTTTGGAGTGAGTGGTGTGTTGAAGTCTCCCAAAATGAATGCATTGCATTCTATTTCCTCCTTTATTTCTGTTAATATTTGTTTCACATATATTGGTGCTCCTGTATTGGGTGCATATATGTTTATAATGGTTATATCCTCTTGTTGGACTGAGCCCTTTATCATTATGTAATGTCTTTCTTTGTCTTTTGTTACTTTCTTTATTTTGAAGTCTGTTTTGTCTGATACCAGAATTGCAACACCTGCTTTTTTCTCTCTGTTGTTTGCATGAAATATCTTTTTCCATCCCTTGACTTTAAGTGTGTGCATGTCTTTGGGTTTGAGGTGAGTCTCTTGTAAGCAGCATATGGATGGATCTTGCTTTTTTATCCATTCTATTACTCTGTGTCTTTTGATTGGTGCATTCAGTCCATTTACATTTAGGGTGATTATTGAGAGGTATGAACTTATTGCCATTGCAGGCTTTAAGTTTGTGGTTACCAAAGGTTCAGGCTTAGCTTCTTTACTATCTTACTGTCTAACTTAACTCACTTGCTGAGCTATTATAAACACAGTCTGATGATTCTTTATTTCTCTTCCTTCTTATTCCTCCTCCTCCCTTTTCATATGTTGGGTGTTTTTTTCTGTGCTCTTTTTAGGAGTGCTCCCATCTAGAGCAGTCCCTGTAGGATGCACTGTAGAGGTGGTTTGTGGGAAGCAAATTCCCTCAACTTTTGCTTGTCTGGGAATTGTTTAATCCCTCTTTCATACTTAAATGATATTCGTGCTGAATACAGTAGTCTTAGTTCTGGGACCTTCTGTTTCATTGCATTAAGTATATCATGCCATTCTCTTCTGGCCTGTAGGGTTTCTGTTGAGAAGTGTGATGATAGCCTGATGGGTTTTCCTTTGTGGGTATCCTTTTTTTTCTCTCTGGCTGCCTTTAATACTTTGTCCTTGTCTTTGATCTTTGCCATTTTAATTATTATGTGTCTTGGTGTTGCCCTCCTTGGATCCCTTGTCATGGGAGTTCTGTGTACCTCTGTGGTCTGAGAGGCCATTTCTTCCCCTAGTTTGGGGAAATTTTCGGCAATTATCTTTTCAAAGACACTTTCTATCCCTTTTTCTCTCTCTTCTTCTTCTGGTACCCCTATAGTGCGGATATTGTTTCATTTCGGTTGGTCTCTCAGCTCTTAGAATTCTTTCATTCCTGGAGATCCTTTTATCTCTCTCTGCATCAGCTTCTCTGTGTTCCTGTTCTCTGTTTTCTAGTCCATTAATGGTCTCTTGCATCTCGTCCATTCTGTTTTGAAGTCCTTCCAGAGCTTATTTTGTTTCTGTATTCTCCTTCCTTAGTTCTTGCATATTTCTCTGCAAGTCCATCAGCATGGTTATGACTTTTGTTTTGAATTATTTTTCAGAAAGACTGGTTAAATCTATCTCCCCAGGTTCCTTCTCAGGGGAAGATGTAGCTGATGCCGAAGCTGTCTGGGTTAGTCTTGTCTGGATCATATTTTTTTGCCTTTTCATGTTGACAGGTGCTATTGACTGTCAGCTGGGAGGGCCAATCTTTTCACTTGCTCCTAGCCTTTCTTTACTGGGACAACTGCGACCTCTAGTGGCTTGTATTGGGTAATTGCATGTAGACTGGATCTTTGTGTCTTACCCGGCTGGTATGGAGGAATTTTCCTTTCTGTGGGCGTAGTCTGACTTAGGCTGTTTCTGTGCTTTCGCAGCACCCAGAGGGTTAATGGACAGGGGGGACTGTTTGGCTGTTTATCTCTGTGCGGTGTCTCAGAGCTGTTGCCCAGGGGGTTAGTGTGCCCGGTTTTCCCTGTAATTTCCAGCAACTGGGCTGTAACCTGTGTTGTATCCGTCCAGCTGTTATGTCCCTGTCCCTTTAAGACTTTCAAAAAGCACTAGCTTTTCTTTGTCACAGGGGCATCAGCTTCGGAACCTGCTCAGAGGTCTTGCTGCCCTATTTCCCTAGTTTCCAGCCCTCCACGCATGCACTGTGTCTGCGCTCCAGTGCGGGTGGCTGGGGCTGGGTGTTTAGCAGTCCTGGGCTCCCTCTCCCTCCTGCTGGGAGCTGGGGGGAGGTGTGCTTGAGTCCCGCTGGGCTGGGGGTTGTATCTTACCCCTGGTGAAAGGTTCTCGCATGTGTGGATGTAGTCTGGCTGTTGTCCTGTGTCTTCTGGTCTCTCTTTTAGGATTAGTTGTATTTGTTGTATTTTCAAAAATATGTATGTTTTTGGGAGGAGATTTCCACTGTCCTACTCACGCCGCCATGTTCTGATACCGAGATTCTATTTCTGCTTTCTTATATCTAGCATTCCCATTGCATATTTTTTCATTAAAAAAATTTTAAATTTATTTGTATCTTTATGTGTAAAGCATGTGTTATAAACAGCCTATAGGTGTTTTAGCTGTGTGTCTTTTTATTGGAGTATTTAATCCATTTATATTTAATGTAATTATCAACATAATTGAGTTTGAGATTACTATTTTTTTTTCTATTACTATTATCTGGGTTTTGTTCCATTTTTCCTCTTTTACTGCCTTTTTTTAACATGTTATTTTTTATTTTATTTCCTGTACTGATATTTTAGTGATACTTCCTTTTTTTATTTTTTATTTATTTTTGCCAGGTTCTCTGAGATTACAATAGATATACTCTATTAATAATACCATCTAGCTTGAAAAAATATTGTACTACTTCATATATAAGAAACCAACAACAGTATGTTTCCACTTACCCTTTTCCATCCTTAATACAATTTTTATCATACATTTCATGTCTGCATATGTTGTAAATCCCATGACACATTTTTTATTATTTTGATTTAAACAATTATTTCTTAAAGAAATTAAGAAGGTAGGGAGGAAAGTCTTTAATATTTATTCACATATTTATAATAAACAGAATTCTTAGTTTCTATAGATAGGTGTGAGTTTCCATCTGAAATCATTTTCCTGAAGAACATTTTGACTTAGCAGTCTCATGAAGGCATTATTATGATCCCCTTTTCTTTCATCTCTCTCTCTCTCCCCATCTTCCTTCTCATCTCATACTCACCCAACTCCTCTCTGCCCCAACTATTCATATTTCTGTGTCCTTGAACATGTCCACAAGACTGCACATCTTGTAGTACAGTTCTTCTGATGATAAATTCTCTCAGCTTTTTTTCTTTTTAATCAGAAAATATCCTTATTTTGCCTTCATTTGTGGGGCTTTTGTTTATTTTTTGTTGGATATAGAACTCTCAGTGACCTTTCTTTCAGCATTTTGGAGATGTTCCATTGTCTTCTGGCTTGCCTCGTTTCTTATGAGAACACAGTGTTAGTTCTTATCATTGTTCCTTCATATGTAGTGTGCCTTTTTTTGGACTGCTTTTAATATTTTCTTTTCTAGGGGGGTGCAATTTGGGTGTGATATTCTTTATGTTTATCCTGCCTGTGGGTTTTGGAGCTTCTTGGATCTGTGGGTTAATATTTTTTATCAAATTTGGAATCTTTTGGAGCATTACTTCTTCAGGTATCTTTCTTTTCCTCCTAGGACTCCATTTACACATATGTTAGGCTGCATGGTAATATCCCAAAAGTCACTAAGCTTCTCTTCTATTTTCTTAAGGCTTTTTTTCTCTATGCTTTGGTTTAACTAGTTTTTATTTATTTATTTATTTATTTAAATATAGTATCTAATCTGTCCTCTGGGGTGCTGTTTACGTTTGAAATCTCTGTCAGCTCACAGTTCCCCAGTAGCTGTTCTCAGCCAGACCATGCAGGGCCTTACCCTTTGCATGGTTGTCTTAATCTTTGGTCTAAGATTTAAGGACTCCTATGCAGATCTCTAGAATCCCTCCTTTGCACAGCTCCTTCCTTTCTGGCATTCTGCCCAGTAAAATTCCAGCTGCTGTACATCCTCATATTCTGATGTTGGCCTACTCAGCTCAGTGATATTACTGTACTTGGTTCATGCTCTAATTTCTTGCACCATGTTCTAGAAAGTATATCCATATAGGAAGCCAAGGTTATCAGAAGATTCATTTCATATGTTTTTCTTCTCTGAGGGATCATTTTTGCTCAGCCTTTTATTCAGTGTTTGAAAGTCGTGTTTCATATATTTTTCCAGTTATATAGTTGTTTATTATGAGATGACTAATCCAGTAGTCTGGTTGCCCCATCTCATTTAGAATAAAATCCAAACTCCTTGCCCTGATTTATAAAGCCCTATATAACCAGACCCCTGCCTACTTCTCTGATTTCATCAAGTGCTGTGCCCCTCTTTACACACCTATACTCTGTACTGGCCTCCTTCCCCATCCTCGGACACACCAGCTTCTTCTTACCTTAGGGCCTTTGCACTGCTGTCTCCTCTTTCTGGGATGCCTTACCTTCTGATCTTCACATGATGGTCTCTTGCTGCCATTCAAGACCATCCTCATTAAAGCATCTACCCAGCCATTGTCAGAGCAGCTTGTTTTAATTATTAGCAGAATGTGCATCACATTTTGGTATTTGTGTTTGTGTATTTCATTTACTTCTTCCTTGTTTTATTTTCTTTCTCCTTTCACTAGAATAACTTATCTTTGAGGGCAGGGACCTTCTCGGCTCTGTTTACCACTTTATCTTCTATGTTGGGTCTGGGCCTAGCACATGGCAAGTACTGAAGTAAGAAATAAATATTTCTTAAGTGAATGGATAAACAAATAAAACCCATTTTTCATTTCATTGTTTCATACCTTCCTCCCAAATTACCACAAACTTCAAAGGAAATACTCAATCTCATATACCATACAGATGATGAGGAAAAAGATGATAATGACAATTCCTAATACTTATTGAACTGTTATTGCTCTGTGCTAGAAACTGAACTAAGAGCTTTACATTCGTTATCTCATTTAATCCTTGTTACAACCCTTGGAGGTATCTGCTGTTATTATCAACATTGTAGATAAGGAAACAGAGAAGTTGAGTGTCTTTTTCTGAGCATCTCACATCCTATCATCTTGCCGGATCCCTAGAGCTTATCATCCTGCCAGTTTTTGTAGAGTCACTGTTGTCCAGGCTCTGATTTTTTTTTTTTTTGAGAGGGCATCTCTCATATTTATTGATCAAATGGTTGTTAACAACAATAAAATTCTGTATAGGGGGGTCAATGCTCAATGCACAATCATTAATCCATCTCAAGCCTAATTCTCATCAGTCTCCAATCTTCTGAAGCATAACGAACAAGTTCTTACATGGTGAACGAATTCTTACATAGTGAATAAATTCTTACATGGTGAACAGTACAAGGGCATTCATCACAGAAACTTTCGGTTTTGATCACACATTATGAACTATAAACAAACAGGTCAAATATGAATATTCATTTGATTTTTATACTTCATTTATATGTGGATCCCACATTTCTCCCTTTATTATTATTATTATTTTTATTTTTAATAAAATGCTTAAGTGGTAGGTAGATGCAAGATAAAGGTAGAAAACATAGTTTAGTGCTCTAAGCCAGGCTCTGATTTTTATTTTCACATGACTGGAGCTGAGTTTATACTGCCTTTGAGATAGGCCCAGGTCATGCCAGCCTCTATCACCAAAACATCATGTACCACATCTGTTGCCCATTACTCTTCATTGCCGAGAAAAGGGCCCATATTGTGCTTTTGTATCCAACCCTCACGTTTCTCCTGTAGCATAAATGTGCCTAACCAGCTGTTGCTAACGCTTTGTAATGCTTGTGACCACTCTACTGAGAGCTGCCTCTTCTTGGCGCAGATGGTGTGACATCAGGCAGGCGAGTGAAAGTGTAGTGACAGAGCCTAGGAGAGGCTGGTCAATGTTGCTGCCTTCTTTTTTTTTCAATAATTGAATCTAAGACAGTCACATACAAATCCCTATGCCTGTGTCCCAAACGCAATGTAAGATCTGGGATACAGCGTTAAAGGAAAGAAGTTTGGGGTCAGGGTAATAGTTAGAAACATTTTACAGAAGTGACTGACAGAATCACCAAAATGAATATTTTTGTCCAAAAAGCAAATGGAGTTGGAGAACAACAGAAGGCAGTGAATAAAGTTAAGGATTAAAGGGATAAATAGGAAGAATGATAATTTTTCCAGGGTGGGAAAACTACCTATCCAATGTCAATTTAATTATAGCAATATTAATAAAACAATGAGAGACACAGTTTTCAATAATGTAAAGAGAAAAAGTTCAGAGTCAAGCAGATTGGAATCAAAACCCAGATTCACTCCTTACAAGCTGGGAGACCCTGGGCAAGTTTCTTGGCCTTTCTCGGTTTGAATTATCCTTTGGATAAGAAATCCTACTGTAAGATGTGAGAGAGGGAGTTTGGGATAGAGGATGGTTACCTGGAGAACAACATTTACAACACATTCAATGGGAAGGTACTCCTACAAACCCCAAAATGCAAGTAGGTGAAGACAGACTCATCATTCACAAGCCCTGCAGCGCCTCAGGGTTTGTGGGAGCAGTGGGTGCAAGGAGGAGGAGGGAAAGGATGCAGCAGGTGTCTGACATACTTGAGAATGGGAGAAGCCCTGAAGAAGCAAAGTATTCACTGGGAAGCACAGCAAACCCTAGAGAACAGCCGTTGCAAGGGGGTGGGGATTTTGCTGCCTCCAGGAATGGGGGTGTTAAAGAAGCCTGTGACAAGGAATTCTGTGATGGTGGAACAGCGAATTCCATCTTACTCTCCTCAGCAGAACATTTTATTTCAGAGAATCTAACAATACCAGAGGCAATATGAAATGCTGCATGAAGCATTCTACATTTCTCAGCTAAACTCATAGCAAAGATTTGGGCATTTATGAGATCAGGATGTAAAAGCATTAATTTAATTTCCTTTGACACCAACTCAGCCCACCTGGCCACAAGACTCTCCAGGTTGGAAATGGCCCAGATTCCATGAATGTTGTATTAGCTTGCAGAGCCATCTGCATTGCCCTTGAGCAAGATTTACAATCTCATGCAACATTGGCTACTGCCAATTCATGGCCATACATTCCGGCAGCAGTGAGCTCCAGAAGAAAGAAAAATTATGATGTTAAAAAATCTACCTGATCTGAGTACCTGCTTGCATCTGCTTGTTTGTGGGCAAACCACATAGGTTTGAGAACAAATTATTTAAAATAATTTGCATATAGGAGGTTAGTTACACCAGACAGCAAGATATCTTGGGCTCAAATGTTTCCTGCTTCATTTTTTCCATAAGCTCCAAAAAAGGGAAGGACTGCAATTTTAATTAGGGTGTTTTGGGAAAGCCTACCTTGAAAGGGGCATTCTGGCAAACACTTGGAGGAGGTGAGGGAGTGAGCCCTGGGGAAAAACAGCGCAGGCATGAGAATTCCTGGTGTGTTCAGGGGACAGCAAGGTGGTGGATGTGCTGGGGCAGAAACTGAGAGCGAGAAAAGTCATGGGACATCACACAGTGCAAGGCCTCCATGGTCCTCATAAGGAGTGGGTGAGACACCATTTGGAGGATTTTAAGCAGAGAAATGATATAATCTGAATAATATTTGAAATGGACCATTCTTGCTTCTGTGTTAGTGAAAGCTACCAACTAGACTGTGGGTGGCGAGGGTAGAAACAAAGAAACTAGTCAGACTGTTGTTGTCAAGAAGAGAGATGAGGGCTGCCTGAGTCAGGTGGCAGCAGGGGAGTTGGTGAGAAATGGTCAGATTCTGGGTATGCTTCAAAGGCAGAGCCAGTAGGACTTGTTGATAATATTATATGTGGAGATTAAGAAGAGAAGATTCAAGGATGGCTCTGATGTGTTCAACTGAAAGAACTGGAGGGATGGAGTTGCCATCAATGGAGATGGGGCAGAGTGTGGCTGGAGAGTGCTCTGGATTGAATTGTATCCTCCCAGAATTCATATTTGAAGTCCTAATTTTAAGTACCTCAGAATGTGACTTTATTTGGAAATGGGGTTGTTGCAGGTTTGATTAGTTCAAATGAGGTCATACTGGAGAAGGATGGCCTCTAATCCAGTATGACTGGTGTCCTTTTGAAAAGAGGGAGTTTGGACAGAGACACAGGGAGAACATCAGTTGAAGACAAAGGTAGAGCCAAGAACATCAGAGATTGCTAGCAACTACCAGAAGCTAGGAGAGCGCATGGAACAGATTCTCCTCCACAGCCCTCTGGAGGAGCCATTCCTACAGATGCCGTGATTTCAGAATTCTGGCCTCCAGAACTGTGAGACAATAAATTTCTGTGTTTAGGTCATCCAGTTTTGGTATTTTGCTAGGACAGCCCTAGGCAACGAATACAGAGAGGTATTACAGGGACGGGAGATTGGGGGTCTGGTTTGAGCCCTATTAGATACAAGTTGTCTGTTGAACGCATAGGGTCCACAGGGGGCTCAGCATCAGTCAGTGGCCCGGCTGCATGGGCCCAACTGCAGATGTGCTGCACAGATGGTTAGCACACTCCTGGTGGTTAAGGCCATGAGATGAGTGGGACCTAGAGTGCATGTAAGCAGAAGTAAAAAGAGGTCCAAAGAGAAGTCCAACGCCAAGGGTGGCAAACTAAGGAAAAACCAGCAAAGGCGGAGGAAGAGCCACCTGGGCAGGAGTGGGAGCGACGGAGTGGGGTGGCCCAGAAGCTGGAGGAATAAAGGGTTTTCAGGAGGACAGAAAGATAGCCTGGGTCAAGTACTGCTGGTAGATAAGAGGATAGTTGAGAATTGACTCCTGGAGTGAGTGCCGTGGGTGATTTAGTGATTTTGGTGGAGTGGTGGTGGTAAAAACCTATGATCTAATTGGACAGATTAGGTGGATTAAGACACAAGAAACTGGAGACTCTTTCCTATAAAAGGAAGCAAAGAAATTGAACATCAACTAGAAATAAAGTAAACATCTACCCACTTTTATTTCCAGTTAATGTTCACACATTACATACATACAAAAAATACGTATGTATGCATATGTGTGTGCATGTGTTTAAAATGGGAGAAATAACTCGATGTTTATATGCTGATGGAAATAATCCAGAAGAGAGGGAAAATTTCATGATGCAAGTAAAATAAGGAAAAAATGCAGAGAGATGTACTTCAGTAGATGAGAGAGTTTGGGAACCAGGGCAACTGTGGGCTGTGGAGGGTGTGGGGGGAATTCCTACGGGAACAAGAAGGAAGGCAGTCACATGGGGCCGATGCTGCAGGTGGGGAGACATGCTGGGACCTTTGCCAGTTCTTGTAGTGCCTCCATCTTCTCAGTGTGATAAGAAGTGATGCTACTAGCAGAGAGAGGGGTGTGGAGAAGCGCTGCAGTTGGAGGAGAGAGAAGACTGTGCAGTTGTTGCTTAGGAAAGAGAGTGACTGCCCTAGGAGAATGGTGTGGTTGGCAGGCAGCCCATCTTGATCAGTTTCCATTAGTCATGACCACAGGTAAGCAGATACACAGGGGGAAGCCCAGGGCTCTCAGGACGGTGTGATGATCAATTGATGTGTCAACTGGACCAGGCCATGGGGTGCCCGGCATTTGGTCAAACATTATTCTGGGTATATCTCTGAGGATGTTTCTGGATGAGATTAACATTTGAATGGTGCATGAGCAAAGCAGATTGCCCTCCCTAGTGTGGGTGGGCCCCAGCAGAACAAAAAGGCTGAGTAAGAGAGAGCTCTGCCTGCCTGGCCGCTTAGCTGGGACACCCATCTTCTCCAGCCTCAAACTGGAATTTACACCATCAGGACTCTTGGGTCTCCAGCTTGCTTAGGCCTCTGCCCTTAACCTCCACAACTGTATGAGTCAATTTCTTGTTTTATATACATGCATACACATGCACACATATATTATCTATATCTCCTGTTGGTTCTGTTTCTCTGGAGAACGCTAACTAACACAAAGGGCCTTCACAGGGCTCGTGCTGGGCCTACTCCTCCTGGGGGTCATCCTACAGGTGGACTCCCCAGGCTTGGGGCTCAGGACTCAGACACAGCCAGCCCCCAGGAGAGCTAGTTTCCTCTGTGCTGCTGCCACTGCCCAGGAATAACGAGAGGCTGGAGGTAGGGGGAGACTTGTAGGCCTGCTTGTGGCTTTTTGCACCGTCCCTCTCCTCCCGTTTGCCCCACTGTGCTCTCCATCTGGGAGCTGCACAGCTTTGCTGTGGCCTTGCGGTGGCTCCAGCCTATGGATGCTCCCCTTTCTCTGACCAAACAGAACTCAGGCAAGGGCAGCTCGTTCCGAGAGCCCAGTGGCCCTCAGCCCAGAAGTGCTAGTTGAAGCCAAAGTTTCTGGGGTCCATTTAGGTCAGGCCTGGATGTCACAGCCATGTATCCTCGCCTTTCTTTGCACCTCAGTGTGCCCTTCTGGGGAAGGCGACAGAGCATGCCCCTGCCGAATGCATCCTGTCTCACCTCCCTCTCACACAGGTGGGCCCTCCCCAAGGGAAGCACAGGCCCTGGACAACCACTCCTCTCAGCTGCACCAGGCTAGTCCTCCTGACCTTGTATGCCCTCGAACTGAGAATGATTTTACATTGTTAAATGGTTGGGGAAAATCCAAAGAAGATAATATTTTGTGATGTGAAAATTATATAAAATTCAAACTTATGTCCATAAATAGTGTTACTGGAATATAGCCATGTGTTTTCTTAAGTATTTTCTGTGACTACTTTCGTGGGCAGAGTTGAATAGTTGCCGTAGGGACCATTGAAAATATTTACAATCTGGGTCTTTATAGAAAAGGTTTGCCACCCCCAGTCCTATGACATGGTGCTTCATCAGAGCCCAGAAGTGCCAGGAGAAGCCAAAGTCTCTGGGCCCAGCTGGGTCAGACGTGGGAGCTGCAGCCACCTTGGCTTCTGTCAAAAGGCCTAAAAGAGCCCAAAGTCTGGGGCCCTTTATTGAGCTGTTGGAGGGGGCTCTCTGTGGGACAAGCAAATGTGAATGCTTCATACAAGTTCAGTACACGTATAAACTTACTGCTTTGTGAAAGTGAGCTCTGGACAGGATGTTGAAGATATTCTGGCTTATTTCACAGATGAAGAAAACTATAAGGCCCCAGAGATGAAGTCATATCCAAGGCTACACAGTGGGCTAGTGGCTGAGACCAGAATAGAACCTATTTGTTTTTACTTCCTACTTCAGTGCTCTTTCCATAGCCTACTACTTCATGGTCTTCCTGATACTTTTGTGATCAGAATCTATTCCTTCAAACCATCCAGTGGCCAATGTCCCTTCCTGCAAAGTTTGCCGTGAGTCTTAACATGTGGGCATCCAGAGCCCACTGAAGCATGTGCGTCCTAAGGTTGGGAATTGCCCATTTCTGACATTAGGCTGTCCATCAGTAAAACCAAGAAATCTCCAGAAGCAATGTTCTTTTAATTGCCTGGAACTTCTGGGTAGGCAGGCATAAGGGCATAGAGTAGCTTTTGCGATTCAAAAGCTGTTCTCCGCCTTCAGGTTCCAGAGACCTTTCCAGAGACAGCCTCTCAAACATGCCTATGTATCTAATTAAAAATATGGATTTTCTGTTCTGAGTTAAAGCCAAAATATAGCTTCAAAATTTGCTTGGCCAAGTACATTTAATAATACCTAAATGCTCTCATGTGTTAAATATTCATCCATTTTCTCTATAACTTCTTACAATAAATATTGATGATTGTCTAACTTTGAAAATGACTATGTACACGGGAGAATATTCATGTGTGTCTCATTGATTTTCCTGACAGCGCCAAATGGAGCAGGTAAGCCAATTTAACACAACCAATTTCCAATTTTGCACAGACTGAATAGAAGTGCCGTGGAAATGAATAATCAATCTTCCTACCATTTTATTAATAATATTTAGCCCACATACAGCCCCTTCCATCTTCTAAGCACTTTGCCAACATTAACAAATTTATTATCTAATACTCAAGGGAGGCGTTTTTGTAATGGGAATGAGGGGCCAAAGGGGATGTAAATGGCTGCATAAGCTAAGGAACAAGCCAGTGTCATCGGTGCAAAGCAGGATAACCTCCAGTGCGTGCCCGTCGCCACTGGATTTCCTACCTCCTTAAGGACTGAGTCATATTGCAAGTCCAGGAGGCAAGGGTAATTTCCCAGTCTTAGTTTTATAAGGCATGTGCTCCCCCAGAATAAGAACCACATAATAAAGCTACTATCGTTTAAACACCTACCATGTGCGCAACACTGCTAAGTGGTGGGGATATTGAAAGAAAAGAGCCTCTGCCCTGAAGAAGTCGAGAGGAGTGAGGGGGAGAGACCCGGCAGGCGCAGGGAGGCAGGCCATGCCCCAGATAGACGCAGCAACGCACAGCCACCCGGAGGGGGAGCCCCGCACAAGAGCCGCCTTCCCTGAGCAGGAGGTGCTTGCGCGCAGCCCTCGGGCCTCCCCACAGGCCAGTGTAGAGGAAGGGGAAAGCGTAGGGGAAGGTGGCCCGACCGATCACCGTGTCCTCTGGAAACCGCACCTACTTGCGCCTGCCAGCGGTGAAGCCGCGTCTCTGGGGAGCTCCTGCACCACTAGTCACCACTGCAGGGCCTTGTGCCATCGCAGCACATGGCGTTTCCCAAAGGCAGCTCCAGTACCAGCGCCCATCTCACCTGTTCTTCTGCTCTCCCATCTAGAGTGGGTGGTGCCCCCTGATCTGCAGGGGCTCATGACTGCCTTGACAAACGGCGCACCGTCGGAGGGCGCTGTGGCATCTGAGACGCACTCTGAGGGGGCAGCGCTGCCTTGCTCTCCGGACACTTGCTTTGGGAGTGCGAGCTGTCAGCTAAGAAGGCCGCGTGTGAGGCTGCCCTATTGGTACTCAGGCCACCAGGCTGCATGGAGAGGCCACATGGAGTTCCTGAGGTCAGCAGTCCCCGCCGAGGTCCCAGCCAGTGGGCACCAAGCATCAGCCTCCAGACCTGTGAGAGAGGACACTTCCAGGTGATTCCAGCCCTAGCTATCAAGCCACTTCCAGCTCTTGAGCCTTTCCAGATAGTTTGTGCTCCACTAGCTCAGTTGTGTCCTATCCAGACTTCTGACTCACAGAATCCATGAACATAATAAACGCTTAAAATTTGGGGATGGTTTGTTATGGATCAGTAGTAACCAGAAGAGCCATGCTACAGACTTTATTCTCAGGCAGTGGAGAACCACTGAAGGATTCTAAGGGGGGGTATAATGTCATCAGGTTTTGTGTTGAGTGGCAGGACCACCAGGACAGGACACAGGTAGGATCTGTGTGAAAGAAGCAGACTGGTGCTTAGTGGTTTCTGTTTCTTAGGGCTGTGGATCGTCTGTCTTAGGTGAATCTGGGTTGTCACCTTTCCTGTCAACTGTTGGCTGATATTGTCAGTTACATTCATCTCCCTCTAGCTCAGCTATTCTCATTCCTGGCTGCATATTAGGGTCGCCTGGGGAACATTTTTAAAAGTCCCATTTCCTGGGCCCCACCCCAGATCTAGTAAATGAGAATATCTGGAGAAATGGGACTCTGACACTGGTATTTTAAAGGCATTCCCAGGTGATTCTAATGTGCAGTCAAGTTTGAGAACCACTGAGTAAGCAGCTCACTGACCATGCAGACTGAGGTGGGGAATGTGGGTGGTTCACACCATAAATCTGAAACTCAGTTGAAAACTAAAATTACATGTTGCAAAGTTTGTTACACTCTCTCACCTTGGAAGAAAAAGAAGTTCTTAGAGGTCAGACACTGGTTACAGTAACAGAATCAAAGGAAAAGTTATAGGCCTGAGGCCACATTATGAAAAAGATGTGAGGTTCGGGGATGGATTTATGGAAAAGAGAACACTGACGCTGTCATCCGAGGCTTGCCTGTTTTCAGTGGACTCCCTTTCTCCGCAGCAGCTTCCCAGCCTGGCCTGACGAGACAGCTTTTCCAGCAGACTTTTCTTTTGCTCTCCCACTTGGCACAAACCAAAATGGATCAGTTACATAGTTTTAGCACATGTCTAGGAAACTGAAGAAAAGAATGAGAAAACCTCCCTTTGTGCACACATATGTGGAGGTATGGGGTCACAGGCATGCTCTTCCAGGGTTAATTTTAAAAAGCAGTGGACTGGGCAGGATGGTACGGAAAGGGACTGGACAGAGGAGAATGGAGTCAGGAATGCTTACTGACCTTGAGCAGGCTACTGGCCCTCTCTGGGCCCCAGTTTCCTCATCCACAAGGGAAGGTAGGGTGATCTTGAGGTCTCTTCCCCAGCTGGAAGCTATGATTCTATACTTAGATACAAGAAAGCTCTGTAATTCCCTTTGTAATGTGCTCATTCTGCTGCAAACGAGCTGTAAGTCCTGATGTGTAGCAGTTCATTTCTCTGTGTTATTACCACACGTTTTGACATCTGGGGCCTTGATGACCCTGGAGAGACTGCCAATTACTAGATATAATAAAGGACTCACCTGCCAGTCTGCCTATCATATGCAAACCAAACAAGCCACAGCCCACTCCCCAACCACCTCCTTTATCAGCCCTCACAGGCCCTCTGCAGCCACTAGCCACCTGCCCAAACCACCCCAGGGCCAGGTAGGAACAACTAGAGACAGCCCCTTTGCCCCATCTCCTCCTGTAATTGCTCAAGCTTGCCAGTCCTCACCGTGCTTACCCTGCCTTGGCCATTCCTTCCCGAGGAAACTACAATGAAGGCTTCTGCCCATGTTTCCCTTTACTCCCTTTACCTCCTAACCCCGCCTGGTTCTTCTTCATGTGCCTCCCCCTCTTGGGATCTGTGAGTATAACAAGCTATCTTCTGAATGGCAGTCATCTCCTGATCTATTAGCCTTGCCATACCTGAATAATAATAATAATAATAATACATGTATACATACATTTTAAAACACTAACCAGAGCATTCTCATTTTTAAGTCACAGATGAGAATGGCGACTTCCCTTTCAGTGTTTCTGAGAGCATCCACTGATCTCAGTGACACAGATGCAGTCCACCACAACACACGTGCTTGGGAACCACAGTGACACTTCAGACCAATGCATGAAAGCAGCTCTGAGGTCCACATGCTGAGGTGAGCTGGTCCAGGCACCTGTTACCTCACCCTCAGGTCTGATAGATCACCAAGGACCCCGTCCATGGTGTCACAACTGATTGGGATAGAAATTGGGAAGTGAATGCAAATAAGTCCTCCAGCATGACCTAGCAATCATGGTGATTGTTGCTTTAAAGAAATTGACATTAACTCTTCCAGACAAACCGTCTAAGCTTAATGGTACATATTTCCATCATCACAGCAGTCCGTTATGCCTCGGAATTGGAAGTGTTTCCCATAATTTCTATCATAATGGTACTCTGATATTATATGAGAGGGACCTACAGTCTCATCTCAGCTCCCCATTTTCATAGTTTGCACAGCAGGTTTAATTTCACAGCTTTTAGTTTCATGACATTCAAATACCAACAATTGATTGGGGGGAGGGGAGAGACCCAAGTTTATTAGCAATATCAGTCACTGAAGGAAAACTAGCCACTTTGTAAAAGGTCACCAGATAAATAATTGCCTTCTGAATTGGGATGATTACTGTTGTCATTAAGCCCCAGCAGAGATCTAATACACTTTAATACATCTGCTAAATGCCGGGGGACAGCAGTACCATTGCAGTCACCAAGACAATGGAAGCTAAGCAGTTGGTGCCCGAGTTGAAAGACATTTGCTTTTGTCCCCTTTGTTTATGCATAAGATGAAATGATAGCCACTTCTCAACTGTTAGCCTCCCTTTCTGCAATGATACTCATTTTGTGAACACAGTTGATTAGGAGCTTAGATCCTGGTTGATGACCCACATTGCTTTTGCTGCAGATGTTTCTCATTCCCACTGTCCCATCTCTGCACCCCCCACCAACAGCCAACAGTTCCATTGTATTCTCCAAACAATGGGATTTTTCTAAACCATCCTTCTGTGAGTGGCTGCTTTGGGCTGAATTGTGTCCCCCAACATTTGAATGTTGAAGCTCTAACCACCAGTATGGCTATAGTTGGAGATGGGGCCACTATAAATGGCCCTCTGCAAGCCAGGGCAAGAGCTGTCACTGGAGACCAAACCCTGCTGGACCTTGATCTCGGACTCCCCAGCCTCCAGAAATGTGAGGAAGTAAATTTGTAGGTTAAGCCATGCAGTCTGAAGTACTTTGCTATGGCCGCCTGAGCAGCCTGACACAGCGGCCTGGAGAGGAGGAGGGAGGAGGGTCCCTGGCCTGGCAATGGAGTGGGCCCTCCCACCCAGGGAAGACTGTGGACACAGTTTGGCTGGTGGAGAGGCAGCATGAGTTCACTGAGAGGTTTTCTGCATATCAGCCTCCAGCCACTGAGCAGACGGGATGGATGGGCAAGGTTAAGGGCACCCGTTTAAGGAAAGGGTCATGTGCAGAAGGTCTTGTTATTAGGCATTGCTGTTTCTGTGTGTAATGGTCTTTTTGCAAGAGTTCTTTAAATTAGAGTAGGGAAAGGGCATGTCATAGGGGTTGTCTAGGTAACAGATTAACTGATACATTGACAGGATTCACAAATGCTTCACATTTCACAGTCCCAAGAATTATCTGAAAAAAGGGTCAGTCAAGCTCACTGACCCATGATGCCTGTGGTGCTGCAGGTTGTTTCTCTGCCAAACAAAGTGGACCCAGCCCATGGTCACCTGGTGAGGCTTTGTGTAAGCTCTAATGCTTAAGGGCCCTGGGACTGATCTAAACCTTTAAGCAGGAGGTGTGCACTTACACATCCCACAGCTGGAACTTCAGCATCAGGTCGTGTGCTCTGAACTTGCAGCTGAATGTCTATTAATCACATGTGAGATTGTCAAGAGTGTTTAACTCTTTCTGCCGCACAAAGCAAAATAACATGGGTGTGTGTGTGTCTTCCTAATTCACTTCTTCCGCAGGAAAGATAACAGATGTAGAAACTATCTTTTAGTGACCCAACATTTCCTGAGTACCCACTCTGACCTAGATGCTTTATATAGTAAAAGCTAACCATTTATTGAGTATTGTGTTGATGTCATTATACACATTACTTTATTTAAGTCTCAGGGTGACTTCACACAGAATGTATCACTATTCGCTATATACAGGTAAAGAAACTGAGCCTTTGAGATGTTTGGTAACTTGCCCAAGATCATAAAAAGGTTACACAAAATCGCCCTTCAACCTAGATTCCCCTGGCTCTAATGTCTGTAAATGGCCCCTCTATCTCATTAATCTTCACAGTAACCCTTGGGAGCAGGAACTGCAAGCCTGTTTTATGGACCAAATAAAGTTACTTTTTCAACATACACAATTCTAATAACAGAACCAAGACTCACCCAGACCAGAACAACTCCCAAGCCCTTGCGCATTGCATTACAAAGGGAGTTACCACATTGTGTCACATACAGAAAATGCCCTAGAACTGTGCCTCCCAAATTTTAATGTGTATTATCATTTATCCAGTGATTCCACTCTCTACCCAAGACAAATGGAAACATATGTGCACCCAAAGACTTGCACTCACATGTTCTTAGCAGCACTATTATAGTTGGAAAATTCGAGGATGGGGGAATAATGTAATGTAATCAGCTAATGAAAGATAAACAAAGTGGAGTATATCCACACAGTGGAATGTTATTTGTCAGTAAAATGAATTGAAGGGCTGATATATGCACCACATGGATGAACCTTAAAAAATATTATGCTAGGTGAAAAAGTAAGACACAGGGGACCACATATTGTATGATTCCATTGATTTGAAATACCCAGGAAAGGCAAATCTATAGAGGTAGATCAGTGATCGCCTGGGATGGGGGCGGGAAGAGGGATCAGCTGTAAATGGGCATAAGGGATCTTATTAGGGTAATAGAAATGTTTTAAAACTGATTTATGAATATACAGCATAGAGAATATAGTCAATATTGTAATATCTTTCTATGTTGGTAGATAGTAACTACACTACTGGGGTGAGCATTTAATAATGTAGATCTCTATGTTGTATGCTTGAAACCAATATAATATTGGATAACAACTACACTTCAATAAAAATTAAATTGAAAAATATGAAAACTCACTGATGGTGATGGCTGCACAACTTACTAATTTCACTAAACATTATTGAATTGTGTTCAATATGGGTAAATTGTCTGATATGTAAAATATGCTTCATAAAGTTATAAAAATTTTTAAACATGCAACTACATCATCTTGAGATCTTGTCAGCAGGTTAGAGGTGAGGCCTAAGATTACATTTCGAATAAACTCCCAAGCAATGCTGCTGCTGGGCCAAGGTCCTCATTTTGGTTAGCAAAGAGACAGACAGATGTCCAAATCTGTGCCTCTCTGATTCAACCAGCCCAGACGACTATATCCTCACTTGGACTTTGTGAAGACGGAGCATCCACAGTGCCCTCTTTCTTGATTCCTCATTTGCGCTGGATCATGTCATGACTGCAACAAATCCTAAATGAAAAATTAAAATTTTTCTCCATCCTTTGCTTTGTTCAACATCTGTTGGCCACCACCTCTCTCACTTGCTGTCTGAGAAAACACCTGAATGGCAGAGCAGGGATCCTGGCTTCTCCACAAAGCAAAGATACCAGGCCTACTGCTGAGGTTGCTAAATGGAGCAAAAAATAAAGGTATTTGATTTTTAAAGATAAAAAGCCAGCAGTTCCCCAATTCAGTGTGCATCAGGCGTACTCAAGGAGCCATTCAGTATTCATACTCCTTGACCCACCCCTGAAATTCTGAATCTGTAAGTCGGTTAGGAAATCTGTCTTTTGAACAAGCACTCTTGGTAATTCTAACACAGCTGGTTTAAGGATTAGCTTTTGGTTAAATACTAGCCTAAACCACCACAGTTCAGTAGAAATATGAGGTGATCCCACTTGTAATTTCAAATTTTCTAGTAGCCACATTTTTACAAGTAGAAAGAAATAGGTAGAATTAACTGTAACAATTTTTAAATATTTTATTTAACCCACTAGATGTAAGGTATTATCATTTAACATGTAATTGATATTTTACATTTGAATTTTTATGCTAAGTCTTTGAAATCTGCTGTGTATTTTTAACTTACAAACCATCTCAATTCAGACTAACTAACCACATCTCAGGCACTCAGTTTTGGTTGCCTACCTCAAGCCTATTGAATCATAAACTCTGGGGGTGAGACCAGTGATTTATATTCCAGCAAACTCTCTGGGTGATTCTGATGCTCACACGAGTTTGAGAACCGCTGATCTATGCTATTGTTACTTGAACTTGGCTGTACATTGGAATCATCTGGGAAAGAAAACAAAAAATGCTTATGCTTGGGTCCTAGTCCCAGAAATCATGATTTTTAAAAAAGCCTTCCAGATGATTCTAACATGCAGCAAAATTTTAAGACTACTACTCATTATTTCTCATAGATAACTCCTTTATCTTCAGCTTTGGTGTCAGTTACTGGGCACCTGTCATCATCTTCCTGTAATATTTACAGCTCTTCTCACCAAATTCCTCATTTACCAGTTTCTTTTTTATTCTACTTTGAGTTTTTAGGCAAAAGCAATGTTTTTAATCCACTTTGGTAATTCCTTTCCTAAAAGGGAAATCTCTTTGAAAGATCCACATCTTTTAGCTCTTCCTCCATGATTATCAGTCCCAAACTGCTAACTTACTCAGCAACATTTACCCCTTCATCCCACCTCCCACAGCCCTGACCAGCCCCTGCTCACTTCTGAGCACCAATACACATACAGTTCCCTCCCTCGGCATATGGACCTGCTTTGAACATTTACTGTGATTGTTAACTATGCGCTCTCTAGCTTCCTCTTCCCCTGTATTTCAGAGGAATCTCTAAAAGCCCAAATCTTCCCCTAAAAATCTCTTCCAGGGAAAGAAGCAAGGAGAGAAAATGAACTCATGAGCCCCTTTTTCCTATCATCATTAACAGCTTTTATTCTGGTAGATCTCCATTTCTTACACCCTTGAGTTCCAGCAGCTCACTGGGAGGAAGGTAAATCTTTGGGAAGGCCATCTGGTCACATATGGAAGGTGTGGGTAAGAATTAAAAATCCAGTCATAGTCCCATGTCATAAATTATTAATGAAAATGCTACTGCTTGGCATGCATGTGTGCAACCCACACAAAAATCATAGGTTGTGTGTTTACGCATATGTAAATATGTATAGTTGAAGCACCCTCTAGTGGAACATATAGAGAAGATCGCATTTTCTGGAAAAACACCCTCAACAAAAAGAACAGGGTATTTTGAAATCTTATGTAACCAAAGCATGGTGAAAAATGAGAGCGTCTTCTGCGGCGGCATCTTCCTGGTCCTGGCAGGGTGCCAGGGGCGTCAGCCAACTCAAATGACTGTCAGGCCCAGCTCAGTGGGGAGAGGGCCTGGTCTTGAAGGCCTTGCATGGAGGCCTTCCTTCCTCTGCTGCCAAAGTTGTGTGAAAGCAGTGTTTGAAGGTTACAACTACTGCAAAGGAAGACTTTGCAGATTTTCATGGAATTCCTTCAGTTCAAGAAGCTGCCCATCCCCACTTCAAATTGGGGACAGAGATGTATTATTCACTATTTGGGATAACTGGATTTTCATGAAGAAGAGAATACATTTGGAGCCCTACCCTACATTTTTATGCTACATAAATTCTAAACTAAAACAAAATAAATAGAATAAATCAGTGCAGATCACATTAGAGTGGTGAATGCCTTGTCAAATGTATCAGGTTCCACAAAGTATAGAAGAAACTACTTATAAATTTTATGACATAAAAATTTTCTGCATGGCAAAAAAAAAATGCAGTGAACAAATTCAAAAGGTAAATAGTACACAAGGGGAAAATTACAACAGATAGCACAAGAGGATTATTTCTTTAATATAGAAGGTGTTCCTATAATCCATAAGTGGGAGACCAATAATCCAATAGATAAAAATGGACAAGGGATATGAACAGACAGGTTATAGAAAACAGAAGAAAAAAAGCTAAGTACTTAAACATACACAGTGATGCTCAAGTCTCCCACATAATAGGTTTTCAAGATTGGAGAGTAGGATCATATGTTGAGTAGGGCAGGCATGGGGAAGCAGGCTCACTCAGTCATATGTGGGAACAGAGAGTATAAACTGATACTCTCTGTGCATGAAGACCAATTTTGTAAAGTTGTCAAAATGAACAGTAGCCATACACATTGACCCAGAAAATCTACTTGCAGAAATTTACCTTAGCTATGCTTGCAGGTGTGTGAAATTATGCATGCATAAGGAAATTCATGGCAACATGGTATGAAAAAGCAAAATCCTAGAAACACTCTAAATGCCTATCATAGGGGATTGACAAAATAAATCACAGTACATCCATACAGTAGAATACTATGCAGCCATGGACTCCATGTTCCCAAGAATGAGCTCAGTATGTAGAGATGTGGATTGATCTCAATATGTAAAGTGCAAAAGCAAAATGAAGGGAGGATGTTGAAGATTTTCCATTATGCTCGATTACTTTATAAATGAGGCCCCATAACACCAAAAACCCCGAATAGCGAAAGCAATCCTGAGAAAGAAGAATAAAGTACAGGGGATCTCACTCCCCAACTTCAAGCTCTACTATAAAGCCATAGTAATCAAGACAATTTGGTACTGGCACAAGAACAAAGCCACAGACCAGTGGAACAGAATAGAGACTCCAGACATTAACCCAAACATATATGGTCAATAAATATTTGATAAAGGAGCCATGGACATACAATGGCAATATGACAGTCTCTTCAACAGATGGTGCTGGCAAAACTGGACAGCTACATGTAGGAGAATGAAACGGGACCATTGTCTAACCCCATACACAAAAGTAAATTCAAAATGGATCAAAGACCTGAATGTAAGTCATGAAACCATAAAACTCTTAGAAACAAACACAGGCAAAAATCTCATGGACATAAACATGAGTGACTTCTTCATGAACATATCTTCCCGGGCAAGGGAAACAAAGGCAAAAATGAACAAGTGGGACTATATTAAGCTGAAAAGCTTCTGTACAGCAAAAGACACCATCAATAGAAAAAAAAGGAACCCTACAGTACGGGAGAATATATTTGAAAATGACAGATCCGATAAAGGCTTGACTCCAAAATATATAAAGAGCTCACCCACCTCAACAAACAAAAAACAAATAATCCAATTAAAAAATGGGCAGAGGAACTGAACAGACAGTTCTCCAAAAAAGAAATTCAGATGGCCAACAGACACATGAAAAGATGCTCCACATCGCTAATTATCAGAGAAATGCAAATTAAAACCACAATGAGGTATCACCTCACACCAGTAAGGATGGCTACCATCCAAAAGACAAATAACAACAAATGTTGGTGAGGGTGTGGAGAAAGGGGAACCCTCCTACACTGTGGAAAGCAGTATGGAGGTTCCTCAAAATGCTCAAAATAGACTTACCATTTGACCCAGGAATTCCACTCCTAGGAATTTACCCTAAGAACACAGCACTCAAGTTTGAAAAAGACAGATGCACCCCTATGTTTATCGCAGCACTATTTACAAGAGCCAAGAATTGGAAGCAACCTAAGTGTCTATCAGTAGATGAATGGATAAAGAAGATGTGGTACATATACACAATGGAATATTATTCAGCCATAAGAAGAAAACAAATCCTACCATTTGCAACAACATGGATGGAGCTGTAGGGTATTAGGCTCAGTGAAATAAGCCAAGCGGAGAAAGAGAAATACCGAATGATTTCACTCATCTGTGGAGTATAAGAACAAAGGAAAGACTGAAGGAACAAAACAGCAGCAGAATCACAGAACCCAAGAATGGACTAACAGGTACCAAAGGAAAGGGACTGGGGAGGATGGGTTGGTAGGGAGAGATAAGGTGGGGGAAGAAAAAAGGGGGTATTATGATTAGCATGCATAATGGGGGGGTGGGAGAAAAGGGAGGGCTGTACAACACAGAGAAGACAAGTAGTGATTATACAACATTTTGCTATGCTGATGGACAGTGACTGTAAGGGGGTTTGTGTGAGGGACCTGGTATAGGGAAGAGCCTAGTAAACATAATGTTCTTCATGTAATTTTACATTAATGATAACAAAAAAAAAAAAAAGAAAGAAAGAAGAGGGGGATTACTCCCTGTTAGGATAAAACTAACTGCAAATCACTGATTAATGCATGTGTTAAATATCCTTAATTTTGATCATTTAAAGGGTGTCAGATGATCAGCTATGGAAGTACATTTTTCTGATAATATTCCTTTCTCTTAAAAAAAAAAAAACAGTTCCTGTGTGGTGATCTCCAATAAGTTCTTCACAATGGTATAAAGGGCATATCAATGTGTGGGCAAAGGGTTTGTTTGTGTTTACACAGAGGATCAAAGCCTAATTTGGCTACCCAGAAAACAAATTAAGATATGATATGAAGAAGAACTTCCAATATCAACATCCTCTGGAAGAGTCATTCCAGAAGATGATCATCAAAAAACTTCAACAAAGATCCTGGTGCTGTTGCAGTTGTAGCTGCATTCATCCCACCGGTTCCTGGACTTGCCATTGGAATGAAGAAGGAGATATCTAAGCTGCCCTGCGCATACAGTAAAACAACAAATTTGACTGGATCTATACTGTCGGAACTCAACCAAGAATTAGGAGAAGTGCAAGTTGCATTGCTCCAAAATCTTGCGACTATAGACTATCTACTGTTAAAAGAACATATGGGATGTGAACAGTTCCCAGGAATGTGTTGTGTTAATTTGTCTGATTTTTCTCAAAATATTCAAATTCAGTTAGACAATATCCATCATATCATTGATAAGTTTTCAGAAATGCCTAGGGTGCCTAACTGGTTTTCTTGGTTTCACTGAATATGGCTGGTAATTATAGGTCTGCTTTGGTTATGTAGTTGTATTCCTATTATGTTAATGTGTGCACGCAATTTAATTAGTAATTTAAAACCTATACATGCTACAAGAAGATATGTCAAAGAAATAATCAATCTTCCCATGTTTTCTTCCATCTGCTACTTCTATAGCTTCTCTTCTTCCTTCATAATCACAACCCCTAAGTAGAATTCATGCCTCATATCGAAATTACTGAGTATCGTAATTCTTTCAAATGGTAAAGATACCTCAAGACAAATGCTGGGCATAGAAGCCACAGGGCATAAATCTGCAAAGAAGTAAAAAGCTAACCTTTTCAAACAATATTGCTTCTCTGTCACTTACCAACTTTACATTTCCCTGTATGGCCCCTGAAGATGACTGGTTAGCCAGAGACGGGTAAGATTCCTCAAGGGAGGAACAACCTAAGACAGGCACAGTCACAGGGGCGCCATCAGGTGAGAAATTGGGGATCAACAGAGGTAACGCTTATAACCTCCCCCCCCCCTGTTTTGAGAGAAATCTTCTGCATCCGTGGATGGTTTGTTGCCCTTGTCTAGCCTGGATTAATACTTAGCCTATAGGCACACACCTGATCATCTGCATTTGCCCTCTTACAGCACTAAACTATGTTTTCTACCTTTATCTTGCATCTACCTACCACTTCAGCATTTTATTTAAAAAATAATAATAATAATAATAATAATAAGGGAGAAATGTGGGATTCACATATAAATCAAGTATAAACATCAACGAATAATCATAATTGACCTGATTGTTTATAGTTCATGATGTGTGATCAAAACCGAAAGTTTCTGTGATGACTGCCCTTGTACTGTTCACCATGTAAGAACTTATTCACTATGTAAGAACTTGCTCACCATGTAAAAACTTGTTCGTTATGCTTCAGAAGATTGGAGATTGTTGAGAATTCGGCTTGGGGTTGATTAATGATTGTGCATTGAGTCCCCTATACAGAATTTTATTGTTGTTAACAACCATATGATCAATAAATATGAGAGATGCCCTCTCAAAAAAAAAAAATGAGGCCCCATGGGAGAAATTTTTCTCAGGGCTTAGAACCAACTAGTAATTTTTTAAAGTTTTTGGTATTGATACTGTTAAATTCACTTGTTTGAAATTATAGAAAGGTGGACATGATAAAAGAACACACTGTTTTTATGTTATAGGCACTATCATCATGTAATGGCTTGTGCTTTCCTCTGTAGTAACCATTAGAAAGCTCAGAACCACATTAGTCACCCACCTCTTAGGATATATAGCATCTTTGGGTATGAATATTTTACACTAAACTGACCCCATGCTTCTATTTTTTTCTAATCTTACTTTCCTAAATAATTATTTTATGTGTATTGTAATAAACTGCTTCAAATTCATCTCCTAATGAGGCAGACACATTTTTTAAAAAATAGGGCAAAGTGAAGAAAGTGTATGACATGCTACCATTCACATTAAAAAGAATACATGTACATGCTCATATATGCATAGAATATCTCTGGGAAGATAGTAACTCCAGCAACAGACTGGGAACAGAGGTGAATGGAATTCAGTTAGTAAGTTGTTTTGTGTTTCAATTTTATGCTGCTATACATATGGTCAGCTGCTTGGTTGTTTTGTAAAGTCCCCTTCCCTTTGGCTCTGAAGAACCACCTGTTTGCTGCAGGCACCACTCTTGTGGTTGCAGCTGTTTCACCAACAGGAAGAGGCGTATTCAGAAGAGAAATTGACCCACCTTCACCCACCAAGTTTTTGTTGCAATGTGGATGCACTGGTTCTGTTTATTCTACCAGCTCAGCTGAAATATCTATAAATATTCTGACTGTATTAACAGAGAATGAAAACTTGGCCCGTCTCTCTGTTTTCACTTTGAAAAAAAAAGAAGCAATTTGAGGTGAATCTGATTTGCCCCCTGTACTTAACGTGAGATGTGTCCCAGGTGGGAACAAGGGTGTGATGAGCCGACTGCTTTGAGGCTTCACTTTCCTCCTCTGCTGAGCCTCACATCCCCAGGGGTGGCACACTGTGCGTTTGTTAAAAGTCAGGTTTATTGAAGTAAACTTACAGACAGTTGAATTCACCTTTTTAAGGGTATAGTTCAGTAAGTTTGACAAACACATGTAGGACATTTCCATCACCTCTCAAAGTTCCCGCCTTCCCCCTATAGCAAACCTTCCTCCACCCCTTAATTTGGGAGCAATTTTACACTCACAGTTTGCCAAAACTGTGCACAGAGTTCTCATGTATCTTTTGCCACATTGCGCTCATGCTAACATCTTACACAGCCATGGTATATTTATCAAAACTAAAAATAGCACTGTCAAATTACTGTTAACTAACTATAGATTTTATTCAGATTTTACCAGTTTTTTCATTAGTCATTTTACTGTTCCAAATTCTATCCAAGAACCCATCTTGCATTTAGTTCCCATGTCTCCTTAGTCTCATCTGTGACAATTTCTCCATCTTTCCTGGTTTTTCATGATCTTGGTACTTTTAAAAAGTACTGGTCAGGTATTTCATAGTATGGGCCTCGGTGTGGATTTCTCTTATGTTTTCCTATGATTAGACAGGGGTTATGGATCTGAGGGAAGGGTACCAGAGAGGTGAAGTGACATGATATCCTCATGATGCACTGGTGACGGTGACCTTGATCATAACCAGTGTTCACCACTGTGAAGTTGCAGCTCATACTCAAGGGCATGGGTGGCCGCATGTCTCAGAGGCAGGAGAATCTGCACACCCAGTCTGGCTGCTGCCCTCCCCCAGGCCAGTCTCCTGCTGGTGCCCAGTCTTTCTCGGAGTGCCTGCTGTGGCCCATGGAGAAGAGTCCGTGGTGGCCTGTGACTCCCTCTGCACCTGCAGCCCCTGCGGCTCTATACTCTCACCCTCGCCCACACCTTGCCTTTGCAGCTGTTTCAAGTGTTAGCTGAATTCTCCTTGTTCACTTGGTGGCCCTGGCCTCTCTCCTCCCCGCCCTGCTCTGCAGGGCTGACCCAGTACTTCCCTCCCCTCTCTCCTTGGAAGGCTTTGTCATCTCTTGGATTTCAGGCTGTCTGGTTGCACACAACCTCAGATCTCTAATGGTTTCAAGTATTACGATTTTGTTGTTTATCTAGGTTTTACTTGTCAAAAAAGAGTGCCATTCTCTTCAGCTTTCTATTTCCTGGGTGGAAGCAGAATGAATACTGAATAGGAAAAGAAATCCAGTCACCTCTGAGTAGAAAGTGAAATCTAAAGTCTTTGCATCTGTGGGAACATCAGAGAGCATCCTTCACTGTGTGGCTCCCAGATAGGCCCACCATTGTCATCTCTTCCTCCTCACACCAGGGTCTGACTGCCCTGGGAATGACTGAAGCTATTCTCTGAAAGAGTGCTGAGGGCCAACTCTGAGCAAACACTTCCAGAGTCTCTCCCTCTCACCAACCCCTTCCTCAATCCTCACTGCCCTAGGAACCCTCCTAGTAGCCCCAGGTCTTAGGTCTGTCACGGCACCCACCAGTGGGGGTCATGTCCCTCTGTGCGCCCAGGGGCTACCCTGAGCCTCTGTCACTGAGAGGGGGGCACCATGAAAGCTTGGTGGCAGCTCCTGGGGCTCTGTACTCTCAGCCTCGTCCACATTCTGCCTTTGCAAAATGGACGCAGGAATTCTAACCCCACATGCTTATGTCTCTGAAAATGTCCTTCCTTTATTCATTCATTCAGCAAGTAGCAAATATGGTAGGAATCTTGGTAGGAATCTAATGGCAGAAATTATGCTGGGCCCTGGATATGCATCTAGCCAATCCCATAAGAACAAGTTTGTACTTACTTGTCTAATAGGCTAAACAGCAAGCATCTTTGAGTATGAATTAAGTATACACAATAACCTTCATAATGAATACACCTTGTGTCTGAATGAGCCTTTGCAAAGTTTCACTTGGCCCTCACAACAGCTTCTGTGCGCTAGGTGAGACCCCGAGACTCAGAGGAGCGAGCTCATAGGCCCAGCCTGCACTGCTAGTATCAGGGCCCGTCCTGAGGTCTTCCGACCCCAAGCAGGGGTCTGACCTCCTTGACACATTGCCTGTCAGGCTGGAATCTATCAGATATGTGGTAAAAGGAACAAATGATCAAATCTGAATATATCCTATTTAAATAAAAAAACCAACCCCCCTCCCCTAAATATAAGAGAATAGGCTGTCTAAAATGATTGGGTTTAAGTGGCTTCGATTCAGTTCTAAATTTGTATTGCTCCACCCAACAGCTCTTTTCTAATCATGGCACTCCAGCTGAGGTTCGGAGAGGGACCATTGGACCCACTGACCCAAACTACCTGCGGCAATAATGGCAGTTGGCATCTGAGTCTCCTTATCGCCAGCTGAGAGGAATGTCCCTGCCAGTCTTCTTAGCAATGGAGAAAAACCCCAGGTAGATTTACAGAAGAATGTTTTGAACCTTCTTGGAGTTGAAATTAAGCAACAGTGCACATCAAGTCCAGGCTTCCATGCAAGCAGAAGTGAATTGTCTGTGGCCTGCCCGGCAGCCTCTGGTGCCACTCTGCATAGCCAGCCCTGGACAGCTCAGATCTAAGCCACAGGAAATCCCTGGAGCAAGCACTGCTCCAGGCAAGTTTGAACTTCAGAGGAAAGCTGGGTGAGCCCGTTTCATTATCACCAAGCAAATTTACCCAAACACCAGATGAGCAAAGCCTTTTTGATTTAGTGCATTGTGTACTGGAGCAAGGGAGCTATTGCTGGGATACTTTTTGGAGTGTACTTTAAAAAGAAGCAAGATTGTCTTCTCAGAAGAAAATAAATGGGGACAAGACCAATTTCTTGAATTTCATATAGAAAAGTAACTAAGAATCTAAACTTTTCTCTATGATTTAAAACAAACATAAAACAAGTTCACAGTGGCCAGGCTTCATCCTTGGGGACCCATAACTATGTCATCCAGGAGGCTTTCTAGCAGAATGGAGTGGCCAACTTTCAGTGTTTGTCCTGAAGGAAACATTTGCTGAGTCAAAACATTTACGCTGTAATGTCAGGAGAATGTGTCAGCATTCCCTGAGGTAATGTCACAACATCTTGACAAAACATATGCCACAACAAAATTATATCAGTGCAAAAAAAAAAAAATCAATGGTTATATTTGTCTGTATGTGTTATACACCTCTGCCTAAATCTTAGTTGCACTTAGTGGAATGAAAACTTTGCAAATAGAATGGTAGAATAGATTGCTCACAAAAAAGAGGAATTCCTCTTCAAAGTTTATTTCAAAAGATATTCTCTATAACCCAATCCATTATCTCATACATTTATGTAGGCCATAACTTAAATCTTACACTCCTCAAAACTGTTGTTCTACATGATGGAAACCCACAGTAAATTGTTGAAAGAGTTGCACGTGTCCTGTGTACGTCTCACAAATGAAAACCCCACATAAAAACAATGAAAAGCAAGGCTTCTCAGGTTGGATGGGCACAGAGCAGAGAATGCACAGCCCCATCACTTCGTTCTCCTTTTCACTAGACAATTAATCCCTTCCCATGCCTTCTCCTGTCTCCTGACCACACACAGTTGGCAGCCCCTCGGCACCTCTGGGAAATTCTGGAGAAATACAGAACAGCTGTGTGAATGCCACTGCACTAACTGCTATCTATAAAAGAGGTGTTAGGCTTATCTGCCAACAAAGATAAATGGCCTCCCTCTACTTGATTTCTAGGAGGAAGTGGGCTGTGGTTCTATATCCAGGTTCATATTTGATGTACTATTGCCTTTAAAGACTGTAATAAAATTGTCAGAGAGATCTCTTCACCTCCAAGTCACTCCTCCAAATCCCTTGAGGATTTTAGCAACATCCCCCTCAACATTATCTCTGATGTAATAATTCTTGGTGATTTCGGCATCCACATAGATGATTCTTTTAAAATCTTGAGTTCTCATCCTGACCTCTGCTTTTCCAATGATCTTCCACACTCCCAGTCCCATGGCCAGCCAGCCATTCCCTAGACTGAGTCCTTGTTAATAAGAGCACTCCCCCCACCCTCTCAATCTCAGTCATCCCACTGCCTGACCACCAACTCCTATTTTTCACTCTCCCCAGTACATGGATTCCACAGTTCTCCAACCCATCAGACACCCGGTCTATTGACCCTACTACTTTTTACTGTCCCTCTACCCCGTCTGTCCTGAATTTCCCCCTTCCCTAACTTAGAGTCCGTGGTCCATCTTTATACTCACTCTCTCACTCCTGGCAAAACGTAAATCTAGTATTTTAAAATGTGGATTTTATTATGATTCAGCATGGTAAGACTGACAGGTCAGGAGATAACTGCCATTGAAAAGATACTTTATTTCACAGAGCCCAAGAGAAGGGGACACACTGCTATAGGGTGGTCACACAGAGAAGCACCAGGTAGGTCAGGAGGGAGGGGAAATGTGAGCAAGAGACTTTACTGTGATTTCTGCAGGAAGGAACTAGTGAGGCAGGGTGAGCAGGGTTAGGACTGGCTAGTTTGAATAATTGCAGAGGACTCTGGGGCACAGGTGCTGTTCCTAGTTGTCTGGTACCTGGCCTGGGGTGGTAAGGCAGGGGAATAGTGGCCTTGGGTGTGAGAGCCCAGGAGAGGAGGTGGTGGGACTGTAGGCTCTGGACTGGTTGGCCTGCATATGGAAGCCACGTTCACAGGCATGTCCTTTACTATCTAGGAACTGGCAGCCCTGGGAAGGGCAGTCTCCCCCTGTCAGTCAGCAAGATCCCAGATGTCAAATCTGGGAAACACATGGTTAATATACCTGGTTAAATCCAACCCCCTGGTTGCTTCTGACCAGCACACAAGCGGCTGACTGAGGTATGCAGATGGCCTCATGTATATAGGTGAACACAGAACTCTACCAGGTCCTGTTGCCCCCCTATGTTGACCTGGTCAGGTCAGTCACAGTCTCCAAGATGACTGTTAAAGTTCTCCGTCTCTTCTCAAGTATCTTAACTGCTTCCCCCTTTCTCTGCTTCTTCTCTCACTGAGAAAATAAGAACAATCGTAAACAAATCCCCACACTGTCCCACCATCAGAACTACCAGTCTACCTCCCTGTATCCACAGACTTGCCCTTTTCTCCTGCTAAACGGTGAGCCCCCCATGGCTTGTCTGAGGCCCGCCCACTGCCCGGCGCTGCTCCCGCCCTCTCTGCTCCTCTGCAGGCAGCTTGTTTGGGTGGCCTTTCTCCTGCATCCACAATAGCACCCTCTCCTCCAGATCGTTCCTGTTAGGCACAAAGAGATCATGATCTCCTATCTGAGAAGAGTCTGAGAAGAACTCTAGACTCTCCCATCTTCTTTCGGATACTGCCTCATTTCTCTGCTGCTTTTTACAGTAACACCCTTCTCAACAGTTTCCTGTCCCCGCTGTCTGCTGTCAGTGTCCTTGAGTCCGCTCAGGCAGGCTGTTGTCCCCGCACTCTCCCAAAGCTGCGTTCACCAGGGCCCTCGGTGACCACCCTCTTGCCGAATCCAACAGGAACTTCTCACTAACCGTTTAATGAATTAGAGCAGCACCGCTGGATGGCAGATCACCCTGTCCTCCTAGAGACGCTTTAACTTAGCCTCCATTAGGAAACCATTAGACTTGGGAACCCACGCCCTCTCGGTTCTCTTCATTCCTCATGAGCCACTCATCCTGAGGCCCTTTCGCTGGTTCCTTCTCTTCTTTCTCACTCTAAGTACTGGAGCGTCCTGAGTTAAGTCCTTTTCTTCACTGTCTGCACTCTTTCCCTAGGTGGTCTCGTCCTCTCATGGCTTTGAATTCTGTCTACACACCGATGCACCCAAATGTATATCTCCAGCCCAACTCTAGGCTTGTATGTCCAGCTGTCAATTAGATGTTTCTACCTGGGTATGTAATAAACATTTCAAATTTAGCATGTTTCACAACAGATCTTTTCCTCTTTTTCTTCTACTGACTTCTACATCTTACCTGTTGAAAACTTCAAGCTTCAATTTCTCAGGCCCAAACCTTGGCACCATCCTGGACTCCTCTTTCTCTCACATGTCATACCCAGACCATGAGCAGAGTCTGTCATCTTTCTCTCTTAAATGTAGGTAGAATCTGACTACTCCATCCACCCCCACTGCTCTGTGCCACCACCATCTCTTCTCATTTTTCCTATGGGTTATTTCACTAACTGCCTTACTATTTCCATTTTCAGTCCCAGCTGGAATTGTAGCCCTATCACCCTTCCAGCCCCCCACCTGGCCACCCAGTCTGGGTACACCCCAGTCCTAGCCCTAGTCTGGGCTTTGGCAGCAGCAGGAGGTGTAGCATTTGCTGATGACCTTCCCCTCACTGCGTCTGTCTCCTCAGCTCTAAGTATGGGAGAGAGGTTAGGGTCCTACCTAGACTTCTTGCAGCTTGAATATTTTAGGGTCATCTGTTTGTCACATACTGATCCTTTAAATGTTCAGTCCCTCTTCTCCCCCTGGCAGCCTGATTTAATGCTCCCACCTGATTTACCTGCTGTTCCCTAGGGCTCTCACAGCCCTGGCACCTCCCTCTGTCTTTGTGCTTTTCACATGGTCCCATAATCCTTGATTCACTTGAGTCTCCCCTGCCATGGGACTAAAACCTCTTTAAGGCAAAGAACTACAGTCTAGTTGCCTTTGTGTCCTAGTACCTAGCACAGTGCCTGGTGCATAGAAATGCTCAATGATAATGTATTACATGAAGGAATAGAAAGCAGGTCACCTTCAAGCTAGGGAGGGAATTGAAAAAGGAAGAAAAGAGAGACAGGACCTGAGGGGCCAGAGGCAAGATGAGGATGCTGGGCAAAAAGGCCAGGTACTAGTGATGGGTTTGAAGAAGGGGTGGAGACAGCCTTGGACAGCTGGAGACTCCAGACTCCATGGGGCCTGCTCGGTGTCAGCATACATGCACATTCACTAAGGGCGCACTGCAGAGCCAGCCTGAGCTCTGCCCCAAAGAGAAGGGGAACTTCCTGCCTTTTGGGTGCTGACTAGCTTGTTGGGCTGCCAATTCATGGGTGGACTTGAAGCCATTTAAAATTGTACCAGACAGTATACATGATCAGTAACCAAGCACTAAATAGTGTGGTGTGGATTAATAACACTAAATTAGACAGGGAGAAATTGACATGGGCTAGAGCCTATTCCCCTATTTAGCTGAAGACAAACTTAGGCTTCCTTGTAGCTTTTCTTTTTAAAACGTCTGCCTGTATTTCTGGGTTGATGCCCCTGTAAGACGTACAGGGCTTTCATGCTAGAACTGTGATGGCAAGACCTAGTGCCTCCTGGTTTACTCTCAGTGAAGTGTGTCAGATCCAGAACTAAAAATGGTTCAACCACATGCTCAAAGCCACAGGTCCCTACCTCAGTAATAGGGTCTGTAAATGGCATTCCTTAGTGCATTACACCCCACTTCACTAATCCTCCATGAAACTAGGGATTGTGTGCGCCTGTTCAGTGCTGGCTTCCCTGTGTGTGACACTTGCCTGGGAAACAATAGCTACTCAATGAGTACTTTTAGGAAGAATGACTGGAGAAGCTTCAGGAGTGTGTATTACAAGTGGGAAAATTTGTAACTAAGTGACATATGTAAAAATGTCTGAACTATCCAGTTGGAAATTTTATTTAAATGGAAGGAAATGAGTTATTTATACTTGAGACATAGTTAGAAATATCCCTCATTTTCTTGAAATCTGATTTTATCTTGTAGAATTTTTTTTCCTCTTCTTTTTTAATTTGGTGGGAATCCCATACTGGGTCTAAGCTCAGTCTACCAGTGGGGTTCAGGCCATTCAGACGTGTTTGCTGAACCAGGAAGGAAGGTCTGTCAGAGCTGGTGTGCATGCTGGCTGTGGAGCCTCCAGGGAAAGAACTCTTCCTGAGAACAGGAAGAGGCAAGTTCTCTGCAGAGAGAGGCCTGAGGAAATGCGCTTACGTGCAAAGAAAGGAGATGAGTACGCATGGGGTGAAGGGAGTACAGGGGACCACCAGAGGAAAAACAGAAAGGGCTGCTCCGTTAAAAATTCTCTGAGAGGCTGGCAAAGAACAGCTTGGCTTAATGCCCTTCTATACATTTACTATAAATAGGAAGATGCTGATACAAAAATGGAATAATAACAGCATCTCACTCAGAGGGTCGATGTGAAAATTAAATAGCTTAATATAAGTAGAGCTCCTGGCGGAAACTAAAGAGTGGTGGTGGTTTGTATTATCACAGTTGCATTCCAAGAGACCTGAAGAATACACAGCTCAGTAAAGGCCCCCAGTATGTTCTCCGTAGTTGAGTACCCTCGTGATGGTTTAAAATTCTTTGACATTCCTCCCTTCAAAAAGTAGAGTCTATCTCCTTCCTATTGAATGTAGGATGAACTCAGAGATTTGCTTCTAGTAATTAGAATGTGGTAGAAATGGTGCTTTGTGGTTTCTGAGTCTATATCATAAAAAGAATAGCTTCCACCTGGCTCACGTTCTTGGATGGATCACTCACTTTTGGCGATGCCAGAGGTCATGGCCTAAGGACGCTCAAACAGCCTCTGGAGAGGCTCATGTGGGGAGGGACTGGGACATCCCACCAACATCCAGCACCTACTTGCCAGCCATGTCAGTGCACCATATTGAAGGCAGAATATCCATCCTTCAGGTGAGCCACAGCCATCCAGCTAGGCTGCTGTCAAATTCCTGACCCATGGAAACTCTGACAGACAACAAGTGTTTATTATTATTTGAAGTCACTAAATTTTGGGGGGTGGTTTTTTATTCACTGTGAGATAATGAATACTGTCCTCATTAACTGGCCATTGGATTGTATTATAATTTTCTGCATGAATAGCCGTAAAAGTGAGTTTATGTGTAATTGGGTTTTCCTTAAAAGAAGAATGTTTGAGTAAATATGACGATAGTTATTAAGTTTGGAAATTATTTTGGCTGCAAGCAATAAAAATTCCAAATTATGCACCACTAGCTCCCACACTTACAAGCCCATCAATAGGATAGCCTCCAGAGCTGATTCGTTGAGGGACACTTGCTACATCACCCTGTGATTCTCTTGCCCTTAAGCTCCCCTAGTGTCAGTTTCATTCTCACGTTGAGTAACAGATGGCTGAAGCAATTCCAGGCCTCACATCAGCACATGCCAGCATCTAAAAGAGGAGTGTCACTTCCGGAAGTTAGCCCAGGAGACTGAAGAAGAATGTTCCTTGATGCATGTCATTTGCCAAAATTGGGTCACATGCCTGTTCCTGAGCCATCACTAAGAAGGAAGTTGGGATTACCCCCAGGACATGCAGGGCCACCCCTGTAGGCAGACGCAGTGTCAGCATTCTTCAAGGCCTCTGGGCTGGGTGGGAAAGAAAGGGGCAGAGAGGTGTGTTAGATGAAGAAGGGATCTATGCTGGATGGGCCACCACGAGCAGAGTTTATGGGATGTGACTGAAACAAACAATAGCCATTATAGCCTCCAGTTCCTAAAAGAGACATGGAAAGAAAATAGCTAATAAACTTCTGAAACTCTTGATGGCAACACATACCATGATGTTCCCACAGGCTTTACTTTTTAGATGAGGTTTTCTTTTATCTCTGGTAAGTTTTTTTGCTTTCATTTCATTTTATTTATTTTTAGTTACAGAATTTAGAATTTAATAAATGCTTCAGATTATTAAAGAAATTTAAAGCTTTAATAAAGCTCTAAGCTTATTTATAGGTCAGTTCAGGGAGGAGAGGAAAGCTTAGAAATCTCTTCATAACACAGGTTAAAATATGCATTCTTTTCTGAGGCAGAGCAACTTCATGCAGGGCTGTTCTTCGTGTTATTAGGTGGCCTTTAATATCTTTGAAATATGGCATAATTAGGAACCTGAACCTTACTAGGATGTTTATAGCAGCATTTCGTCAAACTGGTTTCGGATCATATACAAATTCTGACACTAGAGGGAGTGCATAATATGTTACAGAAAGAGAAAGCATACACCTAATAAATTCAAAGTACAAATGCAGAGTAGCAAGGAAGACCTTCATGATACGCTGCCCTCCAAGCCCCATCCCCTTGCCCCCTCACCCCACAAAAAAGAAAAATCTTTAGAGACCTCTTCCTCCCTTGTAGCTATAGTTTGAATTTGTAGGAGGTTGGTAGGTTGCTTGTAGAACTGTGAAGAGAATGTTTGATTTTAAAGTCTTACCACTGTTTTCTTTTCATAAAAAAGAAAATGAGACATATTATTTCCTACTTCCCACATACTGAATGGCAGAATTAAAATTACTCCTTGCTGCTTCATTGTCTTTCTGTCTTGGCTAACATGTAGTAGTCACACTTTTAAAATGAAAGACCAGAGGTTTATTCTTTGCTTAAAATGTAGGCTTGTCTTCTGAAACTTAGGGAAAGAGTCTTTTTTTAGCATTGAGCTTCATCCTTCATTCCCTGACTCAAGGTGCTACCCTGATTATTTAACAGCAAATGTCCAACAATTAGCAAATCATACTTAAGGAATTTTATTTCCTAATGTCAGACTTTCCATGGTCTAACAAAATGTAATGCCTAATGCCTGAGATGCCTGAATCTCAAATATGACTGAGCTATTACAAGAGCAACAAAGGACTGGCTGGAAGAAGGAAATGATTGCTGCCATTTGGTGAAACTCAACTATTCTTGAAAAATGGGAAAACTGCTTTGTGCTTTTCTCTAACCTTTGTGTTATAATGTATTCATTATACACTCCACTATTACCTTAGGTCCATCTTGTACTCACATGAATCTTTGGGCTACAAGTAAACTGTCTCTTTAATGGAAATTAAAATCAGAAAAATTAAAAAGCAGTCTCATTTTGAGAAATCCTGGACTTCATCCAAATGGGTGTAATGACCCACACAAAGGAAACATCCAGAACTACGTTACTCACTTCTAAAGGACCAAAACACAGCTTTGACCAGGACATCTTTGTCCGGACTTAACCAACAGACTTTTGATCAATGACATTTCACCATAATGGCTTTTGAAAAGTCAGACCAGTTATCAGGCAGTGACTCCTCTCTAAAAGTTTTCCTTTTGGTATAATAATTATTCATTCAAATAAACACACCATGAGAAGTCCTGTTGCATCATGTGGCTTCAGTCAAAAATACATTCATGCATTTACTTGGTAAAACAGTTTCTAGTTACTGAGCATCACGTGGAATGAATCTGAACTGTGCCCCAGGTCCAGGTGACCCAGAAGCGTTTTGCCTCGGTGTGTACTCCAGGTGACAGCGAGGAGATGGGGGTAGTTGCCATGGCTCCGTCTGTGACACATGTGCCATGTCTACACGTTTCCACAGCTTTCACCTTTATATTGCCATTAAGCTGTTTTTCTGTTCTTTAGTTTTATTGTTAAATGCAGTTTGGGTGCATTCTTGAGCTCCCAGAAACACTGACTAGATGAATCACCTGATACCCCCACTTTCTTTGCCCTGCACCCCTCCTCCACCTACCACTCCCTACCATGCAAGCTTCTCTCCCTCCCTTGATAAACTCACCACTTTTCATCTACAAACTGCATGTATTTATTTTCACATCACTGTATATTACTTAGATAAATTTGTCTTTATCATTCATCTGAAATGACTTCATGTCAGTGATGTGGTTAGGTGCTCTTTACAAAGACCAGCTCTGTTTCCAGATGACAATTTAGGTTAAACACTAAGTACATTTGTGTAATTTTTATGTGTAACATATGAAAATCTCTACCATTTGATACCAAGTGCCAGGGTTTTATATAGCCTATGAACAGGATTCAAACCATTTATGAAAACTCTCCCAAGGAAATTTGTGTCTAAGTGCAGGCTGATTTTTGTTAACACAATCACAGGAGTCTGGTCTGGCATGATCTTTTATCTGTTGTGTCCAAAAAGCTACAAATGCAATGTGGTAGATACCCCCAAAGTAGGAAATATTCCTTACTAGATGCATTCTGTGGGAAATAGTTGGTTGAGATATTAAGAAAAAAACAGTATTTTCAAAACAAATATAAATCCTAAATGTGCCCAAGGTGCTGTTTCTCGGTCTGCAAAGGTAAGAGGTTGAAAGAAGCACAGCTGTGCCTGTGAGAAATGAACCAACAGTAGTAAAGAAATGTTTTCATTGACATAGAGGTTTACAATAAATGGCTAAGTGAAAGAAGCAAGTTACAAAACAGAATCTGCATTTTTCTTAGAAAGATGTATGGAGGGAAGGAGATACAGCAAAATGTAATTATCTCTGAATAATAAACTTAGAGGTATTTTTATCTTCCTGCATAAAAGTATATTTCTAAGTTTTTTATACAAGGAGCAGATACTCTTGTTTGATGTTTTATGTATGAAGTTTAAAAACTCCAGCAGATTGTAATAGCTTGATAGCTGCTTTGAGGAAGGCTTAGACAGGTGGATGAGTCCACCCAGTGCACATGTGCTCAAGCCTGGCTGCCTGCAGAGTGGCCCAGGGGGAAGATCTGGGGTGGGGCCAGGAAAGGGTGGGGAATTGAATCAGAACCTGGTTATAGGTGATGGGGCAGGGCGGGCACTGTTTTTGTTTATTTGTTGCCAAGTTCCCCTGAGTGGTTCTAATGTTTAGTCAAGGGTGAGGATCATTAGTTTGACTTTATTGGCCACCATTTACAATCAAATCCACTAGCAGATATTACCTGTATACATCCCCATTTTGACTTCTCCCTGGAATTCTTCAGTAGTGCCTAAATTAGAATCATGGGCTTTTAGAGCCCGGAGAGACCTTACTTCAGTTCAGATCAGCTAATGTGCTGATTTCCTACTATTTGCCAACCACTTGGTAGATGCCTGGCAGCTGGAGATGAATAAGACCCAGACTCTGCCCTTACAGAGCCTGCCCCCTAGTGCGAGAGAAAGACTGTTAATAAATAACTTCAGTATAGGCCATCAGTTATAGGATAGAAACACATGCATGGAGAACTGTGGGCTATGGCTGGAGGCCTTCACTTTCACTTGGGAATTTGAGGACGTCTCCCTGGGAGAGGGTCATGTAGTGTCCCATAAGCCAGTCCCTTCAAATTTAAGTGAATGGTCCAAATCGCACAGCCACATAGGGGCCAAGTCAGAAACAGAACCTTATTATTCTGCACCTAATCCTGTACCATTTGATGACTTTGCAAGCTGGGGTGAGAGCCCTGACAGAGGACACAGAGCACACCAACCTTTGCACCATATCCCCTTCTCAAGTTCCACACCAACACGGTGGAAACAAACCATCAAGGCATTAGCCTTGAGATTTTTATTAGTGAAGGCAGCCTGCTTAGGCAGTCTGACCTGGCACAAAAATTGTCAGATTAATGGCATCAGGAAATTTGCAAATCAAATGGTTCATTACATAGGATAGTGTACTTACAAATAGGATTATGCTGATTATGCACTATAAATAGCATTTTAAAGAGATTCCCTCAAGACAGACTGGGCTGAAATCATGCTAGTTAGGCTTTTAAAGTCAGGGTTACTGAACAGATAAAGCCCCAGGGTCGGAGATTAACAGCTCAGTACTCTTCTGGAGAGCTAGGATTCTGTTCGTGATTGTGTGTTGTGACATCTTCTCACCAAGGCTGTTCTACTATGAGCAGGAGGATCACAGGGACCTTCTCTCATGCCAGAATAGAGCGAATGCTGCAGCCTGAGTCAGGCTTGACCACACTGGGCCACTGCCAGGCCCAGACAACCGCATTCCCTGGGGATGAGAGTGAGTTTAGAGGAGCAGCTAAGGGCTTTGACAGCAAATGCCACTTCTGTCACCTTCAGAGTGCATCCCTCTGAATAAACCTGTCTCATTGCATTATCTTTTGCCCTCCTGTCTTAAGAAATCCAGCTCATATTTAAGAGACTAAATGTTTTCCCTTTTCCAAAGTATAGAGACCATATGGTAAATACTCAAGGAAGGTGGCATTAGTTCACCTAAGTCTAAACTGGCTCTATGTAAAAAGTCCCCCAGCTTGCTGCATATGTTCACTTACTCCATTCTACTTGCAGGTTAGGCTGTGAAGATATTCCCTATTAGTGAGATTATTTTTTCTAAAAAATTTTTTTTTACTCCACTGTCTCTAAACACTTCTCTCTGGAGCAACAATAAAGTCTAAGTAAATGAAGCAAATAGAATATACTACATTAAATTAGAGTCTGAATTAGAATATTCTATTACTCTTAAGAGTAAAATTATAAGAAAATTGTTAACAGTGTTTCACCATTTAAAATTCCTGGCAAAGTGCTTTTAAGAAATAAGGAAGAATCATTTAAGATTTGTATAACAAAAGAGAAATCAGGGCTGCTTATTTTGTTAAGCAAGATAAACATGTCTCCTAAAATTCTGTGTCCTATTAATGTCCTAAGAAATGCCTTCTTCTTTTATAAGTAATCAAAGGTAAATGTAATCCTTTCTGTCCAAATTCTCATGAATTCTAAGTCAGTGTAGTCCTATTTCACTGTAAGTAAGTGTTTTCTCCTCCATTTTATAAATGTACTTACTTCCCCACCTCTACTCACTTAACAGATATGGCATATGCATACTATTGCTAATGAAGGTTTTCATCATAGATTTGTCTTCTCAATTGTTTCCATGTCCTCAGAAATACATTCAGGAAGAGCAATATTCTTTCAATAAAGACAGAAGCTTCATGTGTCTTCAGTTTGCTAACTGTGTGGTGGGTAGCTTCCTTGAGACTGCCTGACATTATATTACGGTGTGGCTATCAGATTAGCTTAAACTTCATACCTGCCGTTCCTAAGGCCACCTGTGTATCAAACTGAGGGCAAATTCATTATACCTTCTGTTGTCACTTAGGAGTCTGTATCAAAAGTGTGGTTGTTTATCTTAGACTTAAGAAGGTTGACTTTCTTCATCTGCTCACTGGGCAGAAAACAGTAACCAGCTATTCTCCCAAGCTATTGGAAACAAGGCTAAGAATGTAAAATACATGTGAGGAATTGCAGGTAATTATATGGAAGAACTTCCCATGGGAAAAACATACTGGCATAGTCTAGCCAAGGACAATCTGGCAGCTCCATTACTAGAAAGAGTTTTAAAATATCTCCCAAAGCCATTAATCATGATGGTTTAGTTAGAAACCAGTCTGGCAACAGGGAGAACAAGAAGGGCTTTTCTTTCTCTCCCCTTCGTTTTAAAGAGTTATAATTAAGTCCTATTTGTGTTACTATATACACATCTAGAACTTCCTTGGAATATCTTGGGTACAAAAATAGGAATGAACCATCCTTATTTACAAAACTCTGAACCAAACCCATATGTAATTTTTCTTCACTAAATCATAAGTTTTAAATAATACATCTATTGAAACACACTGGTCCGGAATTGTACTCATTTGAAATTTTTGACGTGGAATATCAACATCTTCTGAGTTTACCCTAAACTGAACTAATATTTAAATGCATTTGAAACTCTCCTGTGGGTCATTTATAGATTACTTATATTACGTATGATGCTTTCAGTTGGACATTGTCTTAGGAAATGCTATACCTAGCAGGACTGAACATTTTATAAATACAAAAGACAATTATAAATACTTGTGAATCCATGTTACTCTAGTCATCATATTCTAGTGAGCATAGAAGTCTAAGGATAAATCATAGATCAGCTGATCTAGATAAACAAAGGTTACCCCAAAGCTCATCATGTATCTTCAACACTGGCCTACAGGATTTTGGTAGAGATGCTAATCTCCCCAACCACCTTCCCTTCCGATTTTATTAGTGAAGGCAGCCTGCTCAGCTGCCCCCCACCCCCCACCGTGGGATTTGTACATTGCGGACTCACTCAGAACCACAGCTCTTTGGACCGGAGCACACCCCCAATGCACAGAGAAGGACTCCGTGGGCCAGGCTGAGCCACCCTGTCCTCTGTCCCTCCACTGGATGTGAGCAACACAGCAGGCCTGTTAGATGGTAGCTGGAGCTACCACTGATGATGGAGCACTGGTGTAAAGGTCCATAAATTGCTGCTGCTAAGGGTGTGGGGCAACCCTGGTTCTTGAGTCCTGCAGACATGATTTTCTTTTGTATTCCAGGGAAGTTGAAGCTTTCTCAGAAACTAGTTTTACCTAAGGTACTTTATAATGGTTTCTGATCCTCACCTTTCTCAGCTCCCTTGCTTTCTCCCATCTGCCTCTGCTCCCCAGGGTGGTAGAACCAGATAGAGGAAGAATCCGCATTCTGTTTAAGGATGGAAGAAAAGGCCAGAGTCACAGAAGGAGGGTCAGATCCTGCTATAAGCAGGGAGGCCTCAAAGAGAGAGACAAGCCATGGGCCTGGAAACAATGAGTGGGGGAGGCTTCAGAGCCCAGCCTGTAGCAGTCAGGGCCTTGGAGGCCTATTATTCTGAGCTGCATGGGCACAGTGTGGCAGGCCTGTGGGTGAAAGCAATGCTTCTCAAACTTAAACAGGCACAGTAATCACCTGGGGAGCTTGGTAAAATGCAATGATTCAGTAGATCAAGGGTGGGACCTCCGAGTCTGCATTTCTAACAAGCTCCCAAGTAATGGCAAAATGTGGCCATAGGCCAAACGTAAGTAGCAGGAGTGGAAAAGAGCTGTGCAGGACTGAACTACGAAGCAATAGTAAAGTAAACAATAGATACTAATGAGCAATACAATAACAATAGTACAACACACATCATTATAATGAAATAACCATAAACACCAATAAAAAAATTCCCATCATCAGGTGGGGACAGGAGATGACAAGATCTCAAGGTGATGGAATTCCTGGACCCAAAGCTCCCCAGCTGTTCACAGAGCATCAGTGACTTATAGAGTGGCTAGTCACTCCTTGGGGCTGAGGGAGGAAGACACTAGAACCTGGTTGTGAAGAGGATCTTCATGGGAACCAGAGCCCCTGTTTTCCGTCAGATAGGCAAGCAAGGCTTAGGGTGCAGTGCTCAGCTCTCCTGAATGTGTGGCTGCTAAATGAAATTAAACTTAGGTCATACCAAATCTATGCTGTATACTGAAGGAACAAGTTGCAAAGTGTCCTTTGGCCTCCCTTTTCTGCTGACCAACCTGTCTACATGTCTACTTGTGAGTAACAGATTCCTCTTCCATTGATTAGCCCAGCTGGCTACATTCATGGGAGAGATGAGGGAGCCCCTGGGTGCTGGTCATTGGAGCTCGGTGATGGAAAGAACAGCTCATGCCTGAAAGAACAGTTGGATCCATGGTTCCAGCTGCTGCAAGTCTTTCTGCTGTGCACAGCTGAGGAGGAAGGGGAGATGAATTTGGCTGCTTTCCAACTCAGCTTCATCCTTGTCCATGGAATATGTGAGTACAGATTTTAAAGTCCAGGAAGTCTGCTTTTCACTTAAAACACACTGTTGGAGATGACAGTGCTTTTAGCTGTGCAAATAAAATGACACTCCCAACTTAGTTATAGCTCACTTAACTGAAAGTAAACTGCAAAGCCAGACCATGGAGAGTCTTGTGCTTTATTGGGAGAATGCCACATAATGAATTTCCTCTTAAAAAGTGCACTCCATCTTGCTTTTATTTAGTGTTTTCTCAGTTAATCATCAGCTTTAACCATTTTTGACTACTCAAACAATTGTGGAAGCTTCTGAATCAAGAGGGCAGGCTATGTTCATATTTTTATATCCTCTCCCTCTATCTTCAGAGGAAGGTGAATTCATTCATTTATTCACTGATATGTATTGAGAATAGTTCTGGGTATAGATATCACAGCAATAGGCAAGACAGACAAGAACTATTCTCACAATACTTGAACATTATAGATTGGCAGAGGTAGACAATAAACAAAACGAGGACATGAAATCATTAAGAGCATGTAAGTAATATGATGAAAACAAAATATGATTATTTGGTAGACAGTGAATAGGGGACTGGTTTAAATTATATAAGCAGAGACATTTGAGCAAAGACATCAATGGTAAGAAAGAATCAGCTCTGCAAAGATAGGAGGAAACAGCATGGATGAAACCCTGAAGATGAAAAATGGCATTTTTAGGGAATAGGAAGTGGACCGGTGCAACTGCAAGAAGGGAAGAATGGAATGGGATAGGGTCATACAGAAGCGGGGGGCAGATCATGCTGAGCCTGGTAGGCAGCCCAGAGGAAGGTGTAGGGTCGGATCAAATAGGGCCTTGGACCGTGGAGACCACAGAAAGTGGGAACCAGATGGCCTAGGGTCATAGTCATGATCAGGAGTTTGGATTTTATATGAAGAAAGCTGGGAAGTCAGAGAGAGCATTTTAATCAAAGGCTTGACATAATCTGATTTGTGTTTTTAAAAAGAGCATTCTGTGCAGAAGAACCCCAGATAATTTAGGTAGATACTTCACCCTCAAGGAGGTGGAACATAACTTCCCATTCTTGAAATGTGGACTGAGCATAATTACTTCCTTCCAATTACTCCCATGCAGCAAGAAAAAGAGGGGAAATGTAACTCTACCATGGAGAAAACCTCAAACACCACCTCAGCCAGGTGAGCCAGGCCAACATTCCCTTGATAGACAGAATGAGAAGGGCACCTCACCTCTGTGGTCTTCAGCCCCCAAATCCGTAACTTGTTCTAATCATAAGAAAAACGCAAGACAGATCCTAACTGCAGGAAGTTCTATAGCTGGCCAGTGCTATACCTGGCCAGTACTCCTCACGGTTATTCGAAACAAGGCAGGTCTGAGAAACAAATGTGCCAAGAGGAGCCTAAGGAGACAGAACAACCAAACTGCCTGTGGCGTCTGGGTGGGTCCTGGGACAGAAGCAGGACGTGAGGTGAAGCTAAGGAAGTCTGAATCCAGGATGGGCTTTAGTTTGAAATGTTTACTGGTAGTGATCCCTTTATATAGGAAATGTACCATACTAATCCAAGAAGTAAGTGATAGGGGAAATCAAGTGTGGGATATATGGGAACTCTCTGTACTATCTTCACAATTTTTCTGTAAGTCCAGAAATGGAAAAAGTATGTGTGTGTGTGTGTGTGTTTAAAAGAGCACTGTGGCTGCTCTATATAAGCTGGATTTTAGGGCACAAAAGTGGAAGCAGATTCTACTACCCCCTATGTCCTTGAAAACTAGAATCCTGTGTATTTTAAAAAGGAATTGCAGATACATAAGATACAAAAGTTCATACTAATACTTCAAATTCAAATTCAGGACTACAGGGCTTTCACATAATCTTCACCTCAGGCTAATTGGAAGATTGTAGTCTGCAGAAATAATTGGTTACAGGGAAAAGCTGTCTGAATTCTGGCATTTGTGGAGCCACAGAGGAAGTGCCAACTCCATGACTGCTAGCCCTAAAATGAAACCTGCCAATCTGTAACCTGGTTCCTATCAAGTTCCTAATTGATTTCAAGGCTTTACCCTTAAAAATGAATAGATAACCAAGACTTATGTGATGCCCAAGAAAAGCCTTCAACATAAAAGAAAGAGACCAAGAGAAATGGAGGGAAAAAAGTATAATACCAGAAGGAATATGTAATTCAAGAAATAAAAGAGAGCTTAAAGAAAAACATTTATTATCCTCAGAGACATTTGAGAATATACTGCATCATTAAAACCAAACAGAATGCTATGAACAAGGAATAAATAAAATTTCAAACATAAAAAATATTGGAAACTTAAATCCCAGAGTACGTGCCTGAGGAAGTTACTTGAGCATGCGCTCCAGAACACAGGAGTGAGGGGGACCAAGGAGGAGGAGGCTGCACCGAAACCCTAAGTAGGCTCAGTGGTGCAGCAGGGAACAAAACACAGGAGCAAGGCTTCTAACCAAGGAGGAGCAAGAAATGCTGATGCCAGAACCAGGCACTATGTCCTGATAATATCAGCTGGTACCTTCCTATAAAGGGCTAACAAGCAGAGGACCTAAAGTTTTTGGGTTCCCTGACCAAGCAGACTCCTTATTCCTCTGGGTACTGAGACCACTGAACTTTAAACGTCTGTGGAGAACACTCTGGAGGGCACAGGGGACAGAGGAGGGAGTTAACTCCCACCATTGTATATCCTTCATCTCCTGGACATCTTTGAAAGGATTCTAAACTGAAGCAAAGTAATCCTTCCCTTCCCAAGGTGTCATCTTTCTGGTGACCCTGGACTGGTCTTTGTGGTCGGTCCTGCCTTCTGTGAGACCCAGACAACAGTGGCTCCAGCCCAGAAGAGCAGTGAAGGGAGGTCCCAGTAGGACAACTGGGTAGCTGGCCTAAAGAACACACAGCCCAGTTTTGAACAGGAGGGTAAAGAACTTCAGGAAAGAGGGGGCTTGGCAAAAGTATTCAAGGGATTTAATACTATCCATGAGAATATGGATTTACTTAAATAATAAAGAAGACACCCTGTAAAACAAAAAGGAGTGTGGGGGGGATTAAAAATGATACATTAATAATAGGTAATAAATGTTACCATAAGAGGGAGCACTTACTTTAGACCCGGCACTATTCTAAACTCTTTTATTTTCATTAGCTTTCTAATCTTCATAACAATTCAGAGATAGGTACTATTATTATTCCCATTTCATAGATGCTGAACTGAGGCACAGAGAAGATTAAAAAGAAGTTGTCCAATGTCCACAGTTAGTAAGTGGCACAGCCAGCATCAACCCTGGCAGGCTGGGTGCAGCCCCTAAGTGCTGTGAAATACTGCTGGTGGCAGGAAGCTCAGTCATCATGTACTCCTGGCTGTGCTGCAAACAGTGTTTACTCAAACACAGCAATGAAAGCACTGTTTATTGATATTCATCTTTTAGTATGAACCATAACCCCCAAAATCGTTATGCTTTCAGAACATAATATTCTGGCAATGTAAAATTAAAGTACAAGCGGCAAAGTTCAGAAATAGAAAAGTAAAGTAAAGAGGTGAGGAAAAGGCAGGGGGACTGATATCCTTGTGGTATAAAATAGTTAATTGGGAGATACTGTCAGTAAATATGTGCACGTTTGTTGTGTGTCTCCTGAGGCTCTAACGTAAGTGGAGATCTTGTCCAGCTGGTTCACTGCGATAGTCCCAGCTCCTACCGACGTACAAGGCACATGTCAGGTCCCCAGCAGATATTTGTGGAATGATGGATGAGAGTGGGGATGGTGGGAAAATGGAAGGAAGGAAGAAAGGAAGGAAGTCAGTCAGTCAGTCTTGAGGATACTGTATTTAAATCTACAAAGGTAGCCAATAGGGAGAATAAAAATAGTGATAGAACCTTATTGAGATGGGACTACAGGACGTGTGGATACTGCAAGTCAGCTAAATACTTATTTATCACAGCAGAAATTCAATAAACAATTATTTGATAAATTAGGCATATTATTCAGAAAAAATGTGCATAAATTCAAAAAGCTAAAAACAAGATCTATAAGCGTTAAAAGTGGCTGTTTGGGAATGGAGCATGGAGCTGTTGATGGGGGGTAGGGCACTATTGATTTCTTTATAAGCCCATCCATGTCCTTTTTTCTCTGTGTTCATGTATTATTCTTATTAAAATAAAATTTAGGAACAAATATAACCACAATATTTGGGAGTCCTTCAGGATATTCTCACATTAGTTTGACTTTGATCAATCAATTCTATGAAACTTGTCAGGTAATTAAAGAAGATCTAGCCTTCTTCCTGTCCAAAATCAATTCCATAACCCTCTGTTCCTATAACGTCTACATCAATTAACCTCTCTCTCTCACCTCCAACCAGTTCTTTACTGATGACTTTCTTCTCAGCTTGTACAACTTGCTCAAGACTCTATTCTAAAAAGAAAAGTTTAACAGCCCTCTCCCTGCACCCCTGTCCCTCTACCTCTTTTCCTTGTCTCTCTTTTCCTTGCAAGTGCAGCTTGAAAACTAGGTGCATATTGGCTCTACTTCCTCGCCTTCCACAATGCCCTGATCAACCCTTTGCTGTCTATGTCTAGCCTGTTCTCTCTGAATTTGCTCTCATGAAAGTTGCCAGACCTTCTAACTGCCAGCTCCAAAGCCAGTTCTGAGTTCTTTTTTTTACGTCTCTAAAACACTGGATACCATGGCTCTGAGTCTCTTTAATGGGACTGTCTTGTCTCATTCACTGCAGTTTTGTAGCTGTTGTATTCTCCTTGTTCTTTGGGTGTTGTCATCTCTTTTGGGCACCATGAACTTACCTCTGTGGTGGTGACAGTCAATGCTGTGATTTTCTTCCTGACTGAGTCTCACGAAAGGTCAACTATTTTCTTATCCAATCACAAAGCTAAGCTTCCTTTGCACAATTTAGCTCTGGAAGATAGGTTTTGGGGTGGCTGTGTGCTTAGAGCTCTCTTCTTGGAAACACTCCCACTCACAGCCCCCCAGGATAGTTTAGGTCCGGGACATCAAGTTATATCAAGTGATCCAGTCCAGTGTCCACAGCCGAAAAGGCCCAGCATGACCTAACCAAATTCCTCTCCTGGGATTAGTGATACAAAAGGCAAAACTTGAGTCTGGGACAGTTTTAAAGTATGCATATGTTGTGAAGGGATATCCAGAGGTTAACAGTTTAAGAACAGGGATTCTAGAACCAAACTGCCAGGGTCCTCATCTCAGCTTCACACACTAAAGTGTGCCTTGGGGAAGTTTTTTTTACATTGACTGCCCCTCACTTTATCTAAGCTAACATGATTGTATTTGTGTCCCGTCCCAGTTAGCATTATAGGGGTTACAGTAGTTCTTCAACTTGGTGATTGAAAGACATCTTCTAAGATAAAACCTGGGGAAAAATTCAACTTCTAATAAATGAGATTATCCATCAATAGGACTAGCAGACCTTGCATCCTCTTCTAGGAAACCAATGTGGGTTTTGACAAGTCATTGTCTTCATCTGTCAAGTGAGGGTATTACTGGCCCAGCTGCTCTACAAACAACTCTGAAGGTGGCAAAATGCTAGTAACAGTAACCAAAGCAGTCATAGCAAGCCCTTCTTTTATACTGGCTGTGTTCTGACCACTGTCCTAAGTGCTTTACATATATTACTTGAGGTTATTCCCACCACACCTGTAAAGTTGACACTATTATCTCCTTTTACAGATGATGAAACAAGCACAGCGAAGTAATTTCCCAAGGTCACTAAGGTAGTAAGTGGTGGAACTGATATGAGAACCCTAGCTGTTTGGTTCTGGAATCCCTGCTCATAAACTCTTCTCTTTGCCCCTTAAGTCACCCTACAATATAAGGTAAATTCCCTCAAGGATTGGAGCACATAGCCAAGGTGTGTAGTTTTGGAGACAGTCCTCACTTTTAATTGGACAGTCTTCCTGAAACACAGAAAGTTAGAAAATTGGTTAAAAGTTTACATGTGTTGTCCTGAGGAGGATCCCATAAGAAAATGATTAAGTCATTCCTTCTGGAACAGTACTGCTGTGTGTGTGTGTGAGTGCTAGGTTAATAAGCAGACAGTGATACCTTTAAATTCTAAGATCAGTTAACATACTAGAGTTTTGGCTAAGCTGATATAACAATGAAACCTTGAAATACAGCCACTAAAGAGAGAATTTTCCTCTCACACAAAGTCCAGATACATGTGGTCCAAATTTGGTAGGAATGATCTGTTTGGCTTGGCTCGTTCTGTCTGCCATCCTCTCAACATGTGGCTTCCATTGCTGGGTTGAAATGGCCATTGTTCCCACCTTCACCATCTCACAGCCAGCAGGAATGAAGAAAAAGAGTGAATTCACAGCCAGTTCTCTTAAAGGCAAGACTCCAGCGACATACTTCAATTCTGCTCAAGCCTATTGGTCTAAATAGTCACGTGGCCACACCTAGTAGCAAGAGAAGCTGGGAAATGTAGTCTTTAGTTGGACGGATGGCTATGTGCCAAACTAAAAAATTGGGGGAGCTATTTAGGAACCTACCACAATACAAGCATTACTTTATGTAATAATAATAACAGCAGGACTCACTGCTCTAGTTCTTCTTATGATAAATTAATATTAAGGAGAAAAACATGTTGATTTTAAAGAAATTCAGACAAATGAAAAAGACCTAGCCAAATATACGGTTCAGGGTTTTTATCTTTATTGGAGGACCTTTAAGTGGAGATTATCTTTTGACATATCTGCAATTTTGATTTTTGTGCTTTTCTGGTTGCTGTTCCTCCTGCCTCCACAGTTCCTGGCTCTTCTCTCCCCCGAGGGCTGTCCAGCCATCTGGATCCAGTTGGAGGGAGAAGCAGCAGGCAGCTCCAGGAGAAAACTGAGACTTTACAAAAGATTTTGATTAAAATTTGGGAAGAAGTATCCATTCTTTCTTTGCATGTCCTCACAGCAGTGTCCTTTTTTCTCATTTCACTAATTTCTTATTGGATGTTCCTTCAGTCCTTAATTTAATTTGATTTCCATCTTTAGGGATTTCCATCTGTATTCTCTCTACTGCCATTTTCATGGTCTCCATCCCTCGATCATTTTGGGGCCTATTTTTTTTTCATTTTTCTATCCCTTCATCCATTCTTTGTGCCCTCTTATTCATTCACTATCCATTTTCCCTCAGCTTTGGTTGCTACGATTAATTTGTTAATATTCCTTCCCATTTCCTCATTTCCTTTCCCATAAAATGAACATCTCTAATTTACTGTGTAATCTTTCCTCTCATTCACTACTTTAGCCCAATCTCATTTGTTATATTTCCTCACTTCTTGGCCATTCTTCATCTCATTTTATCAATTACCTCGTTCATCCCATGTCACTTCTCTTCCATTTTCTTGTTCCTGCAATTGATTCTCATATGCTTTTTGCTGTTTTCTCATTTTATACTTTCTCTCCCCATTATCTTGAGCCTAAATTTCTGCTGCAATTTAATTTTATGTTCTATTATCCATTCTCTTAGCTTTTATTCACCCCATCTGCAGTGAGAGGAGTATAACTGTAAAGTAACATCCTAAGTTACTCTTTTCTAAAAACAGGTCAGACTTCATTTATCAGTTACATGTGGTATCCCTGTCCCACTCACCCACTCTCCTTGCCCTTTGCATGGGCAAACAAGGTTCACTCTGCCTCCTGCACATACCACAGACCTGTCCACCTCCCCCTGTCCCCCTGCTGTTGCCTTCTGGCCCATCTCACTGTGGGTTTTCTCCAAAGCAGACCCTGAGGCAAGAATTTGGGTACAAATAATTTGGGGGTTGCTTTATTTTGTTTGGTTTTGGAAGTGGAAATATGAGACAGGGAAGAAAGGAAATGTAATAAAGGCCATATTAAAGAACAGGTTGCCACTGGGGGCAATTGGAGCTGAATCTCACTGGGGACCATTTGAAAAACTATATGGAACACACCCCAGAATGGTCCCCTTGAGCGGGGAGGGAACTGGGTAGTTATCCCACACTGCAGAAGGTTGCTCCTAGGCTTTAGCACTCCAGCACTCCCATCCTGCCCCGTGAGCTGCCCACAGGCTCCTGAAGCAAGAGGTTGCCCTCTAGTTCAGGTGCCAGAGCTGTCGGCTTCTGTGGAAATGGTCCGCAGGATCCAGCAAGGCCCTGGCAGCATTGGCCATACCTGCCCATCAAAATCACCCCCAACAATGCTCCCACCACTCACACTTCCCTTCATCTATCCTCCCCATAGTAATACCTCCACTTACATACATGCTGGAAAAAGGAAACGTAGCAGAATGCCACCCAACTGTTAACAGTGGTTATTCTGAAGGAAGGTAAGTAGGTGGAAATTATAGCCAATTTTTGTGTTCTATATTATATATGTTCTTTTTACTGTAATATATATTACTTGTTTGTATATGTTTATACACATATATATTTTCATGTACATATATATGTGCATGTGTGTACATGTATTTTTTTTCCTCATATTATTTTCTTTTTACAATGTCTTTTGTATGTCTCCTCTTTTGTCCAGTTCTGCATCCCCTCATCCATTGTAAACCACCCACACATATCCCTTTTCGGCCCTTTCCCCACCCCTTACTTCATTTTCTTTCTGTCAATCACTCCTATTTGTTACCTTGCCTGAGTTTTCTGTCTGTTGTGCAGCTGTGTTTCCCCGTGTCCTGATTATTTTCTGTTTGGGATCAGTTCTCCCCACTGTTGTCCCTCTGTGACTGCTGCTCTGCTTTCGTGTATAATTAGAGAACCAAGAGGTAGCTTCTGAGGCGAGCCACCCTGTCAGGTCTCTCTAGTCAAACCTCATTTTCCCTCTGCTCCCGGATCTGCACCTGCAGCAGCCCCTGGAAACGGAAAGCCAGTAATGAGCAGAGGCCCAAGGACAGCTGTTGATACTGAAAACAGTTTTAATTTGTCTCTGTCTCATTAGCTTACTGCTGATGCTGGCGGCCCCCAGGCTGCTGACCAAGCTCCCCGCTTTCTTTACAAGTTGGCCTGCAGCTTAGCAGGTCCAAAGATGAAGCTGACAATTTCAGGCAACCTTTCCTTGGGAACTCTGGTCCTTTGTGTCCACTCACCAAGGACTTTCATTCATCTCTGAGTCCACAGAAATTAAAAGCAGAAAGGGAGACTGTCCTCATTGGCTAGCCTCTCTCTCAATCATCGTGACAGGCAAAATAGGGTAAATAAATGCTTACAGGGCAGGAACCACCCTGTAAATACAGGGTTTGCTTTAATGACCAAGCTGGGAGAATTATCCACCTGCCATGCACAGCTGTGAATAGGAGCCCAGAGGCTTAATCATTGCATATCACTTTTAAAATTGACCTCCAAAGGCAATCCATAACTAAAGAGACACAATGCTTGAAGAAATGTTTTTCTTTTCAGTAAATAATTTAAGTTGCCACATTTGAAAAACAGGTGCTTGGGTCTGAAATTGATCAAGTTAAGAATCTATGCAGAGTGCACTAGGTAAATCTCTAAAGACAAGTAAGGTGCTGTCTCTTAGCCTGAATCTCAATTCCTTGATATTTCATATGGTGCAACGTGAATTTGACCACATTTGTATCTACTATGTTTAATGATCTGAGTGTCCCCAGATAGTGAGTACTGGTGACCTGGAGAGCTTGCTGAGCTGGGAGATATGCAGGTAGATTTGCCTGGAGTCCATCAGCCCAGCATTCTAGATTCAAAGTCAGATCATTTCTGGGCTGATGTGTTTAGGTTTCAGGGATGGTCCCAGCTCCCGAGCAGAGGAGCAGGGTAACCTATTCCTATTGAGACCTACTTAAGATGACCCAAGCCTTGAACTTTGCCATCCCCTCCCACTCCTCCAGAGCCTGTAGCATTCACTGTTCACCACCAGGCACCCTCCTCCTTCCCCCTGGGCATCCGGGCTCCTGTGCTGCCCTCTAGGCTGTGCGCTTGACAAGTATCTCATCAATTCATTCAAACAGCTTTCATTTGGTGTCCACTGTGTATCATGAACTGGACTATAGGACCTAGAGATGTGTAAGTGAGGACCCCCATCTGACAGCAACTCACAGGCCGTAAGAGACAGAGCTAGAAGCATGTGGTGACCGTAATCGGGGAGGGAGCCACTCTGTCTGGGAGCCCAGAGGACAGTGTTAATGGGGTGGGGAGGCCAAGGGTGTAAGAGTTTAAGGAGACTCCAGAGTCTTCTCCATCCACAGCAGGTTGTCTGCTTAGTGGCTTGGCTCCCGGAGAGGCAGCCAGCATCCTGAAGGCACAGTTATGTGCCCGGTTCACCAGGACACCCCCAGGACCTGCGGGCACCTAGTGCGACACTTAGCACACAGCAGGTTTTCATGCCTATTAATGAATAAGTCAACATGGTGACTTTCAAGTTTAGCCTTGAAGGACAAAAAAAGAGTTCAGTAGGTGGGAAAGAGGAATGGTTTCTTAATTATTTTGCTTTACTTAAATTATTTATGTATTTGAATAGCTTATATATTCACATAGCTCAAAAACAATATGAAAAACACATTAAGAAGTCTCAGTTCCACTCCATCTCCATCCATCCTTTTTCCTGCTCATCATACCCTGCCCCCGTGAGTTACCATTTTTATTGGTTTTTAATATTGTTCTAGTGCATCTTATGCAAATAAAAGCATACATGATACATACATGTATTATTATTATTATTTTACTCCTTTACTCACAAATGGTGGTATAGTATAAAAGCTGTTCTGCTTTTTATTACACACCAGTATATCCTGGAGACCCTTCCTTACCAGTTCATTTATAGCTACATGATACTCCGCTACAGAGATGTCCCTTATTTGAAAGGTCATTTTAAGCACCTATGTTTGAATAGATGCCCTACCTCCTCTCCTCCTGCCCCATCTCTGCATGAAAATTTGTCCCCAGAACACTATAATCTCCTTTAATTCAGTAAGCCCATTTGGCTGCTAATTTATACCAGCACATTCAAAAGATGAAATTTTGTTTACATGTCTACTTTATAAAATATTCCTTTAGAAAAAATGTCCTATTTCAACTCCCAAGGAAGTAACCAGTGAAACATCTCTGTTCAAGGACTGTGGCTCCAGGTCATTCATATTCTTTTTTTTGTTTTGTTTTATTTTTTATTTTGGTATCATAAATCTACAATTACATGAAGAACATTATGTTTACTAGGCTCCCCCCTTCACCAAGTCCCCCCCACATACCCCTTCACAGCCACTGTCCATCTGTGTAGTAAGATGCTGTAAAATCACTACTTGTCTTCTCTGTATTGCACAGCCCTCCCCATAACCCCCACGCACTATACATGCTAATTGTAATGCCCTCTTTCTTTTTCCCCACCCTTATCCCTCCCTTCCCTCCCATCCTCCCCAGTCCCTTTCCCTTTGGTAACTATTAGTCCATTCTTGGGTTCTGTGATTCTGCTGCTCTTTTGTTCCTTCAGTTTTCCTTTGTTCTTATATTCCACATATGAGTGAAATCATTTGGTACTTGTCTTTCTCCACCTGGCTTATTTCACTGAGCATAATGCCCTCTAGCTCCATCCATGTTGTTGAGAATGGTAGGATCTGTTTTTTTCTTACAGCTGAATAATATTCCATTGTGTATATGTACCACATCTTCTTTATCCATTCATCTACTGATAGACACTTAGGTTGCTTCCAATTCTTGGCTCTTGTAAATAGTGCTGCGATAAACATAAGGGTGCATCTGTCTTTTTCAAACTTGAGTGCTGTGTTCTTAGGGTAAATTCCTAGGAGTGGAATTCCTGGGTCAAATGGTAAGTCTATTTTGAGCATTTTGAGGAACCTCCATACTGCTTTCCACAGTGTAGGAGGGTTCCCCTTTCTCCACACCCTCACCAACATTTGTTGTTATTTGTGTTTTGGATGGTAGCCATCCTTACTGGTGTGAGGTGATACCTCATTGTGGTTTTAATTTGCATTTCTCTGATAATTAGCGATGTGGAGCATCTTTTCATGTGTCTGTTGGCCATCTGAATTTCTTTTTTGGAGAACTGTCTGTTCAGTTCCTCTGCCCATTTTTTAATTGGATTATTTGTTTTTTGTTTGTTGAGGTGGGTGAGCTCTTTATATATTTTGGAGTCAAGCCTTTATCGGATCTGTCATTTTCAAATATATTCTCCCGTACTGTAGGGTTCCTTTTTTTTCTATTGATGGTGTCTTTTGCTGTACAGAAGCTTTTCAGCTTAATATAGTCCCACTTGTTCATTTTTGCCTTTGTTTCCCTTGCCCGGGGAGATATGTTCATGAAGAAGTCACTCATGTTTATGTCCATGAGATTTTTGCCTGTGTTTTTTTCTAAGAGTTTTATGGTTTCATGACTTACATTCAGGTCTTTGATCCATTTGGAGTTTACTTTTGTGTATGGGGTTAGACAGTGATCCAGTTTCATTCTCTTACATGTAGCTGTCCAGTTTTGCCAGCACCATCTTTTGAAGAGACTGTCATTTCCCCATTGTATGTCCATGCCTCCTTTATCATATATTAATTGGCCATACATGTTTGGGTTAATGTCTGGAGTCTCTATTCTGTTCCACTGGTCTGTGGCTCTGTTCTTGTGCCAGTACCAAGTTGTCTTGATTACTATGGCTTTGTAGTAGAGCTTGAAGTTGGGGAGCAAGATCCCCCCCCCACTTTATTCTTCCTTCTGAGGATTGCTTTGGCTATTCGGAGTCTTTGATGGTTCCATATGAATTTTTGAACTATTTGTTCCAGTTCATTGAAGAATGCTGTTGGTAATTTGATAGGGATTGCATCGAATCTGTATATAGCTTTGGGCAGGATGGCCATTTTGACGATATTAATTCTTCCTAGCCAGGAGCATAGGATGAGTTTCCATTTGTTAGTGACCTCTTTAATTTCTCTTAAGAGTGTCTTGTAGTTTTCAGGGTATAGGTCTTTCACTTCCTTGGTTAGGTTTATTCCTAGGTATTTTATTCTTTCTGATGCTATTGTGAATGGAATTGTTTTCCTGATTTCTCTTTCTGCTAGTTAGCACATAGGAATGCAACAGATTTCTGTGTATTAATTTTGTATCCTGCAACTTTGCTGAATTCAGATATCAGATTTAGTAGTTATGGAATGGATTCTTTAGGGTTTTCCATTTACAATATCATGTCATCTGCAAACAGGGACAATTTGAATTCTTCTTTACCAATCTGGATGTCTTTTATTTCTTTGTGTTGTCTGATTGCCATGGCTAGGACCTCCAGCACTATGTTGAATAACAGTGGGGAGAGTGGGCATCCTTGTCTTGCTCCTGATCTTAGAGGAAACCTTTCAGCTTCTCACTGTTATGTATGATGTTGGCTGTGGGTTTGTCATATCTGGCCTTTAGTATGTTGAGGTACTTGCCCTCTATGCCCATTTTGTAGAGAGTTTTTATCATGAATGGATGTTGAATTTTGTCAAATGCTTTTTCAGCATCTATGAAAATGATTGTGTGGTTTTTGTCCTTCCTTTTGTAGATGTGGTGGATGATGTTGATGGATTTTTGAGTGTTGTACCATCCTTGCATCCCTGGGATGAATCCCACTTTGTCATGGTGTATGATCCTCTTGATGTATTTCTGAAGTCAGTTTGCTAATATTTTGTTGAGTATTTTTGCATGTACGTTCATCAGGGATATTGGTCTGTAGTTTTCTTTTTTGGTGGGGTCTTTGCCTGGTTTTGGTATTAGGATGATGTTGGCTTCATAGAATGAGTTTGGGAATATTTCCTCCTCTTCTATGTTTTGGAAAACTTTAAGGAGAATGGGTATTATGTCTTCTCTGTATGTCTGATAAAATTCTGAGGTAAATCCATCTGGCCCAGGGGTTTTGTTCTTGGGTAGTTTTTTGATTACCGCTTCAATTTCGTTGCTGATAAGTGGTCTGTTTAGATATTCTGTTTCTTTCTGGGTCAGTCTTGGAAGATTGTATTTTTCTAGGAAGTTGTCCATTTTTCCTAGGTTTTCCAGCTTGTTAGCATATAGGTTTTCATAGTATTCTCTAATAATTCTTTGTATTTCTGTGGGGTCCGTCGTGACTTTTCCTTTCTTGCTTCTGATTCTGTTGATGTGTGTTGACTCTCTTTTTCTCTTAATAAGTCTGGCTAGAGGCTTATCTATTTTGTTTATTTTCTCAAAGAACCAGGTCTTGGTTTCATTGATTTTTTTCTATTGTTTTATTCTTCTCAATTTTATTTATTTCTTCTCTGATCTTTATTATGTCCCTCCGTCTACTGATCTTAGGCCTCATTTGTTCTTCTTTTCCAATTTCGATAATTGTGACATTAGACTATTCATTTGGGATTGTTCTTCCTTCTTTAAATATGCCTGGATGGCTATATACTTTCCTCTTAAGACTGTTTTTGCTGCGTCCCGCAGAAGTTGGGGCTTTGTGTTGTTGTTGTCATTTGTTTCCATATATTGCTGGATCTCCATTTTGATTTGGTCATTGATCCATTGATTATTTAGGAGCATGTTGTTAAGCCTCCATGTGTTTGTGAGCCTTTTTACTTTCTTTGTACAATTTATTTCTAGTTTTATACCTTTGTGGTCTGAAAAGTTGGTTGGTAGGATTTCAATCTTTTGGAATTTACTGAGGCTCTTTTTGTGGCCTAGTATGTGGTCTATTCTGGAGAATGTTCCATGTGCACTTGAGAAGAATGTGTATCCTGTTGCTTTTGGATGTAGAGTTCTATAGATGTCTATTAGGTCCATCTGTTCTAGTGTGTTGTTCAGTGCCTCTGTGTCCTTACTTATTTTCTGTCCGGTGGATCTGTCCTTTGGAGTGAGTGGTGTGTTGAAGTCTCCCAAAATGAATGCATTACTTTCTATTTCCTCCTTTAATTCTGTTAATATTTGTTTCACATATATTGGTGCTCCTGTATTGGGTGCATATATGTTTATAATGGTTATATCCTCTTGTTGGACTGAGCCTTTTATCATTATGTAATGTCCTTCTTTATCTCTTGTTACTTTCTTTATTTTGAAGTCTATTTTGTCTGATACTAGTATTGCAACACCTGCTTTCTTCTCTCTGTTGTTTGCGTGAAATATCTTTCTCCATCCCTTGACTTTTAATCTGTGTGTGTCTTTGGGTTTGAGGTGAGTCTCTTGTAAGCAGCATATAGATGGGTCTTGCTTTTTATCCATTCTACTACTCTGTGTCTTTTGATTGGTGCATTCAGTCCATTTATGTTTAGGGTGATTATTGAAAGATATGTACTTATTGCCATTGCAGGCTTTAGATTTGTGGTTACCAAAGATTCAAGGTTAGCTTGTTTACTACCTTACTGTCTGACCTCACTCGCTTATTGAGCTGTTATAAACACAGTCTTATGATTATTTCTCTCCCTTCTTATTCCTCCTCCTCCATTCTTCATATGTTGGGTGTTTTGTTCTGTGCTCTTTTTAGGAGTGCTTCCGTCTAGAGCAGTCCCTCTAAGATATCCTGTAGTGGTGGTTTGTGGGAGGCAAATTCCCTCAACTTTTGCTTGTCTGGGAATTGTTTAATTCCTCCTTCATATTTAAATGATAATCCTACTGGATACAGCATCCTTGGTTCAAGGCCCTTCTGTTTCATTGCATTAAATATATCATGCCATTCTCTTCTGGCCTGTAAGGTTTCTGTTGAGAAGTCTGATAATAGCCTGATGGGTTTTCCTTTGTATGTGACCTTTTTTCTCTCTCTGGCTGCCTTTAATACTCTGTCCTTGTCCTTGATCTTTGCCATTTTAATTATTATGTGTCTTGGTGTTGTCCTCTTTGGGTCCCATCTCTCCGGAGTTCTGTGTGCCTCCGTAGTCTGAGCAACTATTTCCTCCCCATGTTTGGGGAAGTTCTCAGCAATTATTTCTTCAAAGACACTTTCTATCCCTTTTTCTCTCTCTTCTTCCTCTGGTACCCCTATAATGCAGATATTGTTCCTTTTGGATTGGTCACACAGTTCTCTTAATATTGTTTCATTCCTGGAGATCCTTTTATCTCTCTCTGCATCAGCTTCTGTGTGTTCCTGTTCTCTGGTTTCTGTTCCATGAATGGCCTCTTGCATCTTATCTATTCTGTTTATAAATTCTTTCAGAGTGTGTTTCACTTCTGTAATCTCCTTCCGAATGTCTGTAATCTCCCTCCAGACTTCATCCCTTAGCTCTTGCATATTTCTCTGCAGCTCTGTCAGCATATTTATGATTTTTATTTTGCATTCTTTTTCAGGGAGACTGGTTAGGTCTGCCTCTGCAGATACTTTCTCAGGTGTTGTTTGAAGTACCTTGGACTGGACCCAATTTTTTTGCCTTTTCATGGTGATAGCAGTGGCTGTAGGCAGGTTGCGGGTGTGTCAGCTGGGAGAAGAAAGTCCTTTCCTGATTGCTGTATGCCTTGCCCTTCTCTGCTGCCTGTGACGGTTACCCGCACTCCTGGAGCAGCCACCGGGCTAGTCCCTTAAGCTGCTGTGGGCAGGGTGTCCGTCAGTGCAGCGCAGAGCCCTGCAGGGAGTGGCGGGCACACCAGATGTGCTCTTCCATGCTAGCAGCAACCCTGCCAGGCAGCTCTGTACCAGCAGCAACCTTTGGGTCTGGCCCGGGTGGCTGTGCCTTGGGCTGGGATTCAAGTCGGCTGCTGGGAGTGCACCTGTTCCCTCTGGCTCCACTGCAGGTGCACATGGGCCTCTACCGGGCTCCTCTGGCTCCCCTGCTGCCAGTGCGCATGAGCCACGCCTGGGCTGTATAGTCACACCACTGCGGGCTTGCACAAGCCTCTCCTGGTCTCCTCTGGTGCCATTGGCACATAGCTCTGCTCTCGGTCCCTTCCGGCGCCGCCGTCCCCAGCACGCACTGCCACTCTCCTGCTTACTGGGCCAGTGTGTCAGGGTCCGCACCAGTTGGAGGAACGACTGGCAGGCTGCTTAGTGCTGTCAGGGGCTTCAGAGCTGCACTGCCTCCCTGGGGTTTAGGGCACCTAAGTTTCCCCGAGATTCCTAGCTGCTGGCTATGTGTGCCACGACAACTTCGTCCAGCTATGGGGTCCCTGTCTCTTTAAGACTTGCAGAAAGCACTCACTTTTCTTTTGTCTCAGGGGCGCTGGTTGCGGGGACCTGCACACCGGTTTTGCTTTTCTGTTTCTCTAATATCCAGCACCCCGTGCACCTTGTGTCTGCGTTCTGGTTGCAGATTTCTAGAGCTGGTTGTTTAGCAGCCTGGGCTTTCACTCCCTCCCCGTTCCAACTCCTTTCTTCCTGCCGGGTTTTGGGGTGGGGGAGCATTTGGGTCCCGCCTGGCCACGGCTTGTATCTTACTCCCTTTGTGTGATGCTGAGTTCTCACAGATGTAGATGTATCCTGGCTGTTGTACTGCATCCACTGGTGTCTCTTTTAGGAATAGTTGTATTTATTGTATTTTCATAAATATATATGTTTTGGGGAGGAGATTTCCTCTGAACTACTCACGCCGCCATCTTCCCATGATCCCTCATTCATATTCTTAAAAGGCTTTCTCCCTTTGCTGAAGGCACTGCAGGGGCTCAGCTCGCTCTGGCCGAGAATGGACTCCTAGGGTGATGGTTGTGCAGGCCACTGAGGAGGGATCTGTTTGGGTAGGCCCCCAGCAGGCAGACACTGTCTGCAGGAGAGACCTTCTGGTGGGAAGGTGCGGCACGGGGGCCTTCTGGCCTATTTCATCCTAGTTGTCCCACATTGTAAGAAGAACCATAGCAGTGGTTTCTCAGCTTGTTTTGTCCCTCAACTAAAAAACATTCTTAAAATTAAACCAGGTGATTTTAAAGGTAATAGCATATTCAATTTTCCCTAAGTAAATTCCTTCTAGCCAGAATGCCTGTAAGATGTGAAACCTGAGAAAAGGATGAGCTAACATTTTTATGCTTGTAATTACTGTTGACTTGTTTTTTTGCTTTTAGTATTCTAGGCAGCTCTACTGCTTTGTGTGACTGCTATTCTCAGCCATCTTTTGTGTAGGGTTTTCCTCTTTAAACACTTCTTTTTTTTTCATGTGCACAGTTAAGGAGCTCAGGTATATAATTATTCCTGCAGAAGGATGTGGGGCTGTGTTTGCATGTGTGAAGAGACCAGACCATGCTGGCTGCACATTTGTTTTAATGATGATTGTGGCCGGAGACAAGATCAATAGGTCTGCAGCCTCCGAATCAATAAGAGACATGCCCCAAATGCACAAATTGGCTGTGCTGTTCTGCTGCTCACTCAGCCCATTCAGAAGTGCCTGGAAAGTAGATGATGCCTGGGGCAGGAGGACAGGGCACAGATTGTCAACTGTAGTGACTGTACTGCCCCCAAATCAGGGTGAGTTTTGTGCCTGTTTATTCTCACAGGAGAAGGAGTAAAGTACTGTGTGCAGCAAAGAAAAACAATTGTGTGTGTTCAAGTGCTGATGATAGAAACCCTCTTAAGGAGGGCCTTTTGTTGCTGTTGATTGACCATTTAGATATGAAAAATGTGGCTTGGGGAAAAATACCAAAGAAGAAAGCAGAACAAAGAAAGGGCTGTACTGCGTGGCAAAGACAAGAGAAAAAGAAGAGACATCACTGAAGGGAATGGCAGAGGCTGGGGGACAGAGAGAAAGTGAGGCCAGCAAGATGTTGCAGAGACTGAGGAGAGCCTAACGTTCAGTTATGGGCTGCTGCGGGGTGGGAAGCCCCTCCTCAAGCCTGGAAAATCTGCTGCAAACACAGCCTCGCCTCCGTGGAAGGGGTGGTGTGTGACATGAGGTGATGGGACGTGGAATAGAAGCTCCCACACAGCACTGGAAACACAGACCTGAGTGAGGAAGGGGGAGATCAGAGGCAGTGTGAACTAGAGAGACATCCGCCCGCTGAGGATCCCGAGAGGTCTGAAGGGGCTGTGGAGTTCTCGCTTTACACAGGCTGGTGGCTCAAGCCACTTCCATTCAGTATTACAGAAGAAGGCACAGCCATAATTCTGTAAGGATGAGAAAACTCAGGCTACCTTCATCTCAGGAACAAGTATAATTTAGGTTAATTTATATAAACTTTCTGAGAAAAGAACAATGATCTGTCCTAGGTCCAGAGTAATACAAATTTTTCCTTAGCATAGGTCCACAAGAAAACATAGCAGGCTCAGTGCCACAGTCCTTGGTGACTGAAGGGGAGGAAAAAGTTCTCAGCAGAGTTCCTGGCTGGGTCTGACTATTGGACCCATATGGAGACAGGGTTGTCTTTTTTGTTTTGCTTTGTTTTATAAAAGCAGAAATTATTGAGTTAATAGAAGGAGAGAGTGACACCTTGTCCAGTGGGAAAAGCTGTATCTTTAACAGATGGAACTTGGAAGTTGCAGGTCAAATCTTTGTCAGTAAACAACTACCACCTGTGTTTAGGTGGGAGTGTTGGTTATCCTCTGAGCTGGGTAGTACAGACCTCGCATTTCACACCTTTATCTAGCACCATGCTGTGGGATGAATGCACAGCAAGTATATCCATGTTTGCAATCTCCAGAAGTTTTTTCCAATGTATATATTTTTACTCAAGGAGATCCTTTTGTTTGAATTTTTCTCTCTGCTGAGAATGATTATGAAAACATATGCTCACACACACACACCCGACTCCAGTGGGTTATTGAAGAGAAAGCACACTTCTAACAACTAATGGAAGAGTAAACATTATCTCAAGTATCTAAGAGGTAACAGTGAAAACCCAGAGTCAGAAACTTTCACTAGGTTCACAATACAAGTGGGCATCTCTACAAATATGTATATAAATTCATAGAAGAAAGTTCTAGAAGGACAACTATCTGATATAACTGTGGCTACTATACAGCGAGGGGGTGGTATTGACATGGTGAGGCAACAATTCACATTTTATTCTACATGTTTCTGTGTCATTTTAATATCTGATGCCAAGCAAGGATTCATATATTTATTTAATTTTAAAAATTGTGGAACAGAGTATATATTAGTTTGCTAGGGCTGCTATAACAAAGTATCACAAATGGGGTGGCTTAAACAGTAGACGTTTAATGTCTCACAGTTCTGGAGGCTGGAAGTCCAAGATCAAGGTGTCGGCGGGGTTTGTTCCTGCTGAGGGTTGTGAAGGACAACCTGTTCCATGCTTTTCACTTAGCTTCTCGTGGTCTGCTGGCATTCTGGCATCCATGACTTACGGAAGCATCCCTCTGATCTCTGTCTTCCTCTTTACCTGGCATTCTCCCTGTGCCTGTCTGTGTCTAAGCTTCTCCTTCTTATAAGGACAGCAGTCACATTAGATGCAGAACCCACACTGCTCTTGTGTGATTCTCATCTTAACTAATCACACCTGTAATGCCCCATTTCCAGAGAAGGTCACATTCTGAGGTATGGGGAGGGTGTAGGGATTTCAACATAGGAATTCTGAGGGAAACAATTCAATCCTTAACAGAGCATAAAAACAAAAATGAGTGTCTTATAATTGCTTTTAAGCTAACAGCACTTTTTTCAGGAATTGTGGTCAGCACCCTGATGTGCATAAGTTCCAGCAGGACCATGGACCAGTCACTAACTCTCTGAGCTTCCTTTCTGCATCCATAAAGCAGGACCAAGAGAATTTGCCTTCATCACCCCATGCAGTTGCGGTAAGTGTCAAAAGAAAGAACACACACCAAAGAGCTTTATATCCTGCCCTGGGCTATGTTAAGGTCAGTGGGTGGAGGTTGAAGCAGAGGAGCACTACTGTTCACCTACTGTGACTGAAGATGGCACGTCCAGCCTCAAGAAACACACACCTGGAGCAGTAAGGAGAAGCAGACACGTATCTAGCCCTTGTGACTAGGAGGTGACAGATGTTATATCTAGCTTTCCCTCAAAACTGGAAGAGCCATCAACTTTGAACCTGTTGAAAGAGTTATCAGGCATACTGTTCAGGCTCTTAAACTTTAATTCAGTGCACAGAATGGTCCTTTTCCTTTGCACAGATATGTATTTTCTGAACTTCAAAACATGGTCAGAGTGATGCACAAAAGTCAAGGGGAAATAAATTTGTGGCCTTGGCTTTCAGCAACAGTTCTTAACCTTAATCTGAGTCACAAATTCTTTGCTGAATCTAATTTTTTTTTTAAAGCTGTGGATGCTTAGAAAAAAGCACCTAGATTTGCATATGATTTCAAGAAGTTCATGAACCTTAGATTCAGAATCTCTGATTTGAATAAAAGTTCTTAAAGTAGAAGACAGTTGAATTCTCAAAGAAGGCTTAAGAAAGGGAATATCTTAGAAGAAGCCAGATTCTTTCTGGTTCAATTAAAAAGAATTCGTCTTCATTCTTAGTAAGAGAGGTTGAATTGCAAATGCTTTCCACACATACCATCTTGGCTCTCAGTGTTCTGGGAGTGCTGATTTTTGAGACCTTGGACTGAGGTATTTCCAGGGCCACCCTGACAGATGACTGTCTGTTAATTCCCAGTGACGGGTGCTGATGGCTGAAACAGTGACAATGACACTTGAGCCTTTGCCTCAGGGAAGAGGTGCTCAGCAGTGCACAAGCAGCCTTTTTGAGTTTCTGAAGTTTGGGTCCTGCAGGTCCAGAAGAGTATCTGATGATGTAAGGGCACAGCTTCCTGACAAGGGAGCCTGGAGCACCTGGTGCACAGAGCTGCACCACTGGGGAGGGAGAGGAGCTCTTAGGAGGTGGGGGATCCCTGAGTGTGGAGACTCAGGCCCTTGCTTCTCTCCCAACCCAGGTGGGCAAACAGAACATCCCAATGGGTTGAGGGAGCTGCTGGCAGGCCAGGCATGAGGCCTCCTTCCCGTGTGTGTCTAAGAGATGGGCCTGAGCTCTCTTGTGTTATAATGTGATGCAGGAGAGGTGGGGTGTTCGCAAGGCATCAAAGAATAGCCCAGGGGTGGTAGAGCATCTTAGCAGATCCACAGCATGTCCCACCCCTCAGGGAAGCCCAGAAGGATCCAATGATTCCTGAGAGCCTGTGAGGATACAGCAGTGATGAGGGTAGGCTGGACCTAGAAGGGCCTTGGGCTGGGAATGTGGGAGAACTCTGCCCAACACAGATGACTGAGGGCCAAAGGTCAGAGGGAAACTTGGTGACTCCAAGGGCAGATGGTAGGCTGAGTCCAGTGGGACCTTGGTGGTTGGTATACACACCTTTTCCTTCTCAACTGCCATCTCTCAGCTTAGATGCAAGCCCATATGTACTGAATGAGATGAATGAGAGCTCCAAGAAGAAACAGAAATTAGGTCATATATATATATATATATATATATATATATATATGTATATATACACATGTATATAATATATATACACACATGTATATAATACACACACACACACATATATAGATATATAAGTTTCATTTCTTGCATTTGTTGGTATATTTAGGATATGCTACCCGAAAATATGGCATCTAGGCATTTTAAATATCTTAAGCTGAAGGAATGTTTTAAAAATGGCAGAAGCAGGGAAGTCTCTCTGACCTCCAACACCTTGCCTTTCTTCCCTGAAACAGGTCATAAAACTTCCAAGTGAAAGGGACCCTCCTTGTGCCTGGAGGAGGGAAGACATTCTTATGACAAGAGATGGGGAATTTGGGGCCAAAAAAATCTGTACAAGCCAGCCTTGTTAAATTAACCCTTATTTTCCTAGTTGCTTCTTCACCATTTACTGCTTCTAGCCTAAATCCATTTGTCTCGTCAGTTCTTCACAAATTTATTGTTTCTTTTTCTACAAAATATACAAGCTTCATGCTCAGGTCTTCATTCTCTTGTGAAAGCTCCCATGTATATGTAAAAATTCAATAAATGTGTATGCTTTTTTCCTGTCAATCTGTCTTTGTCAGAGAACATATGGTGCCTGGGAGGAGAGAGAGAACCTGGGCTCCTCTGTTCTTTTCCAGTAGATAAGGATCTAGAGTGTTCTATCTGAAAAAGGAGGGAAAAGACAGGATCTGAGAGGTGAAATCACCAATCACATCCTACAGCATCGGGGAGGGAAGGGGGCTTGCCTGGTGTTCAGCCACCACAGTCCTTAGAATACTCCATTCCTTGAGCACCAAACAAATGGAGCATCTCTGTTTAATAGCAGAGGTTGGAAATACTTCATCAACTTTGATGCCCATGGAAAAGCAAGCAGTGGAAGAGAGAGAGGGCCATGCTCAGAACAGTAGGCTGAAGCAGAGAAGGGGGCCCTGTAGTCCAAAAGGAATAAAAGAAGAGAAAGGAAGATACAGAGAAACAGTGGGGGTGGGGAAGGATGGGAGGAGAGGGTGACCAAAAGGACCAGGAAGGACCTTGGTCCATTGTGGTAGCCAGGCTCTAAGGCTGGCCCCTCCAGGGGTTAATTTTATGTGTCAACTTGGCTAGGTCATGGTATCCAGATATTTGCTTGAACATTATTCCAGATGTTGTTACAAAGGTGGTTTTGGATGAGATTAACATTTAAATCAGCAGACTTTGAGTAAAGCAGATTGTTCTCCATAGTGTGGGCGGGCTTCATCTAATCAATTGAAGGCCTTAATAGAAAAAGACTGATCTTCTCCAAGCAAGGAGCAATCCAACCAGGAGACTGCATTCAGGCTCTACTGCAATTCCTCCTGGGTCTCCAGCCTGCCAGCCTACTTAACATATTTTGGACTCCACAGTCCCATGAACTAATTCTCTCTCTCTCTCTCTCTCTCTCTCTCTCTCTCTCTCTCTCTCTCTCTCTCTCTCTCTCTCTCTCTCTCTCTCTCTCAAGTTATAAATATATCTGTTCCCTGGAGAACCCTGACTAATAAAGCACCCAATAATACATCCTTTCCCTGTATACCCATGTCACATCTCATGTCAAAAAGTAGGGCTTATTTCTCCTCCTCTTGAATCTGGGCTGGCTCTGTGATTGCTTCAACAAATGAAATGTGGCAGATAAGAAATTCTGTGAGACTTCTGTGTAAGAAACATGGAACTTGCACTTCCTTCCCCTTGGAAGTTTTGCACTTGGAATGCTTCCACTTTGAGCCCAGCTACCATGCTTTGAAAGACTCTAGTCACATAGACTGTGTATGAGAAAACCTAGGTGCTCTGATCAACAGCCCCCCATTGAGGATTCAGCATCATTCTTGGATTTTCCAAAACCAGATGAGCTCTCAGATGACCGTGACTGTGAATGACATCACATGGAGCAGAAGAACCTCCTGATGAGCTCAGTCAATCCAAGGCAGCATGAGAAATAATAAAATTGATGTTATTTTAAGCCACTAAGGTTTGGGCTGGTTTGTTATACAGCAATAGATAAGCTATCTTAAAATGTAGCCTAAAGTAGATACTTTGTCTACTAATAGCTCAGTTTTTCAGGATGGCTTTATCTATGGCTCGTAAGCACCCATTAGAGCTCCCAGAGAAAGGTCACCACATTTCCAAGCCCACATCTCTCTTGCCTGTGTCTTCAAGCAGTTACAGCTATGGCCTAGCTGTGAAAAATCACACCTGAACCTGAATCACTTTACTGCACTTCAACTTACCAGCTAACAATTACTACTTCACCTGTATTTTCTAATAGCCAATGATTTGTTCATTAGCAAATTTAAAACATGACCCCACCTCTTTTAAAATGTAGAACAGAGTGGTAGTGTTGTTGGGGCAGAGAAAGAAACTTTGCTAGGAAATCATCTGAATTAACTCCACCATCATTTTCTTGGGAGGAATCTGGCCTTAATAGCTTCCTTCAGCATCCTAGCACACTGCAGTGCCCTAGCACACTGCAGTGCCCTAGGCCCTTGTCAAAACCACAGCGGAACTGGCCAGACTGCTCATGAACTTCATTTTATGACCTGCCACAGCTATGTCCTCCATCTCTCAAGAAGGAGGTTCCTTCCAGTCCTATTAGAAGTTTAATGTTAGGACTGGGCAATGATGTTAGGATCTTTACAATATGAATTTAATTTAAAAGAATATAAGAAACTCATAGAATCTCACTGTAACAAGGTCTAAAGTTTATACCTTACATTCAGGTGTGAGGAAAAAAAATGTAATTTCTCTCTTCCCTAAAAGTAATCTGGCGTTCCTGAGGGCTGCCTTACTGATTCGCTGGAGAGAGAGTCAGAGGGAGGGCCCAGTAGGAAGTCTGAACTCGCCACAGATCATGGCAATGGTCTCCTCCAGTTTAAGCTGTCTTTCTTATGCTCTTAGATAATTCACCTTTTCCCTCCTCCTGCTTTCCTTGGGAGAGTGGGGGAGTATTGCATGGCTTGCATCCACATGGGGGGCTTCAGACTTTCCTTGTTCTTCAGGGGACTGAGGGCTCTTGTCCAGTCTCTAGACTGATGGTCACAAGGGTGTGCCTGATTCCAGCCATTTTCCCTGGTCATAAATGCTCCCAGCTGCTCCCTGGGACGTCCCCACTTCCGTGCTCCCGCGTACCACAGCACATAGGACATTCTGCCCCCAGCAGGCCCTCTGAAGGAACTACCCCAGCCCACCTGGAGCAGCCTTGCTGGCAGGACTGTAGTACTGCACCCTGCCATGTTGGCAGTGTCTGGGTCTGGTCTTCTCCTAGAGACTTAGCACCCCTGTCCCCTCTCCCAGAGGAGAGTGCCACTAACCCTCACCCTTGGTGACCTCAGATTCCCTTTCATCTGGGTGTTCTTACTGTAGACCCATTCATAAGGGGCACTGGGAAATATACATGCTGAACTCCCCGACTTCTCTGCCTCTCAACTGACCAGGGCTGGGAAGAGTATGTTTTCTACTATCTCTGTCAGAACTGGGTTCTTTTTATGCTATAGAACTGGAGTCAGCAAGCTTTTTCTGTAAAGGGCCAGATAGTAAATATTTTAGGCTTCATGGGCCATATGTTCTCTGTCACACCTTCTCAACTCCACTGTTACAGTGTGAAAACAGCCATAGACAGGATATAAATGAATGAGTGTGACTGTGTTCCCAAAAAGCTTTGTTTGCTAAAATGGAAAGTAGGCTGAATTTGGTCAGTGGGCCAAAGATTGCCAGCCCTGTGATGGAAGAGATGAGTTGAGCTGAGTCTTCCAGGCATAGACCTTGGCAATGAAGTGTGGTGGGTTAGGGTTAGCCACAAGCATTTTTGTTCTTTATACCTTCTTGCCATCAAACGGTAGCTCTATGAATCTTCACTTTAAAAGCTTATAACTGCTCTGACCAATAAAATAGAGTGTAAGTGGCCACATGCCCATTTCTGGCAGTCTGTGAGAAACTGGCAGACCCCTCTTTCTGTGTCTTAGAACACTCACTCTTGGAACCCTGAACTGCTGTGTAAAAGTCCAGTTACCCTGGAAAGACTACATGGAGAGGCTCTGAGATTACGTGGAGAGAAGCAGGGGTGCAGTGGAACCCAGCCCTCCAGCCATCCCCACTGAGACACCAGGCAGTGGGTGAACTGCCATGGATCCTTTAGGAAAGCCCCGCTGCCACTGAATTCCACTGACTGCCCACAGCCCAAGCCACAGGAGGCAGAAGAATTGCTCCTCTAAGCCCTACCCAAATTCGTGACCCACAGGAATGATTCTTCTTTGAAGTTACTGAATTTAGGTGGATTCTCCAAACAGATTATAGATGAAAAGTCACTGGCTTAATTCAAAAATATTTTTCTTGTTCCACTTAAAATCTGAGTCACTGAATCTCATTGCTTCCCCCTGTTGGTAAACACGAGGTAAAGCTTCAAGCAACTGACCTCTTGTCTTACAAATTAGAGGGTGAAAAGATTGTTTATTTCTATCACAAAATTTCAGTCAAAAAATTCTGGAAAGAAACACAAGCAAATCAGAAGAAAAAATAATTGGTTTGGGAACCGAGAGGACTTTAGCACTGTGTTTGTCAAGGGTTACATTTTTACTGCCAGGTAGGGGCTTATGCCTTCCTTGGCCTAGTTATGCAATTCCATGGGGTGACACACAGGACAGGATGTGTCTATTCAAGCATCACAGGAATAAAAGGATTAACAAATATGAGGCCTTTTTCCCTTCTTTCTGCTTTTTGAGAAGGCAGGGTTCTTGCTTTGTGGGTATGTCGGCACCTGGACTCTTTAGTACAGAATCTGGATAATGGACAGATTTACTCAAGAAAAATAATTGGAATAAGATACTAGACTACACTTCCCAGAGTGTTTTTGTGGGGAGCATAAATGGAGGCCCTGGGCTGGGGGTGGGGGTGGAGAGAGAACAGAGAGCCATGTGGAGGTAAGGGGGAAACGGGGGTGGGAGAGAAAGGAACAGATTGAGAGCCACTTTTCCACCTCTGTAAGTGGGAGAGACCGCTGGGTGCGTGTGGGAGTGGGGCGTGGGTTTATGGAGTGGCAGCTGCTGCCTGTGCAGAAAATAGTGACAGAGAGCAAAAGAGGATTGTTAAAGAGGTTCTGTTGGACATTAAGGACGCTATCTCCACCTCCATCTCTTGTTTTTCTCTGAAAGACTAAATAACATTGAAATAGTCTGATTATCATATGTGCCTATTATAAACTGAGAAGTTTTCTTTTTTTCAAAAGCATTCCTTAGAGGAAGATCATAGCCTATCATCCCTAGAGTTTCTCATATTTGGGGCTCTTCATTTGCCTTATTTTGAATGGCTAAGTGTCATTTGGGGAAGAGACATTGGCCTAAAAGACCTCCATGAATGGTACTTTTGAGTGATTCTAGAAATCACTTGGTGGAGTCTAAGAAAAAGCAAAAATATGTCATATAATTTAGTTGTTTATTTCTGTAGTATCAGCTCTAAACTGCAGTTGGTAAGACTATAGAACATCTTTTATAGATCTTTAGAAGTCACTTATAAATCTTTAAATCTTTATAGGTCTTTGAAAGCAACACAGTACATGTTTATGTTATGGAGATTAAGCATAAATACCAATAAGATGAATAAAAATAAAAACAAGAGATCTAATATTACACAAATGGGTACTTGCTCCTTGAGGTAGCATGGCCAATGATAGCATCATACACGGAATGAAAAAGCACTGGTTCTTTAACAACTTAGATGGAAATAAATCCTGTATCAAAGTATTTATATTTAGGGGGCATTCAAAAAATGACACTAGTCATTTTTTAGTGATTTTCTTATGAGGAAAATGGGGAATTTCTTTATATCTAGGGTTGTTTTACTTGGGACATACAGACAAATGTCTATTTCTTTTGTGCTTTTCTGCTGTTTCTTTTCATTGACAGTGTACATATACTGAGCCACACTATGTCCAAGTTCTATTCAGGTTTCACAATATATTATTGAAGGCCTACTGAAATAATACAAGTAAAAATAACCCTTTTGTCTCAATTTATGTTTCAGACAGATTATGGCATTTAGAGTCTTTGTTATCCCCCAGAGCTTGTTTTTGTATTTTTTGATACGTCTAGACAATTTCAGAGAAAACTCAAGGTGAAATCTGAGTTGATAATCACATATAAATGTGCTTCTTGAGTTGGCACACAATTTTGTAATATTCTTTTAACTCTTTAAAGGAGAAAGTGGAAAAGGTAAAGAAGATTAAAGAAAAAAAGTTTCTTAAGTTCTCATGTTGATTTGGCACAAGAGAAGTCATGGTTAGAGGTTATCAGTTTACTAGCACTCTAGCCTTGCTCTGGAGAAGTCACGATTCACATAGTGCAGGTCACAGCTACACACACACTTGCTTTGTTTGGCTTGCACGATTTTTTTTAACTTTTAATTAGTTCTCTTTAGATGGGGTTCGCCATGATCACCGTTACTCCCTTACGCCCTTACGCCCTGCTTGCTTGATCATTTACATTATCTTGCACATTCCTGTGGACCCTGTTTTTTCAATCCTTGGTGAGAGTTTACAGAAACTAGTTCCATAAGCTGACCCTAAAACCCACAGAGTGACTTGGCTGTGCGTCAATTGCCTTATCATTTCCAGATTTACGACCCAGTGGCCTCAGAAGTGCAGCGGAGCTTGGTTGGTTCTTCCGTGGCTTTCTTACTGTTACAGTTTAAGTTTGCTCACGACCTCAGACCTAAAAATAATATCACAGAACCCTAGTTACCACTGGTGGTATCGAATTATTCTATGCAAACAAGACTTTATTGTTACAGGGGTATGATTTATAAGTTCTCATGCATCAGAACTGAACTCCCTGAAAGAGAAGTCTACTTCAGCAGTGAACAAAACCTGACTCAGACATTTCAAACATTTCTTGAAAGCCTACTAAGAATCTATGGCATTTTTTATCTTTCAGCATTCATTGTGTATTTCTTTTTCTCATTTGGCAGACAAGACAAATAGATTACAACGAGAAGACTTTATTCTAAAAAGACCATGTCAGTCACATTAGCATTTACCTGAAATGATATTCCTCTGTGTCAGAATCCTTTAGTAGGTCTCCTTCCATTTTTCTAGAAAAATATCTGGGTAACTCTAGTATGTGTTTAAAAATAAAAGCCAGCTGCTCCTCACACGTTCACAGCTCTGCTCCACCCCCTTCTTTGCAGGGCGTACAGGAAGTCAAATTTTCAGTTTTATTTTTCTTTTTAAAAAAATCTTCTACTGCAAGGCTGTTTTCTGGAAGTGGGCATTTTTGTGCCCTGCCTCCCTAAATAAAAAAGATATTTATCCACTTAGCACATTGTCTATTTCAGCACTTTTTTTGGATCAGAGGAACTAGAGAACACATATGTTTTGGAAGACTCATGTGCTATTTTACTAATTAATAAAACTGTACTTTATTCTTATCAACTTTTCTTATCTACTTTTTTTAGGGGAAAAGATATCTAAGATATTAGATGTGGCAGTTTGATTGCAAAATTGGCTCCACTCCCTACCCCTCATAGTCAAGCTCTCTGCAAAGTGACTTTTCACCTCCTTCTGTCAGGAAGTAGATTCTGCCTCACCACTCTTGAACCTGAGCTGGTCTTAGGACTCTCTTTGGCCACTGTGGTGAAGTGGTGGTGTACCAGTTCCAAGCCTAGTCCTCAAGAGGCCTTGTGCTTTCATTCTCTCAGAACCTTGCCGCTGCCATAAAAACAAGGCTGGGCTAGCTTACTAGCATGTGAGGGAATGCGTGGAGTGAACCACGTCACCCCCGCTGAGGCTATTCCAGATGGGGCAGCCCCCCGCCAACCCTGGGAGACACCAGCCAGACCCAGCCCACCCCAGGAGAACTGCTCAAGCCAACCCCAGATTCATGAAAAATAATGAAGAGTTCTTAGGCTGCTCTATTTTGAGGTAGTTTGTTATGTAGCAATAACTACTTGATGTATTTCCTCATAAAATTGGCATTGTAGCATGTGTGCACATGCATCACAGAAAGCATGAACATAGATATACAAGGTACTACACTGTAGTTTGGAATTTGGTGTCAGATTCTCCACGTTCAGATCCCAGCTTTGTCACTCACAAAATGTGTGACAAGTTAATCCCTCTGAATTTGAGTCTCCTCATGGAAATGAAGGAAAATTAGTCCATTGAAGGGCTATTGTAAGGATTAGAGATGACTGACATAAAGTGCCTGGAAAATAGGTGCTCAGTAGATGAGTTACCAGTACATTTATGTATATGTATGTGTTTGACATTATGTAACTTGTTAACTAATAAGTTTCATCTTCCTGGAGCCTATAGGTTACAAGTTATAAATGGATAACCATAAGGATAGTCTATGTACTGGCCCTCACAAGGAGGGCTGCCTAAACCCCAGCCCCTAAGTGATTTTCTTCTCCTCACAATATCTCAGGGTGGTCCTCCTTGGAGACCTAGAAATTGGCCCAGATCTTCACTCTGCAACCCATGGCCTTCATTTCTGCTGGCCTTAGGCCAGGGTGCATGTGACCGCACTGACTTGACCTGCCTCCCTGCTTGCTGCTGTTGTTTGATTGCTCCTCCGCTTCATGACTGCTGACATGTTGGCAGTATTACTATGACTTGGTTTCTCCAGCCATTAGCTCCTGTTTCTCTCTGTATCAGTACTCTCATCAGGTTCTCATGTCAAAGACTGGATAGATACTCACCAAACCCCTTTCTCTCTCTGGGTCCATGACTAAACTACATTCCCCAGCCCCTCATACCTGGTGGGGCCATGTGACTAATTCTTGTATAGCTTCCAGAATGAAACTATGGAAAGCCAGTGCACCTTCTCCATGCTCTCTTTGTACTCCATGGTTGGATGGATAGGACAGATAGATGAGAGGACAGTGATAGTACAGGGGGTGACAAAAGTACCAGATGAAAAGATCCTGGATCCTTATATCACCACCTGGAAGAGAGCCACTTAAGAGAATCATCTGACCAGGAACATCTGCATTGGATTTGGGATGAGTTCAAATTAATGTCAAGTACTTGAGATTTGAGAGGTGGTTTGTTACCACAGCATAGCCTAACATATCCTGGCTAATACAACTCCCAAATTTTGTAGCCTTATTTGGTTTTTAAAATGCTCCAAGCCTAACAGCTATAATTTGTTCCTTTGCTTCTCACAGATCCTTTGCATCTTTAAACAAGGGCAAGTTCCCTAGAATTTGAGTGGAAAGAAAATGTAAACTAACTCAACAAGTAATTATTGAATGCCTATCATTTGCTAGATACTGGGCTAGGCACTGAGGTTAGACAGATTAAACCCCTCACAACTGACCTCACTGTAGATACAAAACATCAATGTCACAGTATTTTTGTTGTTGTTCATTCTCTTGCACAGTTGCCATGAAAGATGGTCACAAGATTGTGAATCTGTGGGTTTCACCCTAACATTGTGTGCAAAGCAGAATGTACCTGGTTGTTTTGAATAGTAAAATAAGTAATTGGTAAAATGATACTTAGCTTTACTTTCCACTGAAAAGGATAAACACTTGGATAGAGAGATCAACAGAAGAAAGATGAAGTGGATATAAAAAAAACAAACAGAAGAAATCTCAGCAGTGATGCTTAACTTCAGCCATAAGAAATTTTCATTCCCGATTCAGCCTCACATATTGAGACATTTTTCCTTCCAGTGCTTTTTGGTTTTTGAGTTGCTACTTTCATGTTGCTGAATAATTAAAAAGTCACATTTGGGATGTTTTCAAGGATCTCTGAGTGTAGTTGGATGGTGTTTGGGGCCAGGCAGGAAGGTGGCTCAGCAGAACTTCAGATTGTATCTGCCTATTGTAAACTGTTACAAGGAGTCTTTTGAAAGCAGAGGTGTCTGCTGAGCCCACAGTCACAGGAGCTGCACCAGCCAGATGCTGTGACTGCCTCAGTGCTGGAACCCACCTCTCATTCCACTCACCATATGTAGGATAACACTCAGGAGAAGGACATTTGCCAGCGAGTCCTCGTCTGCTTCCCAGCAACCCGGTGTCTGACGGTGAGTGAGATCAGCTCGCTGGGATACTAAATGCATTGGATGGAGATGATTAACTCTTGTCTGTGTAAGTAAATCATTGTTTCCCCTTCTTGTCCCTCAGCTTTTATCAGGCTCACATGGGCCTTCCACAGAGCACGTACACGGGACCATGCACATGCCCCCTGTTAATGCTTTCAAATCCCATCTGCCAAAAGGAAATCTACTTTACAGATTGTAGATGGGATTTAAAAATAAAACTGTTCTTCCCTGAAGAGTAATGAGATTCTACTAACTCTTTGATTTACAGACTACATGTGACAAATGTGGTTAATCTAGTATCAGTAATACTACAAGCTACAATAAAATTCTATTTTTAAAATAATGTCAGTTGAGAACCTTTCTTCCATGTAAGCAATTCAGAATCCTCTTCCTGTTTTCTGATTATGCTGCATTTAGCACAAACTAGTTCACTAATGAATTGGAAGCATTGCATTTTCCTTTCTTGGTGTTAAATTAAAAAAACAAAACCAAAAAAATTGAGAAGCCTGGCCAAATAAGGCAAGATTAACTTTATTTTTACAATTCTTTGACTATCCAGTTCAGGAACCTAGTAGGGAGCACAGAGCTGGCGACTTGACAAAAATCTGTTAAACCAAATCTTTCAATGTTTGTTCAATTGAAATGTCTGTTTTATCTTTAACCTGACTTTTATCTGTTTGGAATGTTCCTCTGGCAATAGTACTATATTCTGACATATAGTTCTTGAAGTACTAAATTACATTGCTGTTGGGTTTTAGACTTTGAATATGCCCCTGGGACATTTCAAATGGTTAATGGAACTCCTGGTCACTAAAAATTTTGAACTATGTGGAAGAAAAATTGTCTTTCTAATTTCTGTTCAACTGTAATATTTTTTAATCAGTGCTGAGGTCATAAATTCAACAGAAGTAAACAAATCACTCCATTGATATTTTTTTATGTTACTGCCTTTGTTTTTCTTACAATCATTCTGAAATTCTGTGATAAAGAAGAAAGAAAACTCAGAAAGCTGTGCCTTTTGAGTTAAAATTTTGATAAAAACATATGAAAAGAAAGAAAAAAGAGAAAATAGGACATGAAGAAAGGAGGAAGGGAGTTCAAAGATGCTTTGACATAGACATTGCAAAGATTTTGACTTGGAACCTTTTACCATGCACTGCAGGGTCCAGACCTTCTGGGCACATTCGTTGAATTCACTGAGGACTTTGACGTGTTTGTTCAGAAACCCAGTGCTGGTTCTATCCATTGCTAAAACTCAGAAACAGGTGAGGGGGAAAACAGAATTTGTGGGGAGGGGAGGTTTGAAGAGTGTTTAGGAAGAATTTATCCTAAGGAAAGATGAATACTTAAAGAGACCTTTAATTAGCCATTGGAATGGGGTGCTGCTATGGTCTGAATATTTGTGTCTCCCCAGATTCACATGTTGGTATTGTAACCCCAAGAGAATGGTTTGGAGGAGGGGCCTGTGGGAGGTGATTTGGGGAGCCCTCATGATTGGGATTCATGCTCTTAGAGAAGAGGCCCCACAGAGTTCCCTAGTCCTTCCATGTAAGGACAGTGAAAAATATGCCATCTATGAGCCAGATAGAGGGCCTCCCCAGAACCCCAGTATCTCCACAACTGTGAAAAGTAAATGTACGTGGTTTATAAGTCACCTAGTTTCTGGTATTTTTGTTACATCAGCCTGACAGACTAAGACAGATAGGACTTGCAGTACAAGATAATAACTGTGGCTTGAATCCATAACCCCCCTCACCTTCAGATCCATATCCAAGTCTAGGAGAGAAAAGCTGTAGGGAACACATGGAGTTTCTTCTCTCAAGTACAAAGGGTGGTTGGACACAGGCTGCACCACTCTAGGACACCCTAACAAGGAGAGGTTCCCAGTTTCCCCACATTCCTGTAAGTCATGGGGTGACCTTGGCACTTGACCACTGTAAGGGTGGACACCTGTGCCCAGCAAAGCAGCCCAAGCAGTAGCCTGTCAGCCGGTGGGACAGTGGAGTGATGAGGTAAGTGTCGTGGCCACAGGCAGAAGGATGGCCGCTCCCATGGGGTGGGAGCAGTGGCGTGGTCCGTCACAGTCCATGGCCACCAGTCCCATGGTGCACATGGGGAATATCTCCTAGGGATGTCCAGTTGTAGGGAGGAGCAGGGTGGCTTCTCAAGGGACTAGAGGTACCCCATGAGCATGTGGGGACATGTAAGTACAGATATAACTATGGCCCCCCTGGACATACTTGTAATAGAGAAGAAGGGATCATGAAATAGGTCAACGAAAATTTTGTTTATAAAATGAGGAAAATTAATGTAAAGAATTGAAAAACACACACATTAGGCACTCACATGTGCCAATACCCCTGCTGGGTACCTTGCAGGGCGGCCTCATCAGACTCAGCCAGCTCTGTGAAGGGGCACCACTTGTCCCATTGTGCACAGGATGAAACAAGAGCTCAAAGTATTCAATGATAATGTTTCCAAAATCACAAAGCAACTCATAGTGTAAACTTGAACTTCAATTTGTCTTTCTCACTCAAAGCTTTTGTTCTTGTCATGTTTTCTAACAGAAAACCATAGGGAAAAAAGGCAAAATAATAGCAGTTGATAAATCTAGATGAAGGGTATGCAGGAGTTCATTGTATAATTCTTACAATTTTTTAGTATAATTTTTTTCTTAAATAAAAAGGAAAAAAATCATGCACAATCAAAATGTGGAAGGTGAAGGGAGTCTAATTTATGATCTTCAGGGCTCCCTAAGGGGTCGTCTGCTCTTGGAACCCCTCTCTAGGAATCAGTTGCTGTTGCCCTTCCCATGGCAGGATTCTCACAATTACCTGCAATAGGCAGCATTCTAAGTGGTCCCTGTATTAGTACTTCCTTCAGCTGCTGTAATTAAGTGTCACAAATTGGGTGGCTTAAAACAGCAGAAATGGGGGGCAGAGCCAGGATGGCGGCGTGAGTAGAGCAGTGGAAATCTCCTCCCAAAAACACATAGAGCTATGAAAATATAACAAAGAAAAATCTTCCTAAAATAGAGACCACAGGACACAGGACAACATCCAGACCACATCCACACCTGCAAGAACCCAGAGCCTTGCGAAGGGGGTAAGATACAAGCCCCTGCACGGCGGGACCCGAGCGCCCTTCCCCCCGGCTCCCAGCGGGTGGAGAGAAACCGGAGCGGTTTTTTTTTTTTTTTTGGCGAGCGCTTTTTGGAAGCCTTAGAGGGACGGGCCCCCATTGCTGGGGAGGCAGGGTGGTGGGACTGGTGAGCAGGTGCCTGGGAACGGCGCCGGAGGACAAAGAATATCCCGCGTTTCTCCCTGCGAGACCGGCGGGCGGGTGCCTGAGACCGGTGCCTGAGGACGGAAGAGGTCGTGCGTTTTTCCCCCTTTTTTTTTTCTCTTTTTGGCGAGCGCTTTTTGGAAGCCTTGAAGGGACGGGGTCCCCAGTGCTAGGGAGGCAGGGTGGCGGGACTGGTGAGCGGGTGCCTGGGACCGGCGCCTGAGGACAAAGAATATCCCACGTTTTTCCCTGCGGGACCGGTGGGCGGGTGCCTGAGACTGGCACTTGAGGACAAAGGAAATCGCGCGTCTTTCCCCCCTTTTTTTTTCTCTTTTCTGCGAGTGCTTTTTGGAAGCCTAAAAGGGACAGGGACCCCGGTGCTAGGGAGGCAGGGCGGTGGGACTGGTGAGCGGGTGCCTGGGACCGGCACCTGAGGACAAAGAATATCCCGCGTTTTTCCCTGTGGGACCGGTGGGTGGGTGCCTGAGACCGGCACCTGAGGACGGAAGAAATCGCGCGTTTTTCCACTTTTTTTTTCTCTCTTTTTGGTGAGTGCTTTTTGGAAGCCTTGAAGAAACAGGGACCCCGGTGCTAGGGAGGCAGGGCGGTGGGACTGGTGAGCGGGTGCCTGGGACCAGTGCCTGAGGACAAAGAATATCGAGCGTTCCTTCCCTGCGGGACCGGTGGGTGGGTGCTTTTTGGAAGCCTTGAAAGGACAGGGACCCTGGTGCTAGGGAGACAGGGCAGCAGGACCAGTGAGCGGGTGCCTGGGACTGGCACCTGAGGACAAAAAAAAAAAAAAAATCGCTTGTTTTTTCCTTTTTTTTTCCTTTTTTTTTTCTTTCTTTCTGTTCCCTCTCTCATTGTTGCTGTTGTTTTGGTTTGGAGAGTGCTTTTTGGAAGTCTTAAAGGGGCAGGACAGGTCACTTAGACCAGAGGCAGGGAATCTGGGGATCTCTGGGCACTCTAACCCCCTGGGCAGCAGGGAGCACAGAGGCCCCTTACGGAGATAAATAGCCTCCTGGCCGCTCCCCCTCCAACGGGGCTCCACCATTTTGGAGGAACAGCCCCAGCCAGGCCAAGCCCACAGCAACAGCGGAGATAAACCCCAAAGCAACTGGGCAGGAAGCAGAAGCCCTGTCTGCGCACAGCTGCCCAGAACAAGCAACTAGAGGTCGCTATTCTCCCAGGAAAAGGCTACAAACCAACAAGAAGGGAAGCTCTTCCAGCGGTCACTTGTACCAGCTCTGCAAACTATCTCTATCACCATGAAAAGGCAAAACTACAGGCAGACAAAGATCACAGAGACAACACCTGAGAAGGAGACGGACCTAACTAGTCCTCCTGAAAAAGAATTCAAAATAAAAATCATGAACATGCTGACAGAGATGAGAGAAAAATGCAAGAGCAATGGGATGAGATGCAGAGAAAAATGCAAGAGCAGTGGGATGAAGTCCGGAAGGAGATCACAGATGTCAGGAAAGAGATCACAGAAGTGAAACAATCCCTGGAAGGATTTATAGGCAGAATGGATAAGATGCAAGAGGCCATTGAAGGAATAGAAGCCAGAGAACAGGAATGTATAGAAGCTGACATAGAGAGAGATAAAAGGATCTCCAGGAATGAAACAACACTAAGAGAAATATGTGACCAATACAAAAGGAATAACATTCGTATTATAGGGATACCAGAAGAGAAAGAAAGAGGAAAAGGGATAGAAAGTGTCTTTGAAGAAATAATTGCTGAAAACTTCCCCAAACTGGGGGAGGAAATAATCGAACAGACCATGGAATTACACAGAACCCCCAACAGAAAGGATCCAAGGAGGACAACACCAAGACACATAGTAATTAAAATGGCAAGGATCAAGGACAAGGAAAGAGTTTTAAAGGCAGCTAGAGAGAAAAAGGTCACCTATAAAGGAAAACCAATCAGGCTAACATCACACTTCTCAATAGAAACCCTACAGGCCAGAAGAGAATGGCATGATATACTTAATGCAATGAAACAGAAGGGCCTTGAACCAAGGATACTATATCCAGCACGACTATCATTTAAATATGATGGTGGGATCAAACAATTCCCAGACAAGCAAAAGCTGAGAGAATTTGCTTCCCACAAACCACCTCTACAGGGCATCCTACAGGGACTGCTCTAGATGGGAGCACCCCTAAAAAGAGCACAGAACAAAACACACAACATATGAAGAATGGAGGAGGAGGAATAAGAAGGGAGAGAAGAAAAGAATCTCCAGACAGTGTATATAACAGCTCAATAAGCGAGCTAAGTTAGGCAGTAAGATACTAAAGAAGCTAACCTTGAACCTTTGGTAACCACGAATCTAAAGCCTGAAATGGCAATAAGTACATATCTCTCAATAGTCACCCTAAATGTAAATGGACTTAATGCACCAATCAAAAGACATAGAGTAATAGAATGGATAAAAAAGCAAGACCCATCTATATGCTGCTTACAAGAAACTCACCTTAAACCCAAAGATAAGCATAGACTTAAAGTCAAGGGATGGAAAAACATATTTCAGGCAAACAACAGTGAGAAGAAAGCAGGGGTTGCAGTACTAATATCAGACAAAATAGACTTCAAAACAAAGAAAGTAACAAGAGATAAAGAAGGCCACTACATAATGATAAAGGGCTCAGTCCAACAAGAGGATATAACCATTCTAAATATATATGCACCCAATACAGGAGCACCAGCATATGTGAAGCAAATACTAACAGAACTAAAGAGGGAAATAGACTGCAATGCATTCATTGTAGGAGACTTCAACACACCACTCACCCCAAAGGATAGATCCACCGAGCAGAAAATAAGTAAAGACACACAGGCACTGAACAACACACTAGAACAGATGGACCTAATAGACATCTATAGAACTCTACATCCAAAAGCAACAGGATATACATTCTTCTCAAGTGCACATAGAACATTCTCCAGAATAGACCACATACTAGCTCACAAAAAGAGCCTCAGTAAATTCCAAAATATTGAAATTCTACCAACCAATTTTTCAGACCACAAAGGTATGAAAGTCGAAATAAATTATACAAAGAAAACAAAAAGGCTCACAAACACATGGAGGCTTAACAACATGCTACTAAATAATCAATGGATCAATGAACAAATCAAAATAGAGATCAAGGAATATATAGAAACAAATGACAACAACAACACTAAGCCCCAACTTCTGTGGGATGCAGCGAAAGCAGTCTTAAGAGGAAAGTATGTAGCAATCCAGGCACACTTGAAGAAGGAAGAACAATCCCAAATGAATAGTCTAACATCACAATTATTAAAACTGGAAAAAGAAGAACAAATGAGGCCTAAAGTCAGCAGAAGGAGGGACATAATAAAGATCAGAGAAGAAATAAACAAAATTGAGAAGAATAAAACAATAGCAAAAATCAATGAAACCAAGAGCTGGTTCTTTGAGAAAATAAACAAAATAGATAAGCCTCTAGCCCAACTTATTAAGAGAAAAAGAGAGTCAACACAAATCAACATAATCAGAAATGAGAATGGAAAAATCACGACAGACTCCACAGAAATACAAAGAATTATTAAAGACTACTATGAAAACCTATATGCCAACAAGCTGGAAAACCTAGAAGAAATGGACAACTTCCTAGAAAAATACAACCTCCCAAGACTGACCAAGGAAGAAACACAAAAGTTAAACAAACCAATTACAAGCAAAGAAATTGAAACAGTAATCAAAAAACTACCCAAGAACAAAACCCCGGGGCCGGACGGATTTACCTCGGAATTTTATCAGACACACAGAGAAGACATAATACCCATTCTCCTTAAAGTGTTCCACAAAATAGAAGAAGAGGGAATACTCCCAAACTCATTCTATGAAGCCAACATCACCCTAATACCAAAACCAGGCAAAGACCCCACCAAAAAAGAAAATTACAGACCAATATCCCTGATGAATGTAGATGCAAAAATACTCAATAAAATATTAGCAAACAGAATTCAACAGTATATCAAAAGGATCATACACCATGACCAAGTGGGGTTCATCCCAGGGATGCAAGGATGGTACAACATTCGAAAATCCATCAACATCATCCACCACATCAACAAAAAGAAAGACAAAAACCACATGATCATCTCCATAGATGCTGAAAAAGCATTTGACAAAATTCAACATCCATTCATGATAAAAACTCTCAGCAAAATGGGAATAGAGGGCAAGTACCTCAACATAATAAAGGCCATATATGATAAACCCACAGCCAGCATTATACTGAACAGCGAGAAGCTGAAAGCATTTCCACTGAGATCGGGAACCAGACAGGGATGCCCACTCTCCCCACTGTTATTTAACATAGTACTGGAGGTCCTAGCCATGGCAATCAGACAAAACAAAGAAATACAAGGAATCCAGATTGGTAAAGAAGAAGTTAAACTGTCACTATTTGCAGATGATATGATACTGTACATAAAAAACCCTAAAGACTCCACTCCAAAACTACTAGAACTGATATCGAAATACAGCAAAGTTGCAGGATACAAAATCAACACACAGAAATCTGTAGCTTTCCTATACACTAACAACGAATCAATAGAAAGAGAAATCAGGAAAACAATTCCATTCACCATTGCATCAAAAAGAATAAAATACCTAGGAATAAACCTAACCAAAGAAGTGAAAGACTTATACTCTGAAAACTACAAGTCACTCTTAAGAGAAATTAAAGGGGACACTAATAAATGGAAACTCATCCCATGCTCATGGCTAGGAAGAATTAATATCGTCAAAATGGCCATCCTGCCCAAAGCAATATACAGATTTGATGCAATCCCTCTCAAATTACCAGCAACATTCTTCAATGAATTGGAACAAATAATTCAAAAATTCAGATGGAAACACCAAAGACCCTGAATAGCCAAAGCAATCCTGAAAAAGAAGAATAAAGTAGGGGGATCTCACTCCCCAACTTCAAGCTCTACTACAAAGCCATAGTAATCAAGGCAATTTGGTACTGGCACAAGAACAAAGCCACAGACCAGTGGAACAGATTAGAGACCCCAGAAATTAACCCAAACATATATGGTCAATTAATATTTGATAAAGGAGCCATGGACATACAATGGCAAAATGACAGTCTCTTCAACAGATGGTGCTGGCAAAACTGGACAGCTACATGTAGGAGAATGAAACTGGACCATTGTCTAACCCCATATACAAAGGTAAACTCAAAATGGATCAAAGACCTGAATGTAAGTCACGAAACCATTAAACTCTTGGAAAAAAACATAGGCAAAAACCTCTTAGACATAAACATGAGTGATCTCTTCTTGAACATATCTCCCCGGGCAAGGAAAACAACAGCAAAAATGAGCAAGTGGGACCACATTAAGCTGAAAAGCTTCTGTACAGTGAAAGACACCATCAATAGAACAAAAAGGAACCCTACAGTATGGGAGAATATATTTGAAAATGACAGATCCGATAAAGGCTAGACGTCCAGAATATATAAAGAGCTCACACGCCTCAACAAACAAAAAACAAATAACCCAATTAAAAAATGGGCAGAGGAACTGAACAGACAGTTCTCCAAAAAAGAAATACAGATGGCCAACAGACACATGAAAAGATGCTCCACATCGCTAATTATCAGAGAAATGCAAATTAAAACTACAATGAGGTATCACCTCACACCAGTAAGGATAGCTGCCATCCAAAAGACAAACAACAACAAATGTTGGTGAGGCTGTGGAGAACGGGGAACCCTCCTACACTGCTGGTGGGAATGTAAATTAGTTCAACCATTGTGGAAAGCAGTATGGAGGTGCATCAAAATGCTCAAAACAGACCTACCATTTGACCCAGGAATTCCACTCCTAGGAATTTACCCTAAGAACGCAGCAATCAAGTTTGAGAAAGACAGATGCACTCCTATGTTTATCGCAGCACTATTTACAATAGCCAAGAATTGGAAGCAACCTAAATGTCCATCGGTAGATGAATGGATAAAGAAGATGTGGTACATATACACAATGGAATACTACTCAGCCATAAGAAGTGGAAAAATCCAACCATTTGCAGCAACATGGATGGAGCTGGAGAGTATTATGCTCAGTGAAATAAGCCAAGCGGAGAAAGAGAAATACCAAATGATTTCACTCATCTGAGGAGTATAGGAACAAAGGAAAAACTGAAGGAACAAAACAGCAGCAGAATTACAGAACCCAAAAATGGACTAACAGGTACCAAAGGGAAAGGAACTGGGGAGGATGGGTGGGCAGGGAGGGATAAGGGGGGGGAAGAAGAAGGGGTGTATTAAGATTAGCATGCATGGGGGGGAGGGAGAAAGGGGAGGGTGGGCTGCACAACACAGAGAGGACAAGTAGTGACTCTACCACATTTTGCTAAGCTGATGGACAGTAACCGTAATGTGGTTGTTAGGGGGGACCTGATATAGGGGAGAGCATAGTAAACATAGTATTCTTCAGGTAAGTGTAGATTAAAAATTTAAAAAAAAAAAAAAAAAAGAAAGAAAGAAAGAAAAGGGGGATTACTCCTTAACAGGATAAAACTATTGGTAAATCAAAGATCAACGCATGCTTTAAATATCCTTAATGTTGATCACTTAAAGGGTGTCAGATGATCAGCTATGGAGATACTCTTTTCTGATAATATTCCTTTCTCTTAATTAAAAAAAAAAAAAAAAAGCAGTTACTGTGTGCTGACCTCCAATGAGTTCTGCACAGTGGTATAGAGGGCATGTCAAAGTGTGGGCAAAGGGTCTGTTTGTTTCTACGCAGAAGATCAAGGCCTAGCTTGGATACCCAGAAAATGAACTAAGATACGATATGAGGAGGAGCTTCCGGCATCAGCACTCTCTGGAGGACTTGTGCCGGGGGATGATCATCAAAAAGCCTCCACAGGGATCCGGACGATGCTGCGGTTGTGGCTGCATCCAGCCCACCGTCTCCTGGACTTGCCATAAGAAGGAGGAGGGAGATGTCTAGGCTGGCATGTGCATACAGTGAGACAACGAATTTGACCGAATCTGTACTGTTGGAACTCAACCAGGAGTTGGGAGGGGTGCAAGTTGTAGCAACCCAAAATCTCATGACTATAGACTATCTATGGTTAAAAGAACATATGGGATGTGAACAGATCCCAGAAATGGGCTGCTTTAATTTGTCTGATGGTTCAAGTACAGTTGGACAATATCCATCATATCATAGATAAATTTTCACAAATGCCTAATGTGCCTAAATGGTTTTCTTGGCTTCACTGGAGATGGCTGGTAATTATAGATTTGCTTTGTTTATGTCACCGTATTCCTATTATGTTAATATGTGTGTGCAAATTAGTTAGTAGTTTAAAACCTATACATACTTAAGGTACTATACAAGAAGATATGTCAAAGAAATAATCAATCCTCCCAAGTTTCCTTCATATGCTACATCTATAGCTTTTCTTCTTCCTTCCTAATTACAACCCTTAAATAGAATTCGTGCCTCATATCGAATTTACCGAGTATTATAATTCCTCCAGGTGGTAAAGATACCTCGAGACAAGTGCTGGGCATAGAAGCCACAGGGCATAAATCTGCAAAGAAGTAAAAAGCTAACCTTTGCAAACAATATGGCTTCTCTCTCACTTACCAACTTTACATTTCCCTGTATGGCCCCGGAAGATGACTGGTTAGCCAGAGACGGGTAAGATTCCTCAAGGGAGGAACAACCTAAGACAGGCACAGTCGCAGGGGGGCCATCAGGTGAGAATTTTGGGATCAACAGAGGTGAGGCTCAAAACCTCACCCCCCTGCTTTGAGAGAAATCTTCTGCATCCGTGGATGTCTTGCTGCCCTTGTCTAGCCTGGATTAATACTTAGTCCATAGGCACACACCTGATCATCTGATCATCTACATTTGCCTTCTTACAGCACTAAACTATGTTTTCTACCTTTATCTTGCATCTACCTACCACTTCAGCATTTTATTAAAAATAAAAATAATAATAATAATAGGAGAAATGTGGGATCAACATATAAATCAAGTACAAAAATCAAACGAATATTCATATTTGACCTGATGGTTTATAGGTCATATTGCATGATCAAAACCGAAAGTTTCTGTGGTGACTGCCCTTGTACTGTTCACCATGTAAGAATTTATTCACTATGTAAGAATTCGTTCACCATGTAAGAACTTGTTCGTTATGCTTCAGAAGATTGGAGACTGACGAGAATTAAGCTTGAGATGGATTAATGATTGTACATTGAGCGTTGACCCCCCTATACTGAATTTTATTGTTGTTAACAACCATTTGATCAATAAATGAGAGATGCCCTCTCAAAAAACAAAAACAAAAACAAAAACAAAAAAACAGCAGAAATGTATTCTCCCACAGTTCTGGAGGCCAGAAACCCAAAATCCAGGTTTCAGTAGGGCCACACTGCCTCAGAAGGCTTTTCTGGCTGCTTCCAGCTTCGGGTGGTCACCTGCATCCTTGGCACTCCTGGGCTCGTGGTAGTCGACCTCTGCTCTCTGCCTCGGTTTGCATATCTTCTTCCTGTATCTCCTGTGTCTCTGGGTCCAAATCTTCCTCTTCTTGCAAGGATACCAGTGGTTGATTTTAGGGCCTGCTCAATTCAGCCTCATCTCAACTCGATGACATCTGCAAAGACCCTATTTCCAAGTAAGGCCATGTTCGCCGGTTCCAGGTGGACGTGAATTTGGGGTAACAATATTCAACTTGGTCTATTCCCCGCAGGATCTCCACCCACTGGTAGGCATGCCCTGTGTAATCTCCTCCCCTGGAGCATAGGCACCACCTGCACTTGTAGATGGGTGTGCCATTTCTGGGGTTACATTACCTTATAAGAGATTCCATCACAGCAGACTGGAGATATGTTTTCCCGCACTTTTAGCAAGTGCCTGTGGGTGGCCTCCAGGGGATGACAGACGCCCCCAGCTGGCATCCAGAAAGAAAATGGAGCCTTGGTCCCTCAGCTGCAAGGAACTGGCCTCTGCCAAGAACCTGAGTGAGCTTGAAATGGATTTCCCTGAAACCCTCCAGAAACCTTGATTTCAGCCTGGTGAGACCTTGAGCAGAGGACTCAATCAAGCCACAACCAGACCCCAGAGCGAGGAAACCAAGATTATTAATGAGCATTGTTTTAACCTGCTATGTTTGTGGTAAATTTTTTATGTGGCAGCAGAAAAATAATGCACCATTTCGGTGGCCTTGTGCCCTGTAAGCTGGCCTACAGATGAATCAGATTACAGGGCCCTTCCTCAGAAATGTGGAATTTGGAAAAGAGATCCTAGTGAATTGGCTGTACAACTATTTGCTCTTTTTTTCCCCTTTAAGGAAGCTAGATTTGCTTGCTGCTTTTAACACCAAAAAAACTGTAACTAATACAAAAGTACAGAACATAACTATTGTGAAAATATATATTAAGTTGCCTAAGTGACAGAGTGAATATAAAAAACGAAAGCTGCAATCTTTAAAGTAAGGTATCAGCTAAAAAAATTAGTGATAAGATGTGGAGGTAATAATGGAATATTTTACTATATGCTATTACCAGGCTGTGTACATGTCTTGCCAATGGGTTTCAGCCCCGGGCAAGTTCACTATGGATTCATAAATCGACAGCAAAATGTTCTTGGGGTGAAAGGGTTATACCCAACTTTATTCCCATGGTGGCAGGTCAGTCACTAGAATCCCATCCACTCAGAGGGAATCTGCATGCAGTAAGCCCCTCTCTGCCTCTGGGCCTCTCTACCTGCACAGCCATCTCAGTCCCTGTCCTCTGCTCTGCTCTCCTGCAGGCGTGCAGCCATGCCAGCCAGAGCACTGGGCAGGGCTCTTTATATAAAGTCAATAACAACACATTGCCCACACTTGTGTAGTGTGCTAGCCAACCAGGGCCAGGTGAGAATCCTGGCTGCAGGAACCTTCACTTTTTCTACACCTATGCCATGACCCTGAGCTTAAGAATCTTTTATTCTATCAAATGAAAGAACGAGGAGTAAAAATTCATCTTGTAAATAGTGAAATAAAGTCAGGGTAAAATTTTAAAAATTATTCACTGATTATGTCAAGACACATGAAATCTGTGCTGGGAATTGACCTGATACACCAAAAAAAGCAGACAGATTGGGTAGATGTATAGCTGTTTATGCTAAAACTCACTGACTCTGCCTGGTTTCCAGGTACCCCTCAGCATCCCTCCCCACCAGAGCTGACACAGCTGAGCCCTCCATCGGTGGTCAGTCCAGCCCTGGTCTCCAGGGCCAAGGTTGTCTCTCAGCCTTGGCTGCACATTTGATCCACCTGGGCACTTAAAACAACCCCAGACACCCTGCCTGCACCTCGGGCTGATCACATCAGAATCCGCAGCTGTGGGGCTCAGGCGTTTTGGGGTTTGTGACCGTTCTCCGGGTGATTCTGCTCTGCACTCACGGTGGAGAACGCTGCTCCAGGACCCACGTGGACCTGGAGAAGAAAGGCTGAGAGGAAGCTTTGCCCAGCAGCGTGCCCTGGGGGCTGTGACAGGGCAGAGTTGTCCTGGGGGCCCCTGGCCTAGTCCCAGCCTGTCTGAGGGCCCACCTCTGCTTCCACATGGCAGGCCGTGCAGCAACACCCGGCTGGGCTGCCCACGTGTGCCCACTGGTCCCCAGGTGAGAGGCTTGCTTTTTCTAATAGGATCTTTGTAACACTGTTGGCTTTATGGGATGATTTTAGATAGTTATAGACATCGAAAAGTGGTATTCTGAGGTGCTCTTAGTCCAGCAGCACTTGATGTGGAGCCCCAAGGAGCCATCGTGCCTCTTATCAAGCACAAGCTTATTGAAAAAGGGCCAGTTACGTTTCTGTTTCTCCCCACCACAGGCCCTTCAGCTGACTGACAATACTTTTTATTTTATTCTATTAAATATTCCTGAATATATTAAAATTGTGGAAACGCACACATAGTCACACAGCTGGCTGCCATCCTACTCGTCAGGAATGCTGGGCTCCTGCCTTTATCTCTAGACCCAGGCTCCCTGTGGTACGTTAGTGCTCACTACAGAGACCCAACTTGGGCCTTGAATCTGAGTTCCTGATTTAATAACCTGCCTTACACTATAGTTCCCACTACTTTGGGGCTCCACTTGTCTTGCCATTTTTTCCTGAACCAGAGTTCTACCTGCAACCTATCAAACTGCCTTGAGCCTGCAATTCACAGACAGCTATTCCTGAAACCATCACCCATTCCCACATGACCCTCTGCTGTGCTTTGCTCACTGACTACACACTCCTGTTGGTGGTCATTAGCTGCCAGACTGGGTCATTATCCCCAGACTGAGTCTTCCTCGTCACCACCACAGGGCTGGCCTCTGCCCCCAGCCCTGTCCCATACCTTCACTTCCTGTCTGCCACCCCACTGCACTTAGTGAAATCCTCTCAAGACCCAACAGGAGTACTTACTAAAAGTAAGCAGTCACCAGGTTCTACACATTAATACATTTTATCCCCACAATGGTCAAGTGGTGCTCAAAATGCTTTTTAGAATATATGCAATTTACAATGCTTACTACTCAACAGATCAATAAGATAATATCTATATTTTATATGACTGAATACATGTTCATTCATCCAATCAATATTTTACTGCCAGGCTCCAAACTAGAGTTGTAGGATCCAAGACAGCCCAGAATCCTGCTCCATGGGACTAGCATTGTAGTTAGAAGAGACAGCCATTAAACAAAACAAGAAAATATACTGTTAAAGAAGAGCAAGTGCTAGGAAGCAATAGAACAGAGTGAAGTGATAGAAAGCAACTTTGAATTGGGTCGTTAATAAAACGGTGGTATTTGAGCTAAGGCATGACAAGCTCAGCATCACTGGGGACGTAAAAAGACCATGGATGTGGTGGAGAGAGTGGTGCATGGCGAAATCCACAAGGTCACCAGCGTCTAATCAGATAGAACCTGGGTACCAAGCAAGGAATGCGAATGTTGTTCTAAGTGCTGTAGAAGGACATTGACAGGCTTTAGGTAAAGGCCTGGAGTGATCTGTTCACATTTGTAAAATATCACTTGGATTGCCAGGCACAGAACAGATTATAAAGGGCAGGAGTGGAAGCACTTTAGAAAGGAGAATGTTTTGGTCAGGATACATTTTGCTTGGCATGAACTAGTGGGTTATAATGCAGATGGAAGTGGTTGGATTTCAGAATGTATTTTGGGATTGAGTTGGTACCAGGAGGGGTCAGAGGTATATAAAGTGAAGAAGCAAGAACACTTTAAACAAATCTTTAATGGTAATGCCTTTTACTGAGGTGATGAAAACTGGGAGAACAGATTTGGCAGAAGAAACCGAGATATCTGTAGACAAGTTAAGGTTCAGATGCCGATTAATAACAATCATTCAAATAGTTGCTAAATAATCTATCACACTCACTGACCTGGGCGATTTACCCAGCAAAGAAAAACGCATTCATCACTACACTTTAAGGGACCTAAATAATGTTCGGAATGTGTCGCGACCCTTCAGGGACTGAAGCAACACGCCCAAGGTCTTGATTCTTCTCTAGGCTTTATTGTCTAATCTCTCACGGCGGTTACAGCAGTTGTCGGGCAGCTCCTCTCCCTCCTGGCGGGCTCCCTTATATTCAGTCACCCAACCAATCCGGGACAGTATCATGCGTGACCATTAAGCGGATAGGTGTCACGTGCCACTCTAAGTGGGCAGCACGAGCTGTGCACGGGTACGGAAGTCTGCTGGGCCAATCCCCAACAGGGGAGAGGGGAAAGGGTGGTGAGCAGGAAGCAGGCACCATCTTTAGGGCGTTGTCCAGCTAGAGTGGGGCTCAGCCTCGGCTGTAGGCCGGGCCCCCACATCTCCCCCTTTATTGTTTTATAACCAAAGGTCTGTCGGGATCATGCCTGTCTTAGGTTGTCCGGAGTCTGCAGCATTCTTACCCGTCCTCAGGCAACAGACAGCTTAGGTCTGCGCCCTGTCTTAGGTTGATATGCGCAGCTCCCGATCTTACCCGTCCTTGACTACTGATCCAGCATATTAAGCCATACTCTAGGGGAGATGCCTTCCTCTAGCGCTGCCATGGCCTGCAACAGGACCTTCCTTTCTCCCCGTTGCTGTTTATGTAACAGACTTTCCTCCCAAGCAGGAGGAGGCCCACAATTAGCAATATTCCTATGATACCTACACCTGACCAGGCTTTGGTGGCGTTTAACACAGCTTCAGCTATTTGAGCTACGGAGCAAAATTTCTAACCATAGCTGAGTGGTGAGCTCATCAAGCTCACTGGACCAACTTGTGGTTAACATCTTGCCTAACTGTCTGGACAAGTTGGCAGCTTTAGAATAATTATGAAAAGGAATACCAGTAATACACCCCCGTATAAGAATGGATGCAGCCCACAGACAAAACCTCCCCCAAAAGGTCCAATTGTTCTTGAAGAAGGTTCAGTGGCCTGGGACAGACCATTCAGCGTCTCTGCCGTAGGAATGGTGATAGTCAGCGTGGCGGTGGCTGCAGCTGCAGCTCGGCTCCGCCGTCGCCTGCTGTAGGATCCATGGCAGGAGCAGAAGCAGTGCGATCATCTTGTACCTCCGCTCCGGGGTTTTCCACTCTGCGTATCAGACGTTCAGGCACCCAAACAGGGTTCTGCTGGTCCTGTGGAAAAACACAAACTGAGCCTCGGGTCCAGATTATCACTGGGTCCGGGCCTTTCCATGTTCCTTCCAACACATCCTTCCACAAAACTTTAGGCATGTGTTTTGGATTGGATTGTTGGCCATGCCACTCTGCTGCACTGCGGCCATTTTTGTCCAGTGTTCTAAAATCTTCTCCTATTCCCCCTTTTTGTTTATATAAGGCATTCTTGAGGGTGAGGTGAGTGCGTTCCACCATACCCTGACCCTGAGGGTTGTCTTTAGCTCCCTGCTGCTCTCATGACACAAAAGGATGTCATCCATATAATGATAGATGATTATCAGGGGAAACTGTTTCCTGACAGTTTGTAAGGCCTTCTTTACATACACATGGTGGGGCTATTAGCCATGCCCTGTGGCAATAAACCTTTGACAGTCTCTGGGGTGAAGAAACAGTCTTTGATAATCTCCACTTGCCAGACTTTTTCCTAATTACAAAAATAGGTGTGTTCCATAGCGAGGGAGGTAGAGAGCTGGAGATTTTTAACCATGGGCATGATGCTCTATAGTGTTCAGGAATGCCCTGGCAGTCTTCATTTTCAAAGGGGTTCCATTAGCTCTAAGGAGCGCTTTCAGAGGTTCCTTGGCCCTAAGCCTAGAAGCCTCCGTCCCCATCCTCTCTCTAAAGGGGCAAGTATCCTAGTTATGATTTAGATGGACTACGTCGCTAATTCTGCGAACCTTTTGATTTCGTCGCCACTCTGCGAACCTTTTTATTTCGTCGCCGCTCTGCGAACCTTCACTGGCGCCTCCTCATTCCATATATTATAATAAACAATGTCACAAACTCTAACAGGACACACACACTACACATAATATATTATACACTAACAGGACACACACACTACACATAAACACCCACCCACCACAACTGCCTGCTGTCTGCCCTGCCACGTATACTTTCAGTTTGCTCGCCAATCCACTCACCCTCCTCGGTTCCCTCTCCCAGTCTGGTCAGCCGACCGAACGGCGTCCAGCGACGTTCCTGAAGAGTTACAAGCTCTACTTCATCGGCAGGCGCCAGGGTCAGCGGATCAGGTCGCGACGAGGATTAGCGATTCCCGGGGTTCGGCACAACTTGTCGCAACTCTTCAGGGACCGAAGCAACACGCCCAAGGTCTTGATTCTTCTCTAGGCTTTATTGTCTAATCTCTCACGGCGGTTACAGCAGTTGTCGGGCAGCTCCTCTCCCTCCCGGCGGGCTCCCTTGTATTCAGTCACCCAACCAATCCGGGACAGTATCATGCGTGACCTTTAAGCGGATAGGTGTCACGCGCCACTCTAAGCGGGCAGCACGAGCTGTGCACAGGTACGGAAGTCTGCTGGGCCAATCCCCAACAGGGAAGAGGGGAAAGGGTGGTGAGCAGGAAGCAAGCACCATCTTTAGGGCGTTGTCCAGCTAGAGTGGGGCTCAGCCTCGGCCGTAGGCCGGGCCCCCACAGGAATGGACAACAATGTACTGTGGCTGATTCTTCTCATATTCTTGCTTATATAAATAATACGTGATAAACATCCTTGAACATGTATCTTTGTGTCATCAATACTATTCTATTTTATTACTACTACTTTCAACAAATTGGCAAAAAAATAAATAACCCAACTTTTGACAGTCATTTGGTATCTCACATACATCTCACCTAGTGCCTGTGTAACTGCACATTCTGTCAGTGGGGAAGTGGACAGCAGGAGCTGCAGAGGCTTATGCAGGGGGAGCCAAGGGCCAGTCCCCCCACATTTCGTCCTGGCTGCTGACTAGTAGGCGAGGATGAGAGGGGATTTCTGCCACGTCTCTCCTTCTGCCTCCCACCTCTGCATCACCCCCAGACTAGAGCCCCCTCACACAGCAGTTCTCCAAGTTCTTTGGAGCATTCCCGGCTCCTGTAACAAGGTAGTGATTAAAACAGGGACTTGATAGTGTTCACATCAAAGGAGTTTTGAATTTAAACAACTGTGGGAAGTAAATTATTACTCTTTCTTTCCTGAATTTTATTACTGTAGAAATTCTGGAAATTAGAGTAAAGAAAATGAGTATCATTCATGGTACCCTCAGCCCAGAGAAAGACACCCTTGAACTTCTGATACATTTTTTTCAAATACACATAATGTATATATATTTTACACACACATATTTTACTTTTATACAATTAGAGGTTTCCTGCTTTTCTCACTTAAAAATATTTCATATGCATTTTTCCCATATGACTTTTCTAAAATATGGTTGTTAATGACTGCAATCATGTGAATGTCCATAACTTTTTAACCATCCCCTACTGACAGATATTAAGGCTCTTCTCACATTTTTTGCTCATATAAATAATGCTGTGATAAACATCTCTGAACATAAATCTTTATGTATCAGATTCTTTTGTTATTTTTAATTCTGCTGAGTCCTAGAAATTAAATAACTAGTCCAAAATATAAGAATTATAAGGTAAATTCCCTGCCACCAAAGTTAAACCAGGAATGGTGACAACAGCCATTTGAAAGTGCCTGTTTCACCACAGCCATTATATGAGTGGATGTAAGATTTTCTCAATTTGGAAAAAATGACATTTTGTCTATTTAATTTTAAGTTTTTTTGAACATACAGCTTGAGTCTGAGCACTTTTAGATGCCCTTTGGCTCCTATCATGAATTGGTGTATTCATCATTTGCCATTATTAGGAAAGTTTATTGTTGGGGGCCCTTTACATAGTAATAAATTAAGTCCTTTGAAAGTGATATAATTGTAAATATTTTCCTAATATGTCCCTCACCTTTTACTTTTTACTTTTGTTTTTTTAATATCATACTTTTGAGGGGATATTGTATCAAAATTAATAGCAGATATTTGCAAGTCAGATCTGAGATCAAATCCTAGCTTGGCATCTTACTAGCTGTCATTTCAAATTATTTAACTTCTCTAAGCTTCAGTCTCCCTATTTTAAAAATTAATGTAATAATAGCAACATGATAAGTTTATGGTACAGAATAAAATAGTAATAGTGTAAATCTTAACATCTGTGTCAAGTATTATATACTGTGTTACACAGATCATCATGTCTAATCCTTGCAACAGCCTTATTAGGAAGTCTTTCGATATCAGGACATATTATGACAGAAAATGAAAATGCAGGGCTCTGAGGGGTCCTGTAGTAAAGAAGCCTGGTAAGCTTTGTTTATCCCAGTGTCTTTCAAATGTATATACTTAGTAACTCTTTTCTAGGTAGTACCATTAACTTTACACAGGACTGGTATTTCAAGGACAAACTAATTTGTAAATTAAATGTAATTTTGAGATAATTGCACATTCATGTGCAGTTGCAGAAATAATACAGAGATCCCCCCTTGCCTTTACCCATTTCTCCCAAGGGTAACATTCTTCAAAACTCAAGACAATCAACAACATGGATGGAGCTAGAGGGTATTATGCTCAGTGAAATAAGCCAGGCGGAGAAAGACAAGTATCAGATGATTTCACTCACCTGTGGAGTATAGGAACAAACAAAAAAACTGAAGGAACAAAACAGCAGCAGACTCACAGAACCCAAGAATGGACTGACAGTTACCAAGGGAAAGGGGACACAGGGAAGGCAGTATATACAGAGAAGACAAGTAATGATTCTATAGCATCTTACTAATCTGATGGACAGTAACTGTAATGGGGTATGTTGGGGGGACTTGATAATAGGGGGAGTCTAGTAACCATAATGTTGCTCAAGTAATTTTACATTAACTATATCAAAAAAAAGAAAAAAAACTCAAGACAATATCACAACCAGGACATGGACACTGATACAGTCAAGATGCACAACCCAGTCCTCACCCAAAGGATCCATCCTGAGGAACCCCCACAGTCACCCCTGCTTCTCTTTCACCCTGCCCCTCTTGAAGCCAAACTTCTTTTCCAGAGAGGCTGCACCAGTTTACATTTCAGCCAACAATGTGTGAGTGATTCAGTCTCTCTACAGCCTCACCAGCATTTGGGGGTGCACTGTTTTTTATTTTAGCCATTCTGATAGGTGTGTACAGGCCTTTCACTGGTTTAAATGGGCATTTCCTAATGGCTGTGGATGTTGAACACCTTTTCATGTGCTTATTTGCCATCTGAATATCTTTGTCAGTGAAACGTCTCTCCATGTTTTGGCCTACATCCTAACTGAACTTTTTAAACCCATGTCTCAAGTGATTTATGTGTTTTAGATCTTAGTTCTTGGTTGGACATTTGGCTTACACATACATTCTCCCTCTCTAGCTTGTCTTCATACTCTCAACAGGGACTTTTAGAGAACAAAAGTATTTAATTTGGGGGAAGTCCAATTTGTCAGTAGTATTTTCCCTGGGCTTAGGGTTCTGCCTGATGGTTCTTTTCTTTCAGCTTTGGAAGACTTAGTGCCACTCTGTTCTGGCCTCTGTTATTTCTGATAAGAAATCCACTGTTACTTGAATTGCTTTTTCCTGGTAGATAAGGTGTCATTTTCCTCTGACTAATTTCAAGATTATTTTCCTTTGTCTGTAGTTGTCTGCAGTGTAACTGTGATGATTCTTGGCATGGATTTCTTTTAGGTTTACCCTTTTGGAGGCTTGTTCATCTTTTTGAATCTACAAGTTTATATCTCTTGCCAAATTTGGAAAGTTTTCAGCCATTATTTTTTAGTAGTTTTTCACTCACTATGATATTATGATTTATAATAAGAAGTATATATTTGGTATTCAACCCTGTTCCTGACACACAGCTCCTAAAACCCTTGGAAGTTTCTGAGCCATGACAATAATAAAGATGTCTTGTGTTATGTTAATGAGGCACCTTTAGCAAAGTCCCTAAGTCCCCTAAGGATGGGGCTGGTTGTCAGTGGGGCCACCATGAGACTAGAGGGTTGGAACTTTCAGGTCCGGGGAAGGGGGGCTAGAGATTGAGTTCAGTAGCCATGGTTGGTGATTTCATCAATCATGTCTGTACAATGAAGCCTCTATAAAAACGCAAAAGGATGGTGAAGAGAGCTTCTGGGTTGGTGAAAACATGCGGAGACTTGAGGAGGGTGGCCCACTTGAAAGCATGGAAGCTCCGTGCCCCTTCCCACATACCTTGCCCTATACATCTCTTCCATCTGATTGTTCCTGAGTTGCATCATTTTATAATAAACTGGTCTAGTAAGTAAAATTTTTCCTGAATTCTACGAGCCACTCTGGCAAATCAATCAAAGGAGGAGGTCATGAGAACCTCAATCTATAGTCACAGGTTGGGCAGAGGCTCAGGTGGCAGCCCAAACTTGCAGTTGGCACCTGAAGTGGGATGGGCAGTCCTGTAGGCCTGAGGCCCTGGCGCGTGGGATCCGACACCCTCCCTGAGCGACAGTGTCGGGGGAAAGCCTGTGCTTTGGAGTTGGTGTCGGAATGGTACCCATGCTCTTGCTCCCCTCCTTCAGAGACCCTGCTGATACAAATATCTTAGTCCTTTGGTATAATCCTACAGGTCCCTGAGATTCTGTTCAATGTTTTTCAAGCTTTCTCCTTACTGTTCAGGTTGAATAATTTCCATTGTTCTATCTTCCAGTTCACTGATTCTTTGTCCCCTTCTCCCTGCTGTTAAGCCCTTCTTTTGAGATTTTTGTATTAGCCATTGTTCAGTTCTAAAATTTCCATTTGTTTCTTTCTTATCTATTTCTTTGCTGTGACATTCTATTTTTTTCATTTACTTCAACCATGGTTGTCATTGTTCTTTGTAATTTTTTTCATGGCTGATTTAAAATCTTTGTGGGATAGTTCCACCGTCTTTGTCATTGTCTTTTCCCATTCCACCTGTGGTCTCCTGATTCTTGGTGTGGTGAGGGTTCTTCTATTGACCCTAGGTATTTTCATGTTATGTTATAAAATGCTGGATCTTATTTAACCTTCTGTTACTGACTTTTTCTGTCCCTGCTCCAGCATGGCAAATAGGGAGTGCTGCCTCATTTACCAGGGGAAGGTAGAATCCATGTTCCCACTAAGTTTCCACTGGCACCTAGGAAGGGGGCCCTCCTTACTGCTGGGTGGGAGTGGCAGCTCTGCTTTCCATGTGGTTCCACTGACAACTCTAGAGGTGGCAACAGTATGAAAGGCTGACTCTCTGCAAGGCCTCCTCTGAAACCTTCCGTGGGGGAGTGAGAGGATGCCTCCTTTACCGCCAGGTGAGGGTGGAAGTCCAGGCTCTCTGTCGGGGATGGGAGGGGGAGTGACTCATTGCCAGCTGGGATGAAAGCCCCAGCTCCCTGCTTGCCCTCCTCTGACACCACCCCAGAAGGGGCATTTCGATGCCACATTACAGCTCCTCAAGAGTGGAAGTCTAGGGTCCCCCACACAGCCTTTCTGGGCAGGGGTGGGAGTGGCACCACAGTTTTCCTGGGGCTGTTGGCTGGAGGGGGAGAGTGGGACTGTCGAGAAGTTGTGTGTCATGTTAGGTTGCCCCTTTCCTGGAGCTTTGACCAGAGAGAGCAAGTTTTTATTGGGATTTTTTTTGTCTGTGTCTGTTGCCACTTCCAGATTGCTGGCTTCTTCAGCTTCAAAAGAGGGATATATGAGGCAAAAAGAAGCCCAAGGCACCTTGCCACAGTGCTGTTCCTCAGGCCTCCTGCTTCTGAGCTGGTGGGCCTGTTCTGTCTGCCTTTCAGAGCTTGGTGTGTTCTGTGTGTAGAGTCCAGGGTTTTAGTTGTACTTGTCAGAGGAGTAAAAGCTTATCTGCTCCCTAGTCCCAGAAGCAGCAGCCTTGGACAGGCACACTTTGAGAAATGCTCTTTATCATGCTCTGCCATTCGTTGCAACATTCCAACATGTCCAAAGTACTTTGTTATTTGTGATTTATAAAGTGTCAAGGCTTGCAAATGATTTACACTGATAGATTAGAGAAGTAAAGGATATCCCACCTTCTGGTTAGTTTTTGCAGGATAACCAACAACCCCAAAACTTAGCAGCTTGAAACAACCATCATTTATTTAGCTCATGGCAGGTCAGAAATTTGAGCTGAATTCCAGTAGGTGCTTCTGTTTTTGATTCAGCTCCTTCACGTGTCTGTGATTTGCTCTGAGTCAGCTACTGCCTACCTGTAGGCTGGGCCATCTCATATCTGGGCTCCAGGTGGAACAGGGCTGGTGTACATGGTCTCTTGCCTTGCAGCAAGCTAATAGGGCTTGTTCACGTGGGGGCATCTGGGATCCAGGAGAATGAGTAGACGTGTGCATGGCCTCTCGAGGTCTAGGCATGGCTATGGCACACACTCACTTTCACTTCATTCTAATGGCCAAAGCAACACACAAAGCCAGTCCAAATTCAAAGCGTGGGATGAATAGACTTTATATGTTTATAGGAAAAGCAGCAAAGTCACTTTATAAGGCATGTGGATTGTAGGGAAGAGTGGAGAACTGTGGCCAGTTTTTCAAGCTACACATCCCTATGATATCTTCTCACTTGCACTTTCTAACATGCTTCCTCGCGTAGGAAACAAAGCTGGCACTAATTGTTCATAACCGCTAGAAAAACTCATAGGAGAATGTCACATGGATATGAGTCATTGGAGATAGAAGGAAACAGTTGATAGCCAGCCAGGGTGATTGACCTCCGGTCACAAATCTGATCACGTCTCTCATGAACTTAAGATTTTTAAATGATTTCCTAATGTCTACAAAGAATTCCAAACTGAGCCTAACATGTAAGACTGCCTGTGAGCTCACTAACCTCCTGCTCACCTCATACTCTACATTCCAATATATGAATCTGCTCACAGTTCCCTTGCACTCCCTGTGTTAGTCCAGACTTGATTTTACCCTTTGTGCTATTTCTTGTGCCTGCAGTACCCTTCCCCGCCTCCTCCTTCTCCGTCTCCTCTGTCTGGCCAGCTCCCTCACCTCCTTCCAGGCTTATGGTACGGGCCATGCCCTTCAGGTAGGTTTCACTGGCCATCCCTTCCTCACAGGCTGGATTCATGGATTCATCTCTATGCTCAAAACTTGCCTTATGCATAGTGCTGATTGAATATTTGTCATATGATACTGAAATTTCTCATTTATAAGTCTTGCTTCCTCACGAGATTGCGAGTTTCTCGAAAACAGAAAGCCCATTCTTGTTCAACTTTGCAGCTGCAGTGTCTAGTACAGTGCCTCTAATATTGAGTAAATAATCTAGCGGAGGCTGGTGGTATGCTCATCCATCTATGGGGCCTTACCCCTTTACCTTACCCTGGTGCAGCTCCCATCACCTGGAGGTGCAGGGCATTCACAGCTGTTCTTAAAATACTTCACTGTGCTTGTTTCTGTGGGTGAATAAGGATTGAGTGAAAGGGAGCAATTGGTATCTAGAGGTAGGGTTGGTAGAGTCTCTAAAGAAGTATGTGAGTGTGTGTCTGTGTGGTGGTTGGAGAGGGGGTGGGTGTTCTCTTTTAAAGAAGTGGAAACTTCTCTGCTAAACGCTCTGTCAACAAGCCTCTGTTGGGTTGGCAGACCCAGCAGCATGCTCTGTATGGATGCTTTTCACCCCTCTCTGAAAGGCTTTTATGCGAAACAGCTCAGCAAAGCTTCTCCGGGGGAAGAGGGAGAGCATATCCATTAGCTTTCCCTAAAGTGCTCTTCCTCTGCCCTCCACGTGGGTAAAGGGAACGGAGAGACCTGAGCTCCAGACCCAGCTGACCCGCTCCCTGGCTCTGTGTGATCTTAAGTTCCAATCTCTGCCCTCAATTCCCTCACGCATACAATGAAGAGACCCTGTGTCCCTTCCATTCAAATAGCTATGATTTTCTAAGCCTTCAGCTTTTTCCAGAGCTCCCTCCAGCCCCTCTGAGCTATGGGAGCTCCACATTTGACCTCTGGCTTTGGCAAAGATCCTGCTTTTCCCAAATGGGACCAGGAGCCAGAATTTTCAAAGAAACTAAATGATACTGTATCTAGTGTTGTAGATGAGATTATAGGCTGTGCCTGTCCAATTTTACACTGTGGTTTGGGAGAAACTTTAGTAGGAGAAATAAACACTGGTAGCTGCAGATAAGGAGCTAGTGCTAAGGATCAAGGGGACAGAATTCTATGAATAATAATAATGTTGATGATATTAAACAAAAAACATGCATGTATAGGTAACTGCATTAATTAGCTTTAAATTCACGTCTCAGACACTTTTTGCTACAGTATGAGAACAGCGTTCCTCAATTCTGATTTGGAAATCAGAATTTCAAAGTTCCCTCACCCCTACACCATGTACATGCAGATATTTCAAATTCAGTTGACGTGGGTAGGACCCAGTTTCTTGTATTTTGAGAATCTCAGCCAGCCAAGGCTGAGAATCAAGGTATTTAGAGAGCTGAAGTGCCTGTCTGCTTCTTCCTCAAGGCAGATATTTCCATAAGCCCATCAAAAACAAGTAACAGAGCTGAAATCCACCATCTACCTGACTAAATCTAGCTGTCAGTGACTGTCAGTACTACTTAACCCTGGCTTGGCACACAACAAAGTTAATATTTATACTGTTTACAAAACAGCTCAATACGTACTTGGAAGCATGGCACCCAGAAGAGAATTTGCTGTGTCATGATCTTGTTTGAATTCTTTGATGGCAGTACAGTGGTCTGTGTGACAGAGTTCAGGGACTTTGGACTGTCAAAGACTCACAGTTTGCAAGTCTCTGATCAAAGATCTTAATCTTCAAGAATGTGACTGTTTAAAAAAAAAAGTTTGGGGGAACAGGATCCTTTCACTCCTGCTGAAGCTTGTTTCCTGGCACTGGTCCCCTTGTTTACTTGCTTTCTGAAAAGATTGGCATCCTCAGTTCCAGCACTGTGCTTCCAGCAGCTGTCCCTGAATGACCAATGCAGGCAGGCAGATAAACCTTGGTCATTCCTCAGCCAGAGACCTACCTGCAAATTTGTCCACAGCTTAACCTCGTTTGACTGGGAGTGAAGATTTTTTCAAACCGATGTCCATCAGATGTCACTGAAGCTTAGGCTGTACTTACTCTAAGCCTTACCTCTGTCAGGGCTTACTCAGTCACCCGTGTGCTTAACTCAGTCAGCAACTTATTATTTCCAAGTAGTACTCCTCAAGAGACTCTCCAGAGTGGACTTTGTCACTAAGACAAAAAATAAAATAAAAACCACAAGTGTCAGAAATGAAGAATTTCAATGAAGGGATCTATTAATGGGATCCTGTCTGTGCAGAGTTTTCATTCAGACTCCAAAGTTTGCCTTTGTTAAAACATGTAATATCTCCCAATTTTGAAATAGAGAGCTCAATAAATTATTATTTTTTAAATAAATATATTTGTTTTCTTTGCCTCAATAATTCCATTCCTGGTGCTTTATAATCTGCCTTCTTGTGTCTTCCACACTGAAAGATCTCCCTTCTTGACACATGTAGATGTGTTTTAAGCGGTATAGGGATTAGTTATGTAAATTAATGGACTACTATGAAATTATAATTATGAACAGTGTAGAATAATATGAAAGGCTAATGTTTGTGTGAAAAAGCAAGATATAACATACCTACATTACGCATTATAAATGTGCATATGTATATGTACAAGAACTAGCAAGAAATAAGGAAAATAAAAAGTTGATATTTGAAGCTGTGAAATTCTGATGACTTTTACTAATTTTAAAAATTCCTGTTAATGCCTTTGCAATATAGTTGTGCAATAAAAAAATAATACCTTTTTTTTTGCAACAGTTTAACCGCTCTTTTATAAGTATGATCTAAGACTAATGTGTACTTTAGTATAAACTCATTCTATTCTGTGAAGGCTTGAAGCTTGAAGATTTTATGTATATAATATTTAATATTTTTAACTTGGGTAGGATGTATATATCATTATCCCTTGTTTGATAGATGAGGGCTCAGAGGTGCGGGGACAATGTTAGAAAGGTAAAAAGAAGAACACCATAAACCCCTGAGAGCTGAAACTAAGCCCAGCTCGCAGTCTACCCTGCAGAGAGACCAGCACAGTGCTGCATAGTCAGGGAGAGCCTGGTGAGCCTGATATTGCAGGTGCTAGGGTTGGTCCGGTAGAAGAGACTGTTAGCCAGTCTTCCTGACTCCAGACTTAAGTTTATTTAATCCATGATGCACATATAGCTGTGGGATGAATCTTGAAATACAGCTTTCCTCCTGTCACCCCTAATCTAGAACCAATAGTGAGTGCAAGTTAATAGTTCCAACTCTAGATACTGGTTTTTAGGGTCATCCATAACTTGTCTCCACTCTACTTCAGTTAAACTTTTTGCTAAGAACTGCTTGGAGTGTCTCTCCCTCCTTTCCTGTCCAACCAAGCTCTCTGATACTTTCCATGTGGTTGACAGCCCCTACGAGAGTTTTTAAATTTTGCATTTTCATTTTCATGTTAATGTCAAAAGAAAAATATTTTTCAAATCTGCTTTCTTTGGATGACCCCTTACAATTGAGTGCTGACAGTAGGTGTCAGTGCCCGGATTCTTCTCCATATTTAGGATCATATTAGCATCAGGAGCACTTTTAATTGCTGTGGGATGATGTGGAAAGAAGCAGGACCAGAAAACAAAGCTGATAACAGCATCACTATGTGAAGGCCAGATGTCTCTGTGCACAGTACAAGCAAAGGTTTCCTGAACGTTGGCAGTGCGGCGGGCGAGTTGAGTCATCACATGGCATGTGTGGATCCATCTCCCAAAAGCTTACACAGGAGTACCCCCTATTAATGACATGACCATCCATCTGGCTACGGTAAAGCATCATCCAGAACAAAAGATTAACCTATTTAAACTGATGATTAGACTGGTTTTGCAGTTTTATCTAATTTGTAAATTTGCTTTGGTTTATAAGTGTTTTAATGCCTTTCGTTATTATTCCAGTTACTAAGCATGAGTAAAAAAAAAAAAACCACTCCCAAACTGAGTGGCTTAATATAACAGCATCTTATTGTTGGCTCTCAGGGTTCAAGCAGTTAAGTAGGCTCAGTGAGACAGTTCTCACTTGGTCTCTCGCAGTTACTATCAGATGGTGGCTGGGACTAAATTATCTGAAGGTTCACTCACATATGTGCTACCAAAGCTGGTGAGATTCAGAAGCTGGAGCTGGACTAGCTGGAGCTCCTTTGGCTTGTATCTCTAACTGTGGGCTCCCCACATGGTCCCCTGGTAACTTCAGGGCAGCCTGACTTCTTAGGGGGTAGCTCAGGCCTCTAAAGGTAATAGATGATAATAAAAGACAGACAGGCAGGTAATAGAGCTACCAACGCATATCACATTTTCTAATTGAGTATCAAAAGTCTGTCTCATTTCCACCACATTCTACTCATTAGCAGCAAAGCACCAAGGTCAGCCCATATTTAAGGGGAGGGGAATTAGACACTTTCATGGAAAAAATGTCCAAGCATCCATCATAGTTACACAGTTCTTTCCCCTTCCTATCTGCTCATCCAAATCCTGTCATCCTTTGCAACCGGGGTAAGTATTCCCAGGCCCCAGAAACATCACAGCTTGTTCCAGACCTCAGTTATTTCTCCTTTAATAAAAATCCCACAGCCTAAGGTCTGTACCAAAGAGGTAAGCCTTTCATTGCATTCTGTCTCATATTGTTTTGCTTTGCTAGTGGTAACAAAAATTGTAACAGGCATTATACATGTCTGATCTAACTGAGTGAAAGTCCTCACACAAGTCCTGTAAGGAATGTCTCATTAGGCCATCTTACAACTGAGTTCAGTGCCAGGGTCACTGCAGCTGGGTTGGGTCTGTTTGACTCCTGAGCCCCTTCTCTTAAGCACTATTCTATTGTTATTTCCTGTAATTTAACTTGTATCTTTGGGGTGTTACTGGGGAGCATAAATGAAGACAATGTCGTGGGAACAACCACAGTGATGGCTTTGGAGGTGTGCTGGCTCCCTGGCTAGCCATTCCACCCTCTGCAGCCCTGTCAGTCTCTCCACCTTTGAACTAGCAATCAGAAAATGTGCCTGCATCCACAGTGACATTTGAAGGACAAAGGCACTTTGCAAATGTAAATGCAAAATCTGCACAGTAACCGTTCAGAGATAAAGGTGAGTGAAGAAGCTGAACTCTCCAGCTGAAGTGACTACCACTGATTTATCATTAAATTCAGACAGAGCATAAACCCAGAACCCATTCCAGGGCACACACAAGATGGCCTTCTCTCATTACATTTGGTACAATCAAGTTAATGTGCTCGTTTAAATGTCTCTCTGAAAGAGGATCTCTGGAAATGGCACTGATTTTCAGTGTTATCCTCAGCAAGTGAATTCCCATCATGCACAGAACCATTGATGGAGGTTTGCAACTATTTAAATAACAACTGATAAATCACTTCCACATGAATATATCACTGCTACTAAGTTCCTTATGAATATATTAGCAGGGGTACTGCAAATTTGCTTTTCATTAACCAAATAAGCAGAATTCAGTAGTTGAACAGGACTTAGAAATGCTTGCCCATTAGGTGAGGTACCACAACTTTTCCACTTGGAATCTTAGGCCAACCCATTAGGAAGATTGCAAAATGATGAAAATATACCTAAGTGTCTAGTTATGTCTTCACTTATATTTATGACACGAGAACTGGTTGCCCTGCCAGAAATCTGAGAACTGACCAGTTTGTGACTGCCAGGGAGCTACTTAAAAGCTGTTTTTAACCAAAATTATTAAGGAAGGCAGAGAGGGGCAAAGTACAACCAAGTTGAGGACTGGAGGAAATGCAGCACATGGTTAAGATGGCAGCTTTGGGCAGCTCTCTGCCACTGATTAGGCTCGTGACCTGGAATGACTAGTAATAGTACCTCTCTAAATCTGAGTCTCCTCAGTTGAAAATTAAAGATGTTAACAGAGTTGTTTTGTTTTGAAAATTTAATGAGAATATCTACAAAAGTGCTTAGAACAATGCCAACCACATAAATGTTCAATAAATTGTTGTTAATAGTATCATCTGGGAACAAATGAAAATGATTTTTCTTTTATCTTCTCTCAGTAACAGTGGGCTTAGTACATGTGTGTACACACTCCAAACTTCACAATTTCAGAGGCTTAAGGACTCCCTGGAGTCTAAAAAGCTCTGGGTCTAATCTATCTTCCATTTTCTTTCTCTTTTACTGGATTTTTCAAGGTCTGTGGCCATCTATATTTTACAGCTACTTAATTAGTCTTCCTTAGTGGCAGCTTCTAGAAGCAAGAACATCAACTCTCAACTGTCAGTGTTTATATTTAGGATTTGAGAAAATCTAAGATCCAGGTAATCGCTCAATCAAAAAATTATGGACAACTCTACAATAGGAACCAACCTGATTAAAAAACGGGCCAAAGACCTTAACAGACACCTCAGCAAAGAAGATATAAAAATGGCAAATAAACATACGAAAAAGTTCTCTACATCATATGTCAAATTAAATGAACAGTGAGATAATACTATACACCTATTAGAAGGGCCAGAATCTGGAATACAGACAACACCAATTGCTGAAGAGGAGGTGGAGCAATAAGAACTCTTTGATTGCTGGTGGGAACACAAAATGGTATGGCCACTTTGGAAGACAGTTTGGCAGTTTCTTATAAAACTAAACATACTCTTACCATGTCACACTCATTAGTATTTATTCAAAGGAGCTGCAAACTTATGTCCACACAAAAACCTGCACACAGGTGTTTATAGCAGCTTATTCATGACTGTAAAAACCTGGAAGCAACCAAGATGTCCTTTGGTAAGTGAATGGATAAATAAGCTGGTACACGTCTGGTCCATCCAGACAATGGAATATTATTCAGTGCTAAAAAGAAATGAGCCATTAAGCCATGAAAAAATATGAAGGGAATTTAAATGCACATTACTGACAAGCAGTCTGACAGGGCAGCATACTTTGTGGTTCCACCCATATGACACCTCGAAAACGCCAAACTATGGAGAAAGCAAAAAGATTAGTGGTTGCCAAGAGCTCAGGGGGACAGAGAGATAAGAAGTGGGGCTCAGAGGATTTTTAGGGCAGTGAAACTACTCTATATTATACAATAATGGTGGATACATATTATACATTTCTTGAGATCCAGAGAATGTAGAACACCAAGTGTGAACCCTAATGTGAACTAGGGCCTTTAGTGGGATGCTTATGGTGTGTCAGTATAGATTTATCAGTCGTGACCAGTATAGCATTCTAGTGGGGGATGCTGATGATGGGGAAGGCTGTGCATGAATAGATATAGGGAGTACATGGGAAACCTCTAAACTTTCCACTTAATTTTTTTGTGAACCTGAAACTTCTCTAAAGAAAAGATAATTTTAAAAAAATTACAGGCTGTTTAAAGCTTATTAGCTGTTTTCTAAAAGAGTGATTCCAAGTTGATAGTACAGAACTCAGAACACATTAGCTCTTAGTAACTATTAAAAATGAGAGTTCCATTACTAGGATAGTGCTCAGAACATATTTAGCCCATCTTGAATTAATTCATTTACCTATTCAATAACTGTAACTAAGTTCTAGCAAGGTATAAAAACAAATCAGACCCTACCCTCAGAAGCCTAAAGTCTAGAAGAGAAAGATAGCTAAACAAATAAATGGTTCTGGGAGATATAATGAAAATATGTACAAGGTGTTCGACAGTAGGGTAAATTGTATTATTTTTCTTAGGTATCCACTCTGTCCTCTTCTAGAAGGGGTAAACCTCCCTACATCACTAACATTGGAGTTGGCCATGCAACTTCCTTTAACCAAGTTTTCTTTTCAATCTTCAAAATATTTTATTGCAAACTACAGTACAGGGTTTATAGAATGTTTCCCAGTGTTTCCTAATACGTACATGGCTGAATGAAGCAATGCAAAATACCTGGTGGTCATCCCCACGAATCTAACTTCTATAACAATTTCAATCCCCTTGAAGTTACAGAAGAAATCTATAACAGGCAGTGGAACGGAGACCGGCTGTCACTGTGCCAGCTGAGCTCTTGCTGCCAAACAATGATACTGTTTTCCTCAGGGGGTTAAATCCATGTCCAGGGCTGACAGCCCACCAAAAGCTAGGACCCAAATTCTCACAGACAAGGCAGAGTGGGGAGAAAACAACTCCAGACAACCCAAAAGTCTGCAGCCATTATTTCTCATTCCTGGTGTTTAGCTCTTCAGCTGCATTACACAGGAAAATGGAATCTTTCAGGTGTTACAGAATTCATGTCCCTTTGATCAGTCATCGCTGGAAGCATATGCAGATATATTTCCATTGTGATTAAAGCAGCAAGCCTGTATCAGTAGATCTACTTGTTGTGAAGTTTTTTTTGTTCTGGCAGCTTGGTCTCAAAAGCTGAATCTACTCTCAGATCCTACAGTTGCCAGGACCCCATGGGCATGGTGGGATGCAATTCTGTTTACTCTGTGATATCCTGAAATGTGAACAAGCATGATGTATGTCACAAGTAAGCAGAAGCTCTCAATGCAACCACATTTCAGCTGGGCCTCTAATTTGTGCTTCTGATATCTGCCACAGAAAGACTATGCCCCAGCGAGCACTGTTCCTCCAATCTGGGTACTGAGTAAAGATTCATGTGAAGCAAACCTGCAGTCAGCCTACAGCCTAGAGCGGAGCTGCAGTCCATGCTCAGCACCCATGTAAAGCAGCAAGAAATGAGTGTTTGTTGTTCTGATTTACAGTTGTTACTGCAGCAAAATTTGACTGATACTGATGGGCTTGAAAAAGATCATGTTCACTTCTACATGGATATCTGAGAAAAGAGTAGGACAAAAAAAAAGGACTTTGGAAAGCTAAGGATCCTGATAGATTTGGTATAGAGGGTGTATAGGTTTTGAAGCAAGGTACAGAGCTCGAGATATCCAAATTGGTAATGAAGGGCCTACTATGACATGTTAAGGGATTTGTACCATATTCTGTAACATGAAACCTTTGAAATCATTTTAAGCCATGGAGCAGAAGGGCCAAATTTGCATTTCAAAAAATATATTCAGTTGTAGCGTGGTTGTATGGAGGATGTATAGAGATACAAGGTCAGTAACAAAGATAATAGTTAAGCAATTGAAACAGCCTAGGTGAGATGCTTGAAGCTTTGCAGCAGGGTTGTCACATGGTGCAACTTAGCTGCCCTGAGCAGCACCAGGAGGGTGCAGGAGTGCTGGGAGGCAGGGTCAGGGGGTATGATTTCAAGGACTAGGGCACTGGTAAGATGTAGGAAATGAGATAAAATGACTCCTAGATTTCTACCTTGCCACTAGTAAGACTTGTAAGAGAAGGCCAGGAAAAAGAAAAGAAAGATAAATTACTTAGTCTTGGACATGCTGCACTGAGGTTCCTGTGGGACACCCAGGTGGACAGCCTGTTGGGGAGTGAAGCAGATCATGTAAGGGATGTCCCTGTGAAGGGAATCCACAGGCCCCTGAGAACCACTAATGCTGGGGCCATGAGAAGTGGTGAATGAGAAGCCCACTGAGGAGACACAGAAGGCCTGGCCTGAGACAGGAGAGAAAAGCTGGGAGGCTAGCAGGGGAAGGGTGAGGCCGTGAATGTACTGAAACTTCTCTCCGCTTAGAGAGAAGGTAGCCTCCTTGAGAGAAGGGGACACTTAAAAGCCACTAAAAGCCACAGAGGGAGGGTGACTTGTTGCCATTCCAGAAAGCAGCCCACTGAGAATCACAGGAATTAATGAGGTGGTCAGCACAGTACAATGGAAAGGGGACATTCCCATTTCCATGAAGAAAGAATTCCTGGCTCTGCTGTGGCCATAGTTGTATTTAAAATATGCAGCCAAGGAATTAGGGTGTCAGATTCTCAGCACGTCAGAGGGGGCAAGCTCAGCCTGGAGTCAACATCTACCAGTTCAGTTATTTACCTACATGACCTTGGCCAGGTTCATTCATTCATTCATTCGTTTATTCACTAACAGTTTCTCAGTGCTGGCACTGTGCCAGATAGTGTGCTAGCAGTCAGGGATACAGTGGTGAAAAGGATTGACAAGTCTGTCCTTGTGGAATGCTTGTTCTGGTAGAAGAAACATGCATTAATCATGTAAATAAATAGACAATATCTAACTGTGGTAACGATATTAAGGAAATAAATAAAATGTGATAAGCCAGGGACATCGAACTTGAGGCGCCTCACAATCACCTGGAGAGCTTGCTGGAACACAGATGGCTGCCCCTCCTTCCAGTTTAGTGGTGGGGGGTGGGGCCTGAAAATCTGCTTTTCTCATTAGTTTCCAGGTAATGGGGTTGCTGCTGGTCCCTGGATCACACTTTGAAAACCGCTGAGATAGAATGCTTGGGGAAGGTTTTTTAGATAATAACAAATAGCACCAATGTGGGCTTTATTGCATTCCGGGTGCTATTTTAAATGATTTGCCTATGTAAATCCATTTAATCCCTATAACAACTTTGTGAAGGATAAACTAATAGGGTGTGCCCATTTTAGAGATGAGGAAACTGACACAGAGATGCTAAGTGTGGTGTGCAAGGTCTTAACAGCTATTGGGTAGAGGTGCTGATTCAGCCCCAGGCAGCCTAGCTGCAGGGCTTAACTACTGTTCCTTACTGCACATATTCTTTGCAGGTGAGGGACAGCTTCTCTGAGCAGGTGGTATTTCAGTTGAGACCTATAGGATCAGAATGAGGAGCTGTGCAAAGAGGTGGGGGAAGGCATTCCCAGGCAGAGGAAATAGCAAATGCAAAGAACCAGGAGTAGAAAAGAGCTCAGTGTAATTAAAGGAAAATAAAGAAATCATGTGGCTGGAGTTAGAAAAGTAGCAAGACAAAAGTTTGGAGGGTTAGGCAGAGGACAGGATCAAAAGGACCCCTACAGGCCATAATAAATTTGCATTTCATTTTAAAAGTGATAGAAGTGAAGAAATAATTTTTTAGTTAAACATTTTATTTTGAGAAAGAAATACAAATTCACATGTAGTTGTAAGAAATAATACAGAGGTCCTGCATATGCTCTATCCAATTTCCCCCAAATGGCGACATCTTATAAATCTTTTGAGCAATATCACAACCAGGATATTGTCATGGATAGAGTCAGTGCACAGAACATTTCCACCACTGCAAAGATTCCCCATGTTGCCCTTCATAGTTACACCCACTTCCCATCCATCTCCATCCTGAACTCCATCACCCTCCATTCTTAACTCCCGGCAACCACTATTCTATCATCAACTTTTATCGTTTTGTCATTTCAAGAATGTTATATAAATGGAATCACAGTATATAACTTTTGGGGATTGGCTTTTTCCACTCAGCATAATTCTCTGAGTAGTCACCCTGTTTGTTTTGTGTAGCAGTATTTTATTCCCTTTTATTGCTGAATAATATTCCACAGTAGAGTATACTGCAGTTTAACCTATCACCCACTGAAGACATCTGGGTTGTTTCCAATTTAGAGCTGTTACAAAAAAAGCCTCTATTAACATTCACATACACGTTTTTGGGCAACTTTGTCTTGCTGGGATAATTCCTAGGGGTACAGTTGATGGGTCAGAGGGAGTTGGACGTTTAGTTTTTCAAGAAATTGGCAAACTTTTCCAGGGTGGCTGTACAGTTTTACATTTTCACCAGCAAATGTTTGAGTGATCCAGTTTCTCTGCATTCTCACCAGTATGTGGTGGTGTCACTATTTTTTATTTTAGCCTATACATAAAAGTGTATAGGCCTTTTATTGTGGTTTTTACTGACATTTCCTAGTGGCTAATGATGTTGAACATTTTCTCATATGCTTATTGACCACCTGTATATTGTCTTCAGAGAAATGTCTCTAAATATCTTTTGCCCCTGTTATAATTGGTTTGTTGGTTTTTTCACTTTGGAGTTTTAAGACCTTAGATATTTTAGATCTGATCCTTTGTCAGATATGTGTTCCACAAACATGTTCCCCACTAGCTTATCTTTTCATCTCTTATCAGGCTCTTTCACAAAGCAAAACTTTTTAATTTTGATAAAATCAAATCTATCAATCTTTCCTTTAATGGATTGTTCTTTTGATATGAAGTTTATGACTTTGTTCAGCCCAAGATCCTAAAGATTTTCTCCTATTTTTTAAAGTCATGATAGTTTAACATTTTGCATTTAAGTCTTGTTATCTAACTTGAGTTAATTTTTTGTAGAGACTGAGGTTTATCATGAGGCTCATTTTTTTTTTTTTTTTTGCTTATCACTGTCCAATTTAATTACTGCATTTGTTGAAAAAACCTATCTTTTCTCCATTGAATTGCTTTTGTACTTTTATCAAAAATCAGTTTGGTGTATTTGTGTGAGTCTATTCCTGGGTTCTCTATTCTGTTCCATTGATCAGTATGCCTGTCCCTTCACTAATACTACATAGTCTTGAGTACTGTAGCTATTTAACAAATCTTGAAATTGGGTAGATTGGTTCCTCCTACTCTATTCTTCTTTTTCAAAATTGTTTTAACTATTCTATTTCCTTTTTCATATACATTTTTGAACAACTTGTCTATATAACAAATCTTGCTGGAATTTTGGTGGAAATTCAGTTAAACATGTTTGTAAATTTGGGAAGAATTGACATTTTTTAATATGTTGAGTCTTCCAACCTATAAACACTATACTTTCTTCACCTATTTTTTAATTTCATCAGCATTTTATAATTTTTACCATGTAAATTCTATACATGTTTCCTTAGATTTACATACAGGTATTTCATTTTTATGAGCAGTTGTAAATAGAATTGGAATTTTAATTTTGGGGACCACAGATTTATTGGTAATATATTGAAATACAAAAGATATTTGAATGCTTACCTTGTACCTTACCATATTGATGTACTCACTAGGTCTAGGAAGTTTTTTTTGTAGATTCCTTGTGATGTTCTAAGTAGACTTTCATGTCATCTGCAAATAAGAACAATTTTATTTTTTCTTTCCAGTCTGTATGACTTCTATTTCCTTTCCTTACCTTATTACATTAGCTAGAACTTCCAGCCCTATGTTGAATAAGGGTGCCAAGTGTGGACATCTTGCTTCATTCCTGAATTTAGGGAGAAAACATTCAGCCTCTCATCATTGAGTATAATGTTAGCAGATTTCTTTTTGTAAGTACTCTTCATCATGTTCATGTAGTTCTCCTCTATTCCAGTTTTTCTCAGTTCTTTTTTCACAAATAGTGTTGAATTTTGTCAAATATATTTTCTACATTAAAGGATATGATCGTGTAATTTTTCTTCTTAACTTGTTACTATGGTGGGTTACATTGATTTATTTTCAAATATTGAATCAGACCTGGGCCTTACAACAAATCTCACTGGGTCATGGTGTATAATTCTTTTGTATGTTCCTAATTCTATTTGAAAATGTTTAGTTAAGGACTTTTGTTTCTATATTCATGAGGGATATTGGTCTGCAATTTTTCTTTGTTATACTAACTTTGTCTGGTTTTGATATCAAAGTAATACCCCAAAAATGAATTGGGAAGGTTTTCCTTTTATTTTCTGAAAGAAATTGTATAGAATTGGTTAATTATTCTTTAAGCTTATGGTAGAATTCTCCAGTGAAACCATCTGGACCTAGAGATTTTGTTTGGGGGAGTTTTTAAATTAAAATTCAATTTCTTTAATAGTTATAGGGCTATTCAAATTATCTACTTCACATTGGGTAAGTTATAGTAGTAGGTGGTTTTTGAGGAATTGGTTTATTTTGCCTAAATTGTCAAAATGTATATGTTTAACATTCTCAGTATTCCCTTATTATTCTTTTATTGTGTGCAAGGTCTATAGTGATATCCCCTACTTCCTTTCTGATATTGGTAATTGTGTCTTCTCTTTTTTGGTCAATTTTTTCAAGAGGTTTTTCAATTTTCAAAGAACCAGTTCTTTGTTTCATTGATTTTCACTTTTTCATTTTCATTTTCACTGATTTTTTACTCTAATCTTTACCATTTTGTTCCTTCTGTGTGCTTTGTGTTTATTTTGCCTTTCTTTTTCTAGGTTCCTGAGGTGGGAGCTTTAATTATGGATGTGATGATTTTCCTTTTTTAATGTACATTTGGTATTATAAATTTCCTCTTCACTACTATTTTATCTGCATCCCACAAATTTATATGTTATATTTTCATTTAGTTCAGTGTATTTTTTTCCACCAAGACTTCTTCTTTGACCCATGGATTATTTAGAGTGTGTTCTTTAGTTTTCAAGTATTGAGAGATTTTCCTGTTATCTTTCTTATAGATTTTAGTTTTGATTCCAGTGTGGCCAAAAAACATACTCTGTACGATTTCAATTATTTTGTATTTATTAAGATATATTTTATGGTCTATCTTTGTGTATGTGTGTGTGTGTGTCTGTGTATATATATATATATCCCATGGACATTGCTATTGTTGGGTGGAGTATTCTACAAATGTTGTTTCAATCCTGTTGCTTGATGGTGTTATAGTTCTTCTATATCCATACTGACTTTCTGTCTGGTTACTGCATCAATTGTTGAGAGCCTAGTGAAGTCTCTAACTGTAACTGTGGATTCGTCTATTTCTCCTTTCAGTTCTATCAGGTCTTGCTTCAAATGTCTTGCAAATATATTATTTGGTGCAAACATACTTAGGATTGTTATGTCCTCTTGGTTAATTGTCACTTGGTTAATATTATGCCATTACATAATATTCTTCTGTTTCTGGTAATTTTCTTTACCCTGTAGTCTACTTTATCTGATATTAACTTAGTCACTTCTGCTTTCCTTTCATATTTGCACAGTGTATCTTTTTCCATACTTTTACTTGCCTCTATTTTTATATTTGAAGTGAGTTTCTTATAGATAGCATATGTTGGGTTGTGTTTTTTAATCTACTCTGCCTATCTCTGTCTTTTAACTGGTGTATTTAGACTATTTACATATCATGTAATTATTGACATATTAAGGGTTAAATTCACCAACCTGGGGGAAGAGGTGTGAGAATGGGAATTCTGGTCTCCCGTGTAATCTCCACTGACATCTCAACTGGGAATAGTTTCATTACCATTGAATGATTGTAGAAGTTCTCACCACTGGGCTTCTCTGAGGGCACAATAGTAAGAAGAGGGAGTGGCAGGGAGAGTAATGAGTAATGTTCATTGTTTTAAGCCACTAAGTTTTAGAGGTAATTTGTTATGTAATAAGACATAATGAATGCAGATATGGACCCAGGACAGTTTATTTATAACAGGCAGGAATATAGAGTTCTTGAGTATAAAAATCATGGGAGGTAAGTAGATGTAGATTAAGGAATTCAGTAAAGAAATGCTGAGCATTCTTTATTATCATTACTGCTGGGCAGAGGTGGAAGCTAGGACTCCAAGGTGGTCTCCACTGACATGGCAGAAAGATGGGCCTCATTCCTGGCCTGTGAGAATGATCATCTTGACTACCTGCTTGGCCTTGTTTGACACAACCCAGCAGGGATGGTGAGCTGCTTTTACAGCTCTTGAGGGTAGACATCACACATCCTGGCTCCCACTTGGCCTCTGTGGTATGGGTAGGTTGGAGTTACAGTTTTGTTTCTGTGGTTTTTGGCTGGGGTAAAGTAGTTATTGTCTAAAAGCTTTTGTCTTTTTAGACTGCCCTTTTCCTGATCCATTTACTAGAAAGAGCAGGGTTTTGTTGAGACTTTTTTGGTCTGCTCCTGTTGGTGGCATTTCCAGATGCCAGTTCCAAGTCTGGGATAAATGAGGCAAAGGAAAACCAAGAAACTCATCATAAGGTCTTTCTTTGGGTCCTGAGGTCCGTTGCCAATCTGTTTTATTTTTCCACCTTTCAGAGTATTTTAGTGTTTGCTTTATATGTAATGTCTAGGCATTTTAGTTATACTTGAGTACTAATCATGTTTTTTGTATATTATGATATTTTGACATCTTAAAACACCTTTCTGGCTAAGGAAAGACTGTTCATTACTGGGTTGGTCAATTTTTAGATAAAGCAAAAGGCTCGACCAGAAGCATGCCTTTGAAATGCAAACTAACCAGTCCAAAGCCATATCTCCCCTTTCAGGCCTTTGTACTCCAGGAGCAATACTCCTCTCCTTATTCATCCCAGGGTCGGGTACCAGGCAACCAGAGACCGCTTGTATAGGCCAAATGATTCAAACTAGCCAGTCCTAAACTGTTTACTCTGCCCTGCCTTGCCTGTGCTGTGGAAACCCCAAAAAAGCCTTCTGGCCAAGGCTCCTCCCTGACTCTTGCACCTGCTTCTTGCCCAAAGCTGGTGTTCCTTCTGCGGTTTATGGGTGAGCCATGCCTCTTGTTTTTAGGGGAACAGTGAATAACATTAAACTTTTCTTTCAATGGCATTGACCACTCAGTCACCTTTATAAATTAAGACCCAGGCACAAAACAACTTGGTAAGAAGAAAGTGACTATATATATCTATTCTATCTTCCTGGAAGCAGAAGCTTGAAATGATTTTTAAGAAAGCAGCTAGCCTGATGGTTATAATCATTCCCTTGCAAACACCTTGCCCGACTTTGTGTCATCACACTTGCTCGGCAAAACAGAACCGCTCGTTCCACCCAGCTCTCCACCTGCTCTGGGCTTCTGTATGAAAGTGGTTGAATCTGGCTGGAGCAGAACACAGCCATACTGGCGGGTCTTACCATACTTGATGCCTGCAGACAGTACTCCCTCTGTGTCTGTCGTATGGCCTACAGTCCTACTGCATTTCCCCAGTCCTTTCTGTCTGCCCCCATCCTTGCCCAAGATAACTAATTTCAACTTTTCCTTCCCCCTCAAAGCCTCCCACACCTCCTCTCCCTTCTTTACTCTCAGCTGTTGAGCCTGTTCACTCACATGGTTGTTGAGCCTGCTTCCTATGTCACTGAGAAAACTGAAGCAATCTGAGGAGAAACTCCACAAATTCCCTATTCCACCTCTACTTACCTACCACAGCCTCTATACGCAAGTATGCTGTCTTCCTGCCTGTTGCTATCAATGAACTGTCCTGAGTTCCCATCCGTATTTGTCATATATTGCCCCATAACAACTTAACCCCAAAACTTAGTGACTTGAAACAATAAACATTTATTATCTCACAGTTTCTGTGGGTCAGGAATTAAGGGTCCACTTAGCTCGGTAGTTCTAGCTCAGAGCCTTTCATGACGTTGTAGTCGAGATGTCAGCCTGGGCTGCAGTCACTTGAGGCTTGGCTGGTTCTGGAGGGTCTGCTTCCAAGATGGTGCACACATGGCACACTCTGTTTCACACCACATGGACCGTAGGGTTGCTTGAGAATTATCACAACATGGCATCTAGTTTCCCCCAGAGCAAGTGATCTAAGAGAGAGAAAGAGGGAAGTTGCAATGCCTTTGATGACCTGGTCTTAGAAGTCATGTATCATTCCCTTTGGGAAAAGCAAGTAACTTAGTCCACCCCATACTGAGGAAGAGGAGAATAAGGCTCCCTCTTTTGAAGGGAGGTGTGTCAAAAATATTTGTGGACATGTGTTAAAATTATATTATGTAAAATGAATCCCTCCATTTATACTCAAGGACATCACTCCAGCATTTTTGTCCTGCTTTCTCCTACATCATCCATTTTTACATCTCTGCTTAACCATCTCCATCATTATACAAACTTGTTATTTTCTCACCTTAAAAAAAAAGACAACTTCCCAGGTACACTGTAAGTTTTTTCTCACCTTTGCATGAAATTCCTCAAAGGAGCTGCTGTTAGTCTCCTCCCATTTGCAAACCCACTCCAATCAGAAGTTCTTTCACAACAGTTCAGAAAACTGTTCTATGCAGTCATCTATGACCAAACTGTTGTTAAACCCAGTGCTGAGTTCTGCATTCTCACCTTACTTGGCAGTCATGACACCAGTCACTCTCTCCTCCTCAGTACCCTTCCATCAGTTGGCTTCCAGGTCACTTCAATCTCTTGGTTTTCCTCCTACTTCATTGGCTGTATCTTCTCAGTCCCCTCCACTGGTTCCTCTTCTCTCCAACTTATTAAAGCTGTAAGTCATCCATTCTAGGACCTTGGTCCTCTTTTTTGGACCATACACACTTGGAGATGCTTGCACATTATCTAAATATAGATGTCAAGAAGTCAGGGATATACAAGTAGAATAGTAATAGAGTTTTGGGCTGGAGATAGATACTGGGGAGTTGTAAGTATGTGAATGGTATTCAAAGCCATTGTACTGGATGAAATCACCAGGGAATATAGGAGGAAAATGTCCAAAATTGAGCCATAGATGAAGAAGAGAAGGAGAAAGAGGCTGAGGAAGAGAAGAAAATGAAACACCCAGAAAATGTTGTATCATTGAAACATGAGAGCAGAATATTTTAAGTAGAAAATTACGTAGTCCTTCAGAGTCCCAGTTTTCTCATCTATAACATGAGGTGAATAAGAGTAGCTGTTGGCTAGGGTGTTTTTGAGGATGAAACACTATCATATAAATAAATGCCCGGCATATTAACTCACTGTGATAGGCACACAATCAATGTCTGTCCCTCCCCCATTTGGGTAGCTTCCTAGGCTATGTTTACCAGACCCATGGGAGGAGAACAATCCAGGAAACCTTCTTATATTCCAGCAGTGTATGTTGACACTGCACAGTAAAGAGTCACTCATCTGGGAAAATGTTTATGCAGGATGAATAGAAAAAATATTGATTTTGTTTTATCCTGTTAGCCATATAAGTCAAGGGAGACTTAGTACATGAATTTTAGAAACAGTAAATGTGCTGCTCATATTTTCAAGTCTGTATTAGTAATAAATGAGTTAACCCTTATTTGACAAAGAGATCAATGAATGAATTACATGAAAGGAAATGACACAATGTCTATTCCAGGGCAGCATTAAGATGTTTGTGAGTATATGTGCATGTTAATTATCTTATGGTGGTTGACATAGTTGGTTCCATAATGGTATATGAAGTCAGTAGTGCAAGACTACTTGTGCTCCAGTAGCACGCACTGAACTATTGTCCATCCAGCAGTGGATCAGCAGCAAGTTTATCACCACTATAGGAAACAATAAAAACTTAACGAAGATGTACTCTACCTTAGAAAGTGAATTTAGGAGATATACTCTACTTTTCTGATGTACATCCTCAGTGTATATGTGCAGGCAAGGTACATTCATATCTTTGGTCAGAGGGCAAGCCCACCTTGATGGCAGGAAAGATTTACCCACTTACAGTCAAGTGAATGTAAAGTAGAGCAGAAAAATCAAGGGACCATAACTTGAAGTGAGAACAGAATGGGATTTGTGTTACTTATAGTGATTCCGAGTCCTTTGAGTCAAGCATTTTTTTCTCATCTCGTGGTGGCATTTTGGTTTCTTCCTTTTCCCTTTTGCTCTCTTTGCAGCTTGCTTTGAAAGCACTCTGGAAAAACCAATGGTAATAATCAAATGGAGGGTTTAAATATGACCCATGAAAAACTAGTCTGACATTTGGGGTGCCAGGTTCCTGAGAACCATTCAGCAACACTTAATATACCAACCTCCTTTTCCTTTCACTACTGATGTACAGAGGATATGGTTGAATGGCTATAGGACCTAATTTAAACTTGTTTCTAAACAACAAGAAATGTATACTAGGCTGGAGAATCTATCTTGCAAGCCATTTTTTAAACATCACTCTTTTATTCAGTATCCCTGGAAAGTCATCTGTTCACCCAACAGAGGGAGCAAGGGCTCCCACAAAGAAGCCTTGCGTTGCTCACTGAGCATGTATCGGAAGCAATGCTTTGTAGCTTGAAAATCTCCAGTCTGTTGCACCCTTCAAATCTTGGCTGGTAAAGGCATGGCCTAACATACTGCATTCCCAGAGTTTTGCTGGCAGTGCTGCCATAATGAAATGAAGAAGCCAGTGAAATAAAAGCCGTATTGCTAGGATGTGGAGTTCCAAGAAACCCTGGTCAAAAATTTAATGTTTGTTAAATAGAAAGGGAAATAAGAGCCTATCCTCCAGGGCCCACTAAAAACTTAATGATTTTCCTGGCGGGCTTTACAGAAAGGACAAATCCTGGTTCCAAATTCAGTTTTGTATGGACCCTTGAGAAAGAAAACTGAAAGCAGGAAAGATCAGGAACAAGGTTTTTGCTGCTGGTTCTCCCTTCCAACCCATGTGAGGCAGGAGAACAAGAGCTAATATTGACTTTTTTTCCTCAGTGCTTGTGGGAGGCAATATGAGCCCAAATGAGGTGCCAAACGGCAAGAAGCTGGACTGCAAGTCCAAGCTAGGCATTAGATGGGTGCTCGGAGGTGAGGCTGGCAGAAGGTAGGTCACCAATGTGCTTATGCAGCCTAAGTTGGAGTTAGAGTAAACAGAATGGGAGTGGCCTGAGAGCTAGCCTTGGGAGTGGTAGGGGGAGCTGTAGTAATCAGACAAGGCTAATTCTTACTAGGTGCTAGCTGCAACCCACACATTGCACCAAGTACATGACAGAGCTTATCTTTTTATTTCATAGAGGTTACGGTTGTTACTCTTGGTTTACAGATAAAGAAACTGAGGCTCAAATAGGTTAAGCGTCCTCCCTAAGGTTGCTTCTACAGTGAGTGGTGGAGCCAGAACTCAAATCCAGAAGCTGTGACTCCACAATTTGGCCTGTCATCATATGGAGCTAGATCAGGCCTCTGGGACTCAGCAGCTGAGTTCCTGAATTGGGGTGTGACAGTGACATCCTCCTCTTCTCTTCCTTCTGCACTTCTGCAGGCCTGGCTGTCACCCAGGTTCACATGCTGACAATGTGAGAATGAAAGCAGTGGCCTGGCAGAGAGACCAAGTAGGCAAAGAAGAGACAGCAGTGCAGGGCTGGGGGCAGGGAGGGAAGGGCCAGGCCCCTGGGGACAGGACAGCTGATGGGCAGGAGGAAGACACACCGCATGTCCCACCTGGCTCTTCAGAAATCTCTTTGCTTTCCCTTGGACAGAAATCTAACCTTTTTCTCTATAGCTGTCAAATTGTTTCATCAAGAAGTCAGTGAAACTGGGACAGGATAATAGTGAAGTAGTGGGTCAAAATCCACATTACAAAATGGCATATCTTAAGAGTTTAATTTACGTGGTACTTTGGGCCATAAGAAGGAAAAAGTTACAACTAATATAACTTTGTTGTAAATTGTTTATTGTCTTCAAATGTTTGAAGAGCTAGCTAATAAAGGAGGGAGCTGACTGGTTCTGTGTGGCTTCCAGAAAGGCATTCATTCCTATTCTAAAGGAAAGTGCTGTCCAGCAGTGAATAGCCACCCCACAAAGCAGGGACTCTTCATCACAGGGCAAAGCTAAGCAGAAGCTAGATCACTGGGCAGAACGTCGTTGCACATTACAATCCCCAGGAAAGTTTTTCTGAACTGTTGATGCCTTGGCCCCACTCCCAGAAATTCTAATTTAAGCAATTTGGGATGGAAACCCCCCTCCCCAGCATTGGGATCTTTAAAAACTCCCGTGGTGGTTCTAATGTGCAACAAAGTTTGAGAACCACTGAGCTGGATCTCTCACCAGGGATTCTGGAGAACAGATCTCCACTTTGAGTAGGTGATCAGTCCAGATGATCTCAAACGCCCCTTTCCATCCTAGAGTCTTAACTTTTTGACTGAGGCCCTTCACTGTGTCTTTGTTGTTTATGATAGCTATCAATAATTATATGATCAATTATTAGTAAAAGAAAGCTACAATTTTTAACACGGAGGAATGTAACAAGCTATAAACAACAAAAGACCACATCCACTGTATTGGATTCCTGTCTGTTCAAAATTGTGTTCAAGGAAAATAAGCTAAGAAAATGCATGATAAATTTAGAATGCTATTAATCTGAAACCACCCTTCTTCCCTGGCCCTGTATCCTGGCACACTGGAACACAAAGTTTCTGGAGACTAATAATAACAGTGCACATGGATATACTTGCATCCTGAACACTAAGTCTACTTGTTTCAAGGGAAAAATAATTTTGGATTTAGAAGAATTTTCCAGAGGAAAAAAAGGGTGTGGGGAATGGCTGCCAGTTGGAAGCAGAGGAAGCACCATCCTGTTTCAGTCTCTACTTGATGGCCCTGTTATCTTGCATCATTTTTCTTACTCCTAGATCTAAGGATTGTATTTGGCAGAAACTGTCAGAATCCATTCAAACCATAGCCTGAATGTCACCCAGGGCCTGAACTAATCCCACAAAGGGACTTGCAAACACGACTGCCAGTGGACTATTTAAAGACCGAAGTGCAGGACTGGTATCAACATCACCACATCCAGTAGATGTGAAAAGGTTCAAGGAGTACTGCCTAGTGGAAGCAGCTTCTCCGTCTGATTTTAGCCTGCCACGATCCTGCAGAGGGACTTTGGACAGTCTATGTCTCCCTGGGTGCTTCAGCAACCTTAGAAGTTAAACAAACACAGAAATGCTGACTCACTTCAGAGGGGGAATTGTAAAGCTGAGAAGGGCTCCTGAGGAGGCCCTGTGTCATAACAAAAAAGGAACTACACTGGGTTTTCATGGTCCTGGGCTGGAATCTCCAGAACTTTTAACTTGACCAGCTTGGTCTTTCGTGTGGCAGGAGGACTGTGACAGAAAGCAGGGTTACGGTGGAGTATTCAACATTTGTCCACAGGAAACACCTAAAGTTTGACGTTTGGGATACTACCCTCTCTTTAAAAAAAAAAAAAAAAAAAAAAAAGCAAGAACCTGTGTGGTAAAGTGGTTTGTTCCTCTGTGGTTTAAGAGTTTAATACATTATATTGGTGAAAAATCTATTGCAGACTTCATGTTGAACTTGTCAGGCAGCTTTGGCAAGAGCAGAATGGGCTGGCAGACAGCCAGCTTCCTCATGCGGCGGGGATAGAACCATTTCGACACCTCTGAGCTTAGAGAGAGAAAGATGCAGGGAAGAGAGAAACGGGATCTGGGCTCTGAAATGTCCACGACTACCTGAAAGGAAATTTCCATAGCTTCCCAAATGTTGACATCAGCTTCTCAGGCAGGTACGTAATGACTGGCAAGGGAAGAATAGGGTAATTGTGGAACCACCCACCAGCCTCAGATAGCAGCAAATTTGAGGGGAACCAGAGGGAAGCTGGGAAAGAGAAGAGAACAAGCTATTGTCCCACTTATCAAAGATGAGGGGTCATTTGTAATCCCATAACAACAAAAGGAAATAAGTATTACAGTAGGAGATTATGGCACACAAAACCAGTTGGTTGAAGAATATTCTCAAAGAGAGACTCAATTTTCTTGAGTGTATTTTCCTAAACAAGAATTTGGAACCTGATTTGTGATCTCTGCCTTCCCTAACCTGCTGTCCTGCCTGAGCAAGGAATTATCTCTGGAGCAGACCTATCTCTCATTCTCACCTGAAAGTTCCTTAATTCACTGCATTCCATCCAGTTTCACCGATACCCCAGTTGAATACCACCTTTGCAGCCATACCAGGATCTTGTTATGACTCCCGGCTATTCCATCCCTGAGACCCTGAACTCTGATCAGCCACTCCCCAGCCATGTGCCCATAGTGGATAGCTCCCTCTTTCTTTGCACTTAACTATACTTGCCTGTTGAGGCCTCCTAAGACCTCAGAGTGTGTACTCTGAATCTCCTTCTCTTGTCCCAGGCCTGTCAGTCATCCGGAGGCTCTGCTTTCTGTCCTGTGTGCCTTGAATCATAGCATGATGGTCCATCTAGTCGGCCACTCCCTGCCAGCGGCCCCCTCCCGCACCCTCTCATGGTGCCCTGCTTACCCTCCTAACCTCCTGCATCTGTGCTGTCAGACACTGCTTGGAAGGGAAAAACCCATGAACACGTGGATCGCAGTCCCTACACTTTGTGTTTTCCAGGTTCCGCTGGGCTCTCGGGGCTGCTGGGAGGGTCAGCTCTGGTCACCTCTCAGCAGCTGTTTCCCACTCCCAGGGTCGGGTGCCCCCATTCCATCCTCAGTGCAGTCCACATACGCTCCACAGATACCCTTGCTTCTGCCCCTCAGAGAACAAGTCCCAAGATGCTAATTTTTTGTCCTCTCAGTTTCACCATCAAATTCATCTCTCTGTATCCATCCTCGCCAACTCCCCCTGGTCTGGAGGGGGAGGAAACCTTCCTGGAGGCTTTCCTGCCTCCTGCCCTCTCTGCAGTCTCAGCTTCGCCCTTTCTCCAGCTGTCTACCTGCTCAAGACTTTCCATTCTTTCAAAACACAGAACTACCACCACCTTTTCTTCAATTCTGCAGCCCCTCTGGTTACCCCAGCTCTCTCTTTTCCTTTCTAGGCAGTCTTTCTAGTTATTAGTATATTCTTTGCTTTTAGGTCCTTACTTGCCATTCAAACTTTGATCTGCAGAAATGTGACCTCTTTCAACTCCACTGGAACTGCTTTTGCTAAGATCACCGATGACTAACTTCTAGATCCAAGGGATAGTGTTCCATTTTTATCCCATTGGACTTATTTCACTAGTTTGAAGCCCTTTTCTCCCTTGATTTTGGTAACTGCCCTCCTCAGTTCTCCTCTTGCTTCCCAAACTGCTCTTGTTGGATTCCCTCCTCTTTCCTGTTCCCCAAGTACTGCCCTTTCTTCTCCCAGTACCTGCTTTTTGCCTCTCCTCCATAAAGCCAGCACAGTGGTCAGTCTTCTCCCAGAACAATCATGCCGTTACCCTACCTGAAATCCTCTAGTGCCTCCCCAGCACTCAGGATGAAGCCCCTTCTTGGTGCTCTGCAGGCTCCAGGTAACCGGTTCCACTTCATGTCTTTTCTGCTGGAAGGCATCCTGTGCTGCAGCCCTTCTTAAAAATTTGCAAGATCCCTATTAAATAAGAATAAAAGGTGGTAAATAATAATTAACATGCAATAAAAGGATGTTCTAACAGAAATGACCTACAGAGTGTTCAACGAATGTCACTTTGTCCTAATATTATTTAATACTTAAATGTGGGTTGTTTTTTTTTCTCCAGAAAGGCCTTTTCAGCCCTCTTTGTTTCTGCACAGCAGTTTCCTCCACCTGCAGTGGTCTTTCCCACTTGGTGAAATCCTCAACATTCAAAATCCAGCCTAAATTAATGTCACATCCTCTACAAAGCCACCCTTGGCTCGCCTCTTCCCAGAGTTCCCCTCCTGGTACAGCAGAATGGCTGGCTCCCTTTTATCCATAGTATTTATAATAAAATCCATAGTATTTTATTCAAGTGTATTTCCCTCAGTGATCTGAGAGCTCCCTGAGGGCAGGGATAATGTCTTAATCATCTTTAAATCCCCAGACCCAGCCCAGGCCTGACACATAGCAGGTTCAGTGAATGATTTATTTTATTTGATTAAGCCGTGTAAATTGCCATTTTTAGAGACTTTGAAAAATGGTCAAACACCAGCAATTTCACATGGTTTAATGTATTACTGTAAATATTCTCATTGTCTTTCTCCATGCATGTACCTGAAAGCACCTTACAAGCATTGTGTAATTTATCCTGAGGAAATTCCTGTTAGGATGGTAAGAGAAATCAAGATTGTCATTTTATTGATGGCTCAGTAGGCTGGTGGCAGAAATGGAGCTCGACCCAGATCGTCTTACAGTCGTACCCCCCATCCTAAGGTATAGAGTACTAGAATCAGGGAATCCTAGAGGGAGAAAGAAATTGGAAGGATCACCTGCCTAGCAGCTCCAGGCAGCAAACACATAAATCATCTGTAAATGGATTTCTGTCTTTCCTACCATGTGTCCAAAGTTGAAGATGATATGCTGTCTCGCAAAATCATTTCATATTTTTCCTCTCACACCCTCGCCAGGCAGTCAGTCCATTTCTAACCCATCTCTCTCTTGCTGTAATATGTCGACTTCTGACTTTATGGAGATAAAGCAGCTGTGATGTACCCAGCTTATAATAAACCTCCAACTACTTATAGCCATGTGTTCTCCCAGCAACTTTATTTCACTCCTGAAAAAAAACCCTTCCCTTTTAACATCTATTCATAGGTCCTTCACATCATTTTTAAAAATTGTTTTATTAAGGTATTATTGATATACACTCTTATGAATGTTTTACATGAAAAAACAATGTGGTTACTACATTTACCCATATTATCAAGTCCCCCCCATACCCCAATGCAGGCACTGTCCATCAGTGTAGTAAGATGCCACAGATCCACTATGTCCCTTCTCTGTGATACACTGTTCTCCCTGCTTCACATCATTTTAATCAAAAGATTTCAGGGTCTTCTGTAACAACATTTCCCAGTCTCATTAGACTACATTGAAAATGGAACACTCATTAGCATCCCACTGACCTCACATGCAAGAGACGAAAACTTGGGAGACAGGGTTCCATGATGTTGACACATTCCTTTTTAAATATTAAGATAAAAGCTAGCTGTGACATCTTTGCAAGGGTGTCATTCGTATCACACAGTATAAAGATGGCTTCCAAGCCTTGGCAAGGTCATGTTTCTGTTTACATATTCATTATTGCAATTGTGTCTTTAACCACAGACTCATAATGCCACCTCATACTTAGAGCATACTTGTGCTTTTGTAGTCTTAAATAATAGTTGAGCTGCTATTCTCTGTCTTGCATAATAATTGAGCTTGGGTTTATTTATTGCATATGCTATCTTGATTGGGTTCTAACTGTCGTCCAGTTTTTTTCTTTATTTTTTTTCTCATAACTTTAAATTCCATCCTTCTCAAATCTTAGCAACCACCCCCATCCTGTCACCCCTCAACCCTCCACCCTTCAGAATTGATGTGACCTACAGATTGTATTAGGATGCTTTTAAATATACCACCTTGGAATTTAATTTTATTATAGTGGTATGTGTTAAATAACTTGGGTGGGAAGTTTCCTATTGAGTAAGTTTTAGCAGACCCTTACTGCATACTGTGACAGCTTTCAAAGCTCCTGGTCCACTTAAGTAGTTAACTAAGAATAAGAGGTACTATATAAGCAAAAAAGATAAAAGAATAATTAAAAAGTAAGTGCCATGCAAGTCATAAGAAAAAAGATGTCAAGATTGGACTAGTACAAGTTTAATAAGTATGCTTTTAAGATTTTTTAAAAATTACTGTGAGTGAAAAAGCAGGTTATACTATGGGGAATGGTGATTGAACTCCAGTTAAGAAGGCCTCTGAAAAGCTAGCAGGCCATTTTAACTTCATTGAGTGGGAGCCACTGAAGCCTGGGATAGGAATGATAAGATAATGTGATTTCTGGGGAATTTACCTGGCAACAGTGTTCAGAGTGAATTAAAAGAAGGGAGAGAGGGAGAATTGGAGGAAAAAAGGGTTATTGTCTAACTGTACCTATCACTCTATCTCTCACCCTTCCGTCTCATTCAAGCTTCTAGAAAGATCTTTGGCATCTCATCTCATTACCTTTAAGCCCCATTCACTTCTCAGCTCATTCTAACTTACCTTCTGTTTCCACTTCACAGTATTTACTCAATCTCTCTGCAGTATTTAACATCATTAACATTTTCATTTAAAAAGAGCATTTTAAAAAAATGTATTGGACTTTGTATTTTGAAACAGTTTTAGGTTCACAGCAAAATTGAGCAGGAAGTAGAGATTCCCTATATACTCCCTGTCTCCACACATGCAGCTTAATTTTTTTAATTACATAATTATTGTAACAAATTTAAGTAATACTTCAAATGCAAAGAAGGAAGTAAAACCCCAGATCTCCTCTTCCAGAGAAAATTACCATGAGTATTTTGGTGCACATTCTCACAAACATCCCTTTAGTCTTTGCTTACATTCACAAGCAGATGGCTATGGGTATAGAGATTTATATAAGTTGAAACAGATAATACTTGTTCTTCAGTAACCTGCATTGCTTTTCCTGAACAGTAAGTATAAATGTCAGTAAACATCAGTATGTGTAATTTTTGATAGGGGTATAGTCCTCCAATGGCTATGTGTACAATTTTTATATAACATGTCCCCTAGAGAATGACTATTAAAGTTTGTTTCCAGTTTTTACTGTTTAATGTTGCAGTAAACATTTTTGTATTTTGCCATTTCACCATCATTTCAGTAGAACACCCCCTCCTTCTTGAAATTCTCTCTTGTACATTGTACGTTCTTCTGATCCGTCTCTATTGTTCATTGACCCTAACTCCTCCTGATTCTCCCACCTCTCTGATGGTTTCTTCACAGCCTCCTTTGTAAGGGGCTCTTTCCCTGGTTTACCCTTTAAACACTCATGTGGAACTGGCCTCTATCCTTGGCTCACTCTTGCCTTGTTCTCCATCCTTTCTCCAAGCAATCTCATTTACTCTCATAGTTTAGGAACCACATCCAGATGGATAAGTACAAATCTAGCATCTCTATCCCTGATATCTTTCCCAAAATTCACAGAGATATCTGCTCCCTGCTGTGGCCCAGACACCCCAGGTAACAGTGCATCCAGTTTATTCATTCCACCCTCAAACTCACTCCTAATCTTGTACACAACCATTTAGATGCTGCCTGCAAAAAGCTTGGAGTCACTTCTTACTCCTCTTCTCTCTCATCACTCTATGTTCAATAAATCAAGTCTGTGAATTCTGCCTCCTAAAAGTTTCATGAAATGCCTCAAGATATTTCTCAGGAAGCTACAGGAGGATGTGCTGCACCAAAACAAGGGAGAAACTAAATAAAAGAAGATTTGGTAACCGGGATACAGGACCCAAGGGAGGAGAAAGGAATTCCCTGGTGATGGAGGTGAGAAGTTCCAGGGCAATAGCTGCTCCACGGCCCAGTGAAGAGCCCGTCCAAGAGGGAGAAGGGTGGCGGAGGACTCCTGGAGCAGTGCCTCCAAGAGGAAAGAAACTGCCAGAACATGTGATGTGTTGGGATACACTGGGAGATGTGAGTCTGGCAAAAGCTTTGGGGAAAATTAGAGACTGAAATTACTTATTATAATGTATACATTATATATAAAAGTATATATATATATATATATATAAGAAAGGATATATATATATATATAAGCCAAATCTATATGGCTCAACTCCATATGATAATTCCATAATCATAATATTGTCAATACTGAATATTGATTTAACTGAAAACACAGAGCTATACTGGAAAGATGGGATAAAGGAAAGTGTTATGTGTGTGTGTTGGGGCGGGGACCTAGGAGAGTCTATTTCTTGTCTTCATTTTAGAATATGACTAAATAACATCCAATATTGAAAGAAAGAGGACTTAAAGAAAACAACCAGAGAATTGGTGGGAGTTGCCTGAGAGGAGAGGGAACAAGAATGGGGAGAAAGAGACAGAAAATTCCAGTTGTTCACAAATCAAGTAGTATTGTTTTCTTCTTAAACTAGATATAGGCATTATTTTGATTCAGGAAGAAATGAAAAGAAAGTAAAGTTGGGAAGAATCTAAATACCATCAATAGATAAATAGTTCAATAAAAATGTTTCATTCAGACAGAATACATACCACTTTTTAAAAAATAAGAGAAGTCTATAGGAAAATGTAAACATGTCCAAAATACATGGAAAAATGTAAAAAGTTAATTGCAAAAAGGTATTACAGTATTACCTGATTATTTTACCCCACTCCAATATTAATAACAAGTCATTTACAGAATAAAACAAATTGGAGGAATTGTAACCAAATCATTAATGACTTGGTGAAATTTCATTTTTCCATATTTTATGTTTCAGTAGTATTTGAATTTTGCATAAGGAAGATGTTTTGTTTGTTTCTGGTTACAAAATTATACCAAACAGATATTTCTCATATCCACTATGTCTTCTTCATTCCTAATGAAGCTCTGTCCTGAAAGCCCTTAGGTGGTTTATAGGCAGCCCCAGAATAAAGTCCAAGTTCATCAGGATGGCATTTAGTGCTCTCTAGGGAGGGCATCTGCTGATGTGTCCAGCCTAGGCCTCAGCCACTTCCTTGGACATCATTCTTGGGCTTCTCCCTGGGAGACCTGTTTCCACACTGCTGTCCCTCCACTGATCCATTTCCTGCAGTCTAGGTATCCTCTGCTTCAGGAAGCATCCCCTTAACCCTGAGTTAGGTTGGGGTCCCACCTCCATGGCCCCCCAAAGCAGCTTATGCCTGACTTACTACAGGGATTACCACATTGTGCAGAAATGATTATTTTCTTTGCCAGCCTCCTATTGCTAAACTATTGTCCAAGAGGACAGTAGTTTTAATAACAGATTACTTTCTGGGACAGCCTCCTGTTGCTAAATGAAAGGACAGAGTTTTATTCATTTCTATATCATCCTCAGAGCCTAGCATAGTGTCTAGCATCTAGTAAACATCCACTACATGTTTAAGTTAATTATAATTCAGACATAAGTTGATGACAATTTTTTATATGTTCATTTGTGTTCATCATCACTATTATTTCTACTTTAAGGGCCAGAAGTTTCTGTGCACTGGCGTTCTTAGATGTGGGAAAATGGCAAGGGAGTAGGCACCACTGTCTTCATGCCAGCCTTCACGTGAAGAAAGCAGTGATCATGGGTTAACTGGTAGAGAGGATGTGGGTGGGCCACCCATGATTGTAAGTGGCAGTGTTCCCTATTCACTTCCTGTCACTCTCCTGGGCCTAAGACCCTCTCCTCATGCATCTTTGCCACACAGACAAGACATGCTTCAGAAGGCTGACCATATCTATCCACTGAGTTGATCTTTTAAGCAGGTATGAATCCACTCAATGGCAATCTGATTCAGCACCAATAGGCCTAACCTCTCGTGGTTGTGAGGGCAAAACCAATGTCCTTTCTTAAGTCCAGACGGATTCAATCTATGGCCATAGTTCTTCAAACTTCTCAAGCCTGTGGACTCAAATGGGGGTCCCATTAATGGTGATGATCCACATTGCACCAATTCTCACACTTACTTGACAGACCACAAAGTATGTCCCCTATGCTAGGTAACATTTGGAATCTTTGGGGTGATCTAAAGAGCTCACAGATGTCTTTCCTCTGGCCTGCCATACCTCCCACCAGTATCTGCCATCTCTGTGAAGATAGGCACCAGAGACCATGTCACATGAATCCCTTTCAGTGCTACATGGGTAGAGGAGCCCCAGATCAGAGTCCTTAGGCTGCAATGTCTTAGAAAGATTTTAGTGAAATCACTCATTTTGTTTCTCTTTTTCTTATTCCTCCCCACCTACAAATAGGCCTGGCTCCTTCTCATCTTGAGTTGAAGTGGCTCCCAAAAGGATCTATATTCAGCATACACCTGAAATCTAACCACTTCTAGTCACTCTTATTTACTGCCACCCTGGTGCGAGTCACCACATTCTCTCACTAGATCACTGACATTCTCATGGGTCTCCCCACTGACCCTTTTCCCTCCAGTTCTCAGCACAGCCAGCCCAGTGTTCCTATTAAAATCTAAGTCAGATCATGGCACTCCTTTGCTCAGAACCTCCATGGCTCCCATCTCACTGTGCATAAAAGCCAAGTCCCCCCTGTGATCCCGACAACCTCAGCTCATGCTATGCTCTCCCTTTCTCATTCCTTTGCAGCCACATTAAACCTCTCTCCTTTGTTACACATCTACCACTGGAACCATCTCTTAGAACTTAGTGATCTCCAAACTATAAATATAAAATATTTTATATTTGGGGTAGTTTTATATTATATCTTCTTGGTGAAAATAGAATGTATTCAATCTGTAAAATACATAAGTTCTAGACTTAAAATAAATAATGGTTCAAAATGGCTACTTATAGGCACTCAGGTAGAATAAGGAAGATAAACTTATGCTAAACTTTAAAAAAATATATTTTACTTTGATTTGAAATATGTTATATAATTATAAATATGTCATATAATTACAAACCAATTTTTTAAAATACCCATAAATAAAAGTAAACTGAAAAAAATGGAATTTAACTGTGTATCTAATTGTTGGTATAACCACACAGAGGGAAAAATTCTCAAGTGGTTTTAAACATTGTAATTTTGTTGTATACATCCCTAGTGGAATATACCCTAATAAGAAAAATAACTGCAGGAGAAAAAGTCTTAAGCTGTTCTCAGTATTCTTATTATTGGTAGTAGTCCTATTCTGAGACTGTTGTATATATATTATAGAGTTTTTAAAAAATAAGAAAATTTACTAGTGTAATTGAGAATCAATTATTTATGCCATTAAGTAATAGGAGATACAGATATAAGCTTAAGTAAAAACACTATAGTCCTGAAATTAAATTGTAGCTATTAATATGAATTCATGATATATTTTACCTCTGAAATGAAAAACACATTTGCTAGCTCTGTCCACTGAAAACAACCAATCCAGTGGCAATGAGCACCCCTAGTAACCAGACTGTGATCTCTAAATACCATTTAGAAAATGGTAAGTTCCATTCCAATAAAGGAACCAGGGTTCTTTGGAAGAATGGCTGATTCCAGGCCTGGTGTTGAAAAGTACAAAAGAACCTGGAACATCTTGTCATAATAATAAATCAAAATCTATCAAGGGCTACAGTCATAGCAAGAGGTGTCAAGAGCCAATTTCAATAAGGAAAGTAAGTGCAATGAATTCAAAAATATCAAGTATGTTTTAAATGAATGAGTTCAAAATTATACTTAAAGAAGAAAAATCTTATTGAACACCTATGAAGAATGCTACAGAGCCAGCTCATTGCTTGGAAAACTAGTAAATAAAGGAAAATAATTAAGCATTTATCCTTACTTTCTAGAAGAACTGTACCTCAGGAAAACCAAATGATTGATGAGAGGACATTATTTGTATAGAACTATATTAATTAATAAATGAAGAAAGAATAATAGAATATCTCCATTTTGCAACTTTGAATGAACTGATGGATCTAGTCAATCATAATCATAAAAAAGAGACAACCAGACATTAAGTACTGCCCAGTGGAAAAACACAACACTCTATGTAAGTTAGTCTTGACACAAAAAAAATTAATCTAAATCTGATCAAGCATCTAAATCCAACTATCAGTTTATAAGAAACTCTGGAGACCGAGGACAAACCACAGGGATATAATTTACAAAAACTAAAATTTGGAAAGCTCCTCAGAATATAAAATAAATATTTATACAGCTTCTTCAAGGACATTTCAAGGAAAAACAGAGAGGCAACATATAGATATAGGTGACTTATGGGACATATGAACCAATCAGAGTATATAGACTATTTGGATTCTAATTCAAATAAATGAACTGTTTGAAACTTCTTAAGGTAATTGGGATAATGTGAACATTAATAGGGTTATTGATGAGGAGGAATTATTGGGGGTTTTTTGGTGTGAAAATGGTATTATAGGTTTACTTTTTTTAAAGTCTTTTTTTTTAAGAGAGACATTCTGAAATATTAATAGGTAAAATTATATGGTGAGTGGGATCCACTTCAAAATAATCCAGAGTAGGTATTGTGGGTAGAGAAGTAGGTGAAATATGACAGCAAACTACAAGTTGATAACTGTTGAAGCTGAGTGACAGGTATTTTGAAGTTCATTATACTAATCTCTTTTTCACATGCTTGAAATTTTCTGTGACAAGAAAGTTTTTTAAACATAGATAATATGTCATCAAAAAGAATGAATGTGTGTTCAAAGAGATATTTGTGCACTGATGTTCATAGCAGCATCATTCACAATAGCCAAAAGGTGAAAGCAACCCAAATAATACCTATAGATGAATGGATAACCAGAATGTAATATATACATAAAGTGGAATATTATTCAGTCTAAAAAGGAAGGAAATTCTGACACATGCTACAACTTGCATCAACCTTGAGGACATTATTCTAAGTGAAATAAGGCAGTCACAAAAAGACAAATACTGTATGATTTCACTTACATGAGGTATTTACAGTAGTCAAACTTCTAGAGACAAAGTTGAATAGTGGTTGTCAGGGGCTGGGATGAGGGGAGAATGGAGAGTTATTGTTTAAAAAGTATAGTTTTAGTTTTGCAAGATAAAGTTTTGGATACCCAGTTACACAACAATGTGAAGGTGCTTAACACAACTGAACTGTACACTTAAAAATGGTTAGGAGGGTAGATTTTGTGTTATGTGTATCTTACCACAATTAAAAATTACAATTCTTTTTTTTTTTTAAATGGGTCTGTGTGAGAAAGGTTCTGAAAAAACAGGCATGATAAGGAAGAAGTTATATAAGTAAGACAGTCTTAGGATCATAAACTAGAGAAAGAAACTTAGATGGAATTTAGGTGCTTAGGAAGGGGACAAACATTGGCAGCCCATGGAAAAGCAGTTAATGATGGGAAAAGAGGGGGATACAGGAAGCCCAGTGGGCCCCAGAGCAGATGCTATGGACACTTGTGCTGATGGGTATGGAGACCAGAGTAAAGCAGCCCCATGCTCTGGGAGCCATTTTGCCTCACCAGTTCCCACACTACAGTGTCTGGGGGGCAGGTCAACATGGTTCGTCCCCCTGGAGACCCCTGGAGGCTGGTGTGGACTGGTGGCTACTGAGCCGGTATTAATACCTTAATTCTTCTCCCAAGCTCTGCTATCACCCGTAAGGGTCAAGACTCCCTGGAAATGGTAGACTAGGTAAACTAGGAAAGATAGGGAGTTAAAAATTTCCTTTAAAGTTGCTGGCTTAATTTTAACATCTTATTTTGGAGATGGTACATGAGTTTTAAGACTGAAATTCCCCCCAGAAGTTGATAAATAAGCTTTTATACATAAATACATACTTTTTCAATACATCAAGCATTCTATTAAAAGGTAATAAAGTATCAAGGCCAAGAAAAGAGTGCTTTATATAATTGGAAAAAGTAGACAATTATACAACACCCATTAACATATTTTAAGATGATGTGTAGTAAATTTTTATATAGTGTAATTAAAAGGAAAAAATAATGCAGATTAAGCATTAATACTAAAAAGGATGTCAGCACTCCTTGCAAAAACATCATGGTGTACTCTGTTCAGAACAAATGTTTAAGGCCAATGTACAAAGATGCATTTGAAGAGATTTGGTAGCTGAGAATATTGAAAATTGATTGTGAATTATTTCTATTCTAGGTCATTTCCTCCAGGGCTCTAATGAAGTTAAGTAGTGCAACTAAAATAGTCATTTTAGTTGGATTTTTTTTCAGTATACCTTTGCTGCTCTAGTAAATTGGGCTGAAAAATAAGGGATTGATCAAGGAATATTGAGAAATAAACAGAAGTATCAAAAATAGTAGATCCCAACTAAAAGATTTTTTAGTTTTATCTGCATATCTTAATATATTTTTAATGGAATATCATTATTATCATCATTTTTACATGTTTAGCCAAAATTTCTACCTCTATGGTATTTTATTGTCATTTCCAAGACTGCAGGAGGCTACAGAATGTACAAACCAGTCAAGGAGCATAGGGGTAGGTCTAACAAGGCAGAGTGTGGTATCGGTCCAGGACATGGACAAATTCTAACAATCAAAGCAGAGTCGGGAGTAGGAACATATCCTATTAATACAAGTGACAGCTGGGCCCAGGATCTAGAATCATTTTAAATGCCCTTTGTAGTCCCCTGGCATCCTGGGTAAACCTCAAATATTGCCCTAATGGGCATTACGTCAAAATTATTGATTACTTGTCAATTGTCTCCTAAAGACTATAATTTCTTAAGAATTTCCCTTTAATTAAATTACTCAGCTTTGTGATTCTAGTTCTCAGTAGAGTTGGGTATGGTAGTAGGTATTTAATAATTGCTTCTTGAATATATAATTAAAATATGAAATGAATAATATCTTCCAAATCTTAGTTCTGATTTTTATTGTGTGCTCCAGACCCATATTTTCCATTTGGTGTTGGACATTGCTATGTGCCTGCCCCCGGGGCACTTCAAACAAATCCAAAGTCAAATTCACCATCTTGCCCACCCCACCCACATAAACCTGTGCTTTCCCCCATTCTTCCTCTTCTTCACAAGTAAGTCCTGAAGATTTGAGCAGGCAGAGTTTAGAGCAGAAGATAGGCAGTCATGACAGAAATGTATTTTTCTAGCCTTCAATCTGAACAAATTGACAATACGGAAATGAGAAAGACCTGAACAATAATCTCAATCATTGCAAAGAAAATGGGGTGGGTATATGTGGATTTCTCTCCCTAGCTTTTCTTCCTTTCGGGACCTGCCCTGTCTAAGCCCATGAGGTTCTGTGGGGGCTGCCAATCACAAATCTTCATACCTTTTGATCACACTTGCCAGTCTGTCTCATTCCCAGGACACGACTTACGGAGCAAAGCCACACAGGCAGGCAGTTGAAGCTGAGCCACTCGATAACCCAAGCATTTCCTAAATTCCTAGAGCAGGCCTGAGGACTGCTCTTCCCTACATCTGGGAGTGCCCTTCTTCCCAGAAGGCTGTGAGTGTCTCCCCCAGCTTCCTTCAATAAACTCTTTTTTCTTGCTTCAGAGCCTATTTCTGCAACCCAAAATCAAAGAACCCTGATACAAAAGAAAATTAAAGCACACTCAGCTATATGCACTGATCTTTTAAGTTGTTTCCAAAATGGCTAAAGATAGGTATGAATGTTTTATACAGAAACTCCAGACTAGATACTCTAATAGGGAATAATAGGTCTTATAAAGAGCGGAGGATTTGAGAAAAGAAAAATCTGCCTGAATTTTCTCCCCCTCTTACACACACACATGCACACACACACACACACACAATCTAAAAGAGAAAGAAAAGAGGAAACATTTATGGAAAATATTGTAACTATGAATGGGTTTTGGGGGTGTCATTTTTAAAAAGGCATGTATAAAAATGGAAAAAGGTCTTGGAATCAAGGCCAAATGCAAAAGTCTGCATGAATAAGATCTCAAAACTCAAATCAAGGTGAAGCTTGTAAAAAATGTTGATGTTTATAGTTATTCTTGGAAGGTAGAAAAAGAGAACATGAAGGAAAAAAAATGAACATTCATCTAGCACTTACTGTGTGTCAGCCTCTGTACTAGGTATTTTATATAGACTGTCTCATTTATTGTTAAAATAAAGGGGAGGTTGGGGTAGGGATACAAATGGTCAAGTCCACTGAGGAAATTAGTATAAATCTAATAGAGAGACTTTTCTTCTTCTAAACTAGAGGAATTGTCATGTCTTACCTGTATCCTGACACTTAACAGGCTGAGGTAAATGTATATAAATGGAGGCCACTTAATGTAAGTCTAAATATGTGAAAATTATACATGCCTGGTCCATGTTTTCACCCAGTGTTCTACACCATCCTGGGTAATCACCCTTGAACTCCAAAGGTTAAAAGAGTCAAGCTCTCTCTTAATTGGTGGCATAAATCCTCTGGGGCAGGGACAGGGTGGAAGCTGGACCTGGGCCCAAGATCCCAGGGCAAGGGCTAGGTTAGTGACAGGCCTGGTCACCCCAGTCACCACACTGCAGGGAGCCCTTCAGGCTAATGCCCTAATACCAAGGCTTCACATTTCCAACTGAAGCAGTTCTAAGTGCATCCCTAAGTTACTCCTCAATGGAATGCAGTTACCAGGAAGCTCAGTTGCCTAGAAACCTGCTTTGCGAGATTCAGAGTGGCCAGCATTGAACAAAGCAGCCCAATCCTTCCTCTGGTTTCCAGACCTAGCTGTGATTTTCATACTCATCACCCATCATGCCCTTAGCCCAACATCCTCCATCCCTGGGTGAAGCTGGGATAGGATCCAGTTGCATACATGTGTCCCTTTCCCCAAATTCCCATTTGATCAATCCCAAACTTTCAAGGTATAAAAGGTGGGGAGGTATAAAGGGTGGGGAGAAGTGTTTCTGCATTGATGTTTGCGCCATGTGAGCCATTCTTACCAGGTGTGATGGTGATAGTGTTTGTATCCATAAGTGTCTTAAAATGTAGCATGCAAGATTGAGCACACCATATAAACATGATCTGATCAAAGCAGAATACATTGGGGCTCTTACTTTCCATGATCTTCATACTGTTCTAGCTGTGCAGAACAAGGTGATTCGCTTTTTCAGCAGTCACATCACATTGTTGGCTCATATTAAGTTAAGAATTAATTTAAACCCTTAAATCTTTTTCATAGGAACTCCCACCAAGCCAGTTCTCTCCTATTCTGTAATTGATGTTTTTGAATCTAAATGCAGAAATTTACGTATATTGCTATTATATCTCACCTATTCACTTTGAATTTTCTCACTGTCATTTGTAGTGTTTGCTGTCACTCCTATACTTCTATCATGGGAAAAATCGGTAAGCTATATTCTGTATCTGCACTCAGGTATTTGATTAAAGTGACAGGTAGGGCAAATGGCAGATATGGAATCAATGAGGGAAACTTAGAGATAGCAGATATCAACTCAGCTTTTTTGAAATGTTATTTCTAACAATTAGTTTTCCAACAATGGAATGGACTGCCTAGGAAGGTATGAGAATTCAAGAAAAAGCCAAATGACCTCAGTGAAGGAGGTTATAGAAAGAATTTTTGGATATGTAGACTTCTAAGATCCCATGATTTTAAGTCCAGAGTTATGGGGGAATATCTCAGCATTCCTTAAGCCCATTTCATATTCCTACAGGAAACCTTCCTGTGCCCCCAAAATTATGTGATGGCTCCTCTAAACAGCACCCTCCAATCCATCCCCTTTACTGTTCTACCTTTTATTATAGTTGTGGGCATAAGGGTCTCATTGCTCTATTAGATTCTGGTATTTCACTTCTCCTGTACCTCTGTAGAATTCAATTTGTACCTAGCAAGTATCAAATTGCAGATAGAAAGAAAAGTGGTGGGTTGGGATTTTCAATCCTGGAGACAGATGTAAAATTCCAGCAGGAAGGGGAAACTTGATCTTGGTCCCTGTGACTGGGAGCTCCATGAAGGCGGAGGCTCATCTTTCCTGTTCCTCAGAAACCAACACAGGGTTTAACATGTGACAGGCACTCAGTGGGTGTGGGATGATGGATGAGTTGACAGTTCCTCAAAGAAGGAATTCACTTTAGTCTGTTCTCTGGGCAGGGCTACAAGAGGAGAGAAAAAGGTCTAGGGGAGGGAGTGGAGGACTGCGTGGCAGAACCTGACATCCTCTGAAAACACAACACATATACTGAGGCCTGGATCGTTAATAATTATTCCAGGAACCCATCTACAACCCTGACTTCAGGTTTCCCAACTCAGAATAATCCTCTGATTGGAGAGCCTCTGGTCCCTCACATCTTCTTCCTACCACCCTTTGAGTCAAATCCTGGTCTAGATAAGGCTTACCAGTTTAAGCATATAAAAACAGTACACCCAGTTAAATTTGAATTCCAGATGTAACAATTATCTTGGAGTAAGTAGGTTCTATGCAGTATTTGGGACATGTCATTTTGTCATGATGTGAAATTCTAATGTAACTGGGTGGCCTATATTTTGTCTAGCAATCCTGTTCTGGAGGCACACTCTGGATTTCCTTTCCATACAAATTGCCTTTTCCCAAAGTGTTGCAGGATACATACCTTCCGTCTCAGCCCCTTGCACACCATTAAATCCAGATTGTGATTAATATTGTAGAAGTAACATGAAATGTCAGAGTGCCTTTCATTAGCTGTCATGCAATATTTGATGGCACTTCTGATCCAATTTAGCCTCTGCTCCCAGGTTAGCGAGGTAACAAAAAGAAATTGAGTTACTTTCTTAGTTGGCACAGCAAGTCATTGTCAGAGCCAAAATTATGATATAAGATTCTGAATTTGGAGGCTCGCTGGATTATATTGTCTCTCTCTCTCTGTAGAGGACGTTTTTCTCTTATGCAGTCCTTCATCTCTTATGAGTCTTCAAATTCACTGGCTATCCCCTGTGCATACAGCTATGGGGTCGGGGGAGGGAGGAGCAATGATATTGTTAAAAGGGAAGCATCTGTTACACATGAACTTTCTAGCAGGCAACTTATGTGCCCTAAGACATCCAAACTGGGCTGGAGCCACCTTGGCATTGGTAGGCTAACTCCAGAATGTTCCTTAAGTTGGCCCCTGAGGCAAGAGAACACACAAGTGACTTTCTCTCACAGTCGGCTTGTGTGTGTGTCTCTATCTTGTCTTTGTCCTTTGATTACACAGGTCAAAAAAAGGAAAGAAGTAACTAGCCCCCGGTTGATTTTTCCCCTGTGTCTCTTAAACATTCTGAGTGAAACTCACTAACTTTTGAAAGTCTTCAAGCTCAAAGAATGGCTGTTTGATGCCTCAACCCTGAAGCTCTCTCTCCATCCCAGCCAAATCAGCTTTTGGTAAAACCATCTGCTCTTCAAAACATTTGTACATCTTAAAATATACAAAACTGAAGACCTACCTTTTCCTTCAGACTCTGAATACATTCTCTTTAGGATGGGCTCCTTGCAGAGGATGATCCATAAGACATTGTTTAGTGTTTGGAAGCAGATCTGCAGTTGGTCCAATTTTATCCCTCGCCTGGCTCATCGTTCTAAAACATGCTGGTATGGAAACAGGTTATTAGCACCTTTAGCTTCTAGCTGTAATATTGTATAGGAGTCATTTTGTTTCATAGCAAAGCAAAAGAGACATCACCTCAACGAGAAAGTAATAGAAGTGTGATATATAACAGAACCCATTTTTATTTGTTGCAAACTATACCACAGCTCTCTGAACCATGATCTTATTTGGAGCCTGTTGGAGACCCAGGCAAATGTCTAGGAATTTTACCAGAAGATCAAGTCAGAAGCACTTGTCTTCTGTGCTGTTATCTAAATATAGGCACCACCAATGATGCCATTTATTGGGGGTGAAAATATTATAATGACTTGGACCAGACTGGTCTAGATATACCTTCTTCCTTTACTGCCGGGGTACAAGGGCAGATAAACTCGATATGTGATAAGGATGAGAGCAGCATTTGGAAGCCCAGGCTGACATTTTCACATTTCTGCCAGGAAGGCAACCAAGGTCAGTGAAGCCTGACTTCTGACCCGAGAGACCTGTCTCTGTGCAGGGGCACACCAGAGCCAAGGTCCTGCCTCCGTTTGTGTCTCAGAGCTCAAGGTTGAATAACCATATCTGAGAAGTCTTAGATATTATTCTATTTTGGAAATACACTAACAATGTTTAATACTAATGAAGAAAAAAATTAAGACATTCTCAATATAGAGGTACATGAAGCCATGGATGCAAACAAAGTAGGTTTCTGAAAGTTCTGATGAGAACAAGGCCACAAGCAGAGAATAACATGGTGTTTGTAAATTAGCCTGGCTGGTTGAAGAATTTCTATTCAACAGCCTTCTAGGGCTGTGGTACAGGGGAAAACTTACATGATAAGCTCCAAATGGCTTTTCTACAGTCTTGAGAGGCAGAATACAGCAAAGATGGGGCTACCACGGCTACCATGGCTCTCAAAGAATGAGCTCAAAATGAACGAGCTCTGTTGACATCTCTGTCAAAGAACGATCAGATACACTTAAAAATGAATATCTCCATTCACATTTTTGAGGCTCTAGCCAAACCTGTCCTGTTTCTGCTTAAGATCAGCAAATTTGTGGGAGGGCCCTCAAGATAAGAAGCAGTTACATTTCTGAAAAGCACCACCCAATGAAGGTGGATTCATATGTGCCTGTGAGTGCCATCTCGTTTGCAGAGCACGACTCAGCTGGTGTTGTGCAAGATGAACACAGAATACAGATGTGGGGCTGAGGAGTAGCTGGGTAGAACTGGACTCTGACATCAGGGTTGTCAGATGGAAAATGTTGAAGAAAGAGAAATGTTGGCAGCATTCTTCATGGCTTTATGGTTACACAACTCCGCTCAAAGCGTATTGATTTTTTTGGTAGCTATCCCAAGCAATTCGGGAAACTAAAAATCCAGGCAGCACAAAAAACTCCTTCTGGGGAAGATGCTTTAGTTTGTAGATTGCTATGAGACAGGCTCAAGAAGAACTAAATCTTATGATGCTGTGGGGGTCTCCATACCACTCTTTCTCATAAATGCTGGTTCCCAGAAAAGCTAAGAAATGCCTGCCTGCCACCAGGCACCGCAGCCTAGCAGGAAGCAATCTGAGGCAGGATCAACCTCTGTGGACAGCACTCTCTGTATTTGTGTGGGATGCGCTGGTCTTGGTTCAGCTTAGGGTCTGTCTGAAGTGGAAGATTTCCCCCTCGTTGTTATTCTATCTTTGCCAAGACAAATGCTGAATTGTTTGTTCTCTCCAAATGCTATCCTGAGTGCTAACCACTCCACGATGAAAACGAACTACCCTATTCTAGATTCAGCTCACACATAGCAAGCTGTGCAATCTCTTGGGACACTACTCTTGCCAGCAGAAAATTAAAACCAATTTGGCTAGATAATAAGGAGCCACGAACATAACTTTTTTCTTAATTTGCCAAGAATTTGACGTTCCCACAGGGATGAAAGTGAGGCATTTAGAACTGTTTTAAGGGAAAGGGTGTTGAGGGGGAAAGCATGCTATTCCATTTCTTTTTGCTGAAGAATTGCAACACTTAATTCAGACCTACAGCAAAAGAGGAAATGAGAAGGTGTACAAGTTGTACTTGTTACCAACAACACATGCCCATAGTGCTGAATTAGCAGAAGAGAATATTTCTGTGGTGCTTCGACACAGAGGTCCTGCATATCAGAGTCTAAGTCAGAAATATTTTGAGCTGTAAAATGATTTTTGTTGCTACATGCTTTTAATAAAGGCCTCAGATTTTTCTCTTTAAGTCTATAATAAAGATGACTGAATGAATGCAAATGAAAAGAGGTTTCAGGTAGTAATTGATTATATTTATTGAACTTGCTATGTGTCATGTGTATTCTAACTACTTTACATGTGTTGGTATATTCTTCATCCCACTTTACAGATACAGGACCTGAGAGGTGGGTAACTTGCTCAAGGTCACACAGCTAGTAGGCAGCAAAGCCAGAATTTAAACCCACGCAGTCTGGCACCAAATCCCGTCTCTTAACTACTGGACTTCACTGCCTCAGGAACCCTTAAATCTTGTTTTTTTTCCACTCTGGCAGATATAATCTGATATAAACATTTTGAGGAGTCTCTACTCTCTAAAACCCCCCCTAGGTTTTACAGTGAAATAAAGCAAATAATGCTACACTCTTTCATGTTAACAGGGCATCTATTAAGGTGCTTATATATTATAATGAAATCAATCTTTCAAAGGCTTCCAATAATAAATGTGCCTAATCAAACTACTTCATTGAACATTTTTTTAAGACTTGATTTTTCTCCAGACCTCCTCTCCCAAGTTCATATTAATAAAGTCAGTGAGTACCACTAAAAAATAAATATAAGGACAGTGCATTTCTGTTGCTAAAAATAGAATATAAAACATACAATTTTAATGTTATTAATATGAATAATTTTATTGCAAATTTTGAGTCATTGCTCTGCCTTTGATTCAGTGATCATAACCCTATTATCATTATTAGCAGATATGCTCACAGCATCATTCTTGTTTTCATGCAATGCAGCTGTAGATGTACTTTACATACACCCTTCATCTGCCCTTGCCTGCTTGCTAGTTAAAAATTTATTCATGGGTAAAATTAAAAAATAAACAGAGGTAGCTCTGATCAGAAGTTGTACAGTCATTTGTAAGCACACCTATAGCAGCTCATTAGTAACTATCAAAAGAAATCATATTAAAGTGGAAAATAGTGAAGCCACATTATTACAGACAACCTTGAATCAGCTCCAGTTTCTTTTAAAGAAAAATCATCCCTGAAACCCAGTATTTCATACTTATTAACCAGTTAGTTGCTATATATTTCTTGGATAACTTGTCACAACACATCGATGTACCTTGACCTCTCAGTTAAGAATAGCAGAGCAGGACCAAGTTTGTCACAGTGCAGTTAAGCTATTCTTTCATTTGTTTATTCACTGAGTGCCTCCCATGTGTCAGGATCTGTTTGTTCCTTGGAGGCGTGCTGTTCGGAAATGAGTTCCCTACACTTGTGCCCAGTAAGAATTCTCTGTGTGTTGAATGATATCATTCTTATTAAGTACTTTGGGCTTTTCTGCCTTCTAGCTTTCAATTCTCTTTCCTGGCAGCTTCCCACCCAAGTGAGTGGCTTTCTCCAGGAAAGCCAGAGTAGAAGTTACAGACCTGCCTTCTTAGTCCAAAGCACCCTCTAAGGATCATGTTTCCCTCCTGAGTAAATTGGAGCCTCATAATTTCCAGTTCTCAGTGACAAAACTTGCTGAGGCTGGTACTTATTGTCACCTGTCTCTGGCTGTTTGTCATCAGCATGCCTGAAAGCTGCCCTGTCTTGTCTGTCATTGTTTGGAAGCAGATGGAGCAGAAATGAGCGGGGCTGACCAACATTAGTGGAAGGAATCAACATTCCTAGTGAGAGGCAGACTTACTTAAGAAATGATTCAAGGGCTTTTTACTCAGAGAAATGAGATGACTAGTAAATGGCTGCTGACTTCTCGCTCTAAAGTTGATTTTGGCTACAGGGAAGTCAGAGTCAATCCAGGGGAAAAAGCCAAGGTGATGAACCCTGAGGAAAAAGGGATACAGTAGTTCCCCTCATGACTGTGTTCCAAGTGCCATGATTAGCAACCTCTGAAAACCTCTCTCTCTCTCTAGCTATGAATATCAAATATATGATGGATTTATTCTGCTTGAAAATAACATTCATTTGGAAAGACAGACACTTGGGAAATCCTAGAACAGGAAATTATCCAACCTCTACAAAGCAATTAGCAGTCAATCAAAGTATATTTATTTGCTTTTCATTAAAAAAATCTTCATTGTTTACACGACTGCTTTGAATTTTTATGAAGCCCATAATAGAAGCTTACTGACTCATCGACAGAGCTTGAATTGATTCAGAAAATGCTGTGATAAAAATCTCAGCTTGGTATTTTTGGCCTTCCTATAGAAGAGAGGATTTTAGCAGCTCTTTAAAACAAATCCTAAAAGCAACCGTCCATCACTTGAGAGTTTGTTTTTTGTTCTTAGCAATCTTGTATCTAGGTTTTCTCCTGTATTAATCATTTAGTTGCGTTCTTTGTTCTACCTTGAAATAATAAACAGAGAACAATGCAAATCACAAACACAAAATTCATTTAACCAACACAGTGGAGCAAATGAATCATAGGTCTGCTGGGAGATGGATTTTTAACTTGTTACTGAAGCACAAAACAAGACTGTGTCTAAGCCAGCAGTTTTTTCCTTTCAGAGCAGATGTAAAATGTATTCTCTCCCCCTGGTGATGAGCCACAAGAGGTTGGGGGAGCTGATTTGGTTTAATTTGAAGTCACCTGAAGCCTAGTTTGAAGTTCTTAAGGCAATTCAATTCCACAAACATTTTCAGAGCTACCTCATGCAAAGAGGTATGTGTGCTCAGGCTGTGGGAGCCCCAGTGATGCATGGGACACCAGCACCCCACTCAGAACTCAGAAGACTGGCAGTGTCCTTACACGACCTGTATCCTAACTGACTTGAGTAGGCATTGAATGACCGAAAATCAAAGCAAGTCTAAACAGCCTACAGCCTGGAATTTCTGGAACATACACATTCTAAATAAAAACTGGGAGAGGAGAAGTGAAGTATTTACCCACCGTTTGCTTTGGAAACCTTTTTTCACACATCAATTTTTATAGCCAAGATTTTTATGCCAGTGTTTTTTTTCTCTGATAAAAATTTACTAAGTTTTAGTAAATGTAATTAGATTTATTTAGACTAACTTAATTTCCCTTTTTAATCTAAGTGCTCCAATTATTAATTAGAACTTTAAGGTTTTCATGTTTAATTCTGTCTTTCCAAAGCTTAGCACTAGTAGCTAACATTCATTACACTTGCTTGGAGTCCAGAATCATATGAAGCACTTAAATATATTACTGCATTTAATCTGCACTATACGCCTATGAGGTAGATAGTTACTGTCCCACTTTAACAGATGGTGAAATTGAGACTTAGCAAAATTAAGTAACTTGCCTTAAGTCATATAACCATTGAGTAGCCATGCTGGATTTGACATTGGCTCACTTCCTTCCTCCACAGACCAGTTCTTTCACTTTATCCATCCTGTATATTCTCCAGCCTTTTAGGCTTCAGATTTTCTTGCTTCCTTTGCACCCTTGGCTCCATGTGAACCAAACAGCAGAGCCGTTTCCTAGGCATTGTAAGTCTTAAACTTCTGCCCCAACTCTGAATTTGCCATCCTTACTCCAAACCATAGTCCACCAGTGTCTGCATTGCTGGCTCTCAGCCAGGGGTGAGGGTGATGCCTTGGGGGTATGTAGCAGTGTCTGGAGACATTTCTGGTTGTCACAGCTGGGGGCAGGAGGTGCTTCTGGTGTCTAGTGTTTGGGTGTCAGGGCGGCTGCTGAACATCCTAACAATGCACAAGGCAATAAATAACCTGGACCAAATGCCAGTAGTGATGGAGTTGAGAAATCATCTACCTGATTTTTCGACATCACTGATCTACATGATATACTCCATGTTTAAAATAGTCTCTCTTCTGTTGTGAATTATGTTTTTGACTAACTGGCTTATGCATAGGAGCAAATCCAATTTTCTGTATCCCCAGTGGCTCAGCAAATACCTTGTACACAATAGGCACTTAATAAATATATCAGTAATGACACATCGCTCAACTGTTCATTCACTCCTTCCTTTACTGTCTTTTTATTGATGCTGAATATCTTTTTGTGGTGGGTACTGAGCTGAACTCTGGGAGTAAAATGCAAGCAATGTAGACATGCCCTACTTTCAAGAAGCTTATAGTCTAGAAGGGAACTCAAACAATAGAACAAGTGCTGAGTGCCATGGTGGGAGATCTATGGGAGCTCGGGGCTAGGAAGGCATAGTGGGAGCAAATAACCAGAGGAGACAGTGGTGAGAGAGGCTTCCAGGAGGAAGTGACAGCTAAACAGATGCTGAAGAATGAATAGGAATTAAACAAATGGAAAAAAGGAGGTGTTCTAGGCAAGAGAAGTAGCAGGTACAAAAGCTGAGAGATGAGAAAGTAACGTAAGTATAAGGCAGATGCTCAGGCTACAAGGGTCAAGTAAAAGGAAATGAAGGGCCTCAAAGCCATGTACAAGTGTTTGAATTTTATATCAAGGAAGCCATTGAAAGGTTTTAGACAAAAAAGTGGCAGGATCTGATTTTGTTTATAAAGAATTACTTGGACTCAATATCCTATGTCAGCAAAGAAATGCAAATTAAAACAACGAGATGCTACTACCTACCTATTAGAATGGCCAAGATCTGGAACACTGACAACATCAAATCCTGGGGAGGATGTGGAGCTACAGGAGCTCTCATTCACTGCTGGTGGCAATGCAAAATGGTACAGCCACTTTGGAAGACCATTTGACAGTTTCTTATAAAACTAAACATGCTCTTGCCGTATGATCCAGCAGTCACATTCATTAGTATTTACCCAAAGGAGCTGAAAACATGTCCTCGCAAAACCCAGCACAACAATGTTTATAGTGCTTTATTCATAATTGCCAGAACCTGGAAGCAACCAAGATACCCTTTGGTAGGTGCATGGATAAATAACCTGGTGCGTGTCTGGTACATCCAGATAGTGGAATATTATTCAGTGCTAAAAAGAAATGAGCTATCAAGCCATGAAAAAATATGAAGGAAACTTAAATGCATATTGCTAAGTGACAGATGCCAGTCTGAAAAGGCTACACACTGTATGATTCCAACTTTATGACACTGTGGAAAAAACAAAACTATGGAGATGGTAAAAACATCAGTGATTGCCAGGGATTAAGGGGGAAAAGGGAATGAGTAGGCAGAGCACAGAGGATTTCAAGAGGGTGAAACTACTGTGTGTGATAGCATAAGAATGGATACATGCCACTATAAATTTTTCCAAATCCATATAACTACAACAAAAGTAAACCCTGATGTAAACTTTGGCCTTTGAGTGATAGTGATGTATCATTGTAGGATCATCGACTGTAACAAATGTAGCACTTTGGTGGGGAGCTGCAACTGGGAGTCTGTGTATGTTTAGAGGAAGGGGGTACATGGGAAATCTCTGTACCTTCCACTCAATTTTGCTGTGACCCTAAAACTGCTCTAAAAATAAAATCTATTAAAAATAAAAAAGAAATCACTCTGGATGCTCTGCACAGAATGGGCTGGGAGGTTAACAGTTGACAGTAACAGGAAAGAATTTCTCTGGGGCAACAAAGTGCCTGTACAACTTGATGTTAGGTTTTAAAATGTGTGGGATGACTGAGGAATCCTCTAAATCCTAATCAAGGAAGGTGATTGCAACACACAAAAGTTGAAATCTCTTCCATTGTGTACCACTCAGTCTGAAGGAAGACTACATTACTACAGGGGTGTGTCAGCCTGGGGGTTAAAACAGTAGGAGCAGAAAGAATGTATCAGCATGCAGACTTGGAGGGGTAGCCCAACAGTATAAATGAGTATATTCATTTATTGTAACTCAGTGACACCACCTATTAATTTCATCCTGCCTAGTAGACATTGAACAAATACTTGCAGTGAATTGAATTAAGCTGGATTCCATGCTAACATTGGCTTGAACTCACCAAGAAAATTTCTGATCACAATTTGGCTTCCTGCAAATTATTTCTACAAGTATAAAATATACTTACTAGCTGACACAAACTTTCTAGTCTGGTTTACATTTTATTTTTGCCTAAATGACTAAGTTGACACTATGACTGACATAACTCACTTTATGTTTGGTCCGTATAGTGGACCGTTACATTGTCTGTGCAGCATCCATCTCCCCTTCCTGCTTCCATTCAATAGGCATCTTTCCATTCAGTTACATCTCTCTCCACCATGCAGTTTCTGTGTTTCTGGGCTAACTGACCCTACCTCCAGAACCACGTGGGCCTTACTGTCAAGCCAGTTATCACATTTGATGGAACCACAGTAATTGGTTCCAATATTGGCATGTGACCTAAACCAGTCTGTTCTAAGTGAAATTCAAGAGTCTTTTCAGAAGACTGGGGCAGAGATGATCTCATTCCTGATGATGAAGAGGGCAGCATGTAGCTCCTGGAAGCCAGTTTGCTATTGTAATGGTTCATTTTATGTGTCAGTGTGGCAAGGCTCTAGTGCCCAGGGGTCTGGCCAAACACCAGGCTGGGTGTTGCTTGAAGGTACTTTTAGATGTGATAAACATTTAATTCAGTAGACTTTGGGTAAAGCAGATGACACTCCATAATGTAGGTAGGCATCATCCAATTAGTTGGAGGCCTTAGGAGAAAAGACTGAGGCTTCCCAAAGTAGATGAATTCTGTCTCCAGACTGTCTTTGGACTCAAGGCTACAACATCATCTCTTACTGGGCCTCCAACCCACTGGCCTGCTCTGCAAAATTTGGACTTACCAGCCCCTCCAATTGTGAGAGCCAAATCCTTAAAATAAGTTTTCTTGATAGATAGATAGATAGATAGATAGATAGATAGATAGATAGATAGATAGATATAGAGGTAAGGATAGGGAGATAGAGCTCCCATTGGTTTTGTTTCTGTGGAGAACCCTGACCAGTACAGCTACTATCAGGGAACAAAGCAGACCCACAGAGGAGAGCAGAGCCAAGCCAATTATGGAGGTCAGAAAGCCAGAGCCTGGATCAAACCAAGTCTGAAGCCCACATGCATCAACCAGAATGACTTCAGCTACAAACAGAAAACCCAACTGCCTTAAGCAGTATAGAAATGTATGACTTCAAAGTAGAAATTCCAGCGGTAGAACAGGCTTCAGGGTCAGTTGGTCCAGCAGTTCAGTGAGGGGAAACAGGTTCTTTCTGTTTTTGTTCCTCTGTTATCCATTCCAAATCTGATACTCTCATGCTTCCACTTCCTCCTTCATATCCAGTGGAAGAGTTTGTATTTTCATGGCTCTGTCTCTCAAAAATAAGGATAATTCTTCCTTTATATCATGTTAGTCCAGACTGGCATAGGTTTACCCATGCCTGAACCAATCATTGGTGTGTGTGTGTATGTGTGTGTGTGTGTGTGTGTGTGTGTGTGTGTGAGAGAGAGAGAGAGAGAGAGAGAGAGAGAGAAAGAAAGAGTCATAATTGGCTTAAATTAATGAAGACCAGGCCCTCAACTTGAATTGTTGCTACACAATGAGGAGGGATGGGAAGGACTTTAGGTGCACACACTAATGTCACCACAGAGCCTTATTGCTGTATTTTCAGATATATGAGCAAAAAATTGGCTGTTCAAGCCAGTTTGGATTCAATTTTTAGTGATTTACTACCAAAGGTACCCTAACTGTTACTGCAGTTAGGGAACCCATCCTCAGGGTCCGTGGCCTTGAGGATACCTTAACAAAAGCAACTCTCAGGGCCTGCAGGATTCATGTGAGCCCCCTAAATCATGTGAGCTCCCTAGGCTATGCCGTGTGATGAGGCCTGTTCCTCTAGCCCACTTGTCTGCATTACTTGAACCCTCCCAGAGCGCAGACTCCCTGAGTCTGTCACTTTCCCACTTAGTAGCACCCTCTGAGTTCTAGACTCCATAATTAACCAACACGGGGCATCCCGTTTTCCCTGACCTGCTGTCATGTCCTGTGCACAAGTCATCAACTCAGGATCATACCCATTGTCCTCTTCCTTTGCTGCTATGGCTGGGCTTTCAGAGGAAGAAAGTAACATTTACCTGTCACCTTACTTAGCACTGGGTAAGCTTTCTAACTGAAGTCTCATAATAATCCTGAAAAGGCATCCAAATCTTTATTCACACTGAGGAAGCTGTGACGCAGGGTTAAATAGCCTGACCAGAGTTCCTGCTGCTTGGGAGGGACTCGCACCCCGGCTGGCCTCCTCCCAAGCCTGCACTCGCACCGTGGAAGACCCGGCTGGCCTCACTTGCAGTTGAATCTTGTTATCCTGTTGGTGTTTGCCCCTCGCTGGTGCTTCTAATTCATCTTTGACTCCCTCTCACACCATTCCAGACCTTCTCTCATTTCTCACGACCTGTGTCTCCTATCCTTGGAAGAAGGGTAGGTGACCTCATCCCCACCTCACAGAGAAACTTGAGCTCATCTGACCTAAGTTCCTTTATGTATCCATGGCTTCACATCAGTAAATAACATCTTTCCTCTTAAACTTTTCTGCAGTCTCAGAGGTCAAGATCCATCTTCCCTGTAATGCTAGGTTACTTATTCTTTGGACCCAGTCACCCCTTCCCGCTTCCGACAGTGATCCCCATTATCTACCATCTTCAATGCCGGTTCATTGGCCCTTTCCAGTACACTTTTAAATATTCTCACTTCTCCCCTATCTTAAAAAGCTAGTAGAGTATTGCTTGACTGTCCTGACCCCTTCTGGTTCTAATCATTGCTCTCCTGACTGTTGCTGCAAAACTCTATCTACCCATTCCTGTAATTATCCCTCAATATCTGATTTATTTCTAATCTTCCATCCCACCCCACCGCACCCCACAATAAAACAACTTCCAAGGAAGTTAAAACTGACCTCTTTCTTCCCAAACCATCCAATCTTTTTAGTACTTCATCTTCCTTAACCATCTGCAGCATCTGATCCCACAGTCCACCCCCTCTTTGAAGTCTGCCTCCCACTGACTCCTGGGACAGTGTTCCTTCCTGGTTTTTCTTCTGTCTCTCTTACTACTCCTTGGCTTCCTCCCTTGTCAGGCCCATTTCCTCCTCCTCAGTCTGTCCCTCTGCTGACCACCTGATCCACCCCCTTGCCACTCCCGCCATGGGGCAGTGCATCTATTGTTCGTTTCTAATCTCATGCCCGTGCTGGTTCAGAAAAATACATTTCAAATATTTATTTTCAACTACCACCACTATGGGCCTACCTGTACACTTCCAACGGGTGCATGGACACATACTTACTGTTTCATCTTCTAGAAGTGCTACTCCTTCCAACTGCTGCCTTTCTTGACAGTGTATGGACATCCAGACCAAAACTCTCAGAGTCGTCTTTAATTTTTTTCTTTTCTTTCTCTCCTCCTCATTTATTCAGGCACCACAGTATTATTTCTTCTCCTTAAAAGTTTGCAGAAATGTACCTTTTTCTCTATATTTATAAAAGGTGGAGGGTGGGTACCATGCCACCCTTTATTCAGGTACCCCCCACCTCATGTCCATATTGCTACAAGTACTGTGTTTCTCTCTGCCCATCTCCCTGCCCCCAGTCTCCCTACTCCTTACCATTTCATTACCTGCTGTCCTCTGTTGATGCTTTATGTCCTGTTCAAGAACACATACAGCTCCCATTTGCCCACCATAGCACACCCAAAGCCTTGCAGCTCTTGCTGCAAGGAACCCTCTGAGGAGGGCCCACCAATCTTCATTCTCCATGTGGGTCTATCTTTCTGGATCTTACATCCACACTGGAAATGCACTGTATAAGGACTGCTTATTCTGCAAATGATCTGTGCAGGGCTATCCAAACAGCTCAATTGCAAATATTAAATATTTATTTATTTTTCCATTTAGCAACTTGCATTTGTTGGATTCTTTCTGTATAAGATGCTGTGGGAGGCAAGAAGAAGTGGACAATAGAGCCCTGTCTTTGAGGAATTCACTATCTAGTGGGAGAGCCAAAGGTAGGCATTTAGAAACAATAATTACTATGTCAAAAATAGCAATTTTTAAAAATTAATCACACAAAAACAAAAATTATTCATTACCAAGGTCATATATGTATATAGTGTATATATTATTTAGAAATCCAAACATTACAGAAATATATCAAATAGTGAAAGACCGTGCTGTTCTTCCTCCCTAATCCTCGCTTAATAAGAGTAACATGCTAACAGATAACATATAATACATATGTATATACACACATATACATACATTTGTTGACTTTTCACAAAAGATAGCATCATACTATACAAATTGTCCTGAAATTTTTTCTTATGCAACAATAAAGTCCTTCAATGATATACCTGGTCTCTCTTTAATGGCTGCATAGTATTCTTTTGAATTCACCAGTTCCCTATAGATAACCACTTATCCCTTCTGTTTTTCCTGTATCACAAATAATGCTTCAACAAGCATTCTTTCACACATTTTCAGTGGTATGCTGGTGAATGTTTTAATAATTGGCTCTCCAAAATAAAAAATAAAAAAACAGCCCTGCTTTGTGACATTAGCCAATTTCCATGGTGTAAATAGCCCCACTATTGGTGATTTCAAACTATCAGTGTGACACCACTGAAGGCAGAGATAGGAAGAGCTGTGCACACGCAATTCTCACTGGCCAGTCCAGTCAGCTCCAGCACGCCTATCTATTTTATTGTACATACTCTTTTGAGTGTTTTACAACATGAGAAAGCAAGATATTAAAGGCAATTATCACTTTGCCAGACATGAGAAACATAACTGGCTTATTAGCTATAATAAAGTTGAACCGTGAATTAAGTGCATTCCTCTTAGATTCTAAAGAAGGCCCTTTATCTGTTACCTTAAATAGATTCTGTTTAAAAGCCAAGGAAGTTTCAAAGTGTTTCTTTTTATTTTGCCATCTGAGAAAATCACTTAGGAAAGTAGACTGGATGTATGACTAAGTATATTTTAAAGATAGAAGTACAATGAAATTCACCAAATAGTATATTCCGGGACAAAGGCATGCGTGATGAGAGGATGCTGACCCCTCCTCTTTTGAACGCTCATATTAACAGGGCTGTTACACACTTGTGCACCCAAAACCACCTCAAACTTAAGGGCACATCGGAATTATCAAGAGGGCTTGTTAAACCACTTATTGCTGGACTGCGCCACAGTTTCTGATTCCATAGACCTGGCAGCAGGTGGGCGGCAGGCAGCCAAGAATTTCCATGTCTGTCAAGTTCCAAGGTGTTGCTGTTGTGCTGCAGACCTCACTTGGAGAAGCACCACTCTATGTGAACTGCAGCCCAAAGCCAGAGAAGCTTCTTCCATACTCTGACATTGTATGAATTACTACCACTAGATCAGATTCCTTTAGCTAGAGACTTTCTCCTGCTAAAACACAGATCCATTTAGAATTGTAGTAAGTTAAGTTCTTAGTAGTCAAAGTATTTGAGATCAAGCTTAATAGGGGAGTGGCACAAAGTCCTTATTACAGAGAAAAACTTATAGAAATTTGTTTTCTGAAAACGAAAGGCATGGTTAATGGTTGGTGTTACTGCTAATAATAACAGTAAACTTTCAAGTAGTATCCTTATGTAAAGAGCTCAGACTTTTCATTCACAGCTGTGTTACACCATCATCTGGCTGTGAATCCCATACCTGCCACATAACTGACTGTGTAACCTGGAGTGATGTATTTAATTGCTTGGTGCCTCAGTTTCCTCATCTGTAAAGTAGGATGATCATATTAATAGTTGCTTTATAGGGTTATGAGGGAATGTGATAGGTATAGGACCTGACATGTAGGAAGCGACCACAGAATATTGGCCATATTATAAAGTAGATGAGAAGAAAGCATTCTTTAGGCAAGTAAATTTGGGGAGCACTGAGTCAGCTAGGCAAAGTAAGTAAGTTTCTTTGTTGCAGGACTTCTAGGTGCCTTTTACATGTCAATGCACACCATGAATCCTCTAGAAAGGATATAATAATACTGTTTCTCAGGGTTATTTGGTCACAGAACTTTTTCGCAAATAGCATTTTGAGGATAACAATTTATATATATTGTTACAATTATGATAATAAACCAATATTTCTTGTCTTAAATATGCAACTGAAAGAAATTGGCATGTGACCCTAGCATACCTAAGCTACAGGGGTAAGATTGGGATGGATCAAAAAAAATCCTTGTTACTCATAAGGATTTTCTACAGCCCTTCTGAAGTGATAACATTTGCCTCACGCATTTCTTCATTCTTGCCTGCATTCACTATTTCCAACAAGTATCTGTTGAGTACTACCTCTAAGTAACAAAGAATGTAGGTACTGAGGAATCATTACTGAATAAAATACAGAAAGTTTCTGTTCTTGCGGAGTTTACCTTCAAGAGGACAAATAATATACAAATAAACAAATATATAGTAAATATGTCAGATGGTGATAAGTACTATGAAAAACCTGAAGTGGGGCAAAGGGAGAATAAGCAAGCTGCGGTGCAGGGGTCCTTTCAGCAGAAACCTGGAGGAAGGGAGGGAGCAAGCCATGGGGACGCCCGAGGGGACAACAGCCCGGAGAGGGAAGGAGGAGGGAGAAATGTCGTAAAGAGGGGGCGGAGCTGTATGGCTGAAGCTGAGGGAGAAAAGGACAGAGTCGTTGGAGGTGAGGCTCGAAGGGTACAGAGGGCCGCAGCAGGGGAAATGGTATTTGCTCCTCTTGCTGTACAACAAATCACCCCAAAACTTGGTGGCTTGACACAATATCTGCTTTTGTGTGTATGAGGGATTTGGGAGTGGCTCAACTGGGTTTGGAGTTCCTCATGAGATTCAGTCCAAGGGCAGCTGGGACAGCGTCCTCGGAAGACTTGATGGGGGTGGGGATCCACTTGTAAGTTGGCTCACACACGGCGGATGAGTTGGTGTTGGCTGTTGTCCGGGACGCTCGGTTCCTCTCCATGTGGGCTTTCCACGGAGCTACTTAGCTTCTGCACATTGGCTGGCTTCTCTCAGAGAAACAATCCAAGAGACTTAAAAGCTGCAGTGGCTTTTCTGCCTAAATTTGCAAGTCACACACTGGTTCTGCATGGGAGGGCATTACAAAGGCATGGAAACCAGGTGTGAGGATCAGTGACGGCCATCTGGGAGGCTAGTATAGCCACACTATTCTAAGGTCTTTAGTTTTTACTCTGAGTGAAATGGAGAGGGATCGGAGGTTTAGGGCAGAAAAGTAATATGGTCTGACTTGAGTGTGTATGGAAAATAGACTATGAAGAGATGAATAGCAAGGGTGGGGGCAGGGAAAACAGGAGGCAATCCAATAATGCAAGTGAGAGAGTATGATGTCTTGGCCCCAGATAGTGGTGGTAAAGGTAATGAAAAGTGGTCAGATTCAGCTGGATACACTTTGAAGTTAGAGCCAACAGAACTCCTGATGGATTAAATGTGGGTTGTGGAAAAAGAAGAGTCACAGATGACCCCAAAACTCTGGACCGAGTTTCCAATTTTTTGCCCTCTGCTACATCCTGGCGCCAGGCCTGTCCCTTGCCATGGAAACTCATAGAACTAGGAGGGGTACTGCCAGAGCACTAAGAGAATACTACCCAAAGTCTGTCTAAATGACAGTAATACAGTACCCCAGCATAATGCATAAAGGGATCCAGGTGTCACTTCAAATGAAATATGAAGACCAAAATTGTTGGAAACCATTAAGAAATTTCAAGGCACTTGTGGGAGTTCCCAAAACTATGGCTAGGCTAATAATCATCTCTCTGCCCTGATTCACCTACCCAGTTGCTTTCAGATGACAAAGTGGGACTCTCCATTTTTTGTTTTATTTCCACATTAACAGAAAGATTCCTGGAATCTGTCAGTAGAACAAGTTAAACCACTACACAATATTAAATAATCTTTCTTTGATTTATAATAAAAGCAATGTCTATTTAAAACTTTTAACTTTTCTAAGCATTAAAAAAACTGCTCATTTGGTCGGACCTCAGAATCTTTATGCTGAATATCCCAAATCACTGTGGAGATCAGCGCCCTGCAGAACAATGTTGGAGTTACAGGTCATGTTTGCCATTTAATCGGCTGAGAACTGATCTCTAAACTAGTATGTCTTCCTTTAGGTCCTGAGTTTGGGGTCCTTGAAAACTGACAGAACCCAGAACAAGGGTTCCTGCCCATTGTTGAAGAAGCAAGAGAGGGAGGTTTTGAATAAGTGAAGATCTTAGCTGCAAGGGAGCTCCAAAAAAGAGAACCCGGTACAAGAGAGCACAAGGGACAGTCAGTGAACACAAGCCAATTCAGCGAGGTTGGAGTGTAAGGTAGATGGTGGACAGTGAAAATACATCTGGAGAGGTGTAAGGTGGTACCAGCCCAGGAAAAGCCTAAAATTTCAAGGAGCTTATAGTTTATCCAGAAGTGATGAGGAATCGTTGAACAGTTTTGAGCAGGGTACCACTAGGATTTCTTGGTGATTTGGAAAGATCACTCTGGCCACAGATTAGAGCCTGGACTGGAGGGGATGGAGTGGAATTCAGCCTTTCCTCCAGTTCCTCATCATCCCTCTGATACCACTACATCAGTCCCCTGAAAGGCCCCCAGCCCATTCTCGCCAGTCAACTAAAAGAGCAGAGCAGATCAGGTCATTCCCCACTGAAACAACGCCTCAGCATTGGCCTTACAAAAATCACCAAGCCCTTAATGAGGTTCACAAGTCCTTGCTCAGTCAGGTCCAAGGTTCCATCCAGTTTCAGCACCACCTCTACTTCCTCGAGTCTTTAGTTCCAGCCATGGTTAGTTTTCTTCCAGTTCTTCCAAGAGACCAAGTTCTTTTTCTCACTTGTTCTGGAAGTCTAAATAAGTTGTTTTCTGTACCTGGACTCATCTTTCTCTGCTAATTGATGCCCAGAATTTAGATTTTAGCCTAATTTTCACTTTCTCAGTGAGGTGGTGCTTCACCTCCTTGGTTAAGTCAAGCCCCCCAGTACACACTGGACACTTCCACTGCACCTTGTACCTCTCCTCTCATTTCACTTTTTTGAAGATGCTTACTGAAGGCCAGTTTTTTCTACTAGACTGAACTCCTTCCCATCTCTCTTGTTAGTCATGGTACCCCCATCATATAGCATGATACTGGCTCCATGTATCACTCAGTCATTATACAGACAGTCTCCAACTTCCTGTGGTTTGACTTATGTTTTTCAGTTTACAGTGGTGCAAAATTGATGCACACTCAGTAGAAACCATGCTTTGAATTCTGAATTTTGGTATTTTCCTGGGCTAGCAATATGGGTAAGGATACTCTTGTGATGGTGGACAATAGCAGTGAGCTGCAGCTCCCAGTCAGCTACACGATTATAAGAGTAAACCACCAACACACTCACAACCATCTTTCCCATATGCCCATTCTGTGTTTCAGTTTCAGTACAGTATTCAATAAATTACATGAGATTTCAATACTTTAGTATAAAATAGTCTTTGTGTTAGATGATTTTGCCCAATTGTAAACTAATACAAGTGTTCTGAACACATTTAAAGTAGGTTAGGCTAAGCTATGATGTTTGATAGGTAGGGTGTATTAAATGCTTTTCTGATATATGATATTTTCAATTTATGATGGGTTTATCAAGACATAATAACCCCACCCTTGGTCATAAGTCAAGGAAGATCTGTATATTGAATAGATGAATGATGGCAAGGAGGCAATTAAAAGTTGTGTCTGAACTGAGGTGGTAGGAAGAAAAGATGGATTTGAGTCTTGAGTGCTCCAAGTGACTATACTTGGAAATTAACTGTAAATGAGGGGAAAGAATTGGGAGAAAGGACAGGCCTGTTTGTACCTGGTTCCCCACTGTATTGCATGAGCATTGAAGGGTGCCTGGTACATGGTGGAATACTCAATAAATATTTGTGTCAAATGAATGAGGTTGGATGAGTGGTGACCATTGCTCAGGTTTTTCTCTTGGGCTAGTGAGGGCTCCATTCCCTGTTGGGGAAACATGAGAATTGCTTGTACAGACAGGGCTTCAAAGACCGCTACTCAGCTATTTGTTTGTGAAGAGATTACACAAGAATTCAAAATGGCATTCTATCAATAGAAAAGAAAACAGAGCATGGGTGTGTGTGAAGTAATACTGGATTCTATTCAATTTAGTGTTTATATTAGCACCTTAATACTTTAAGTTTTAACCAATTATTTTCATTAGAATTATTTCATCTGATGGATTTCAATTTTTGGTAGAGACAAGATGTGATTTTGGATGGGCTGTTCTGAATATTGTGGTTGAAAATTGAAAAAAAAAAAAAACCAAAGCCTCCTTCCTCTTAGAAGGGAAGAATTACAGAGATTCTCAAAACCTCCCTATGACCAGTTATGCATTTTTAATTTCAAAAATGTAACACACAGGGTTTCCATTTGGGATGATCAAAACATTTTAGAATTAGATGGGGGTGATGGTTATACTTTGTGAATATACTTACTGTCAATGAATCATATACTTCAAAATGTTTATAATGGTAAATTGTATGTTACATAACTTTCAGCACACACACACACACACACACACACACACAATTTAACACAAAACATGTGTTCCTCAGAATTAAAAGAGTGTGACCACTTTATGCAACTTAAATATTCAAGAAATGTGAGAAGTTTCTCTCTTTTGTGAGATGCTTTTGAAAAGTCCAGCAGCACAATGCTGCAGAGATTTTTCCTTGTGAGAAGGTTTGGAGCTCAGCATCAGAGAAAGGAATGAAATTCATGTTGTGTATGACATGACTTTGAAAGTAAGAAAGAGAAAGTCTTAAGAATTAACAGAAAGCAGTCATTCCCCAGGCCTATATAAGAAAAGGGCTGTCCTGGATTCTCTCCCCATCTAATTCCATTTGCTTCTCAAGAGTTGTGTTAGAGAATTTGAGCACCCAATGCACTTCCTTGCTTAGGAAATTCAAGGAAGTGGTCTAGACCGTAGTTTTCAGCTTTGCTGCCAACAAAAACACATTTTTATTTTCCTTCAGGGATTACATGTCTTGAAAGGTAATATCTATTAAACAATATCAAATTGCCATTTTTAAATAAAATGAATTCATTTCCTATTTTCTACTTATCAGTTATTCAATACATGTTTACCAACAATCTGTATCTCTGATTAGCAGAAGCCAGCCAGTGTTCCTACACTCAGTTGCTATAACTCTTGGTAAAGGCAAAGGCAAAGACAAATCATTTTCAGGTTTATCAGTCAGCTTTTTCATCTATAAATGCCTTTAGACATTTAAAAACACTAAAAATCCCCTAGGGTCTTAGAAATACTGAAAATAGCTTGAGCACCTCCATCTCTACCTTCCAGGGACTCTAATAAGGAATCACTACTATAATAACTAACGTGTCATCAGTGTATCTCAACAGAGAGTAGGCAACCACCTTAATCAAGTTTATCAAAATTACCTCAGGGATTTTATCAAGCTATACATTTCCCTGAGCCCCTGAGAAACTAGACCCTCTGGGTAAGGGCAGGGACATGGGGATGTTTTTCTCTTTCTCAAGAATTACTACTGCCATAGCAGCCACTTTTGCCAATGAGAGTATATTGTACCTTTTAAGTAAATTACAACCAGGAAAAAGGTAAGAACCAAACACTGACTTATATAACTCTGTGTACGAGACTTTCACAGCAAAACAGATTTCTAAAGGCAAGTTACTATCTCATTGCCTAGATGAAAATGTAGGCCAAGAAACAATACATAAAGTGCTCTAGCAAATTGATGAGAAGCAAATATTAAACTTCCAATAGAAAATGAGCAACAGTAATAGCCAATTCATAGGAGAAACTAAAGTTACTAACAACTCTGGCAGGGTGAGGGCTGTTGCAACCCAACTAAGAACTGAAAAAGTTAAAAATGTCACTGTGGGCTTGACTTTTACTTCCAACCAAGAGGGAGTAACTATGCCCAGATTTATCCTCATGCCCAAAACAACTGAAAAATGGTCAAGTCATAGGAAATCATGATTTGCAAGACACTGGATGTCAATCAGTGAGGAGACTGATTCCTGAGAAATGGGGAGAAAATGAAGTGAGCCACATAATTGCCCAGTTTCTGCCTTGAGAAGGTTTCCAGGCCATGGCACAGGGAGGGGGATTCAGGCTGAGTACAGGGTGCTCCCTCAGTTGAAAAGATGGTGTAGAAGAGTCCAGGGAGGCCAAGATATCGAGAACTTTCAGGATAGAGTACCAGGAAGGAAAAAGCTGCACAGAGAGAGAACCCCAGAAATCTGCAGAGGGCAGGTCCCTGTCCAGTCTTTACCTAAGTAGTGATCAGCACATGCATGTAAGGCAAGCAACAGAGGCCTGGAAAACAACCCCCAGAAAGACTAAAATAGACAGTGCCTGGCACTAACACAGAGCCTGTGCAACCAGCCAGACTATAAAACCTCATGATTCACAGACATAGAAGACTACTCAGAAGAATCTTGGTTCACTCTTAGGGAATTTGTCCTTGAATGAACACTGCTCTAATCCCACCTAGCAAATCCTAGAAGCCAAATCTTAGACCCAAAAGGATCAGACTGTTTCCAAGTAATATATCTACATCTCACAACAAAGCCTGAGACCATGATGTGTATACAAAAATATTCAGTACTTAGCAAGGTAAGAGTCACAATATTTTGAATTCAATCAAAAAATTAAACAGGTGCATAAAAATGAAAGAAAATAAGACCTATAATGAAGAGATATATTAATCACATTGGTGATTAATAGTGTTAGAATTAGCAACTAAAGACAATAAAACAGTGATTATAAATATATATTACAGTAAATATTATATATACTATAAATACAATGTGTGTATATGTATATATGATATATACTGCATATTTTAAGTTAAATAGAGACAGAAGACAAAAAATCTCTATCAAACATAGAGATGAAATCTAATGGGCGGGAAATAAAATATACTGGATGAGATTAACAGCAAATTAGACATTGCAGAGGAAAAATATTAGTGATTTGAAAACAATAGCAATAGAAACTATATCAAATATAATGAGAGAAAAGAGAATCAGAAAAATAAACAGCATCAGAGAACTATGGAACAACTTTAAGCAGAAGAATATACATGAAATTGGGGTCCCCAAAGGGTAGGAAGGGGCAGAAAAATAATCACTGGATCAGTGACCAGAATTTTTCCAAATGTGATGAAAATTTCAAACCCAGAGATCTAAAAATACCAAATAACCCCAAGGACAAAAATACAAAGAAAGCTACAACAAAGCATAGCATAATAAAATTGTTCAAAATCAGTGATGAAGTAAAAAAATCTTAATATCATTAAAAGAAAGAAGATATGTTACATGCAGAAGAAGAAAAATTAATAAGACAATAGACATATCATTGGGTAAAAATGTAAGTGAGAAGAGAGTAGAGGAATATCTTCAAAATAGTGAAATAGAAATATCACAAACCTAGAATTCTGTACCCAGAGAAAATATCTTTCAAAAATGAAGGCAAATTAAAGACTGTTTAGACATGTAAAAGATACAAAAGCTAAAGAGTTTATCAGCAGCAGGCCTATAGTATAAGAAAAGTTAAGGAAGTTCTCAGACAGAAAGAAAACAATACCAGATTGAAATAAAACAGAATGAGAAGATACAAAATGGGACCTCTATGGATAAAAAAATGAAATTTTTTCATTATTTAAATCTCTTTAAAAGATACATGCTATTATAACAAAAATGATAATAATGGAGTATGGGCTTTATATTATATGGACAAGTAAAATGTACAGCAACAATTACACAAAAAGAAGAGAAGTGGAACTGTTTCTTATACTGCATCTGAAGTGTCATAATGTCACTTGAAGGTAAACTGTGATAAGTTAAAGAAAATCAGTAAGAATATGGAAGATTTGAACAACACTGTCTGCCAACTTGACCTGATATTTGTAGGCTACTCCATGTAACAAGAGCAAATACAAATTCTTCTCAAGTATGTGTGGATATTTACCAAATTTAGCCATTTTTTAGGCTGTAAAACAAACCTCAATAAATTCAGATGGGTCAGTCATACTATGTTCTCTGACCACAAGGGAATTAAATTAGAAAACAAAAATACATCCTTGGAAAATCTCCAAATATATGGAAACTACATAGCATGTTACTAAGCAACCCCTGGATCAAAGAAGAAATAAAAAGGAAAGTTTGAAAGTATTTTCAACTGAATGGAAATGAAAAAACAACATACCAGAATTTGTGGAATGTACCAAAGTGGTACCTAGGAGGGAACTTATAGCATCCTGTAGGGGAAAGTTCATGCCTATATCAGAAACAAAGAAACATCCCAAATCAGTGACCACAGCTTCAGCTGTAAGCAACAAGAAAAAGAGCAAATTAAACCTCAAGTAGGTAGAAGATAGGAAATAATAGAGTAGAAATTAATGAAAATGGAAAAACACTAAAGAAGAATCAATAAAACTAAAAGCTAGTTCTTTGAGATCAATAAAATTGATTAACTTCCAGCCAGAAGGATCAGTGAGAAAAATGTTACAAGTTACCAATATCTGGAATGAGGAAGGTGGCAGTATTATAAATTCTACAAACACTAGAGTAATAGAATATTTTCAACAACTTAGTTTAAATAGAAATATTCCTTGGTAGACACAAACTCTCAGAGTTTACTCAGGAAGAAATAGATAACCTGAATTGCTCTGTTTCTATTAAAGAAATTGAAATTATAGTTAAAAAAACATTCCCACAAAGAAAACTTTAGGCCCAGATGGCATCTCTGTTCAAATCTACCAAACATTTAAGGAAGGAAGAATACAAATTCTACACAAACTCTTCCAGAAAATATTACATGAACATCAAAACTAAAGATATTACTAGAAAAGGAACCTTTAGACCAATATCACTCATGAACATAGAAACAAAAGTTTAGCAAATTGAATCCAACAATATAAAGAAAAGAATAATGGGGTTTATCTCAGATAGCAAGGTTGGTTTAACATTCAAATTCACCATATTAACAAACTTAAAAAAAAAGTTTATCTTTAAAGATGTGGAATAAACATATGGACAATCCTACACCCATTCCCAATAAAAACTCTGCAAATTAAGAGTAGAAGGGAACTTCTTCAACCTGATAAAGGGCATCTGTAGAAAACCTAGAGATAAATATCATACTCAATGGTGAAGGAGTGAAACAACCTAAATATCCAATAATAAGGATGATTAAAATAATTGTGCATCATGCAATAGCACATTTTAAAGCTATTAAAAGTCAGGTATTTGAAGAATATTTGAAGAATATTTAGAAGAAATTGCTTTGGATATACTAAGTCAAACAAAGAACTATATAAGCACACGACCTAATTGTGTTAAATAGAATAAAAGTAAGTGGAAATAACCACATATGTTAACAGTGATTAACCTCTGCTGGGGGAGGAGGAAGAATGGTATTATTAGTAATTTGTTCTGTATATATTTTTCTGCATTTTCAAAATTTTCTATCTTTAAAGTCAGAAAAATTAGTGTTATTGAATTTTAAGGAGAAAAAAACACAATAAAATGGGAAAAAAATAATGAGTTTAATAACTCCAGATTTGTATCTTTAGTCTTTTCTCTCAGACTCTTCCAATATTCACAACTGGACATAGCCTCTGAGATATCCAGAGGCTACTGAAGAGATCCACAATTAAGTTCATAATCTTTTCCCACAAATATGTAATTCTTGTTATTCTCCATCTTGTTTAATAAGGTCACCAGTTCTTGAATCTATTTAACAAATATGTACTGAGTGTGTACTATGTGAGGGGCACTGGGGTAGGCATTGAGGGTACAACAGTCAGCATGATGTGGACCCTGCCTTCAAGAATCTTTGGGCATTGTGATGGAGATAGACCATCACAGTGTCATAACATTTAATGTTGCATGATGGGAATCTGAAGAAAGTGTTAAGGAGTATAGAGGAAGATGATTAACCTAGCCTTGGATGGTCAGAAAAGTCTTTCTGTACAGAAATTATGTAAACTAAGTCCCAAATAATGAGAAGAGTTAGGCAGGTAGCATGCAGGAGCTTGTGTTCCACAAAGAGAGATCTTTTAGCACAAAGACCAAGAAGCTCACTCAGGGAACTGCAAGCAAACATTTGAGAATATAAGAAGGGTCCTGATCATAAAAATCCATGAAGATCATCAAGGAATTAGGATTTTATTCTGTGGCAATGAGAAACTGTTAAAGGGTTTTCACTAGCACCAAATACCCACATATCTGTGCAGTAACAGACTCTGAAAAGCAGAACTACTTCTCCTCCTGACACCCATGTATTTTTCAGTCCACTGAGTAGGACTACATGGCTCATAAATAGATACAAGCTACCAGCTTTTGCCACCATTACTGGCCTTTGCCATATTGAGAATCCCACATGGTTGCTGGTAACAGTGCTAAATGTCACCATCTGCTTTGGGGCACAGATCCTTATTGATCACACTAACCTCTGATGCATTCAACATTATAGTATCTCTTTCACTGGGCAGTGTATTATGAAATAAGAGAAAAGTTCTCCCCTCTGTGGTATGCTTTATTGAGGGGAAGGGTTGTCCCTACAGCAGGGTGGCCTGGGCCAAGGTGTCTCAGGGTTCAGTAAGACTGCTTTATTCATTTGCACATATAACCATTCTGTCCCAGGGAAGCACTCCCAGCACAGAGAGCTTGGGTCAGAAAAGTCTCAAGTAACAGTTACCATTATGCCCCTAACATATCAGGCTGCCATCTCAAACATAGAACCTACTGTGGTATCTGGATATTTATGCCATACTCTCCCAGGTGGCTCTCTTTCTCGGGAACCAAACATTTTGATTTGGTTTGTGTTAGACAGCCCAGATTCTATCACATAGGACATATCTGAATGCCACTGAGAAACCCTTTGAATTCTTTCCCTAGCAGCTTTCCTAGCCCCCTTGTCTCAATAGAGCTAAACAGGAACCAGAAATCTGAAGTGCAGGGAGATCTTGTTCCATCCACTAGCTGTGTCTGTGTCTCAGCTATGGCCCAAACAGTACCTAGTGAAAGTATAAGGGCTACAGACCAAATGTTAATAAAAGATATCTCTGGGCAGCAGAATTTTGGATGGCATTTTTTTCTAGTTGTTATTTTCATTTTCTAAGTTTTTCTAGAGGCCATAATTACTTGCATAAGAAGTTTCATAAAAATAAATAAGTAATAGTATGATCAACAAACAAGAGTGGAGTGGGTATTGGTGAGGGATTTGGGAAACAAACATCCTCTTAAAACCCAAGGGAGTGAATCTTTGAAGGCCACTTGGCAGTACTGGTCAAATCTTTGCCATGCTCCATGACCATCAATTTATCCTGTTATTATAGCCCCTTAAGGCTAACAAATAGAGACAGAGGAATATTCAAGGCATCCTAAATGTTCATCAACAGAGGAACGATTAAGTAAGTTTTGATGCATCCATATCAGGGATGTGGTGCTAAAAATAATGAAATATACCTCCATCTCCTGATTTGTACTGTATTCAAGATGTATTAAGGAAAGGCAGATTACAGAATAGTTATGTTATAGAGTGATACCACTTAAGAAGAAAGATGAATAGGTAGATGGATAGATTGATAGATGACGAATATAGATACATCTTTGAATATGTGTAAAAAGTGTCTGGAAGAATTCAATGGGGTGCTGTGACTTTTCACTTGTCATCTTGTGCTATTGTGACTGTGGGCTCATTTGCATTAACCCCATGAGCACTGTGCTCAGGTCAATATTCCCCAAGACACCAGCTGTTTTCATAAACCCTTGCACATGCTGATTGATACTTTTACCTGAAAAGCTTCCCTGATCCTCCTTCATCTCACAAGCTCTATTTTTTCCAGTAAGGGTTCCAACTCAATATTACTTCCTCAAGGTGTTTTCAGAGCCCCTACTGTGCTTTCATGATCTGTTAACACTGTTCAACATTTTATTGGCTTTTATTTTTAACATGCCTATTTCCTACTCTAAAAGGGAAGCTTCTTAAAACAAGAAAACCATGATTTTGTGTCTTTGTATTTCAGAATCTAAAACCAAGCCTGGTACCTAATGCATACCTGCTAAATGTTTGCTATTAAAAAAAAAGGAATGGCCTTTCTAAATATGAAAGTCTAGCTTCCTAAAGAAAAGAATTAGCCTCAGCACCCTAATCTGTTTATATATCTGGAATTTCTTTTAAAATAAATGCTTTTTATTTTTTTTTAAAAAAGCATATAATGGAATATTACTCAGCCATAAGAAAAAAACAGATCCTACCATTTGCAACAACATGGATGGAGCTAGAGGGTATTATGCTCAGTGAAATAAGCCAGGCGGAGAAAGACAAGTACCAAATGATTTCACTCATATATAGAGTATAAGAACAAAGGAAAACTGAAGGAACAAAACAGCAGCAGAATCACAGAACCCAAGAATGGACTAATAGTTACCAAAGGGAAAGGGACTTGGGAGGATGGGTGAGAAGAGAGGGACAAGGGTGGGGGAAAAAAAAAAGCCTACAAGTCAGGAAGCTTTTGAGGCCCAATAATATTGAAATAAATTTTAATCAAAATAGATGCTTTGAATTAAGTGATTATCTTGAGTAAATGTTCAGACTTAGTCCTTGCTTTAAAGAAATTATTCTGCATTTAATCTTAATCATTTTCCATTTCTATTGTTTGTCAACTTTTTATTTACATAAGGGAAAGATATAAATGACTGAATTCAATTGGCATTTGTCAATTGAAATTATAGATCCTATTTTGAAAAGAAGCATAGGATTGTAGCATTGGGTTTAAGGTTGTATATTCTGTGATTCTTTTTTTAATGTTGAAACTTCAATTCCTGTCTTGTTCTCTACTGTAGTTCAGACAAGCAGAAAGGGTAAGGAGAGGAGCAAAACTGGATTGGCAGCAAACATGAATGGTAACGCACCCTCCCCAAAGAGACTACAGTGGAATGCGAATGAGTATATAAATTGTAACAGAAAGTGAAAATCAGACAGTCCCACATCTGGCATGTGCTACTTGGTTTCCTGAATGCAGAAAGTATCAGGTTGATCCATGGATATGTGTTGTGCTGATCAGAGTGGTGTGTCTCAGAGGCACCTGTCTTTAGCAAGACACAATGCAGTCCTTTCATAATGCTTATAATGCAGTGATACAGATAAATGATGATGCGTCCTAAAATTTCCATGGATTATTGTGATTTGATCGTCAAATCCCATGAACATACTTTTCATACCACATATCCCAGCTTTTATTTCTGAGAACACAGTTTACTGGAGTTACAGACTTATTTATTTATTTATAATATATATATTATTATTTATTTAGTAAATAAATTATATAATTTTATTTATATAACTAAAATGTTATATAAATAACTTATGAAGAATACTATTTTGTTCAGGAGGATAAGATTAGATCTATTAAGTCCTCAAAATAAATATGGAGCTCTTCTGTAACAAAAAATGACTTCTGTGGAACAAAGGACTGTCTGTAGATAACTGTTCCTCATCATCATTACACAATGTACTTGGTACCTATCCTTACACAAAACAGACTTGTCAGTAAGTATTTGTTGAATTAAGAGACTGGAATTAAGCATAATGTCTTTAAGCCACTCCAAAAAGTTAATCTCTTCTTGTAATACTGTTCTAGTTTCACATTTGCCTAGAGCTGGTGATTTTCCGGCGCACTGTCACACTTCTGTTGGGCCTTAGGCGTTCGGCCCTGCTCCATTTATCTCAAAGGCGACAGAGAAGTGCTGGGATTTTCGGCATACCACCACCCACAGACCCTGCCATCCATGGCCCACCCTACTCACTGGGCCTTAAACAATTTATTTGATATTCTGTTCATTTGCTTTTGTGGCCTTTGTCCTCAAAATTTAAAAGTTTCTTTGTTCATGTTTTTTATTGAATTCAAAATTCAAATGTCTGGCATGAGGAAAAATATAGCTGAAAACACATTTTCTCTGCTTTGTCCCTGAATAACCCAGGGATTCAACAGGATCAGTTGAATGTGGCATTTTACTTGTCACTTCTTACAAAGAAATTTTTAACTTCCTCTGAGTTTTAGAAATGAAATTCTGGAGTGATGTGTGATTGAATTTTTAAAACTTTTGTCATGATATGCAGATCTGAAAAGTTTTCTACACAGTAGCCGCAGGGATCTCTTTAAAAACCTGATCACAGCTCTACTGCTTAAAACTTTTCAGTGGCTTCCCACTGGCCCCACAATGAAGTCTAAGGATCCTACCCCAGCCTTTAAAGCCTTGCCAGTCTCATCCCCATCCAATTCATTGGTCTCATATTACACCCTTTCTCCTCTGTCCTGGCAACTAGCTGTATAAACTTAGTGCTAGAGTTTTCTGCACTAGAATCTTCTCTCATGCTGTTTCCTAGCCTTCTCCTGACTCAATGCTTCAAGTCACAATTGACTAGAAGGGACTAAAGGCCTTCAGCTGTGAAAATAAGCCAAAATGAAAAAATAAAATCCTCTTTTAAAAAAAAATTTACCCATTTTTTTTACCTGCTGAGAACCCGTAGACATCAGCATTGCTTTTTATTTTTTATCATTTTAAGTTTATAATGAGCTTAGGCACTTAGATACAGGCTTCCCCTGATATGGGAAAGTAGAGCATTCCTATGAAACCTTTCATAAACCAAATGGCATAAAGCAAAGAAGCCATTGATTGCCATTTCGTAAAAGTGAAAATCCTCTTTGGATTTCTTTCAGTTAGCAAAACAGGTATTAATGTAGATCTTTCATATAGGAAAAGTGGCATAAAGTGAACTTTCAGATAGCAGGGGAATCTGTATTTCATTTTGTAGGGATGAAGGAGTAAAAGAGGGAACTAAGACTCCAAAGTCTAGGTCTGCTGGGGATGTAGCAGCCATGGGTCTCTGTTGGACACAGCTTCAGCCACACACCCACAGAAAGCCACGTATCTACCCACTAAACTGTACTCCAGGGGAAGGAAGGATTGGACCTTTCGTGATATGACACCTCCAGGAAGCACATGGCAAATGTTGGGAACATATTTACCATACTTTATTTACTGCATATCAGTTTTTTAATAGAAAAAGTAAATGTAGTTTGTGTAGAGTACATATATGAAGCATATATATGTGTATGTACACCTTATGTATATAAAGTAACAGCTTTGTCAAGATAAAATTCACAAACCATAGAATTCATCTATTTAAAGTATATAATTCAAGTTTTCAGTATCTTCATAGAATTGTATAATCATCACCACAATAAATTCTAGATTATTTTCATGCCCCTACAAAATAACCCTGTATACATTAGCAGTCACTCCCCATTAGCCTCCAATCCCACAGCCCAGGCAACCATTAATTGACATTCTGTTTATAGATTTGCCCATTATGGATATTTCATATAAATGGAATCATACAACATGTGGTCTTTTGTGTCTGACTTTTTTCATTTAGCACAATGTTTGAAGATCCATCTGTGTGGTAGCAGGCCGTAGTACTTCATTCTTTTTATAGCTGCATGTTCCACTACATGGATATGGCACATTATATTTATCTATTCTTCATCTTACAGACATTGAGGTTGTTCCACTTTCTGGCTATTATGAACAATGCTGCTCTGAACATACATTGTACACATATTTGCATGGATGTAGGTTTTTAATCTCTTAGATGCATACCTAGGAGTGCTGGACAATATGGTAATTCTATGCTTAACTTTATGAGCAACTGCCAGACTTTTCCAAAATGGCTATAGCAGTCACCAGCAGTGATGAGGGTTACATTCCTACCAGCAGTGTGTGAGAGTTTCAATTTTTTGACATCCTCACCAAAATTTATTAGTTTTCTTTTTGATAATAGCTATCCTATGAAGTGGTTTTTATTGTTGTCTTTCCCCTGATGACTAATGATGTTGAGCATCTTTTAATTTATTGGCCATTTACAATCTTGGAGACTTATCAGATCAATTGCCAGTTTTTCAATTAGGTAGTCTTTTTATTATTACAAGTCCCTTATTAGCTACCCATATTTGCTTTCTCCTATTCTTTTTACTTATTCTCTGAAAGACAAAAGATTTTAGTTTTGATGAAGTCCAGTTTATTTTTTCTTTTGTCACTTATACTTCTGGTATCATATTTAAGAAAACTGCCTGACCCAAGATCACAAGTTTTACTCCTAGACTTCCTTCTCAGGGTTCTGTGTTTTGGACCTTACATTTAGGTCTTTGACCCATTTTGAATTAATTTTTGTGTATGGTGTAAGGAAGGGTTCAATTTCATTCTTTCACATGTGGATATCCATTGTTTTCAGAACCATTTGTTGAAAAGACTATTTTTCACCATTTATTTGTCTTGGCACCCTTGTTTAAAATGAGTTGACCATAAATATGAGGGTTTATTTCAGCCCTCTCAATTCTATTCCATTGATCTATTTATCTCTCCTTCCTTATAACCTGACACAGACCACAGTGTCTCAATTACTGTAGTTTTGTAGTAACTTCTAGAATCAGGGATGTGAGTTCTTCAGCTTTGTTTTCCTTTTTTAAGATTGTTTTGGATATTCTGGGTCCTATTCATTTTCATGAGAGTTTTAGGATCAGCTTTCAATTTCTACAGAAGTTCATCTTGAATTTTAAGAGGAATTATCTGGAATCTGCACAACAATTTGGAAATATTGCCATCTTCATAATATTAAGCCTTCTGCTCTATGAATATGGAATGTCTTTCTACTTATGTAGGTCTTAAATTTATTTCAACAATGCTTTGTAGTTTTCAGCATGTAAGTTGTATTCTTCTATTGTTAAATTTATTCCTAAGTAAAAAAAAAAGAATTTATTCCTAAGTATTTTATTCTTTTTGATGCTATTAAAAGGAGATGGTTTTCTTGTTTCAACTATTATATAGGAGAAAACTGAGGTATATAACCTTATGTTACAGAACTCTTATAAAATGTTATATGATCTATTAGAGTCTAAAATTGTATACCCCCCTAAAAAAAAACCCCACTGAAACTAAATATATTGCCTGATGAGAGGGAACAAACCACCAGAAAAGACCATTCTTTCTTATTATTAGAAAAGATCCTAGAGTTCTAATGACCAGTTTCCAAAAATTAAAAGAAGCTGTGAATTAATGGCTCAAAGATGGAATGGGCCACCTGAGGAATGATGACTCAGTGAGAATGTTTAGAGACAATAAGTCTTTTTCAACTTCTAGATTCTACCCTGTTCATTAGCAAGACCCTGGTTCTCCATCTGCAAAGTAAAAGGGTTGTACCCGGTGACCTAATAATGTTCGCTGATTATTACTTTATTAAATTTAAGTGACACAAATAATATAATGGTAAATGGTCATTTCTCCCTCCAAATAGGCACATTCTTCCTAAGAAAGCAAAAGGATTTGTCTTTCTCAAGGTTATCTGCTAAGGCTTTTGCATTACATATTATATATATGGTCAAAATCTAGAAATAACTTTGGCCTTCTTTCCTAATTTTTCTATTTTCTACAAACTGTACTTTTTTTTGAGTACAAATGTTATATCCCCTTCCTTATTGCTCATTTTACATTTAAAATACCTTTGGTGTGCAACTTGGCCCTTGACCATTTTCCAAATAAGAATAGCCTTAGGGAGAGGCAGGGGAGATTACTGCCTAAGTAGTATACTGCGATTTCTAGCAGCTAGAGAGTCTCCGTACCTCCTAACGTTCCCTACTTGCTTACCAATCCCAGAAAATGGTTATAAAGGACTAAGATAACATTGAAAACAAACAGGAAGCATCTTTGAGTTTATAATAAAAAGATTTTTGAAAAATACATTTAGATGAAATGCTTAAAGACTATAAAGTATAATAAAAATGTTTTTAAAATATAAAAAACTATAATAAAGTACAATAATAATGTTTATTAAAGGTAGAGGCACTGAGCATCTCACATGCAGTGGTAAAATTATAGTAAAGAGGGGATGGAAAGGACACGTGTGAATAGGGGGGTTTAAATGAGATATGAAAACATATATGCTGAGGGCCCCAAAGATAATCTTTAAGAAACAAATTTTCCTAGGAGAGAAAGAGAATCTTCTAGACAAATTTGGAATTTATATTATATAACATTATATATTATATTATATATTACATTATTATATCATTTCATAATCTTTGGATGTTGGTAGGAAATATGGAGACCTTTCCTTGGGCATTAGAAATTACAGTGTACTACTTAGACAGTAGTCTACCCTGCCTTCAACAAAAGATGTTCTGAATAGGAAAATAGGGCCCAAGTTACACACCAAAAGTATTTAAATGCCAAATAAGCAATAAGAAAAGAGATTTCATATATATATACATATATATAAAATATACAGTATATACACGCATGTGTGCATGTATATGTAGATATATATATATACACATATTTGCATTACCCAAATTATATAAGTATGATTCATTATTCATGAAGATAATATTTATGAGTGTCTACTATATGCTAGGCACTATTCTCAACCCTGGGGGTATAGCAGTAAACAAAACAGAGAGGTAACATTCTATCTATATTATAGATAATAGGAAGTATTATGTTAGATTAGATTTTACTGACCACAGCACCTAATAGTGAAAAACTCACAGGATATATTTACATCTTCTAATTTTAATGTGGAACATTATCCGTTTCAGTCAGCACTGGGAGAGGGTAGCACCGTTCCCTGAGTGTTGTGGAATAAGGGACTTCTAGAACCATCACAGTGTGAGGAGCTGGGGAAATGGAGGTCTTGTTGTGGAGCCAGAGTCACTAACCAGTCAGTGTTTGAAACCCAGACTCTCGGCCAAGCAGGGGAGCTGAGAGGAGGGTGACCAAGGCCATCAGCTCTGTGCAGCTCTTGCCTCTGCAGGTCTCAGGCAGCTGAGAGGAGCTGGACACAGGCCAGGTGGAACTGACCAGGCACCTCTGTGTGTGTCCATCACTACTCTGACTGGTGACCAGCAGAGTGATGGCCACTCCATCACTGCTGCCTTCTGGCCTCGTGACCCACCAGGCTGACACAGCACAAGATGCCACCCCTGCCATCAAGACAACACACGTGCAGGCAGATCCTCAGGTGGCTCACACCTTAGCATGACGCCCTCCATCTGAGCGCAGGTGGGACCTGTTGTTGCTTCTAGTGAGTAGAATACAGCAAAGGTAATGGACATCACTCCTGCCATCACGTTATGTGTGTAAGACTCAGTCTTAGCACTGGAATGAGAAAGACTTTCCTGCTGGCCTCAAAAAAGCCTACAGCCACGCCATGAACTGCCTGTAGAGAGTTCACCTTGGAAGGAGAAGCATGCCATGAAAGAAAAATCAGTCAAAGGCAGCACAAATTCCTACCTCCAGCTTCTAATCACACCTCTTCCTGTTCTATCCTGAAACAGTTTCTCAATCTCAGGGCTATCAATGTTTCAGACTGGATAATTTCATGTGTGGAGAGCTGTCCTGTGTGCTGTAGGAGGTTTAGTAGCATCTCTGGCCTCCACAAGCTAAATACTGTTATCACTCACCACTCTCTCCTGGTTATGACAACTAAGAATGCCTCCAGATCCTGCCAAATGGACCCTGAGAGGTAAAACTGCTCTACTTGAGAAGGAATGTTCTAGTGCAAGAGCTACTGCAGCACTAGGTTCTGTGTAGCCAAAGGGAAACCTTTAAAAAGAGAAAGATAAGCCTGTGCACGGTTAATTCACACACTGGAAAATCATTTCCTAATGACCCACCTCCAAAAGTCAAAGCTGGGGCTTGCAGCCCTAGGTCCAATGAGTTTTTCATTTTGCATGACAGCTAATCATGAAGAAAGTGCTCATGTGAATACAGTGCAGGTATGACGTGTTTGGAAAAGAAAACTGTATTTTTTTTTGAGAGGGCATCTCTCATATATATTGATCAAATGGTTGTTAACAACAATAAAATTCTGTATAGGGGAGTCAATGCTCAATGCACAATCATTAATCCACCCCCAGCCTAATTCTCATCAGTCTCCAATCTTCTGAAGCATAACGAACAAGTTCTTACATGGTGAACAAATTCTTACATAGTGAATAAGTTCTTACATGGTGAAGAGTACAAGGGCAGTCATCACAAAAACTTTCGATTTTGATCACTCATTATGAACTATAGACAATCAGGTCAAATATGAATATTCATTTGATTTTTATACTTGATTTATCTGTGAATCCCACATTTCTCCCTTTATTATTATTATTATTACTTTTTTTCATAAAGTGCTGAAGTGGTATGTAGATGCAAGATAAAGGTAGAAAACATAGTTGAGTGTTGTAAGAGAGCAAATGTAGATGATCAGGTGTCTGCCTGTAGACTATGTGTTAATCCAAGCTAGACACGGGCAATAAAACATCCACGGATGCAGAAGATTTCTCTCGGAACAGGAGGGGTTAGGTTCTAAGCCTCACCTCTGTTGATCCCCAATTTCTCACCTGATGGCCCCCCTGCGACTGTGCCTGTCTTAGGTTGTTCCTCCCTTGAGGAATCTTACCCGTCTCTGGCTAACCAGTCATCTTCCAGGGCCATACAGGGAAATGTAAAGTTGGTAAGTGAGAGAGAAGCCATATTGTTTAAAAAGGTTAGCTTTTTACTTTTTTGCAGATTTATGCCCTGTGGCTTCTATGCCCAGCATTTGTCCTGAGGTATCTTTACCACTTGGAGGAGTTACGATACTCGGTGAATTCGATATAAGGCACGAATTCTATTTAAGGGTTGTAATTAGGAAGGAAGAAGAAAAGCTGTAGAGGTAGCAGACGGAAGAAAACCTGGGAAGATTGATTATTTCTTTGACATATATTCCTGTAGAATAACTTAAGCATGTATAGGTTTTAAACTACTAATTAAATTGTGCACACACATTAACATAATAGGAATCCAGTTACATAACCAAAGCAGATCTATAATTACCAGCCGTCTCCAGTGAAGCCAAGAAAACCAGTTAGGCACCCTAGGCATTTGTGGAAATTTGTCTATGATATAATGGATATTGTCCAACTGTACCTGAACACTCTGAGAGAAATCAGACTAATTAAAAATAAAAATAAAAATAAAATAAAATAAAATAATAAATAATAAATAATATATAAATAAATAAATAAATAAAAACTCCTGGGAACTGTTCACATCCCATATGTTCTTTTAACAGTAGATAGTCTATATTTGCAAGATTTTGGACTGCTACAACTTGCACTTCTCCTAATTCTTGGTTAAGTTCCAACAGTATAGATCCAGTCAAAATTGCTGTTTTACTGTATGCACAGGCCAGCTTAGATATCTCCTTCTTCATTCCAATGGCAAGTCCAGGAACCGGTGGGATGAATGCAGCTACAACTGCAGCATCAACTGGATCTTTGTTGAGGTTTTTTGATGATCATCTTCTGGTATGACTCTTCCAGAGAGTGCTGATGTTGGAAGTTCTTCTCCATATCGTATCTTACTTCATTTTCTGGGTAGCCAAATTAGGCTTTGATCCTCTGTATAAACACAAACAGACCCTTTGCCCACACTTTGATATGCCCTTTATACCATTGTGTAGAACTCATTGGAGGTCACCACACAGGAACTGCTTTTTTCTTTTTTTAAGAGAAAGGAATATTATCAGAAAAGTGTACCTCCATAGCCAATCATCTGACACCCTTTAAGTGATCAAAATTAAGGGTATCTAAAGCATGCATTAATCATTGATTTACAGTTAGTTTTATCCTATAAAGGAGTAATCCCCCTTCTCTTTCTTTCTTTCTTTTTTTTTGTTATCTTTAATCTACACTTACATGAAGAATATTATGTTTACTAGGCTGTCCCTACACCAGATCTCCCCTATAAACCCCTTTAAAGTCACTGTCCATCACCATAGCAAAATGTTGTAGAATCACTACTTGTCTTCTCTGTGTTGTACAGCCCTCCCCTTTCTCCTCCCCCCACATGCATGCTAATCTTAATACCCCCCTTCTTCTTCCAACCCCTTATCCCTACCTACCCACCCATCCTCCCCAGTCCCTTTCCCTTTGGTACCTGTTAGTCCATTCTTGGGTTCTGTGATTCCGCTGCTGTTTTGTTCCTTCAGTTTTTCCTTTGTTCTTATACTCCACAGATGAATGAAATCATTTGGTATTTCTCTTTCTCCACTTGGCTTATTTCACTGAGCATAATACCCTCCAGGTCCATCCATGTTGCTGCAAATGGTAGGATTTGCCCTCTTCTTATGGCTGAGTAGTCTTCCAATGTGTATATGTACCACATCTTCTTTATCCATTCATCTACCAATGGACATTTAGGTTGCTTCCAATTCTTGGCTATCGTAAATAGTGCTGCCATAAACATAGGGGTGCATCTGTCTTTCTCAAACTTGATAGCTGTGTTCTTAGGGTAAATTCCTAGGAGTGGAATTCCTGGGTCAAATGGTAAGTCTGTTTGAGCATTTTGATGAACCTCCATACTGCTTTCAACAATGGTTGAACTAATTTACATTCCCACCAGCAGTGTAGGAGGGTTCCCCTTTCTCCACAGCTTCGCCAACATTTCTTGTTGTTTGTCTTTTGGATGGTAGCCATCCTTACTGGTGTGAGGTGATTCCTCATTGTAGTTTTAATTTGCATTTCTCTGATAATTAGCAATGTGGAGCATCTTTTCATGTGTCTGTTGGCCATCTGTATTTCTTTTTTGAAGAACTGTCTGTTCAGTTCCTCTGCCCATTTTTTAATTGGATTGTTTGTTTTTTGTTTGTTGAGGTGGGTGAGCTCTTTATATATTTTGGACATCAAGCCTTTGTCATATCTGTCATTTTCAAATATATTCTCCCATACTGTAGGGTTCCTTTTGGTTCTATTGATGGTGTCTTTTGCTGTACAGAAGCTTTTCAGCTTAATATAGTCCCACTTGCTCATTTTTGCTGTTGTTTTCCTTGTCCGGGGAGATATGTTCAAAAAGAGGTCACTCATGTTTATGTCTAAGAGGTTTTTGCCGATGTTTTTTTCCATGAGTTTGATGGTTTCATGACTTACATTCAGGTCTTTGATCCATTTTGAATTTACTTTTATGTATGGGGTTAGACAATGGTCCAGTTTCATTCTCCTACATGTTGCTGTCCAGTTTTGCCAGCACCATCTGTTGAAGAGACTGTCATTTTGCCATTGTATGTCCATGGCTCCTTTATTGAATATTAATTGACCATATATGTTTGGGTTAATGCCTGGAGTCTCTATTCTGTTCCACTGGTCTGTGGCTCTGTTCTTGTGCCAGTACCAAATTGTCTTGATTACTATGGCTTTATAGTAGAGCTTGAAGTTGGGGAGTGAGATCCCCCCTACTTTATTCTTCTTTCTCAGGATTGCTTTGGCTATTAGGGGTCTTTGGTGTTTACATAAGAATTTTTGAATTATTTGTTCCAGTTCATTGAAGAATGTTGCTGGTAATTTGATAGGGATTGCATCAAATCTGTATATTGCTTTGGGCAGGATGGCCATTTTCACGATATTGATTCTTCCTAGCCACAAGCATGGGATGAGTTTCCATTTGTTCGTGTCCCCTTTAATTTCTCTTAAGAGTGACTTGTAGTTTTCAGAGTATAGGTCATTCACTTCTTTGGTTAGGTGTATACCTAGGTATTTTATTCTTTTTGATACGATTGTGAATGGAATTGTTTTCCTGATTTCTCTTTCTATTGATTCATTGTTAGTGTATAGGAAAGCTACAGACTTCTGTGTGTTAATTTTGTACCCTGCAACTTTGCTGTGTTCCGATATCAGTTCTAGTAGTTTCGGCGTGGAGTCTTTAGGGTTTTTTATGTACAATATCATGTCATCTGCAAATAGTGACAGTTTAACTTCTTCTTTACCAATCTGGATTCCTTGTATTTCTTTGTTTTGTCTGATTGCCGTGGCTAGGACCTCCAGTACTATGTTAAATAGCAGTGGGGAGAGTGAGCATCCCTGTCTAGTTCCCGATCTCAGAGGAAAAGCTTTCAGCTTCTCACTGTGGAGTATAATGTTGGCTGTGGGTTTATGATATATGGCCTTTATTATGTTGAGGTACTTGCCCTCTGTTCCCATTTTGTTGAGAGTGTTTAATATGAATGGATATTGAATTTTGTCAAATGCTTTTTCAGCATCTATGGAGATGATCATGTGGTTTTTGTCTTTCTTTTTGTTGATTTGGTGGATGATGTTGATGGATTTTCGAATGTTGTACCATCCTTGCATCCCTGGGATGAATCCCACTTGGTCATGGTGTATGATCCTTTTGATATACTTTTGAATTTGGTTTGCTAATATTTTATTAAGTATTTTTGCATCTACATTCATCAGGGATATTTGTCTGTAATTTTCTATTTGGTGGGGTCTTTGCCTGGCTTTGGTATTAGGGTGATGTTGGCTTCATAGAATGAGTTTGGGAGTATTCCCTCCTCTTCTATTTTTTGGAAAACTTTAAGGAGAATGGGTATTATGTCTTCTCTGTGTGTCTGATAAATTTTGAGGTAAATCTGTCTGCCCCGGTGGTTTTGTTCTTGGGTAGTTTATTGATCACCATTTCAATTTCTTTGCTCGTAATTGGTGTGTTTAACTTTTGTGTTTCTTCCTTGGTCAGTCTTGGAAGGTTGTATTTTTCTCGGAAGTTGTCCATTTTTTCTAGGTTTCCCAGCTTGTTGGCATATAGGTTTTCATAGTAGTCTTTAATAATTCTTTGTATTTCTGTGGAGTCTGTCATGATTTTTCCATTCTCATTTCTGATTCTGTTGATTTGTGTTGATTCTCTTTTTCTCTTAATAAGTTTGACTAGAGTCTTAACTATTTTGTTTATTTTCTCAAAGAACCAGCTCTTGGTTTCATTGATTTTTGCTATTGTTTTATTCTTCTTAATTTTGTTTATTTCTTTTCTGATCTTTATTATGTCCCTCCTTCTGCTGACTTTAGGCCTCATTTGTTCTTCTTTTTTCAGTTTCGATCATTGTGATGTTAGACTATTCATTTGGGATTGTTCTTCCTTCTTCAAGTGTGCCTGGATCACTATATACTTTCCTCTTAGGATTGCTTTCACTGCGTCCCACAGAATTTGGGGCTTTGTGTTGTTGTTGTCATTTGTTTCTATATATTCCTTGATCTCTATTTTAATATGTTCATTGATCCATTGATTATTTAGGAGCATGTTTAGCCTCCATGTGTTTGTGAGCATTTTTGTTTTCTTTGTAGAATTTATTTCTACTTTTATACCTTTGTGGTCTGAAAAATTGGTTGGTAGAATTTCAATATTTTGGATTTTGCTGAGGCTCTTTTTGTGGGCAAGTATATGGTCTGTTCTGGAGAATGTTCCATGTGCACTTGAGAAGAATGTATATCCTGTTCCTTTTGGATGTAGAGTTCTATAGATGTCTATTAGGTCCATCTGCTCTGCTGTGTTGTTCAGTGCTTCCGTGTCCTTACTTATTTACTGCCCAGTGGATCTATCCTTTGGGGTGAGTGGTGTGTTGAAGTCTCCTAAAATGAATGCATTGCAGTCTATTTCCCCCTTTAGTTCTGTTAGTATTTGTTTCACATATGCTGGTGCTCCTGTGTTGGGTGCATATATATTTAGAATGGTTATATCCTCTTGTTGGACTGAGCCCTTTATCATTATGTAGTGTCCTTCTTTATCTCTTGTTACTTTCTTTGTTTTGAAGTCTATTTTGTCTGATATTAGTACTGCAACCCCTGCTTTCTTCTCACTGTTGTTTGCCTGAAATATGTTTTTCCATCCCTTGACTTTCAGTCTGTACATGTCTTTAGGTTTGAGGTGAGTTTCTTGTAAGCAGCATATATATGTGGGTCTTGCTTTTTTATCCATTCTATTACTCTGTGTCTTTTGATTGGTGCATTCAGTCCATTTACATTTACGGTGACTATTGAAAGATATGTACTTATTGCTATTGCAGGCTTTAAATTTGTGGTTACCAAAGGTTCAAGGTTAGCCTCTTTAGTATCTTACTGCCTAACTTAGCTCGCTTATTGAGCTGTTATATACACTGTCTGGAGATTCTTTTCTTCTCTCCCTTCTTATTCCTCCTCCTCCATTCTTCGTATGTTGGGTGTTTTGTTCTGTGCTCTTTCTAGGAGTGCTCCCATCTAGAGCAGTCCCTGTAGGATTCTCTGTAAGGTGGTTTGTGGGAAGCAAATTCCTTCAGCTTTTGGTTGTCTGGGAATTTTTTAATCCTGCCATCCTATTTAAATGATTGTCGTGCTGGATACAGTATCCTTGGATCAAGGCCCTTCTGTTTCATTGTATTAAATATATCATGCCATTCTGTTCTGGCCTGTAGGGTTTCTGCTGAGAAGTCTGATGTTAGCCTGATGGGTTTTCCTTTATAGGTGACCTCTTTCTCTCTAGCTGCCTTTAAAACTCTTTCCTTGTCCTTGATCTTTGCCTTTTTAATTATTATGTGTCTTGATGTTGTCTTCCTTGGATCCTTTCTGTTGGGGGTTCTGTGTATTTCCGTGGTCTGTTCGATTATTTCCTCCCCCAGTTTGGGGAAGTTTTCAGCAATTATTTCTTCAAAGACACTTTCTATCCCTTTTCCTCTCTCTTCTTCTTCTGGTACCCCTATAATATGGATATTTTTCCTTTTGGATTGGTCACACAGTTCTCTTAATATTGTTTCATTCCTACAGATCCTTTTATGTCTGTCTGCATCAGCTTCTATGCGTTCCTCTTCTCTGGTTTCAATTCCATCAATGGCCTCTTGCATCTTATCCATTCTGCTTGTAAATCCTTCCAGAGTTTGTTTCATTTCTGTAATCTCCTTTCTGGCATCTGTGATCTCCCTCCAGACTTCATCCCATTTCTCTTGCGTATTTCTCTGCATCTCTGTCAACATGTTTATGATTTTTATTTTGAATTCTTTGTCAAGAAGACTGGTTAGGTCTGTCTCCTTCTCTGGTGTCTCTGTGATCTTGGTTTGCCTGTAATTTTGTCTTTTCATGGTAATAAGTATAGTTTGCAGAGCTGGGACTAGAGACAGCTGGAAGAACTTCCCTTCTTTTTGGTTTGTGGCCTTCCTCTCCTGGGAGAACAGTGACCTCTAGTGGCTTGTGCTGGGTAGCTGTGCGCAGACAGGGCTTCTGCTTCATGCCGGGCTGCTATGGAGTTTATCTCCACTGTAGCTGTGGGCATGGCCTGGCTCGGGCTGCTGCTCCAAAGTGGTGGAGTTGTGTTGGAGGGGGAGCAGCTGGGAGGCTATATGTCTCCGTAAGGGGCCTCCATGCTCCCTGCAGCCCAGGGGATTAGAGTGCCCAGAGAGCCCCAGATTCCCTACCTCTGGACTAAGTGTCCCACCCTGCCCCTTTAAGACTTCCAAAGAGCACCCGCCAAAACAAAACAACAACCACAAAAAAAAAAAAAAATGGCCACTTGTTTTTCTTTATTCTCCAGCACCAGTCTTGGGCACCCGCTCACCAGTCTTGCTGCCCTGTTTCCCTAGTATTGGGGTTCCTGTCCCTTTAAGACTTCCAAAAAGCACTCCCCACAACAAAACAACAACAACAACAACAACAAAAAAAAGATGACCGCTCACTTTTCTTTTGTCCTCCGGCACCAACCTCCAGTACCCACTCACCATTCTTGCTGTCCTGTTTCCCTAGTATCCAGGGCCCCACGCATGCACTGTGTCTGTGCTCTGGTCCGGATGGCTGGGGCTGGGTGTTCAGCAGTCCTGGGCTCCCTCTCCCTCCTGCTTTAACTCCTCTCCTCCCGCCGGGAGCTGGGGGGAGGGGTGCTAGGGATCCTCCAGGCTGGGGTTCGTATCTTACCCCCTTTGCGAGGTGCTGGGTTCTCGCAGGTGTGGATGTGGTCTGGATGTTGTCCTGTGTCCCCTGGTCTTTATTCTAGGAAGAGTTGTCTTTGTTATATTTTCATAGATATATGTGGTTTTGGGAGGAGATTTCCGCTGCTCTACTCACACCACCATCTTGGCTCCACCTCTGAAAACTGTATTTTTAACATTGTATGTAGAAATCTTTGACTTAACCATTAGGTAGCACACTGTAAATTTAAGTCCTGTTCAAACAATTCCCATTCTGTGGGAGAAATCTATGAAAAGACAGACCTTGGTAAACTCTTTATGACTAAGTATACAATGGATCTTTCTGAACTATTTACTTGAGGTTCCAAAATCTGTTCTCATCATTACATTTTGGCATAAACTGCCATGCTGCATAAAGTATTATGGCCCAAGTGATATTATAGGATATTAATGCTAATATGAAATCCTGCAAGTGGCACCAATCAAGCACAGAATTACTTTGAAACAGATGCCCTAGATATTGTTCTTCTAGCATGACAAGTCATCTGGTAACAGAGCCTTTTAAAAATAAGGTTGGCCAAAATATGAATGAATGAGCAAGTAAGTGAATGAATTCATTCTTGCCACTTGTCTTTATTGAGAAACTCTATTTGGCATTGCTGTTATTTCTAGAGACGTAATCAGTAAGGGGGGAAATTTAATGGCTAGGACTATAGAAATAACAGACTCCTTGTTTAATGGAAGAGACAGAAGAATAGGTGTATAAATAGGTGTGGCAAGTATTATGATAATGTCATGCAAACGGCACAGGCACTGTGCAAGTAGGGAAGGCACACAGCTTAGCATGCAAACCAGGGAAGCTCCTCATCAGAAATGAAGGATCCATTTGCATCTGACCAGTGAATCATTTAAGTCCTCAGATGCCCCATGCCATCAAGTTTCCCGTGTAAAAAGAATGACATGAGTGAACTTGAGAATTGTGATCCAGGTAAGATTAAAGGAGAAAAAAGTGAATCCAAATGGTGGGAAGTGAGTCTGGGTAGACAGGTGGGGACCCTATATGACACACTAAGAAATTTTAAATCCTGAATGTTATGGGAACCACTCTGGACGTCATGCAAGGCCATGACATGGTAGAAGGGTGCATTTCTGAAAGAGCTGGCTTCCAAACAGAACATTCACTAGACCTGGACAAATCCTGAGGCAGGAAGACCGTTAAGCAACAAAGGCTCAAGTTCAGCAAGGCTTGCTTGGAGGTGCAGGGATGAGAAGAGAGGTCAGAGGCTGTGCGCCATTTCTCACCTCCTCCGACTGGGTCTATAAAGGCTCTCAGAAAGGGAAAAAAGGCAGAAAGAGTCAGCCTGCTTTGGTTCTGCAGGAGGCAATACAAATCTGGAACACATTCCTAACTGCCTTACATAAGTTCTTGTAGGATGTAGAAATACACAGCTAGAACACATTCCGAACTGTCTTGAGTAAGTACTTATATGAAATAGAATATACACTTACTATCCCTATAACAAAAGATGTAGTTTGGAACTACATTAAAAAGGAATTATGAAAATTCACAAATTTGTCTGTGATTGTCAAATCTTATCCTTAGCATCTCTGAGCTAAACCATCAGTGTAGATGTACATGTGAACCACTTCATTTTCCTCTCCTAAATCTAGTTTGCAGACATCATTCAGTCTAGCAAACAATAAACAATCTATGTTATACATTTGTGCCAAATAAAAACCACTAGATTCAATTGTATTTCAAGTGGCAGAACAATAACCCATAAACACAGAAGTAGCAAGATGTGTTTAAACGAGGTATGTTAACACAACTTTTCAGGAACATATTTATAGTGGATGTTGAGGTGCTCTTCTGCTTTAATAAAAATGTGGTTTAGGTATGTCATTCTACTGACTTGGCACCAACTTATAATTTAAGAGGACATACCCATTTCAGGTACAACAAATGGGTTGATTTTTTAATGATGCAGAGATAGACTGTGATAGCCTTACTTACATTTATAAGACCTGAAAGACTCAAGGATTTAGGGTTGATTTGCCTAGAAACCTGTAGAACTCTACCTATTAACACCTAAATCATTTAAAAATACACTCAAGATTAAGCCTGACCTGGCAGAATTGTTCCAGTTGCTTCTATTTTCAAGTTATCTAGGCTGATCTAAAGTTTAAATACATTTTCAAGCTTAATTAAATGAAACACTTAAATTATACAAGCATTTAATACTTAGTTGGAAATTGAAAAACAGACACCATGAAATCCCTAGGTAAAAAGAAAAATCAAGCAACATCTGCTAGTTCCAGTTTCTCTATCACTTGGGATGGATGTGTTTATAAAGACCCAAATGTTTAAATAACCAAATGCCTCTGAAATGATTTTTTAAAAACGTTTTGAACAGTGTTGCTGATAGGCAGGAAGGCCGGGAGAGCCTGACTGGAGCCGTTGCTGAGGAATGTGTGTGAAAGCACAGGGGGAGGCGGCACTCACCATCCTGTTGCGATTGTCACTTCGTGGAAGTTGGAAACTCTGGGAAGGAAGGAGGGAACCCAACTCCTGATAGGGACTGTGCTGGAATCCAGAGATGCTTACTGTTTTGGCATGAGTTTTATAGTGATCCATTTATGAAGATTTTCCTCTCCCTGACACTTAGCAGTGTTGTTTTATGGTTATGGAAAAGGAAAGTGATTTTAACAAGAAATGGAAAAATTAGAGCACAGTGTCTTATGCATATCCAACTGAATTGCATTATTAGTGAATGAAGTGAGAGCACCTCCTGTCCCAAAACAAAGCTTAAGCAACAGAGATCCAAAACTGTAAGAAGACTTCAAGATCATCTGGGACCTCACGGCACCCACACACATGCAGTTTTCGAGATGAATAAACTGAGACCAGAGACTTGAAATAATTTGCCCAAGGTCATGCAGCTAATTTATTAGTAAGAACTAGAGATGCAAAACAAATAAGAGCATATTATTCATTTATTTGCTTACTCACTAAAGAGTCTGCTAACATTTATCTCTATACAACACTAGGGCCCCCCTTAAACCTGCACAATAGGAATTCAATAAATACCTGTGAAATTCATTCTTTCACTGTTTTATTTATTTGCTCAATCATTCACTCAAATAATCCGTATCTGAATACCTACTCTGTGCCAGGCATCAGGTAAATCATCATTTGGATCATTTTCTCCTTCAGATAAAATGTATTAGAATTAAATACATGAGTTCATTTCTCGAGTACGAATTAATATTCCTCTGTCAAACTGCATCACTAGCTTGTCTGGTACTACACTCTGCCTCTAGCAGGCTTCTGTAGCTGGGATTCTTGTGGGAAAGTTGAATCTCCCATCCCAAAGCTTATTTAGCCCATTGTGCAATACCGCATGTGACCATGAGGTCCCTGACTGACTACCTCAGGCTGTCTGGTTAATATTCTGTTTTGTGAGGTATGACTACCCTTGTTATGGTAGTTTATGTAACCAAAGATATTCCCTGGTAACTGCAAAAGAATGTAGCTCATTCAAAATTGCTGTAACATTAACTCCATGAACAGCTCACTAAATTCCACAGTGAGCATAAAATAGAATCCTTCTGTTATTTTATGGCATGTGCCCTTTGACATCACCTTTTTCCCTTTTATCCATTTTACCTTTTTGATTTGTTGAATTTTCATCCCACCTTTCAAGGATCAGATTATTGTAATTAAAAATTGTATCATTATGCATATTATGCTTAATGTAACACAATTTTTATTTCAAACATTACTAAATACTTTTCATTTGTCATTGTAGCATTCCATACTGCATCATTGTGAGATTATTGCAAGCAAAGAGGTATTATACTTCTTTGCCCTGAGTCATATACTTCATATATTGATTTGCTATATAGCATCCAATATAGCTTAAAACATTCTAAAAAAGAGTTCTAGGTCTCTCAAGATGACATTGATCACTGTACTTTTACTTCCTATTAATCAGTGGTTCTCAAATGTTAAGTGTGTATGAGAATCACCCAGAAGGCTTGTTAAAACATGTATTGCCAGGTGGAAGCAGCCCAAGTGTCTATCAGTGGATGAGTGAATAAACAAAATGTGGTACACAGGTGTAACGTAATATATTTAGCCTTAAAGAGGAAGGAAATTCTGACACTTGCTATGACATGGATGAAACTTGAGGACACTATGCTAAGTGAAATAAGTCAGTCACAAAATGATAACTACAGTATGATTTTACTTATATGAGGTAATGGAGTAGTCAAATCCGTGGAGACAGAATATAGAATGGTGGTTGCCAGGGGCTGAAGGGAGATGAAGTGAAAAATTGATTAATAGGTACAGCATTTCCATTTTGCAAGATGAGGAGCATTCTGGAAATGGATGGTGGTGATAGTTGCACAACAATGTGAATGTACATAGCACTGCCAACTGTACATGTAAAAGTAGTTAAGATGGTAAATTTAATGTTGTGTATATGTTACCACAATTTTAAAAACACACTCACACATACCCATATTGCCCAACTCTACACAGAATTACTGATAAAATAGGTCTGAGGTGGAGCTGGAGGGTTTTACATTTCTAACAAGCTCCGGATTGTTCTCATGCTGCTGGTTTGGGGTCTACACCCTGAGAACCACCATGATGAACAAAGTCAGCAACATGTCCAGAGTTTATATATAGAAAGTGTTTATGGGTAACAGTTGTCTTGCCAATGGGTTTCTGCCCTGGACAAGTTCACTGTGGATTCAGTGTGACCAAAAAAATGACAGCAGAACATTCTTGGGGTGAAAGGGTTATACCCAACTTTATTTCCACACTGGCAGGTCAATCCCTAAAATCCCATTCACTCAGAGCAAGTCTGCATGCAGCAAGCCGGTCTCTGACTATGGGCCCCTCTGTCCGCATCACCATCTCAGTCTCTGTCCTCGGCGCTGCCACCACTCCAGCCTCTGCTCTGCTCTCCTGCAGCTGTGCAGCCGTGCCACAGTGTCACCCAGAGCACTGGGCAGGGCTCTCTATGTAGAGTCAATAACGATGCATTGCCCACATGTGTGTGGTGAGCCAGCCAACCAGGGCCAGGTGAGAATCCTGGCCACAGGAACCTTATTTTATCCACACGGTCTAGTAGGAAGAAGGACAAAGGGATTGGCTTTTTCGGTGTTCACAGCAAGCACGTTGTCTTCAGATTGCATGTTTATTTGAAGAGGCTTTAGTGAGAGAGCTGAAAAAGTAAAGACCAGCTGCTCACACCCTCAGCCACATCTTGAGAACACAGCTGTACCTGCTAATTGCTCAAGTCATCTCATAAATACAATGTATAAAGGAGAAATTTTAAGAACTTTGTATTTTGCACTTAACAGATACATTCTCCTTTCTTATATAATATTTATTTTAAATTGGAAAAAGAAAAAGAATATAAAAATATGAAACTTTAATCAAGTGAAGATCTGTATATTGAATACTTGCTATACACTATGAATATTTATTGTTTTGTGCAAATTAAACATGAAGCAGTGTGATAATCCCTATCAAATTCAAATTCATAATACTCCCTGGGGTATGGCAGAACAATGGGCTCATCTCTTTCTGTTGAGAATATATGCTACTGCAAACCCCCTGGGAAGATTTGACCATATATGTCAAATATCCATATTCTTTCTCCCAGAATCCCGCTTATAGAGACATATCCTAAAGAAATTAAAGTGTAATATATACTAGCAAGACAGACCTGGAAACAACCTAAATGTGGAGATAGAGATCAGTGAGGGACTAAATGAAGTATGGTGTATCCAAATAACAGAATCTGCTGCTGCAGAAAAGGTCTCTTCTTTCAGGGAGATCATTTACTTTGGGGACCTCAGCTTCCTTTATTCTGTTTGTTTCTCACAGTATTGTCAATCAAGGGACCCTCTCCCTACCTTCTCTGACATAGGGGAAGTATTCATGACTTATTGGGAGCCATAGTCCTTTTTGGGGGGGACAGATGTGAGTTTTTGCAAGAAGCCTTGTGAGGCTGCAGGCTGTAGGAGTAATGAAAATCGGCACTAAACCTGCCAGTAAAGAAAGCAGGGTGAGAGATGCGAAGAGAGAAGGATTCTCATCAACGTTGTTGAGTCTCTGGCTCCCACTGTACCTGAAGCTAGCCAGAGAGGTATATGAATCCATAAATGCCTAAGTTTTTTAAATTCCCAACTAGAAGATTCTTGATTAATATACTGTTACTAAAAAACATACCTAAGAATATACATTATATCAACTAAATTTAAATATATACACATTTAAGGAACATAAAAATGCTTGTGAGGTTGTAGCAGTATAGATAATCAAAAATTTTACTTTCATAGATTCTTCACTTTTAAAAAAGTTGATCAGTGTGTTAATTCCCTGGTTATTGAATATTCTAAGAGAAGAGATCTGTTGCATTTTTCATAGGACACTTGTAGGAATAGAAAATGGAATAGTCCTGATGGAGGGAAATTTGGCAATATCTAACAGAATCACATATGCACTTGCCTTTGACACAGCAATACCATCTCTAAGAATCTATCCCAAAAGTACAACAGCAAAAATATGAAGAGTCATATGCACAAGCCTATTCACTGCAGCATAATTATAATAAAAATGTTTGGAAACAGCATGTCCATCAATAGGGAACCAACTGAATAAAGCAAGGTACAGCAACACAACTGAATACTGTGCAGATACAAAAAGAAATAAGGAAGAGCTTGATAAGCTATATTACATAGAGATCTCCTGGATATATACTTTAAGTGGAAAAAAACCTATGTGCAAAACAGAAAACAATATATAGAGAGGACTGCCCTTCGTTTGATAAAACTGTGTATATTTTTTTCCTTCTTTTGCAAAAATAAATAGTGGGAGAGTAAGCCAAAGAGTAGTACAAGTGATTAGTCATCAGAGAAAAGCAAAATAAAAGCACAGTGAGATACCTACCAGAACAGATAGTATTACTAAAACCGAAATTATCAAGTGTTGGCAAAGATGAGGAACAAAAGAAACTCTTCTACACTGCTGGGAGAAGTGTAAATTAGAGCATCCACTTTTAGAAACTCTTTGGCAATATCTACTAAAGCATGAACACACATACACCATATGACCCAGCCGTTCTACTCCTGGGAATATACCTACCAGAAATATATATGTACATTAAGACACATAGAAGAATGTTCTAAGAAGCACTGTTGATTAAAGGCAAAAACTAGAAACCCTTTTCTCCATCAATAGCAAAATGAATAAATTCCTGTATACTATATACACAATACAGAGCAATGCATTAACAGCAATGAAAAAGAACACTTTTCTATACAATGACATAGATGGATCTCATAAATATATTGTTCAGTGAAAGACGCCTAACAAAAGAACACATACTGTATCAGTCCACTGGTAGATACTTATCCCGGCAAAATGAATCTGTAGTGTCTGAAGTCAGGAGAGCACTGTTTCTGGGGAGAGGAGTGGCATAGGAATGAGAAGGGCAAAGGGGGAATTTCTGGGGTGCTAGAAATACTCAATTTCTGGATCTGGGTGGTGGGTACATGGGTATATTTAGTTTATGAGAGTTCATCAAGCTGTATGTTCCCTCTGAATGGTGGTGGGTATCTGGTGGAGAACAGCATGGAGATCAAGATTTTTCCTGAATCTACCTTGTTGCATAGTTTTGGCTTTGGAATCATGTACATGCTTTGCATATTCAAAAAATAAATTCAGTAAAAAGGTTAAAAATGTATGTACAGATGCATGTATTAAATGGAGGTAATTAAAATGTTTTGCTAGGCATTAAATAAATTCTGATATTGATATATATAGAGAGAGATTTTTTTTTCACGAGTACTCTATAGGCTATTCTTTCAGGATTGAATCTAAGTCTGAGAATGGAAAAAGCCAAGTCCTCTGAAATGCTAGAATGATAATTCTATATTTGATCAAACAATTTGAAAAAAATCATAAATGCTAAAAGCTCAAAAACTCAAGCTGTAAGGAAACAAAGAAGGAAGATAGGAAAATGAGCAGCAGGAAAAGAACTCGTTAAAATCCAAAACAAACAGATGTACTATACTAACCTAATGGCCTTTGAAATTGACAAAAATGTGTTTGAGAAGCTGTGACATCCAGGCAGGTGACTCTGTGAGATGGCAGTAAACTAAATGCCAGGCAGAGCCCCCACCTGCCTGGCCTTGAGCTGAGTCAGTTATTAAGAACATTCAATACTGACCACTGCAAAACTGTGCAAAATGGGGCATGAAAAAGATGGTCAAGTAGTTTATGAATGTTTTTAATCATGAACTTTAGCTGCTGCTTCCAACGACTTCATCTGAAGATTTTTCCAACTGGTCCCAACCTAATAAAGAGTGAATAATGGGAAGAAGCCTAGAATCTTCATCTTAGGGAAAGGCAAGAAATGTAATTTATACAGGTCTATCCAGTGAGCAATCTGAATCCACTCTGTAGAGAATTCTGAACCCCAATGGATTTTATATCATAAATGGGGTCAGAGTTTGAACACCTTTCTAGTTTGCGGTTCAAATCCAGCTTGTGCCTCACTAATTATGTGACCTTGGCCATGTTCCTTAATCTCCTTGGACTTCAACTTTCCTCATCTGTAAAATGACAACCCTGTCGAGTTGTTCTAAGATTAGATGAGATAAGGTACATGAAGTATTTAGCAAGTCTAAGTGTTTGAGACATGCTAAGATGACCGTGCTACTACATTATATCTTACCTTCATGCATTACTAACTAGAAAAAAGTGGGTGGAATGGATTAATATTTATTCAACACCCATTATGTGCTAGATGCCTTGCTAAGCATTTAAATAGTATAAGATTTTATTTACTTTATTCAATCTTTCTAAAACTCTTACAGGGTTGCAAGTGGTGTTCCATATCACAGAGCTAATGAGCAGCAGGACAAGGACGTGAGCCTATAGCTGTCTGACTCAAGAAATTATTTTTCTGTGTCTGTAAGAAAGCAATCCTCAGGATGAAAAAGAATATCAGGGGATAGTCTGTAACTGCCAGGAAATCTTTTATTATTCATTCATAGCGTAGCATGAGCATACACATGCATGTGCAAACACACACACACACACATGCACAGGAACTAAGTGAAAGGACTTACACCCTCTTAGAATGGACAGAGACAGTTCTGTTTGGAAGACGGAGGCAAGCTGGAATGGATGAAGTGTGGGCAGGTGAAGTTGGTGGCCCACAGAACAGTGCCTGGCACAATAAGTGAATGAATTAAAACATATGGAGAAAAGGGTCCTCAGTTACTGGAAGTCCCCTGGGTGAAGTTGAGGTCAGAATTCAGGGGCCGAGGCAAACAAAAGAACTTGGGCCAAAGAACATATGCTCTAAACCAAAGCCAGGGATCATAGAATAAAATACTTAAATTGTTCTGAAAAATCCAGGCTTGAGATTTTTCACTGCTGAGATATACCTGACACACAGATGGCATTTTGGCATATTAATGTCAGTTAGTCAAGCTACACTTTTTCTGAACACATGTTAACAGATTGTTTCTGACTCAAGTTTACCATACTCTGCTAATCCTGCCTGGGTTCCCACTCTTGACTAAACAATACTTCTAAAGCTACCCAAAGAGCACCAGCAGCCACACAAGTCACAGAATAACAGGGAGAATTTTCTGGAGAATCACTCTTACTTGATGGTAAACAATTTGTTTATTTATTTATTTTGTTATCATTAATCTACAATTACATGAAGAACATTGTTTACTAGGCACCCCCCTTCACCAAGTCCCCCCAACAAACCTCATTACAGTCACTGTCGATGAGCATAGTAAGCAGCTGTAAAATCACTACTTGTCTTCTCTGTGTTGCACAGCCCTCCCCATGCCCCCACCAAACATTATACATGCTAATTGTAATGCCCCCTTTCTTTTTCCCCGCCCTTATCCATCCCTTCCCACCCATCCTCCCCAGTCCCTTTCCCTTTGGTACCTGTTAGTCCATTCTTGGGTTCTGTGATTCTGCTTATGTTTTGTTCCTTCAGTTTTTCTTTGTTCTTATATTCCACATATGAGTGAAATCATTCGGTACTTGTCTTTCTCCCACTGGCTTATTTCACTGAGCATAATACCCTCTAGCTCCATCCATGTTGTTGCAAATGGTAGGATTTGTTTCCTTCTTATGGCTGGATAATATTCCATTGTGTATATGTACCACATCTTCCATATCCATTCATCTACTGATGGACACTAAGGTTGCTTCCATTTCTTGGCTATTGTACATAGTGCTGCGATAAACATAGGGATGCATCTGTCTTTTTCAAACGGGGCTGTTGCATTCTTAGGGTAAATTCCTAGAAGTGAAATTCTTGGGTCAAATGGTATGTCTATTTAGAGCTTTTTGAAGAACCTCCGTACTACTTTCCACAATGGTTGAATTAATTTACATTCCCACCAGCAGTGTAGGAGGGTTCCCCTTTCTCCACAACCTCGCCAACATTTGTTGTTGTTTGTCTTTTGGATGGTGGCGATCCTTACTGGTGTGAGGTGATATCTCATTGTGGTTTTAATTTGCATTTCTCTGATGACTAGCGATGTGGAGCATCTTTTCATGTGTCTGTTGGCCATCTGAATTTCTTCTTTGGAGAACTGTCTGTTCAGCTCCTCTGCCCATTTTTTAATTGGATTATTTGCTTTTTATTTGTTGAGGTGTGTGAGCTCTTTATATATTTTGGATGTCAACCCTTTATCAGATCTGTCATTTATGAATATATTCTCCCATACTGCAGGGTACCTTTTTGTTCTATTAAAAGTGTCTTTTGCTGTACAGAAGCTTTTCAGCTTGATATAGTCCCACTTGTTCATTTTTGTTTTTGTTTCCCTTGCCCAGGGAGATATGTTCAGGAAGAAGTCACTCATGTTTATGTCCAAGAGACTTTTGCCTATGTTTTTTTCTAAGAGTTTTATGTTTTCATGACTTACATACAGGCCTTTCATACATTTCAAATTTACTTTTGTGTATGGGGTTAGACAGTGATCCAGTTTCATTCTCTTACATGTAGCTGTCCAGTTTTGCCAGCACCATCTGTTGAAGAGACTGTCATTTCCCCATTGTAGGTCCATGGCTCCTTTATCATATATTAATTGACCATATATATTTGGGTTAATGTCTGGAGTCTCTAATCTGTTCCACCTGTCTGTGGCTCTGTTCTCGTGCCAGTACCAAATTGTCATGATTACTGTGGCTTTGTAATAGAACTTGAAGTTGGGGACGAGATCCCCCCCACTTTATTCTCCCTTCTCAGGATTGCTTTAGCTATTCGGGGTCTTTGGTGTTTCCATATCAATTTTTGAACTATTTTGATTTGGTCATTGATCCATTGATTATTTAGGAGCATGTTATTAAACCTCCATGTGTTTGTGAGGCTTTTGCTTTCTTTGTACAATTTATTTCTAATTTTATGCCTTTGTGGTCTGAAAAGTTGGTTGGTAGGATTTCAATCTTTTGGAATTTACCGAGGCTCTTTTTGTGGCCTAGTATGTGGTCTATTCTGGAGAATGTTCCATGTGCACTTGAGAAGAATGTGTATCCTGTTGCTTTTGGATGTAGAGTTCTATAGATGTCTATTAGGTCCATCTGTTGTAATGTGTTGTTCAGTGCCTCTGTGTCCTTACTTATTCTCTGTCCGGTGGATCTCTGCTTTGGAGTGAGTGGTGAGTTGAAATATCCTAAAGTGAATGCATTGCATTCTATTTTCTCCTTTAGTTCTGTTAGTATTTGTTTCACATATGCTGGTGCTCCTGTGTTGAGTGCATATATATTTATAATGGTTATATCGTCTTGTTGGACTGACAGTTTATCATTATGTAATGTCCTTCTTTATCTCTCATTACTTTCTTTGTTTTGAAGTCTATTTTGTCTGATATAGTACTGCAACACCTGCTTTTTTTTCCCCTGTTGTTTGCATGGAATATCTTTTTCTATCCCTTCACTTTTAGTCTGTGCATGTCTTTAGGTTTGAGGTGAATCTCTTGTAAGCAGCATATGGGTCTTGCTTTTTTATCCATTCTATTACTCTGTGTCTTTTGATTGGTGTATTTAGTCCATTTACATCTAGGGTGATTATAGAAAGATATCTGCTTATTGCCATTGCAGGCTTTAGGTTCATGGTTACCAAAGGTTCAAGGTTAGCTTCTTTAGTATCTTACTGTCTAACTTAACTCACTTATGGAGCTATTATAAGCACTGTCTGGTGCTTCTTTATTTCTCTCCCTTCTTATTCCTCCTCCTCCATTCTTTATATGTTGGGTGTTTTATTCTGTGCTATTTTGTGTTTCCTTTAACTGCTTTTGTGGGTAGTTGATTTTATTTTTTGCCTTTAGTTAGTATTTGGTTGTCTGCTTTCTTTGCTGTGATTTTATTTTCTCTGGTGACATCTGTTTAGCCTTAGGAGTGCTCCCATCTAGAGCAGTCCCTCTAAAATACCCTGTAGAGGTGGTTTGTGGGAGGCAAATTCCCTCAACTTTTGCTTGTCTGGGAATTGTTTAATCCCTCCTTCATATTTAAATGACAGTCGTGCTGGATACAGTGTTCTTGGTTCAAGGCCCTTCTGTTTCATTGCATTAAATATATCATGCCAATGTCTTCTGGCCTGTAAGGTTTCTGTTGAGAAGTCTGATGATAGCCTGATGGGTTTTCCTTTGTAGGTGACCTTTTTTCTCTCTCTAGCTGCCTTTAAAACTCTGTCCTTGTCCTTGATCTTTGCCACTTTAATTATTATGTGTCTTGGTGTTGTCCACCGTGGGTCCCTTCTGTTGGGAGTTCTGTGTACTTCCATGGTCTGAACAATTATTTCCTTCACCAGTTTGGGGAAGTTTTCAGTAATTATTTCTTCAAATATACTTTCTATCCCTTTTTCTCTCTCTTATTCTTTTGGTACCCCTATAATGTGGATATTGTTCCTTTTGGATTGGTCACACAGTTCTCTTAATATTGTTTCATTCTTGGAGATCCTTTTATCTCTCTCTGCATCAGCTTCTATGCATTTCTGTTCTCTGGTTTCTATTCCATCAATGCCCTCTTGCATCTCATCTATTCGCTTTTAAATCCTTCCATAGATTCTTTCATTTCTGTAGTCTCCCTCCCTACTTTGTCCATTAGCTCTTGTATTTTTCTCTGCAGCTCCATTAGCATGGTTATGACCTTTATTTTGAATTCTTTTTCAGGAATATTGGTTAGGTCTATTTCTCCAAGCTCCTTCTCAGAGGTTGTCTCTGTGATTTTGGTCTGGATCAAATTTTTCTGCCTTTTCATGGCGATAGACGTAGTTGTGGGGAGTTGGCGCTTGTGTCTGCTGGGAGAACATCCCCTCTTGCTAGTTGTGGCCTTCCTCTCTTGGGAGAACAGCGACCTCTAGCAGCTTGTGCTGGGCAGCTGTGTGCAGATGGGATCTCTGATTCTTGCCCGGCTGCTGTGAAAGAAGCTCTGCCCTGCTGCTGTGGGTGTGACCAGCCTCAGGCTGCTGCTCCACTATTACAGAGCTGCGCCGGAAGGGGAACGGGTGGAAGGCTCTTTATCACTGTGAGGGGCCTCCAAGTGGCACTGCCACCCAGGGGGTTAGGGCACCTGGAGTTCCCCAGGATTCCCAGCTGCTGGGCTGAGTGTCCCAGGACACTTCTGTCCAGCTGTGGGGTCCCTGTCCCTTTAAGACTTTCAAAAAGCACTCACTTTTCTTTGTCCCAGGGGTGCCAGCTGTGGGGACCCACTCGCAGGTTTTACTGTCCCATTTCCCTAGTATCCAGCACCCCATGCACTGTGTGTCTGTACTCCCAGTGTGGATGGCTAGGGCTGGGTGTTCAGCAGTCCTGGGCTCCCTCTCCCTCCCCGCTCTGACTCCTCTCCTCCCGTTGGGAGCTGGGGTGAGGGGCGCTCAGGTCCCACCAGGCCACAGCTTGTATCTTACCCCCTTCATGAGGTGCTGGTTTCTCACAGGTGTAGATGTAGCCTGGCTGTTTTCCTGTATCTTCTGGTCTCTCTTTCAGGGATAGTTGTATTTGTTGTGTTTTCAAAAATATATATGGTTTCGGGAGGAGATTTCCCCTGCTCTACTCATGCCGCCATCTTGGCCCCTCCTCTTTGATGGTAAACAATTTCAAATACTTTTATATGAAGTAAATTGGATATATTATGAAACACAATGCAGAATTTGAATGAAAAAAGATGAACCTCAAAGAAATTTCACCCTTAAAAGTAAAAACCTTGAGATCTTTTTTTTAGGGTACTTGGTGGAAAAGTTTTAAAATCATAGTCCAAGGGCATCACAAAACAGCTGAATAGACCTGTTTCCTAAATTGTAATCACATGTTTTTCAACCTTCTTACAACACTGTCCAGTTCACCTTGACTGAACTGGTATTATAAATTTCGTGAACCCCATGTTGACAGTTAGCTCTTAGGTTCTGTCTATAGAAAGCTAATTATATCCATTAACATTTTCAAAAAATTAGAATGTATTCTCTTTCTCTAACTGAAAATGGAATACAAATTTATAGCAGAAAGTTTTGAAAGATTAGAGAAACATAAAAATATTTTAAAAGCCTTAAACTCACAAATAGGAAATAAAACTAAGATTTTGACAAATATCTTTGAGTGTCTGCTATGTGCCCAGCAACTACTCTACCCTTTGGGGCTACACTGTGAATTAGATAGTCAAAATACTTGCTTTCAAAGACATTCCACTTCTTTATTCTTGTAGATACAGATGACTTAGAGATATACAGATGCATATGCATATTTGTATAAGATGGGGATACTATATTATTGTGTAGTTTATACAATATATGTTTGTGTGTAGAGTATATACAATATATTGTATGTATAACATATCATTGATACTATTACACATTTTCTCTTGTTAGGTGACTTTATTTAATAGTATGTTATAAACATTTTATTTTATTATACTTTGAACTGTAACACAGGTAAAAGCTGCACAGTAATTTATTTTAGGGACATGATATATATTATCTAATTAACCTCCAACTTACTGTTAGAATTTAGGTGGTTTTCAATTTTTCATTCTTAAGAACACCTTAAGATTAATATTTTTATGGACAAATTTTTGTGCATATCTATAACTGTATGCTTTGGATGAATTCTTTTTGAGATCAATATGATCCTCTTTCTGGGTCAAAGTTCATTCATATTTTCTAGACTGTTCCCCAGAAAGATTTATACCAGCTTACATTTCCAAAAACAGTTTATGATAATGTCTCTTTTCCCATAACCTTAATAACATTAGGTATTTATTATTAAAATGTTTAAACCAATTTTTAGGTGAAAATTGGTTTCTTGTTTTAATATGCCTTTTTGATGTCTCATGAGGTCCAACATTCATTGGACTCTGTAGCTCATCTTTTGTGAAATGCCTTTTCATGTCTATTCTTTGGCCATTTTTCTATTGGGGTGGTTTATCTTTTTTTCCCTTCTTTATAAGGACTTTTTCCTTTTAAATAAAGTATATAATGACTTTTTTCTGCCATACAGTACAACTATTTTTCACAGTTTCTAACTTGCATTTTAGTTACTGAGTTTTGATCTTGAGGAAATTTTTTATTTTACATGGTTTTATTTATCAACAATTTCATTTTATAACTTCTGGTGTGTAGTTTACAAAGACCTCTCCTACCACAACATCTATTACCTTTTCATTCTTTCTCACTCTAAAGAATAACATCACAAAACACTTTGGGAACATTCTGAATAATCTTTCAGATTTGAGAGAAGCAATATGACCCTTCAGTTTTCAGAAGAAGGAATTGGTGGGAGGAAGGGTAGAGAGAAGGGTAGGTAATGTTTTGAGGCATGAGTATTACTTCCATTTCTTCCCAGAAAGCAACTAGACTAATCCAGTGGTCTTGGTAGGGCCCAAGAATTTACATTTATAACAAGTTCCAAGGTGAGGTTTGAGGCCACTTCAGTCTATAACAATAGGTGAGAACACTGAAATTCCTCAATGTTGCAAACAATTTGAATTGATTTATTTCATCCTTTTTCTAATTTAATAACTGTCAATAACACATTAAGATAAGAGTCTGAGAAATTGTCTCTAGTAAACCTGTCCCCACTCAGCAGTGACCACTCAAGACCCAGCCAAGTGAGGAAGACTGAGTCCAGAAACTGAGTTTCCAGAAAGTCTCCGTGGCTCCCTGAATACTTGAGATGGTCCAGGTCTGGTTCTGACTGAGTGTTAGGAGAAGGTCCTTTCTTTCCCGCTTCAGTGACCATGTTGTAGATAAACTCTGTGATGAATGGGATGTCATCCTCTCATCCATGCTAGAAAGTGTGTGTTCTTTTTAAGTAGCAAACTGAATTCCCACTTCTGAGATTTACATTGATTTGAAAAACTAAGAAATCCTGACTAGTCAGACCTCAAGCCCAAATAGTACCGCCATGCCTCTCATCCCATCATTCTGGTCTAAATATAAACACCCAAGGGCTTAATCTTCCATTGATGCTGCTCTGTTGTCCTCTCCAAGACCCCTTTGCCAGGGCTGCTCATCTTCCCAGTCATTGCTACTGTGCTTTTGAAATCCCTTGTTCTACCCCAAATAAGCTTCTCTACATCTTCCTATTATTTTCCCACATCTGGGAATCAACCCCAGACCCTTTTCTCATTCTCCACATCCAGACACCAAATCTGGGGGACCATGCCATCTCAGTGTCTTTCAAACCTGTCTGTCCTTTTGACCACTGCTGCTATTGCCTTAATGTGAGCCTTCATGATCTGGCTCCTGGAAAGGCAGCACTGTACAAAAATAAACACACAAATGACTTGGTATTAGAAAGACCTGAACTTGACTCATATCTGCTGCTTATTAACAGCCTGACATTAGAACAATAACTTGACATTTCTGAGGCATCCTTCTGTTTAAAACAGGAGTCAGATCCATCTCACAGGCATGCTGTGGGAGTTAATGAGAAAGCAAGCATGTGTGAGAGACTTAGCATGCTGCTCTACCTAGTAGGTCCTCAGAAAATGCTTGTTTCCTTTCCCTACCCATTTTTTTATTTCTTTTTGATCAATGTTTCTTGGCAGGGCCTCTGATCTCCAAAAGAATACCCTCACTTCCCCCAGAGCAGCCTTTCTGAATCTGAAATCTGATTTTATTAAAAGCAATTAGTGTCTTTACCATTGCTCACAGGAGAAAATCACTCCAGAAGGCATTCCATCCATTGCCCTCCAGGCTCACCTTCTATAGCTCCCCTTCTGGATGCTTCCTGAAGTTGCACACTCCTCACAACACACTTCATACCTCCTGACTTCGCAATTCATGTCCCTATGGCAAATATCCTTCTCTTTCCCCAGCCTTGTTCAACTAACTCCTTGCTGTTCATTCCTAAGTCCCATTGTAAGTATCTCCAACTCTGAAATTTTCTCTGAATTACTCATATAATTCTTCTTACATCTTTTTTTGTCACTAGTATACTTTATATACATGACTGCATCCTTTATAATGCTGTAGTATGATCACTATTTGTATGTCCATTCTCTGCCAGTCTCTGAGTTCATTGAGAATTGGAATCACACACTAGATAGTCATACATAGCCAACACCTAACAAATAGGACCATTTTAACTCTAACTCCACTAGACGTTATCAGCCTTTATACTGAATATATTAAAATAAACTCAAAACAATATAACTCTTTTACATGACATTTATAAAAAACTTTGTAATTTTGCTTTAAAAATTATTTAGTTACAAATAACTGGTTTAATTCTTAAAGGGCTATGTTTCTAGGCAATTGTGAAGCTGACTCACAATTCTCCTAAAGTAGGGAAGCTCACCTAGAAATTATTTTTAAATATTAAGTTACTAAATTAACAATTAATATTTTGAAAATATTTCATAAGAGGTTTTACCATTTTAAATGTTGTCATTTTTTTCAATTTTTTAAGCCAATAATGAGGTTTTTCAGATCTCAGATATTTTCATACTCCTGAAAAGTTTATGGGCCATAAAGACTGTTCTTATGGTATGTAATGACACAATGCTTCTGCTGATACATACTAGGTATTAAATAAATAATAAGTGTTTTGGTAGATTAATAAATATATGGCCTTTTTATATTTTTTATTTTTTGCTACCATTTACTTAGCCTTTGCCAAATACCTGGCACTGTGCTAAGTTATTTTTATATATAATAACTCAGTTAATGCTCACTCTTATCTCCATTTTTACAGGTGGAAAAACCTAATGGTCAAGGATACTAAGGAACTTGTCTGTTCAGTTCATTGATGGGACTGACTGTCTGACTCTAAAACCATGTCTCAGTGACTGCACTGTATCATTTAGTAAATCCCTTAAACAATCTGACTTACAGCTTCCTCACCCATAAACTAGAGATAAATGTACTTTCCCTGTATATTTAGTTGTATATACTAGAAATACATTATTAGATATATATTATAGAGTATAATATATAGATAGTGTATTATATATATTGGAGTGTATATACACTCCAGAGTTAATAGGTGTATTAGAGTTAATACACCTATTAACATGAAATGAAAAGTGCTTAGCATAGTACCCAGGACATAGTTGGTATCAATAAATAAATGATTTTCTAGGGACTGAAAACAATTCTCCTGTGCTGAGATAACAATAGGGGGACTTTGATACTCCTGTTATGTGCTCCCGTAGCAGTTGGACTTTCCCTTTTAGGTACCGGTATTGAATCTAATAATCTAAACTGACATTTACCTGATTAATTGTCTTCCTGTCTAAACTGTGAGCTCTATGCAGATAAGAACCATGCCTTTTTAGGCACCTTCATATTCAAGTTCGTGGCATACTATCTGACACATATATTAGGTTCTTCAAATAAAAACTATTTGAATTGGTTAATTTAGTCAGTACAAATAACTACCAGGAAAGGAACTGAAATCAAGTCTTTTGCTAAAAAAATAGCCTACACTCTAGTTGGGATAAAAAAAAAATCATGCAACAATCTTTTCAAAGCAATATGTGCTGAAATTATTTATATAGTAACATCTCATAAGACCTTAGCATTTTTTTCTACCTGTAGAATCCCATAAAGGATGTAATATGAAAAAATTGTCATAATTCTGCCAATATCCTTTTAGTATACTAAGACATCATTAGGATGTAAGAGGAGAATTAAAAAAAAATCAAGTGCATAATGATATGCAAATGTATTGATCTAATCAGTCATGTTTGCTGTCATAAAAAAGTTCACATGATTACAAAATATTTCATATATTGTGTGAACACTATTATAGACTACATTATTACCATTAAACACCCATCTGTGTAAGGTGCCTTGCTAGGTACCATGCAAATGGCTTTAACTAAAGCAAGTATAATCCCTACATTTTGAGAATCAAGTTCACTCAAGTAATCCTCTCTTTAAAAAAAAAAAAGTTCCCTGACACTTTAAGTTTAAAGAATAATTTGAGCAGCTGGATTCCATTCATTTAACACTCTCATTAACTTTCATAAATTATCAAGTGTAAAAGATGAATCCTAAAGAACATTGATTCAACTAAGCTCACATCTGTCACTTATTTATATACTTATTTATATTTATACTGATTTTTAGATATTCTTCATATATGATGACTCAACACTTTGTCATGGATTTCAGTTTTAGTTCTAAATTTATCATTTGATTTTCAAACTTTGTTTGTAGCATCTTCACTTACAAATAATTTTATGTGACCTCAGTTTTGAGTCCTTTGATTATAGTTTCTGTCTTGATGTAATGGTTGTATTTTATTTTAGTTCCTTATTTGGTTTAATCTTTTAGATTTAAATCCTTAGTTCATCTGGAATTTATTTTTTGGATGGTATTTTTTAAATGTTTTGCCAATTATCATCACACCATTTTTTTCTGAGTAATTCAAACTGTCTCTACCAATTATAAATAATAATTTTTGCATTCCCAAATGGCCATATACATACATGGATCTATTTCTTGACTATTTTGTTCCATTAATCTGTCGATCTATTCTTTCTTTAAAACTGTATGTTTGAATTACTTTGGCCTTACATTTCAGTTTCTGGTATGGTACATTTTTATTGCTATTGTGAATGGGTTATTTTCTTTCTCAGTTTAGTGTTCTACCTTGTTATGTCTATGGAAAACTTACTGCTTTTTGTAAGTTCTGATTGGATCTATCTTTCAAGTCTTTCTTTTTTTATTCTATTAGTTTTTTTAGTTGCTTCCCTCCTGTCATCTAGAGAGACAATTTAATCATTTGCAAATAGTAACTTTGTCTCTCCCTTTCAATATTAATACTATGTATCTTCTCTTGCTTTTCTTATTGTACTGGCTAGAACTTCCAGATCAATGTTTAACAATAGTAGATATAATGGAAACTTTGTCTTCTTTGAGAGGAAAAATTATCTAAGAGCATTCTTAGCTGATAATTATGCATTAAAGATAATTAGCAAATGGCTATTTGTAATTCTGTAACTACTATGTAAATAATGATAGTCAATAATTTCTCTCCTCTGAGCAAGAATTTTATAGACTTAATTTATAATGCTAAAACATCTGCAAGTTTGGCCTATGGTACCCATTTTGCAGATGAAGAAAGGAAAGTCTTCATATATTGAATAACTAACCCAAGGTTACCTAGATTGTACGTGATGATCCAAAAAAGAGAATCTAGAGCTCTCTGATTCTAAACTCTTCTTATGTACCGTATTACCTGTATTATATAAATACTATAATGACTTAATTCTGACATATAGAAGTGGACATCTCTGATTGGGCAACTGATGTAGGTTGCAATGATATACTTTAATACATTTTAAGTAACTTATGAGAATTATATATTGACTTATAATGAGATGAATTATAATCACAATTTTTTTCAACTGCAATGAGCTAATCAAAAAAGTCTTAAATACCCACAATATATCAGTATGTGTATAATTATTCACCTGATTGTACCATATAATCATATTGATTGTATGTGAGTTAACTTTATTTCATAAGTGTGTAACTTTTCTCTCAAATAGATTGCATGTAAATCAGAACTCCTGTTGGTGACAAGTGATAGAAACCCAACTCAAATTAGCTTAAGTTAATAAGGGTCTCATGAACTTCTGTAACTGGAAAACTCCAAGGCTCACCTTAGGCATGACTAAATCTTCCTTTTATGAGTTTCTCTAAGTGTTGATTTGAAGAAAGAAAAACAAAATCTTTCTCCCTGCTACAGTATAGAAAAATCCAAAAATTTTTTTATTTATGTAACATGCCTATTTCTTGGACCAATCACTGTGACTGAGGGGATGGGTTCCTCTGACTGGCCAGGCCTGTGTCACACAGTCACTCCTATAACTTAAGAGTATGGAAGGATACCATGATTAAAAGCTTTACCAGAATCAAATGCAGGGAGTAGTGAGAGAAACATTTCCCCAAAGGAAAGAGGGGCTGCAATAATCAGAAGGAATATTGGTCAGAGCAAAATAAAAGCTATCCATCATTATAAGCTCTCCTAAGTCAACAAAGTGTCTTTCACTTAGTGGTAGCCCTCACAGCAGATAGCGAAGTGACTCCATGTGGATAGAAGCCATTCAATCAATGCATAAATACGGACCAATGTATGCATACAAATAATTAAATAGATTTCAAGTCAGCCATGAATCACCCTTGAAACAATTGAATTAGCATATATGACTTGATTATGTTTTCTCCCTAAGGTAAAGAAATGTGTGATATATGAAACAAAATGTGCCACTTTCCTGCATCATCTGGTGGATTCTCTGAGAGGTGGACCCTGATGGTCCAGTGCCGAGTTCAGTAGGCGCACTTGGATGAACACCTGTGGAAGAAAGGGCATGGAGCAAGACTGGGAAGAGGGAGAAATCAGTGGGGGATGCAGGCGTGATCAACATTCTCAGCTGCCCACAAAGGGAACTCGGGAGCTAAATTGGCCTCTCAGCCTTGCCACAAGGGGCTGGAGCAGCTGGGCTGTTGGGTCCCTTTCATCAGTCAGTGACTGGGATTGGAAGGCCCTGGCAAGGGCTTGGGGCCTGTGGATAAAATGAGAGTTCCTGTAGCCGGATTCTCACCTGGCCGTGGTTGACTAGCTCACTGCACACCTGTGGGCAATACATGGCTGTTGACTCTATAAAAAGAGCTCCTCCTAGTGCTCTGCACACAACATGGTGGCAAGGCTGCAAGGCTACAGGAGAGCAGAGCAGAGGCTGGAGTGGTGGCAGCACCGAGGACAGAGGCCCAGAGAATGGCTGGACAACTGAGCAGAGAGGCCCAGTGGACGGCTGTGTGGACAGAGGGGCCCAGAGGACGGCTGTGCAGACAGAGGGACCCAGAGGCAGAGACTGGCTTGCTGCATGCAGACTTGCTCTGAGTGAACAGGATCCTAGTGACTGACCTGCCATCTGGAAATAAAGTTGGGTATAACCCATTTTCTTTGGTCACACTGAATCCATAGCGAACTTGCCTGGGGCTGAAACCATTGGCAAGACAGGCCTGAGTTGGAGCACATGGGCTTTGTGCAGCTCAGATCTCCAAAGGGCTGACAGCTAGAGACTTTCTTCTGCTTGCTTTCCTGCAGCTGGGGCAACAGTCTTTCTTTTCAGGCAGATCTGGGGAGTATACCTCTGCCTCCACCACATTCTCTAAGGAAATTGAAGTTAACTGGCAATGAGGAAAAAAAAACAGAATAGTGTTTGCAGTGCTCTGTTATAGATAATTTATATGTAAGTTGTGTTTAAAGTATTTTATTTAATCCTAGTGTTATTCTTTCCTAGCAGAGAATTGGATTTATACATAGTGAAGCCAAACTGATGCTCTCCATTCCTTTGTTACTTGCTAAGTACCTGTACTACAAAGTCATCTTCAGTGCAGTGTATTGACAGCTAAACAATGGCCATGTACCACTAAGTGAGTAAAAGAAACTCTTTCTCTTACTTTTTAAATGTTTGCTTACTATTTTATTTGTTACTCTTTTTATTTGTTACAACTTCTTGAATAATTCAGAAAAATTTATATTTTCCTATAATATACTTCCACTGTAACAACAAAATAACCTTTCCAAACAATCCTCATTGTTCAAGTACCACACACTCACCTAAGTTTGAGAATCAAGAAGATGGATCTAGGTGGAACAGCATGTTACAGAGAACCCTTAATCGGTGCTGTAATTTCATTGTGGTTGAACTGACCTCAGAGTCGCAGAGCACTGTGTGTGAAGGGTAGGAATGAGCAGGGGCTTTGCACTTGACCTGATGTGAGCACTTTGTGGTCCTAGAGCCTTAGGCAGCTTAACTTAACCTCTCATTTCCTCATTTGTAAGTGGTGATAATAATAATGACTCACATGGGAATATAGGACATAAAACACTGTTTGCCACATAGGCATAAGCCCAACAGATGGGTGTTATTTTTCACTATTGTTACCAAAGTAGGATTTTTTTTTAAGACCTAGTCTTTCATATTTATAAACATCTGATACTGTAAAAAGGAATGAAGTGCCTTACACTTCCAGCATGAAGATGGCATCAGTTTAGGATGGGCCATTTAGTCCTTGAATCTTCTAATAGCCAAAACAGTGTGCTCTGCCCACCCCGTATGCATACACACAAACCCCTTCCATTTTTGTTCCTAGGCCCCTGATCCTGACCATCTTTCTCATTTACATAACAAAAATGTTCTAGGTGCCTGCTATGAACCCTCAGGACTTGGTTTTACCCTCAGGACTGCTCTCCAGTCTTGTGGAGGGGCATCAGACTCCGAGAGTTTACCCTTTGCTTTTGTGCTTAATTGTTATTGACTTTTTTTTACTTTATAGCCATAAAACTCCTCATAAAGACCTCTGACCTGCAGAACTTCATGCTGTGAACCCAAGACATCATACTGATAACATTTATATTCACAATTAAAATTTTTTCCTATTTTCATACCTTTTTTAATCTTTCAGTACCTGAATTAAAGAGTTATTATTTTTTCTGCTCATATATAAATAGGAGAGGTGGGATTTAGAAGCCATTTTAAAATGAGAATTGCAAAGGGTTATTAGTATAGAGGCTGGCTGCTGACAGGATAAACTCAAGTAGCTCTATTAGGGTCCCTGCCTAAAATCTGGTTGTCCTTGTGAGAGCTTCTCAGCTATAATCTGCATATTCAAGAACAAGAGTTCAATTCTAATTAGCAACATTTTTTCCACTTAATTTTTTTTAATTTTAGGACTCCACCATCTAACAACTTTATCTGTTTCAATTAACAAGCCCCTATTGTGAGCAGTATTGTGCCATGTTCTGCAGGCATTCCTGTATACAGCACCCAGGACTCACAGGCAAGCAAGAAGGGGATGGGACTGGGAGGCGGGGCAGTGTGTGAAAAGAGTGTTAAAATAAATATTTAAAAACATAAACGATGCTATTATGAAGCAGAATATGTAAAGGACTGTGAGGTAATCACAATGTTATGGGAATTCAAAAGAAAGTAGTTAGTTGCCTCTGTCTGGGGTGAGGCAGGAAAGTTTTAATGGAAAAAGAGGATGTTAGTTGGGTCTAAAAGCTTGGATTTTGACCAGTAGAGGTGGGAAAGGTGTTCCTGCAGATACAGAGGTGTGGAAAGATATGGCTGATGTGTACTGGGTATGACACCTCAGAATGTTGTGGGAATTCAGAAGAAAGCAATCGCCCCTGTTGGGGGTAGGGCAGGAAAGGCACATAGAGGAGCCTTGAAAATGATGGTGAATGACCTTGTGAAAGGAGTGCCATAAGCAGTGTGGAAACACAGATGACTGACATCTGGCATTCAGGTGCACATGGGATTGGGCAACAAGACTTCCCTGAGGGCGGGAGGAAATGGACAAGACAATCCACTCCCATGACTTTGAGAAGGTGAACTTCAGGGGACCTGGGAGGAGGCTGTATCTTTTGGGGAGATGGAAAAGGGAGGTAAAGAAAGGGAGCCACAAGAGAAACCCTCAGGAGGGGATAGAGTAGGGTGGCGGAAGTAATGAGTTTTATTTTAGATAAGTTAATTTGAGCTGTGAGTGGCTTATCCAGATGGAGATATACAACAGGAAATTGAAGGCATGCCTCAGCTGAGAATAGAACTGTAGATACAGATGTGGAAGCATTGAAGAGCGAGCCCTAAGATTTTGGTGAGATTTTTGAGAGAAACAAACGTCTCTTTCTATACTTTCTCCCTCAAAATTCTCTCCCATTTTTAGTGGAACAATTTTTTAGGAAATAGGAGGAGATGATGCCACAAATTAAGAGATCAGAGAAGGAATAATCAGAGAAGTAAAACCAGTGTCTGGGTTGTATAGTATCAAGAAGACAAAGGAAAGGTTTAAAAGGTGGGCCTGTGGGCATTACCCTCCTCAATCACAGCAGAGAAGTTGGATTGGTTGAACATAAGCGAAGACTTTTACTGCAACAATTCCATTGTTTGGTTAAGATTCCTGACATAGCACTTACCAGTATTTTAGGTGGCTTATTATTCTCCACTGTTAGAAAGGGATAATTGGATATTGCATAAGTACTTGTAATTATTAATAATTGGATAATTATTTTGTCTCCAGCCTTTATCACTAATAAGTGAGTGAATAAGTGAATGAACTCATGAATGAAAATGTCAGTTGTACATAAAGAGTAGTTTCAGTAGAGAGGTGGGTATGGAAGCCAAATTCCAAGGTCTAAAGTAAGTGAATGGTAGTAAGGAGTCTGGGAGATATAGTGAGATTTATAGCTTTTCTTTTCTAAGAAACAAAAAACAGCCCCAAACATGTACCACTGGTGGCTTCAATTGTGATTAAAAAATGAACTGTCATTGTGTCAGGGAATAATTATTTTAGATAGATAGAAAGTTCTGCTAAGAATAACATTTCTGTTTATTTTGAGATTGTCTATTGACCTAGTGGGACTTCAGAGAGATTTAGATTACAGGAAAAGCCTCTGACAGATATCTATGAAAGCTAGGTTAAAACAATAACATACACAATCAACTATGGTACAAGGGCTTGTAAACCAGTGCCAGTTGGAATGCTCAGAGAATTGGGAACAGAGATCTTTAGGCAGCCAGGTGAGACTAATCTGGAGAAGCTTTAGGAAGGAGATAAATTTAAGCTGTTCTGAAAGGGGACCTTTCTAGTCAATTGGCAGAGTCTTAAAGCATAGGATTAGGTATTTTAATTTGATTACTTGAGGTAATTTGGAGCCACCCCAATATTCTGAGAAGACTTGGTGTAAATGTTTGAAAGATGACTCATTTCAGTAGTTCTTAACTCTAGCTGCCTATTAGAATTACCTGGACAGCTTTAAAAAAATACTGGTGCCCAGGCTGCACCCCAGCACAATTAAATCTAGAGATGGGACCCAGCCATGAGTATTTGTTTTGTTGTTCAAGTTCTCTGAATGCTTCCATTTAACAGCTGCAAGTGGGGAAGCACTGCTCTAAGCCTAGGGCAGATTGCAAGCAAGGAAGAAAGAGACTCAAATTAGAAAGGTTAGCAAGGAGCCTGGAAATTGGAGTCTGACCTAGCTTTGTGGGCAGAGATAAAAGGGGTGATGCTAAATAAACTGTTTTGAAGGAAGTCTCAGTTGGACTTCGTGATGCATGCCAGTTGCAATTTTTCATAAAGCTTTATTCCAAGAGCACCACTGCTTTTATTATGATGGATTGGCTGGAAAATGGGTAGGTAGGTCTTGCTTTCTTAAATGTGGGACTTTTACTATTAGCAAAATTCTCAATTTCTAAAGTAGCAAAGCAGGACAGAGAGAAAAGAAAACACAATCATATCAAAAGTATAGAAGCATTTGTTTATATCTGAAGGAGGAAATAAAACCAATGATGGATTTAAGAATTAAGAATCAAAATTCAGACTTTAAATTGAGTTATGGTTGGGAAATGTTGGGCTGTGGTAAAATTATTACCCCTTTAGAGTAAATTTGCAGGAAATGAAAAGTCAGACCATTAAGGACACTGAAAAGAAGGATTCCCCATTATTTTTAATCATAACATTCCCCTTTCCTGGAGTGAAGAATTGGAAACAGGTATGGGAAATGAATGGGTGGTGTCTCAGAAAATGGTGACCAGTGGGCTGGCAGCAATGATGAGCATTCCAGTGTTCATATTAGATCACTTTAAATTTATTCTGGCATGTCCCACCTTTAAAATTTAGAGGAAGGGCAGAATGTCAAAAAACTGGCACTATTATAAAAAAGTAGCATGTCATAATATAATCTGTATATGAGTACTTGATAAAAGTAGATACCGAAGGAAAAGTTAACTGGCAAGAGCATCTGAAGAAAAGCAATTGAAGATATTTGTGGAGCAAAATCATTTTTCTGGCTCTGAGGCTGAGTCTTACAACTGTGATAAATGTCCATCTAATAACTGCTGTCATTATTTAGAGAACAGACTTGGGACTGTAAATGAAAGGCAATTGTTCCTGTATTCCTAAATCCAAATGCCGGGTCTCTGGTGCACACACTCAGGGATAAGGAAGACCAGGACTGGTCCTAAATGTAAATCAGGGAGGTCTATATGTTACAATTTGAGGGGCAAAGACTCCCCTGACTCTCCCTTCCCAAAATTTTCTCAGTTAACTTCGCCTGATTTGTAGGGAGTTGTGGTTGAGTAGGAGGTTAGGACATTGTTCCCAGAAGACCCTTGAGAAAATAAAAGTGCACTATAATGGATCAGGAATACACCCAGAAATGACATTCACCCCCTCTTCCCTAGAGGATCTCAGGGAACTGGCTGGGTAGGAGGTAGTATGGTGAGGTTGGGCTTCAGAAGGGCAAAGAGAATAAAAGTTCACAGCCCTGAGCAGAAACAAGCCTCTGGGTATCCTGTGGAAAGCAAAAAGGAAGACCTGAAAGTTATGCTGATTCTCTGAAAAGAGAAACCTCATTCTTCCATTCCTCCTCCATCTTGCCTCACTCTTGGGCACATGGCACACTGTACTTCATTTCATCCAGCTCGTCTGACCCTAGGAACAGGGCCAGCTGCATGTGCCTTAGTACATTCAGGTCTCCTTAAATGCTTCCAATTTCTCTTCTTCAGGCTTGTTGTTCTAAGGAAAGAAAGTTCTAAATAATACTACACAAACTTCCCCTGCATTTAGGTTTGCAAAATTAATGATCCTATTGGAAAGGTAAATTCATCTCTGATGCTTGGTTGAGGCTAAGGAGAAAAATCACTGTTTTAGAGTCACCCTTCTTAATACACCTCATCTGTAGAATTCTCTGCCCCCACGCCCTGCCTCCCACCATGCTAACCACTCTGGCAAAGAGGCAGGAGATATAGCTTGAAACTCCATCTCTGAATCCAAAGTCACATGATGCACTCATTCATTCAGCAAACATTTATCAAATGCCTGGTTTGTGCAAGACTGTGCAATGCCCAAGAGAAGCCAGGGAAGGCTGCATAGAGGAAGCCACCTGATGTGCCATTCCACACATGACAAGTTCTTCCACTTTCTACATTCACGGTTTGAAAAGACTGCAGTCAACATTTTGTACAATTTAAATAACAACATCAGTTTCTTCAATTTTAGGAAGAACACAACAGCTTTCCCAAAAGCCCCCTCACAGGTCTGAGGGTTCACGGAGATCTATGGGGATCAGGTAAATGTTCCGGGAATGGGAAATTCTCTGATTGCCTTGCTGTGCTTTTCTAGTCGGAGCCCCTGCTGCAGTGCATTGCTCAGGTCCTTTCAAGTGAAGAACTGAATCTGTGCTCCCGTCAAAATGTGTAAACTGCACACCCGGACACCTGTCACAGTTCACCATACTCTAAGCAGAGTGGAGGTGGAAGGGGACTTAGTCCCCCTTCTGAAGTCTGGGAAGGCCAGATGTTTGGGAGATGCCGAACAACTGGTGTCCTGGGAGTATCTGGCTGAGCGGGCTCTGGGAGTTCCAGTGGAGCCTCGGTGCTGGGAGAGAGATGGTGTCCATTTATTTCCCCGGGTGTGAATCACACTCCCTGGTTGGGCCTTTGGGAGATAATTCATGAAGGACACGGGCAGCGCTGTAGAACCTGCCAACTACACATCAGATCCAGGGGTGTGTGCGCATGGGGAGGGAGATTTTCCAGAGGCATTTTTTCCGAGGTCTTTGTGCCCCAAGACTGGGTTCTTTGAATGTAACTCTCGGGAAGGGCAGGCAGGAGCCTCTGTTATGTATGCCCCGGGGAGTATGTTGCCCATCAGTAAACGCTGAATGACAGCGGCATTTTCGGCCTGGAAGACCCGGCGCGATCTGGGTCTGACGGACCCTGTCGCGAGTTCAGCTCGGGGCCAGGACGGCAAGACCGCAGGATCAGCCTCGGGGTGCGGGCGGCGCGCGGAAGGGGGCTCCACCTGGCCGCCGCGCCGCGGCCGGAGGGGCGGGGCCCGGCTTCCCCGAGGCGGTGGCGCCTCCTCGCGCCCGAGCGCGCGCTCCACGGCGTCCGGCGCACGCGCGAGGCCGGGAGGGAGCGCGCCCCGGCGGCGGCGGGAGCGGGAGGCGGTGGAGGAGGCGGGCGAAGAGGAGAGGCTGGCCGCGCGCTGTGGCGGCGGCGGCTGGAGCCGGGGCGGAGCGGGGCGAGAGGGAGGGGGCGGGCGGAGAGGCAGGCAGAGGGGAGTGAGCCGCAGGTCCAATTCCCAACTACGAGCCCCGAGTTTGTAGATGGGGCTGCTCGGCGGCGCCTGCGGCTGAAGGAGAGCAGCGGCGGCGGCGGCGCGGAGGCGGCCGAGGTGCGAGCCGGTGAGTTGCTGGGGCCCCCACGCCGCTCGGGTAACGGTCTCCGCTCGCCGAGGCCGGCCGGGGTGGGGGCCGCCCTGTTGCTCGTCGCCGAGCGCCACGCGGGGACCCCGGCCCGCCCCGCCCCCTCGGCACCTGGCTCAGGCGGGCGGGGGGCCGGGGCGGCGCGGAGGAGGGGGCTGCTCGGCGCTCCGGCCCTGCCCGCGCGAAAGAGGCGCGCTTTGCCGGGCCCCTGGCTCCGGGGTGCGGGCGGGCCGGAGCGCGGCAACGTGCCCGGCCCATGCTGCCGGCCGCCGCGCCTGGCTGTCCCCACGCGCTCGCTGGCGCGGCCGGGCCTGGGGGGACTGGGGCTGGGGGCACGGGATCCCCTCCGGGCGCAGGCGCCGACCCCTCTGCGGCGGGAATGGCGCTAAAGCGGGAATGGAGAGCCGCGCCGGGGGCGGTAGTTGCTGTGACTGACACCTCTGGGGTCAGTCCCGAGAGGGGGTGATCCACCGGCTTCTGGCTTGCTCTCGAGCTCCGAGTTCTTGCGGGAGGAGGCTTTCCGCAACTACTGCTACTTCCTAGGCACGAGGCTCTGGCTGTTTGGTCAAAGTGGTTGTGGGCCAAGCACACGCTGCTGCGGAGGCGTTCTCTGCCGAGGCGGTGTTTTCCAGCCCAGGGTACATTTATCTGGAACCCGAAAGGTGCTGGGGCCTTTTTGGTTGGGGGTGGCGGTGGGGGGGGGGGAGGCCAGGAGGGAGTCGCTTGAGGGATCAGACGGTTGGTATTGACGACAGGATATGGATTGGTTGGTGGGTATTTTTGCAAGACTTCTTACCACTTTATTGGGAGTTTAGTCTCGCTCTTCGCTGGGATTAGTCTCAATCTCAAACTCCTGGGATTACATCTGGAGATTACATCCATTAAACTTCCATCAGTTGCGGAATGCATTTCTGTAAGTGAGGTTGGGGGCGGGAGAGGAAGGGAATTGAAGGCTGATGGGGAAGCTCAGAAAATTCTCCGCATTACTTATGAACAGCCTGTTAAGGTCAAGCTAGCCACGTTTCACTCTTTCCTACGCCTTTGGGGATTCGTGGAATTTTACTTTATGCTTCCTGAATTGGTCTTCTCGTAAATATGGCTCGGAACCTTTGAGGTGCGTTAAAAATGCCCAAGTGGAGTAGGATTTAGCAGCCATTTCTGCCAGTGAAATCTTTAAAATGGTCGTTTGGAAACTTGGGTATGTCGAGTATATTCGGTGAAGTAACCCAGTGTTATCAGTGCAGAGACAGTTGCGGTGTATAGGTATAACAACGGACCTCAGGTATTATGGCTTATTTTAGGCATCTACTGTGCAAGTATGATAAAGGTTATCGGGCCTGATTATGGTCAAGTCCTCTGAAGCCTTATCAAAGTAAACAACTTCTGTGGGTTGTGTCATTTTGAGGTCATTTGTATCTGAAATCTGTCTTATAAACACGTTTAAATACATGTTTGCACAGTATGATTGCGGTTACTTTTTGGGGCCCGTGTTTCTTTTATTTTAGACTAGAGTTACATAATACACAAATGGTAACACTTTTAATGGCTCTCTTTTGTCCTATAGAGGTTGCACACTGAATACCTTTATGAATAAATATTCAGGTGTGTGTGTGTGTGCACTTAACTTCTAATTCCTATCACTCAGTTCCTTTCTCACCTAGAATTTCAAAGGCGATTATTTTACATTCTCAATAAAATAAACACTGGAAAAATTAAGGTGCTTAACTAAGTCTGGTAGCTCTGTATAAGACAATCATTTTTTGTTCTCTAAGCCAACTGTTGGATTTTTAAAAAATGAATCATATTTCTTAAACATTGGAGGGAGCAGTTTGGTTTTTTTCTGAGTCTCATTTCAAGCTGAAATTCTTCCAGAAGACTACACCTCTCCCTCCTTCCCCTCTCCCCTTCTTTTTAGGTTAGGAGAACCAAGAAAATCATAATTGTGAGACTCTGTATGTGTCACCTTTTTAAAAAGCTGTTTTGAAATTGAAGTTGATTATTAACGATCCCTTTATATACTATGCCATTTAATAATGGATGATTAGTAGAAGACAGCAGATGTTTTAATTAAATGCCTTTCACATTTTTTACATCCAAGCTACAAGTAACATCAGCAAATTATTGCTGAGAGTTGGAAAGACAAACAGAATTGGTGCTAGTCAAAGGCTATCTAATTATAAAAACACCAAGAAAATAAACATTTTCTTGAGGCAAGAGGACGCATTTGTACTTTTGACATCATTTACTAAATCATAAATCACCTAGTTCTAGGTGGATTTTGAAAGAGTATTTTGTAAACTAGACATTAGGTATATAATACCGATAATTTTCTTTTCCAGGGTGATTCATTTGGTAAGGGACTAAACTTGTATCACTACTTAAGATAAATGTAGTTAACTTGCAAAGGATATGCTGATATTATTTCAGGAAGAATGATACCTACCCATTAGAATAAAACAAATACTGGGCTATCTGAGGATATTAAGTTATTCCTTAAAAAATGATGCTAGTTTGCATTGCCTATAGGTTCTTTCCTTCCAAAGTTAGTCTTCACATTTATGAATGTCATAAGAGCAGATAAGCATGGGAGATCTCTTTACTGATGTGCTACTATGTGAATTTTATTTCTTTGTTGTAGGGACCAGGTCCTGCATAGTGTTTTTGGTCATTCTCACAGAAGCTGCAGTAATTTCCCCACGTTTCCTTTTATTTGTATATGACCACTGGGGGGAGACTTTACAATTAGCTTGACCATGTCCCTCCCTCAGTTACACTGGCTGCTAATCATCCCCGGGCACATTGCCGAACTGCTGGAAATGTGTTGAGGATGCACTCAGAAGCAAGTCTTGATCAAGATGTCTAATGACTTTTATTTCTTTAACTCACGCCACATTCACAAAGTACAACTCTTTATAGATTGTGTTATTAACAGTCTTCTTTTTGGTCTACCATTAAGTTGGTTAACTAAATATCTAATATGGTGAAAGAGGAGATTCATGAATACATTAGAGCTTTCAAAGATGTGACTTTACTGACATTAATTTTAGAAGCAATGTAGGTTTAATTATACACAGATATTAGTTGTCTGAAAAGATCTGGAGAGAACTTCACTCTTCCTCGAGGTGTACTATGTCCAAACCTCTGTAAACAGATTGGTCTACTATTTTAAAAAGCTTTCAGAGCAGGAGATATTGAAGCATCTCTTGTACCTAATTTCACCACATAGGGGAAGTTTTTCCTTTATCATAATATAAGACTAAAACACACAACTTTCTTGGCTATTAAACTGTGACTCATAGGAGGTAAAATGAAGTCAGAAGTTTGGTTTCCACTTTTTTCTTCTGATAGTTTTAACCTTTCTAATGTCTAGCTCAATAATAGTGAGTTCAATAAGTAAAAGATACTATGTTTACAGTAAATAGAACTTAAGTTTTCATGCTCTGTATTTGATCTAGCACATTCATTAACATAATAAACAGGATAGAATTTGAAAGTTTCTGTCATCCTGTCATCCTGGATTATTCTTCCTTTAAGATGGCTTTGCTTCTGTCCTAAGAATAATAATTTCTCCTCCTTCCCCCTCTTCCCTCCTCCTCCTTTCTTCTTCTGTCTTCTTAATATTTATAGTATACCAAAAGAGATACTTTCCACATAGCAAATGTTCATTACTAACTAACTTTAGGATTGTATCAAATACTTCGGGAGGGCAATTTCTGAAGGCCTCTCTGGTAAAGTAAATCACTGGTGCAAAGCAAAACGAGAGTTAAAGATAATACAGTGATTTTTCATAAAGCTCACATTATTTTCAAATCTCCAGTGCCTACTAGTTGCTGTATGTGATGATCCCTACTAACTTCATCTTGCATTGTTTCCTTTTAGGTCTGTTACTCCTTTATCACCTCTTTAACATCCTCCTTGTTCACTGTACCCCATATACATGCCCTTCTTTTTTGTCCCTCAGAAATGTCATAGTTTGTTCCTAACTTAGGACCATTCCGTTTGCTTGAAATTCTCTTCCTAAAACATTACATGACTGGCTCCTTTTCATCATTTCAGGTTTCAGTTCAGATATTACCTTCTTAGACAAGCAGTATTATCTAACCACCCTTTTCTGAATGGCAGTATCCTCATTTCCTCAATGCCATTACCTAAAGTTTTTTTTTCTGCAAACCGTTTATCACTATCTGAAATTATACTTTAATATTATTGTCTGTATACTCTCACTAGAATGTATAAGCCCCATGAAAACAGTAATTTTATCTTTTTTTATCCCTGTATTTCAAGGACTTAAATCTGTTCCTGGCACAGAGTTGTCATTAAATGAATATCCTTTTTTAAAAATCTGACGTTCTGTCCTTCCTGAGGTAGTGATGTTAATATTCTTTTTTGAAATGGTATTAGTAGATGGTAATTCTAATAAATAGACTACTTTTGGCTGTAAGTAACAAATCCTTCTAACCGGTTTAGGCAAGAGATGAGATTGAAAGAGCAGGGAATGGAATCCAAAAGTTGGAGACTGCAGCGCCAACATGATACCCTTCATCTCTTTATTCCTCACTATGTATTTGCTTCATTTCTTTTTTTGTTGCACAGGACCACTTCCTAGTCCTCTTAATGGAAAATATGGCTGCCAGCAAATCCTGAGTTTTCTCAGTATCTGCTCAAACAACAGGAAATAGATTTGTCTAGCTCCCCTCCCTTCCCTGTTCAACAAGCTACACTGTTTTATTACAGTTTGGTGTACTTGCTGAAACCATGTGAAATCGGATCAAGAGAGACAGAGCCAAATAGGTACCCCAATGATAATTAATGTTCACATTTGACCAGCCCCCAAAAGGCTGGTTTCCTCTCTTTTAAATTTTGCTGGAATATGAAGTTGGAAGATCTAAAAAGCACTTTCCTGGGGATATTCAAAAGAAATGTCCTTTTTTCTCATGGAAGGGATTTACAGTTTGGTTGAGGACAATAGAATATATACATGAGGGAAAGAAACAATTGATAAAAATAGCCTGGTGATAATGCAGGATGTGCTGATATTTGCAACATGTATTACAAACAAAAGGCAATATCCTCAATAAATAAAGACTGCCTGCAAATTGATAAGATCAGCCATGAAATGGGCAAAGATCATTAACAGATAATTCACAGAAAAAGAAATCCAAATGATCCTTAAGCATACATAAAGATATTCAACCTTACACATAATGTAAATATCATAAAATGGAGATATAATTTTGACCTATTAGATTGACAGATAAAAAAGTTTGATAATACTTTTGAAATGGAAAGATTAACAGGTGCTCTCTAACATTGCTGGTAGAAATATAAAGCAATAAAATTTGTGATTGAAATTTCTGAAGAGTACTAAGGTAAATAGAAATACTTGAGAATATGTGTTTGTGGGAGAGGAAAGATCTAAAGTTTAGATACTTATTTATCTGAACACTAATTTGTGTTGCTTTATTTTTGGCTTCAGTCATTAAACAATTCTAGGCCAGGGTAAAGCCAGCAAGGTCATGTCATTGTGTCCTGTCCCACCAACCCTGCAAAAGATCCTTTCAGGATCGTCATCAGTTTCCCTTCCCAGATGACTCTTCCTTCTGCCCTAGTACTTTTAAGTTTGTTTCTAAATCACTGATATTTCTGTATACTTTTTATCTTTTAGAGCCTGGTGCTTTGTTGACTACTTAGTAGCACATAAGAGTGAAGTCAAGGTGCTTAGCTTATTAGTTTTTTATAGAGTCACTTCATAATTTTCATGCTTTTGGAAACCTCTTGTAAAAAGTGACTTAGTAAAGGCCATATATGATAAACCCAAAGCCAACATTGTACTGAACAGCAAGAAGCTGAAAGCTTTTCCTCTAAGATTGGGAATAAGACAGGGATGCCCACTCTCCCCACTGTTATTCAACATAGTACTGGAGGTCCTATCCATGGCATTCAGACAAAACAAAGAAATACAAGGAATCCAGATTGGTAAAGAAGAAGTTAAACTGTCACTATTTGCAGATGAAATGATATTGTACCTAAAAAACCCCAAAGACTCCACTCCAAAACTACTAGAACTGATATCAGAATACAGCAAAGTTGCAGGATACAAAATTAACACACAGAAATCTGTGGCTTTCCTATACACTAACAATGAACTAACAGAAATAGAAATCAGGAAAACAAGTCCATTCACAATAGCATCAAAAAGAATAAAATACCTAGGAATAAACCTAACCAAAGAAGTGAAAGACCTGTACCCTGAAAACTACAAGTCACTCTTAAGAGAAATTAAAGGAGACACTAACAAATGGAAACTCATCCCATGCTCGTGGCTAGGAAGAATTAATATCGTCAAAATGGCCATCCTGCCCAAAGCAATATACAGACTTGATGCAATCCCTGCCAAATTACCAGCAACATTCTTCAATGAACTGGAACAAATAGTTCAAAAATTCATATGGAAACACCAAAGACCCCAAATAGCCAAAGCAATCCTTAGAAAGAAGAATAAAGTAGGGGGGATCTCACTCCCCAACTTCAAGCTCTACTACAAAGCCATAGTAATCAAGACAATTTGGTACTGGCACAAGAACAGAGCCACAGACCAGTGGAACAGATTAGAGACTCCAGAAATTAACCCAAACATATATGGTCAATTAATATTTGATAAAGCAGCCATGGACATACAATGGCAAAATGACAGTCTCTTCATCAGATGGTGCTGGCAAAACTGGACCATTGTCTAACCCCTTACACAAAAGTAAATTCAAAATGGATCAAAGACCTGAATGTAAGTCATGAAACCATAAAACTCTTAGAAAAAACATAGACAAAAACCTCCTAGACATAAACATGAGTGACCTCTTTTTGAACATATCTCCCCGGGCAAGGAAAACAACAGCAGAAATGAACAAGTGGGACTATATTAAGCTGAAAAGCTTCTGTACAGCAAAAGACACCATCAATAGAACAAAAAGGAACCCTACAGTATGGGAGAATATATTTGTAAATGACAGATCCGATAAAGGCTTGACACCCAGAATATATAAAGAGCTCACATGCCTCAACAAACAAAAAACAAATAACCCAATTAAAAAATGGGCAGAGGAACGGAACAGACAGTTCTTCAAAAAAGAAATACAGATGGCCAACAGACACATGAAAAGTTGCTCCACAATGCTAATTATCAGAGAAATGCAAATTAAAACTACAATGAGGTATTACCTCACACCAGTAAGGATGGCTACCATCCAAAAGACAAACAACAACAAATGTTGGCGAGGTTGTGGAGAAAGGGGAACCCTCCTACACTGCTGGTGGGAATGTAAATTAGTTGAACCATTGTGGAAAGCAGTATGGAGGTTCCTCAAAATGCTCAAAATAGACTTACCATTTGACCCAGGAATTCCACTCCTAGGAATTTACCCTAAGAACGCAGCACTCAAGTTTGAAAAAGACACATGCACCCCTATGTTTATCGCAGCACTATTTACGATAGCCAAAAATTGGAAGCAACCTAAATGTCCATTGGTAGATGAATGAATAAAGAAGATGTGGTACATATACACAATGGAATATTACTCAGCCATAAGAAGAAAACAAATCCTACCATTTGCAACAACATGGATGGAGCTAGAGGGTATGATGCTCAGTGAAATAAGCCAAGTGGAGAAAGAGAAATACCAAATGATTTCACTCATCTGTGGAGTATAAGAACAAAGGAAAGACTGAAGGAACAAAACAGCAGCAGAATCACAGAACCCAACAATGGACTAACAGGTACAACAGGGAAAGGGACTGGGGAGGATGGGTGGGTAGGGAGGGATAAGGGGGGGAATAAGAAAGGGGGTATTATGATTAGCATGCATAATGGGGGGGGAGAAAGGGGAGGGCTGTACAACACAGAGAAGACAAATAGTGATTCTACAACATTTTGCTATGCTGATGGATAGTGACTGTAAAGGGGTTTGTGGGGGGGACCTGGTATAGGGGAGAGCCTAGTAAACATAATATTCTTCATGTAATTGTAGATTAATGATAACAAAAAAAAAAGAAAGAAAGAAAAGGGGGATTACTCCCTGATAGGATAAAACTAACTGTAAATCAACGATTAATGCATGCTTTAAATATCCTGAATTTTGATCATTTAAAGGGTGTCAGATGATCAGCTATGGAAATACATTTTTCTGATAATATTGCTTTCTCTTAAAAAAAAACAGTTCCTGTGTGGTGATCTCCAATAAGTTCTTCACAGTGGTATAAAGGGCATATCAAAGTGTGGGCAAAGGGTTTGTTTGTGTTTATACAGAGGATCAAAGCCTACTTTGGCTACCCAGAAAAAGAATTAAGATGCGATATGAAGAAGAACTTCCAACATCAACATTCTCTGGAAGAGTCATTCCAGAAGATGATCATCAAAAATCTTCAACAAAGATCCTGGCGCTGTTGCAGTTGTAACTGCATTCATCCCACCAGTTCCTGGACTTGCCATTGGAATGAAGAAGGAGATATCTAAGCTGGCCTGTGCATACAGTAAAACAACAAATTTGACTGGATCTATACTGTCGGAACTCAACCAAGAATTAGGAGAAGTGCAAGTTGCAGTGCTCTAAAATCTTGTGACTATAGACTATCTACTGTTAAAAGAACATATGGGATGTGAACAGTTCCCAGGAATGTGTTGTTTTAATTAATTTGTCTGATTTTTCTCAAACTATTCAAATTCAGTTAGACAATATCCATCATATCATTGATAAGTTTTCACAAATACCTAGGGTGCCTAACTGGTTTTTTTGGTTTCACTGGAGATGGCTGGTAATTGTAGGTCTGCTTTGGTTATGTAGCTATATTCCTATTATGTTAATGTGTGTACGCAGTTTAATTAGTAGTTTAAAACCTATACATGCTTATGTTACTCTACAAGAAGATATGTCAAAAAAATAACCAATCCTCCCATGTTTTCTTCCATCTGCTACTTCTATAGCTTTTCTTCTTCCTTCATAATTTCAACCCTTAAGTAGAATTCGTGCCATATATTGAAATTACCAAGTATCATAATTCTTCCAAGTGGTAAAGATATCTCAAGACAAATGCTGGGCATAGAAGCCACAGGGCATAAATCTGCAAAGAAGTTAAAAGCTAACCTTTTCAAAGAATATTGCTTCTCTCTCACTTACCAACTTGACATTTCCCTGTATGGCCCCAGAAGATGACTGGTTAGCCAGAGACGGGTAAGATTCCTCAAGGAAGGAACAACCTAAGACAGGCACAGTCGCAGGGGGGCCATCAGGTGAGAAATTGGGGATCAACAGAGGTGAGGCTTAGAACCTCACCCCCCTGTGTTGAGAGAAATCTTCTGCATCCGTGGATGTTTTGTTGCCCTTGTCTAGCTTGGATTAATACTTAGTCTATAGGCACACACCTGATCATCTACATTTGCCCTCTTACAGCACTAAACTATGCTTTCTACCTTTATCTTGCATCTACCTACCACTTCAGCATTTTATTAAAAAAAAAAAAAATAATAATAAGGGAGAAATCTGGGATTCACATATAAATCAAATGAATAATCATAATTGACCTGATTGTTTATAGTTCATGATGCGTGATCTAAACCGAAAGTTTCTGTGATATGACTGCCCTTGCACTGTTCACCATGTAAGAACTTATTCACTATGTAAGACCTTGTTCACCATGTAAGAACTTGTTTGTTATGCTTCAGAATATTGGAGACTGTTGAGAATTAGGCTTGGGGTTGATTAATGATTGTGCATTGAGTCCCCTATACAGAATTTTATTGTTGTTAAGAACCATTTGATCAATAAATATGAGAGATGCCCTCTCAAAAAAAAAAGTGACTTAGAATTTCACTTGGTAAATGTACTTAGGATTTTATTACAATAAATAGTCCCTAGAGCATTTTTATAAGTTATTATACAGTATATTAATGTAACTTTACTTTTATGTGGTTCCTTTTGATGCCCAGGTTCTTGTTTGCAGAGTCGAAGAATGAACTTAGCAAACAGTCAGGGGAGGAGAACCAGGGCAGAGGCTTTTATTTAGAAATAAAGTGAGAGGAAGAGCTCCTGGCTCACGCCAGGAGGGAACAAGAGAGCTCAGGTGGTGCGTTGTCTAGGGGATTTATAGGCAGTTGAGGATTTTTGGGAATTGAGGTCTTAGGGTGTGGACTTGTACCACCTGCCCTCAGGATGGGCTGGGTTGTTGTCTGTTTGCTATGGCTGTTTACAGTGAAGTCACGGGTTATGCTGAGATACCCTTGGGGAACACTCAAACATTCCAGGCCAAGTTGCTCCTGGCCTTTTGACCTTTAACTGATCTCACTGAAGATGTCTATATTCCTAGTCTAGTATCTTTACCCTAGAGAATTAGTGTGGCCTTGACTTTGCATAATGCTGAACACAGAGTTTCAATAGGAACTTTACATTGTTACATTGCTTTGACTCTAAATATCTTGCCTTGCTTTTTCTCGAGGTCCTCACCCTACTCTGTCTAAGCCCATAGTCCCTGTCTCACTTTGTTTTATAAAATATTCTTAGATCTTAGTTGGGTTGGATAAATGTGGGAAGGGAGGGAGCAGATAAAGATGCATGCAGCTTTTCTAGAAAATGTGAGGAAGTGTGAGGAAAATGACTTTCTGAGCAGATCAAGGGTCACGTGCTTAGGAATGGAAAAGAGAAGGGTGAGGGATTAGTTTAGGGAAAGTCTGTGGTAGAACCCAGAGTGGCTACATCTTGGGAGAAGTTTTAACTTACAGAAACACCAAGCTGATGTAGTTGAATATATACTCTGAGGATACAATATATACTTTATGACATTTTTATTCTGTAGGTAATTTTTACCATGAATTGACTCTGATACAGAGGTTCTCCACCTGAGAGGACACTAGAATCCTTTACAGTTACCCTACACCAAAGGATTCTAATTTAGCAGGTTTGAGGTGGGGCCAATGTATGTTTATATTTTTAAAGTTCCCAAGAGCCAATATTTATAAAATAAGATACCCTATAAAATATGCTCTTTAATAAGCAAATCAGCATAGCTTTATGGTTCTATACCATTTAGATAACTTTAACCCTAGAACTTGATCTGTCTCACCATGGTCTCTATTTTAGTCAGATTGATACCTCAACAAACATGTAATTAATTTTCATTGCTCTCCTTACTCTCATCCTCTTGTTTCTTCTCCACTAGTAAATGTTCAGTCTTGCCTCCCCCCAGAACCTGTCATTGGCTGGCCTCACCTACAATTTATCTTTTTCATTACAGGACAAATTATAACAACAGTTACAAAACTGGAAGTACAGATCATATGACTGGCTCATTTATGTCTTTTCACTTACATGAGTTTTATGCATGCATGCTTGCTTTTACTGTTGAACAGCCTTAATTTTTCCTCTCACTACCAAGAGCTTAGTCACAGTTGGCTTAGGGTTGACAAGGGCATCAGTAATATTGTTGAATGCTTACTATGTTTTAGGAACTGTACTTAATGTTCCACCACATATTATCTCATTTGCTTTCAACAGGTTTTTAAAATCAAAGTAAAACCCTCAAAGTATGCTAGTCCTGTGGTTGCTGTTACAAATTGCCACAACATAGGTGGCTTAAAATAAAATAAATTTATTCTCTCACAATTCTGGAGGTTGGTTGTCTGAAGCCATATTGTTGGGCCAAGTTTAGGGTGTTGGCAGGGCTCTGCTCCCTTAACAGCTCACAAGGAGAATCTGTTCCTTTCCTCTTCCACAGTTCTTCTGGGCTGCGAGCATTCCTTGGCTTGTGGTTACATCACTCCAGTCTTCAAGGTCAGTTTCAAATCTCTCTCACTTCTGTTCTTCTCATTGCCTACTTCTGTATGTGTAAGAGAAAAAGAGAAGTCACCCTTTGCCTTCCTTATTTGCCTTCCTCTTGTAAGGACACATATACACATATGATAGCATTTAGGTCCACCTGATGATACAGGAAATCTCCCCATTACAGGATCCTTAACTTAATCACACTTGCAAAGCTCTGTTTTCCAAATAAGGTAAATATCACAGTTTCCAGGGACTAAGACATTGATGTCCTGGGGGACCATTATTCAGCCTATCTAATAATTCACATGGTCCAGAAGAAGGCTGATAGAATTCTTCTTACCCCACCCTTGTCTCACTCTAAGTTGGAGTGTCTTAGCCAGATGCAGTTTTGCTGCTCCCTCCCTCCCTTACCCAGGGAAGGGGGTTGCTATTTGCAGCTGTCAGAGGCCAGAGATGCTGCAGACAATGCTCAGGGCTGGTCCCCACAGCAGAGAATCACCCAGCTCCAAATGTCACGGTGCTGAGCTTGAGAAACACTGTTCTGAAGGTAACTATTGCCCGTAGTTTCTTGTGTATTATTCCTGAAAAAGTTTTTATAACTGTATCAGAACATATCATGAGGGCAGCTTTCTAATATGACTTGATTATGATATTATGACTGGTGGTAGTTCCTGGTTAACTGAAAGTTGATTTACATGAGTTCATAAGAATTAATTCACCTAAACCTTAAATAATATGTTTTTACTTATACTTTTTTATTTACTTTAAACATTCCTTCAAGTGCCAGTCATTTCTTTGAGTATATATCTTGCATGGAGTTCTTGGTCACCATTCTTACATAAAATAGTGCATTATTGCTGATTCCTACCTAGCTTTGGAGCAAAAACTTAAAAGTTTGTGAAGGAATCTGAGTGTAGGATCTTTGTAGTGTTTTATGAACTCCTCAGTTGTTTGTAGTTGTCTTGCTCACAATTATACAATTTAGCTTTTCGTTTTCTTGTTTGGCTTTTGTTAATATTTTTTGGTCTTTCCAAAGCTTTAAACTTGATTTTCATGTAAAAATAATATAACTCTTATATCAAATATAATGTGTGTATATATAAATGTACACTTTAGACACTTATTTATATGTGTAAAGAAATCCTGTTTTGTACAAAAAAATAATAGCTCCCAAAAATATTGATACTACTACTACCACTTGTAGCTCATCTGAATAGCTTCTAATCTGGTGACATGGTGAGACCTAATGTCACAGTTGCTTCCAAATTTTTGGAAGTCTCAGAAAATTTGTTTTAAAACTGTATTTACAGTTTATTAATTATCTATAGGATAGTACTATAAGTACTTTATTGCTATTACCAGATTAATGCTTTAATTACTTTTCTACTGAAAGAAACATTGGCTTTTCATTAACTGTAATAAATGTTGTTTGGAGTTTTGCTTACTAGCAAAATATTTACACTGCTTCTTATATAGTTAATTCATACAGTTCTTGAAATTAGGTACTTTAGCTGATTCTTTTCTTACTCAGCATGACAAGAGACTTAAAGACATGGGGTTATAATCTGAATTTTTCCAGCTTCTAGCCCTTTTACTTTGTTCAGGACATGTAACTCTATAAGGTGACAATAATAAGCTTGCTGGCAGGCTTGTCTGAAATTACTGCTGAACTCAGTATACCTCATCTCTAAAACAGGGATTATAATAACTTTATAGCATTGGTGTAAAAATTTTAATTGGATAATATAAGTAAATGTCTAGCACAGTCTGGTACATTTAAGTGTTCCGTAAATGTCAGTATCCTTTCTTTGTCCTACTGTCTGGTATGGTATTACCTGTACAGTGGATAATATTTGTTGAATAAACATGTTTTCAGTTGCCTTTGCTTAATTCATAACTTTCATTTTTTTCCCTCTCTAGTATAAGAGCTGTCTCATTTAGTAAATATTTTTTTAAAAGAACTTCGCTTTTAAAATAGTCCAATAAATTATGTGCTGTTGACTAAAGTTAACTGCCTCATTTTTACATGACATTTCAGTGTACTTACAAAGGCAAATTAAATATTGGGTCAAAAGATGACTGACCTCAAAGATTCTTTTCACCATGATCTAAAACTATTATAAAATTCACACAATCCTGGTTTTTCCTCATGCTTTCCCTTTAATAGTCAACAGAGGTAAGTAGTGTTTGATAGTGTAGCATTTTGAATGAAGAAAATGATCATACTTGCAGTATGTTCATAATGCTCCATTATCACATAATGGGAATTCTTTAGTATTTTTAATGAATGTGGCTGTCTTCAAGTGGATTTGTCTTTATTTTACCAAAGCTATGTCTGTCTGTATGCATATAATATGTTTTGTGGAAAATTTAGGCCTACATAAGTAAAACTAGTTGCCTTTTTATTCATGTATTAAAAATATCCTTCTATTTGAGATCATGGTATAAAAAACTTGAGTAACGAGTTAAAGATATTTCATTCATTCAAGTTACTTATTTTAGAAATTAAACAATGGTCATGTATATTTTTAATAAGTTGATTCAGCTGTTTTTTCATTTTCTAAGCTAGTGATCTTTTGGGTTAGGAGATAAATGAGAAAAATGTAAACTATGTTTTTAAGAAAGTTGGAATACCTTGTGAGGCGAATGGGAAAGTTATCACAGTATGTCCTCACCATCCTTAGGATCAGGGTCTTGAAAACCCCAAGGTAGAGAAATTTTCCCTGAAGGAATTTAAGATGTTATGGGGGAAATTTAGTTAAGAAGTCTGAGGTCATGAATGAACACTTAAAAATTCTTATAAACTTTTAATGTCTACCCATTGAAAGATTAAATAAAATATATCAAACAGATTATCAATGACATTTTAAGCAATTTAATTTGAAATAACAAGTACTGTAGAATAGTTTCCATGTACAATTACTTTCTTGAAATAAGCCTTTCAGGATTTCCAATTTAGGGACATTGTGGGGGAGGTAATTATAAATCCTAAGAGGCATGTTTTAGGATGTCTTGTTCAGAACCTTTCTTATTTACACTTAAGTTACTAACTCCAACGTCTGGTTCCATTGTTTTTCTAGAGATAGCAAAGCTTGGATGTTTGAGATATATGAAAAAGGCTTTTTAGTAACCTTTATTTAACGCACTCAGCTTGCAATAGCCAAGAGGTTATTTATATTTCTTTTCCACCCATGACAATTTCATGCCAGTACTCAGGAGAACATAACATAATGGAACACTGACTTGGCTCTGTCCCTCTCATTCTTAATCCTCTTTCTTTCCCTGTGATTCTAGATTGGAGGCTGGAAATTTGTTTTGTCTTGGCTTCTAAGAGTGCACTGCAAATAATCTCCTACTCCTACTCTTCTATCTCTTTATTTCCCTTCTCTTTTATCTTCCAAACCTGTAGTTCTCTTTCACAAAGTATCTCCAAAAAGAACAACTTAGAATTTGTTACACTCAAGTAGAAGTTTTCACCAAAAGTTTTAAAATCTGAATATATGTATATATTGGAATTCCACATAATGACAGAGTTACACTGTATATATCTGAGAAAAGAAATTTTTGGGTCCCCTCAGCCAAGCATTGTCCCAGGTTCATATGCTATGCTTAATTTTTATTTTTGAACAGATTAGGTACTTAGCATGTAAACAATGTGCAGCAGGCTATAAATTCCGAAAGACTTCAGAAAAAATTCTCATCTGTAGGGGGGAACTTGCTGCTCATTTGATTGGATTAATTTTGAGATGAGTCCTAAAATCCCTTTTACTTCTAAAACTTTGATTCTGAAAAAGCAAGAAGTTAAACTGATGAGGTACTGAGTAGCCAAGAAAGGTAGAATACTGTTGGGTGGAGTAACATGAGTAAAGGCATTTGGGTGGTAATGAGATATGTGGTTATGCATATAAGAAGCAAAAAGATTAGTGTGGTTAGAGCAGAGAGTTTATATTAAAGAATAGAGGAATTAAGTTGAATAAATGAAAGCTAGATTTTAAGAGAAATTTAAACATTCTCAGGTGACAGAAAATCATGTTTTTCTAATGCAGTATTGTCATTAAAATTATATTTTAACATCAGTGGGATAGTCTTATGCTCAGTGGATTACAATGAAAAAGAATAGTAGAAAGAGACCTGATAATTTAAAGCCAAAGCAATGAGAGCTTGAAGGAGGGTAGTAGAGGGAATGAGGAGTAAGAGATGAATATAGGGAAATTGTGAATTCACCACAGCCAAGCAAATGACACATAGAGGGGGTAGTTTCAAGGGGTTCCTGGGCAAAGGATTGTCCCTGGATTTCCAGGTTTGGGAATCTTTTCTGAAGATAATTCCTTATCTTGTTTAAAGGTTCATTTAGGTTCTTATCCTTTAGTAAGTTGTTATATCCTTAGATTTGAGCAGGTCCTCAACTATATTTCATCCCTCTTTTTTAAAGGACAGAAAAGTTCTTTGGAGACCACTTATCTGGCTATTAATTAGCAAGTCAAATTTCATTTATGCCTGCATGATAAACTATTAACTTTCAAAGGAAAGATATTTATGAAAATGGTGATGGATGAGCTGTGTGGGTTTTGTCCTGGAGGGGAGGGCAGGGGAACTGTAAAAATCAGGGAAAAGAGAAACATAGAAATTCAAGAGACTGATAATAGTAAGGAAGATGATAAGAATATTAAGCAAGGAATATTAAAACGCATTTTAAAAGCATTCAAATGCCTGATGTGTACTTACTACAGTGTTAGTTGTGGACAAATAAGAGAAGTATGTGACTTGATTTTTGTTGTCAAATCATGTATTAAGTATGGTTGTGGGCCTTTCTCTCTGGAAACTTTATTTTTTTTTAAATTTCACCAAAGAACTAAACAATTCTGGTAACCATAACCACACTTTCAGTATAAAGCCAGATTATTATGAGATACTGATTAAGTGAATGAGAAAAGTGGAGTGATTTTGATGCTAGAAATATCAGACTGTTTCAGCTTGGCACATCTATTTGCATTATTGAAAATATTCCACTGATTTCTTCAAGGGGTCAATTTTGCCTCCTGCAGGACATTCGGTAATATCTGAAGACATTTTGGTTGTCACAGTTGGGTTGGGAGTGTTTACTAGCATCTAGTGGGTAGAGGCCAGGGATGCTACTAAACAATTCATAGGACAGCACTCCTATAACAAAGAATTTTCTGGCTCCAAATGTCAGTAGTGCCAAGATTGAGAAGCCCTGGAATCTAAAACAGGCAAGTGTTCACCTGGGCAATTTTAGAGACCTGAGTAAATTTCTTCCTTTTTCTGGGCTTGACTAGATACTGTCCTTGTATTAACACACTTTCTTCCAACATAACAATACACTTGATTGTCACTGGTTTCTTTATTGTGTTCCTATCCTAAGAGTACATCTTTAGATGCTTTCATTAGACAAATGTTTCCAAATAGTTCTACCCATCTTCCCTGACAGTGGCTTTTTTCTGCTAAGGTTATTATTTCATGTTTCCTTTTACTAATTTAATCCTTAAACAATCACCCTACTTCCAAATTCTGAGGGCCTCTGGATATGATTCCTAGTTACTTTATTTTGCAGCAAGGCTTTTCATGTGCTTTAAGGTACTTCATGTCTGAAGTTTAGCTTGAGTTAGTTCTTGAGTCCAGGATTTTTTCTGATAGTGTTCGAATCTCTTCTCATATTTTTTATGCAAGATTTTTTTGACAGTATTTGAACCTGTTCTAATTTTTCTGTATACAAAAACTTTAAATAAAATATTTGAAAGGAAAAAACATCTAGGAGTTATTTCTGTTACAATAATTATACTACTCCTTATAGATAAAGAATGCCATACATATAACAGCTGCATACAAAAAAAGGTTTTATAATGTAAGTTTTATAATAATTGGAAGACATTGAAATTCTAAAATGAAAATAGGCATTGGAAGACTTTTGTTTAGTGTTATTGTTAAACAGTACAAAATTTTCATTGGAATATAAAGATAAAAGTTGAATGAGCATTCCATTGATGGAGAAAGGGGGATATTTCAAAGAACCAGTTTATTTTTCCTTAACCCACCTCAATTTGATGTTAATCTAAATGTATTGTCTGTTTACTAAAATACAAATGCAGTATACCTATGTGTAATTGCTACTTAATGTACAATAAAGGAATAGGATGGGAAAGCAAAAATATAGAAAAAAACTATTGTGTAGTAGTCAGAATGTGTGTGTGTGTTGGAAATTCATCATGTTTGAGAGGTAAAGTTCTGGAGGAAGTACACGTTTACTTTTTAGTAGATACTTCCTGTTTGCTTCTTGTACACATCAGTTATATCTTCATCATCATTTTCATCTGTGCAAGTGTTTCATTAATTGGCTTTCCATCAAACCTAAAACTGATCTTCCTCATTCATCAGTTGTTAACAATAGGCTTTCATTAGTTCACTAAGTGATATATTCTTGAACCGCACCCCAGAACCATCCTACCCACCACTTTAAATGTTTATGGTTATTATTTTTTAAGCCTTGCCTCCTTCCTTGGCTCCTTTTTGTCAGCTGTGGAAAGCGTTGGTGTTGCAGTTTCTGCCTCACAACACCAGGTCCTCACTGTTTGAGCCGACAGCCCCCATCAGAAAGCCTGTTTCAATTCTGGAGATATCTTAGCAAAGAAACATGTGTTTGAAGAGACCACTCTTCTGAGACTAGAAATTCCAGGGTAACTGAGTGTACTGCTTTGATGCTGTGAACTACCCAGTTAATATGGAGGGAGGGATTCATGTTGACCAATGAGCGGGACAGCTTTTCCTTAATTGCTTATTTCTGAATAATCTATTTAAATTAAACTTTAAAAAGTTATGTGGTAAATGGAGTTAAAATAGTACAAAGTAATGAGTGTGCTATGAAAGTTAAAATTTTCTGTTTCCGGTCTTCATAGAGTTAATCATTGATAACAGTTTCAGATTTAGTTAGGTTAGTAAAGTGTTTCTCAACAATTCTTAAGTGGCATTTTTGGCAGTACAGTACTTTGCCATGTGGGATTGTCCTGAACACAACTTAATGTTTAGTGCCCCTGTTCTCTGCCAAGCCATTGGAACATCAAAAATGCCATCACTCATTTCCAGATGCTGGTGGGGGAGGGGTATGGTACTTACCCTGGGTGAGAATATTGTAATTTTTAAATTATACCATATGTCTTAGACAATGAATCTTTTCAACTTTACACAGTAACTCCATTGACTCCACTATAAAATAATATTTGAGCACATGTGCACTTCTCAAGGGAGGCCCAGAGAAAATCCAGTTGGGAAGAACTGTATTTGTCTCTGATGTCTGAGATCACAAAGTTTACTCAATCTTAATCTGCTTTCCTTTATGACAGTGTTACTGTTCTGTGTTTTCAGTTACCTTTTTTTTTTTCTAGTGTTTTGTGATTTTTGAGTTGTGATTTCATGCTTGGCGAGGGTTTATTCAGAGGGTTCTGTACAGCCTGTTAAAGGGCACATTTCTCTAAGGAAGGAAGATTTGCTGAGGCTTTTCTTGGGCACCTTTGTAATTTCTGTGCTTGGGGTTTTCTGAACTAAGTAGGTATATTGGAATGCTGAATCCTTGAGAATAAGTTGTGGTTACAAATTCTCAGGTGGTATTTCTCCTTAATATGGAGTCCAAGCTGAGACAGGTTAATTTCCTCATTGTCTTCCTTGGCAGCATCTGTAAGCTCTCTGCTTTAAGTTGCAGTTCTCTGTCTTGAAGAGATCAAGGCCTAAATTGCTGCCTCTGAACTTCTAGGTACTGAAATCTGCAAACACCCCAGCGTAGCTATGACTTCAGCACCTGCTTACCATTTTATTTTAATCTTCATATTGACCCATGTATGTTTTCATAAGGACTTGTTTTTGTGTCTGAGATGATATTTTTGGTATTTATTAAGTATTTCTAGCTATATTTTAAATGAGGCAATGATTTTCAAATTATGAAGTCCTAATTTTTTGTTGGACTTGGCAAACCTCATTCATCTGCTTTCAAGTTTGTAGAAATATCCTAGAATTTCTGGTTTGCTAATCTCTTTCATTTCTCCCCCATCTTACCTCCAGTATTGTTAGCATTTTATTATTTTCAAAGTGTCTTTTCTGTCATTTCAGTGGGACCTCAAAAGGGAGAGAATGTAGGTATGTGTGCTCAGTCTTCCATTTTGGCTGGCAGCTTATTTAATAGTTTTTAGATCTAAGGCAGTTAGGGCTGACCTGACTGAAAATGAATTTCTGTAAATGCCTTTTCATTTAATTGCGATTTTATAGTTTGAACTTAAGAAGCATGATCTTTGGCTGTGAAAGTGAAGAGACAGGGATGGAAGATGAACTTCAGGCGGTTAACTGTGCAGTTGAGCAAGGCCTTGCTGGAGTAGGGAGCATTGTGGGGATTCTACCATAATGTGTATGTATATAGAGAGGACAAATCACATTACAGTGATGAGAAGCCACAATTTAAAAATTACATGCAATAAATATTAACTACAGTATGCATTCTACTGGTATAATACTAAGAATTAGAGCCCAAAGATAAGTAAGATGCCATTTCTGCCCTCAGAAAGCCCACTGATTTTGTGGTGGAGGCAGATGTGTAAATGAGAATACAGTTGATTTTCATTATTCATGGTAGTTCTATAAATGTTTATGTTCTATAAATGTTTATGTTCCATAAATTCTCTGTGAACACTGAATTCATGAATACTGAACCACTGCTTCTAGGGGAAATACCAAGTTAGGCCCCTTTGAGCCTCTGATCACATTTTCATGAACTGCTCAATACATCACCTTGTTTTATGTGTTTTTCTGTTTAAAAGACACCGTAGTCTATATTCTTGATTCATTAACATAACATCTCAGGGAACAAACATGGCAATAGAGAAAGGTAACTACAGATACTAATGGATCAGCCCATGAGTTTTGTTATCTCGGTCTTATTGTAGTTGTCCTCACCTCAAGTACCTTGTGCTTCTAATTCCTGTGCCTCTGAAAGATTTTCTTGCGTAAATGAAACGATTTTCTGCATTCCCTATGGCTAGAGTTTAGACTCATTAGGTCTGACTGGTTAAAGGTCACATTCCTGCAATTAAGTCTTGGTTTGCTGTTATGGGGCGAGTGATTCTTTTGGGGGCTTGTTTCTTTTTTTAAAACAACTCCCCACTTTTGATCAGACTTTCAGCCTGAGAAAAAATATGTGATCAGAATTTAAGGCATTTGTGCCACACTGAGCTACCTCTCCTTTGTCCATGTTTTACAGCTTCCAAAGTCAATTTTTCTCTCATTCAATCCATCTTTGTAAACTTAAATCTTTCAAAATAAAAATCACAACCACACATCTTTATTACATTTGTTAAAAAATAAATTTCAACTGAGTAAATTTGAATATCTGATTGTCTTTTTTCTACGATTCATGAATGGGGCTGTATTTCATCTTGCAAGTAAAAAGGAGCTCTGAGGAGCTGTACAAAATGGAAGACTTTCATAGGCAGAAGCAGGGTGGGACAAGGAGTTACTAATAAAAGAACGAAGAATTGTTTTAGTCAAGGTCACCTTCCTTTGAGCGAAGGTGGGTATCATCCTCTGTGGTTCTGGTCAGGAACTTGACTGGTTAAAGGTCACATTCCTGCGATTAAGTCTTGGTTTTCTATTATAGGGGCAAGTCATTCTGTTTTGGGCTTGTTTCTTCTTAAAACAATTCCCCACTTTTGATCAGACTCAGCCTAATTGAGAAATGTGATCAAATTTAAGGCATTTGTGCTACTCTTAGCTACCACTCTTTACTTCCTCTGGTTATTACTGATCCTGTGTGTGATATTCATGGGCCATGATGTTTTTTGTTGAACCTCTGGTTTTAGTTTTTTAGTTGGTCATTTTCTTTACTACCTTTCTGGGATTCCAGGTCTTAGGGAGATCATTTTCTAGATGGCTAGTGACTGTGAACATGCATTTAAATCTTCTGAGAGAATGTAGTGCACCAGGGATATTGCCATGAATACCATAAGGAGGATAATTCCCAATGTCTGTACTTCAGAGCCATGTTCCTAAGACTCAAGCCAATCAAAATTAAATAAGTCAAAGGCCTATTGAAGGAGTCATCATTATAAGCTACGTGACTTGCTCAGTGATCTTGTGTAACTGAGTTTCAACTTTCCCAGAAATGTTAATCCAGGCATAGCAGGTAGTGTTGGCCACAACAAATACACCTCCTTGCTTAGCTGAAAGATAATTAAGGGTTATCCTATTATCAAGAACAACTTTGGCCAGAAAGTCTAAGTCTTTTTTTCTGGGCAGTCATCACTTTTGCAGCAGATTCTGCAATATTTTTGAGAGTTAAGGAGAGATTCATGATAACAGTCTCAATTGCATGTACTTCTGTGCAAGGAATTAGGGACCTGCCAAAGGAAGTGAATCATGAAGGCTTCCTGATAGGTCCTTTTAAAGTCAACAATGTAAATTCAGGGGAGTTGACCAATGAGATGTATTAAAAGATGTGAAAAGTTAGGGCACAGTTAGATAACCTAAAAGTCATTGCCTAGTTAGATGCCATGTATTTAGGTATTCATAAGCTCAAGGAGAATAATTACCATAACAGAGAAAAATAAACCCTGTTGGGGCATAAGCTGTTACTGTTAAGATGGTACTGTTCATGGATTCACTCACAGAGATTGTTGCATTTGTCTTTTCAAGCCAGGGGTCAGTTATATTTCTTCCTAGCCTGAAATAAAAAATGGTTCAAAATTCTAGGTATTACCCTTTTTCAGCAGTGGCCTGGAAGACATGGTGATACTACCTTTCTAGGCTAATGCCAGAGTAATTTAAAATATGAAATTTTGATCTGAACTCTGGGAGGAAGCAGTCTACATCAATGTCAGCTCCTTCTCATCCTAGTCAGTTTGATTTGGAGGTTTCCAATGTTTGCATAGGACCAGATGTCAGGTGAATCTTTCTTTAGCTGTGAGATGTGCAGTTAAGTTTCAAATCCCTGAACTTTGGCTATCATCTGGGTAGTGAGTAGCTCCCACAAATAAAGTGGGAGAAACTCGTTTATTGCTTACAAGCAGTCATCCACATCTGGTATAGGCCCTTCCAAGGAGATCCAAGGGCAGTCTTTGTTCTCAGCAATTCCAAATCTGAAGGGTGGGAGAAAATTGGAAATGTAAGCTTGGTAAGCTATAGCCAGATATTGAGGAAACTAGGAGGATTCAGGAACCAGTTTATAGGTATATAACAAAACATCGAAGACAGTTAACAGGATTAGAATCTAATATTGACAAAGGGGCAAACATAGTTTTTTCTCTACAGTTGTTCCCACTTTTTTTCCTAAGCATAATCATTATAAAACTTACTTGTTTGCATTTGTTGGACTGATTATTTATGCAAGGGTGACTATAGTGATTGGCCATATAAGCTCTCTTTAAGATTGATTTGCTGGAACCTTGACTGATTTTTCCAAGGGGATTTATTGGCTCTATAAAGTCAGTCTTAGTTCCTTTAAACTATGTGGTCATATTTAAGTCTATATAGTTCTCAAATATGACATTCTAGCCAAAGCCTTGGTGCCACTTGTGTCCTGTTACAAGAACAGATTCTCACTCAATTTATGCAAATGGCTATATAGTATAATAGTCAAAGTAATACTCAAGAGATTACAAATTCCAGAGGAATAAGGTAGGAAGAAAAAGTAAATGTTTCATCTTTGTTCACAAAGCTCTATCTTACCAAATTGTTGATAGCTTAAGAGAAAAGAGAACAAGGTTTCTTGAAATCTAGAAAACAAAACATTAAAGAACCAGCAGTGTTTCAAACAAGAGTCATAAAAATTATAACCATCTTTCTTAATTCATTCAGTCCCATATAATTAATTTTTTTCTACTTGAATCCAGTGTTTCCATTAGTTCTGAAAATTCTTACCTAGTTCAGTTTTATTCTCTTAAAGTTATCCAAAACCTATACTTGTCAAAAGTCCTTTCCTTGAGTCTTCTTGAAGGTGAAGCACTTTGTAGGAACACCATTGCAAAGTTATCAGAGTAAAACATAACTGTAAGTGATGAGACTTTTAAAAATGTCCATTGTTAGAGATCTGATGAGAATTCGTTATAATGGGATTGACAGGGAAATTTGGTTATTTCTGTAATGTATAATATTTGAACAGTAACATCAGGACATATCAAAATTTAGGAATTTCATACAATTTCTAGAACACTATATACAAATACAGTATAAAGTAGGCCTAGTATTCTTATTTGACATATATACTTTATATACTTTAACATATTAAATATACCTAATTAGTTTAACATCTCTCTTTTTTATAAGGAGCAAGAACAAATGTTTTCAGATGTTCCAGGGGTCCTCTGAAAACTCCCAGAGTTACTTCAGGATCAAAAAGACTTAATTTAGAATTTAATTTGGGAAAGTTTTTTGAAAATACTAAAAGGTTTTAAAACACTTGGTCAAATAGGATCATGGATGACTGTGGGTAACTCTGGGTGGGTGCAGTGCTAGAGGGAATCTTTCTCCAAGACCAGGGAAAATTATCTTTGAAACTAAAATGAAGGAGAGAAAAAAAGTGGGAGAAACTCGTTTATTGCTTACAAGAAGTCATCCACTTCTGCTCCCCTGTGTCTCTCACCACCTGGGTGCAGAAAGGGGACCCCATCAAATTTCTCTGGTTTGGTTATACCCTCACTTCCCCCACCCCTGTAATCACCTATTGATATGGAGATGGACTATGTCTCTCCATCCTTGGAAACACCTACTGATTTTGAGATGCACAAGGCCAGGCAAGAGATTCTGGAAATACTGCAATTTTACCCACAGCCCACCCCTCCAGAAATCTTGCCTCACAATCTACTTGCTCCCCATCTTCCACAGTAGTCCCTGTGTGAGAAAACTGGAGCAATGTAATGAGGCTAATAACGTAAAATAACAACAGCAATAAAATCATGATAATCCTCAACCCAGAGGATTCAGCTGGGTTCAAAATCCTGTGCAGATTAAGTCCATAGTTCCCCCATTCCACAGGTGCCAGTAGCTGAACAGGTAAGGAGTTGAAAATCATCACATGGCAGCTGCAGCAAGGGGATAGGTCCAGGCCTCAGGGAGTGTAGAAGATAAACTTAAGGGCAATAAGATACATGTTTAATGACACCAGCATAGGCAAATCTTGTCCATCAGGTAGGATATATGCAATAGACAGTAGCAGGAATGTGATCTCATCCTGGTCTAGTATACCAGACTTTCATGCCCATCCCTGTGGGAATTACAGATGTGTCAATATATATGACTACAGGAAGTGCATGCACTGGCCATAAAAATAAAACAAAACTTCCCCATAAGATGCTCTTAACTCCAGATGTTTTGGGTACATACCATGATCTTTGGGGGTTACTCTGCTGTTACTACAGGAACATACATGAGGCTAACTTCCAGGCCTTTTCCCCAGGGTGCCAGAAGGGCCAGCCATTGCTGGTCCATGTGTCAAAATGTCCAGGGCCACATCAACTCAGCAGTCTTGAGGCTTTAACACAGTTGGGACTAGCAGCAGGATGTTGCTCTGCTGGCCACATCCTGGCTTCAATAACTCCTCTTTGGTTTGCACATACAGTTGTATAGGAGAAGCAGCAATATATGTTAGTATGTCCACAGGGCTCAAAGTTCCTTTCGGGGCTTCTCATTCAAATGCCCTAGCACTGGCCATAAGTGAACTGACTAGTCCCATAGACTTTTGGTGTCCAACTTTCAAAAAACCATGTACCTCTCAATCATGCCTCCCCCAGTAGGGTTATATAATACATGAAACTTCCACGTTATTCCTAATTGCTGAACCCATACGTTTAATGCATGTCCAATAAAGTGGGTGCCTTGATTGCTCTCAGTTAAGCCTGCAGCTGGCCGTAGGTTACAAAGAGGCACTCTAGGCCCCTTTTGATCATTTGCTGATCTGCAGGACATGCAGGAAAAGCAGCCAACATTCCAGTAGCTGTGTCCACACAAGTCATGGCATACCAATAGCCTTCTGATATGGGCAGAGGCCCAGTGTAATTTACCTGCCACTTGATAAGGAGTATTGGCTCCTTTACTAATGTCCCATGTTGCTGCAGGACTTTGTGTAAGCCCCTCTTAGAGCACATAAGGCACTCCTTCTGGGCTCTGCTGACTTCTTCAAAGGTCAACAGCAAGCCCCACCAACAGGCTAAAGCCCATTGTCTTTTGCCCTGGGTGCAACAAATGCTGATGTAACTATTGGACTACATCAGAGGCAGGCTTTCCTTCTATCCAACTCATCTGAGCCAGTGTGTTTGCTTCATCATTCCTGGGGGATGCCAAAGTCAAATGGCCAGTCACATGATATATAGAAACTGTCTTAGTCTGACTGAAGGCCCATAGTCCCTGCCACAACTCTTGCCCCCAAAGGGTCTGGTGACCAGCCATCCAGTTGCCATGGTACCATGTCGGTAACCACAGGGTCAAGCCCTAATAGACGGCCCAGCTGTCAGTGCAGACAACTGTAGGAGAGGGTGATGGGCTCCGTAGCCATCAGGGCATGGTACACAGCAGCCAGTTGCTTCTCTATCAAGGTGTACCAGACCACTGCTCCTTTCCATTGTTGTGACAAGAATTCCATAGGTTGGCGTCTCCATTCAAGCCACGCTAAAGGCCCCACCCATAACTATCTTTGGTTACATGAACATCTAGCTCACAGGGCCTTGATAAGTCCATTACACTCACGACATTTATAGCCTTGACTGTTTGCTTAGTGGCAGTAAAAGCAGCTGCACATGTTTCATCCTAGTCCCACACGATGCCCTTCAACACCAACCGGCATAAGGGCTTGAGAATTTGTGCCAATTGTGAGATAAACACTCTCTAGTAAAACTCTTCTAATACTGCTGCAATGGTAGGGGTAGGGTAAGCCTGGACCTTGTCCATGACTGCTTCTGGGATAACTTTAGTTTTACCCAAACAGGCAACCCCCAAGAATTTTATTGACAAACCAGGTCCCTGAAACTTGGTGCTTTTGACAGCCCTTCTTCTCTCCTGTAGATGTTGCAGCAGTCTAGGTACTTCTCCATCTAAATCTGCAAGAGAATCAGATGTGAGCATAATATCATCAGTGTAGTGATACAGCCGCAGCATTTGCAGTTAATTTCATGTGGCCAAGTCCTGGTCTACAAGTCAATGACAAATGGTGGGACTGTGGAGAGATCCCTGTGGAAGGACAGTGAATGTCCACTACCAGCCTTCCCACATGAACGCAAACTTTCTGACTTTCCCGTGCTATGTCAATAGAGAAGAAAACAATAGCAAGCTCCACAACTTAATGATATGTCCCTAGTTCATGACTGAGTGTGTCCATAAGGGCTGCTATAGAGGGGACAGCAACATGCAAAGGGGGTGTGAGTTATTCAGTTCCCTGTAGTCCACAGTCATATGCCAGGAGCCATATGACTTTTTCACTCGTCATAACAGGGAATTAAAAGGACTATGAGTGGACTTTATGATGTGCACCTTCTCCAGCTCCTGTAGAGTTTCTCCAGTTTCCTTGTGTCCCCCAGGAAATGTATACTGCTTAGTATTTGTCACCCCCGAGGTACAGGCAGAGCTACAGATGGGTGCTTAGCATGTCCCCTCTGAACTACCTTTTGCCACATGTATCCTTGGTGTTAACTCACCTGCAGTGGTGTATAACCATAGGCTCTGAGGATATCTATCCCCAAAATATATTCAGGGATGGGAGAAACATACACAGTCTACTCCTTTAGGGGTAAACACCCTATTCCCAATGGTATTTGGGCTTTCTTCACTCTAATTGCCTTAGCCCCATAGCCAGCTATCACAGAAGGGTCCCAGGAAAATGCTGAGGGTTACCATAAATCAGAGAACATTCAGCTCCTGTGTCCACCAGTGCCAGGACATGTACATTCACAGGGGACCAATGAGTTGCTAATTCTACATGTGGCCTCCAGCCCCCACCACGTCCCCCAAGGTGGGGGCCTTGAACCCTGCCTCAGTCAAACCACAATGCCCAATCATCCATCCTCCTGTTGGGGTGAGGGCCCAGGTGGAGCCTAAGTACTTTCCCCAGAAAGTCTTGCAGGGACACAGGCCATACATGGCTTCCATGTCCTGGACCTTAGTGGCTGGAACTACTGTTCTACCTTTAGTTGGTGCCACAGTTCTGTCAAGATCCTTTTGGCCGTCCATGTGTTTTTTTCTTTCATTACCCCCACCTTTATCAGATCAACCAACATCTGGATTCTCGAGACTTCACGGGGCCTTTTGCACCTCTCCTTTTAATTGTAGCCCGTACTTCCTTCTGGGCTCTTACTGTTTCAACCTCCCCCAGATCTGCTAAAGTATGAGTAGCCTCACTTATGGGTTGCCCTTTATGTGGACAACAATAGTCACTAGGAACCCAAAGAGGGATGGTGAAGCTGTATGGGTTGCCCTTTATGTGGACAACAATAGTCACTAGGAACCCAAAGAGGGATGGTGAAGCTGTATGGAGCACCAGATTTCTCATTCATGAGATGAACAACTTCTCATCTGGGCCCTGGGGTTCCATATTATAGATTGTATTTTTCATGCCCTGCTCCTGTAACACCTGCTGGAGCTCTGCATATGTTTTCCAGCTAGTGGTTAAATATGGCAAATCACCCTCATTAGGCCAAACTGTCCTCATGGCTTCTGTTAGCCAATCCAGAAGTGCCTGATTTCCTGAAGTGTGACAGGCACCTTGCAACCACTGCCAGAAGGAAGAGTGAGTTGTCATGAAGCCAGTCTACCCATTTCAGAACCCAGCATAACGATGTTTTCCACCCCTATCCATATCCCAGTGATGTAAAAGCCGTGTAGGCAAAGGTTCTAGCAGCTTTTGCCCAAACTGGTTGCTCATGTCCACCAGCTTATCCTAGCTGTAGGGGTAGAGCATGGAGTGCTCCATAACCTGAAAAGGGGCTGCTCCTCCCCCCTGGGAGGCATGGTGTTATTGCATTTTTACTTTCTTAATTGGAACCAGGTGGGTCTTTAATACGGGTTAGGCTTCTGCCTCACGCAGTGGCCTTGGCAACAGTTCTGCCCTCGGCCCAAACCCCTCATCCTCTCTCAACATCTCTTTTGCCATCTCTGGGGCTGAGGGGCCCACTTTTTCCTCCCCTTCCCCTACAGCCTCCTGCAGTGCAGGTTCTCTGGCTGTTTCCTCCCTTACTGCCAATGTATCTTCTCAATAACTGTCTCTTTCTTAAGGGCATCCTATAGGTCATTGCCCAGCTCTTCCATGTGATGCCAAAGTGTTTCTCTCTCCTGCCGAAGTGTGTCTCTCTCCTTGCTAACCCTTTCTACTATCTCAACAAACAAACATCCAACAATCCTGGCTGTTACATGTCCACTCAGGGCCTCTAATCAGTCTTCTGTCTCATGGAGGGCTTAATTCCACACCTTCCAGTGCCCCCACTCTTCCCCAGTTCTGTGGAAGTCCCCACCCATCTAGGAGGTACTTTACCCTAGACCAGTTTCCCACTCGGGGCTCCCCAAGAGGAAGCCCCATGAATAGGGGGCTCCTGGGTGTAGCTGCACCCTCCACCACTGCAGCCACTGGAGCCTCCCCACCATCCACAGCGGCAGCCCATTCAAGTGTACCCATAAAGACAGATTTTGGGTTCAGAGATTCTGCCAACTACTGACAGGTGTAACTCCAGGGAGTGGGGGAATCTTTTTCCCATTCTGGGGCAAATTACCTTTGAAACCAAAATCAGTCAAAGGGAGAAGTAAAGTGGGAGAAACACATTCATTGCTGACAAGCAGTCATCCACTTCTGCTCATGCATGTCTCTCACCACCTGGCTGCAAAAAGGGGACCCCACCAAACTTCTCTGGTCCAGTTTTACCCTCCTTCTCCCCACCCTTGTAATCACCTGTAGATATAGAGATGGATTTTTCTCCACCCTTGGAAACACCTATTGATACAGAGATGTACAAGGCCAGGCGAGAGATTCTGGAAATACTGCAGTTTTACCCATACTATGAAACAATACTTGATTATCCATTGACTCATAGTGACAGCTAAAGACTTCACAGGCAAGTATAGGTTATGTATTTCTGAGTAAAAGTTAGCACTTTTGATATTGAGTGGACTGGGATAACCTAAATCTAAAACTTGATAAAGAGAGCATGGAACATAGGTGATCATTTTCACAAGACATGAGATCTTTGTTTTATTCTAGTCAGATTACCTAAAGGTAAGAACCTTCATAATCTCTTATCAAGAGCAGACCAGTAGACCAAGAAAATATTGTTCTTTTAACAGAAAACAAAACTCTGATTTTACACCAGTTTACTTTTGATATTAAAATTTATTTAATTGACTCATTCCAATCTTAGCCACCTGTGACCACACATAAATGTAAGTGATTGTGAACTGTAGTAGCTATTTGTGGCTTGGCAGATTTATAAATAGTTTTTATAATTTCTAGAAGCATATGCTCTCCAATAGTAAGTTTCTCAGCATGGCACAAAATATGTTTACTAATAGACTGTAATATATTTAGTTTCTTTGTAAGAAGAAGCAAAAAGTAAATAAGTCTATTGTAACTCCAGGGAAAGGAAAGCCCGGGGCAAAATACCTCTAAAACTGGTATCAGTCAAAGGGAGAAAGAAAATTTAAAACCTGTTACAACTGTGGTCCAGAGCCATTTCTCTTTCCTGGTCCAGCAGAAGCAAACCAGCCCTCCCCCTAACCTCTCAGGTTCAGATAAGCCCTCAGTCACCCAGGTAATTCCCCTTTGATATGGAGATGAACCTCTCTCCACCCCCTGAGGAACATCTGTTGATAGGCATTAAAACCAGGTGAGATATTCTGGAAATATTATAATTTTACCCACATCTATGCTCAGTAATTGATGTGTCAGTACTTTATCTTATGTGTAATTTATCTGAATACTGAATAAACTTATGATTTAACTTATCAAAAGTTTTAGGTTTAAGGTCACCAAAATAATTTGGGGAAGCTATGTTAAAAGTTCACCTAAAAACTTTATCTTACTTCTATTTGATTGACTTGTTCTTAATTATGTTTAGACTATTCACAAAACTTGAAGAGACATTAAAGTTACCCATCATCCAATGCTCATTTGACCTCCAGGAAGCCTCAGTAGAATAAAAGTATTATTTTTAATTCCAATAACTCTAAAGATATGCTTGTTTTAATCAAACCAACAAACTTGAAATAGCTTTAATACCAAATATTTTCCTACATCAGATGAACCTGAAATTCATTTGGGTTATTTTCTATTACATTTCTGAGAATTCAGTTTATATTAACAATTTTCTTTAAGCCAATTAAATAGAACTCATTTACAAATTAATTTTGGCAATACCATCCAGAGGTAGAAAATACCACATATCTACAACACACTAACACACACACAAAGATACTGACAAGTAAACAGAGACCTTTTGGCCTCCATTTTTAAATTACTGCTATGAATTAGGTACAATAATGCAAAACTCACTAGTGATAAAGGAGGTTGGATCTACATTATTTTTCTGGTAGATGAAATAAGGTAAAGTTACCTGTTCAGATATAGCTTTTCTATTAATATTTGTGGAGAAGACACTTAAGATTTGTATTTGTCCTCAACAAGTCAAGTTCCAAATGAGCTTTCCCCCTTTTTTCTTCTGAAGAATAACCTCCCTGAAGTTTGTATAGCAACGAGATTGTCTAGATAAGAGTTTTGAAGAAGACCCTGGGTAGAACATTTCATCTCAAATGGAAAAAAAAAATGCAAATTCCTACATGCTTTTTGAGGTAAAGAGGGGATGTTTGGGGATTTGTGAAAAGGATAGATGGACTTCAAATTATTTCTGGAGCTGCATGTCTGGTCCTGTAAGGACTAGATTTGTAAAACAAGGACTGCTGCTGTTTTTAATTCCTCAGAGAATTGGATTGCCCCCTAAATGGTATGGTATCAAGGATTGCCACAACCATCCACCTACGTTGGAATGTTTATTTTTCTCTCTGAGTATATTTAGCTCTTATAAAAAATTCCTGTCAGTCTCTTAATACTAGCTTTTGTTTTGGCCAAATTTTTCATCATAATTATTAAATTCTTTCAAATATTTTTTCCAGGTTTCAGCTAAGACAAACTAAATATTTCTGGTGGTTTTGATCAAACCCATTAATTATAATTTTATTTTCCCTCTGGCTGTTTAATAGAATAACATAGCAGTTCACCAGAAAAATCTCTCAGTCCTATCAACTTTGGGAGGATCCATTCAGGGGCTCTTCTTCAAGAGTCGATTTGGTAACATTTGAGTTGATGTTGAAGGATTTCCATAGGGCCTTTAAAGAAAATCTGTTTACCAATGTCTCAGTTGATTACAACTGAGACACTGATCCTTCAACCCGTGTTCTCATGATGGACTATCCTAGGTGGGTGTAATGTGGTAGTGCCAGGTGCTAACTTAGGTGCCTGGCCTTGGGCTGTTGTAGCTATAAATCCAATAACTTGGCAGACTTTTGTTTATGGTCTTGTTCCAAAGTCCTTTCAAAGTGCTCAGCTATGGTCATAAGTTTAATCAGACTAGTGGCTTCATCCTATTTTCAGTCTTCTTATTCACAAGAAATTATGAAAATATTATCCCCTTGGATCTTTGCTTCATTTACTAGCCATTATAATGGTCTTTTTTTTGGAATTACATAATATACAGTGACATAATTAAAATCTGTGTTTTGTTATCACTCTACCCTCAGTATTTCTCATGTTCTTTTTTCTTTTTTGTTCTTTTTAATTTTTTATTAAGGTATTGACAGTCTTATAAAGGTTTCACATGAAAAAACAATGTGGTTACTACATTTACCCAAATTATAAAGTCCCCACCCATACCCCATTGCAGTCACTGTCCATCATTGTAGTGAGATGCCACAGATCCACTATTTATCTTCTCTGTGCTACACTCTTTTCTCCATGAACCCTCACACCATGTGTACTAAACATAATACCCCTGAATCCCCATCTTCCACCCTCCCGACCTGCCCTCCCACACACTTGCCCTTTGGTAACCACTAGTCCTTTCTTGGAGTGTGGAAGTCTGCTGCTGCTTTGTTCCTTCAGTTTTACTTAGTGGTTGTACTCCCCAAATGAGGGAAATTATGTGGCACTTGTCTTTCACTGCCTGGCTTATTTCTCTGAGCATAATATCCTCCAGTTCCATCCATGTTGTTGCAAATGGTAGGATTTGTTTCTTTCTAATGTTGAATAGGATTGCATTGTGTTTATGTACCACATCTTCTTTATCCATTCATCTACTGATGGAAGCTTAGGTTGCTTCCATATCTTGGCTATTGTAAATAGTGCTGCGATAAACATAGGGGTGCATATGTCTTTTTGAATCTGAGAACTTGTATTCTTTGGGTAAATTCCAAGGAGTGAGATTCCCAGGTCAAATGGTATTTTGATTTTTAGTTTGTTGAGGAACGCCCATATTGCTTTCCACAGTGATTGAACTTACATTCCCACGAGCAATGTAGGAGAGTTCCCCTTTCTCCGCATCCTTGCCAGCATTTATTGTTCTTAGTCTTTTTGATGCTGGCCATTGTTAGTGGTGTAAGGTGATATCTCATTATAGTTTTAATTTACATTTCCCTGATGATTAGTGATGTAGACCATCTTTTCATGTGTCTGTTGGCCATCTGAATTTCTTCTTTGGAGAACTGTCTCTTCATATCCTCCACCCATTTTTTAATCAGGTTATTTGCTTTTTGGGTGTTGAGGCATGTGAGTTCTTTATCTATTTTGGATGTGAACCCTTTGTCAGATAACGTCATTAACAAATATATTCTCCCTACTGTAGGATGCCCTTTTGTTCTGTTGATTGTGGCCTTTGCTGTACAGAAGCTTTTTTAGTTTGATGTAGTCCCATGTATTCATATTTGCTTTTGTTTCCCTTGCTCGAGGAGGTGCGTTCAGGAAGAAGTTCCTCACGTTTATATTCAGGAGATTATTGCCTATGTTTTCCTCTAAGAGTTTTATGGTTTCATGACTTACATTCAGGTCTTTGATCCATTTTGAGTTTGCTTTTGTGTATGGGGATAGACAATAATTCAGTTTCATTCTCTTGCATGTAGCTGTCCAGTTTTGTCAACACCAGCTGGTAAAGAGACTGTCATTTATCCATTGTATGTCCATGGCTCCTTTATTGTATGTTAATTGACCATATATGCTAGGCTAGTGTTTATATCTGGGCTCTCTAGTCTGTTCCATTGGTCTATGATTCTCTTCTTGTGCCAGTACCAAATTGTCTTGAGTACTGTGGCTTTGTAGTAGAGCTTGAAGTTGGGGAGCATAATCCCCCCAGCTTTATTCTTCCTTCTCAGGATTGCTTTGGCTATTCGGGGTCTCTCGTGGTTCCATATAAATTTTAGAATGATTTTTCTCTAGTTCATTGAAGAATGCTGTTGGTATTTTGATAGGGATTGCATTGAATCTGTAGATTGCTTTAGGCAGGATGGCCATTTTGACTATATTAATTCTTCCTATCCATGAGCATGGGATGTGTTTCCATTTATTGATATCTTCTTTATTTCTCTCATGAGTGTCTTGTAGTTTTCAGAGTATAGGTCTTTCACTTCCTTGGTTATGTTTATTCCTAGGTATTTTATTCTTTTTGATGCAACTGTGAATGGAATTGTTTTCCTGATTTCTCTTTCTGTTAGTTCATCGTTAGTGTATAGGAATGCAACAGATTTCTGTGTATTAATTTTGTATCCCCCAACTTTGCTGAATTCATATATTAGATCTAGTAGTTTTGGAGTGGAATCTTTAGGCTTTTTTGCAATATCATGTCATCTACATACAGGGATAGTTTAACTTCTTCCTTGCCAATCTGGATGCCTTTATTTCTTTTGTGTTGTCTGATTGTCATGACTAGAACCTCCAGAACTATGTTGAATAGAAGTGGGGAGAGTGGGCATCCTTGTCTTGTTCCTCATCCTAAAGGAAAAGCTTTCACGTTCTCACTGTTAAGTATAATGTTGCCTGTGGGTTTGTCATATATGGCCTTTATTATGTTTTGGGGTGGATTCCTTAGGATTTTTTATGTACATTATAATGTCATCTGCAAACAGTGACAATTTAACTTCTTCCTTACCAATCTGGATGCCTTTTATCTCTTTGTGTTGTCTGATTGCTGTGGCTAGGACCTCCAGTACTATGTTGAATAAAAGTGGGAGAGTGGGCATCCTTGTCTTGTTCCTGATCATAAAGGAAAAGCTTTCAGCTTTTCTCTGTTAAGGATGATGTTTGCTGTGGATTTGTCATAGATGACCTTGATTATGTTGAGGTACTTGCACTCTGTACCCATTTTGTTGAGCGTTTTTATCATGAATGGATGTTGAATTTTGTCAAATGCTTTTTCAGCATCTATGGAGATGATCATGTGGTTTTTGTCCTTCTTTTTGTTGATGTGGTGGATGATGTTGATGAATTTTCAAATGTTGTACCATCCTTGCATTCCTGGAATAAATCCTACTTGCTCATGATGGATGATCTTTTTTATGTATTTTTGAATTTGGTTTGCTAATATTTTGAGTATTTTTGCATCTATGTTCATCAGGGATATTGGTCTGTAATTTTTTTTTTTTGTGGTGTCTTTGCCTGGTTTTGGTGTTCGAGTGATTCTGGCCTCATAGGATGAGTTTGGGAGTAGTCCCTCTTCTACCTTTTGGAAAACTTAAAGGAGGACGGGTATTAGGTCTTCACTAAATGTTTGATAAAATTCAGCAGTGAAACCATCTGGTTCAGGTGTTCTGTTCTTAGGTAGTTTTTCATTACCAGTTCAGTTCTGTTGCTGGTAATTGGTCTGGTCAGATTTTCCGTTTCTTCCTGGGAGAGCCTTGGAAGGTTGTATTTTCCTAGAAAGTTGTCCATTTCTTCTAGGTTATCCAGTTTGTTAGCATATTATTTTTCATAGTATTCTCTCATAACTCTTAGTATTTCTGTGGTGTCCATCATAATTTTTCCTTTCTCATTTCTGATTCTGTTTATGTGTATAGATTCTTTTTTTCTTGATAAGTCTGGCTAGGGGTTTATCTATTTTGTTTATTTTCTCGAAGAACCAGCTCTTGCTTTCATTAATTCTATTGTTTTATTCTTCTCAATTTTATTTATTTCTGCTCTAATCTTTATTATGTCCCTCCTTCTACTGACTTTGGCCCTCCTTTGTCCTTCTTTGTCTAGTTTTGTTAATTGTGAGTTTAGACTGTTCGTAAGGGATTGTTCTTCTTCCTGAAGTAGGCCTGTATTGCAATATGCTTTCCTCTTAGCTCGGCCTTGGCTGCATCCCACAGATTTTTGTGGTGTTGAATTATTGTTGTCCTTTGTCTTCACATATTGCTTGATCTCTGTTTTTATTTGGTCATTCCTCCATTGGTTATTTAGGAGCATGTTGTGAAGCCTCCTTGTGTTTGTGGGATTTTTCATTTTCTTTGCGTAATTTATTTCTAGTTTCATACCTTTGTGGTCTGAGAAGCTGGTTGGTACAATTTCAGTCTTTTTGAATTTACCAAGGCTCTTTTTGTGGCTTAGTATATGATCTATTCCTGAAAATGTTCCATGTGCACTTGAAAAGACTGTGTATTGTGCTGCTTTTGGGTGTAGAGTTCTGTAGATGTCTGTTAGGTCCATCTATTCTAATGTGTTGTTCAGTGCCTCTGTGTCCTCACTTATTTTCTGTCTGGTTGATCTGTCCTTTGGAGTGAGTGGAATGTTGAAGTCTCCTAGAATGAATGCATTGCATTCTATTTTCCTTTTTAATTCTGTAAGTATTCGTTAGACATATATAGGTGCTCTTGTGTGTTGGGTGCATAGATATTTGTAATGGTTAGATCTTCTTGTTTGACCCCTTTATCATTATGTAATGTCCTTCTTCATCTCTTGTTACTTTCTTTGTTTTGAAGTCTATTTTGTCTCATAAAAGTACTGCAACTCCTGCTTTTTTCTCCCTATTAGTTGCATGAATTATCTTTTTTCCATCTCTTCACTTTTAGTCTGTGTAGGTCTTTGAGTTTAAAGTGAGTCCCTTGTAGGCAGAATATAGATGAGTCTTGTTTTCTTATCCATTCAGTGGCTCTATATCTTTTGATTGGTGCATTCAGACTATTAACATTTAGGGTGATTATCAATAGATATCTACTTTTTGCTATTGCAGGCTTTGATTTGTGGTTACCAAAGGTTCAAGGTTAACTTCCTTACTATCTAAGAGTCTAACATAACTCACTCAGTATGCTGTTCCAAACACAAGCTAAAGGTTCTTTTATTCTCCTCCTTTTGCTTCCTTCTCCATTCTTTATATATTAGGTATCATATTCTGTACTCTTTGTCTAACCCTTGATTGACTTTGGGGGTAGTTGATTTTATTTTGCCTTTGCTTAGTAATTAGCTGTTCTACTTTCTTTACTGTCATGTTATTACCTCTGTTGACAGCTATTAAACCTTAGGAACACTTCCATCTATAGCAGTCCCTCCAAAAAGTACACTGTAGAGACAGATTGTGGGAGGTAAATTTTCTCAGCTTTTGATTATGTGGGAATTGTTTAATACCTCCTTCAAATTTAAATGATAATCTTGCCAGATAAAGTATTCTTGTTTTGAGGGCCTTCTGCTTCATTGCATTAAATGTATCATGCCACTCCCTCCTGGCCTATTAGGTTTCTGCTGTGAAGTCTGATGATAGCCTAATGGGCTTTCCTTTGTATGTGATCTTTTTTCTCTCCCTGGTTACTTTTAATTGTCTGTCCTTATCCTGATCTTTGCTTTTTTAATTAGTATATGTCTTGGTGTTGTCTTCCTTGGGTTCCTTGTGTTGGGAGATCTGTGCACCTCCATGGTGTGCGAGACTATCTCTTTCCCCAGATTCGGGATGTTTTCAGCAGTTACCTCCTCAAAGACACTTTCTATCCCTTTTTCTCTTTTTTTCTTCAGGTACCCCTATAATGTGAATATTGTTCCATTTGAATTGGTCACACAGTTCTCTCAATATTCTTTCATTTTTAGAAATCCTTTTTTCTCTCTGTGCCTCAGCTTTTTTGTATTCCTCTTCTCTAATTTCTATTTCATTTATCATCTCCACTGTATCTGATCTGCTTTTAAAACCTTCCATTGTATGTTTCATTTCTGATACTGTGTTCTGTAATGATTGGATCTACAACTGGATTTCATTCCTGAGTTCTTGAATATTTTTCTGTACCTCCATGAGAATGTTATAATTTTTATTTTGATACTTCTTTCAGGAAGATTCATGAGGGTGATTTCATTTGAATCTTTCTCTGGTGTATTCATAATTTTGCTTTGAACCAGGTTTCTTTGACGCTTCATATTTGTATGTGGCATCCTTTAGTGCCCAGATGCTCTCCTCTCTGGAGCTGCTCAGGCCCTGGAGCAATACTGGGGGTCGCAGGGGAGTGGTGTTGATGCCTGGGGGGAGGAAAGAGCTCTTCCCTGCTTCCCGGATGCTATGCCTTTCTCCACTGCTAGAACCAGTGGGCCGAGCACACAGGTATAAGCCTCTGTGCTTTGCATTTGTAACTGTGTAGGCCGGGCTTCTCTCTGGCTGGCCTAACGCTGAGGTAGGGTTTGTTGGTTTGCGAACTAGGTTGTGTTTGTTGGGAGGAAGATGCAGCAGGCTGCATATCACTGAGGGAGGCCTTGGAGCTGCGCCACCAGCCAGGGGATTGCAGTATCTGAAGATCGTGAAAGTTCCCAACTTGCTGGGCAAGTGCACTCGGACAGTTTTGTCTACCTTTCCTTTCTCCTGAGCATTAAGCTCTGTGCAGTCTTTGTCCCTTTAGCAGCCCTCTTGCTGTTAGGATGTCTCTCAGACTGCTCCCCCCCTTTCTTTTGTTCTAGAGCAGCTGGATATGGATCCCTGTTTTCCACAAGTGGCTGGAATCTCATTGTCTCTAGGTATTCTGCCTGTCTCAGCTTTCCAATCTCTCTAATCACAATGGCACCATGAAATGTAGATTTGTGCCCCCAGAGCTGATCTCCAGAGCCAGGTGTTCAGCAGTCCCAGGCCTCCACTCCCTCCCCGCTCCGTTTCTCTTCCTCCCATCGGTGAACTGGGATGGGGGAAGGGCTTGGGTCCCGCCAGTCCACGGCTTTGGTATGTTACCCTGTTCGATGAGGTTTATTCTTTTCTCCAGGTGTATGCAGTCTGCCAGAGCTCTCCTGTTGCTCTTTCAGGATTCATTGTATTAATTATATATTCATATTATATGCAGTTTTCAGGAGGAAGCTTCTGTTTCACCTCTCATGTCGCCATCTTTAATTCCCTGAGTTCCTTGTTGTTGCAAGACTCATGTTCTTTTACCTTTCTCCTGGACAGTACCACATCCTTCCTATCCTTTGGGGTTCCACTCTGTGCAATACTAAAGTTCTGGAGGCTGGAAGTCAGACCGGGATGCCAGCATGGTTGGATGAGGGTATCTCCAGGTCACAGATTTCTTATTGTATCCTCACACAGCAGAAGGACTGACATTCTGGATAATTGCTTTTAACCCTAAAAGATTTCTTTAAGCAAAGAATATAAGAGAGAAAAAAGTAGATAATTTAAAAAGAAAGGAAAAGTTTTATATTTAATACTTCTTTTTCTTTCCTTTCAAATTTCAGTAAATAGATTTGATTCAATGGCTGTTTACCTTTCACAGTTCAGAAGTTCTGCTCTTTCTCACAGAAGAGTGGTAAGAAGTATCTTAAGCCACTGTTAATTTGTAACATCCAGCATCTCCAGACCCTTCTGACCACAAGTAGTTTCTAATGGCTGCTTCTGACTGTTAACCTTGCTTTTATTTTAGTCATCTGCTGCTTCTTAGTATATTATTACTGGCAAGTCATTTTCTTCTATCTTACTGAATTTTCCAATTGCTTTCAAGTTTCTTGAAGATATTTCTGATTCCATTACTTGGCATGGCAGTAGGAGTGTTAAGGGATGTGACGATCTATAGAAATTTATGTGTCTACTCCTTCAGGGCCAAAATAATAGTTAAGTCATACTGCATAGTGCCAGTGCCAGGTATAGAAACTACATTTTCTTAACTCTCCACTGACCACGCTAGATATTTCCTGATTTTTCTTCATATCTGTAAATTGTTGAAATGCAAGCCCTCAGTGACAGAACCAAGCTCATCATATCCCTGCACTCTTATCCAGTCCCTTGCAAAATCTCCTGATGTGTTATCCTTCCATTTTCTTGGACATTTTACATTTTTTGGTTAGGGAAAATACTGAGATTGCTTTATAGAGGGATCATGTATGAGAAATCCTGCTTCTAACCTATGATCACAGCTGAAAAAGTATGCATTGTCATTGTTTGGGGCTAGTCAGTTAAACTGAATTCTTAATTTTTTTTTTCTCCCCATCCACCTGCCTTTGGCATGTCTCTTAAACTTTTTGGATCGCATTTTTCTTGTCTATAAAATAATACCTATCCCATCCAGCTTATGGAAATTTTTTTTTGACACTAAAACTGGATAGAAAATATATAAAACATAATAATCTACATATAAGGTGGTATAGCTCTGGTAGGAGAGGGTTCCCCACTCTGGGCAAGTTCACTGTGAATTCAGTGAGACTGAATGAGGACTATTGAATAGTTGCAGTTAAAAAGGGGCTTATACCAGAGTTTATTCTCTTGGCAGTAGGTCTGGTGCTAGACTCCCTTCTGCCTGTGTCAGTCTCTGGCCCTGGCTCCAGGGGTTGCTCCCCAGTCACTCAGAGCTCTGTCTCTGCTCCTTCCTTCTCAGGGTTCTGCTCTTCCCTGTCTCTTGCTTTCCTCTTTTCTGTTACTAGTACTGGACGGAACTCTGTCGGTGAGTCTCTATGGTGACTGGGGGTTGCCACAACCAATTATCTCCAGGTGCTTGTTTGTTTCCTCTCCACACTTCCATGACTGATAATTCACTCCAGGAGGCTCTTCTTAATGCACTCTCATCCAGTAAACAGCTTACTGCTGATGGGTATGAGGTAGGCTAAGCATTACCTCCTTGCACAAATACGGTGGACAATAATAGAATTAGGTGAGAACCCTGGCCATGAAATTTCCATTTTCCCTTCAGGTTGTTATTATTTGAACTTAAGTAGTGACTAAGAGTGACACTTAGTTATAGAAAATGCAAAGATGAATATTGAAGTGACTAATCTAGATGGAAGGCAATAGACAACTCACCTAAAGATGAAATTAAAATAGCTGTGTATCTACAGTGCCAGGCAGACATGATTCAGTGATGGTAGAATTGGGAGAATAAGGCTAAGACTTCTACCCCTGATACCACTTTATGGTTTTTGACTAAATAAGCATGTGTAGGTGTGTGTTTATATTAACAGACAAGTCTAAAAGAACTCACAAAAGGGGCTTCTTAAAAATAGCAATAGTAAGAAATTCTTCCTCAGTCAGTATAAATAGAAAATATTGTTTTATCACTTTTACAATTGTGAGAGAGTAATATGGTATTATAGGAGAGTAAAAAGAGTTCTCTGGTATGATAAATATTTTATCAATAATCAATATAAAGCTTAAATTTTAGTGATCTGAAATCAAGTACATGGAGCTCCACATAGGAACTACAGTTTTCAGTGTGTGGGTATGTAGCTTAAAATGGAAGTTAAGTTATTTTCATTTATTCCCACAGTATCTTGAAGTCTCTGCTTTCTTTTTGAAATCTGTAAAGGTTGAGATTAGGGTAAAAATGTTAGGGAAAAAAATTGTAGGTTGAAAATTTAAAGATTTAAGTGATTATTAGTTTCATTCATTGTAATTCTTTACTGTAGGAATCTAAGAATTCTTGTAATTTAAAGTGTACTTGTTCAAGTTATTAAAATATTTTATACTGTGTGACAGACTGAAGTGGCTTATTAAAAAAGACATCCATGATAAAAAATATAAACTAATACATTGGGCATGGGATTTTTAAAGGATGGAGTGTTCTATATAAGGAGATTATCTTTGGAGAGACAAACCCATGACTTGAGAAATAAGACTAAGCATTTTTGCCTACTAAAATGTTATATATAAGCGTACTTAATTTTATTAGGTAGAGTGATTTTCATTATCCCTTATGAGTCTGTGTAGAAACCTCTAGGACCCCTCAAAATATGGACACTTCAAAAATACACAGTTCATAGCTTGAGCAACCCATTTGTTACTGTTTTGTTGCATAGGCCTACATAAGTATATTAATTTTGTAACAAATATAGGAAATTACTAGATAGAGCCAAGAGCCTTTTAACTAATCCTTCTTCGGTTTGTGCTTCTTCCCCAGGGCCAATACCTGCTATGCTTTTTTATATCTTTCCAGACCTATTCCTGTATATTTATATATTTGTACCTGTGGAAAATACAGTTTTGTGTGCTTCATTTTTATAAATGTCACTACCTTTATGACACTTGCTTTTTTTCACAGAAAAATGTGTCTTGGAGAGCATTTTCATGTTAGTGCAATATAGAACCCATGCTGTTCTCTTAAGTGTTAACACACTGTTCATAGAATGGGTATTTGGCCATTCTCCCACTGAGGAACAGTGAGCTTGTTTCTGTTTTTCCCCATGTTTTCCAATATCACAATAAGCATCCTAAAAACTTGCCTATTAGAACCAATATTACCAGTTATAATTGTGGTCTCTTTTCTTTGACAATAAGTTGTGACAATAGAGGTTTTGTATAGTTAAAACTTTGAAAATCTTTTATTAAAAACATTTCTTGAATTCTGGTAATGGTGGCACAAAGAGGCTGGCAATTCTTCTCTGCCAAAAGCAAGTATAAAACTGGACAAAACTACCCAAAACATCCACTAGGGGTTCTGCAGATCAAAGACAGTGAATATATCTTGCACAACGGTTAAGGCTTGGGGTGAGAACAGTGTGAGTCTGGGCTTTCTTGCCTGAGCTCTTCCCAGATACCTCCCCAGCCCCCGTCCCCTGTCAGCTGTGAGAACTGAAGCTTTTCCAGCTTGGGACTGGCTGAGAAACAACCAGCAGCTTTGTTGCCAGAGTTGGGGGCAACTTGATTTGGGGAAGGGAGGACTGAAAGGGGACACAAAACCCTATGGCTTTGCTGGGTTTTGGGTGGTGTGGAGAAAATGGAAATTTCTGACCAGAATATTCTCACCTGGCTTTAATAACATCCATTGTATGTATGTATACATACATATATATATGCACACATATATATGTATATATATATATATATATATATCTTTATACACATATACATACATACATACACACACACACACACACACACACACACACGCCTGTTTGCACATCTTTGGGATGTTTACCAGGGACAGAGCTGCTGGTCGGTCACAGTAGTACCAGCCCAGGAAAGGGATGGAGAGGAAACACCCGTTCTCTCCTCTTCTCAGTTCCTGGTCTGTAATTGGTCAGACATCTACCAGTCACCAGAGACCTGCCCACAGAGTTCCTCCTGGTTCTAGAGGTAGGGAAGTAGAGGGCCATGAGAGCAGGTGAGCATGGGTGCAGAGTGTGTGGAGAGTGGGGAAGGGAATCCTGGAGGGAGATCTAGAAGAGAATCGCCTTTTGGTGGAGGGAAGCTATCTAAGCCCGTGGTGGGGAGCAGGAGGGAGCAGTGTGGAGCCAGGAAAGACTGAAAACTACTGCTGTGAGAATAAACATGGTACCCCTTTTAACCCCCCAACTTCTTGTGCTTCCCTTTATTCAGTCACAGCAAATTCATAGGTAACTTGCTTTGAGAGGAGAACCCCCTCCTCCCAGAGCAACAGTTGGAAACAGATGGAGTAAATCTATCTTGCTAGCTCAAGGTTGTGCACCTGGTTTCGGTGACCAGTGCACCAGTGGAAATTTAACAGGGAAATCTGAGAAATGAGAGAGCCATAGAAGGGCTGAGATAAGCTCTCCAAACAGCTCTGGTTAGCTGAGAAATTGTATATGTGGAGGGAGACCCAAGAGAGCCTGGCTAAAAGTTCAAACCAAGAGAAACTGGAGAACTGTTTGCCACTTTGAATGCATTCTCTATATACAAATCAGCTGGCAAAGGACATCTTACAGGTTTGAGATGTTTAAGTACAACCTTTGCCCAAGTCATTGGCTAACCATTTAAGCTATACAGACATAGACCCTAGAAGCCAGTCTAAAATATAAAAATAAGAATTAAACAATTGAATAGAGACATGCCAGCTGCATACCGTGGAGGGAAATAGAGTCTGCAGTGTAAGTACAGATGAATTACTAAAAATGACCCAACAACTGAAAAATAAAATGAATCCAGAATTCTGTAATATAGAAAAGGCTCAGTTTTCAAGCAAAAAATGCTTGACATGAGAAAAAAAGAAAAATAAGGAAAGTATGACCCATTATCAGGAAGAAGGCCAGTGGAAACTGAGTGGCTTCAATGTTGGATATAGTGGAGACTTCAGATTGTCTATATTAAATTTGTTCAAATAATTGAAGGACAGTCTGTTAGACTCAACAAATAGAAAATCCCAGTAGAGAAACAAATTAGAAAAGAAAAACTAAATAGGAATTTTAGATTTGAAAAGTGCAATAATTGAAATGAAAAATTTATTGACTAGGCCGAACAGCAGATTTGAGACAGCAGTAAAAACATGAATCTCAATAAAAAGTATTCAATCCAAGAAGAGAGATTAAAAAAGGTATTAAGGAAATTAAAACCTCAAAGACCTAGAACAACGAGCATTTCTGCATACACATAATGATAGTTCCAGACAGAAAGGAAGGACAGAAATGGACAGGAAAAACATTTGAATAATTGGCACTAAACCATGCCAATTTTGGTGGAAAATATAACTTACAACGGGTTCCGGTAAGAGGAAGTAAACATACTACACTCTGTCTCTCCCACTGAATGCAACCGTAAAAACTAGACAGGATACAAGAATAGCTATTTGCAGACTCAGAAAAGTCAATAGTAGCAGGCAGGTTGGAAAAGACAACCAGAAATTCAAGTACCGCTGAATCAATGGTGAATTTACTTTTTTTTTTCTGCTTTGGTATCCATTGACCTAGCCTAAACCCAAAGTGAGCATCAGAACAGAGGGTGTTCCAGAAACCCTCTAGTTATGGATTAAAGAGGAAGATGCTTAGAAAGAGTGCACAAATCTCTCTTTTCTTTTCTGAATTCTCTTGTACCTAAGTGCCCTGGGAATCCTTTGACAACACTGTTCAAGCAGCTACAACAGCCAAGAGGAGCCTAATTTCCTCCAACTGGGGAAACCTTCATCTTCAATTGAAGCAATTGTGGTCCCTGTTTTTTTCTTTTTATGTTTTCTGGCTGCCCAAACTAGGTCAAGAGCACGGGTTGTAGGAAGTACACAGCTGAGTGGGTTAAACAAAGCCCCAGGCTGGAAGATCAGTAAAAAGCACCCTAGAGAACCAGAAGTGCCAGGCAGATTACGGAAACAGAGGAGGTCTAGAAAGAGACTCAGTAAATTGTTTATGCACTCTTGGGCTCACCCTTGAGCTGTGCATGTGTGGATCTGACCCTAATTAGCATACGCAGATATTGAGTACTGAAGTACTGACACACCACTACCTAAGTCCCAGGCTGGCTAATGGGTGGTGTATATGTTTGATAGACCCAAACAATATTGTGAATGTTTTGAACAGTTTAGTAGTTTCTTATAAAGTTCAACATAATTATCAGGTGACCCAGCAAGCCCACTCATAGTTATTTACACAAGATAAATGAAAACTTAAATTCACAAAAGAATGGTGCAGATAAGCAGCAGGGAAGACTAAACCAAAATGGCTTTGGTGCCTCAGAGGGTCGTAATTTAAGATCTGAACTCAACTGAGTCACTCGTTTGCTAAAACAAAAGTACCAACACTCTCCGTAAGATTTCAACAAGACACAGAGTCTTGCAACATGATATTAAAAATGTACAGCATATGAAGATGGCGGCGTGAGTAGAGCAGCAGAAATCTCCTCCCAAAACCATATATATTTTTGAAAATTCAACAAATACAACTACCCCTAAAAGAGAGACCAGAAGATACAGGACAACAGCCAGGCTACATTTACACCTGCGATAACCCAACATGTTGCGAAGGGGGTAAGATACAAGCGATGGCCCGGTGGGACCCGAGTGCCCCTCACCCCAGCTCCTGGTGGGAGGAGAGGAGTCTGAATGGGGAGGGAGAGGGAGCCCAGGACTGCTAAACACCCAGCCCTAGCCATCTGCACCAGGAGCTCAGACACACAGTGCGTGGGGTGCTGGATACTAGGGAAACAGGACAATAAAACCTGCAATTGGGTCCCCACAGCCAGCGCCCCTGGGACAAAGAAAAGTGAGTGCTTTTTGAAAGACTTAAAGGGACAGGGACCCAACAGCTGGACGGAAACGTCCTGGGACACTTAGCCCAGCATCTGGGAATCCTGGGGGAACTCTTGGCTCCCTAACCCCCCCTGGGCAGCAGCGCAGCGCAGAGCCCCCTCATGGCGATAAACAGCCTCCTGCCTATTTCCCCACTGAGGCTGCTGCGCCATAGTGGAGCAACAGCCTGAGGCAGCAAGGCAGAGCTTCTTTCACAGTGGCCAGACAAAAATTAGAAACTCCGTCTACATGCAGCTGCCCAGCACAGGCCGCTAGGGATCGCTGTTCTCCCATGAGAGGAAGGCCACAACTAGCAAGAAGGGATGTTCTCCCAGCCAACACACGTGCCAGCTCCCCACAACTACCTCTATTGCCATGAAAAGGCAGAAGAATTTGATACAGACCAGACTAACCCAGACATTCTCCCCTGAGAGGGAATCTGGGGAGATAGACATAACCAATCTCCCTGAAAAAGAATTCAAAATAAAGGTCATAACCATGCTGATGGAGCTGCAGAGAAATATGCAAGAGCTAAGGGATGAAGTCCAGAAGGAGATTACAGAAATAAAACAATGTCTGGAAGGATTTATAAGCAGAATGGATGAGATGCAAGAGGCCACTGATGGAATAGAAACCAGAGAACAGGAACACATAGAAGCTGACGCAGAGAGAGATGAAAGGATATCCAGGAATGAATCAATATTAAGAGAACTGTGTGACCAACCCAAACGGAACAATATTTGCATTATAGGGTACCAGAAGAAGAGAGAAAAAGGGTTAGAAAGTATTTGAAGAAATAATTGCTAAAAACTTGCCCAAACTTGGGGAGGAAATAATCGTTCAGATGATGGAAGTACACAGAACTCTCAACACAAGGGACCCAAGGAGAACAACACCAAGACACATAATAATTAAAATGGCAAAGATAGAGGACAAGGGCAGAGTTTTAAAGGCAGCTAGAGAGAGGAAAAAGGTCACCTACAAAGGAAAACCCATAAGGCTATCATCAGACTTCTCAACAGAAACCTTACAGGCCAGAAGAGAATGGCATGACATATTTAATGCAATGAAACAGAAGGGCATTAAACCAAGGATACTGTATCCAGCACAATTATCATTTAAATATGAAGGAGGGATTAAACAATTCCCAGACAAGCAAAAGTTAAGGGAATTTGCCTCCCACAGACCACCTCTACAGGGTATTTTAGAGGGACTGCTCTAGATGGGAGCACTCCTCAGGCTAAACAGATGTCACCAGATAAAATAAAATCACAGCAAAGAAAGCAGACCAACCAAATACTAACTAAAGGCAAAAAATAAAATCAACTACCCAAAAAAGCAGTTAAAGGAAACAAAAGAGCACAGAATAAAACGCCCAACATATAAAGAAATGGAGGAGGAGGAATAAGAAGGGAGAGAAATAAAGAATCACCAGACAGTGTCTATAATAGCTCAATAAGCGAGTTAAGTTAGGCAGTAAGATACTAAAGAAGCTAACCTTGAACCTTTGGTAACCACGAATCTAAAGCCTGCAATGGAAATAAGTGCATATCTTTCAATAATCACCCTAAATGTAAATGGACTGAATGCACCAATCAAAAGACACAGAGTAAAAGAATGGATAAAAAAGCAAGACCCATCTATATGCTGCTTACAAGAGACCCACCTCAAACCCAAAGACATGCACAGACTTAAAGTCAAGGGATGGAAAAAGATATTCCATGCAAACAACAGGGAGAAAAAAGCAGGTGTTGCAGTACTACTATCAGACAAAATAGACTTCAAAACAAAGAAAGTAATGAGATAAAGAAGGACATTACATAATGATAAAGGGGTCAGTCCAACAAGATGATATAACCATTATAAATATATATGCACCCAACACAAGAGCACCAGCATATGTGAAACAAATACTAACAGAACTAAAGGAGGAAATAGAATGCAATGCATTCATTTTAGGATATTTCAACTCACCACTCACTCCAAAGCATAGATCCACTGGACAGAAAATAAGTAAGGACACAGAGGCACTGAACAACACACTAGAACAGATGGACCTAATAGACATCTACAGAACTCTACATCCAAAAGCAACAGGATACACATTCTTCTCAAGTGCACATGAAACATTCTCCAGAATAGATCACATACTGGGCCAGTAAAGAGCCTCAGTAAATTCAAAAAGATTGAAATCCTACCAACCAACTTTTCAGACCACAAAGGTATAAAACTAGAAATAAATTGTACAAAGAAAGCAAAAAGGCCCACAAACACATGGAGGCTTAACAACATACTCCTAAATAAACAATGGATCAATGACCAAATTAAAATGGAGATCCAGCAATACATGCAAACAAATGACAACAACACAAAGCCTCAACTTCTGTGGGATGCAGCAAAAGCAGTCTTAAGATGAAAGTTTATAGCAATCCAGCCATATTTAAAGAAGGAAGAACAATCCCGAATGAATAGTCTAACATCACAGTTATCAAAATTGGAAAAAGAAGAACAAACAAGGCCTAAAGTTGGCAGAAGGAATGACATAATAAAGATCAGAGAAGAAATAAATAAAATTCAGATGAATAAAACAATAGAAAAAATCAATGAAACCAAAAGCTGGTTCTTTGAGAAAATAAACAAAATAGATAAGCCTCTAGCCAGACTTATTAAGAGAAAAAGAGAACACACATGAACAGAATCAGAAATGAGAAAGGAAAAATCATGATGGACCCCATAGAAATACAAAGAATTATTAGAGAATACTATGAAAACCTATATGCTAACAAGCTGGAAGACCTAGAAGAAATGGACAACTTCTTAGAAAAATACAACCTTCCAAGACTGACCAAGGAAGAAACACAGAAGTTAAATAAACCAATTATCAGCAAAGAAATTGAAACGGTAATCAAAAAACTACCCAGGAACAAAACCTCCTGACCAGATGGATTTACCTCAGAATTTTATCATAAATACAGAGAAGACATAATACCCATTCTCCTTAAAGTTTTCCAAAAAATAGAAGAGAAGGGAATACTCCCAAACTATGAAGCCAATGTCACCCTACTACCAAAACCAGGCAAAGACCCCACCAAAAAAGAGAATTACAGACCAATATCCCTGATGAACGTAGACGCGAAAATACTCGACAAAATATTAGCAAACCGAATTCAAAAATACATCAAAAGGATCATACACCATGACCAAGTGGGATTCATCCCAGGGATCAAGGATGGTACAACATTAAAAAATCCATCAACATCATCCAACATGTAAACAAAAAGAAAGACAAAAACCACATGACCATCTCCATAGATGCTGAAAACGCATTTGACAAAATTCAACATCCATTCATGATATAAACTCAGGAAAATGGGTATAGAGAGCAAGTAACTAAACATAATAAAGGACATATATGATAAGCCCAGCCAACATCATACTGAACAGCGAGAAGCTGAAAGCCTTTCCCCTGAGATCGGGAACAAGACAGGGATGCCCACTTTACCCACTGTTATTCAACACAGTACTGGAGGTCCAAGCCATGGCAATTACACAAAACAAAGAAATACAAGGAGTCCATATTGGTAAAGAAGAAGTTTAACTGTCATTTTCAGATGACATGATACTGTACATAAAAACCCTAAAGACTCCACTCCAAAACTACTAGAACTGATACCGGAATACAGCAAAGTTGCAGGATGCAAAATTAACACACAGAAATCTGTGGCTTTCCTGTACACTAACAATGAACTAATAGAAAGAGAAATCAGGAAAACAAGTACATTCACAATTGCACCAAAAACAATAAAATACCTAGGAATAAACCTAAGCAAGGAAGTGAATGACCTATACCCTGAAAACTATAAGACACTCTTAAGAGAAATTAAAGAGGACACTAACAAATGGAAACTCATCCCATGCTCTTGGCTAGGAAGAATTAATATAGTCAAAATGGCCATCCTGCCCAACGCAGTATGCAGATTTGATGCAATCCCTATCAATTTACCAACAACATTCTTCAACGAACTGGAACAAATAGTTCTAAAATTCATATGGAACCACCAAAGACCCCGAATAGTCAAAGGAATCCTGAGAAGAAAAAATAAAGCTGGGAGGATTGTGCTCCCAACTTCAAGCTCTACTGCAAAGCCACAGTAATCAAGACAATTTGGTACGGGAACAAGAACAGAGCCACAGACCAGTGGAACAGATTAGAGACTCCAGACATTAACCCAAACATATATGGTCAATTAATATACGATAAAGGAGCCATGGACGTACAATGGGGAAATGACAGTCTCTTCAGCAGATGGTGCTGGCAAACTGGACAGCTGCATGTAAGAGAAACTGGATCACTGTCTAACCTCATACACAAAAGTAAATTCAAAATGTATCAAAGACCTGAATGTAAGTCATGAAACCATAAAACTCCTAGAAAAAAACATAGGCAATAATCTCTTGGACATAAACTTGAGCGACTTCTCCCTGAACATATCTCCCCAGGCAAGGGAAACAAAAGTAAAAATGAACAAGTGGGACTATATCAAGCTGAAAAGCTTCTGTACAGCAAAGGGCACTATCAATAAAACAAAAAGGCGTCCTATTATATGGGAGAATATATTCATAAATCACAGTTCCGATAAAAGATTGACATCCAAAATGTATAAAGAGCACACATACCTCAATAAACAAAAAGCAAATAATCCAATTAAAAAATGGGTAGAGGAGCTGAACAGACAGTTCTCCAGAGAAGAAATCCAGATGGCCAACAGGCACATGAAAAGATGCTCCACATCGCTAATCACCAGAGAAATGCAAATTAAAACTACAATGAGGTATCACCTCACACCAGTAAGGATGGCTACCATCCAAAAGGCAAACAACAACAAATGTTGGCGAGGTTGTGGAGAAAGGGGAACCCTCCTACACTGCTGGTGGGAATGTATATTAGTTCAACCACTATGGAAAGCAGTATGGAGGTTCCTCAAAAAGCTCAAAATAGAAATACCATTTGACCCAGGAATTCCACTCCTAGGAATTTACCCAAAGAATACAGGATCCCAGATTCAAAGAGACCTATGCCCCTCTATGTTTATGGCAGCACTATTTACAATAGCCAAGAAATGGAAGCAACCTAAGTGTCCATCAGTAAATGAATGGATAAAGAAGATGTGGTACATATACACAATGGAATATTATTCAGCCATAAGAAGAAAACAAATCCTACCATTTGCAACAACATGGATGGAGCTAGAAGGTATTATGCTCAGTGAAATAAGCCAAGTGGAGAAAGAGAAATACCAAATGATTTCATTCATCTGTGGAGTATAAGAACAAAGGAAAAACTGAAGGAACAAAACAGCAGCAGAATCACAGAACCCAAGAATGGACTAACAGGTACCACAGGGAAAGGGACTGGGGAGGATGGGTGGCTAGGGAGGGATAAGGGGGGAAGAAGAAAGGGGGTATTATGATTAGCATGCATAATGGGGGGTGGGAGAAAGGGGAGGGCTGTACAACACAGAGAAGACAAATAGTAATTCTACTACATTTTGCTATGCTGATGGACAGTGACTGTAAAGGGGTTTGTGGGGGGGACCTGGTATAGGGAAGAGCCTAGTAAACATAATATTCTTCATGTAATTTTAGATTAATGATAAAAAAAAAAGAAGAAAGAAAAGGGGGATTACTCCCTGATAGGATAAAACTAACTGCAAATCACCGATTAATGCATGCTTTAAATATCCTTAATTATATCATTTATAGGGTGTCAGATGAACAGCTATGGAAGTACATTTTTCTGATAATATTCCTTTCTCTTAAAAAAAAAAAGCAGTTCCTGTGTGGTGATCTCCAGTAAGTTCTTCACAGTGGTATAAAGGGCATATCAAAGTGTGGGCAAAGGGTTTGTTTGTGTTTATACAGAGGATAAAAGCCTAATTTGGCTACCGAGAAAACGAATTAAGGTACGATTTGATGAAGAACTTCCAACATCAACATTCTCTGGAAGAGTCATTCCAGAAAATGATCATCAAAAGACTTCAGCAAAGATCATGTCGCTGTGGCAGTTGTAACTGCTTTCATCCCACCAGTTCCTGGACTTGCCATTGGAATGAAGAAGAAGATATCTAAGCTGGTCTGTGCATACAGTAAAACAACAAATTTAACTGGATATATACTGTCGGAACTCAACCAAGAATTAGGAGAAGTGCAAGTTGTAGTGCTCCAAAATCTTGTGACTATAGACTATCTACTGTTAAAAGAACATAAGGGGTGTGAACAGTTCCCAGGAATGTGTTTTAATTTGTCTGATTTTTTCTCAAACTATTCAAATTCAGTTAGACAATATCCATCATATCATTGATAAGTTTTCACAAATGCCTAGGGTGCTAACTGGTTTTCTTGGTTTCACTGGAGATGGCTGGTAATTGTAGGTCTGCTCTGGTTATGTATCTGTATTCCTATTATGTTAATGTGTGCACGCAATTTAATTAGTAATTTAAAACCTATACATGCTTATGTTACACTACAAGAAGATATGTCAAAAAATAATCAATCTTCCCATGTTTTCTTCCATCTGCTACTTCTATAGTGTTTCTTCTTCCTTCATAATTTCAACCCTTAAGTAGAATTCGTGCCTCATATCGAAATTACTGAGTATCATAATTCTTTCAAGTGGTAAAGATATCTCAAGACAAATGCTGGGCATAGAAGCCACAGGGCATAAATATGCATAGAAGTAAAAAGCTCACCTTTTCAAAGAATATTGCTTCTCTCTCACTTACATTTCCCTGTATGGTCCTGGAAGATGACTGGGTAGCCAGAGACGGGTAAGATTCCTCAAGGGAGGAACAACCTAAGACAGGCACAGTCGCAGGGGGGCCATCAGGTGAGAAACTGGGGATCAACAGAGGTAAGGCTTAGAACCTCACCCCCCCCTGTGTTGAGAGAAATCTTCTGCATCTGTGGATGTTTTGTTGCCCTTGTCTAGCTTGGATTAATATTTAGTCTATAGGCACACACCTGATCATCTACATTTGCCCTCTTACAGCACTAAACTATGTTTTCTACCTTTATCTTGCATCTACCTACCACTTCAGCATTTTATTTAAAAAATAATAATAATAATAATCGAGAAATGTGGGATTCACATATAAATCAAGTATAAAAATCAAATGAACAATCATAATTGACCTGATTGTTTATAGTTCATGTTGCGTGATCAAAACCGAAAGTTTCTGTGATGACTTCCCTTGCACTGTTCACCATGTAAGAACTTATTCACTATGTAAGAACTTGTTCACTATGTAAAAACTTGTTTGTTATGCTTCAGAAGATTGGAGACTGTTGCGAATTAGGCTTGGGGTTGATTAATAATTGTGCATTGTGGTCCCTATACAGAATTTTATTGTGAACAACCGTATGATCAATAGATATGAGAGAGGCCCTCTCAAAAAAAAAAAGAGAATAATGAAAAGCTGAAGGAACAAAATAGCAGCAGACTCACAGAACCCAAGAATGGACTAACAGTTACCAAAAGGGAAAGGGACTAGGTAGGATGGGTGGGAAGGGAGGGATAAGGGCGGGGAAAAAGAAAGAGGGTATTACAATTAGCATGTATAATTAACATGTGGAGGGGGGCACGGGGAGGGGTGTGCAACACAGTGGAGACAAGTAGTGATTCTACAGCATCTTACTATGCTGATGGACAGTGACTGTAATAAGGTGTGTGGGGAGGACTTGGTGAAGGGGGGAGCCTAGTAAACATAATGTTCTTCATGTAATTGTAGATTAGTGATAACAAAACAAAAAAATTAAAATAAAAAAAAGAAAATGTACAGCGTATAATCCATAATTACTTGACATATGAAGAACCAGGAAAATCTCAGCTCACATGGACAAAGATAATAACAGGCACCAACAACTGAGGTGACACATTTGTAGAAATTATCGGAGAAAGATTTAAAGCAACTATCTTAAATATGCTACAGCAAATAAGGGTGAGATCTTTTGAAATGAATGGAAATTAATAATGTCTCAGGAAAGAAATAGAAAAAATAAAATAAAACAAAAGAAAGACTCATTGGACACATAGTAGCACAACAGAGATGACAGAGAGTTCATGAACTTGAAGGTAGGTGAATAGATCAAATTGAACAGAAGTAAAGGGGTTGTACAAAATGAATAGAACTTCATGGACCTGTGGGATTGTACCAGAAGGTCTAGTATTTTGTTTCATCAGACAGCCAGGAGGAAAGGAGAAAGAATACAGTGCAGGAAAAAATATTTGAATAAATAAGTGGCTGAACACTTCCCAAATTTAGTAAGAGACATAAGCCTATAGATTCAAGAGGTTCAGTGATCCTCAAATGACACAAGCCCCATGAAATCCATGTCCAGACACATCAAAATCAAACTCGTGGGAACAAGACAAAAAAATACTGAAAGCATATACCGAAAAATCACTAATAGGGTAACTATTTGAATGAATGGAGATTTCTCATCAGAGACCATAGAGGCCAGAAAAAGTAAAACAATGTTTTAAACATGCTGGACGGTAAGTGGGGAGAATCCATGATTCTCCAGTGGAAACATTCTCCAGGAACTGGTTTTTGTTTTTGTTTTTGTTTTTGAGAGGGTTTCTTTCTGAAAGCATTGCATCTAATAGATAAATGTATTAAAAATGCTGGCTCACTTTCTGAGTTATTTAAACTTGTCATCAGGAGATGACAAGGTGAAAGTGGTCAGTTAAGGTGATTAAATTAGAAAGACCCAACTATTATACTTTTAAACAACTGCTGTTTTTAAGATGGGAAAAATTGTAATTAAGTTGTTACTGAGAGTCATTTTTCATTGACTTTGCATTATCAGCAATGGTAACAATGAGAAATGATTGATGAGATTATGAATTGCAGGATATTAAAGCAATATTAACATTTACGTGTTTTTAGTAGATTAATCATTTAATTTTATTGTATAACCTTATGAGTTATATCAGTGTCATTAATATTTGACAGATAAGGAAATATGTGTGGCTAGATTCTTTTTTTAATGCTATATTGGAGAAAATGAGATTAGAATTCAGAATTTAGTTCTCTATTTCCATCCCTCCTTTCATTGTACATGTTCTCAGCATTTGTATTATGTCTTTTGAGGCAATTCACTATTATAATTAATAATGAAATGAAGACCTCTTAATGGAAATATAATTGATACAATCTGGATAGATTGTATTAAAGGACAGTTTGACATTATCTTACAGTTGAAAAATCCTTTGACCTAGTAGCAATTCTACTCTTAGTATTTACTTCCAAATGACACATACATAAATATGTATGTGTGTGTATATATAGATATATAAGTGCTGGTTGTAATGCTGATTATAACTGTCAGAAATGGAAACAACCTGTATATCTTTTGGTAGAGGACACACTAAATAAATTTTGATGCATCCATATAGTGTACTAGATCCATATAGAAGTACTAGATATATTCAAAAGAATGAGCTCCAATATGGAAAGATCACTGAGATATTTTATGAATAAAACAATCACATTTATATAAATAAAGTATATATTTAAATAGAGGTATAAATTGGGTCTGAAAGGTGGAAAGGAAATCTCTTTGGAGAAGACTAATGTGTTTATTTTTAAATATTTCAATATAGTTAGATTTTCTTTTACTATTTGTGTATACATGCACACCTGTATGTATATATGTCTGAATATATAATGGCTTTTTAATAATGACATGTATATGAAGTAAACTCATGTTTCATCAAAACTTTTGACATTTTTATTCCATTATCTTCTGGTATTCAGTATTACCAGTAATAAATGTCATGGAAGTGTGATTATTGTTCCTTTTAAATAATTCTCTTTTCTTTCTGGGATTCTCCACTTTCCTCCCTTTTAGTCCTCAGCATTTTGAAGTCACTTAGATATGTCCAGTTCTGGCTCTTTCATACTACTCTCGGAAAGCCTTTCATACTGAAGTTTTATATAGTCATTTTAACTCAGGGACATTTTCTAATATTATTTCTTCGACTATTTCCTTCCATCCTTGTCCCTGATCCTGTCTTAGGAAACTCCTGATAAGTACTGTTGGACTTGGTTCTTCTGTGTTTAATTTTTCTCATATTTTCCATCATTTCCTCTTTGTTCTGCATTTGAGAATTTATTCGGACTCGATTTCCCTGATTAGCTATTTCAACCTTATCATTTCATCATTTAGTCTATTATTTGATGTTTTAAATTTGATGATAGTATTTTTATTTGCTAGGAACTTTTTCATATTCTCCTGTTGCTCCATTTTCTCCCCCTCAGTGGCCTGTTCCTTATGTGACACAGTAGCTTTTCATATGTGTCTGAGTGCTAATAAAAATAAATGTTTTAAGTTCTAGTCTCAGCATCATCTGTTTCCCTCCTTGTTTAGTTTATACAGCTTTGCTCACTGTCACTGATGTTTTCTTCAGATGTCTGGTGACCTATAATGCCTGGTTTATATGTATAAATGGGGGGCTAGATTGATTAATCCAGAACATGTATTTGATGAAAGTTTCCTCTGTAGTTGTGTAGGATGTCCTGCCCCAGCCCTCTCTCTGGAATGGGAAGGTGTGAACAGGCACTGAGTAAGTGATGAGCCTGTCCTCAGGCAGGCTTTTCTTCTCCTTCACATTTGTAGGGAAAGAAAAGTGAGCAAGCTGGGGACTCTCAAAATACCTAAATAGAGGAGGAAGGATTTACCCTGGAGATGGAACATATTAGTACAAGGTTTTAAAGTAGGAAGAACAGAAGGGGAGAAGGTGGTACCACCCCTAGAAATGTTAGGAAAATAAGTAAGGAGAACTTTGGAGTGTTGTAATAACTGAAAACTAAAGACATTTGGTGGAGAACAATCTGGTGCAAAAAGGAATTTTTGCTCCCCAAATACCACTTGTTTCTTGTTTGAGAAACACTGCTTTAGTGTATGCACTCCTGTGTAGTCTCCTTTCCCCCACCCCTTTCTCCCCTGGTGTCTGTATGAAGAACCAGATTTACCTTGGCCTGTGCGCGCCTTTGTTCAGGCCCCAACATCCTCATTAGGAGCCCTTTCTATGAAGACCCGATACCTTTTGTCTGTGGAAAGAAGTCTGTGGTACTTAGGCTAAAAAAAGTGTGCTCTTGTATGTGGGGTTTCCTAATTGCCGTGAGTGGCTGCCCCCATAGTGCCTGCCCTTCTTCTTTGACTCCAAGCTTACATTTTCTCTAGGGATGGTATGGAAAATACAGCTCCACATTTTGTTTGAAGTCTTCAAATATTGATCACAAATTCAAGATCTTGAGTAGGATGCACTCAGTTTGGTTATTTCTACTAGGATTCCGTCCACCTGTGCCTCCCTTGTGTCCCATTTCCTTATCATCAGGCCACTGCTATCAAAGAGTTAACACTTTACTCCTTTCCTGGACTCCCTCAAGGTTAATAATGCATGAGGCTGTGTTGTTCTAGGAGTTTTCCATGTATTATTTAGCAGCAACAACACTGAGATAGATACTACTGTCATTTGCCACTTGGAGGTGAAAAAAACCAACGTGGGTAGGTTATATCATTTACTCAGGTTTTTAGGACTAGTTATATGGTAGAGTCCAGACTCTTAAACACTGTGCTCTATCTTCTAACTCTTCTATTCCTTCATGGTGTTCTTATCACTGTGCTTTATATACATGTGTTGACACATTTTGATCTACTCTACTAAATTTGAGTTTTTGAAGGAAAGAATATGTTTCTATTTAATATCCAACACTGTTCCTGGTGTGCAAGTGCTCAGTGTTGGTTAAATCAGCTGAATACATTCAGAGTTTTACTATTCTTTTTTGAGTAAATGTAACTAAATTAGAATTTCAGGATACTAATTTGAGAGTTAAGGTATCAACAGCATATTGTTATTTTATAAAAGCAGTTATTTTTATCGACTTAAAAGTTCTGATGAACTCTGGTGTCATGGTCAAATCAGTTGTGTAAGAATAGTTTTTTAAATTTAACTTAAAGAAAACTGACTTGATCCAGGTTCTTTTTTTCTATATCATTTTTTGGAAATGTATATTAAAGAAGAATTTTGCTGCTCTATTGCAAATACATTAGTAGTAGTCCAAATGGCTTCTAGGTATGTCCTTTAAATCTTCACACATCCACATAGACTGAGATTTTGTTTTTCATTTCCTAGATCTGGTAGATTATGCAGCTTGGTTCTGGTGAAATAACTGTTATTTTATCTATAAAGTATAAGAGCAGAAATAATTTTCAACATGTTATGAAAATTTAACTTACCTGTCATATTTTTGATGGGAAATTCAATTGTTGAATGGGAATAAATATACCACCAAATGTGGTTACAAAATGATTTTTAATATTAAAATAGGCTCTAGTTCTAACTTATTAAAAGTAATTGATTTAATTACTCTAGTTGTAAAACTGGGTAGAAATGTTTTTATAAAACAACTCTAGAAAGTTTTTGGACTAGAATAGAGGTGGATAAAGATCACTCATTTTATTAATTTGCTTTTCATACTCAGCTGTATTATAGAAAGTTAGAAATATGTTTTTATGTAACAAGTATTACTATGAAAGCTTGCCATTTAGTAGACTAAGCATGGAAAGATACCACTTCTAGCTTGGTAAAGTTGATGCCTTTCAGATTACCGCTTTGTAAGCTATACTACATTTTGCTGATTCCAAATAGTACACAGATATTTTATTTATGAATAGCAACATAGAATTTAGAAACTATTCTTGATTTTGGTAACAGAAAAATGTCATGTTTTTGTGACTAAAACTATATCAATAACTTTCAATGTACCAGACTGTGCACTAGTTGCTAGGAATACAGATTTGAACAAGAAAGGTAAGATTTCTGGGCTTATCAGACCTAGAGTCTAGAAAAGAAATTATACATTAAATAAATAACAGAATATTTAATTATAGGTTTATCAGTTATAAAGTATAAAATACTATGAAAAAATATATATCAAGAGAATTTATCCTAATTGGGGCCTCTAGGGACATAGAATTCTGCTGCTGAAGGGCATGAATTAAGTACACAAAGGTGGTTGTGCATCTATGGTGGTAAGCTGCAGGGAGCGAGGGCATCAGGGCAAGACAAAGATTGGTATGGCTGAAGCCACAAAGAGTGGTACAGGTTGAATCTAGCAATGTAATAAAGGCTTATCGGCCATAAAACTTACATTTTAATTAATTCCTATGGGATATATATATATATACACACATATGATAGATATTAGATATGAGGCTGTTGTGGTACTCTGGACAAGAAATAATGATGGCTAGGACTTGTGAGGGAATAATGGAAAGAAATTGTTGGATTCCACAAATAGGCAGTAGAATCTATTGCTTCCCTTGCTTAGTTTCTATTCCTACTAATATTTGCAAATTTTCAAGTATTTTTACTGTTTTTTGGTCCAGTTTTTTTCTCTTTGGCCATTGTCTTTCTTCTTGTGATTTTTAACCTTTATTAATGTTTTACTGCTATTTTAATAGAGATTCTGAAGGGAAAGACTCAAGCAGTCAGCCTGTCTTATTTAACTGAACCGTACCCCAACTGATTTGAAATGTCGCCTTTAGCATAAATTAATCCTAGTTAGCCACACACTGATTCAGGGTTTGTCTGTTACTGTGCTAGTACTGCATCATTTTAATGTTTTTATGTTTGATGGCAGTTACCACCCTCACCGTCATGCTTTTTTCCAAACACACTGTCTAGTTTTATGTATTTTATCTTTCAAGCAAATTTTAGAATACCTTCACAAAAATATTCCGTTGGGATGCCTGTATTGGTTGTTCAATTTTTTTAGAAGATTAATTTGGACAGAATTGACATTTTTATATTGAATCTTCCTATCCTAGATCTTTCCTTATTTTAAATGTCATTAGAATATTTTATAATTTTCTTATATCTGAGTGAGCATTTTTATTTTAGCTCTAGTCCATATTTGTAGACTTCGTTGTTATTAAGATGTCTTGCCAATGGGTTTCAGCCCCGGGCAAGTTCGCTATGGATTCAATGTGACCAAAGAAAGTGACAGCAAAACGTTTTCTGGGGTGAAAAGTTTATTACCCGACTTGTTCTTCCAGCGGTAGATGGAGCACTAACATCTCTGCCTCCGCCCAGAGTACTGGCCGAGCTCTCTATATAGCACAGTAATAGTTTATTGCCTAAAGGTGTGGGAGTGGTAGCCTAGCAACAGGCCAGTTACATCATCAGGTGGTTTAAGTTCAGTGAGGACCGTCGCCATAGGAAGCCCAACGACTCCACATACGAATATCTCTTTTTCCTCTCAATGATGTTGTAGTTGGTTATTACTATTCAGGAAAACTTTTGATTTGATTTTTCTATATTGCTCTAGTGTCTAAGTCACTTAGCCGTGCTCTTCTAACTAACTTTAATAATTTTTCAACTGATTCCTTCAGACTTTTCAAGGTAGTTATCATTCTTTATTATCTGTAACTCTTGGGGGGAAAATGCCGGGGCAAGATACCTCTAAAACTAAAATCAGTCAAAGGGAGAAATAAAGTTAAGAAACCCATTTCTTTCTTTCAAGCAGTCGTCAGGTCTCTCTCTAGACCAGGCTGCAGCAGAAGAGCGAGCTCCACCCATCCTCTCTGGTGCAGATAAACCCTTGTAGGCCCTTGTAATTACCTATTGATATGTAGATGCCTAATTTCTCCACCCCTTGAAAACACCTATTGATATACAGATTAACTAAAGCCAGATGAGAGATTCTGGAAATATTGCAATTTTATCCACTTCTTAAAATGGCGAGCTTCTCCACTAGAATTGGGTTTTTAATTTTATTTGGTATATTTGAAGCATTGAGATGGTTGTGGTTTTTTTCTTACACTATGATAATATGTTAAGTTACATTATATATTTCTTAAGGTTGAATCATCTTGACATTACTAGCATGAACTATACTTGGCTATTAATTGTTTTTTTAAATATTTGAGATTCAGTTTGCTAATATGCTATTTAAGGTATTTGCAGAAATGCTCATGAATGAGTTTAGTATAATATTGAGTCTTGAAATCCACATAGAAGTTAAACTTTTAATCTTTTGTTTTTAAAATATGGACTATTTCTTTCTAGGTCTTATAGAATTTATTTTTAAAGGTATTTGTTCTATTATAGCCTATTTCCTTTTTTCTTCTTTCTTCTAAACTTCAGTAATTGACATCTTCCTAAGAAATCTCTTTACTGGATTTTAAAATAAAGTTGATCCTTGTATTCTCTTTAATCTTCTTTATGCCTGCAGTTATTTTCTCATTGTGTTCCTCACACAAACTCAGAACCAGATGGCTTCACTGGTAAATTCTATCAAACATTAAAGAACAATTAAAACTCATACTTCACAAACTCTTCCAGAAAAGAGTGAGCCAGACAAACAGCAGTGTGCTTGTGGGGCAGCTCCAGGTTATTTGTGTCTTTTCTTTTTTTAATCAGACTAACCAAGTATTTATCTATTACTGTTAGCCTTTAGAAGAGCTAGCATATTGATCAAATCTGTTGTGTTGTTTGCTGTGTTTGTTTTAATTGATCTCTGAATTTCCTATCATCTTGTCAATTTTGGTCTTTCATGATATCTCATACTTTCCCTCCCATTGCCCTTTGCTAGTGGAAGGATTCTTCAGTTTGCTTGTCCTTCCCATTATAGCTTAATCTTACTTCTTTCTCTTTCTTTTCCCCTGCCAGTAATTCTGTTTCTTGGAGATTAGTCCTTCTGTTTGTTGATTTACAGAGGTGCATTCATGCTGCTGCTAGTTTTCATAAGTGTTTGGTGATTTTTGACTTGTTCATCTTTGTAACTGAAGGGTCTAGATTAAATTATCAATTTTTCTCTGGCTCAAATAGAAATACCATTTATATATCACTGAGTCTAGCGTCTGATTAAAGGCCCTTCTTCCTCTAGTGATTACAGAGGAGTGAATTTGGAAGAAATTTACCTTCTGAATTTGGGGACTTTCCTTTCTTCCTGTAATCTCTGAGGAAATTGGGACATTGCCTGCTTCTCTGACTCCTACCCAAGGTTCCCTCTTTAGAGAGCTTCCTATTTCATATATAAAGCTTTAACATATACTAGAATTGCCTTTTGATTATCCATGTCTGAGTGATTATTGTAGATTTCATTTATGTTTAAGTTTTTTATAAGGTTAATTCTCTCTCATTACTCTTTGTTGTAATTTTCTCATTTTTTCATATGCTTTTAGGGAAATTTATTTAAAAAGAACCATTGTATCTTTATAGTAGCTCATGTTATTTTTTAACTCATATGTAAAGTCAGTAGTAAATTGGCTTGTTAGGAGAAACCATTTCTTCACTCTCCTATAGCATCCCAATAAAAGAGGGGGGATGGGTGTATGCCAGGTGTTAGGACATTTTATTCATGACAGAAGTAACTCTGGGGAGGGGAAATCCCAGGGCAAAATATCTTTGAGGCCAAAATCAGTCAAAGGGAGAAATAAAGTTTAAAACCCATTTATTGCTTATAAGCAGGCACCCCACGTCTCTCTCTCTCCTGCTGTGGCAGAAGTGAGCAGATCCTCCCCCAACCTCTCAGGTCCAGGTGAACCCTTGCTCACCCATGTAATTACCCATTGACACGGAAGTGGATTCCATCCCTTGGAAACACCTGTTGATGTGGAGATGCACTAAAGCCAGGCCAGAGATTCTGGAAATAGTGCAATTTTACCCACACAGAGTATGGAATGAAAACTGTTAGGATAGATCCATGCATGTCAGGGAAATTGTGTTAATGTTGCAACATCCTGGCTTAACTGGAGCACCAGGGGAAGAAGTTCCACCCACACCTACCAGTTCCTCTCTGCCTTTCCCACCAGTCAACTCTGAGTTGCCCCAAAGCCAAACAGTTCTCTTCCAACCCTGAACCAAGGGGAAGATACTTAAGACAGCAAGACCCCATGTCCCAACTCTCCTCTTTAGGATTAAATAGTCTGGAGCATAGCCGGTCAACTATGAACACAACCAAGTGAGGAATTTCAAGGAAGCTTTGACAAGATCAATAAGAATAAACATCTGGATTTAACTCCAGAAAAAAGTACTACCTGGGGAAAATAAAGTCTTGACATATAGTCTGAAACTGCCTATAAGAAAGGACTAAGGAATGGTCCTCTACACATGAGTTCTGGACTCAGCGGGGCTTCAGCTAGTCCAGTCTGAGCCTGCTGAGCCCATTAACCTGGGGATGCCCCACAAGCACACTGCAGTTTGTCTGGCTCACTCTTTTCTGGAAGACTTTGTGAAGTATTAGCTTTAATTTTTCTTTACTGTGTGATGGAATTTACCAGTGAAACTGTCTGGTTCTGAGTTTGTTGGAAGTTTCTTTGATCACTAATTCAATCTCTTTACTTTTTTATGTGTCTATAAATATTTCATCTTGAGTAATATTTTTAAATTTGAAAAATACAAAGCCAAGTGTAAGGGTGGTAAATATGTATAATGTAGTCTGATAAAGCCCAATCGCATATGAAAACCTGCCTTGTTACTAATTATGGGAAGTCAGTTTGAAACTTAGACTGTTTAACAGTATGGTTTTTTAAATGTGATTTTTACAAAAGAGTGGATTGTTAATGTCCTTTTATTTGAATTATTTATAATCGTATTTTATAATGGCTTGAAATTTAAGGGTTTATTGTTGTTTCATCTCAGCAGCGATGCAGCAAGTGTTGGATAACCTCACAGACCTGCCTTCATCTACAGGAGCAGAAGAAATAGACCTGATTTTCCTCAAGGGGATTATGGAGAATCCCATTGTAAAATCACTTGCTAAGGTATATTGGTTTATTCATAAGATTTTAAATTTGTTTTTATAGAGGTGTTTTCAGGCATTTCTGTTTTAGAAACTTAGTTGATATGTCTTAGGCTTAGCAGACAATAACATTTATCATGTAATGAAATCTTTGTGGACCCCAAAATTAGACCACTTAGGCCGTTTCTATACTGAATTTAAATATAGGATAAAATGACTTCTAGTTTTAGCCTAACACATATAAAGTTTTAGGGAAATCATAACTGAACAATCATGTCTTAACAGGCTTCTGAAGAAGATCCTGGTCATATCTCCATTTTCAACAATAGCAACGTACTGATTTTCTCCTTTTACATTAGACTGTGCACCTGTTTTTCATGTCAGTTATTGACTGCCTGTATCTAGTACTTTTTAAATCTTGTTTTTCTTGGTTAACCATGCTATTTTAAGTCTGTTTCCATAATAACTCTGTAGTAAGCTCCTTAATTCATCCATATGTATGCTTTTACAATCATTTTTGGTTGTTTTATTTCACTTAATAAAATTTCCCTGTAAAAATTTGTGTAAACATCACTAAAGCTCAGTGTATTCACTACTTCTGTGCCCTGTCTCCCATTCTTTAACATTCCCCCAAATGATTTTTGCTTTCAAGAACCTATGCCACTTGCCCTCTGACCTTTCCTTCATGTAGCCATCTTGTTCCATTTGCTTTTTGCACTCCTAGAATGTTGATTTCCCTCTTGTGAGATCATTGTTTAGTCACAGTCGGTTACTCCTTTTATTGTAACTTCTGAAAAATATACCCTTCACGAAGTTTTCTATTAGATTGTCTTAATGATGCAGTCTTCATTTTCTTCACAAACTTAATCATTCTAAGATCACATGATACAAACAAAGACTTTGGTTCCTAAGTAGAAATGAATCCACCACTTTCATAGCATCCAACTGGACGAATCAGCAGGAATTTTTTCTTTTGTCATTTTTTATTGCAGTTTTTACAAAGTTTACTAAATAGTCCTTTATTTTCATAATATATAGGATATGATTTAACTTCAAATTCAAACTTCTTTGTCAAAAACATCAATCACTGTGCTGTGTTGAGATAAAGTAATACCTTCAGGGTCTATTGAAATAAGTAGGGGCTGTTAAAGCTTATTCCCTTCAGTTTCATGGTACTTTTAAGATAGTTTTTGATTTTGATGTCATACTGTTGTCAGTTTTATTGTCAATTATATATTACATCTAGTCCCCATGTTTATTTGTTATAGCTTTTGATCTGTATATTTAGAAACTAGACAATATTACATAGGCAGGATTAAAGTTGGTGGCGTGAGAGGTGAGACAGAAACTTCCTCTCAAAACCACATATAATATGAAAATATAGCAAATACATCAAATCCTGAAATAACAACAGGAAAAAAGCCTGTGGCAGACTGTCTACACCTGGGGAAACCAGCAGACCTCAAGGAAAATGGTAACATCCCAAAGCTGTAATCTGGAGGGACCCAAGCCCTTCCCCCACCCCAGCTCACCAGAGGGATAAGGAGAAATGGAGCGGGGAGAGGGTGGAGGCCTAGAATTGCTGAACACCCAGCCCTGGAGATCTGCTCTGGAAGCATGAACCTACATTACATGATGCTCTGGAGATAAGTGGGGTTGGAAAGCTGACAGGCAGAATATTTGGAGAGACTGAGATTCCAGCCACTTGTGGAAAACAGGGATCCACATCTAGCCGCTCTGGGACAAAAGAAAGGCAGGCAGTCTGAGAGACTTCCTAACAGCAAGAGGGCTGCTAAAGGGGCAAGGACTGCACAGAGCTCACTGCTCAGGAGAAAGGACAGGTGGACAAAACTGTCAGGTGCACTCTGCCCAGCAGGTTGGGAGCTGTCAGGAGCTTCAGGTACTTCATCCCCATGGCTGGCTATGCAGCACCAAAGCTCCCCACCATGATACGTAGCCTGCTGCACCTTCCTTCCGGCCAGAACGGTCTTGAAATCCAGCTGCTCCTGCCACTGTGTGAGGCCAGCCAGAGGGTGGCCCTGCCTATGGCAGTTACAAGCACAAAGTATAGAGGCTTCTCCCTGTGTACTTGGTCCACTGGCCCTGGCAGTGGAGGCAGGCTCTGCATCCAGGAAACAGGAAAGAGGTCTTTCTTCCCAACAGGTCCCAGCACCACTCGCCTACAACCCCTGCCATCACTTCAGGGTCTGAGCAGCTCTAAAGAGTAGAGCCTGTCTCTAGAGGGTGCCAATATCAGACCAATATCCCTGATGAACATAGATTCAAAAATATTCAAAATATTAGCAAATCAAATTCAAAAATACGTCAAAAAGATCATCCATCATGCTCAAGTAGGATTTATTCTAGGAATGCAAGGATGGTACAGTATTAGAAAATACATCAATATCATCCACCACATCAACAAAAAGAAGGACAAAAACCACATTATCTTCTCCATAGATGCTGAAAAAGCACTCTACAAAATTCAACATCCATTCATGATAAAAACTCTCAGCAAAATGGGTATAGAGGGCAAGCACCTCAACATTATAAAGAACATATATGACAAACCCACAGCCAACATCATACTTAACAGCGAGAAGCTGAAAGCTTTTCCTTTAAGATCAGGAGCAAGACAAAGATGCCCACTCTCCCCACTTTATTCAGTGTAGTACTGGAGGTCCTAGCCATGGCAATCAGACAACACAAAGAAAGAAAAGGCATCCAGATTGGTAAGGAAGAAGTTAAACTGTTTGTGTTTATAGATAACATGATATTGTACATAGAAAACCCTTAAGAATCCACCCCAAAACTACTAGAACCAATAATTGAATTCAGCAAAGTTGCAGATACAAAATTAATACACAGAAATCTGTTGCATTCCTATACACTAACAATGAACTAGCAGAGAGAGAAATCAGGAAAACAATTGCATTCACAATTGCATCAAAAAGAATAAAATACCTAGGAATAAACCTAACTGAGGAAGTGAAAGACCTATACCCTGAAAACTACAAGACACTCATGAGAGAAATTGAAGAAGACACCAATTAAGTGGAAATACGTTCCATGCTCATGGATAGGAAGAATTAGTATTATCAAAATGACCATCCTGCCTAAAGCAATCTTTAGAGTCAATCCAATCCCTATCAAAATACCAATGGCATTCTTCAAGGAGCTAGAGCAAATAGTTGTATAATTCACACGGAACTACAAAAGACTCCAAATAGCCAAAGCAATCCTGAGAAGGAAGAATAAAGCTGGGAGGATTATGCTCCCCAACTTCAAGCTCTATTACTAAGCCATAGTGATCAAGACAATTTGGTACTGGCACAAAAACAGACCCATAGATAAGTAGAACAGAATAGAGAGCCCAAATATAAACCCAAACATATATGGTCAATTAATATAGAATAAAGGAGCCATAGATGTACAATGGGGAAATGACAGCCTCTTCAACAGCTGGTGCTGGTAAAACTGGACAGCTGCATGTAAGAGAATAAAACTGGATTATTGTCTAACTCCATACACAAAAGTAAATTCAAAATGGATCAAAGACCTGAATGTAAGTCATGAAACCATAAAACTCTTAGAAGACAACATAGGCAAAAATCTCTTGAATATAAACATGAGCAACTTTTTCCTGAACACATCTCCTCAGGCAAGGGAAACAAAAGCAAAAATGAACAAATGGGACTACATCAAGCTAAAAAGCTTCTGTACAGTAAAGGACATGATCAGTAGAACAAAAAGGCATCCTAAAATATGGAAGAATATGTTTTAAACAATATATCTGACAAGGGGTTAACATCCAAAGTATATAAAGAATTCACACTCCTCAACATCCAAAAAGCAAATAACCCTATTAAAATATGGGCAGAGAATATGAACAGACACTTCTCCAAAGAAGAAATTCAGATGGCCAGTAGGCACATGAAAAGATGTGCCACATTGCTAGTCATCAGAGAAATGCAAATTAAAACCACAATGAGATATCACCTCACACCAGTTAGGATGGCCACCATCCAAAAGACAAACAACAACAAATGCTGGCGAGGATACGGAGAAAGGGGAACCCTCTACACAGCTGGTAGGAATGTAAATTAGTTCAACCATTGTGGAAAGCAATATAGAGGTTCCTCAAAAAACTAAAAATACAAATACCATTTGAACCAGGGATTCAGCTCCTAGGAATTTACCCAAAGAAAACAAGTTATCAGATTCTAAAAGACATATGCACCCCTATGTTTATCACAGCACTGTTTACAATAGCCAAGATATGGAAGCGACCTAAGTGTCCATCAGTAGATGAATGTATAAAGATGTGGTACATATACACAATGGAATACTATTCGGCAGTAAGAAAGAAACAGATTCTACCATTTGCAACAACATGGGTGGAGCTGGAGGACATTATGCTCAGTGAAATAAGCCAGGTGGAAAAAGACAAGTACCAAATGATTTCCCTCATTTGTGGAGTATATAATGATGAAGTAAAACTATAGGAACAAAACAGCAACAGACTCACAGACTTCAAGAAGGGACTAGCAGTTACCAAAGGGGACAGGTGTGGGAGTGTAGGTGGGTAGGGAGGGAGAAGGGTATTGAACGATATTATGATTAGTTCACATGGTGTTTGGGGAGTTATGGGAAAGATAGTGTAGCATGGAGAAGACAAGTAGTGAATCTGTGGCATCCTACTATACTGATGGACAGTGACTGCAATGGGGTATGAAGGTGGGGACTCGATAATAAGGGTGAATGTAGTAACCATAATGGTTTTCATGTAAAGCCTTCATTAGAGTGTTTATCAATGATATCTTACTAAAAAAAAATTACCTAAGTCATTTTACAACATGCTCATAGTTTACAAAGGTCTTTAAAATATATTGTACTGCTTTATAAAGCAATAACTTTATGAACTGAAAATTGACTCAACATAGAAAAGTTATTCGCTTAAGTCACTTTCCTCGTAAGTGACAGAGATGAATTTTGACCAGATCATCTTTCTTCTTCAAATTTTGTGCTCTTTTAGTACAGCACAAGGTATGGGGGTGTAGGGGTGTGCCCTCTTAATAATTTCTGTGTGAAAAATGTATTGTCTTTTGTGCCATTGATACTGGCCTTTGAGAGGATCATCTTGCTCATTCTTAACAGTGAAATGGCTGTATGACTTGAGCAGCTAAGTTGTTACAGCAATCTTTTGATGATAAGAATGAAATTAAGAATAGGCTCATCCAATAGTATCCGGCATTCAAGCAGGTCTTCAATAAATAGAAGCAATAATAGTTCAGTATTCCTATAATGAAGGCAAAGAAATCCCAGGAGGAAGTAAGGGAAGACTTCTGCTCCCAGGAAAGATACATTAAGTGTCAGTAGGCCAACATTCTCAGTACAAAAGTCGGGGAGAAATGGATATAAGTTGCTGAGGAAACAGGCATACTTAGCTAGCATGCAGAGTCAGGAAAATGGCTAATAATCATGGGGGAAAAAAAAAACAGAAGGTGTCCCATAGATGATCCTTTTCTTAGAGTTTATAAACAAAGTTTTTTTAAATAAATTAATATATTTTAATAGAAAAGAAATTAAGACCGTCAATCTATTACTAGAAAATCAGAATAAAAAATCAATGAACATTCAAGGACTCAAAAATACAGTATCTGAAATTAAAAGCTCTTTTGATAGGTTTCATAGAAGATTAAACATCACAGAAAAGGGGATTAGTGAATTTGAAGACACATTAATAGAAGGCATCCTAAGTGAAACTCAGAGTAGTATGAAAATAACAATGGAATATGTGATACATATTCAAAATAGTTGATGTACAAGTAATTAGTATCCCAGATAGAGAGGAGAAGGGGTTATGGAGCTGAAAAAATAGTTAAAAATGCAATGGTGAAGAATTTTCAAAGCTAATGAGCAATGTCAACTGATAAATTCAAGAAACCAAATGAGCCCTCTGTCAGGGGAAATGCAGAGAAAAATTCTTCAGAACATCAGAGTGAAACTGCTGAAAATCGAAGACAGTGAAAATTTGTAAAGGAACCAGAGAAGACACATTACGTTTAAGGAGAAACAGTAGAACTAATGGGTCACATTGAAACAGGCACTGTGAAAGTTGTAACGGAGTGGATTGAGATCTTTAAAGTGCCAAAAGAAGCACTTGCAAACCTCAAATTCCTTTTCCAGCAAAAGCAACCTTCAAAGATGAAAGCAAAATAAGGATTTTTTTTTTAGAGGCACAAAATCTGAGAAAAATAATCTCCATTTATTGTACAAGAAATGCAAAAGGAAGTTCTTCTGAAAGAAAGAATGACAAAGGAAAGGGAATATTCATGGGTAAATATAAAATAATACTGATTTTAAACAATAATAAAATCTTGTAGCATTCATAGCATGTATATAAGTGAAATATGTGATGACAACCAAAAGGAGGGAGAGACTTAATGAACCAATTATAAGATTCTTTTATTGTTCAGGAAGTGTTAAAACAATGGCTTAAGGAGGTATAAAAAATCAGGGATATGTACTGAAATCTCTAAAGTAACCACCAGAAGTAAAATTACAAGAATGAATAAATTCCACCCAAGCCATAAAGGAGAAATAGTCTTGAATTTCTAGTGGGGGGTTATCTTCAGACATGGGACAATAGCCCAAGACTGTGACCCTTGAGAGAAGGAAAATGAGGTGGGCACTATGAAACCAAGGACTGTTTCCAAGCTTCAGTGCAGGAAGGTGAAACAGCTCAGCAGTCTTCACGAAGCTTGGATTTGGGAAGAGGGATGTGATTGGCTTTGTGCAGCAGAATATCAGGGAGGAGGAAGATGAACACAGAAAGCTATGGAGATCTGCAGAGAAACGCCCTCAAATCTATGGTTGAGTACTGACCTGTACATATATGCGGTAAGCCTCTGGAGTTCAGGAATATCCATTGGAAAGAACAATAAGGCAAGCAATTTCCAGAGCTCACTCACAAAGGATGGAGAACAATTTGCACTCCCACCACCTTGAGTGGAGAGTTCTCATAATACACAGGACACTGGGCAGAATTCACACTTTTGTTATAGCAGACCTAGGAAACTAATACAGACTAGAGCAGAACTAAACCAAAAATAACAAAAGTATCAGGAAAATCCTCATATATGAATGACAATTGAGATAAAATTGGCTATTCCTTGAAAGACACACTACTAAAACCTACGTAAGAGTAGATAACTTGAATAGCGTTTTATGTTTTTTTAGTTGAATATTTGCAGTTTAAAACTGTCTTACAAAAGAAGCCCCAGCCTAGATGCCTTCACAAGAAAATTCTGTCAAACATTTAAGAAGAAATAATAGCAATTCTACATGTTTTCTTCCAGAAAAAAAGGAAGAGAAAGGACCATTCCCCATGTTGTTTCAGGAGGCTTTGTGTTACCCTGATATCAAAACTAGCTAGTCAGTTTAAGAAAAGAAAACCACAGAATAATATCCCTCATGAACATAGACTTCACATTCTTAAAAAAAAAAAAAAGATAAACATATCAAATCCAGCAACAAATAAAAAGGATAATATTCCATTACCAAATGAGTTTTGTCTAAAAAATGCAAGGCTGCCTTAACATTTGAAAATCAATAAATATTTGTCATTATTTTAATGACATGATAAGAAAAATCATCTAATCATGCTAATAATAGTTAAAAGAAAAGCATTTTGCAAAATTTAACATCCATTCCTGATAAAAACTCAGAATAGAAGGAAATTGCCTCAATCTGATGATGGGCTTCTATTTAAAAAAACCCACAGTTAACATAATTCATGGTGGAAGATAGAATGCTTTGTTTCTAAGTTCACTTCTGCTCAACTTCAATCATTTCTGGTCATCTTCATACTGAGGTTCCTGGCCAGTGCAAAAAGGCAATGAAAAATAGATGAATAAAAAGCATACAGAATGAAGAGGAAAAAACATACTGTCTTTATTTTAAGGATGACATTATCATCTATATTGAAAATCCTAACAAAAAACCTCATAGAATCAATAAGTGAGTTTAGTAAGGTCACAGGATATAAGCTGAGTCTACATAATTCTATTTTTATATTCTAGCAATGAAAAATTAGAAACAAATTTAAAGAGATAGGGATTAATTTAAAAAAATATGTGCAAGACCTATACACTGAAAACTAAAAAATATTGCTGAAATTAAAAGCATGTAAACATACATACATATAAACATGAAGGACTTGGAAGGCTCTGTAATGTTTAGATGTCATTTCTTCCCAAACTAAGCTATAGAGTCAGTATAATCCCAGTCAGAATTTCAGGCTGACAAGACACTGTTGAAATTTGTACAGGACCTAGACGAGCCAAAACAATTTGTGAAAGACCACAGTTTGATGTCCACCACAACTTGACTTCAAGGATTGCTATGACTCCACAGTACTGAAGACAGTGCAATATTGACATAGAAATAAATGGCACAGAAGAGTACAAAAGGAGACCAACACATTCATGGTCAACTGGTATTTGTTAATAGTGCCATGGTAATTCAATGAAGAAATAATCATCTTTTCAATTAATGTGCTGGAACAGTTGAATAGTCATATGTCAAAAAATGAACACTGGCTTTTTCCTCACACAGTATGCAAAGATTAGCTCAAAGTAGTTCACAGATCTTAAAGTAAAAGCTGAGACTGTAAAACTTCTAAAAGAAGGAAAAACTCTTAGTGACTTTGGGTTAGTGAAAGACCTTTTAGATAAGTTACAAAAAGGATGAAGCAGAATGAAAAATTTGATTAGATTTTATTAAAAGAAAAAATTTTCCTGTTTAGAAGTCAACACTAAGGAAATGAAAAGACAAGCTACAGATCGGGAGAAAATATTTGGAAAACATATATCCTAATAAGGAATCTGTTCTGGAGGACAGTCTAGCAGTCTCTTACAAAGCTCAGCAAAGTAGACCATACAATCCAGCAGCTGTGCTTCCTGATATTTATTTGAGTTGATAATTTATGTCCAACAGAAACCTACATCTTTTCATGTAGCTTTTTTCATAATTGCTGAAACTTGGAAGCAGCCATGATGTCCTTCAGTAATTGTGTGGATAAACAAAGGGTGGTACATCCATGCAGTGGAAGATTATTCAGCAATAAAAAGAAATGAGCTAGTAAGCCTTGAAAAGACGTGGAGGAACCTTAAGTTCCTATTGCAAAATGAAAGAAGCAGTCTGAGAAGTTTACATAATGATTCCAAATATTACATTCTGGAAGAAGCAAAAACTATAGAGACAGTATAGAAAAAAAACAGTAGTTGCCAGGGTTTTGGAAAGTGGCAAGGTGCGATGAATAGGTGGAGCACAGGGCCTTGTTAGAGCAGGGAAACTATTCTGTATACTATAAAGGATGATATATGATACTATACATTTGTCAAAACCTATGGAACTGTACAACACAGAGAGTGGCCTTTGTAAACTATAGACCTTAGTTACTAGCTTATCAATATTGGTTTATTAATTATAGCAAATATATCACACTAATGCAAAATGTGAATAAAGGTAACTGGGGGCAGGAGCAGAATATATGAAACTTCTCTCTACTTTCTGCTCAATTTTTCTATAAATCTAAAACTTTATTAACTAAAGTCCATACTTTACATTAGTGTTCATTCCTTGTGTTGTATATTCTATGGGTTTTGACAAAGCATAATAACATGTAACATCTTTGTCTGAGTTTGATATTAGAGTAATATTGGCCTTAGGAAGTGTTTTCTCTGCTTTCTGGAAGAGATTATAGAGATTTTGGTATAATTTCTTCCCTGTATGTTTGGCAGAATTTTCCAGTGAATCTATCTGAGCCTGGTGCTTACTGTTTAAGAAAGTTACTAATTATAGATTTAATTCTTTAGAAGATAGAGGACTATTCAGATTATTTCTGCCTCCTTTTTTGGGTTTTGGTGGATTGTGTCTTTCAAGGAATTCCATTTCATCTAGGTTATCAAATTTGTGGACCTAGAATTGTTCATAGTATTTATTACCTTTTAATGTCCATGACATAAGTAGTAATGGCCCCTTTCATTTCTGACATGAGTAAATCTGTGTCTTCTTTTAGTTCTTAATTAAGCTGGTAAGAAGTTTATCAATTTTTTGACTTTTTCAAAAAACTAGCTTTTAGTTTCATTGATTTTGTCTATTGATTTCCTGTTTTATATTTCATTGGTTTCTGCCCTAAATTTTATTATTTCTTTTCTCCTACTTACTTTGAATTTAATTAGTTTTTTCTTGAGTTCCTAAGGTAGAAGTTTAGATGATTGATTTTTAAATCTTGTAAGTTAACATTTTCATTATCATTTAGTTCAAATATTAATTTCTCTTGAGACTCTTCTTTGACCTATGTGCTATTTAGAAGTGTCTTGTTTTGTCTCAAAGTGTTTTGGGGTTTTCCAGCTATTTTTGTTTCTTATCTCTGGTTTAATTCCACCAGAATTTATTTGTGGTCTGAGTATATTTTATATGGTTTTTATTCATGCAAACTTGTTAAGGTGTATTTTATGACCCATACCGTAGCCTGTCTTGGTGAGTGTTCCAAGTGAGTTTATGAAGCATAGGCATTCTGCTGTTGTTGGGTGAAGTATTCTGTGGATGTCAATTAGATCCAGTTGAATGATGGTGGTGTTCATTTTAACTCTGTCCTTGATTTTCTGCCTGCTGCATCTGTCAGTTACTGATACAGAGATGTTGAAGCCTCCAACTACAATAGCAGATTAATCTGTTTCTCCTTGCAGTTCTGTCACATTTTCATCTTATATATTTTGATGCTCTGTTATTGAGAACATAACATTATGGATTGCTGTGTCTTCTTGGGGAATTGACCCCTTTATCATTATGTCTGTCTTTGTTCCTGATAATTTTCCCTGCTCTAAATACTGCTCTGCCTGAAATTCAGATAGCTACTCCAACTTTCTTTTAATTAATGTTAGCATGATATGTATCTTTTTCCATATGTTTGTTTTTAATGTACCTGTATCTTTATGAAGTGAGTTTCTTTTAGACAACATATACTTGAGTCTTATTTTCTTATCTTACTAAAAGACTTTAGTATAATTTTTCTTCATTTTAAGTCTTATTAAATTTTAATTGGTGTATTTAAACCATTCATGTTGAAAACAATTATCAATATTGCTAGATTACTAGCAAACATATTTTTACTCTTTTCTATTTGGCCCTTGTTCTTTGTTTCTTTTTTCATGCATTCCACTCATTTTATGCCATCTTTTTAATTGAGCATTTTATTTTATTTCATTTTTTTCTCCTCTCTTAGCATATCAGTTATACTTCAAAAAATTTTTTTGTATTCCTCTTGGTTTTGCAACATGTTTACAACTAAGTCCACTTTCAAATAACATTATATTTACTTCACAGGTAGTGTAACTACCTTTTTACAGAGCCATTCTAATGTCTCCCTCCCATCCCTCGTACCATTGCTCTCAGTCATTTCATTTAACCATAAACTATAGTCACCAAATACATTGTTGCTATTATTATTTTGAGCAAACTTACCTGTTAGATCAATTAAGTGTTTTAAAAAAGATTTTATTTTACCTTTATTTTTTTCTTTAATGCTCTTCTTTTCATTCTGGAGATCTGAATTTGGGGCCTATATCACTTCTTTCTGAAGAACTTTTAATGTTGTTTGCAAGGCAGATCTACTAGTGACAGATTCCTTCAATTTTTGTTTGTCTGACAGGTCTTTATTTTTGAAGGATGATGTCACTGAATAGGTAATTCTAGGTTGGTAGTTTTTTTTTTTTCAACACTAAATATTTCACTTCTTGCTTGCATGGTTTCTGAAGAGAAGTCTGGTACCATATTTATCCTTGTTTCTCTATAAGTAAAATGTTTTTTTTCCTCTTAGCTTCTTTCAAGAATTTTTCTTTGTCTCTGATTTTCTCCAATTTGAATATGATATGGCTAGGTGTAGATTTTTTGTAGTTCCCTGAGATTCCTGGAACTATGAGTTGGTGTCTATTACTAATTTGGGGAAATTCTCAGTCACTCTCGCCTCAAATATTTCTTCTGTTCCTGTCTCTCTTCCCCTTTTGGTATTTCCATTATGTCTATGTTACATTTTTTGTTACTGTCCCAGTCTTTAAATATTTTCTTTTCCATTTGTTTAATTCCTTTTACTCTTTAATTTTCAATATGGAAGGTTTCTATTGACATAATCACTGATTTGTTTTTCATATGCTTATTGGCTATTTGTATATCCTTGGAGCAATATCTATTCAGGTCATTTGCCCATTTTTGAATCATGTTTTTTTGTTTGGTTTTTGTTTTTTGTTTTATTGAATATTAGGAGCTCTGTATATATTCTGGATTTTAATCTCTTGTCAGATACATGATTTGCAAATATTTCTATTTTGTTTCTTGCCTTTTACTCCTGATACTGTCTTTCAGTGCACAAAATTTTTAAATTTTCATGAAGTGCAGTTTACCTACTTTTCTTTTTTGTTGCCTGTGCCTTTGCAGTCATAGCCAAGAAATCTGCGAGATCCAACACTGTGAAAAGCTTTGCCCTATATTTTCTTCTAAGAATGTTATAGTTTTGAGTCTTATATTTAGGTCTTTGATCCATTTTGAGTTGATTTTTTTTTTTATGTAATGTTAGGTAAGTGTCCAACTTAATTTTTTTTTTTTTTTTTTGCATGTGGATATTCAGTTTTCCCAGCAGCATTTGTTGGGGGAAAAAACCTTTTTTTCCACCCCTGAATGTTCTTGGCATCCTTGTAAAAATTATTTGACCATATATATGAGGATTCATTTCTGGAATTTTTATTCCGGTGGTCTATAAATTTGTCCTTATGCTAGCACCACACTGTTTTGATTACTGTAGCTTTATTAGTAAGTTTTGAAATCAGGAAGTGTGAGTCTTCCTACTTTGTTCTTTTTTGGGATTATTTTGGTTGTTCTGGGTCCCTTGCAATTCCATTCAAATTTAAGAACCCACTTGTCAGTTTCTGTGAAGAACTCTGCTAGGATTGCAATAGGCATTGGATCCGTAGATAATTCTCAGATGTATTGCCATCTTAACAATGTTAAGTCCTCAGATCAATGAACATGAAATGATTTTCTATTTCTTTGAATCTTCTATAATTTCAACAATGTTTTGTAGTTTTCAGTATAAATTTTGCACTACTTTTGTTAAATTTACTCAAGTATTTTATCTTTTCAGTGCTATTGGGAATGTAATTGTTCTCTTCATTTTATTTTCAGATTATTCATTACTAGTGTATAGAAATACAATTGATTTTTGAACATTAATTTTGTATCCTGCAACATTACTGAAGGGTTCTAATAGTTTTTTAATGGGTTTCTTTTCTTAGGGTTTTTTAAATACAAATCTATAAATAAAGATAGTTTTACCTCTGCAAACTGAATGCCTTTAATTTTCTTGACTAATTGTCCTGGCTACAACCTCTAGTACAAATGTTGAATAGAATGGTGAAATTAGATATCCTTATCTTGTTCCCAGTCTCAGAAGGAAGGCATCTATTAAACATAGGAGTATTAACGATTAAATATAATAGTAGCTTTTTTATATACAATCATGATACTTTGCATATGATTCCATATCAGTACCTATAGAACAACCTCATTTTTTATAAAAGTGGCATATTTCATTGTGTGAATGTAGCAAACTTTTTAATCTATTTTCTGATAGATATTCAGATGATATTTTATCCTGCAAATCATGCTGTAATATATAGTCTTGCTACATGTTATTTTGCACATATGTATATATATAGATCTTTGGGTAACCCTTAGAAGAATCGCTGTCATTTTGGTAGATATGGTCATATTGCTCACTAGAATGTTCGCACCAGAAAGATGTGTGAGAATGCCTGTCTTTTAGCATAGTCTCACTGGCATGGTATCTTAATAGATAAGGGGAAAAAAAGTATTTCATTATAGTTTTAGTTTACACTTACCATGAATGAAGCTGGGTATCTTGTCATATGTTTTAAGAGGTATTTATATTTCCTTTTCTATGAATTTTTTGTTCATATTCTGTCCTCATTGCCCTTAATAACTTGTTGCTCTTTTTCATACTTTGTAGATATCCTTTATATATAGGAAAATTAACCTTTTGTCTATAATATGATTTATAAGTATTTTGAACCTAGTTTGTCATTTGTGTTTTGACTTTGCTGATTTTTGACTGAAGAAAATGTTAATGTTCGTGTAGTTAATTTTATTTGGCCTTTTTTTGGTTTAATTTATAGCTTCCAGATTTTGCCATAGTTAGAAAGGTCTTTCCCACTCAAAGATTATAAAAAAGATTCTTTAATTTTTTTCCCCTAAATATTAAAGCTGGGCTTTAATAAGTTCTTCCTACTTTTTAAAAAGTTTGACAGTTTCCTATTTCTAGTTTTTTTGATATCTGTGTGTTTCCCTAATTCTACAGATATCTCTGAGTGGCTCAGCAGTATTATTTAGAAGCTCTCTGAGTACTTTGAGATAAAATTTATCTAATCTAAGAATTTAGACTCCTTTTGGTTAACTAGATGATATCTAGTGAAGACAAGTTCTTTACTCATTAGAGAATTGTTCTAATTTATTTATACTTATTTCACCCTTTAATTTTTTGTTTCCAAACAATTATGTAATGTGCGCAGTAGCAAAATAGCAATTGACTTCTCTATTCTGTCTCACTTCTACCTTCTGCTCAAATTCTTACTTATTTTTGACTATTTGTGGACTTACCTTGATTTTTCTTGTTCTAAAGTCTGTAGAGTAAAAAAAGAGGATGATTCTTGACCACAGCCAAACTTACTTCCCATTTACATAGCTTTTTCAAGAAATAATGAGCAACCACTACATACTTAACTATGTTCTAAGAAGATGAAAACAAAATTTATGAAATTTGTTTCTCATTTCAGGGAGAAAGGCAAGATTACTATACATAATAATAATGCCATTATCATTACTAGATAATAGTATTTGTCACTTTAGATATAACTCAGAACTTGTGTTAAAAATTTTGTTTGTTTGCAAGTGTGGTTGAAGTGTGCTTGGGGGAAAACCCAGAAGTTATGAAAGGAACTATTTCTTCTCTTACAGCTCATTTTTCTAAGGTGCTGTGGCTAATAAGATTTTCAGAACTGGGCATACAAGAAGGCTAGACTATAATTGTATCAGCTCCAGGTGTTCTGCAAAGCCAGACAAAGTATATTCTTCCAACCACTTGTGACAGATGGAATATATTTTTATTGAGTTATGCTAGCTTTTAATAATGCTTTTCCTTAAAGGAAACAAGACCCATTTATTTAGATAGCTCATGATTCTCTAGTCTCCCTGGTCAGTTTTCAGTGTTTCCTTTGTCCTTTTTTGGTTTGATTAAATTCAAGGTGGGTCGTACTTGCCTCTCAAAAGCTATTAATTAAATTCTGACTTTAAAGTGAATAGAGGTTCCAACCTCTTTCACAGTAGCTTAGAATTTAAAAAGCTACATTTTAACAAGTATGGACCTGCATATTTGCTTTCTTAGAAAAAGTACAATTGGTCTTGATTGAACCCAACTGCATTTCAGAAATTGGTTTTTTTTGTTAATATGATTAAAATTAGTTTCACTAAAAATATTTTTTTCTTCCTCTGAGAATTTCTTTATTGTGCCATCTTTCCTACCATAGAACTAGTCTGTGTTGTTGGTGTGAAAAAAAAACTTCAAGTAATTTGTTTGTTTTTATAACATATTTCTCTCCTTGACTTCATCTTTCTCTCTTGCCATTAGTCTTTCCACATTCCCACCTGTCCTCACCCAATTTGAGAGCAATAAGATAGAAGAACATAGAAAGGGAGTTAGTTATATTAGAATTTTCAAGTCAGTGATCATTTCTGTTCCTTATTTATCCCAACGTCTTGAATTGAACCAAACTCTATCAGTGTCTTAAGTATTGTTACAATATGCTGATCATGTAACAATAGGGTATTGTAAAAAATATATTGACATAGTACCTGAAAATTGTAAGGCAGTCATTTTCTGTTTCCTGAGAAACAGATGGTCTTTATAGCTCTTACATAGAGCCAAGGGCCAAAGGGTAGAGGAATGGGTGTTATTTTGAACTGTAGGAGGATAAACTAACTGGGGGCATAGATTTGGTGGAACAGAATTAACTTCACATATCTGGACTAGAAGAGCCATGCTAGGAAGCAACAATTCAATTAACAATAAGAGCATATATCACACATTTAAATAAATGAGAATGTAACATGTATTAGGTTGAGAAACAAACTACAATATGATGTTAAGAGTGGTTGTCTATAGAGTGAGAAAGTCAGATAACCTTTAGTAGGTAAACAGTCAGGCCTTAATAATTAGTTTACTTGACTCTGCCACTTAGCAGTGTTGTGAACTCAAGCAAATCATTTTATCTCATTTAGCATCAGTGTCTGTGTCTGTAAGGTGAGGGTGGTAATAACATACTTACCTTTGCTGGATGCACACACGCACACACACACACACACACACTCACATACACTGCACTGAGAATATAGTTTCTGGCACCAAAAAAAACCCTGAATAAATGTTAAGGTTCTTTCCTTCCTTTTTTTCTTAAGCTTTCCTATACAACCAGAGAGTATTAGAGTATTACAAGGCTATAATGCTAAATTAGGTATATGTTAACAACAAATATTTGTAGTAAAACAGTTAGCGATTCTAGCTTGTTTTCTAAGTTAACTAATTATGTACACTATTTTAGTTTTTTTCCAATTGTGATAATCATTCCTTGTATTTGAGTGTCCTCATCATCCTATCCTTATCAGGTTTGTATTATGCTTTCAGAAATTACAAATTTATCCATTCTCATTCTTTATGTGGCATATGCTAGTCTTCTTAATTTTTTCTTATCTAAATCTAATACAAACTCCTCCTCTATTTCAATTACATTTGGCCTCCTGACATTTTTCTTTGTTTGATAACAGTAATAATTTCTTTATCAGTTCATTTCATATAACTTCAAATTTCTTCTTCTAAGGTGTTTCTTTAAAATGTTGCTTAATAGATAGCCTCCTCTTCCACTTGAAGACTTATTCCACTCTTGTGAATCACCAAGAAAAAAAATACACTTAAATGAAAAAATGGCATTTAAAAAATAAGAATGTGTACTTGTACTCTGAAGAATCCACTTTATGGTAGAAATAACATCTAAAGTATTATAGATATCAGGTAAAGTTTAACTGACACTGTTAACACTTGAAACTTTAGATTTTTCTTCAGCCCTTACAGAAGTGAATCTTAAAATATTAAGGTTTGTCATCTTACATGGTTTCATTTATAAATTAAATCTTAATAATCATGCTTCTCCTATCTTAAAAACCAGACAGCAACAATTATCAGGAAAACAAAGAACACTTAGAAGATGGAGACTGCTTAGTGTTCATTCTCAGTTTGAATTTAAAACTCTGCTTTATTCTCACTATTAAAGGATAATTAGGACTATTTATTTCCTGTGACAGTATAATTCATAGTCCATTTTCCATGGAAAAGATTGTGAGATTTAAAAAAAAAAAGAAAAGCTTAAGATGTAAAGACATGAGGGGCATCTCCCCTAATGAAATCATGTGGTCCTTCAAGGTACAGTTCAAGAGCTGGCTACCCTGAATTGACATTTTTCCTGCTGATTTTCAAAACTGGAAAATGGTAACTTTAGGATTCTAAGCTTCCCTAAATAATTTGTATTATTTTTAATCATAATCTGTATAATTACTATGTTCCTATTCTTTATCTTTATTATGTTAATCATTTATTTTAATAAGACATAAACAATATCATCTAGAGTTTGAGCCTAGACTAGAAAGCCTTTAGAAAATTGTATTGGGTGGGAACTATTTTTTTAAATTGTCAATCTGGCCTATTCAGTTTTTTCATGTTTTGTTATAAAAATTAGTTTTCCATGACTTTTAGGATAGGAATAGGAGCCAAGATTTATTGTATTGCATGGTAACACTTACTATAAAATCTATATATTGCCTCTGATTGAAATATTAAATTTGGCTTCAGTAAATCAAACCTTTAATATTTTTTAAAAAAGAAATCAAGGAAAAAAAACAGTCTGGAGCAATGTGTGTTAGTACTTTAATATACTGTTGTCTTTTCAGGCTCATGAGAGGCTAGAAGACTCAAAACTAGAAGCTGTCAGTGACAATAACTTGGAATTAGTCAATGAAATTCTTGAAGATATCACTCCTTTAATAAATGTAGATGAAAATGTGGCAGAACTGGTTGGTATACTCAGAGAGCCTCACTTCCAGGTAAACTTATCCTATCACTCATTTTCCTAAGTCTAGTGTATTCTCGAAGTATTGTTTTTTTAGTAGTAAAGTTACAGTTTAAGGTGATATTTTTTACAATTATTTGGGACCATTTTTTAAATATATAATTTCCAACTTACATATTTTAATGTGATATGCTGAGGATATATAAACAGACCATACAACTAGTACATACTGCATAAATATATAAGGTCTGTCATAGAAATACATTAGAATGGATTTTCCTTCATGTAATTAGAAAAGAAACAGCCCTGGTTCACCATTAGACCTACATACTAGAGACATTTTTATCACTGATATAATGGCCAGCTCTCCTTGTGACCAGTACTACACATTTCAGTATTGCTTCTAAGACTAGGGTGCATTGAATGACTTTAGAACAAAATAAAACTGTATAAGACAGAAACTCTTACATAACACACTTACCATAGGTATAAAAATAAGTGCTAATTAAGCACTGGTCTTTATCAGTGAAGAGTTAATCCATTAACAAGAATCAGTTTTAGAAGAGAAATTGGAGGTGGGGGGAGGGATTTCTTATAAATCAGTAAGACAGTGTATTACTGGGACAGCATTAGAAACATCAACTAATAGAAGAGAATAGAAACCCCAACAGTACATCCAGACCTAGAGGGCAACTTTATTTATGACAAGACACAGCATTTTAGTGGAGAAAGAATGAACTACTTCACAAATGCTTCTGGGATAGAAGAATGAAGTGTGTGTCACCTGCTTTTCACCGCAAATCTTGACATTGGAAATCAAATGACAACACTTCTGCTTTTCTTCTAAACTTTCTGTGAGTGTCCAACAATGTTAACTACAAAACGTGAAGATTTATAGTGAGATGGTTCTATATGAATCAGCATATCTTAGGTACAAAAAATAGACATGTCAGAGACATCCTTTATGTTGGGGACAGTTGATTGAGGCCTTATAAGATATTTGGACTTTATCCTGGGGACAGTGGGAAACTGGATGGGGACAGAGAAAGGTAGGTAGGTTTTACACAGGGAAAGGTCAGATTGTTGAGCAAAATGGTAAAGTACTAAGGCAAGAAATGTGATGGCAGTACAAACAGTGGGAAAAGTGAGAATTTTCAAGTTTTAAGCAGTAAAATCAGTGGAACTGGTGATAGTTACATGTGACAGTTGCAGAAGAGACATTTGGGAAGTTGATAGGATTTCTGACAATGAATGGCATATCCACTGGGATAAGGAACATGAGGAGAAACTGTTTGGGACATGTTAATGTTAACATAACTGGCCACGTTAACTTTGTGATACCTCAAAAGCATCTAGATAGAACTTTCAGGCATGCCATATATTTTTAATAAGTATATTAAATTAGAAAATACTGGCAAGCAAAAATAAAAAATCAAGACATTGCATTCTACCCAGATCACTACTGTAGTGTCTTAGCACAGATTCTTCCATTTTTTTTCTATGCATAATGGTACACTTTTTTTTCTTTTTTTGATATCGTTAATGTAGAATTACTTGAACAACATTATGGTTACTAGACTCCCCCTATTATCAAGTCCCCCCCACATAACCCATTACAGTCATTGTCCATCAGTGTAGTAAGATGTTATAGAATCATTACTTGTCTTCTCTATATATACTGCCTCATAAAGGTATACTTTTATTTTCTTTACTGATTGAGATAATTTTGTACAAGCTGTTCTGTAACCGTTTTTTCAGTTATTGATTTCCACTGTTACGTTTCAGTGGACCTCCATCTCATCTAATACACATATATATATATATTCAAACATCTCCATTTGACATCAAAATATTCTTTCTAGCTGGTTTATGCTAAAGACTTTCGATCCTAGGTTCATGTGAAGTATCTGGTTGGGCCAGTCCTTTCTCCCTTGATTATGATGCTGATCTGTTGAAGAGACCAGGCTGTTGTCCTTCAGAATGTCCCACTCTCTGGATTTATCTGGTTACTTTTTTACTGTGTTGTTAAGTTATCTCTTCTATTTCCTGTAAAAAGAAGTTCTATCTAAAAGGTTGATGGTTGAAGTTAATTATTTAGAGCTAGAATACATTTTAAGTGACATGATGCAACATGAATTAAACTGTATCAGAAGATGTATAATACCTGGTTGGCCCATCACTATTGATGCTGCGATTGGTACCTTGATTAAGGTCAATGAAAGTCTAATCCTCTCCACTAGGAAGTAATTTGGTGTGTTATTACTCTAGCATTATACAAATGCTGTTTCCTATCAACCACTTACCTACTGTTGAACACAAACTAATAGTCCTTGCCTGAATCAATATTTTCATTAGAGGTTGCAAAAAGACATTTTTCAAATTCTCTCATTCTGCATTTTAGTAGTGGGTGTTCTTGTATAAAGTAGAATTTTTCTTCCTCATCTGAGCTATTTAGGTACCCTAAATGCATTTTATACTAAAAAGTCATGGAAATGCCTGATCCTTTCCTTTAGCAATTTTTGAAGTAAAGAATTGTTTAAAACAGTGGTCTCAAATTGTAACAAATGAGTTTTTTCATTCCTTCTGTTTTTTAAATAGCATTATACAGTTGTGGATTTTTCATTAATTCAGTATGTTTCAGTCCTCCACAATCTGTACTTTTTTATTTTCAAATTATCATGACTTTGGGCAGTTGCAGGCAGATACTTAGTGTATGAATCTGAAGCTCTTGGGAGTTCTGGGCTAGAGATATAAAATTAGTAGTTATCAACAATTAGGTAATGGTTCAGGTCCTGAGAGTAGATAGTATTCCCCAAGGAGAGAGCACACGGTGAAAACTCAGCAGCCTAAGTTAGAGATTTGAGTAACTTCCAGCATTTATTGGAATAATCCTTACATAGGGATTTGTGAATTTTTTTCTTCCTGAAATTTTCATATTTTCATGAAACAACTAGAAATTACCAATTGAGCCCATAACTTGATAACTTCTATTCTGAACCTGTTGAAATTTGCTCAGTACTTTCTATTTAGATTTGTTTTTGAACTTGCCTTCCACCCACTCAAAAAATTTTTTTAGATTTAGCTTTGTGTTGAATATACACATTTACACTATAAATAAAAACTGTAAGAAAATCCTAGAAAGCTATATCAAAGTCATCCATAATAGCACATGTACAGTAAATGTAATAGACAAAAGTGTATTCAGGACCATTACTGTTTCATTGTTTTTTTTCTCTCCCCCAAAATTTATCTTCTATCAACTAAAACTTTTATTGATAATGTTAAATTTCTCATCACTGATATTAGATGCTGATATTTATCCATTTTCCTATTAGACATCTTTTTAACAGACATTTTGTACATGTAAAAAAATACAGTATTACTAATGTAACAATTTTAGGTTAAAATTAGTTCCCTGCCATTTGAATTTGAATGTTGATGATGGCAGTGACAGTGGTGTGGCAATGAAGTCCAGTGTTTTTGCTGCACCGTATTTGCAAACCTAGGTTTAGTTTCCATTGAACATGCCAGTTTTTTTTTTAAAGTCACAAAACTCTTGTCAGTCTCTTCAAATCCTTTAAAACAAGGAGTATACTACTGTTATGAAAATAAAATGATGTATACTTAAATTTCTTTAAAATATTCTCTGTAAATTTGGCTTAACTCATATTTGGGAGTTTAATAATACAGGCCTTGGAAATTTTTAGTACTCCCCTGGGATAATAGACTGTTATTTTTAATAACTTATTCTGTCAGTAATTAATAACCACAGACTGTTTTGAATCCTTATAGTCACTCTTAGAGGCCCATGATATTGTGGCATCAAAGTGTTATGATTCACTGCCATCAAGCCCAGAAATGAATAATTCTTCTATCAATAATCAGTTGCTACCAGTAGATGCCATTCGTATTCTTGGTATCCACAAAAGAGCTGGGGAGCCATTGGTGAGTAGATAAATCAGTGCCTTTTTTAAGTCTGAAATCTGACATGTTTGTGGCTCAGTCACTATCTCACTTTTTTTCCTTTTAATAATTTGTATTATTAGGAAAACGTTAGTTTGTGTATGTTTTATCAGCCTTTTTGGGCGTGTCTATAAATACACAGCTGATGCTCTCTCTTGACTTGATTTAACACACAAAATTAAATGCAAATGAAAAGTTAAACCAAAACAGAGGCCAGAAGAAGTTCGCCACTGTGTAGCAAAAATTTCAGGAGATAACTACTCCATTTCTTTAAATCCCCTTTGAAGTAATGAACTCAGGTTGCTTGCTAATGACAAAAACAAAACACAGAAGAAAATGGTTATTAAAAATTGAAGACATGATAGGACTCTGAGTAGTGAGTATACTGTTCCCGCTGGAGTTATTATTTTTGGGTCCTGACTTTAAGAACAGTGAAGTGGAAAAAAAGAAGAGCCAGAAACAAGACCATCAGAATACACAGATAAATTTTTCTTGCTCCTTTGAACTTCTTTTATCCTGTGGAATACAGTCTAGTACGTATTTCATTTTTAAGGCTAACCTTACCATGAAGTCCTCTTACAGGGTGGTATATGTTGTCACAGTTGCATATAGTTTAATGAGATTGGAATATTGAGACAGGAGAGAACATGGGAAAAGTTGAAAAAATTGAATCATTTAGAATTTTTTCTCATATATACATATTCATGAACTTTTACAATTATTTTTGTACATATATGTATTCATGATTTTTATATACATTTATATACATTCATGATTTTTTATATGAGAAAATATAGAGGTGGAGCCAAGATGGCGGCATGAGTAGAGCAGTGGAAATCTCCTCCCAAAACCACATATATTTATGAAAATATAACAAAGAAAACTCCTCCTAGAATAGAGACCAGAGGACACAGGACAACATCCAGACCACATCCACACCTGAGAGAACCCAGCGCCTCACAAAGGGGTGCTTTTTGGAAGTCTTAAAGGGACAGGGACCCTAAAACTGGACGGAAGCATCCTGGGACACTCTGGACACTCTAAACCCCTGGGCAGCAGGGAGCACAAATGCCCCTCATGGAGATAAATAGCCTCCCGGCCACTCCCCCTCCAATGGGGCTCCACCATATCGGAGCAGCAGCCTGAAGCAAGTCATGCCCACAGCAACAGCGGAGATAAACTCCATAGTAGCCAGGCAGGAATGAGAAGCCCTGTCTGCACCCAGCTGCGCAGCACAAGCCACTACAGGTCACTGTTCTACCAGGAGAGGAAGGCCACAAACCAACAAGAAGGAAAGTTCTTCCAGCCGTCATTTCTGCCAGCGCTACAAACTATCTCTGTCACCATGAAAAGGCAAAATTACAGGCAGACAAAGATGACAGCATCAACACCTGAGAAGGAGAGAGACCTAACCAGTCTTCCTGAAAAAGAATTCAAAATAAAAATCATAAACATGCTGACGGGGATGCAGAGAAATATACAAGAGCTAAGGGATGAAGTCTGGAGGGAGATTACAGATGCCCGAAAGGACATTACAGAAGTGAAACAAACTCTGGAAGGATTTATGAGCAGAATGGACAAGATGCACGAGGCCATTGATGGAATAGAAACCAGAGAAGAGGAATGCATAGAAGCTGATGCAGAGAGAGATAAAAGGATCTCCAGGAATGAAACAATATTAAGAGAACTGTGTGACCAATCCAAAAGGAACAATATCTGCATTATAGGGGTACCAGAGGAAGAAGAGAGAGAAAAAGGGATAGAAAGTGTCTTTGAAGAAATAATTGCTGAGAACTTCCCCAAACTGGGGGAGGAAATAATCAAACAGACCATGGAAATACACAGAACTCCCAACAGAAAGGACCCAAGGAGGACAACACCAAGACACATAATAATTAAAATGGCAAAGATCAAGGACAAGGAAAGAGTTTTAAAGGCAGCTAGAGAGAAAAAGGTCACCTATAAAGAAAACCCATCAGGCTAACATCAGACTTCTTGACAGAAACCCTACAGGCCAGAAGAGAATGGCATGATATATTTAATGCAATGAAACAGAAGGGCCTTGAACCAAGGATACTGTATCCAGCACGACTATCATTTAAATATGATGGTGGGATTAAACAATTCCCAGACAAGCAAAAGCTGAAGGAATTTGCTTCCCACAAACCACCTCTACAGGGCATCTTACAGGGACTGCTCTAGATGGGAGCACTCCTAAAAAGAGCACAGAACAAAACACACAACATATGAATAAGGGAGGCGGAGGAATAAGAAGGGAGAGAAGAAAAGAATCTCCAGACAGTGTATATAACAGCTCAATAAGCAAGCTAAGTTAGGCAGTAAGATACTAAAGAGGCTAACCTTGAACCTTTGGTAACCACGAATCTAAAGCCTGCAATGGCAATAAGTACATATCTTTCAATAGTCACCCTAAATGTAAATGGACTGAATGCACCAATCAAAAGACACAGAGTAATAGAATGGATAAAAAAGCAAGACCCATCTATATGCTGCTTACAAGAAACTCACCTCAAACCCAAAGACATGCACAGACTAAAAGTCAAGTGATGGAAAAACACATTTCAGGCAAACAACAGAGAGAAGAAAGCAGGGCTTGCAGTACTAATATCAGACAAAATAGACTTCAAAACAAAGAAAGTAACAAGAGATAAAGAAGGACACTACATAATGATAAAGGGCTCAGTCCAACAAGTGGATATAACCATTCTAAATATATATGCACCCAACACAGGAGCACAAGCATATGTGAAACAAATACTAACAGAACTAAAGGGTGAAATAGACTGCAATGCATTCATTTTAGGAGACTTCAACACGCCACTCACCCCAAAGGATAGATCCACCGGGCAGAAAATAAGTAAGGACATTGAGGCACTGAACAACACACTAGAACAGATGAACCTAATAGACATCTATAGAACTTTACATCCAAAAGCAACAGGATACACATTCTTCTCAAGTGCACATGGAACATTCTCCAGAATAGACCACATACTAGCTCACAAAAAGAGCCTCAGTAAATTCCAAAATATTGAAATTCTACCAACCAACTTTTCAGACCACAAAGGTATAAAACTAGAAATAAATTCTACAAAGAACACAAAAAGGCTCACAAACACATGGAGACTTAATAACATGCTCCTAAATAATCACTGAATCAACGAACCAATTAAAATAGAGATCAAGGAATAAATGGAAACAAATAACAACAACACAAAGCCCCAACTTCTGCAGGATGCAGCGAAAGCAGTCTTAAGAGAAAAGTATATAGCGATCCAGGCACACTTGAAGAAGGAAGAACAATCCCAAATGAATAGTCTAACATCACAATGATCCAAACTGAAAAAAGAAGAAAAAATGAGGCCTAAAGTCAGCAGAAGGAGGGACATAATAAAGATCAGAGAAGAAATAAGCAAAATTGGGAAGAATAAAACAATAGCAAAAATCAATGAAACCAAGAGCTGGTTCTTTGAGAAAATGAACAAAATAGATAAGCTTCTAGCCAAACTTATTAAGAGAAAAAGAGAATCAACACAAATCAACAGAATCAGAAATGAGAACGGAAAAATCATGACAGACTCCACAGAAATACAAAGAATTATTAAAGACGACTATGAAAACCTACATGCCAACAAGCTGGAAAACCTAGAAAAAATGGACAACTTCTGAGAAAAATACAACCTTCCAAGACTGACCAAGGAAGAAACACAGTAGTTAAATAAACCAATTATCAGCAAAGAAATTGAAACGGTAATCAAAAAACTACCCAAGAACAAAACCCCCAGGCTGGACGGATTTACCTCGGGATTTATTAGATACACAGAGAAGACATAATACCCATTCTCCTTAAAGATTTCCAAAAAATAGAAGAGGAGGAAATCCTCCCAAACTCATTCTATGAAGCCAACATCACCCTAATACCAAAACCAGGCAAAGACCCCACCAAAAAAGAAAATTACAGACCAATATCCCTAATGAACGTAGATGCAAAAATACTCAATAAAATATTAGCAAACCGAATTAAAAAATATATCAAAGGGATCATACACCATGACCAAGTGGGATTCATCCCAGGGATGCAAGGATGGTACAACATTCAAAAATCCATCAACATCATTCACCACATCAACAAAAAGAAGGACAAAAACCACATGATTCTCTCCATAGATGCTGAAAAAGCATTTGACAAAATTCAACATCCATTCATGGTAAAAACTCTCAACAAAATGGGTATAGAGGGTAAGTACCTCAGCATAATAAAGGCCATATCTGATAAACCCACAGCCAACATCATACTGAACAGCAAGAAGCTGAAAGCTTTTCCTCTAAGATCGGGAACAAGACAGGGATGCCCACTCTCCCCACTGCTATTTAACATAGTACTGGAGGTCCTAGCCACGGCAATCAGACAAAACAAAGAAATACAAGGAATCCAGATTGGTGAAGAAGTTAAACTGTCACTATTTGGGGATGACATGATACTGTACATAAAAAACCCTAAAGACTCCACTCCAAAACTACTAGAACTGATATCGGAATACAGCAAAGTTGCAGGATACAAAATTAACACACAGAAATCTGTGGCTTTCCTATACACTAACAATGAACCAATAGAAAGAGAAATCAGGAAAACAAGTCCATTCACAATAGCATCAAAAAGAATAAAATACCTACGAATAAACCTAACCAAACAAGTGAAAGACCTCTACCCTGAATACTACAAGTCACTCTTAAGAGAAATTAAAGGGGACACTAACAACTGGAAAGTCATCCCATGCTTGTGGCTAGGAAGAATCAATATCGTCAAAATGGCCATCCTGACCAAAGCAATATACAGATTTGATGCAATCCCTATCAAATTACCAGCAACATTCTTAGACAAACTGGAACAAATCGTTCAAAAATTCATATGGAAACACCAAAGACCCCAAATAGCCAAAGCAATCCTGAGAAAGAAGAATAAAGTAGGGGGGATCTCACTCCCCAACTTCAAGCTCTACTACAAAGCCATAGTAATCAAGACAATTTGGTACTGGCACAAGAACAGAGCCACAGACCAGTGGAACAGATTAGAGACTCCAGATATTAACTCAAACATATATGGTCAATTAATGTTTGATAAAGGAGCCATGGACACACAATGGGGAAATGACAGTCTCTTCATCAGATGGTGCTGGCAAAACTGGACAGCTACATGCAGGAGAATGAAACTGGACCATTGTCTAACCCCATACGCAAAAGTAAATTCAAAATGGATCAAAGACCTGAATGTAAGTCATGAAACAATAAAACTCTTAGAAAAAAACATAGGCAAAAATCTCTTAGACATAAACGTGAGTGACCTCTTCTTGAACATATCTCCCTGGGCAAGGAAAACAGTAGCAAAAATGAACAAGTGGGACGATGTCAAGCTGAAAAGCTTCTGTACAGCAAAAGACACCATCAATAGAACAAAAAGGAACCCTACAGTATGGGAGAATATATTTGTAAATGACAGATCCGATAAAGGGTTTACGTCCAATATATATATAAAGAGCTCAGCCACCTCAACAAACAAAAAACAAATAATCCAATTAAAAAATGGGCAGAGGAACTGAACAGACAGTTCTCCAAAAAAGAAATACAGATGGCCAACAGACACATGAAAAGATGCTCCACATTGCTAATTATCAGAGAAATGCAAATTAAAACCACAATGAGGTATCACCTCACAGCAGTAAGAATGGCTACCATCCAAAAGACAAACAACAAGAAATGTTGGCGAAGCTGTGGAGAAAGGGGAACCCTCCTACACTGCTGGTGGGAATGTAAATTAGTTCAACCATTGTTGAAAACAGTATGGAGGTTCCTCAAAATGCTCAAAATAGACTTACCATTTGACCCAGAAATTGCACTTCTAGGAATTTACCCTATGAATGCAGCACTCAAGTTTGAAAAAGACAGATGCACCCCTATGTTTATCGCAGCACTGTTTACAATAGCCAAGAATTGGAAGCAACCTAAGTGTCCATCAGTAGAGGAATGGGTAAAGAAAATGTGGTACATATACACAGTGGAATATTATTCAGCCATAAGAAGAAAACAAATCCTACCATTTGCAACAACATGGATGGAGCTAGAGGGTATGATGCTCAGTGAAATAAGCCAAACGGAGAAAGAGAAATACCAAATGATTTCACTCATCTGTGGAGTATAAGAACAAAGGAAAAACTGAAGGAACAAAACAGCAGCAGAATCACAGAACCCAACAATGGACTAACAGGTACCAAAGGGAAAGGGACTGGGGAGGATGGGTGGGTAGGGAGGGATAAGCGGGGTGGGGAAAAGAAAGGGGGTATTATGATTAGCATGCATAATGGGTGGTTGGGAGAAAGGGGAGGCCTGTACAACACAGAGAAGAGCAGTAGTGACTCTACAACATATTGCTATGCTGATGGACAGTGACTGTAAAGGGGTTTGTGGGGGGGACCTGGTATAGGGGAGAGCCTAGTAAACATAATATTTTTCATGTAATTGTAGATTAATGATTACAAAAAAAGAAAGAAAAGGGGGATTACTCCCTAAGAGGATAAAACTAACTGTAAATCACCAATTAATGCATGCTTTAAATATCCTTAATTTTGGTCCTTTAAAGGCTGTCAGACGATCAGCTATGGAAGTACATTTTTCTTATAATATTCCTTTCTCTTCAATTAAAAAAAAATCAGTTCCTGTGTGGTGATCTCCAATAAGTTCTTCACAAAGGGCATATCAAAGCGTGGGCAAAGAGTTTGTTTGTGTTTACACAGAGGATCAAAGCCTAATTTGGCTACCCAGAAAATGAATTAAGATACAGTATGAAGAAGAACTTCCAACATCAACATTCTCTGGAAGAGTCATTCCAGAAGATGACCACTAAAAAACTTCAACAAAGATCCTGGTGCTGTTGCAGTTGTAGCTGCATTCATCCCACCGGTTCCTGGACTTGCCATTGGAATGAAGAAGGAGATATCTAAGCTGGCCTGTGCATACAGTAAAATGACAAATTTGACTGCATCTTTACTGTCAGAACTCAACCAAGAATTAGGAGAAGTGCAAGTTGCAGCACTCCAAAATCTTGCAAATATAGTCTATCTACTGTTAAAAGAACATATGGGATGTGAACAGTTCCCAGGAATGTGTTGTTTTAATTTGTCTGATTTTTCTCAAACTATTCAAATTCAGTTAGACAATATCCATCATATCATTGATAAGTTTTCAGAAATGCCTAGGGTGCCTAACTGGTTTTCTTGGTTTCACTGGATATGGCTGGTAATTGTAGGTCTGCTTTGGTTATGTAGCTCTATTCCTATTATGTTAATGTGTCCACGCAATTTAATCAGTAGTTTAAAACCTATACATGTTTATGTTACACTACAAGAAGATATGTCAAAGAAATAATCAATCTTCCCATGTTTTCTTCCGTCTGCTACTTCTATAGCTTTTCTTCCTTCCTAATTACAACCCTTAAATAGAATTCGTGCCTCATATCAAATTTACTGAGTATCATAATTCCTCCAAGTGGTAAAGATACCTCAAGACAAATGCTGGGCATAGAAGCCACAGGGCATAAATCTGCAAAGAAGTAAAAAGCTAACCTTTTCAAACAATATGGCTTCTCTCTCACTTACCAACTTTACATCTCCTTGTAACGTCCCGGAAGATGACTGGTTAGCCAGAGACGGGTAAGATTCCTCAAGGGAGGAACAACCTAAGACAGGCACAGTCGCAGGGGTGCCATCAGGTGAGAAATTGGGGATCAACAGAGGTGAGGCTTAGAACCTCACCCCCCCTGTGTCGAGAGAAATCTTCTGCATCTGTGGATGTTTTTTTGCCCTTGTCTAGCTTGGATTAATACTTAGTCTATAGGCACACACCTGATCATCTACATTTGCCCTCTTATAGCACTAAACTGTGTTTTCTTCCTTTATCTTACATCTACCTACCACTTCAGCATTTTATTAATAATAATAATAATAATAATAATGGAGAAATGTGGGATTCACATATAAATCAAGTATAAAAATCAAATGAATAATCTTAATTGACCTGATTGTTTATAGTTCATGATGCGTGATCAAAACTGAAAGTTTCTGTGATATGACTGCCCTTCGTCTGTTCACCATGTAAGAACTTATTCACTATGTAAGAACTTGTTCACCATCTAAGAACTTGTTTGTTATGCTTTAGAAGATTGGAAACTGTTGAGAATTAGGCTTGGGGTTGATTAATGATTATGCATTGACTCCCCTATACAAAATTTTATTGTTGTTAACGACCATCTGATCAATAAATATGAGAGATGTCCTCTCAAAAAAAAAAAAGAAAAAAAAATAAAATACACATATCTTCATGAATAGTTAAGATTTCTTCCTAATAATCTACAAATCAATGATAAGTACATTCCTTATTTCATTTAGGGTGTGACATTTAGGGTTGAAAATAATGATCTGGTAATCGCCCGAATTCTTCATGGAGGAATGATAGATCGACAAGGTCTGCTTCATGTGGGAGATATCATTAAAGAAGTCAATGGCCATGAGGTTGGAAGCAATCCAAAGGAGTTACAAGAATTACTAAAAAATATTAGTGGAAGTGTCACCCTAAAGATTTTGCCAAGCTATAGAGACACCATTACTCCTCAACAGGTTAGTAATAAAATATTTGGTAATGTTAACAATACTTTTATTTCTTTAATCACACTGTTGGGTTATACCAACCACTGGTTTCTACTCTTTTGCTAAAGAGAAAAGGAAAAACTGTCTAATTGTTCTAAATTGCCTTCATTTGTCATGGGTGAATTTTTGAAATTTTTAGCAATTAATACTATGTCATTAAGGAAGCAGTAAGGAAATTTCTTTGGGAACACAATGAGCTCTGGCATTAGGAACGTAATGCTAGATATCAGAGAAACTATAAAGCCTTTTAGTCATTAATCTAGCAAGCGCTTTTGACACCATTATGTTGCAGACACTGGAGTGCTTGCCATGAGAAGGTAAGAATGTAGTCCCAATCACCCCTAGCATTGTGTTCACGTGATGGGCTGAACAGAGAATGAGACCAGAAAGGTCGGATGGGTACAGCTTGAGAAGAATCTTGAACACCTGGTTTGTACGCATTTGATCTGGTTTTTGTAACTGATTTTTAGATGAAATATTTTACTGGACAAGGGAATGTTTTAATGGCAGTGATCCTCCAGCCTCATTATGTTGAACGAAAGGCAGAGAAACGATTGTGACCATGAAGCAGGTTTTCAAAGGCACAGGTGATTGGTGAAAGATAACCCAATGGAAGTGAAGATGGCTGCATGGGTTCTGTGCTGCCCCTCACCAGCTTTCCTCCCTGTGCTTCATTTTCTCATTTATATACCTGGGGATGATATTTCCTTTCTCAGAAGATTGTCGCAGGATTAAGAGTGCCAGGGCCTGGCACACAGCAAGTGCTTAACAAGTAGGTCCTGCTGCTGTTACATGTGGTGGCGATGAGGTAGCGGTAGTATAATGGTGACTGTAAAGGAAGGGGAATGAATCACTGCAAAGAAAGAGTCAACAACTATGTTGGGAGTGTTGGAACTAAGGAGAGGGTTTTCAACACTAGATAATGTACAAGTAGGAAATATTTATCAGTGTTTTAGATTGATGCCTTTAATTATTAAAGGTTATTCCACAAATTTATTTTTGCACCTATGAATGAAATTGTTTTTTACATAAGATACTCCCAGTGTACTTACTTTTATAATGTTAACATGAGAATTTATATTTCAGTACAATTCTTTGAAACGTGATGAATACCTGTTCTATGTTGTTCTTTGGAGGATAAAATATTTAGTCGTGAATTTTAGTATGTAAATTGGACTTCTGAAAATAAATAGGCTTGCCATGAACTTCAGTTGAAATGAAGGTAGGGACCTCATCTTCAAGGAAAAAACTCATGAAAGAAATAGTATAGGAATTAGACATTTCATTTCACTAATATTTCTCAGACTACTTTACTCCTTAATTGGCACATTTCCATTTGGACCTGAGTAGATTGGAAAAGTAGAAACTAAGATTTATTTATTTTTTATTGTTATGTGTCAGTTGTGATAGAAAGATTTTTTTTTTTCCTGGTGATCCAAGCTCCAGGATTCTTACTAAGTCACCATGGCTATAATGGACTTGTACAAGTGAAAAAAAACTTTTTAATGGCTAATATTTAACAGTAATGTTCATAGCTAGGGCTTTGGCCCAAATTCCTTCATGCATTCTGCACCTGGTAAACTGGTCTGAATTGCATGAAATGCAAGGATATGTAATCCAATTTTAGGCATAAATTTTTCTGGAACTTATGCCTTCTCAAATTCAGGTTCTTTTTAGCCTTTGTAACTGGGAGATTGAAGTAGGGTAGTAGAGGTCATCCATGCCTGAGGCAGTCTCAGGCCTATCCTTGTCATAAAAAGAAAGAGGCTATAACATGAAGGCTTCCAATGGAAAGCTAAAACATACGCAAATTGGGATATTTTTTAAAGTGAAAAGGGAAACGATTATTTAATTATGCTGGAACAATAGGCATAAACAAGGACTGTCTTGGTCCATCTGTGGTCATAATACTAAGAGGTACTGTGGGGAAGGAAGGGGCATTTAGCCTCCTAACTTGGGCTAAAAAGCTTCCATGTAGTCCTGTTGGGCCAGTCTCAACTCATCCTCTGCATTGCTGTGAGAGTACATGGAAGCCAGGAGCGCTCCCTACCAGGGTGGTGGTTTTCACAGCATGGTCAACAGCTTCTTTTTATCAAAAGCCACTTCAGGTGCTTAGTGAAAATCCAAGATGAGATCTAAGAATCTCTATTTTTAACTGTAAAGACCAAGGTAAGTTAGACATTGTAGCTAATTGTAAAGTTCTTCAACTTACATGTAGGTTTGGTCCCAAAGGCTGCTCATAATTCCATTTACTCATTCAGGCCAAACTGATGGGAATTCTCTTTTAGTCATCTTTGAGGCCAACTGACCTGGGTATAAAAAATATTTTAAGAAATAAAATTTTAGTGCTATTTCACTCAAGGATATGCATGTAAAAATTCTCAACAAAATATTAGCATATGAAATTTAATTAGAAAATCCATATGGGTAACTAAGCACATTAACTGATTAAAAGAGATAAACCTCAATAGAGGATTTGATAAAATTCAATAACCATGATTTTTTAAAAAGAGTTTAGTAAATTAGGAACAGCAGGAATCCCATTAATCTTGTTTTTTATAAACACTAGAATAAACATTACTTTGGATCACTGGACATCGGAGGCATTCTCTTTAATGTTGGACACTAGAATCCCAACTGGCCTGCCCAAGACCACTTGAGCACCTCTCCAAGTCCCCCACAAAGCCTCATTTTCACTCTACTAAGATGATGAAAGAACCTGTCACAAACTAAGATAATTTGACAAATGTCAGGCATAATTGTGCATAGGTAAAAAGAAACTGCCCCGAGACATATAGAGTAACAGATTATGTAACAAATACATGTTATAGCAAAATGATAAAAATCTTCAGTTCTCCATTAAGAAACTAGGAATAAACAACATCTCTGATACTGAAGTAGTAAATATATTATTTGCAAATCAGGGAATAGCGATCCACTTTAACAAGCCTAATGCTCCACATCTCTGACAGCAAGTACTTCACCATTACCAGCCATGTTGAGACAAAGAAATGCCACCTGGCATCTTACACCAGTTTGGTATCTATAAGCTGAAGAAACGACAGAAGCTGCATGGGAAAGCACCACTTGCTTTTGGGAAGGAGAGTGATCTTGCTCAGAATTTTGATGTAGCTTCCAATAATTAGGAAATGGAATTGATTAAACTTCTAAAAGGAATAATTTTGACTGCTTTAAAAAATTTTACCTAGGATGTAATGAAAAGTGAACTACAATTATTATAAATTCCTAGGCTATTGGACATTGCTTTTTAAATTATTGTTATTACACAATTATTTCTTTGAAATTAATTATGCCAAACAAGTCAGAACATAAAGTTCAAAAAAAGATTAATAAAATCTGCCTAGTGACAAAAAGTTAAGAACTAAAGAGGAAGGGTGTTCATTAGCAACACTTCTATTCAGTATTTTATTGAAAGTTCCATAAGCACAAAAAGGCAAAAATAAATTATAGAAGCAAAATGTTTGGAAAGGAGAAAAGAAAACTTATTATTTTCAAATAATATTTTTTGCATAGACACTCCCCAAAACTATATAAAGTATTCAAAATAATAGAGTTTAGCAAGGTATTTGAAAATAAGATTAATATACAAAAGCCAGTTGCATTTCTGTATGTCATCAGCAAACTCTAGAAATGTAGTAAGATGACATTTAAAGTAGAGTCGGAGAATGTCACATTATGTCTAGGAATAAATCTAAAAAAAAAATTCAAAGCTTCAAGGAGTCGGATTAAAGATACTGTGAGAGCTGAGACAGTGAAAAAAACTGCTAGGTTGTGTTTGTAATAGTGCAGTAAGTGAGTTAAATTAGATTGTTAGATAGTAAGGGAATTACCCTTCAACCTTTGGTAACCACAAATCTAAAGCCTGCAATGGCAATGAGTACATACCTATTGATAATCACCCTAAATGGAAATGGTCTGAATGTACCAATCAAAAGACAAAGAGTCACTGAATGGATAAAAAAACAAGACCCACAAGAGACTCACTTCAAACCCAAAGACATACACAGACTAAAAATGAAGGGATGGAAAAAGATATTTCATGCAACTAATACGGAGAAAAAAGCAGGAGTTGCAGTACTTGTATCAGACAAAGTAGACTTCAAAACAAAGAAAGTAACGAGACAAAGAAGCACATTACATAATGATAAAGGGTTCAGTCCAACAAGAGGGTATGACCATTATAAATATCTATGCACTCAACACAGGATCACCTACATATGTGAAACAAATACTAACAGAATTAAAGTGGGAAATAGAATGCAATGCATTCATTTTGGGAGACATTAATTAACACACCACTCACTCCAAAGGACAAATCAACCAGACAGAAAATAAGTAAGGAGACAGAGGCACTAAACAACATATTAGAACAGAAGGACCTAACGGACATCTACAGAACACTCCATCCAAAAGCAACAGGATACACATTCTTCTCAAGAGCACATGGAACATTTTCAAGAGCAGATCATATGCTAGGAAACAAAAAGAGATTCAGTAAATTCAAAAATATTGGAATTGTACCAACCAGCTTCTCAGACCACAAAAGGTATGAAACTAGAAATAAATTACACAAAGAAAATAAAAAATTCCCACAAACACATGGAGGTGTAATAACATGCTCCTAAATAATCAATGGATCAATGACCAAATAAAAACAGAGATCAAGTAATATATGGAGACAAATGACAGCAATAATTCAATGCTGCAAAATCTGGGGGACATAGCAAAGGCCATGCTAAATGGGAAATATATTGCAATACAGGCCTACCTCAGAAAAGAAGAATCCCATATGAACAGTCTAAACTCACAATTAATGAAACTAGAAAAAGAAGAACAAATAAGGCCCAAAGTCAGTAGGAGGAGGGACATAATAAAGATTAGAGCATAAATAAATAAAATCGAGAAAAATAAAACAGTTTCACTGCTGAATTTTATCAAACATTTAGTGAGGATCTAATATCCATTCTCCTTAAAATTTTCCAAAAAGTAGAAGAGGAGGGAATACTCCCAAACTCATTCTATGAGGCCAGCATCACTCTAATATGCCAAAACCAGGCAAAGACACCAGAAAAAAAGAAAATTACAGACCAATATCCCTGATGAACATAGATGCAGAAATACTAAACAAAATATTAGCTAACCGAATTCAAAAATACATAAAAAAGATCACCCATCATGATCAAGTAGGATTTATTCCAGGGATGCAAGGATGGTACAACATTTGAAAATCCATCAACATCATCCACCACATCAACAAAAAGACAGACAAAAACCACATGATCATCTTCATAGATGCCAAAAATGCATTCGACAAAATTCAACATCTGTTCATGATAAAAATTCTCAACAAAATGGGTATAAAGGTCAAGTACCTCACCATAATAAAGGTCATATATGACAAATCCACAGACAACATCATACTTAACAGTGAGAAGCTGAAACCATTTCCTTTAAGATCAGGAACAACACAAGGATGCCCACTCTCCCACTTTAATTCAACATAGTTCTGGAGGTCCTAGCCACAGCATTCAGACAACACAAAGAAAGAAAAGGCATCCAGATTGGCAAGGAAAAAGTTAAACTGTTCAAATTAATATTGTCAAAATGTCCATCCTGCCTAATGCAATCCCTATCAAAATACCAACAGCATTCTTCAACTAGAGCAAATAGTTCTAAAATTCATATGGAACCACAAAAGACCCTGAATAGCCAAGCAATCCTGAGAAGGAAGAATAAAATGGAGGGGATTACACCACTTGACTTCAAGCTCTACTACAAAGCCATGGTAATCAAGACAATTTGGTACTGGCACAAGAACAGAACCATAGACCAATGGAACACACTGAAAGCCCAGATATTAACCCAAGCATATATGGTCAACTAATATATGATAAAGGAGCCATGTGCAATGGGGAAATGACAGCCTCTTCAACAACTGGTGTTGGCAAAACTGGACAGGTACATGCAAGAGAATGAAACTGGATAATTGTTTAACCCCATACACAAAAGTAAACTCAAAATGGATCAAAGACCTGAATGTAAGTCATGAAACCATAAAACTCTCAGAAGACAACATAGGCAAAAATCTCTTGAATATAAACATGAGCAACTTTTTCCTGAACGCATTTCCTTGGGCAAGGGAAGCAAAATAAAAAATGAACAAATGGGACTACATCAAGCTAAAAAGCTTCTGTACAGTAAAGGACACCATCAGCAGAACAAAAAGGTATCCTATAGTATGGGAGAATATATTTTAAACAACATATCCAACAAGGGGTTGACATCCAAAATATATAAAGAACTCACACTCCTTAACACTCAAAAAGCAAAAAACCCTATTAAAAAATGGCAGAAGATGTGAACAGACAGTTCCCCAAAGAAGAAATTCAGATGGCCAACAGGCATGTGAAAAGATGCTCCACATTGCTAATTATCAGAGAAATGCAAATTAAAACCACAATGAAATATCACCTCACACCAGTTAGGATGGCCAACATAGGAAAGACTAGGAACAACTAATGCTGGTGAGTATGTGGAGAAAGGAAAACCCTCCTACACTGCTGGTAGAAATGTAAACTAGTTCAACCATTGTGGAAAGCAATATGGAGGTTCCTCAAAATACTAAAAACAGAAGTACCATTTGACCTAGGAATTCCACTCTTAGGAATTTACCCAAAAAATATAATTTCTCAGATTCAAAAAGATTTATGCACCCCTATCTTTATTGCAGCACTGTCTACAATAGCCAAGATATGGAAGCAACCTAAGTGTCTATCAGTAGGTGAATGGATCAAGAAGAGGGGGTACATATACACAATGGAATATTACTATTCAGCCATAAGAAAGAAACAAATGCTACCATTTGCAACAACATGGGTGGAGCTAGAGGATATTATGCTCAGTGAAATACGTCAGGCATAGAAAGACAAATACAAAATGATTTCCCTCATTTATAGAGTATAACAATGAAGCAAAACTGAAGGAACAAAATAGCAGCAGACTCAGACTCCAAGAAGGAACTAGTGGTTACCAAAGGGGAGGGGTTGGGGAGGGAGAAGGCGATTGTGGGGTATCATGATTGGTGCACATGGTGTGTGTGGGGTCACTGGAAAGACAGTGTAACTCAGAGAAGACAAATAGGGACTCTGTGGATCTTACTACACTGATAGACAGTGACTGCAAGGGGTATGTGGTAGGGAACTCGATAATAAGGGCGAATGTAATAACCACAGTGTTTTTCTTGTGAAACATTCATTAGAGTATATGTCAATGATACCTTAATAGTAAAAAGAAATTCAAGGCCTCTATGCAAAAAAAAAAAAATTAAACAGATATGTTATGTTCATGGGCAGTAAAACAATATTTTGAAAATGTCAGTTTTCTTTTGACTTGTAGACTTAAAAGAGATTCCAATAAAAATTCCAATAGGGGTTTTCATAGTATTTGACAAGGTGAACAGCCAAGACACTTTAAGGTAGAAAAGCAGGAGTAGGTGTTTATTTTTAATGTATAGGAATTAAGATGTTGGTGTGTCGGCATGGAAATAGAATGATCATGGAGTAGAGAGTTCAGAAAGAGACCTGCACCCAGAGATGACTTTGATAAGATGATGTCTCTTACAGTGAGAAAAGTAGATACTATGCAGTGAATTAAATAGGTCATTTATAGGGATAATATATTAAATTGTGTTCCTGTTTCACTCTACATACACAAATCAAGTAAAAAAACACACCTGGTCAGTGAACATATGAAGGGATATTAAAAAATCACAGTGTGAGATGCCATTCTATAACACTCAGTTGGCAAAAATTATACATATGAATCTATAGTATTTCTTCTACATATTTGGTGGCCTTATAAATTGCTATAAATGTAACTGCATTGGGGAATAAAGTTTGCATTATCAAAGTTGAATATTCACATATACTAAGACACAGTAATACCTGAGAGCATTTGTTTTATATATATATATATATAAAATATATATATATTTTATATATATATATATATATATATATAATATATATATATATATATATGATGGAAACATGTCAACAAGCATGCAGATACCAAAGATTACATGCATATAGCAAAATACTATTTGCTTAAGTTTAAAATAAGTCAGTACATAGTTTTGCAGAATGTATATAGATGCAATATAACTATACAAAAAGGAAAGTAAGGAATTTGTGAACTTAAGATTCAGGGTAAGGTTTACCTTGGCTCAGGAAGCCAGGTGATGGGATGGAATGGAATGGTACAGGAGGACACTTAAGGTTCTAGCCTCTGTTTTGGGTGGCAAGTTCATGGCTGTTTATTTATTATTAAAACTATTGAAATAAACAATAAAAGCAGGCCTTTCATGGACCAATGATTCAAGTATGATTTAAATTAGGAATTATTAGTGTAATTCTGAGCAACTTAGGTTAACAGATCTTTGTAATACGTTTCTTTTTACTAACAGAAGCTTAAATTTGTGGGCCACAGATGAATATTTACCAAGTAGGAGAGTAATTGCCCCTCAAAACCTTTTTAACCAAACATATATTTTACTCTCCTTGCTGATCTCAAAGTGTGTGTGTATGTGTACACTTAAGTGAGTAGGCTGAGTTCATATTCTTTGAAAATCTTCAGAAAAATAACATCCTTCCTCACTCATCTGGTATTGTCGTGGAGAACTTCTTTGCAAGTGTTACTGCTGTGTTCATCACCTTGTCACTCTTGATGTGCAAACTAAAATGGACCTGAAACAGTGGCTTGAGAATGGGGGTGTGTAAGCAACACTTGCACCATGTTCAGACAACACAAATCACCAGCCACCTTCTGACTTCACATAAGGGTCATGGTAGAGCTGTTTCACCAGCCTTGTCATCCATTTAACTTTTTTTCTCCCACTAATTATTGTCTTTTGCATAGGCACAGCATATTCTTGTGCAATATTTTATTTTTCAGTAATTTTACTGTTTTTATCTTGTTAAAAATATATTTGAGTTAAACTTTATATAAATAGCATATATTTGAAGTATACAAATTGATAGATGTGTACACATATATGCATCTGTGAAACCATTAACACAATCAAGAATATCAGTCACCCCAGAAGTTTGCTTATACCTATTTGTACAATACCCTTGAACAACACCTGTTTGAACTGCATGGGTCCACTTATATGCAGATTTTTTTCAATAACTATATTGGAAATTTTTTTGAAGATTTGAGACAGTTTGAAAAAACATTTTCTTCTTTCTAGCTTACTTTATTATAAGAATACAATATATTATATATATATATATATATATATATATATACACAAAATGTGTGTTAATCTACTGTGTTATTTTTAAAGCCTCTGGTTGACAGGCCATTAGTAGTCAAGCTTCAAGCTTTGGGGGAGTGAGAAATTAGGCATGGGTTTTTGACTGTGTGGGGTGTCAGCACTCCTAGCCCCCATGTTGTTCAGGGGTTAGCTGTTTTCCTTCTCTTCTGCTCCCTTTCCCCTCATCCCAAGTAAGTGCTTCTCTGCTTTCTGTCACTATAGATTAGTTTACATTTTCCATATATTTATATACATGGAATCATGCATCATGAAGCCTTTCTTTGCTTTTGCTTTGTTTTTGTTTTTTAGATATGACTTTTTTCACTCAGCAAAATTATTTTGGGGTATCTCCATCTTTTTATGTGATTCAGTAACTCCTTTTTATTGATAAGTAGTATTCCATTGCTCAGCTATACCACAGTTCATTTATCCATTAACTGGCTGATGAACATTTTTGTTTCTAGTTTGGGGCTGTTACAAATAAAGATGCTAGAGACATTGACATATAAGTCTCATGGGTAAATACCTAGAACTTGAAGGATTAGGTCATGTGACAGGTATATATATATATATATATATATATATATATATATATATATAGTGAACTATTAAAGAAATGCCAAAAGGGTTATATCAGTTTGTGTTTCCACCAGTGTTACATGAGAGTTCAGTTACTGCACATCTCGCTGACATTTGGCATAAACAGTCTTCATAATTTTAGCCATTCTAAAAGGTGTGTAGCAAGATCTCATTATAATTTTATTTTGCATTTCCCTAACAAGTACAAGTGCTGAACATCTTTTAATGTGCTTATTTGCCACGCTTATTGTGCTTTGGTGATGTATCTTCTTAACATCTCTTACCCGTTTTTTTTTAGTTGTTTGTTTTCTTATTATTTAGTTTGAAGAGTCCTTTATGTATTCTGGAATATGAGTACTTTATCAGAATTATAATTTACAAAGATTTTCTCACAGTGAAAAAGCCTGTCTTCATTTTCTTAATAGTATAATACAAAGATCAAAAGTTCTTAATTATGATGAAGTCCAATTGATCCGTATCTTTCTTTTACAGATCATGCTTTTCTTGTATTGTGTAAAAAATAAAAATCTTCATATAATCCAAGGTCGTAAAGATTTTATCCTAAAAGTGTCATAGTTTATGCGTTACATCTAGCTCTATGATCCATCTACTCTGAGTTTTTTTATGGGGTGCAGGATACAGATAAAAGGGAAGGGTTGTTTTTTTTTTTCATATAGATATCCTATTTTTCCAGCTTTACTTGTTGAAAAGACTATTAATATACATATATATCTCCTTTGGTAACACCAGTTATACATGCCTTATGCTCCTTGATGTTGTCCCAGAGCTCACTGAGACTGTTCATTTATTTCAGTAAATAAATTTTCTTCCTGCTTTTCATGTTGGATAGTTTTTATTGCTGTGTCTTCAGGTTTATTAATGTTGTCTTCTGCAATGTCTAGCCTGCTTTTAATCATATCTGGTATACTTTTCATCTCAGATATTTTGGTTTTCATCTCTAGTAATTTCAATTTTTTATATCTGCCATGTTTCTGCCTAACATGCCTAATCCCTCCTCCAGTTTCTTGAACATATGAATACAATATGTAAAGTTGAAAATACCTGTTTTAATGTCTATGTCTACTAATTCAATCATACTTGTCATTTATAGATGACTCTTAATTTTATTAATTTTTCTCCACATTTTGGGTTTATATTCCTGCTTATATAAGCATGCCTGGTCATTTTTGATTGGCTGCCAAAAATCATGAATTTTACCTTGTTGAGTAATAGATATTTTTATATTCTTAGAAATATTCTTAAGCTTTGTTTTAGGATACTTAATTTACTTGGGAGCAGTTTGATCCTTTCAGATCTTTCTTAGATTTGTTAGGTCAACGAGTAGGATTAAGTCTAGGGCACAACCCTTCTGAGTACTCAGTACCTCATGTATTAGGAAGTTTTTCACATATTCTGTTAAGAACAGAAAGTATTCCTGTCCCTATATGACCTGATATTTTTCCCTATAATTCTTATTCTTTACCTGACTTGTATTTCTCATATATATGCACTGATCAGTACTCAGCTGAAGACCTGAGGGAGTCCTCTGCAGTTCTCGAGCACTTTATCTGTGCAGCCCTTTCCTGAATCAGAAGAATCACTGATTACTCTGTTGTGTGCACTGTAGCCACTTTGATCTCTCTGATCTCCCAGCTCATCTCCTCAACTTGGAGACTACCACGTACACTTTCCCTTCCTGAGTTACAACTTGGAAACATTCACTGTTCAGTTAGCTTGGGCAATTGTGTAGCTCATCTTGTTTATTTCCATTTTTTAGGGATCACCATCTTCTTTGTTGTTTTAAACATTTCATATATTTTGTTCAATATTTTAGTTTCAGGTTGGAGGGTCCTTGTTGGTTCATCTTAGAAGTAGAAGTCATTTATCTTTTATTACCACATGAATATTATTTATTAATATTAACATTTATGACATAATACTTTTATATTTGTATCCACTTATATTATAAATAATTTAATTTTTGAATAGGTGAATCATTCCAATTGTTCAAAATATAAGAAATAAATAGGTACTCAGTTGAAATCTTCTCAGTCCTCCTAAATCCACTACCAACCTAATTATCAATCCCCCATAAGAAACCATGCTATTAGTTTTTTTCAGAGTTCATTTATTCATATGCAAGTATATAAAAATTACACTTATTCCCCTCTACCTCCTTTTTCATGAAAAGGTTACGTAGTATACACCCTATTCTGATCTTTTTTTTTTTTTTTTTACTTAACCATGTGTCTTGAGGATCTTATTGGTACATAGACTGCCTCTTCAAACACATCACCTCTCCACCTTTTACAGTAGCCGCATAGTGTTGGATTACATAGATTTACCATATTTGTTTAACCAATTTCTTATTGTTAAGCAGTTAGATTACTTCCAATCTTTTGCCATTAGGAATAATTCATTCAGTTGTTAATAGTCTTGTACATAAATTATTTTGTATGTCTGAGCAACATTGCTATTTGAATACATTCCCAGAAGTGGACTACTGGGTCAGAGGGCTTTGTGTTTGTGATTTTGGTAGCTATTGCCAAATTGTCTTCCAAAGGGATTGAACCAAATCTTCCACCAACCTGTTAGGAAATTGCCTATTGGCCCATAGTCCAGTCAACAGAATATTTGGATTTTGTCTAATCCAACAGGAAGAAAATATTATTGTGATAGCTTTAATTTGTACTTCTTACTCTAAATGAGTTTTGATATCTCCTCCTATGTTTAAAAGCCATTTTGTACCTCCTTTCCCTGTTCCATCTAATTTAGGTTATTGGTCATTCAGTTCTTTGTTTTAGTGATAAGAGTATGAGATTAAAATATTTTGATTGGTTGTGTTTAGTCATTTTTTTAAATAAATGAACATCTACATCCATTTCTATTGGCAAGACACTTTAAAATGCATTTAATAAAACATAATTGTTAAATCTAGTCAAATCTGTAATGATTTTAAGATTATAAAATGCTTAGATCAAAGGTAGGCTAATTGATTTTTCAGACACATTTTCAAAGTTCAAAGTAAAACCAGGTTAATCTGAGTTTTTGAGCCCGACTATAATGCTCCAAATCTTTTTTGATAAGTGAAAAAGTAACAATGGTTTCTTCTAGTACCAGAGACAGATTCTTGGTCTCATCACAAAAAAGAATTCAAGCTTTAGGAGTTTGTTGGGAAATAAGTTTAAAGACAAGTGAAAGTACACACTCAAGGGTTGAGTACTCCCCTAGCTTACAATAGGGAGCTTTTTTATGTAAAGGAAGATTAGTATTTACTAAGTGGGACTAGGTTTCAGAGGGAATGGTGGAGTTTTCTGAGAGTTTGGGCTTACTCCACCCTCATGCCAGGTTAGGGAGTTTTTTACTGTATTTCATTCTCACTGGAACTGTCATAGCAATTGCCCCCCATGAGGTGGGTCAAAACCACAGTGCTAATGTCAAGGTCATGGGATATAATGTATTTTGGGGTGAATTTTGTAGCTTCTCCTCCATTTTGGAACCAGCTGGTTTTGGCCGGTTGCTATTCCCACTCCACACTTCTGAGGACAGCTTACATGGAATGTGTAGAATGTAAACTAGCTGGCCAAAGTCCCCACTCCCGTCCCTGCTCATATCTGGCTGTCTGTCTACTCTAACATCTCTAGAAGAAATCTATATTTGAGAGATGTGGTTTGTTCCACAATAATGACATTTCCAGAACAATTTAATGGAAGTAGGGAAGTGAGTATTTGAAATTTGGACTATCTCAGTAAATCTGAGTTTTAAGGTTAGAAAATATAGTCTGTCCCACAGATAAGAATGATAAACACATTCATGCTTAAATGGCAGGATGCTCTTTACTCTTCATTCAGTGCAAATTTTTTGAGAAGAAATGCTTTATGATCAGTATTTTTAAAACTTTGTATACCATCCTGTTTCTCAGTCTCATCTCAAACACTTCTTTTTGCTTCTTCATTTATAATTTCAGGTATTATGAACAATTAATTAGGGGAGTAGTTGCTTTACCAAATGGGTGAAGTAATAAAATGGACTAGTAGTTTGTTTATATTTTGTTAATTATCAGTTAAAGTCTGGCTTTATTTATGCAATGAAAAATATATTTTTAGAGTTGCATCAATATGGAGAGGCATCCAGCACACGCCTGTCAGGTATGGTGTCATTCCAGGACATTCTCTGGTACCATTTTTCTGTCTTATCAGCCAACTAAATTTACCTTAATTAAACTAAATCATTTGGGATTTCTTTCCATTGCCAAAACATTGAACTGCATGCCATTATCAAGTTAGTCAGTTGTCACATGTTAGCAATCTTAATATTGTTTGTGTGCTTTTGCTTTTTAGATATTTCTAAATTGTATGTCAGGAAAAAAATTATTGGCTTACTGATTTTAGAAAGCATTAATATTGAGCTCTTCCAAGCTATTGTAATGTTCTGAATGCTTTCTATCAAAATCATCTAACTGTAAATAACTAAAATTTTGTCACATTACCAAATTTAGTTGTTTTAAATTATTTTAGTATGCATCCATCACATTATATTTTACCACACTAATAATATAATGTATGTACTTGCATTATTTGAATATCGTGTTTGATTATATTTATGGAAGTATGATAAACAAATAAAAAATAGCATTGTTTTGACTAATTATGTGCTTTCCTGCTTGCTAAAGTTTACCTGTTAATTAATGCTAATTACTTAGAAGATAAAATCAGAATTTCTATAAATATGTGTGAAAAAAAGTTTTAAGACAATAATCAGTTTGAACTCACCATCAAATACTGAAAATGCTTTGAGTTCAAATTAAAGTGAATAAGCAAAATATCTCATATATTGGCAATCATAATTAACAGTGGTGGTAACTAACATACTTGTACTAATATAACAGAGTTTTTAAAAATTTGTATAGTTAAAATGAATTTAAATTTGAAAATAACTTCAAGGCTTTTTCAGTATTTGTCTTACAGTTAACTTAATGCTGATTATTTAAATTGGAGCAAGATGATTCCAAAAAAGTGTTTTTTCCACACTCGCTTTGGCCAGTGATTAAATCTATGTCATTTAAAATATATATATATATATACATACACTAGTTATGAAAGTTGAGTTTTTAATTTTTGGTAAGTTTACTAAATATATTTTAGTCTGACTTCAACATGAACTCTTACTATTTAATTTGGTTTCAGGACCCTTTAAAAAGTGAGTCCTAGTATATCTGAAATATATGCCTTAAAATCAACTGCATATATTGTTTCAGTATGTAAATTAAAAAGCAGTATTTATTCACAGAAATGATGCAGTGTTGTTTGGAAAATCATGTGAAAAGATTGGGGAATAGTGTAAGAATGGTGGAACAAAATGATTGTCAAACTTTTCATTTAAGATTAGAAGTTAAAATAGTAACAAAATTTTAATGTAGTAAGTACTAATGTAGTATTATGTTTCTGATACCAAATTAATGTTTTAATAATTTGATTTTTATTTGAGAAATAAAAGTTCCTTAGCTGAAGTACTAAATACATTGTCAATTATAATTAAAACACAGTGGTTTGAAAGATTTCAAAAATCCAGTGACAGATGATACATCTATACTGTTTTTAATTGTTCTGTGTGTTTTAGGTATTTGTGAAATGTCATTTTGATTATAATCCATACAATGATAACCTGATACCCTGCAAAGAAGCAGGATTGAAGTTTTCAAAAGGAGAAATTCTTCAGATTGTAAACAGAGAAGATCCAAACTGGTGGCAGGTTAGTATGCTCTAAAAATTTTCGCAACTGCTTTTTTATTTTCAATCTTAGATCTGGCCAATATCTGAATATTCAGGAAGAAGGTATTAGCATTTGTCCCAATGATTTTTCCTGCATGAACAGCTCCTGCTTCATGGCTGCTAATTTTGTGGACAGAAGACCAAATTGAGAGGGAATTTGTGAGTAGCTGTTAATAAATGCAGAATTAACTAGCCTGTGATGCTGTCCTATTGGTTTAGGGATTAGAACAATTGGTTCTTCCACATGAATGATTGCAGTAAAATATGGTTTTGGGCAAGTACAACTCACTTGGGGTATCTCTTTTCAGTGTTCAGTCTCTGTTGGTTTTGTTTAACTAGGGGTTTGTTACTATCAGTATAGTAGTCTTTCTCTTGTCTCCTCTCCTTCTGTATACATTCATAGTAAATAAAATATCATTTCTTGAGCTCTTAAACTATTTGCCTACCTCTTCTCAGTTATTGAGAAATGAAGGTTTGCTTTATGATCAGTGGTATATGGTCATGGATTGAAATGTCTGTATTTGAAAGGGATGTGTGTTACCACTGTATTTCCCAGCCTCTCTCCCTATTTTCCATATCTGTGTGGTCATGTTCCTTTTCCTTTCCCCTAATACACCTTTCAGAAATTTCTAGCAGCAGTAATCCATCTGTTTTTGTCATCGTATACCTCAGCTAATAACCCTAGTATTCAGAACTGGAGAAACTGACAAATCAAAAAATCTAAAATCTCTTAAACTGTCAGAGCAAATGAGAAAGAGTAAGGTGTGAGAGAAAAGGACCCAGGACCTAGCACTAAACTCTGAATTAAAACAAGATGTTAGTAATTCACATTAGCCCTGATAAGTTATATTGACTTCTAAGAGGGAATGAATTATAAAAATGAGAATACCCTTACTAATGTGTCCTTAAATTTAAGACATTATTATGTACAAGTGCACTAAGTGGTGAGAGAACTAAGAAATGAGTAAACAGAAACCATAATATCTAAGACATTTCTGCAGAATTTCTTATAACTCTCATCTAAAAAAGTAATCTGCTGCTTTTGGTTGTTCCCTTTATTGAACTTTTCCATTTTCTCTTTTTCCCTGCTCTATGAATTCCATTCTTGATTTTCCCTTCTCATCCTGTCACCATTATCTCAGTCTTTCTGCATTTTGTGGTCTGTTACTTTAATTCTATTTTTCAGGATTTTAATTGCTAAAAATGATAACAGGTTTTCTGTGCCAACTGTAAGGATCAAGTCACTAACTTTGACTGCCACTAGCAGCCAGTTCTCCAGCCACTGTTTTAAAATGGCACTTCTTTGGGTTTTGTTTTAAAATGTTTCTTAACAGCAAGTAAAGTTTTACCCATTTTAAACTTACTACCTCTTTTGATACCGAGATTCCTGGTTGCATGAATGAAACTCTCCATTCTTTTTCCAATACTTTCCTTTTGGTTGTTGATTTGGTTTCAGCAAATAACCGGCACAGTAGGATTAAAATTGATAGTAAATACCTTATTAATGGTGTCACATGACAACCTATTAAAACATAGAGTAACATTTACTCCTTTCCATTCTTTGATTAACTTAGTGTCATAAATAAAAGGGTTTAGTAAAGAGCCTGTATACCTTTGTATTTTGGTTCTGAAATTGCATACCAAGTAGCAGATTGATTTAGCTGCCAGATGGTTCCCAGTGCTAACGTGTTGTGTGTGAGTCTTAACTGACAATGTCATGTATTTAAATCTCAGGGTCAGTTTTTAGGAGCAAATGTGATCATTTTTTATTGAGTACTGCTTGTCCTTTTTATTAGAATATGGTCTCAAATTTTGGTCACTGAGATATACAATTCATTAATTTGATTCTAGGCTAGCCATGTAAAAGAGGGAGGAAGCGCTGGTCTCATTCCAAGCCAGTTCCTGGAAGAGAAGAGAAAGGCATTTGTTAGAAGAGACTGGGACAATTCAGGTGATGAGCTCCACACAATATGTAACAAGTAGTCCTTTGTGGCCATCTTTCTTTGCCTCTTTCATCTGAATTAGCAAATGAATTTATTAAAATGAATCTAGAATTAATCCCTCCTATCTGTTTTATTGTATCCTTCTCAAAAGTAAACTTTTTGATCCCTTTCTGCCATCTGCTGGTATAGTATCAAAATAGAGCGGCTCAATTCGCCCCTGCCCCCTTCTGCTTTGTAGGACACAACACTGGGAAAGTAATTCTCCCACCCCTATAGAATACTGTAGGGCAGTTTTAACTTATACTGTTTAAGTTATATTTGTCTTATCATCCTTCAGGACCTTTTTGTGGAACCATAAGTAGCAAAAAAAAGAAAAAGATGATGTATCTCACAACCAGAAATGCAGGTATATTTTAAATATTTTTTGAGAAGTCCAAATGAAGTAACTTTATATTGTTGATCAATGGGGCATAAACTTTAAATATATAATTTGAATGAATGTAATTCAGATTAGTACCCATCTGCAAGGGGCTGCTTTATGAACGCATGGTATAATATAATATAAAGACATTATTTAAATCCTAATATTTATTTTATATACTTATACTATCACCAAAGTGCTTTATGAATATAATTGTTTACAATAAAATGAACTGGTTAGGATTTATGTTTGCATTAATGAAGGAACAATGTTATCACTGAAACTGTTCAGAGAATTTTTTATAGTAATTTGTATCATTTCTAAAGAGCAAAATGCCTTTATGAAGATGTTTGAAGAGGTATGATGAAGGACAACTGTATTTGGCCTAGCGTCATTTATGATACTTTTGAAAAAACAGTATGGACCAAACAAATCTTAGTCTGATCTAGTAGGATTTTTTCTTAAATCTTTTAGACTCAAAGAAAGATAAGTATAACAACTACCATAGTTATCCTGGTCAGTTATAGCGGCTGATAGGAATACAATGCAGCTGTTTGAATCAGAAGACTCTGGAGGCTCACAGAAAGGAATTGACAATTTTAAAGAATTTTCTTGATTTTAGAGCTGGTGTACTATATTGGTAATAAACTAAATAGCACTATAAAGGAAATAAGGAAATAATATAATAACAATAAAGGGATTATAGACTCTCCCTTAATATTGGTTTAGCCTATTGTAGAAAAAATGTGTTGAGAGTTGCTATAAGGATAATAACCTAAGGAAGAAATGTTATTACCCTAGGCTGAGAATTGTAACCATAATAATAGCTAATATAGTATTTCATATCCAGTTTGGCCTTTTTTTTCATTAAATATATTTCTTTAAAACTTTCTTACAAAATAAGAAAATTTGTGATTTTCCCATTACCTAAGATTTTAGTTTCAGAATGTGTTTCTACTGAAAGTAGTTTGAATCCAATATTTTATTTTATACATGTATAAATATCTGTATACTTTCTCATATGCATTTTATTAATCAAATTGGTAATTTGCAGTCACTACATAGTATTTATTCACCTATATTATTGGAAGGACATACTCATTCCATGAAACTTACTTAGGCAGCCTCAGTAGGTATACTGTTCTCTTCCATATTTAATTGATAGTTTTTAGCTGAATAAACTATATAAATTAATTTTCAGTTTGGTTACTTATATTAAAGGAATTATTTCTACTGATGAATTGATAAGAAAGAGGTTTAAATGTTTAAGTTAGCTGACAGAGATAAAGCACAGATATTTTTCTAGCTTGGTTAGACAAATTTTTAAGGGCAAATTAATGGAAACATGTTTAAATCAAGATAGTAAAATAATTTGTATTTTACCAAATTTATAAAAACATCTGTACTAAGTGGGTACAATTCAAGTGATATTTAGCTATGAGGACAGCTAAGCCATTACTGAGCAGAATAACAGAGGTTTTTCATCCTTATAAAAAATACTGAATATGATGTTTTCCCATTTCCTTTTTACATTTAGAATTTGATCGTCATGAAATCCAGATATATGAGGAAGTAGCCAAAATGCCTCCCTTCCAGAGAAAGACATTAGTATTGATAGGAGCTCAAGGTGTGGGACGGAGAAGCTTGAAAAACAGGTTCATTGTGTTGAATCCCACTAGATTTGGAACTACAGTGCCATGTAAGTTTTCTGTTTTCTATGCTATTTAATTGTCAGTAAAGAGTAAGGGGAGGAAAGATTATTATTATTATTTTTTAAATTTTATTTTGGTATCATTAATCTACAATTACATGAAGGACATTATGTTTACTAGGCTCCCCCCTTCACCAAGTCCCCCCAACATCCCTGTTCACAGTCACTGTCCATCAACATAGTAAAATGCTGTAAAATCACTACTTGTCTTCTCTGTGTTGCACAGCCCTCCCAGTGCCCCCACCACACTATACATGCTAATTGTAATGCCCCCTTTCTTTTTTTCCCACCCTTATCCCTCCCTTCCCACCCGTCCTCCCCAGTCCCTTTCCCTTTGGTGACTATTAGTCCATTCTTGGGTTTAGTGCTTCTGCTGCTATTTTGTTCCTTCTGTTTTCTTTTGTTCTTATACTCCACATATGAGCGAAATCATTTGGTACTTGTCTTTCTCTGCCTGGCTTATTTCACTGAGCATAATACCCTCTAGCTCCATCCATGTTGTTGCGAATGGTAGGATTTGTTTTTTTCTTACGGCTGAGTAATATTCCATTGTGTATATGTACCACATCTTCTTTATCCATTCATCTACTGATGGACATTTAGTTGCTTCCATATCTTGGCTATTGTAAATAGTGCAGCTATAAACATAGGGGTGCATCTGTCTTTTTCAAACTGGAGTGCTGCATTCTTGGGGTAAATTCCTAGAAGTGCAATTCCTGGGTCAAATGGTAAGTCTGTTTTGAGCATTTTGAGGAACCTCCATACTGCTTTCCACAATGGTTGAACTAATTTACATTCCCACCAGCAGTGTAGGAGGGTTTCCCTTTCTCCACAACCTTGCCAGCATTTGTTGTTGTTTGCCTTTTGGATGGTAGCCATCCTTGCTGGTGTGAGATGATATCTCATTGTAGTTTTAATTTGCATTTCTCTGATAACAAGTGATGTGGAGCATCTTTTCATGTGTCTGTTGGCCATCTGAATTTCTTCTTTAGAGAACTGTCTATTCAGCAACTCTGCCCATTTTTTAATTGGATTATTTGCTTTTTGTTTGTTGAGGCGTGTGAGCTCTTTATATATTTTGGATGTCAACCCTTTATCGGATCTGTCATTTACAAATATATTCTCCCATACTGTAGGGTACCTTTTTGTTCTATTGATGGTGGTCTTTGCTGTACAGAAGCTTTTCAGCTTGATATAGTCCCACTTGTTCATTTTTGCGCCTGTTTCCCTTGCCCGGGGAGATATGTTCAAGAAGAGGTCACTCATGTTTATGTCTAAGAGATTTTTGCTTATGTTTTTTTCTAAGAGTTTTATGGTTTCATGACTTACATTCAAGTCTTTGATCCATTTCGAATTTACTTTTGTGAATGGGGTTAGACAGTGATCCAGTTTCATTCTCTTACATGCAGCTGTCCAGTTTTGCCAGCACCATCTGTTGAAGAGACTGTCATTTCCCCATTGTATGTCCATGGCCCCTTTATCGAGTATTACTTGACCATATTTGTTTGGGTTAATGTTTGGAGTCTCTAGTCTGTTCCATTGGTCTCTGGCTCTGTTCTTGTGCCAGTACCAAATTGTCTTGATTACTGTGGCTTTGTAGTAGAGCTTGAAGTTGGTGAGTGAGATCCCCCCCACTTTATTTTTCATTCTCAGGATTGCTTTAGCTATTTGGGGTCTTTGGTGTTTCCATATGAATTTTTGAACTATTTGTTCCAGTTCATTGAAGAATGCTGTTGGTAGTTTGATAGGGATTGCATTGAATCTGTATATTGCTTTGGGCAGGATGGCCACTTTGACGATATCAATTCTTCCTAGCCAGGAGCATGGGATGAGTTTCCATTTGTTAGTGACCTCTTTAATTTGCTTAAGAGTGTCTTATAGTTTTCAGGGTATAGGTCTTTCACTTCTTTGGTTAGGTTTATTCCTAGGTATTTTATTCTTTTTGATGCTATTGTGAATGGACTTGTTTTCCCGATTTCTCTTTCTGTTAGTTCATTGTTAGTGTATAGGAAAGCCACAGATTTCTCTGTGTTAATTTTGTATCCTGCAACTTTGCTGAATTCCAATATTAGCTCTAGTAGTTTCAGAGTGGAGTCTTTAGGGTTTTTATGTACAATATCATGTCATCTGCAAATAGTGACAGTTTAACTTCTTCTTTACCAATCTGGATTCCTTGTATTTCTTTGTTTTGTCTGATTGCCATGGCTAGGACCTCCAGTACTTTGTTGAATAACAGGTGGGAGAGTGGACATCCCTGTCTTGTTCCCGATCGCAGAGGAAAAGCTTTCAGCTTCTTGCTGTTCAGTATGATGTTGGCTGTGGGTCATATATGGCCTTTATTATGTTGAGGTACTTGCCCTCTATACCCATTTTGTTGAGAGTTTTTATCATGAATGGATGTTGAATTTTATCGAATGCTTTTTCCTCATCTATGGAGATGATCATGTGGTTTTTGTCTTTCTTTTTGTTGATGTGGTGGATGATGTTGATGGATTTTCGAATGTTGTACCATCCTTGCATCCCTGGGATGAATCCCACTTGGTCATGGTGTATGATCATTTTGATGTATTTTTTAATTCGGTTTGCTAATATTTTATTGAGTATTTTTGCATCTACGTTCATCAGGGATATTGGTCTGTAGTTTTCTCTTTTGGTGTGGTATTTGTCTGGTTTTGGTATTAGGGTGATGTTGGCTTCATGGAATGAGTTTGGGAGTATTCCCTCCTCTTCTATTTTTTGGACAACTTAAGGAGAATGGGTATTATGTCTTCTCTGTATGTCTCATAAAATTCCGAGGTAAATCTATCTGGCCCAGGGGTTTTGTTCTTTGGTAGTTTTTTGATTACCGCTTCAACTTCATTGCTGCTAATTGGTCTGTTTAGATTTTCTGTTTCTTTCTGGGTCAGTCTTGGAAGTATTTTTCTAGGAAGTTGTCCATTTCTCCTAGGTTTACTAGCTTGTTAGCATATAGGTTTTCATAGTACTCTCTAATAATTTTTTGTATTTCTGTGGGGTTTGTCGTGATTTTTCCTTTCTCATTTCTGATTCGTTAATGTGTGTTGACTCTCTTTTCCTCTTAATAAGTCTGGCTAGAGGCTTATCTATTTTGTTTATTTTCTCGAAGAACCAGCTCTTGGTTTCACTGATTTTTTTCTATTGTTTTATTCTTCTCAATTTTATTTATTTCTTCTCTGATCTTTATTATGTCCCTCCTTCTGCTGACCTTAGGCCTCATTTGTTCTTCTTTTTCCAATTTTGATAATTGTGACATTAGACCATTCATTTGGGATTGTTCTTCCTTCTTTAAATATGCCTGGATTGCCATATACTTTCCTCTTGAGACTGCTTTTGCTGTATCCCACAGAAGTTGGGGCTTTGTGTTGTTGTTGTCATTTATTTCCATATATTGCTGGATCTCCATTTTGATTTGGTCATTGATCCATTGATTATTTAGGAGCGTGTTATTAAACCTCCATGTGTTTGTGAGGCTTTTGCTTTCTTTGTACAATTTATTTCTAGATTTATGCCTTTGTGGTCTGAAAAGTTGGTTGGTAGGATTTCAATCTTTTGGAATTTACTGAGGCTCTTTTTGTGGCCTAGTATGTGGTCTATTCTGGAAAATGTTCCATGTGCACTTGAGAAGAATGTGTATCCTGTTGCTTTTGGATGTAGAGTTCTATAGATGTCTATTAGGTCCATCTGTTCTAGTGTGTTGTTCAGTGCCTCTGTGTCCTTACTTATTTTCTGTCTGGTGGATCTGTCCTTTGGAGTGAGTGTTGTGTTGAAGTCTCCCAAAATGAATGCATTGCATTCTATTTCCTCCTTTAATTCTGTTAGTATTTGTTTCACATATGTTTGTACTCCTGTATTGGGTGCATATACATTTATAATGGTTATATCGTCTTGTTGGACTGACAGTTTATCATTATGTAATGTCCTTCTTTATCTTTTGTTACTTTCGTTATTTTGAAGTCTGTTTTGTCTGATACCAGAAAAGCAACACCTGCTTTCTTCTCTCTATTGTTTGCATAAAATACCTTTTTCCATCCTTTGACTTTAAGTCTGTGCATGTCTTTGGGTTTGAGGTGAGTCTCTTGTAAGCAGCATATGGATGGGTCTTGCTTTTTTATCCATTCTGTTACTCTGTGTCTTTTGATTGGTGCATTCAGTCCATTTACATTTAGGGTGATTATTGAAAGATATGTACTTATTGCCATTGCAGGCTTTAAATTTGTGGTTACCAAAGGTTCAAGGTTAGCTTCTTTACTATTTTACTGTCTAACTTAACTCGCTTATTGAGCTATTATAAACACGGTCTGATGATTTTTTATTTCTCTCCCTTCTTATTCCTCCTCCTCCCTTATTCATGTGTTGGGTGTTTTGTTCTGTGCTCTTTTAAGGAGTGCTCCCATCTAGAGCAGTCCCTGTAAGATGCCCTGTAGAGGTGGTTTGTGGGAGGAAAATTCCCTCAACTTCTGCTTGTCTGGGAATTGTTTAATCCCTCCTTCATATTTAAATGATAATCGTGCTGGATACAGTAGTCTTGGTTCGAGGCGCTTCTGTTTCATTGCATTAAGTATATCATGCCATTCTCTTCTGGCCTATAGGGTTTCTGTTGAGAAGTCTGATGATAGCCTGATGGGTTTTCCTTTGTAGGTGACCTTTTTTTTCTCTCTGGCTGCCTTTAATACTTTGTCCTTGTCTTTGATCTTTGCCATTTTAATTATTATGTGTCTTGGTGTTGCCCTCCTTGGATCCCTTGTCATGGAGTTCTGTGTACCTCTGTGGTCTGAGAGGCCATTTCTTCCCCTAGTTTGGGGAAGTTTTTGGCAATTATTTCTTCAAAGACACTTTCTATCCCTTTTTCTCTCTCTTCTTCTTCTGGTACCCCTATAATGCAGATATTGTTCCATTTCGATTGGTCATTCAGCTCTCTTAGAATTCTTTCATTCCTGGAGATCCTTTTATCTGTCTCTGCATCAGCTTCTCTGTGTTCCTGTTCTCTGTTTTCTAGTCCATTAATGGTCTCTTGCATCTCGTCCATTCTGTTTTGAAGTCCTTCCAGAGCTTGTTTTATTTCTGTATTCTCCTTCCTTAGTTCTTGCATATTTCTCTGCAAGTCCATCAGTATGGTTATGACTTTTGTTTTGAATTCTTTTTCAGGAAGACTGGTTAAATCTATCTCCCCTGGTTCTTTCTCAGGGGAAGATGTAGCAGATGCCGAAGCTGTCTGGGTTAGTCTTCTCTGGATCATATTTTTTTGCATTTTCATGTTGATAGGTGCTATTAAGTTTCAGCTGGAAGAGCCAAACTTTCCACTTGGTACTGGCCTTTCTTTACTGGGACAACTGCAACCCCTAGTGGCTTGTGTTGGGCAATTGCGTGTAGACTGTGTCTCTGTATCTTGCCCGGCCAGTATGGAGGAAGCTCCCTTGCTGTGGGCGTGACCAGCCTCAGGCAGCTGCTCTGCTATGGCAGGGTCCCAGAGGGGTAATGGATGGGAGGCTGTTTGGCTGTTTACCTCTGTGAGGGGTCTCAGAGCTGTTGCCCAGGGGGTTAGTGTGCCCAGAGTTCCCTGGAATTTCCAACTGCTAGACTGTGACCCTGGATGCTTCCGTCCAGCGGTGGGGTCCCTGTCCCTTTAAGACTTTCAAAAAGCACTCGCTTTTCTTTGTCACAGGGGTGCCGGCTTCGGGACCTGCTCAAAGGTCTTACTGTCCTGTTTCCCTAATATCCAGGAACCCACGCATGCACTGTGTGTGCACTGTGGTGCGGATGGCTGGGGCTGGGTGTTTAGCAGTGCTGGGCTCCCTCTCCCTCCCCACTCCGACTCCTCTCCTCCCGCCGGGAGCTGGGGTGAGGGGGCTCAGGTCCTGCCAGGCTGCAGCTTGTATCTTACCCCTTTTACCAGGCGCTGGGTTCTCTTAGGTGTGGATGTAGTCTGGCTGTTGTCCTGTGTCTTCTGGTCTCTCTTTTAGGATTAGTTGTATTTGTTGTATTTTCAAAAATATATATGTTTTTGGGAGGAGATTCCCACTGTCCTACACACGCCACCATCTTGGCTCTGCCTCAGCAAAGATTATAATACTCTTTATTCCCAAATAATTTTTTATTAATGCCAGTGGAAACAAAGAAGTTGAAGATACTGAAACACTTAGTGAGCTTACAGCTTATTGAAATGGTGCTGTAGCCCTGTAGGCTTGTTGCCTGGCGGGGTCACTTTTCTAGACTCTTCAGTCCAGAAATGTTAGTTAAATGTAAGTATTAAGAGTTGTGGCAAAAATAAGCATTAACTTAGTATTTTCTTGTATAACTGATGTCTACCTGAAAAGTTGCATTTTCACACATTTTAGCATAAAAAGAAAGGGGAAACCTGCTGTATCCTCAGATACTTTAAGCATGGCAATCCCTTTGTGAATTCATGTGACCCAGCTTATAGCTTTCAGTTCTGCAAAGTTATAAACCTCATTTTTGAAAGCACATCAAGAGTGATTCATTTTCCAGAGCAGGTGGCGTTAATTAAAATCAGAAAGATTGATAGATGAAATAAAAATAATACTGATGGGAAGTATAACTATTAAGAGAGCGAAACACTCACTTTATGATCTCTGCATTCTTCCCCTCTTTGCATATTTGCATGGGAAGTTACATAATGATGGCCATATTATGCTTGGTGAGAATGGCATTAGATGAAGGAGTTAGATGATATCACTGACTTACTACAAGGACTAATATTGTATACATTTGTCTTTATTTTGGAGATGAATGTATATTTACCTGTGAGAACTTATATGTCCTCTCACCTGAAAAATGCAGGAGATAAGCCAATATTGCTTCTATAACTCCCCATCCTGTGCTTCTTTGGCTGCTCAAGCCAACTTTTGATTATCATGGTGTTTTTTAAGGTATATTGGTGCCTTTAAGCTGTTTTGAATCAAGTATTAGCCTAATGCCACTTCATCTCTTTTAGGTGAGTTTTAGAGTTTCTCTACTTTCATCCAGTGTGTTTTGAGGTTTAATTCTCAGTGAGTAATCTTAGGGTTGGGGTTGATTGGAGCAGTAATCTGTTGCCCCATATGCTATTTGTAATACCTTCAGAGAGGCTTTGGATTCCCTTGGAGGCACTGTAAATCACTAAAATCAGATAAATCCTAGTTAACTAGTTAAAAAAATAAAAACTTCACTGTGATCAAAATATTTTAAAGTATTTTAATTTTATTTTTGTTGAATTAATACATGTGTAGCATTCTAATCAAGTAGTTCTTAAAGATACATAATATCTTTAAGAATAAAAATAAATCCCCAGTCTTCCTTTGCCTTACCCTCTTGCCTACTTACCAGAAACAGCTGCTTTTCATTCTTGTTGCCTATGCTTTTTTGGTAGCCCTCCATATTTCTTAATGTCTTCATTCTACTGTTTCTTGCTTTAGCCAGTGTAGACCCTCTCTCTTGACTTCCTGACAATTCTCCCAATATGGAGATAGTTCTAGTTTCAGTTAATTCAGTTTTACTTCCTTGAAGAGCCTCTCCTTTCCCTGTCCCAGCAATTGCTAGAGTTCCTTTTTCCTTTCCCTCTTTCCCTCAATTTTAGGTGTGCATGTGGATAGTTTTGAACCAAAAACTCACTTGTCTAATAAGTCATCTATTTTTTTCTTGGAGACATCTGTCTCAGAACCATCAATCTTCCTGCTTCAATGAGGACTTCATGCTTTCCATTCTAGCTGCCCTGCTAATGCAGGTGATTCCCTTTGTTGCTGTGCTGGGTTGAAGCTGTTGTTCCTGGATCCCATTCCTTTCCTTCCTTGGTTTATAAGCCTTGTTTTGCTGGGGCACATTGTCTTGTAACTTGGCAATAAATGGTATATTAGATGTATTTTCTGCATCTTTGTTTTTGAAGATATATGTTTTCTGTCCATTATTTGATTATTTAGCTGAGAAGAGAAATTCTAGATTGTAAAACTCAAAAGATGTTACTCTTGAATCCAGTTCTGTTAGGAGGCTAAAGCTGTTCCAATCCTTGTCTTTTCTTTTACAGATATCCAGTGTCTTTTGTTTGTTTCATTTTGTTTTTCAGGATATTGAAATTTAATGACAAGGTACCTTTGTCATATTTTTAAGTTCATTGTGCTGATGATTAGTGGGCTCTTCAGAGTTCATGTCCTTCCATTCTGGGGAATTATTTTTCTTGGATGATTTCTCCATTTTCTGTATTTACTTCTAGAATTTCTGTTAACTGAATATTGAACATCCTTGATTCATCTTTTTACTCTCTTACCTTTTCTTTTCAATTATATTGTCTGTCCCTGTATCTTTTTATTCTCCTTAAATATTACCTGGAGTTCTTGATCTTCTATCCTATCAGTGTTTTATCACAAGTAATGACAGGTTTCATTGTAAGATTGTTTTCTGCTTCCCGGTTGTTATTTTTTCCACAGCATTGTCTGTTTGTGGGAGCTCTCTTCTGTATCTCTAAGAATATTAAATGGTGCAATCCTTAATGTTTTTTTTTTTCAGTCTGTAGACTATAAATTATCTTTGTTTTCCCCTGGGGTACCTTTCTGTTTATAGTATTTCTGTGTGCTTTCTTTGCTGGAGGTTTCTTCCCTTTGATTTATTGATCCTTGGTTTTACATCCATACTTAAAAGTAAGTGTTAGAACTGGTTGGAAGCTCTTTGTACTTGGGCAACTTTTGGCAACTGGCTGAGCTTTATTCTATGAGATGAGCAAGATCCAACTGTTTTTTGGGGGAGCCCAAAATACTGGCAAAAGAAGTTTTTTCTCTTTGGAGCTGTTAAATTTCTCCAGAGAAGAGTCTTGAGGTATCCAACTACTGAGAGTATTCTCTAATCCAGATAAAGGAGGGAAAAGATATGGATCAGCCTGCTTCATATGTATACGTATCCCCCTCCTCTGATTTTTTTAGCTTCTTGCTTCAGACTTAAGACTCTTTAAGGTTCTGTGGGATAAAGCAGTCCCACTCTTATCCATAACCCCCTCTCTATCACAGGGCTTGTTCTGCCCTGAAAAATCAGTTACCTGAAGTTAGTTTTAGTTTGACACATTTTCTGGTATCATAGGATTTGCTTTTTTGTTTGTACTGGTTTCATTTAGTTTTAGGTTTTTTAACTTTGAAATTTTTCATCTTTTAAAGTTTTATTTCTCATGTATAACAAATCTGATTTAAGAAAAGCAGTAATAATAATATAATAACAAATCTGTATGTTCTCAGATACCAGAATTTCCAATCTCTCTGAAGCCTCATTTGAGCTTTGAGTTGCACAAACACTCCAAGGTATTAACTATATGGAACTTATGTTAATCATTCATTCACCTTTCTTCTCCCTTTTGCTGAATATCTTCATCTTTTTTTCTTTCTAAGATTATTGTTTTCTTTTTAAGTTTTGAGATAACTCGTATGCCATATAATTCACCCAAAGTGTACACTGTGATTTTTAATATGTTCACAAAGTTGTATAAGGATTACCATAATCAATTGAAAACATTTTTGTCATACCAAAAAGAAACCCTGTACCCATTTCCTACCAATCTCCTTTCTCCTGGCAACCACTAATCTACTTTCTGTCACAATAGACTTGCTTATCTGGACATTTCATAGAAATGTAATTGTACAATATGTGGTCTTCTCTGACAGGCTTCTTTACTTAACATAATGTTTTTAAGGTTCATCCATGTTGTAGCAGGTATCAATACTTACTTTCTTTTTATTGTTAAATAATATTCCATTTTACAGCTATACCACATTTTACTTACCAGTTCATCAGTTGATGGACATTTGGATTGCTCTATTTTTTAACTATTATGAATAATGCCACTGTTAGAGTTTATGTACAGGTTTTTGCATGGACCTATGTTTTATTTTGCTTAGGTATGTACCTAGGAATGGAATTGGTGGATCATATGGTGACTCTGTATTCAATCTTTTGAGAAACTGCCACTTTTTTATAGTGACTATACTATACAAAGTAAATTCCCAGCAGTATGTGACAGTTGCAGTTCGTCTGTATCCTCAGCAACTTTTGTCATATGACTTTTTGATTATAGTTACCCTAGTAGATATGAAATTATATCTCATTATGGTTCTTAATTTGCATTTTCCTAGTGGCTAATGATGTTGGGCCACTTTTTATATACTTAATGGCCATTTGTTAATCTTTGGATTGACAAATCCCTTATCAGATATATGATTGCAAATATTTTCTCCTATTCTGTGGGAATTTTTCATGCTCTTGATGGTGTCCTTTGCAAAAAAGGTTTTCACTTTGATAAAGTCCAGTATGATACCCTTTTCTTTTATTGCTCATACTTTTTTGGTACCATATCTAAGAATGCTTGGTCCAAACCAAGATCATAAAATTGTCCTCCTTTATACTTCCTTCTCAGAGTTTTATAGTATTAGCCCCTACACTTAGGTCTATTGTCAGTTTTTATTAATATTGCATAAAATGTGAGGAAAGAGTTTAATTTCATCTTTTGCTTGCTCATATCCAGTTATCCCAACATAATATGTTATAAGTGTATTCTTTCCTCCATTGAGTTGCCTTGCCACCCTTGTCGAAATCAATTGACTATAAATGTGAAGATTTATAGACTCTTAATTCTATTTCATTAACCTAAATATCTATTCTTATGCCAGACCCACATTGCCTTCATTTGTACTTTTGTAGTAAGTTGTAAAATCAGAAATTGTGAATCCTCCAAATTTGTTCTTTTTCAAGATTATTTTGGCTAGTCTGGGTCCCTAGCATTTCTCTATAAATTATAAGATAAACTTTCCATTTCTGCAGAAAGGCAGCAGGGATTTTAAAAGGGATTGTGTTGAATCTGTAGACCAGATTGGGTAGTTTACCATTTTAATACTATTAAGTCTTCCAATCTAAGACTATGGGTTATCTTTCCATTTATTTAGGTGTTCTTTAATTTCTTTCAATGACATTTGCAATTTTCATTGTATAAGTCTTCTGCTACAGTAGAAGGAGGGAAATAATTAGAGCAGAAATAAATAAAACTGAGAAGAATAAAACATTAGAAAGAATTAATGAAAGCAGGAGCTGGTTCTTCAAGAAAATAAACAAAATAGAAAAACCCCTAGTAACACATCACTAAAAAAGAGTCTACACACATAAACAGAATCAAAACAAAGGAAAAATCACTACAGACACCACAGAAATACAAAGAATTATTAGAGAATACTATGAAAAATTCCATGCTAACAAACTGGATAACCTAGAAGAAATGGACAACTTTCTAGAAAAATACAACCTGAAAGGCTGACTCAGAAAGAAACAGAAAATCTGAACACACCAATTACTAGCAACAAAATTGAATTGGTAATCAAAAAACTACCGGAGAACAAAATCCCTGGACCAGATGACTTCAGTGCTGAATCTTATCAAACATTTAGTGGAGACCTAATACCCCATTCTTCTTTAAAGTTTTCCAAAAAGTAGAAGAGGAGGGAATACTTTCAAACTCATTCCATGAAGCCAGCATCACCCTAATACCAAAACCAGGCAAGGACAACACAAGAAAAGAAAATTACAGATCAATATCCCTGATGAACATAGATGCAAAAATACTAAACAAAATATTAGCAAACCGAATTCAAAAATACATCAAAAAGATCATCCATCATGATCAAGTAGGATTTATTCCAGGGATGCAAGGATAGTACAACATTAAAAATCCATCAACATCATCTACCACATCAACAAAAAGATGGACAAAAACCATATGATCATCTCCATAAATGCCAGAAAAGCATGACAAAATTCAACATCCATTCATGATAAAAACTCTCAACAAAATGGGTATAGAGGGCAAGTACCTCAACATAATGAAGGCCATATATGAGAAACCCACAGACAACATCATACTTAACAGCAAGAAGCTGAGAGCCTTTCCTTAAAGATCAGGAACAAGACAAGAATGCCCACTCCACTTTAGTTCAACACAGTTCTGGAGGTCCTCACCACGGCAATCAAGACAACACAAAGAAATAAAAGGCATTCAGATTGGCAAGGAAGAAATTAAACTGCCGCTGCTTGCAGATGATATGATATTGTACATAAAAAACCCTAAAGAATCCATTTCAAAACTACTAATTCTAATATCTGAATTCAGCAAAGTTGGGGGATACAAAATTAATACACAGAAATCTGTTGCATTCCTATACACTAATGATGAACTAACAGGAAGAAAAATCAGGAAAACAATTCTATTCACAATTACATCAAAAAATAAAATACCTGGAAATAAACCTAACCAAGGAAGTGAAAGGCCTATACTCTGAAAACTACAAGACACTCATGAGAGAAATTAAAGAAGATACCAGTAAATGGAAATACATCCCATGCTCATGGATAGGAAGAATTAATATTGTCAAAATGGCCATCCTGCCTAAAGCAATCTACAGATTCAATGCAATTCCTATCAAAATACCAACAGCATTCTTCAACGAACTAGAGAAAACCATTTTAAAATTCATATGGAACCACAAAAGACCCCGAATAGCCAAAGCAATCCTGAGAAGGAAGAATAAAGCTGGGGGGATTATGCTCCCCAACTTCAAACTGTACTACAAAGACACAGTAATCAAGACACTTTGGTACTGGCAAAAGAAGAGAACCATAGAGCAATGGAAAAGACTAGAGAGCCCAGATATAAACCCAAGCATATATGGTCAATTAATGTATGATAAAGGAGCCATGGATATACAATGGGGAAATGACAACCTCTTCAACAACTGGTGTTGGCAAAACTGGACAGCTGCATGCAAGAGAATGAAACTGTATTATTGTGTATCCCCATACACAAAAGCAAACTCAAAATGGATCAAAGACCAGAATGTAAGTCATGAAACCATAAAACTCTCAGAAGACAACATAGGCAAAAATCTCTTGAATATAAACATGAGCAACTTTTCCTGAAATGCGTCTCCTCAAGCAAGGGAAACAAAAGCAAAAATGAACACATGGGATTACATAAAACTAAAAATCTTCTGTACAGCAAAGGACACCATCAACAGAACAAAAAGGCATCCTACAGTATTTTTAGTTTTTTGAGGAACCTCCACATTGCTTTCCGCAATGGTTGAACTAGCTTACATTTCTACCAGCAGTGTAGGAGGGTTTTCCTTTCTTCACATCCTCACCAGCATTAGTTGTTCCTAGTCTTTCCTATGTTGGCCATCCTAACTGGTGTGAGGTGATATTTCATTGTGGTTTTAATTTGCATTTCTCTGATAATTAGCAATGTGGAGCATCTTTTCACATGCCTGTTGGCCATCTGAATTTCTTCTTTGGGGAACTGTCTGTTCACATCTTCTGCCATTTTTTAATAGGGTTTTTTGCTTTTTGAGTGTTAAGGAGTGTGAGTTCTTTATATATTTTGGATGTCAACCCCTTGTCGGATATGTTGTTTAAAATATATTCTCCCATACTATAGGATACCTTTTTGTTCTGCTGATGGTGTCCTTTACTGTATAGAAGCTTTTTAGCTTGATGTAGTCCCATTTGTTCATTTTTTATTTTGCTTCCCTTGCCCAAGGAAATGCGTTCAGGAAAAAGTTGCTCATGTTTATATTCAAGAGATTTTTGCCTATGTTGTCTTCTGAGAGTTTTATGGTTTCATGACTTACATTCTGGTCTTTGATCCATTTTGAGTTTGCTTTTGTGTATGGGGTTAAACAATTATTCAGTTTCATTCTCTTGCATGTACCTGTCCAGTTTTGCCAACACCAGTTGTTGAAGAGGCTGTCATTTCCCCATTGTACATGGCTCCTTTATCATATATACTGTAGGATGCCTTTTTGTTCTGTTGATGGTGTCCTTTGCTATACAGAAGATTTTTAGTTTTATGTAATCCCATGTGTTCATTTTTGCTTTTGTTTCCCTTGCTTGAGGAGACGCATTTCAGGAAAAAGTTGCTCATGTTTATATTCAAGAGATTTTTGCCTATGTTGTCTTCTGAGAGTTTTATGGTTTCATGACTTACATTCTGGTCTTTGATCCATTTTGAGTTTGCTTTTGTGTATGGGGTTAAACAATTATTCAGTTTCATTCTCTTGCATGTACCTGTCCAGTTTTGCCAACACCAGTTGTTGAAGAGGCTGTCATTTCCCCATTGTACATGGCTCCTTTATCATATATACTGTAGGATGCCTTTTTGTTCTGTTGATGGTGTCCTTTGCTATACAGAAGATTTTTAGTTTTATGTAATCCCATGTGTTCATTTTTGCTTTTGTTTCCCTTGCTTGAGGAGACGCATTTCAGGAAAAAGTTGCTCATGTTTATATTCAAGAGATTTTTGCCTATGTTGTCTTCTGAGAGTTTTATGGTTTCATGACTTACATTCTGGTCTTTGATCCATTTTGAGTTTGCTTTTGTGTATGGGGATACACAATAATACAGTTTCATTCTCTTGCATGCAGCTGTCCAGTTTTGCCAACACCAATTGTTGAAGAGGCTGTCATTTCCCCATTGTATATCCATGGCTCCTTTATCATATATTAGGATAGAAGTACCATTTGACCTAGGAATTCCACTCCTAGGAATTTACCCAAAGAATATAATTTCTCAGATTTGAAAAGACATATGCACCCCTATTTTTATTGCAGCACTATCTACAATAGCCAAGATATGGAAGCAACCTATGTGTCCATCAGTAGATGAATGGCTCAAGAAGAGGTGGTACATATACCCAATGGAATACTATTCAGCCATAAGAAAGAAACAAATCCTACCATTTTCAGCAACATGGATGGAGCTGGAGGACATTATGCTCAGTGAAATAAGCCAGCTGGAGAAAGACAAATGCCAAATGATTTCCCTCATTTGTGGAGTATAACAACAAAGCAGAACTGAAGGAACAGTACAGCAACAGACTCACAAACTCCAAGAAGGGACTAGAGGTTACCAAAGGGGAGGGGTGGGGGAGGTCAGGTGGGAGGGAGGGAGAAGGGGATTTGAGGAGTATTATGATTGGCACATACAGTGTGGGGGTGATCATGGGGAAGACAGTGTAGCACAGAGAAAGCAAATAGTGACTCTGTGACATCTTACTATACTGATGGGCAGTGACTGCAATGGAGAATGGGGGAGACATGATAATATGGGTGAATGTAGTAACCACATTATTTTTTCATGTGAAACCTTCATAAGAGTGTATATCAATAATACCTTAAAAAAATAAAAATAAGTTATGTTTTTTTGGTCAAATTTATTCCTAAATATTGTCTTCTCTTTGGTGCTATAATTAAAGATATTATTTTTCTAATTTCCTTTTCAGATTGTTCATTGCAAGTGTATATAAATACAACTGATTTTTACATGTTAATTTTGTATTCATTAACCTCACTGAACTCATTTATTCTGATATTTTGTGTAAAATTCTCCAGTTTTCTATATATAAGATCATGCCATCTGCAAATAGAGATAGTCATCCTATTTCTTTCAGTCTCCATGTCACTTATTTTTTTCTTGTCTAATTGCCCTGGTTAGAACCTCTTTCCAGTACAGTTGTGGAATATAAATGGCAAAAGTGGACATCCTTGGCTTGTTCATGATGTTAGGTGACATTCAGTCTCTCAGCACTAAGTATTCTGTTAGCTGTGGGTTTTTTGTAGATACCCTTCATCAGAGAGAACTTCTCTTCTATTCCTAATTCATTGATGTTTTTTATCATGAAAGGGTACTGGACTTTGTCAAATGCTTTTTCTTTGTCTATCAGAAGATCATATAATTTTTTTCTTTTATACTATGGACATATCTGTGGTAAATCCCATTTCATCATGCTTGTAATCCTTTTTATATGCTTTAAGATTCAGTTTAGTAGTACTTTTTTAAATTAAGGTATGATTTATATACACTCTTATGATGGTTTCACATGAAAAACAATGTGATTACAATATTTACCCATATTATCAAGTCCACACCCATACCCCAATGCAGTCACTGTCCATCAGTGTACTAAGATGCCACAGATCCACTGTGTGCTTTCTCTATGCTACAGTGTTCTCCCCATGATCCCTCACACCATGTATACTAAACATAATATCCCTCAATCCCCTTCTTCCTCCCTCCCCACCCACCCTCCCCGACACCTCCCCCTTTGGTAACCACTAGTTCATTTTTGGAGTCTCTAAGTCTGCTGCTATTTTGTTCCTTCAGTTTTGCTTCATTGTTATACTCCACAAATGAGGGAAATAATTTGGCATTTGTCTTTCTCCGCCTGGCTTATTTCACTGAGCACAATGTCCTCCAGCTCCATCCATGTTGTTGCAAATGGTAGGATTTGTTTCTCTCTTATGGCCAAATAGTATTCCATTGTGTATATGTACCACATCTTCTTTATCCATTCATCTACTGATGGACACTTAGGTTGCTACCATATCTTGGGTATTGTAAAAAGTGCTGCGTTAAACATAGGGGTGCATATGTCTTTTTGAATCTGAGAACTTGTATTCTTCGGGTAAATTCCAAGGAGTGGGATTCTGGGGTCAAATGGTATATCTATTTTTAGTTTTTTGAGGAACCTCCATATTGCTTTCCGCAATTATTGAACTAGCTTACATTCCCACCAGCAGTGTAGGAGGGTTCCCCTTTATCCCCATCCTCGCCAGCATTTGTTATTCTTAGCCTTTTCGATGCTGGTCATCCTTACTGGTATGAGGTGATATTTCATTGTGCTTTTAATTTTCATTTCCCTGATGATTAGTGATGTGGAGCATCTTTTCCTGTGTCTGTTAGCCATCTGAATTTCTTTGGAGAACTGTCTCTTCATATTCTCTGCCCATTTTTTAATCAGGTTATTTGCTTTTTGGATGGTGAGGCATGTAAGTTCTTTACATATTTTGGATGGTAACCCCTTGTCAGATATGTCATTTACAAATATATTCTCCCATACTGTAGTATGCTTTTTTGTTCTGTTGATGGTGTCCTTTGCTGTACAGAAACTTTTTAGTTTGATGTAGTCCCATGAGTTCATTTTTGCTTTTGTTTCCCTTGCTCGGAGAGATGTGTTCAGGAAGAACTTGCTCATGCTTATATTCAGGAGATGTTTGGCTATTTTGTCTTCTAAGAGTTTTATGGTTTCATTACTTACATTCAGGTCTTTGAGTCATTTTGAGTTTACTTTTGTGTTTGGAGTTAAACAATTATCCAGTTTCATTCTCTTGCATGTCCCTGTCCAGTTTTGCCAACACCAGCTGTTGAAGAGGCTGTCATTTCCCCATAGTATGTCCATGACTCCTTTATCATATATTAATTGACCATATATGCTTGGGTTTATATCAGGGCTCTCTAGTCTGTTCCATTAGTGTATGGTTCTCTTCTTGTGCCAGTACCAAATTGTCTTGATTACTGTGTCTTTGTAGTATAGCTTGAAGCTGGGGAGTGTAATCCCTCCAGCTTTGGCTTCTCAGAACTGCTTTGGCTATTCAAGGGTCTTTTGTGGTTCCATATAAATTTTAGAACAATTTTCTCTTGTTCGTTGAAGAATGCTGTTGGTATTTTGATGGAGATTGCATTGAATCTGTGGTTTGCTTTAGGCAGGATGGCCATTTTGACAATATTAGTTCTTCCTATCCATGAGCATGGGTTGAATTTCCATTTACTGGTATCTTTGATTTCTCTTAAGAATGTCATGTAGTTTTCAGAGTATAGGTCTTTCACTTCTTTGGTTAGGTTTATTCCTAGGTATTTTATTCCTAGGTTTATTCCTAGGTAATTGTGAATGGAATTGTTTTCCTGATTTCTCTCTCTGCTAGTTCATAGTGTATAGTAATGCCACAGGTTTTGGTGTATTAGTTTTGTATCCCCCAACTTTGCTGAATTCAGATATTAGATGTAGTAGTTTTGGAGTGGGTTCTTTAGGCCTTTTTATGTACAATATCATGTCATCTGTAAACAGGGACAGTTTAACTTCTTCCTTGCCAATCTGGATGCCTTTTATTTCTTTGTGTTGTCTGATTCCCATAGCTAGGACCTCCAGTGCTATGTTGAATAGAAGTGGGGAAATTGGGCATCCTTGTCTTGTTCCCAATCTTAAAAGAAATGCTTTCAGCTTCTCGCTGTTAAGTATGATGTTGGCTGTGGGTTTGTCATATATGGCCTTTATTATGTTGAGGTACTTGTCCTCTATACCCATTTTGTTGAGAATTTTTATCATGAGTGGATGTTGAATTTTGTTGAATGCTTTTTTGGCATTTATGGAGATGATCATGTGGTTTTTGTCCTTTTTGTTGATGTGGTGAATGATGTTGATGGATTTTCAAATGTTGTACCATCGTTGCATCCCTGGGATAAATCCCACTTGATCATGATGAATGATCTTTTTGATATATTTTTGAATTTGGTTTGCTAATATTTTGTTCAGTATTTTTGCATCTATGTTCATGAGGGATATTGGCCTGTTAGTTTTCTTTTTTTGTGGTGTCTTTGCCTGGTTTTGGTATTAGAGTGATGCTGGCCTCATGGAATGAGTTTGGAAGTATTCCCTCCTCTTCTATTTTTTGGAAAACTTTAAGAAGAATGGGTATTAAGTCTTCACTAAATGTTAGATAAAATTCAGCAGTGAACCCATCTGGTCCAGGAATTTTCTTCTTAGGTATTTTGTTCTTAGGTAGTTTTTTGATAACCAGTTTGATTTCATTGCTGGTAATTGGTCTGTTCAGATTTTCTGTTTCTTCCTTGGTCAGCCTTGGAAGGTTGTATTTTTCTAGAAAGTTTTCCATTTCTTGTAGGTTATCCTGTTTATTAGCAAGGAATTTTTCATAGTATTCTCTAATAATTCTTTGTATTTCTGTGGTATCTGTAGTGATTTTTCCTTTCTCATTTCTGATTCTGTTTATGTCTGTAGGCTCTCTTTTTTTCTTGTTACGTCTGGCTAGGGGTTTATCTATTTTGTTTATTTTCTTGAAGAACTAGCTCTTGCTTTCATTGATTCTTTCTATTGTTTTATTCATCTTGATTTTATTTATTTCTACTCTAATCTTTATTATGTCCCTACTTCTACTGACTTTGGGCCTCATTTGTTCTTCCTTTTCCAGTTTCGTTAATTGTGAGTTTAGACTGCTTATATGGGATTATTCTTCTTTCCTGAGGTAGGCCTGTATTGCAGTATACTTTCATCTTAGCACAGCCTTGTCTGCATCCCACAGATTTTGTGGTGTTGAATTATTGTTGTCTTTGTCTCCATTTATTTCTTGATCTCTGTTTTTATTGGGTCATTGATCCATTGTTTATTTATGAGCATGTTGTGAAGCCTCCATGTGTTTGTGGGATTTTTCATTTTCTTTGCGTAATTTATTTCTAGTTTCATACCTTTGTGGTCTGAGAACCTGGTTGGTACAATTTCAGTCTTTTTTAATTTACTGAGGCTCTTTTTGTGGGCTAGTATATGATCTGTTCTTGAAAATGTTCCATGTGCACTTGAGAAGAATGTGTATTGTGTTGCTTTTGGGTGTAGAGTTCTGTAGATGTCTGTTAGGTCCATCTGTTCTAATGTGTTGTTCAGTGCCTCTGTGTCCTTACTTATTTTCTGTCTTGTTGATCTGTCCTTCAGAGTGACGGGAGTGTTGAAGTCTCCTAGAATGAATGCGTTCCATTCTATTTCCCCTTTTAATTCAGTTAGTATTCATTTCACATATGTAAGTGCTCCTGTGTTGGGAACATAGATATTTATAATGGTTATATCTTCTTGTTGGATTGATCCCTTTATCATTATTTAATGTCCTTCTTTGTCTCTGGTGACTTTCTTTGTTTTGAAGTCTGTTTTGTCTGATACAAGTACTGCAACTCCTGCTTGTTTCTCCCTATTAGTTGCATGAAATATCTTTTTCCGTCCCTTCACTTTTAGTCTGTGTATGTCTTTGGGTTTAAAGTGAGTCCCTTGTAGGCAGCATATAGATGGGTCTTGTTTTTTTATCTATTCAGTGACTCTATGCCTTTTGATTGGTGCATTCAGACCATTTACATTTAGGGTGATTATCAATAGGTGGGTACTTACTGTCATTGCAGGCTTTAGTTTAGTGGTTACAAAAGGTTCAAGGTTAACTTCCTTACTATCTAAGAGTCTAGCTTAACTCACTTAATATGCTATTACAAACACAATCTAAAGGTTCTTTTCTTTTTCTCCTCCTTTTCCTTCCTCCTCCATTCTTTATATAGTATCATATTCTATACTCTTTGTCTATCCCTTGATTGACTTTGGGGATAGTTGATTTAATTTTGCATTTCCTTAGTAATTAGCTGTTCTACTTTCTTTACTGTGGTTTCATTGCCTCTGGTGACAACTATTCAACCTTTGGAACACTTCCATCTATAGCAGTCCCTCCAAAATAGGCTGTAGAGATGGTTTGTGGGAGGTAAATTCTCTCAGTTTTTGCTTATCTGAAAATTGTTTAATCCCCCCTTCAAATTTAAATAATAATCTTGCTGGATAAAGTCATCTTGGTTCTAGGCTCTTCTGCTTCATTGCATTAAATACATCATGCCACTCCCTTCTAGCCTATAAGGTTTCTGCTGAGAAGTCTGATATTAGCCTGACGGGCTTTCCTGTGTATGTGATCTTATTTCTCTCTCTGGCTGCTTTTAACAGTCTGTCCTTATCTTTGATCTTTGCCATTTTAATTACTATATGTCTTGGTGTTGTCTTCCTTGGGTCCCTTGTGTTGCGAGATCTATGCACCTCCATGGCCTGAAAAACTAACCCCTTCCCAAAATTGGGGACGTTTTCAGCAATTACTTCCTCAAAGACACTTTCTATCCCTTTCTCTCTCTCTTCTTCTGGTACCCCTATAATGTGAATATTGTTCCTTTTGGGTTGGTCACACAGTTCTCTCAATATTCTTTCATTCTTAGAGATCCTTTTTTCTCTCTGTGCCTCAGCTTCTTTGTATTCCTCTTCTCTGGTTTCTGTTTCATTTATCGTCTCCTCCACCTTATCTAATATGCTTTTAATACCCTCCGTTGTGCTCTTCAACGATTGCATCTCCAACCAGAATTCATTCCTGAGTTCTTGAATATCTTTCCATACCTCCATTAGCATATTAATGATTTTTATTGTGAGCTCCCTTGCAGGAAGTGTCATAAGGTCCATGTCATCTTTCTCAGGGATTATATTAATTTTACTCTGGAGCAGGTTCCTTTGGCATTTCATATTTATGTATGGCACCCTCTAGTGTCCAGAAGCTCTACTCTGGAGCTGCTCAGCCCCTGAAGCAATGTCAGGTGTCGCAGGGGAGCGGTACTGGTGCCTAGGGGGAAGAAAGAGCTGTTTCCTGCTTCCCAGCTGCTGTGCCTGTCTCCACTGCCTGAACCAGTGGGCCGAGCACACAGGTATAAGTTTTTGTCCCAGAGCAGCCAGATATGGATCCCTGCTTTCCACAGGCAGCTGAAATCTCAGTCTGTCCAGGAATTCTGCCTGTCTTTACTTTCAACCCTGTCATCACCAGAGTATTATGAAAGCACCATGAAATGTATGTTTGTGTTCCCAGAGCAGATCTCAGGAGCTAGGTATTCAGCAGTCCCAGGCCCCCACTCCCTCCCTGCTCAGTTTCTCTTCCTCCCGCTGGTGAGCAGGGGTGGGGGAAGGGCTTGGGTCCCACTGGGCCACAGCTTTGGTACATTACCCTGTTCTGTGAGGTCTGCTCTTTTCACCATGTGTATGCAGTCTGGCTCAGTCCTCTTTCCTATTGCTCTCTCAGGATTAGTTGTATTAATTATATTTTCATATTATATGCGGTTTTAGGAGGAAGCCTGTGTCCCACCTCTCATGCCACCATCTTTAACCCGGTCTCTGCTATTTGAGGATTTGTATGTCTGCATTTGTAAAAGATATTGGTCTATAGTTTTCATTTCATTTCATTCATATGTTGTTGCTAACTTTGATATGGTAATCTGGATTCAGAATGAGTCAGAAAGTTCCTTCTGTGGATTTTTTTTTTGTAAGAGTGAGCGAAGAATTGGTATTAATTCTTCTTTATTTCATGGAATTTACTCTTGAAGCCATCTGACCCTGGGGTTATCTTTGTAGGATGTTTTGATTACCAGTTCAATTATCTTTACTTGCTATAGATGCACTGATATTTTCTATTTCTTTCTAATCCGTTTGAATTCTACAAGATCCATAGTAGTTTCCCCTCCTCATTCCTGATTCTAGTAATTTGAGCCCTCTCTCTTCTTTTCTTGGTCAGTCCACCTAAAGGTTTGTCAGTTCTGTTTGAAATTGTGGAAAAAAACAACTTTTGCTTTTGTTGATTTTCCCTCTTTTTTTTAGTTTTTATTTCATTAATTTCTGCCATAATCATTATTTCCTTTCTGCTTGCTTTGGGCTTAGTTTGCTAGTTTTTTTTCTTTAGGTGGAAAGCTAAGTTATTGGTTTCAAATCTTTTTTTAACAGATTTTTATAGCTACAAAGTTCCCTGTAAGCACTAGTGTAGCTGCATCTCATAATTTTTGTATTATGTTTTTGTTTTCATTCACCTCAAAGTATTTTCTAATTTTCTGATTATTTGACCCATTACTTATTCAGTGTGTATTCTTTAATTTCACACAACTGAATTTCTCATATTTCTTCTGTTACTGATTTACAGTTCATTCCATAACGGTCAGAGAACATTGCGTGATTTTACTCCCTTTAAATTCATTGAGACTTACTTCACAACCTCAGGTATGGTGTCTTCTGGAGAATGTTCACTGGGAAGACTATGTATTCTGCTGTTTTGGGTTAAGTGTTCTCTGGATGCCTGTTAGGTCTAGCTGTTGATAGTGTTGTTCAGGCCTTCTTTTTCTTGTTGGTCTTCTACTTATTCTATCCATTATGGAGAGTGGGGCATTGAAGTCTCCAAATAATCTTGTTAACTTACCTCTTTCTCTCCTCAGTTTTGTCACTTTATGCTTCATGTATTTTGAGGCTTTGTTATTAATGAATGTGTTTATAACTGTTTTATCTTCTGATGAATTGACTCCTTTTTCATTATAAAGTGTTCTTCTTTGTCCCCAGGAGCACTTTTTATCTTAAAGTCTATTTTGTCTAATATGAGTATAGCCACACCACCTTTATTTTGGTTATTGTTTGTGAGTGTATCTTTTTACTTTATTTGTGCATTTAAATCTAAAGTGTTTGTTTTATAGACAGCATATACTTTGATCATTTTTTAAAATCTGTTCTGCCAATATCTGCCTTTTAAGTGGAGTCTTTTATCCACTTAATGTAGTAATTAATAATGAAAATATCCCTCAATATGGGTTACCTGATTATTTCCCTATGATTAGGTTTTGGTTATGCATTATTGGAAAGACATAAATCATGTTTTAACTCTCTCTGATCATTATACTAGGGGCTACATCTTGTCAGTTTGTCCCATTACTGATGATGTTGACTGATAATTGATTTAGCTGATGTCTCATGGATTTCTCCATTGTAAAAGGTGACTTTCCTACCATTTGTCATTACTAAGTAGTCTGTTCAAAGAAACTTTGAAATTGTGTAAATATTCTGCCTAAGCAAACTTCTCTACTCAGTGGATTTAGCATCCATCAATAATTTATTAATTTAAAATCTTTCCCTGAATTTGGAGAAACAGCTATCAGGCTGCTAATATCCCTTCTCACTTTGTTTGAAATACAAAGATAATCATCATACATCCTTGCAGTTAGGTGTGGCTAGATACAGTTAGGTGAGTTCAGTTAGAAACAATTCAACTAAGCTGTTTCTGCCAAGTCATACCTGATTGTTTCATTGAATGGCTGAACTCCTTGGAGGTACAAACAGGAAAGAGCTCTATTCTTTCCAACCACTGCCTTCCTTCATGTTCTGTCAGATCTTTTCCCCCTCTCCTTTTCCTTCAGCCCCCAGAAAGTTCTTTAACTTTCTAGTCACTTCCAGTTATAAGAACTGCATCATTTCATGAAATAAGCCTTACTTTCAGATATTTAAAAAAAAAAGAGCTAGAATTCAGAACCTCAGTGTTGCATCAAATTCCCTTTTTGTCCCTTCTGCATAGCTCATTCCTGCCTCATGGCTTAGGACGTGCATTTTGAAGGGAATGGCATAATTTATTACTCTTCTTTCTCCTCCACTACTCTGACTTCTCAAGGTCAGGGCAGGAATAAGTCGGGATTAAGGGGAAGGGATAAAATGCAGTCTTGTAAAATCTTGGCTGTTGGAGAATGGAGCCCTCTATGTCACACATGTGCAAGTGCTGTTCTTCACCAAGGCCTGCTTGCATGTTCTTTAGAAACTCTGTAGAGACCTCTGTCCGTTGCGGTTCCCTGGCAAAGATGCTATGATATCTACAGCTAGACCCTAGAGACCCACCCCAAGCTCCGATCCCATACTTCATGTTCTTTTTTGCTTGGTTCTCTACCCTTCATACTGTCTTTATGTGCAGGACACCTTCAGAATAGTTCAAACCAGACTATCCTTTGAATACACACACATTCACGGCCCACGGGAAACTCATTCTTGCTTTGCCAAGCATTGGGAGTATAAACCACACCACTGCTCCATGCCACGGTGGGCTTTCAGAATTCCCCAGGAGGAATCATTTCACATGGGATAAGAAGAAGAAAATGAGGCATTCCCCCTGAACCTATGACTCATTACCTCAGTGACTCCCTTTTTGAGTGTAAATAAGATAGAGGTGGAGAGAGAGAGATTGTCCCAGGATCAAGCTGGCCACTTTTTGGTAAACTCTGAAAGAAGAGACCACAGATCCTTGGTATTTTAGGACCGGTTCTGGACCTAAGAGAAATTGTGAGACTGCAAGAAAAGTCTCATTTAGCATTCTGTTCATAAATATGAAGAGGACAATTAAAGTAACTTCTAATTACAGAATTGCAATCATATTGTTCATATAAAATTTGCATACTTTTTCCCTACTTAACAACATCGATCTTTCCTCAGACTCTCAAGCTTGTCACTCACACCCTCTTTTAATTATTATTTTCCCAGCCTGGAACACTACATCCTGGATCTTCACATGCTTGAATTTTGCTATGGGTTGTATTTTAGCACTTAAATTCTTATTTCTTATTTAACTTCTCCCCTATCTTCATGTTCAAGAATATGTCTCATAAGAACAGAGAGCTTGTCTGTCTTTTGCACTCCTATAGACCCACCATCTAAAATAGGGTCTAAAACATAGTAGATACCCAATAAATATTTGATGAATGAATGAATGAACATTATATCATGAGCTTTTTCTCACAAGTCATTACTTTAAAAAAATTTTTTTTGTAAATAGTAATCCTACAACTCAACAATCAAAAAGCAACCTCATTCAAAAATGGGCCAAAATCTTGAGTAGACATTTCTCCAGAGAAGGTATACAAATGGCCAGTAAGCACATGAAAAGATACTAAACATCTCTAATCATGAGGGAAATGCAAATCAAAACATCAGTGATATACTACCTCATACCCATTTAGGTTTTTTGGTTGTTGAGTTGTAATGAGGAGTCATTACAAAATACGTAATGACTTGTAAATCAAATTGATAGAGACAGAAAGCAAAGTAATGGTTACTAAGGCCTCAGGGAGGGCATAATGGGGAGCTGGTGTTTAATGGGCACAGAGTTTCATATTAAGATGATGAAAAGGTTCTGGAGATGGATAGCGGTAACTTGCACAACAATGTGAAGGTACTTAATGCCACTGATCACACATTTAAACATGGTTAAAAAGATAAATTGTATGTGTATTTTACCATGATAAGAAAAATTAAAAGTCATATTAGCTCCTTAATATTCTAGCATATAAGTATACTATGGTATATTTAACCATTGCTGTTATTGCCCATTTAGATGGTTTCAATGGTTATTTTTGTACAAGAGGTGATAAAGTGTATATACACATCCTCAGATGTAAAGTTATTAGATCAAAGGATATATATCTAAATATTTCCATTTCTTAATTTCTCAGTGCCAAACTAATTTCCAGAAAGATGTACTATTTTATCTTTCAACAGACCTTTATTTTTAGGAAAGATTCAAATCTGAATTTTTATATAGAAATATTTTTGTATATCCATACATCAGATCAACTTGCACATCTTCATATAATATAGGGGTATTTTACTTCTCTTTAAATCATTCACATTTATGTAGTATCTAGCTTTTTTTATGCCTCAGAATCAACATAAAAAGAAGTTCTGATAAAGTATGGGAAGTTTGCCTAATTTCTGATATACAGTATTGTGCTGCTACATTTTATCAGGTGTTGTGAATGGGGGAGTCTCATGGGGAAGGAGGCAGTTACTCTAGCATTGTATTAACTTGATTTAATTTTCTTTATAGATTATAAAATCCTAAAATAGAGAAGATTGTTAATCCAGGGGTATAAGCCACCTTATGAATCACACTTTCTCTTTAGCATAGACATCTTAAGATCAGTTAACAAATAAAATGTACCTTTGTTGATGGTTTTCTCATTATCTGAAGAGCTGCTAAAATTTAGAATTTTGTCTACAAATCACAAAAATCAAATTCTAAAAAATCACATTACTTAGCTGCTTATTAGCACATAAGCCTAAGGTTGTAGTCCAACCATCCTGTTCTAATTTCTCTGATCCAGGAAGATAAAGGGGCTTAAATATTTAGCAGTGTAAATTTTTTTTCCCTTGACTGTTCACTAGAGAATGGGATTGTAAATAAAATTCACTTATAAACTAAAAACATTTCACCAATAATTCAGATTCCCTCAACATGTATGAGGTAGCAGTGGGGGCAATATGTGTGCCTATACATATTTTTTTCAAGCAGCACATTCCCATGTATGGTTTCACTCTAGAGCTTCACCAAAAAATAGTGCTCTTCTAAAATTATGTTCACATATATTGAGCCAAGTCCTAGTATGTATTTATTTGGGGAGCTTAAAATTGCCTTAGAAATTTTATCATACTGCCTTTGATGAATAATTCTAGAAACCTTAGAAATCACACGTTTTCAAATGTGAAAAGCCATCATAGCATCTTGAAGATCTCTAATTTACTTTCTAAATGCTTTCTAGAGTGGTCTGGGATAATTACCCTCAAGGCTGACCAGAAAATGGGGGGCTGGAGTGTGGGGAAGGGAGTCCTGTTGTACATATGATCTCATTTATGAATGAGACCCTTATTATTGTACTTGAATTTAAAGTCCTTTTTGTTCTTATATGAGTTCTTTTGATATGCTTATTATAAATAGTCAAAATACTGCCAGCTTTTGGTCTGGGTTACTTTGTTTTTAATTACATGTGCTTAATGATTTTGTCATATATCCTGCATCTATAAATATTTGTTCAGTAAAAATACTTTTTTATATTTGATCCAGCCAAACTCAAATTAAGGCTAACCTTAAAAAATAACACACACACAAATACACAAATTATTTCTCTCTTTCCAAGCTAGCGTTAACAAGTTGGCATAGACACCTAACTCTACATTTTTACAACAGTCTGAAAGGCGCTAATAGTCCATTCCCAGCATGGCCCAAGTTGCAAAGGAGTTATATATCTCTTTAAGTATTCAGAGCTTTAAAATACCAGACAAAAGGATCCTCTAAATTTTGTTCACTCTCATTCTCTCAGAAAGAATATGTTAGATCAGAGTAGAGGAAGGAGGTGGCTAGATCCATCACTGAGGTGCAAAATAGAACAGTTAACATTTCTCAATAAGCAGGAGGCAAAAAGAAAGGTTTGGTATTAGGGCAAGAAAAAGGATAGGTAATTTATGGGTAAAACTACATTTCAGAAAATCGATCAACCACCTAAAAATAGAACTTTGCTGCATGTGTTGCTACTCAATTAGGAAATGTTAAAGTGTAAAGAAAGGATATAATTGATACTCCTTAAGGAGAAATGGGAGTGCTGGTCAGCTGGAAAAGATGCGCACAGCATACTTCATACTATTAGGACTCACCATAATTAAGAATTTAAATGTAGGGCTCTGCTTCTAGATAAGTATATTTGAGTTTCAAACTGACTTTATAAAGCACATATTTTGGTTACAAATTGTATACTGGGGATTGCCTCTTTAAACATTCCTATAGATTGCCTCCACAAACATTTATTCAATAACCATATAGTAAATATTTTAGGCTTTGCAGGCCATCTAGTCTCTGTCACAACTACTCCATCACTGTAAAAAAAATGAAACTGTAGATGGTAAAACAAATGAGCATAGCTATGACCCAATAAAACTTTACTTACAAAGATAGGAAGCAGGCCAGATTTTGCCACCCCTTCACTAAATGGAAAAATCTTAAGCTACTCTTGCATTTGTCTTATTTTTTTAATACCCTGCATTCTCTCTGTACAAATTCTTAACATTATTTTTATTTAGTTACTTCACGGAAACCAAGGGAAGATGAGAAAGATGGCCAGGCATATAAATTTGTGTCACGATCTGAGATGGAAGCAGATATTAAAGCTGGAAAGTATTTGGAACATGGGGAATATGAAGGAAATCTTTATGGAACCAAGATTGATTCTATTCTTGAAGTTGTCCAAACTGGACGAACTTGTATTTTGGATGTCAACCCTCAAGTAAGTGCATGTATTCTGAAACTTTTTTTTTTTTTTTATTTCTTACAGAGGTTTTGTTTTTTTTTCAGATTGTGAAGGTGAACTTTCTTTCCTTCTACTACCTGTTGGTTGGTGATAGGCAATCTTATTATGTATCCACAGCTAGTTAAATAAATTTCTGCTCAGTAGCCAACAGAGGCTTGGATAGCAGCAGAAACTTAATAGAAGTTTAATATTTATTTACTTGCTCAACTAATAAATGCATGCCTTAGGAGATGTTGAATTTAAAATTTAAGGCTGCAACATAAAGAATAAAACTGAAGTCATACCCTTTCCACTTCCCCCAACACTCAAAAATTCATTTCATTCCCATTCCATGTCTCTCTCACACCCCACCACACTCAACCCAACTTCACTTCTGTATTCAGAGATAAATATTAATACTTTGATGGGTATCTTTCTGTCATTTTAGTATGCCTTAAATACAAATATATAAATATTCTATACAGGTTCTTCAGCTTTTTTCATTAAACTGTATTTCTTGAAGATCTTCTCATAGCAATTAGCATAAAGCTTTTGTTGTTCCTTGTAATTGCTGCATAGTATTTCAAGTATGGAGATATGTACACACATCTGTATATTAATATTGAAAAAGCAAAAAATTCTCAGTGTCTATTAATTGGAGAGATTATATAAATAATCTAGTATTTAGTACAGATTAAAGGGTAACAATTCCAATCCTAATCCTATATAAATTGCTTTGTAATTGTTCTTCTACACAGGCTCTGAAAGTACTAAGAACATCTGAGTTCATGCCCTACGTTGTGTTTATTGCTGCTCCAGAACTGGACACGTTACGTGCCATGCACAAGGCTGTGGTGGATGCTGGTATCACTACCAAGCTTTTGACGGTGAGCAATTCTTTTCAAGCTAACAATATTATTTTCCTCCTAAATTTTTATAATCTTTTGGGCATGTTTAACTCTATCTAACCATACTTATGAAATAAACATACTGTATAAAATATAGAATAAAAATTTGTTCAGTAGGTAATAGTTAGAATTTGGAACAGTATTGCTTTTACTTAGAAATCATGGTTCACTTAATTTTAAAACGGAAGTGACTCTCCCATCTGCAAATGAAATGGATCAGTATTAAAAATGCTTATTAACCCAACTCCCTCATTTTACTGATAAGGAAACTGGGCCTCAAGACCATTAGCAAGTAGAGTTAGGTATTCTGACTTATAGTTTCTGTTACATATTTTCTCTTGCTCTCCCTCTCTCTTCTCATATTATGGAAAATTTAAAATATATACAAAAGAGGGAAAAAAATGAACTCCCATGGGCCCATTACCTAGCTTCAATAACACATGGCCATTTTTGTTTCAGTTTGACCCCTCCTTACCTGTTCCCTTACCTGGGATTATTTTGAAGCAGATCTGTGATTATCAACTGTAAATACCTTAGTATTTATTTCTAAGATAGACTTTTTAAATATAACCCTAATATCATTAACACATAAAAAACTAATAAAGCCTTTTTAATATCATAAACATGCCTATAATTAAATTTCTCTGAGATTTATATATATTCTTTACAGTTGATTTTTTTCAAATCAGGATCCAAACAAGATCAACACATTGCACCTACTTGATGTCTTCCAAATCTCCTTTTTTCCCCCAGCTTGAGATGTATTCGACATACATTAAACTGTACATATTGAAAGTATGCAGCTTGATAAGTTGGGGCATGTGTATACACCCACAAAGCCATTCTCAATCAAGGCAATGCCCATGTCCCTCACCTTCAAAAGTGTCTTTGTGCCCTCCCACCAGAGTCCCACCCTCCTCCATCTACCGCCCCCACAGAGCCCCACCCTCCTTCATACCCCTACACACACACTGTAGCTGATAAGCCTTGAAATCAGGTAGTGTTAGTCCTCTTTTTTCTTTTTCAGGTTACTCTGTGTATCTACTTAACTTTCTGAATATCTGAAGTGTAGTTATAATAAATGTTCTTGTGTCAAGGTGTACTAATTCAAACATTTGTATCAGTACTGGATCAGTTTTGGTTGAATGACTTTTCTCTTCATTATGGCCTTATTTTCCTGCTTCTATGCAATCCTGGTTTTTATTGGATGCCAGACAGTGTAAGCTTTGTTCTGGGATGCAGTTATTTGGAAATAGTCTGTTCCTTTCAGGTCTTGCTTTTACAATTTGTTAGGTAAGACCAGAGCAATTCTCATTCTAATGGCAGTTATTCACCACTGAGGCAAGATCACTTGAGCACCTTCCCAGCCTGTGCACCATGAGGTTTGTCTGTTTTAGGCGGGAATAGATCTCTTTGTGGCTCAGAATGAATACCTCTCATCCTTCTGGTGGTTTTTTGTGGCCTGCACTGTTTAATACTCAGCTGAATTCTGGAAAGGGACCTTTTACAAGTCTCTGAAGTTCTCTCTGTGTGCTGCCGTTCCATTCCAGTATTCTGTCCTTCAAACTTCTGCCATCTCGGTCTCTCTGGACTCTCACATCTGTCCCGATTTAAAGAGTCCGGTAGGTTCCTCCAGGGCTCTGTCTCCCTATGCTGGAGCCCGAAAACTCTTTCAAGCCAGGGTGATCATAGGGTGCACTTTGTTTCCTGTCTCTCTGGTATCTTAGTCTTTCCTTGCCTAATGTACAATGTCAGAAAAACTCTTCTTCTATCTACACTTTCTAATTGTCAGGCAAGAGGGTTATTCTGATACCTGTTATTTCATTGTAGCTGGAAGCAGACATCCCTTTAGTCTGTTTTCATCTGTAAATTCTCACTGCCTCCCTCCCTCCCTTTTCTTTTAACCTTCTAATATAGTTGGTCAAATAAGTGAGTCATTCATCCTGTAGAGTGCTCCATACTCTGGATTTTACCAGTTCTGTCCTCAGTGTGTCATTTTCCTCTATTCCTTGTATTTCCTGTGAACTGATACAGACTCGATCAGATATAGACTCAATTCTTTTTTTCAAGAGTAATTGATAAGCGGTAATTCTTGTTTTGTCACCTTATGAGGCAATATGGAAGGCTGTCTCTCTCTTTGTAATAAGATTAATCACTGGGTTCAGATGTTAGCCTGATCTGTAAAATTCCAGTAGCTTTTTACCAATGTTTTTAGCAAGTCTTTGCCTGGATCAGTCATTTTTTTAAGGATTGTAAAGTAATATTTTAAGTTTTTTGTTCTTTGTTGGTAAGAGCCTCCAGAGGCAACAGGTGACAAAATGTTTTCTTCTTTTTTAATTCTGTCATGAGCACATGGGTTTAAATTTATTTGATGTCTTTCACTCTGTTGCAATTATTATTCTTATTGATGCTCAAGTTGTCCCATCTTTGACCAACAGAAGTTTATTCAGGTTGACCCCGGAGACCTTATTTCATGAGTCTAACAGTCTCTTTAATACCTTCCTTGCCATATCTGGAATGGCGAACGTTCTAGACTTCTCTGTACATTTCCTATTCTGTGCCAGAAATCAGCTATTTTTCCAAGAAGCTCTGGTTCCTTCTATGATAATGGTATTTTAAGACCATAATATTATGAGTGCACATTGTTGCAAGATTGATCATCACTTCTAGCTGCACCTTTATAGATAGATTGGGCTAGGATGTTTTTCTGTTTGTATGGTTAAAGGAAACTGTATCATGAATTCATGCTGATACTTCCCAATCAAATTCAGGACTATAGGGTTTTTATTTAATCTCTTGTCTTGTATGTATAACTTCATTCTCCTACACTGAATCTCCCAGTTTGAGAAAACCCTGGAAATGTTAGAATTAGGATATCACATAATTGCTCATTTGCTTTGTCCCACAGTGCCCACAACAGCCTGAAGATAAGCATACTAACACTACCATGTATGATTTCTATGAACTGGTTTTCTTCCTATTTTTTTTTATCCTTAGGTCTTATCCCAACAAGTACATACAGTCAAATCACTGTGTTTAAAGTCACTTGGAATATATCCTCTCTATACTTAGTCAGTTATTACTCTCTGATGTTTAAGTGGTCCCTTCTTCAGCTAGTTGGAGCCTATTCAACTTGTCTTCTGAGTCTTTTTAACACAACCCAATAATCATTGATGACTCTTGGCTCAGACCAGGAACCAGCATCCAAAGCCCTAGTTCCTTTTAGTGGGAAATGGTATTTAGAAATAGTATAGGTGCTAAAGGTGTGTGTTCAACTTCTTTGGCCATGTTTCTAGGCCTTTTCAGTGGCCAGAAGTAGGAAATAATATTTTCCATTTTTAGGAGATGTACATCATTAGTTCAGTTTGATATTTCTGGTTCAAATTTTACATTATTTTTATTTAATTCTTTGACTTTTATGCTAAAAGTTTTGGTTGCTGATGACATTAACATAATTTCTTAATTACATATGTAAACTAAGCACACTATGTATATAATTTCTGAGTATAATATGATTATTGAAAAATTTTAAGTTTCAGGTTTTTTTAAAAAATTGTTCTTAGAATATAACCTACTGGGTATTATTTTATTCAAAGTCACTGAAAAAATTCCTTTTTCTGTGGTTAAGCCATCAACTTGAAATATAAGTTGCTTCTGCTTTTGATTTTTAGATATTGCTCCTTTTCATTTGAGTTTAATTTTGTATATTTCTATATATTTTCACAGTTTAAAGTAAATCTTATAAAGAAAAAAAATCTAGCTTTTCTTTTGTCTCCACTCTGTTCCCTCTGACCCACATAGGTAGCCGTTTTCACTATTTTGTTTTGTTTTTTAATATAAGCAAGTATGTATGTGTATCCTCCCTCCCCCATTTCTTACATAAAAGGTAGTAGTTTATTACATAAAATAGACTGCCTGCATTTTCCATTTACAATATGTTCTAGAGTTTACTCTGTAGCCATATATAGAGAAAGATTCATTATTTTTTCCATCTGTATGATCCACTCCATTACTGTTACAGGATTGTTACTCTCAAACTGATTTTGTTTTAACTAGCCAGATTGCTAATAGCTATAATAGGCAAGAATTGTTTTCAAGTTGAACTGTGGCTTGTTTACACATCTATAATAAAAGACATGAGATTGTTTAAAACTATTTAGAGTATTAACTGAAATGTGGTATTAGTGTCCCTCAGGTCTAGTTTGGAGCCCATTGCTCCCTCTATACTTTGCTTTAGGTGTCTTTACCAAATTCATTAACTTATTATATCACTGTTATTTTGTTGATTTCCTAATTTACATATAGGTAAACCCAGATCTGACTTGCATTATCAATTGCCTACTTATTTTACATCTGCACTTGGATGTCTCACAGACATCTTAACCTTAACAAGTACAAAGTAGAATATTTTGTTTTCCTCAAAAAATTCTTGTTCTCCCTATCCCCAACTCTGCATCTGCTACTACCCACTTACTCAACCAGAAACCCAAGAACCAGCCTTGATTCATTTTTTTCCTCACTTTTCACATCCAGCCCCATCCTGATGATTTTATCACCGTAACGTATTTCCAGTCTGGTATTCTTTCCCTCTTGTTTTCTGCCATCATAATCTATGACTTCCCATTGCACTAGGTCCTCTGTGACCTAGCCTGTGCTCATCTTAATTTATTCCCTCCCCTCCAAACCCTCTGTCTATCCTGGTCTTCTTTTCTTTCCTTTTTTTTTTACTGGAGTTTCATTGATATACAATCTTATATTAATTTCAAGTATACAACACAGTGGTTCAGCAGTTACCCACATTATTAAATCTTCACCTCCACTATTATAGCTACTATCTCTCAGCATAGGAAGATGTTACAGAATCATTGGCTATATTCTCCATGCTATACTACTATCTCTGCCACCAATGTACAATATGATTGAGAATTTTTGTGCCCCTTTACCCACCTCTCTGACGGTAACACCAGTCACTTCTCATTGTCTGCAAGTGTCCTGCTGTTTTGTTAATTCTGTTTTGCTTTGTATTTATATTCCAAAAATAAGTGAAATTATAGTATTCACCTTTCTCTGCATGGCTTATTTCACTGGACATAATACCCTCCATATCCATCTAGATCTGTTTTTTGCTGCTGCAAGTGGTAGGATTTGTTTTCTTTTTATGGCTGAATAGTATTCCATTGTGTAGTGAACCACACCAGTATCCATTCATCTATTGATGGACACTTAGGTTGCTTCCATATCTTGGCTATTGTTAATAATGCAGCAATAAACATAACAGTGCATATGTCTTTTGAATCAGGGATTTTGTTTTCTTTGGGTAAACTCCTAGAAGTGAAATTATGGGGTCAAATGGTATTTCTATTTTTAGTTTTTTGAGGAACCTCCGTATTGCTTTCCACAGTCGCTGCAGCAGTTTACATTCCCACCAACAGTATAGGAGGGTTCCCTTTCCTCCACATCCTCACCAACACTTGTTATTTCTTGTCTTTAGAATAGAGGCCATTCTAACTGGTGTGAAGTGATACCTCATTATGGTTTTGATTTCATTTCCCTGATGATTAGAGATGTGGAGCATCTTTTCATGTGCTTGTTGGCCAACTGTATTTCTTCTTTGTTAAAATGTCTGATCAGATCCTCTGCCCATTTTTAATTGGGTTGTTTGTTTTTTTGGTGTTGAGTCATATGAGTTCTTTATATATTTTAGATGTTAACCCCTTATTGGATAAAGTGTTTATGAATGTATTCTCCCATACTGTAAGCTGCCTTTTCTGTTGATGATGTCCTTTGCTATACAGAGGTCTTTTTGTTTGAAGTAGTCCCACTTGTTCATTTTTTGTTTCCCTTGTCCAGAGAGATATGTCTAGGAAAAAACTGCTCGTACTTAAGTTCAAGAGATTTTTTTGCCTTTATTTTCTTCTAAGAGTTTTATGGTTTCATGTCTTATATTCAGATCTTTGATCATTTTGAGTTTACTTCTGTGTATGGAGTTAAGCAGTAATCCAGTTTCATTCTCTTGCATGTAGCTGTCCAGTTTTCCCAACACCATGTTATTGAAGAGGCTGTCTTTTCCCCACTCTATATTCATGGCTCCTTTAACATATATTAATTGACCATATATGTGTGGTTTTATTATCTGCACTCTCTATTTTGTTCCACTGATCTGTGGGTCTGTTCTTGTGCCAGTACCAAATTGTTTTAATTACTGTAACTTTGTAGTAGACCTTGAAGTCAGGGAGGGTAATCTCCCCAGCTTTGTTCTTCTTTCTCAGGCTTGCTTTGGCTATTTGGGGTCTTTTGTGGTTCCATATTAATTTTAGAGCTGTATGTTCCAGTTGGTTGAAAAATGCTGTTGGTATTTTGAAAGGGATTGCATTGAATCTGTAGATTGCTTTGGGCAGGACGGCCACCTTGGCAACATTAATTCTTCCTATCCATGAGCATGGGATAGATTTCCACTTACTGGTGTCTTCTTTTAATTTCTCCCCTGGGTGTCTTATAATTTTAAAAGTATAGGTCTTTCACTTCCTTGGTTAGGTTTATTCCTAGGTATTTTATTCGTTTTGATGCAATTGTAAATGGAATTGTTTCCTGATTTCTCTGCTAGTTCATTGTTAGTATATAGGAATGCAACAGATTTCTGTGTATTCATTTTGTATTCCTGCAACTTTGCTGAATCCAGTTATTAGTTCTAATAGTTTCTTTCTGGGGAGTCTTGGGGTTTTTATGTATAATATCATGTCATCTGCAAATAGTGACAGTTTAGCTTCTTCCTTACCAATTTGGATGCCTTTTATCTCTTTGTGTTATCTGCCATAGCTAGGACGTCCAGTACTATGCTGAATAAAAGTTGGGAGAATGGGCAGCCTTGTCTTGTTCCCATTCTTAGAGGAAAAGTTTTCAGCTCTTTGCTATGAAGTATGATGTTGGCTGTGGGTTTGTTATATATATATGGCCTTTATTATGTTAAGGTATGTTCCCTCTATACACATTTTGTTGAGAGTTTTTATCATGAATGGATGTTGAATTTTCTCAAATGCTTTTTCAACTATTCAGATGATAATGTGATATCTGTCCTTTTTATTGATGTGAGGTATAATATTGATAGGTTTACAAATATTCTACCATCCTTGTATCCCTGGAATAAATCCCACTTGGTTGTGATGAATGAGCCTTTTTATGTATTTTTGAATTCGGTTTGCTAATGTTTTGTTGAAGATTTTTGCATCTATGTTCGTCATGGATATTGGTCTGTAATTTTCTTTTTTGGTGGTGTGTTTGCCTAGTCTTGGTATTAGGGTGATGCTGGCTTCATAGAATGAGTTTGGAAGTATTCCCTCCTCTTCTGCTTTTTTATCCTGGTCCTCTTTTATCATAAACATATCAGGGTCATTTCCCTCTTGGATGTTATAGAGTCCATAAGATAAAAATATTTTGAAAAGATGATTTAGTTGGGCTAGAAACCAGTCATTGGTAAAAATTCATTTATTACTTTAGATTTCACCCTAAGATCATTGTCCGTAGTGATCGTTAATTAGGAAACTTACCCTAATACATCAATGAAACAGAAGATACAGAATATTCGTAAATGTAAGCATGAATGAAGCTAGAAAGGCTAGGATGTGAACAGATTGTAATAACCTTTTTAACGCTATATAGGTTAGATTTGCGGACTAATATCAAAATCAAAATAAGCAAATACCAAACCTACTTACTTCTCATGTTCACTCTGAGTTGGTGTTTCAGCAGGTAAGTATGCATCATGATAGAAACATTTTCTCTTAAAACTCTTTGACAGGACTCTGACTTGAAGAAAACAGTGGATGAAAGTGCACGGATTCAAAGAGCTTACAACCACTATTTTGATTTGATCATCATAAACGACAATCTAGACAAAGCCTTTGAGAAACTACAAACTGCCATAGAGAAACTGAGAATGGAGCCACAGTGGGTCCCAATCAGCTGGGTTTACTGATGATTCAATAAGATTCATAATTCAAATAAAACTTTAAAAAGTGACTGTAACAAACCTTCTACTGAGAGAATACATGCACAGATAGATGATATCTGCCAAGTTCAGGCATTTTTATTGTGTAGATTGAAATACCAGTACACTATTCTGAATTTTTATATAAAATGTGGTTGGGAAGGTGTACTAATATATAATTTATCTTAATTTTTCTAACTTTTTATGGATAATCTTTCTATTCATATTGCATAAAAAATGCGTTGAAGCATTTTATACATGTTTTGATTTAGTACCCTTGCCTTTTTCGTCAGAGGAGTTTTCAAATCATTCTTCACTCTAACATTGGGCTCACATTCTCACTGTGATAATGAATACTTGAAATAGTTTTGTAAAGCTGTCATTTAGTGCAGTATTTAACTAGTGAAAGGTCAGTTACTCTTATTCAGAGAAAATAGTTAATGGCCTTCTTTCCCAATATAATTTCTTACAGAAGCAGAACTTTAATGTCAGTGGTATAGCTAGCTAGTCTAGGAAACCTGACATCAGAAGTCTGCTCAGTGCTACATGGTTTCGTTATTTCAGAGATGGATGGCTATCCTTTCTAATTTAAACAGATACATTGTTTTCTTTTCCCTTTATTTCTGTCTTTAGGGAAAAAATGAAGAGCAATACCTTGCACTCTCATTTGTTGTAATGACATCTGTTGTTACCAAGTTAACATGTATACAGCAAGCAAGGGCCATGCAGGTTGGGAGAGTGCCTTATTCTGAAAAGCCTTGGAGCAGAATGACACTTACAGTTGATTTACTTTCACGTGTAAAAATTGAACTGACAAAAATGGACCTACTGTTTTAGGTAGTTTTTTATTAGGGTATGGGCAATGGATGTATCATGCCTCTGCAAATTTCTGTGATGCTTAAAAATGCCTCTGAGTTTGCAATTTGGGGTTTTTGTGAACAATTAGTGTGCTTTTTAAATTGTGATGTGATCATTAGGGTTATTTGTTCAACTTGTGTTGAGAAACAAATCCATTTAACAATTTATGACATTTGGAAATGTCAGCTATTTTATCTATACATAATATATACATTATATAATATGTTCAGTGTGTGTATTATATAATATATATTAAATAATGTTTTATATTCTTTTTATATTTCTGTTAGGAAATGAACTTTTTGCTTAATGATTAGAAAAACAGTTCTCCTTCAGACTCATTAACATATGCAAATTTCCAAAATTCACCACAGTTAGTATCTTCCTTTAGAATTCTTGGATGGTGTAAATTCTTCCTAAAACATGTTCAGAGACGCAGCTCATCATTAAACGAAGTCAGCCATACTTTATATTGCTGCTAGCTTTTCACATAGCCAGTATTCACACTTACAGGGTTTGGTGCTTAAAATATTGATGGTCATCTTTGTCAGTGGTAGGCACCAGACACCTGGCTGTTGAATTTGGTTTTTCTTCACCAAAGTAGTCCCATGGGATGCCAGCCAGCGGAGGACTTAAGAGTTTAGAGAAAATACACTGTAGTAAACAATATGCACGCATTGTTTTAAATCTTTTTCACGATGAAACATAACACCCAAGTTGCTATATTATTAAAATTGGAAATCTATAGGTGTTTTTTCATTCCAGAATTTCATATCCAGAACACAAATTGATGTTCTTTATTCTAGGGTAGGAAATTGGTGACAAAATGGATTATACTCTTTAGTAACCTTGGTAGCTTTTAAACTACATATATTTACGTCAAATTCTTGGCTTCTCAAAGCAACATGAATCAAAGCACAGTGTCTAGACAACGTCTTATGGCAGTGTTTCAGCACACTGTAAATTTTAAGAGAAATTTCATTTCCACATTCTCAGGAAATGTGTCGTCTTCTGCAGTGTGCCTTCATGCTGCTGTGCGGAGCCTCTGAACAGCTGTGGGATCATTGTAGCAGCACAAGAAGTTTATCCAAAAAGTGTTCTGACCATCTTGACACAATAGGGATGATTTTTACATCAGATATATTTTGGCCTTATCATATGGTATAAGTGCACAAATAGCCTACACTTTAAGGAATTATTATACATGATATTCATGACTAACTACTTAGTTAATACACACCAGATTCCTAATATAAAATGAAATGATGCAGTGTAGTTCTTCATTTTATTCTAGATGCCACAGCTGAAGAGAATTCAGAAAAGTTCTTTGTATCTCAATACAAAGTCATTGAACTTGAAGCTTAAGTCTTATCTGAGTCTGCAGGAACTAGCAGAGCCCTGCTGGGGCAAGGAGTCCCAGAGCCCCACGATTCTCCCAAGGCCATAAGAGTGTAGTTGTGATCAAGGAAATATAAACTTTTCTTGTGGGAAAACTCTAAGAAAATTAGCTTTACCAAAGAGAAAATGGTTTAAAGTCACATTGAAGAATTGGTAACAGTTAAAATACACATGCATGCTCATACATATGCTTTTGGGAAATATGTGCCAATACCTTAGTGAACCTGAGGATTCCTTGTGGACAGGTGAGTATCCACATTCAGCATTCAGGGCATGACTATACACAACTATTATATATATCTTCTTGTTTTCATTTTCAAATGTACAAATGCCCATAGAGTTAATGTCCCTGAATAAGTCACTTAACTATAATTAGTAGAATATAGGTAATGCACTACAAGTAGAATTTCACTTTTATTACAGCCATGCCTTATTATGCAGTCTCAATTTCTGCTTGATATTGGATAATAGCAAATATCCAATACATCAGGTCTTTGTTTACTTTTGCTAGTTCTAACTATGTAATTACTGAACATAGCTTTCTAAAATAGAACTCATACCATAAACCCTGTATGACTACAGCAATAGTGGCCTGAACCCTAGCTTTTAGAATCTAATAAGTTAATTTAAAATAGCTATGAGGACAAGTTTTCTTTAAAAGAGCAAATTAGTTATTAACACATTCAGAAAATGCCAATTAGCAATAAAATACAATAGCATAGCACTATAGATTATGGCCAGATACTGCTTTGACCATAATATCCCAATGACAATAAAAGATGATCTTTGCTTTAAAAATTCATTAAATTGGTACTTATTTTTATGTAAAACAAGTGTCATAATCCAGTGATTGGGGTTGATTTTTGAGATGGATAGCCATGGAGTTAGAAGTATTTTGAATTGATAAGTACTGAACATAAAAGTTTTGAAAATTGTTCAAAATAAGGATGAAGTTAACATTGTACTTTTATGACTTCTGAAACACTTCATTTTCCAGAAGTCACAGACAGGCTGGAGAGCCAGTAATTTTGTAGTAATGAAGCTTTGTAGTAAATATGAAAAAAGAAGCCCTGAAGTTTTATGTATGTAAATAGCAGATCATTTTTTAAATGTTTGAGTCACTGTATATATATAATATATATACAACTATATGTATAATATGTAAAATTCTCCCAAAATAATAAAAAACTAAATATGTTCACCCATGTAATTATAAAGTGTTCTTAAATTTTTAATTACTCCCAAATCCTTAGACATTCTGAAACTTTTTTCCCTATATTTTATAAGGCTCTGGTTTTACTTTGGGGGAAGATCCTAATTTCCTTTTTGAAAAACATCTGAGGAATAAGCTCAGAAAATTATTATATCTTAATTTCCTTAAGGGAAAAAAACCCGATATGGAAGCCTTTGGGGAAATACTTATTTAAACCTTTGAATGAATGTGTGATATGGCTCATGCTTAAAGATGGTATTTGCCCTCTTGTTCCAACAGATTTGCTGTGAGAATTCATGTAGTAATATCTGCAGTGTATTTGAGTTCTTGGGAGAAATTCAGTATTTTAAGTAATAGGATTATTGTATATTGTATAAATGAATATTATTCAGCATTGCATCAATTTTTATGTAGGCACACATTTTGTCTATCTGAGGAAGATAATTCCATAATTTTTAAGGTAAGGTGGTTTTTAAATTGCATTTTTGTTACTTCAGGTTTTATTCATTTTTTAATACTTACCATAGTTCATCGTGTTACTTTCTGTGTTCCTGGAATTATTTAGTGTACAGAATCAAAATGAGTCCTTTATGCACTAAAAAGTGAAGGAATGATGATATCTCATTTCTAAGGTAAGAATTTAAAGCATGTTGCATCACTTCAGCAAAATACATTGCACTACTTTCCTTAAAATAGTTTCTCTTTCGATAAAAATAGAGATGGTGTACTTCTGGCTGAGATCCTAATTCTGACTTCTAACCATGTGACCTTCGATAAAACTAATATCTTCTTTTACTTTTACTATTCCATTTGTTAAATAAGGATAACCTAATACTTGTCTTCACCTTAAATTACAGGAAGTAAATTGTAACTGATGTGGTAAATGCTAAACTGGTAAAATCCTTATTAGGCTACTTTGTTTCTTATATTTGCCTATATTGAGGTTGCTTATCTTTGAGTTCTTTTAAAATGTTCCTTTTTCCATGGTAACATAGTGAATGGTGCACATGATTTACGAATCCAAAATCCAGTTTTTAAAACAACTCCGAGGATGTACTTCCATCCTGGAAGAGGGTCTTTTCTGCTGTCTTTAGTGGCCCTGATCAGGAAGTCCATTTTAATTTAGAATCCCATTCTAAGTCTAAACCCATAGCAAATCCTTGCTGACAATCAGACCACTCACAAATCAAACAAAATTGAGTTAAATAATGCCATACTTGTCATATCTGAAAACACTCTTTTTGCCCCTTAAAGCTGCCCTTAAATTTGTCACCACAGCCCTATTGTTTAACTCCTAGTATTACATTTAAAAGGCATCTGTTTCTTTATAGGAAGAAACATTCAATTAGGTGCAGTTAGTGGGATGTGACATGAATGCATTTTAGTTATGTTCTCTAATTGATTCATAACTGTTGGCTGGTAATGCAGTGCTACGAAAAATTTGACTTCCTTTACACACCCGAGTTGGTCAGAAGTGACAGGTTTTTTTTTTCCTACTAGCTTCTGTTTTCTTATCTCTCCCTGGCACAAACTGAATGAACACATCTACAGTTAATGTAAATGCCACTTATGACTTCGGAAGTTAAATGATTCAATGCTTGTAAACTTAAGTCCCACTGAACAGGTATTGTCACTACCATAGAGCCAAAGCCAAAGTCTTATTCCGAAAGCTGGAAATAGATGTCTATTTCACCTCAGCAACAGGAAGCCAGATGTAGAAGCATGTACATATGACAGGCCATACCTGAAATTTGGCTTTCCTCATATTAGTCAAGGTGGCCTGGGAGCTTAGAGGAAGAGGAAAAGGCTTGTCATTAAAAACCCTCAGCTATGCATTACCAATGTTAAACCAAACATCATTGCCATTTAAAATGTGTGGTTTTCATCTTACTCTCAAATAGGAGAGGCAGGAGCATAAGTAACATTGCTTTGAAGACATAAATCTTGTTGATAAAATTGGTCCAAATGAGAAATGACTTAGTCTTTTCTGGTAGGACCAGATTTGAAGAGTCTCATCCCCATCTGTGATTGAAACACAAGATAAATATTTCTTTTGGCTGTGTCCTCTTTAAAAAAGTACTGCTGACTCCTATTTAGTAACATTGTTTTCTAAGGTATCTTGGATTTTGCTATAGAAGAGTGAACACTAGGCTTCAGCAACATGTAATTTTCTGCATGTTATGTTGAGCTTTGTTACAGCCCAAGATAAGTATTTGATGTGAAAATCTTGATTTGGGGGATTTTTTTTCCATTTCATTTTGGTGTACCTTTATTTTGAACATGCTCTTTTTAACCCTTAGTCTTTGCAGTGATCATAGAAGAGGACTTTTGGTTTTAAATGAAGAGCAAAGCATTTGTTAGCAACCTAAAAATCAAAATTGAAAAAGCTGCTAAAGTAAGTTTCTGATGAAAAAGTTTAAAAATTAACTGCTACTTCTTTCCAAGTAATTGTATTACCAGTTCCTGTATAAAAGAAACATAGGGCTATCCCTATAGAAATGAAATTTTCCTGCACTACAGTTAATAAGTACTGGTATTTCAGAAACTCCCTATAAATTTCCTTTTCACAAATTTCCATATGCTGTCCAAAACAAAAATTAAAATGTTCAGTCTTTGAGATTGCATACTCCTGGTAAAATATTTTTGTATATATAGAAGAAATAAATAATATTGGGAAAATGTAGGGCTTCATTTATAGGTAGAACTAAGATTTAGGGATAATAAAATACAGAGGGTATCAGATTAGCTTGGTAATTTCTTTTAAAGCTAATAGTCATTGTAAAAAGCCTCCAGTGTCATTTAGTTTTTCCCACAAAAATAAATACGTAAACTTTTCTCTGCGTCTCTTTAGGGAGGAAGCCCTATTATTTCCTCTATCCCAGCCCAAGCAATTTGCTGGCTTTCAAAGACAACATACTCAAGAAAAAAAATTCAGAAACAGGGAACATTAAAATATGATCAAGAAAAAGCCTCTTTGGTTTAGATGGCATGGGAGAGACTAGGAGCAGCCAGCCAAGAGAGAGACAGCCTGGTGCGGAAAACAATGCCTGATATAACAAGATATATTTGACCCAGGCCCAGGACCTTAGGCTGATTTCTCCGATTTGCCTAAAGTACTCTGACTGAATCCCCACTCTCTGTACTCTACCTTCTACTAGATCCATTAGCTCCAATTGATTAGAAAGGTCAGAATGTAACTTTTTCATACACAGTATGTAAGGCTTGGGTTTTTTTTTATTTTAATGGAGATATTAGAATTTCTTATATACATATCTGCAGGCCCTGGGCCTGCAGTGAAAAAGGGAGGCCGACCAGCCAGGCTGGCTAGAGGTGGAGGCATGACTGGGTGAGTGCAGAGAGCCTGTTTCCAGTAAAGGTACTCTGCAACTCCCCCAAGCTGGCTTCTGGAATTCTATACCTCATACTTCAGAAATTGCCTGTCCAGTAAGTATATTTCTGATATCTCCAAAATAGATTTTATATAGTTGATTCTTCCATCTTACACTACCTGTCAGTTTCCTCTCACTGCAATAACAAATGACCACAAACTTAGCAACCTTATCATCTCAGTTCGTAAAATCAAGCACGGATCTCAGCAGACTACAGTCAGGATGTCTCCCAGGGCCTGCCCTGGCTATACATCTGGGAGAATGCTCCTGCAGGTCGTTGGTGGACCTGTGCCGTGAGGTTGTAGAACTGAGGGCACCTCTTCTCGGCTGCCTATCCTATCCAATAGGATAACTGGCCAGTCCTAGTACAGTTGTGAAACAGCCAAATATCTTAGTTGCCCATTTGATGCAACCCAAACTTTTGGTACTTGCTGGGATGGCATCTTTTCTTGTCTGTCTGAAAGCTAGCTTTATGTTTTGGTGGTGGTTTTGTTCTTAAAATAAAGGATAATACATACAAAATTATAACAGAAATACAAGGGTAAAACCACACGCCTCTCCCAAGCCTGGCCTATTGCCCCAATCCCTAAATCATCTCCCTGAAGGAGCCACCATTGGCTTTCTTATGAACTCTTAAGTGAGGTTTCCATGCATTGTGATGCATTCTGCAACTTGTTCTGATTCCACAACCACAGAATTTTATTACAGTAGTACAAAACACATAAATCTCTAAGTGGAATGATTTAATAGCATAGTTACTTAAGTGTACTTTTACACATTTTTAAAAAGTTATATAATTATGTCAACTGTTTACTATAACATCTAAGGAACTTAGAACAGTACTTAGTATACAATAAGCTATATATTTATAAGCAACATATATATTATTGCAATCATTTCCAAAGACTTTAGAAAAGTATATACCACTGTATAACTAATTGAAGTATAGTTGACATACAATATTAGTTACAGGTGTTACATATAATATTAGTTACAGGTGTACAACATTGATTCAAGAATTTTATACATTATGAAATGCTCACTACAGTAAATGTAGTTACTGTCACCAAAGTTATTGCAGCATTGACTATATTCCCTATGTTGTGTTTTTTGTCCCCATGACTTTAGTTCAGAAAACGAGACAAGGCGGCATGTAAAGGTGCCACCATTTTCCCTTTTGCATATTCTTTTCAATTCATGTATAATGTGCTTATTTTTTGTTGTTAACAACTTTATATCCCTTTTTCTCACCATAAGTATTTGCATAAGGCTTTGTCTCATTTTTAATAGGGATGGTGAAAGGGTTAGTTGCCTCATTTCTTCTTGTTAATGTTCATTAAAATCTGAAGGGCAGAGAGTACGTAGGTGACATTGAGGGTAACAAACACACTCCTCCTGCCACTGCCTCCCTGCCCTTCAAGTAAGACAAAGTCTACCAGTAGGTCTCAGCTAGTTTCTGATGAGGGAAAGCAGAAGTGGCCTGAGGTCCCCAGTTGTTCTTAGCAATGGAATCAGGGGCACTAGGGAGACCATCCAGGTCTCTATATTGTATCAAAGAAAACCCTGAACTGTGCATATTTTGCTTTTTATGCTGTTTTGACATCCTTCTATAACTAGTTTACAGATTAAACATCCAGAATGCATGAGAAATCACATTGTTCTAGACACAGTACGTTCATCAAAGCATGGCAAAGTGGAATAAAATACATATAGTCAGACCCCCACGGAAGGGGGTGTCCTGCTATTAGATTATTTAATTTTGTCTAGCAGAAGAATATATGTACTTTAATGGCATTTACAGTTCATTTTCCAATCACCACATGTAAAATATAGCCTCTCGTAGAAAGAGAAATTGCCTTCCCACAGCATTCACAATTTAAAGTTGATTTTGGGGTCAAAGTGCCAGGCTCATCTGTTGTATGAAACAGAAAGTGGGAAATAACAAGAAAATGATACGTGGACCCATATTTCTGCAGAATAAAGGTTGAGTGTAGGCTAGCTTAGAGTTCTCAACCCTCCTCCAGCTCTTCAGGTGTAGCGTTCAACTTGGACATTGAGTCACCAGCACAGGAGGACCTCTTATGAAAAAGAAACTTTTTACAGAGTACCTGGTGGCTGTGAAGTGACTCCTAACGCAGTCAACTCTTCTTGAACTTTTTAAATTCATTCCTGGATCACTTTTAACATGGATCTGCCCTAAGCCCCAAAGAAGTATCTTGATGCTGAAAAACCGCAGCCTTGTTATTCACATGTAGCATCATTCATGTGCTCTGCCTAACGCACAGAGTCCACACAAGCTTACATAAAGAATGAGTGGGAAGACATTCGGGTCCTTCGAGGTGACGGCTTTTACAGATGCCTGCAGTATCTCCAGGTTAATGTCAGCTGAGGCAAACAGACGCTGTACAATCCCAAACCGGTCTGTGTCTTTCAGAAGAGCCAAGGCGGGGTCGTCAAGGTCAGCTACTCCATCGTTAGACAGAGCACAGAGCTGAAATGACACATTTAAATAAATTCACTTAAAAAGGTTATAGAAAATCCACATAGCTAATTTATGAAAAAAAATTTTTAGTTGTTTTACATTTTCCAAATGGAGCAAGAAAACCCTGATATAACAAGATATATTTGACCCAGGCCCAGGACCTTAGGCTGATTTCTCCGATTTGCCTAAAGTACTCTGACTGAATCCCCACTCTCTGAACTCTACCTTCTACTAGATCCATTAGCTCCAATTGATTAGAAAGGTCAGAATGTAACTTTTTCATACACAGTATGTAAGGCTTGGGTTTTTTTTATTTTAATGGAGATATTAGAATTTCTTATATACATACCTGCATGAACTCCTCAAAGAGGCAGGTATCAGCTTATTTAAGCCTCCTGCCTCAAGAACCTTTGCTCTTGCCGTTTCTTCTACCTGGAATACTCTTCCTCTGGAGTTCCATACAGACCTCTCCTCCTCTCTCAGTTACCAGTTGAAATGCCACATTAGAAGGGCCTTTCCTAGTCTCCTCTCCACTGCTCTTCCTCCCCCCATATCCCAGCCACTATTACATTATTTTATTGTCTTCACATGCTTACTATATCTGAAATTATCTTCTTGATAGTCACTGTAGTCTGGTTAGTCAAACCTAAGTTGCTTAGAAGAGCAGGAAACTGGTCTGTTGTGTTCACTTTTCACCAGGCCAAAGAACACAGGCCTTCAGTGTGTTGAATGAATGTCAGCCCGTCAGAGAGGTCACTTCACACACTGCTTTAATTGCAATTGCTCAGAACTTTTGAAACTTTGCTTTTAGGGTCTTGATCAGTGCCTGTGACATGTTGTTCCCCTTAATCTTCAGTAATTACAGATTTGCCAGTAGATTTGATTTTTAAGCAGGCATTCAGAACTAGATCAGATTAATAATGTAGACAGTAAAGTTCAAATGTTGAAAAACCTGTAAAGTGTGGATTTTAACTCAATCTGAAGGGAATCCAAAAGAATGCCAGAAATATTCTGAGCAATGTTAACGTTATTGATAATAATAGGCAGCATGTCCAAATGGCTGAAGGTCAACACTCGTTTGAATACAAAAGTACTTATGTGTCTATCAAAGTCAGACTTGCAGACCTATACCTTGTAGATACGCCAAAAACAGTTCACACGGTGTAACCACAGGCTTAATGTTACCTGTTGGCCCAGACTGTAAACTACTGATTATGCTTTATAGAATGGATTAGGCCTGCTCTTTAAGCACAGGCACCATATCCTGGCAATTTAAGAATGAGCTCCACTGGTACAGGCTGAAGACAGCCAGGGCACTGCAGGCTCTGTCCTGGGTCTGCCGCAGACATGCTGGGCAGTATCCAGCGTCCTTCTCTGAACATCTGCCAGCCGCAAGCTCCCAGAGGCACTTCTAGGTCTAAATGAGATTACAGTCACCCAAAGGGTGGTAGGGCAAAATAACACTCTCTGTTGCTGATCCTAACTCACCTTCTTACCAGTTTGGGAAATGTTAGTGTTATGTGACGCCATGCTCCCAAAAGCCCTTCAGAAAGCCCCACAAAGTCACTCTGGCCACCAGACAAGAAAAGACAGGAATGCTGGTAGGTCTCTGTACCCTGTTCTAAGTAAATCCCTTTAAGAAACACAATACCCAAATTCCTTCAGAAGCCTTGCTGTCTTAAGAGTACCAATACTTGGAGGAGATTATGTGAAGGTCTTTAAAGAAAACTGATGTCCATGTTGAGCAGCCCCACTAAGGCAGACAAATAACTCTATGGCTGGGCAGTTTTGTGCCAGCGTTGACTGCCAGCCATTCTGAAACTCTGAGTATACGCTCCTGGCTACGTTTAGAAGACCAACAGAGCAGAACCTGGAAGCAACACAAAGATCAAATCATAGAGCTGATCTGCAAGGAAGATGACAGCTAAGCGTGAGTTTGTGGGAAGAGGGAGTTAAATAATGTGGTCTTGGCAGTATTTTCTTACATCCTGATGCAGTTAATGGCTTTGTAAATACTTGTAAGCACTAACTTGGGGATGCTAAGCACTCAGTTGCTGCAAAAGTAAGCTGGGCTACAAAGCAGAGTTGCTGTCTTGCTCATTATTGCAGACAATTAGATAATGATATGTATTGTTTACATAACCAAGTTGCCACAAGTCTTTACCTTCAGCTGGCTGCAGGACACACATTTTCAAGTAGTTCTGTTTTTATGGTCAAAGTACAAGAACACGGCATGCCTTTGGGCTGGTAGAATCTGCTCTAGGTTGTGAATAACATCTAAAGTGCTCCTTGGAGTGATGCCTTGCTGCAGTCTTTGGATGTCACTGCTATGCAGAGAAGTACCCAAGGTACTAGCCTTCATGCTCAAAGTTCCCTGAGTGGGTGCATAACAAGTTTCTACCCCAATACCTGCTCCCCAGATCTGGGGAGCAGAGCTCTGCACATTGGTCCTTTGAGCCTTGGCCCTTACTAACCAGACCTGAAAATAACCCAGCCAGGTAAGCTTTGCCTCTCTGCCCCAGGCTGAGGAATACCTGCAAAAGCTACATTAAAGGAGCTGCCCCATTAGAGTGGTTTCTAGGCAGCATATTGATGGTTCCTTCTATTAATAACCCAATTAGTAATTTAAAAAGGAAAAGCTTAATCTTGACTCTCTGGGGTTAAGCTCTTCATTACCTAACTCTTGCTATTGCCAGTAATTCCCCAGGGTACAAAGCTAATGTTATTCCTAAGAAAGATTGAAATATCTCCCTTAGACAAAGCACCCTCTTGAATACCTCCCTGGTGAACGTTTGGCAGAGTTGAGTCAGACTCGTCTAGCCACAGAACTGCTGTTGCAAATGATATGGTGCCAGGCTCCTTCCCTGCAGTGTTGCACCAAACCTTGGCTATCAGTCTCTTCAAACAGTGGGAAAAGCATGAGATTTGGAGTCTATAAAAAGGTAGTCTTAACCCTGCTAGCATTTCTTCAAACAAATCCCTTCCTTTTGGGCCTTAGTCTTCCTGTAGGGTGGGCTGTATGATGTGGACAGGATATATAAAGGGTTACTAATACCAGTTTAACCTATGTTGGAGAGCTGTTATGGATGAGGAAAGCTAGAGGTGTTTTATCAGCTGGTAGGTGTTCATCTCCTCATTTACCCATTCCTGCCCATCCTCGGGTCCCATCTGGGAAGTTCCTTACCAAGTGACACAGTGTAGGAATAATCTGGAGCTTGTGGCAAGTGCCCAGCAGAGCTGCTGCATTATCTGGCATTTCTGCAGGAGATTAAAAAAATCAGTCATTATCAAAAAAAGGCATCCATGGGAACACAGCCAGCCCACGGATTGTACCTAATTTATACTTTCATGCCCTCTGGCTTGCTGGGCAGAGGGTAGGCACAGTAATTATTGAATACATGAATGATGCTAAACAGGCAGCAAAGGCCTTTTAGAAAACATATACAGAACCAGGCAATGTTCACCTTGAGATTCGATTTGCCAGTCAGGATGAACTGTACAGACTCAGGGAAAAGCAAATTGGTGTGGAAAAGTAGAAAGAACCTGGGATCTGGTGACCACACACTTCTATTTGAGCTCCACTGCATATTTGGGGTGTGACCTTGGGTACACCTCTCTAAGCATGTTTCCTTATTTGACCAACTGTAGTTTCTTTTTGTTTTTGGTCTGTGTCAGAAAACTGAGTAAACTATGAAGGATTCTCCCCAGGTCTCTCATCATCTAGGAGGTGGGGGGTAGGGATGCAATGCACCTGATAAAGGGGTGGCACAGCAGCCCTCCCAGACCCAGGACTATGCAGGGCCCCCATGGCAGAGGGAGTTTGTGCAGAGCTGTGGTGAAGCTGGGGCTGCATCAGAAGGAAGGGCCCTGCCAAGCCCAGGAAAAGGATCCAATCCCTCGGGATACCACCTTTGAGCTGACAGTGCAAAAGAGAAAAGAGTCACCTGCTTAGTCATCTGGCCCAGGGCCCTCCCTCTACTACTGCATTGACATGCTGTATGTGCATTTGTCTACAGAAAGGATCCACAGCCAGCAGATGCTCAAGAAGGCCTTTATCCCAAATCAGGAAGGGGAAGATGATACGTGGAAAGACTGTGGGACTTAGAAAGGACCAAGTCAAGTCCTCACTGAGCTACTGTCACGAGTCAGCTGCCCGTGCTTCCATTCCTTCACTTTTCAGGTGGCTCCTGAGGCCCATGTAATCATCATCCTTTGTTCTTAGAAATAGTTCAGTTGCATGTTACTCAGACAGTCATTCACTATTTTGAATATGGTGCTAGTGACACAGGGGTGACAGACAGCATCTGCTTTACAGAGATCACCACCTGACTTTACTGCTGGACTCTAATTTCCTTGTTTCCTTCTACCTCAGCTCTTAGCAGTGCCTAAAACTTAGAAGAGGCTTATTTAGTATTTCTTGAATTGAAATGATTTGATTGCTGTATTTTCACAAATAAGACCTGGGGAGTTCATGCTTAAGGTCAGAAAGGAGAAAGCATTCCAGGCGACTGGCCAGATGCTGGGACTGAAGTGCTTTAAACAAGCACAAGGCAGCCAGTTCAAGATGGTGACGAAGGAAGATCCTGAACTCACCTCTTCCCACAGACACACTGAATCTATAGCTACATATAGAATGATTTCTCCTGGGGGAAAAAAACGTAAAATAAAACTACCTGAGGAACTCCTATACATCAGTTGCTTAAGAAAAACTATATCAAAGAAGGTAGGAAAGACTTAGACACAGTTGTGCCATAAACCCCACAGCTGCGAGGAACTCAAGAGTTTCTCCCTGAGGAGTGAAGACCCACAACCACCCCACCAAGAATCTAGCTTTGAAAGCCAGTAGGGCCCACGTTCATGAAACCCAAAAGGCTATGGCAAACTGAGAAACAGACTTTCTGTGAAAGAGACTTACTTGCTATCTTAAAGCATCAGCCTGAGGGTCAAATTGTAAACACATCTGGGGCCTACTGGGGCACTCTGGGGAGGGAAGCCACTGAACTCCATCACTGTGCCCTCTCGGTGCCATACCCCAAAGCACACCCCCTGATCTCCTTGGTCCTCAAGGACTGTAACAGACACACAGGTCTTGGCTAGCTGTACCATCAGGGCACCATGCAGACTAAAACACACTTCCAGTCTTTCTGTGGAAAAGGCCTATTTGCTTGTCTTTATTTGGCACCCTGATTTTTGCACCTGCCAGCAGAGTACACCTCTGGGTCACCTGGCTCTGTCTGGTGGCCAGCAGAACATAGCTCATGGGTGCTACAGGACTGTAGCCAACAATGAGTTCTTCTGCTGTCCCCCCTCCCCCCATGGCACAACAGAGCCAGAAGCCCAGACTTTCTGTGAAAGAGGTTTATCTCCATAGCTATGGCCTGAGGAGTAGGCTTCTAACCAAACACACAACAAAGGTCCTAATGAATCCTTTCTAGAGGCCTTGAAGGGTACATGCCCTCCCTTTGCCATTACCCAGAGTGCCAGTATCCTGGAGAGGAGCTTTTACACTTATCTGATGCCCTAGTGTTTTGCAGCAGCTGCCAAGGGGATGCCTCTTGAATACCTGGCTCTGGTGGCCAGTGGGATTTGCGTTCCTGGATCTGTACAGAGGGACATCTTGGCTGGCTACCATCCCCTGGGGGTCAGCACAGATGCAGACTGAGAGACACTCCCAGTTTTTCTCTGAAAGAGGCCAGTTTGCTTGTTCTGAAGTTGTGACCAGCAGGACTTCTATGCTTAGGGTCTGGTTTCCAGACTAGGTTCTGACTGAGATCCTCCTCTTTGGGACATTGACAGGTCTTGACAAATCCTCAACTACCGAGAGCCCCTAAAAATAAAATAAACATTGTGATTGTCCAAACAGCCTAAGAGTCAACCAAGAGCTAAGGCAGTTGAACAAGAAGGTTCATCTCATGCGTAGAAACCATCACAGAGAGTTAAAGAATGAAGAAACAGGAATATGTTCCAAATGAAAGAACAAAATAAAACCTAAGAAAAAGTCATTAATGAAAAGGATACAAGTGATTTACCAAATAAAAAGTTAGTGGTCATAAAAATACTTCCCAAGCTTGGGAGAATGGATGAACACAGAACTTCAACAAGGAGAGAGAAAATAAAGTACCAAATAGAAGTCACAAAGCTGAAGAATACAACTGCATGGAGGAATTCAACAGTAACTAGATGAAGCAGAAGGAAGGATCAGTAAACACAGCTTAAAGAACTACAGACAGCATCAAGCAGAAAACATTTGCATTATGGGGGTCCCTGAAGGAAAAGTTAGAAAGAAATAGACATCCATATCCAGGAAGCACAGAGACTTCTAAAAAGAGGAAGCCAACTACACCAAGAGCAATTGTGATTTGTCAAAAGTTAAAGACAAGGAAAGTCTTAAAAGCAGCAAGATAAAAGACTATCAGTAGAAACATATATTGTGCCACTCCCTTCTGGCCTGCAAAGTGCTCAAAGAAAATAGCTTCTAATCAAGAATATTCTCCCCAGCAAAGTTGTCATTCAAAATTGAAGGAGAGAGAAGAGTTTTCCAGAAAGACAAAGCTAAATAAATTAATCACCACTAGACCACTAACAAAAACTGTTAAATGACTTGTTTAAGCTGAAATGAAAGGGCACTTATTGGTAAAAGGAAAACATGAATATAAACTCTCACCAGTAAAGATAAACATTTAGTAAAACTTAGAATAATTTAATTGCCATAAAGGTGATAGACTAATTACTTATAAAGCTGGTATGAAAGTTAAAAGCAAAAGTAGTGAAAATGACTGTAACTATAATAATTTTTAAGGGATGCCAAAAGAAATATAAATTTTGACATCCAAATCATAAAACATGGTCGGGGAGTACAGTGTAGAGCATTAGAGTGCATTCAAACATAAACTGTTACCAATTTAAACTAGACCGTTATAAATACAAGTTGTTATATGGTAACCACAAAATATGTACTTATTGCCATTTTGTTAATTATTATTAATTACTTTAAATGAACTAAATTCTCCAATTAAAAGATAGAGTGGCTGAACTGATTAAAAAACACAAGCCCCATCTATGGGCTTCCCAAAAGTAACTAATTTCAGATGTGAAGACACAGACCAAAAGTAGAGGGTTGGAAAAAAATATTCCATGCAATGAACACCAAAAGAATGCTGGGGAAGCTATTCTTACATCAGACAAAGTAGACTTTAAAACAAAGACTGTAATGAGAGACAAGGGCATTACATAATGATAAAAGGTCAATCCAACAGAAGATAGAATATCTGTAAATGTCTCTGCACCCAACATAGCACCTAAATCCATAAAAGTAAATAATAACAACCTAAAGAGAGAAATAGCAATTCAATTGTCATAGGCAATGTTTTAATACCCCACTTACATCAATGGGTAGATCATCCAGACAGAAAATCAATAAGGAAACACTGGCCTTAAATAACACATTGCACCAGATAGACTTACGTACAGAACATTCCATTTAAAAGCGATAGAATATACATTCTTCTCAAGTGCACATGGAACATTCCCCAGGATAGATCATATGTTAGGCCACAAAAAATGTCTTAATAAGTTTAAGAAGTCTGAAACCATATCAAGCATCTTTTCCAACCAACCACACTGGTTAAACTAAAACTAAAAATCACAAGAAAAAAACTGGAAAATTCACAAATATGTGGAGATTAAACAATTCCAACAAGCAATGAGTCAAAGAAAAAATCAAAATAGAAATAGAAAAATACCTTGAATACAACATACCAAAAACTTACAGGATGCAGCAAAGGCAGTTCTAAGAGGGAATTTAATAGCAATAATGTCTCAAGAAAAATCTCAACCTAATTTTACACCTCAAGGAACAACAAAGGGAACCCAAAGTTAATGGAAAGAAGGAAATAACAAAGGTCAGAGTGGAAATAAATGGAATACAAACTAAAAAGACCAACAAAATTGAAAAACCTTTAGCTAGACTCATCAAGACAAAAAAAAAGATTGAAGTAAAATAAATGAGAGATATTACAATTGATACCACAGAAATACAAAGGATCATAAGAGACTCTATGGATAATTTACTCCAACATTGGATGCCTAGAAGAAATTGACAAATTCCTAGAACCAAAGAAACTCCAAGACAGAATCTGGAAGAAACAAAAAATCTGTACACACTGATGACTAGTAAGGACATTGAATCAGTAGTCAAAAATCTCCCAACAAAATTCGAGGATCAGATGGCTTCACTGGTGAATTCTACCATACACTGTGAGAATTAACACCAATCCTTCTCAAACCCTTCCAAAAAGTACAAGAGGAAGAAACACAAATTTCATTTTACAAGACCAACATTACCACAATACCAAAATCAGACAATGCCACAGAACAAGAAAATTTCAGGCCAGTATCCCTGATGAACATAGCAAACCAAATTCAACAATGCATTAAAACAATCATACACCATAATCACATGGGATTTGCTCCAGGGATGTAAGGATGGTTCAGTATACACATCAATTAATGTGATATATACCACATTAACACAATGAAGGATAAAAATCATGTCATCATCTCAATAACGCAAAAAAGCATTTGACAAAATTCAATATACATTCATGATAAAAACTCAACAAAGTAGGTACCTCAACATAAAAGAGGCCATATACAACAAGCCCACAGATAACATCATACTCCAAGGTAAAAAGCTGAAAGTTTGTTCTCAAAGATCAGAAACAAGGAAACCCACTCTCACTACTTTGTTCAATATAGTGTTGGAAGTCCTTTGCCTAGTAAATAGGCAGGGAAAAAAAGCATCTAAATGGAAAGAGAAGTAAAACTGTCACTATCTGCAGATGACATCTATAGAAAACCCTTAAGAGTCCCCCATACAAAAAACAAATAAATTCAATCAAGTTGGAGGATACAAAGTCAATATACAAAAATCCAGTGCATTTTTAGTTGACACTAACAAAGAAATTAAGAAACCTCATTTATAATTGCATCAAAAATAATAAAATGCCTAGGAATAAATTTAACCAAGGAGTTGAAGGACCTGTACTCTGAAACTATAAGACACTGATGAAGAATATTGAAGACACAAATAAATGGAAAGCTATACAATGCACATGAATTGGAAGAATTAATATTATTAAACACACAACCCAAAGCAATCTACAGATTTAATGCAATCTTTATCCAAGAATTCCAATGGCATTCTTCACAGAAATAGAAAACAATCTTAAGAAAGAATTAAGCTGGCAACATCACTCTCTGGTTTCAAAGTATATTACAAAGCTATAGTAATCGAAACAGTGTGGTATTGGCATTAAAACACATGCATATATGTTCAATTAACTACAGAGGAGCCACGAATGTATAATGGGGAAAGGACAGTCTGTTCAACAAATAGTGCTGGGAAAACTGGACAGCCACATGCAAAAGAATGAAACTAGACCACTATCTTACACCATTCACAAAGATAAACTCAAAATGGGCTAAAGACTTGAAGGTAAGACCTGAAACCATAAGACTCCTAGAAGAAAACAGGTGGTAAGCTCCTCAACACCACTCTGGGCCATTTTTTTTTTTTTGATTTGTCACTAAAAGCAAAGCCAACAAAATGAAATGGCAAGCTACTGAATTTTTCTGATATTTTTATATCATATATCTGATAAGGGGTTAGTATTCAAAATATATAAAGAACTCATTCAACTCAACAGCAAAAATTCCAATTTAATAATGGGTAGATCTGAATAACATTTTTCCAAAGACAACATACAGGTGGCTCATACGTACATGAAAAGATGTTCATTATCATTAACCATCAGGGAATTACACCACAGTGAGGTACCACTTCACACCTGCTAGAATAGTTATTATCAAAAAGAAGAAATAATAAGTGTTGACAAGGATGTGGAGAAAAGGGAATCCTCATGCACTGTTGGTAGGAATGTGAATTGGTACAGCCACTATGGAAACCAGTATGGAAATTCTTCAAAAAATTACTATCATATGATCCAGAACTCCAAATTATAGGTATCTGAATAAAATGAAGACACTAACTTGAAATATGAACCACCTTGATCACTGTAGCACTACTTAAAGTAGATAAGATACCAAAGTAAACTAAGTATCCATCGATGGATGATTGAATAAAGATGTGGTACATATACACAATGTAATAGTTTTCAACTCCACAAAAGAAAGAAATCCTACCATTTGCAACAATATGAGTGAACCTTGAGGATATTATGCTGAGTAAAATAAGCCAAGCAGAGAAAAACAAATACTGTGTGATCTCAGGTGTGGAATCTTAGCAAAACAACAAAACTGAGCTGAAAGATACAGAGAACAGATTAGTGGTTTCCACAGGTGTGTGGTTGGGGAGGGAGATATTGGGTGAAATGGGTGAAGGTGGCTAAAAAAATACTTATTTCCAGCTATAAAATAAGTCATGTTAACTATAGTTAACAATACTGTATTGTGTTTGAAAGTTACCAGGAGAGTAAATCTTAAAAGTTCTCATCACATGACAAAAATTAATTTTGTAACTACATATGATGATAGATGTTAAAAATATAGTCATGATCATTTTGAAATACACCCAAATAAGGAACCATTATGTTGTACACCTGAAACTAATATATCAATTATACCTCAATTTTCTTGAAAAAGTTAAGCACTTTAAAGCCAAAAACCAGCAATATTATTTAGAAAGCTGGAAATAGGACTAAAAAAGAGGCCATTTTCTGTTCTAGTACTTTCCCCAGATTCTCAGGAGAGAAGACTGTTGTGGGCAAAAAAAGTCAACTCAAAGGTACATGACTAACATAACATTGAAGGGAAGTTGTGAGGACCAGGAACTGGGCGGGTGTGCCAGGTCTTGCCTTTCTGAGAAGGAACTAAACGCTCTTGGGCCCGCAGGATGTGCGCTCTGGATGGGAGGGGTAGGAAAGGAGGGCAGAGAGAGGGGTAGAGGAGGAGGGTCCCTGCTAGATGACCAGGCCCCTGGGACAGCCATTTTAGGACCATAGGGAAGTTGTGGGCCCAGTACCATGGGGCTCTGGATGCTTCCCAGCCTCCCTGCCCAGGTGGCCACAATGCTACCCTTAGCTTGCAAAGATCAGAACCAGAACCCAGGGAGAGCTGTTGCAAATGAACGCCACCACCACTCAGCGCTGCAGGGCTCTCCCGGGAATCACAGGCTGTTTGGGGAGATGCTTTCCTGTGTTGGTGAGGGATGTGCCTGCAGGCGGCCCTCCCTGAGGATAGGAAAGAGAAGTGCTCTCTCTTGAGAGGGCAGGAGAATGGCACCGACTGCCTTCACACACAAGCCTGTGAGTGTTCACAGCAGTCACGTAAGCTTGCTCAGCCTTCCACTTCTGAAGCCCGCTGCACTGCTCAACAGGACGGAACCACATGTACCAAATCTTCCACAATAGTAACCAAAGCAATTCCAAGGCAACAACAGCATTTCTTTTTCTTTTCCCGTACCTGCCAGTGCACTGACCAAGAAGTAGGCTGTAGAAAAGAGCTTCTGGTTGCTGATGGCATCCTGCAGACCTGGACACCCACCCTGCATGCTGCACCCCACCAGTCCCAGGAAGGCTGTGAGGACCTGCTCCTGCAGGGGCTTCAGCTCCCCCAGTATCGCCAGTGGGGGTGACAGGCCACTGACCACATTGTCACACTGTAGGGGGAAGAGAGAAGAGATGTGAGAAGGCTAGAGGCCAAACAGTACAGCCTGGGCCTCTGCCCCACAGTACACAGACCCACGCCCTTCTCCATCTCCCAAATCAAGCAGGACCCTGTGCTCTTCTCTGTTTCAAAACAGCTCATCCACCAGGTTAGATTTCCTTGTAAGGAGACAGTAAACTGAGCCTTGCCCAGCTAGGTACTGTGCTTTCACGGCAAGGAGGCATGCAGGAACTTTGGGGCAGAAGCTTCTGCAGGGTCTGGAAGGCTGTACCAGGAGCAAGTGAGTACTCAGAACTGAGGAGAGGGGCAGAAAAGCATCTTCCCACTGTGGTTCTCAAGCTTCAAACTTGGCGCTCTAGCCCCCTGCCATATTCACAGCTGGACCCAGGCCAGCCTCCTCCAACCTGGGGGCCTGCCGGGAGGTGAGTGGTCCTGCGGCAAGGGCTGCCTGGCCACCCCAACACCTTGTCATTCTGTGCCATCGCAGCCTGCTTGTCCAGCTCTGTTCGCATGAGAGCCCACCAGCCCCCAGCACCTGACAGGGCAGCTGGTGCACAGGGTGCCGGCCTGACATTTCCCTCTTGGAAGAGCTATTTTAGGAAGTGAAAGCCAGTGGGCTTTTTCAAACATTTGTGTTCTCCCAGGGGCTAGCATGCATCCCGTGGGCCCTGCACCTGCCAGAGCACACAGATGTCCTGAGCTGTTGGGCCGTTTCAGTAGCTGCAGGTTCCATCACTGGTAACTAAGCTCTTGGCACAATCCGAGTTCAAGAGGGAAAAAGAATATGAATGCTCTCCCTGGAAACTATATTAAATCATAAAACCAGGGTTCAAACTCTCTGCATAACAGAAAAACAAGAAAACAGAAGAACAACTGCAGTAAAAATCAGGTTTAGCGCCCCCCAGCCATCTTCAGGGAGGACAGCACAAAGTCAGGGCGACTGGAGGCTGGCGACTGGTGTGCTGTTTGACTATTAGTCAAAGAACTCAACTAATAAAGCCTCCCCAGAAAACCCTCCTGCTACAAAACAAACATACAAAGCCCTGCTTTTCGATCCATTCTGAATAGGACAGGTTGACTTGTTGGACCCTTCCACATAGCTCTCTGGTAGGGGTTGAGTAGCTGCCCTGAGGTATATGTCCACGTGGCGCTTCAAAATGTGATCTTAGTTGGAATAGGATTCTTTGCAGATACAATTAAGGTAAGGAGATGAGATCCTCCTAGATAGGAGCCCTAAATCCAATGGTGGGTGTCCTTTAAGAGAAAGAAAAGGAGATGACACAGACAAAGGGGAAGGCCATGTGGAGACAGATTCGAATGGAGTGATGTAGCCACACGCCAAGGAACTCTGGAAGCTGGAGGAGGCAAGAAAGGATTCTTCCCTAGAGCCTTTGGGGGAAGCATGGCCCTGCTGGCATCTTGACTTCAGACTTCTGGCCTCCTGAATCATGAGAAAATAAATTTGTGTTTTAAGCCAGGTAGTTTGTGATAATTTGTTACCACAGCACTAGAGAACCATTATACCCTTCGATTCCTGACATCAGCTACCTTCTTGTAGTTTAAAAACTACGGACCTGGTAATTCAGAGAAAAAAAAACTTTAGGGTTCAAAGGAGGTGTAGAAATTTTAAGCATATTTTATCCCAGCTTCGAAGCCTTATCCCAAGGGGTCTAGCCCATCCACATCTCCAGAATACCAGGTGGCAATGTCCTGATCTTACCACTTGTTCCAGGACAACGAGTAGTTCCTCATCAAACAGGACCGTCTGGAGAAGGCCACTCAACACTGTTTGTCGCTGCTCCGGCAGCTCCACAAAGGGATGGAAATTTTTCTCCAAGAGCTGAGTTGCTGTGAAAGCAGAGCACACCCGGTCTCCCGACTGCTGTGCGTGTCTCACTCAGGACACGGGGCAGCAGCCCTTGCTTTTTGTATTAACTGTCTTGTTCTTTCATAGATGCTCCCAGCTGCACAGTCATGAGCTCAGAAATAATGGGCATCAAGTTAAATACCACCCTGTGTGCTTTTCAATAATCACTCAAACTACTACAAGAAGAAAAGAGGATTGGAGGCCAAAAGGATAAAAAGACAGGAAGACAGGAAAGAAGAAGGCTACCTACCAGTTTTATTTCATACATCACTGTTCTTTCTGATGCCTTGCTAAATATTAATCTGTTATTTTCTGGGAAAGTCACTCATTAGCATGATTTCTATAGAAGTAAATTATCAAGGCCACATTACTAAACATTAGTACTTTTACAATGCTTAAGACCATGCAAATTCCAAAATATATTATTTTTCCTATCCTTTCTTCTAATTCATTGCATTGTATCCTTTAATATTTAATGCATGTTTTCCAAAGAGGCTGGCACCCTATTTTCATGAGAAACAGAGCTATTCCACTTTTCCATTCTTCTTTCACCCGTCATAGAGAATGGGTGTGCAGGGCAGCTGGGCTACTCATATCCTCTGCAGGATGCTTGAGGCCCTCTCCTTAGAATCAATCATCTTTTTCTTTTCTTTTCTTTTTTAAATCGAAAGCTTCTAGTAAATTAAGCCCAGTGGGGATTTAAAAGCAATTATTTGATAAACTAAAGCTTTCATAAGCAGAGATGCATACTAACACATAAGTGCACCACCTCTGCTGATGGCCAGGTCCAGCACAGTTGTACAGGGTGTCATGGAAAGAAACAGGTCACATTAGTAACTGACACATTAAAAAACTGCCCTATAACCACAAGTAGAACTTTGCTGCCCCAGCCTCGGGAAAGCAGTCCCGGTTGGCATAGGGCCCAAAAGCACAGAGGCAAGGCCAGCCCCACCCTATGCCCACCTGACAACACCCAGCTTCCCCACTCGGTCCAGCTGACAAGCAGCCCGACTTACATGGTGTACTGGTGAGAAAGGAAATCCTAAGTTGCAGCCCACCGACTGTTGGAGGCCGCAGGGGCGCTATTGCTGTGGCTCTAACCCAGGACAGTGCTTACGTGACAGGCTGAAACCCACGCGCGCGCGATTCTCAATCTAAGGAAGCAGAGGAGGAGCCTGCAGCCCTGCGTGAGACAAGCCCGGCCTTACCTGAGAGGGGGCCTTCACTGCCATTTTTGCCAACACTGACATTTCTGCTACAGAAACAGAAAGCATTTTCTGGTTTGGGACTCAGTGACACCCCAGAGAAGAGTCTCTCTTCTTAGCCTCTAAGCCAGGCCAGGTTCTGAGCTGCTCCTTAGTTCTCAGAAGCTCTTACTTATTTGTTTTTCCTTTTCCTAATCCATCTCCTCTTCCACTATATACTGCACTCCCACCCTCCCCTCCCAACCCCCAGAAAACAACCTTTAAAAACACCAAATGCTGCAGGAAACAAAAGGAATTGCTGTCACATGTGCCCCCTCCTTGCTGGATGCCATGGCACCATGCAGCTTCATGCCATGCGAATAACAAGCCCTCCAGAGAGCATTCTGCAATGTTGACAGAGCCCTGCTTGTCTTGGCAGTGAAGTCGGGAATATAATGAAACCTACAAACCTTCTCTCTCCTTGCTGCTGACTGGACTAGTTTTAGTCGCAAGGCTTCTGTGGTTAAAAAGACAGTGCCAGGCCCCCAACCCTCACTCCTCAGGCTCCCACCCCTTCCTTAAAGCATGGCACGTAAGACCTGAGGCTCCCTGAAACCTGACCAAGGTGAATCCTGCTGGGTGGACTTGGACTGACTCAGAGATACCATCCTCTCTGTTCTCAGATGTTTGCTGTGAAGTCACTAGGGAGTCGCCATCCTGAAGGCCACATTACCACTTGGGGCACAGCACTCAATTACCCATCAGCTCACTACATTCCCACTCCCTCCTGCTGGCAATACCTTGTTTTAAAACACTGAATGGCCCATGTGGGGCAGATGGCCACTGCCCAGTGTCTGGCATGTCCCCGAATGCAAACTCTCGAAAGGGCAGGGAGTCCAGGAAGGTAGAGTCGCTTCTGTCCTGCTCAAAGCCACCATGCTTCCCTTGTAGGAGGCAGAATTCTGTAAGGTAGGAGAAAAGGATATGCCAGGCATGGGGTCAGCCTGGGTTGTTGGCACATCTCGGACTCAGCTTTGCCTATGTCAGGTGGTCAGGGAGATATGTCTACCCTCTTCCCCACAAACCTGCTTCCTGCACACATTGTGCTGCTTGACCAGAACTCAGCACTTCCTGTAGTCACAGGAGAAAAGGCTTCTCTCAACACAAAGCCCTCTGGCATGTCCCCCCTCAGCAGGCAGAGAGCAATCTTTCAAACATCAGAAGTACTTCCTTGGACTGATTTTAACAAACCAACTCTAAGCAAACAGAGCTTACTTACCATGGATGAAACTGAAAATTTGAGTTTGATTGATAAATTTGATTTGACTAAGCTGATATATTAAAGCATTATTGACAATAAGTACCCAAGTGGTTATGTGATTATATCTTTAAAAAGAACTTTTCTTCATTAATTAATATACAGCAATAAAAAATGAACAACTGATCTCTGCAATTATATGAGTGAATTGCACAAACATGGTGAGAGAAGAAACCGGACAAAATATATTCTACATGTATGAAGGCAAAACTAGTCTTTTTTTTTAAAGCCTTATCTTTCAGAGATAAGAAATATTCATAGACAGAACAATATAATGCCTAGAATTTGTTCCAGAATCATTTGCGGGGGAAGGAGGGAGGTAGTGAAGTTACAGCTAAAATATAAAGCCCCAGTTAGTGAGGCTGCATGGTAGGCACATGGGGGTTCATTATATCATTATCTCTACTTTTGGACAAGTGTGAAGTTTTCCATAATAAAATTTTTAATGATAAAAAGAAATGCTTCCTTAAATACTTCCATATTTGAGAACCCAACTAAGGTGTCTTAAGTTGTAAGTAAAAATGTAACATTATGTACTTGCTAAACAAGAACAGTGAGTGAACTCATGAATTAGGGTTCTTTTTATGTTTCTATTTAATAATTTGTGTACTTAAGAACAGGCTATGGAATGAAAGTGTGGCTGAGCCTCGTACTTACATGACATACGGAAGGCATGGGTATTTTTTTTTATTTGCTTGAGGGCACTAATAAAGATAGACAGCTGTCTGAAGAGAAATGAAACAATCCTTCATTTACTCAACCACCCCACACTCACCAGGCGTCCAGGGGCCCCCCAGCTCACTCCACTCTTTGCACTGGGCACCGAGGTGGGTGAGTGCTCACCAGCCTCCAGGGAATGACTTCGTTCATCAAGGACGTGGGCCATGACCATTGACTAGAGTCCTGTGGGCCCCCACCTTGTGTTTTAGGAGCCTGTGCCACCAGCACGACTCTTGCCTTTACACAAGCACAGGCCCACTGCCAATTCCTTCATTCTTTTCAGTGTCAGGCACTGTGCTAGGAGCAGAGATAACAAGGACCACAAAGCAGGCCTTGACAGTAAGTGCAAGTGGGGCCATGGGTGAGGGGAGGAGGTGGCGGGTCACTGAAGCTGGAGTGGCAGGTGTTGGCAGGTGTGGAGAGGGAACTAAAAACGGTTTCTTGGATGAAGCAGTGTCTGAGTAGCCTCCTACAGGTTCGGTAGGAATTGGACACAGAGGCTGCGTGCTCCAAGCAGAGGAGCAGGCAGGGTGTTCGTGGGTCAGAGGGGAGCATTCCCAGGCGGCAGACTTTAAAATATGAGGAAGAGGGAGCCTCAGAACGGTGTTTGAGCAAGTGAGTGAAATGACCACATCTTTATTTTTAAATAACCACAGCAGGTGGAGCAGATTCAAGGAAGCAGAGGAGCCAAGTAAGAGTCCGGGCAGAGAGGCTGCCGGGCAGGTGGGCCTGGGGGCGTCCCCAGGCCCACAGAGTGGAAGCACGCGGTCACATCCACAGGGCTCCCTATTGCAAGTTCACGCTGAGGACAACGGTAAATGCCTGATTGTACAAAGCACAGGACTAAATTGCAAACCAATAAAATGATGTTTCTGATTGGCCATAAAAAGGGAGCTGTTGTTGAAGGAAGGGGTTGTGGCTAAGAGGACCCCTGGGCAAGGATGGCCGCACAGATGCTCCTGAAGGGCTGTGGAGGACACTGGCCTCTCAGAAGTTTCAGAGGGCATTCAGGATCCGTGTCAGATGTACTGCCACCCAGAAGAAGGGAGGAGAGACTAGACAGCCTCATACGAGCCCTTCCAGTCCCTGCAGGTCTACATGAAACCAGATCAGAACATTCTGTGGCAAGAGCCACAGAAAACACAGATGGGGGATTTTAAAAAAAGGAAAAAAAAAGCAGCAGAACTGGCTTAAAAACCAGGCAGTGAGTCACAGGGAAGGATGGTCTGACCCCGAGCTGCACAGGCACAGCATCGGGAGTGGCACTTGCGAGGCCAGTGTGGGAAGCGAGCCAGAAGGACCCCAGGATTCCCCAGGGCACCTCCTCTTAGCAGCACAGGAGTTTATTTTCAGAGATAGTGGAAGCCAAGATGAAAGGCTTGATATTGAAATACAGAGAGGAGAGCCACCCAGGTACAGAGGTTTCTTTCCATCCCCTTCTGAGCAAAGGCCCCCTGGGGGAGCGATGGGTGCCCCACCAAAGCTGCAGGCGGGGCAGCGTACTGCCACCTCCTCAGAGCAACAGGCTCTGAGGGCCCCATGGCTGGAAGCAGCAGCCCCAGACTGGCCCCCAGCCACCCAAGGGTGCTCAGAGCACCCATGAGCTGGCCTTAGGCACAAGGCACCTCGTCTGCGGATGCACATGGGTAGAAACAGCAGCCTGGGCTGGAATCACTTAAGCATGCATGGTAACATGGCTGAATGCAAACTGAACAAAAACTGGAGGAACAACTTAATCATCTTAATAACAGTTTGTTCTGTAGACAAGTCTTTCAAATAGAAATTAGAAAATAAAATCCTCAGGATGACACATTTGACCTATGGGCCTCAAGGATGCACATCAGAATTCTCAGTATTCCACATGTCCCTGACCCTCTAGACCAGCTTCCTAAAACCAGCACCTTCACTTTTGTCACCACCTGAAACACGCAGCTCCACATGTTCAATGAAAGGAGATGCAGTGACTGTCCCCAGGCCTCTGCTGTCTCCCTGGGCTCCATGCACCCATGAACTTGTCCAGTGTCACGTAAGGACTGGCAGCACTCTGAGCACCTCCAGCTTTAGCTGAATGGCTTGCCAGCTTGTGTGGGCCACGTGGGTGTGAAAGGCTGATGCCCGGCCGACTTCCTCTCCCTGTCCTGGTCCTCGCCAGGGCACTAGTGGGGAAGAGCAGGAGACAGCACGGGACACGGGACACTGGCCAGGTACAGTATGCACTCTTTCTAAAACCTTTTCATCATGGAGAATGTAAAACCACACAAGAATACGCAGGGCAGCATGGTGCACCTCCACGTGCCTGCCCACCAGCTGCAGGGACTGTTCTTCACCTCCTCCCCCCTGCGCTGCACACACACCTGCAGGGTATCTTTGAAGCAAATCACAAGCTACCATTTCATCTGTGAAGAATTCAGTATAAATCTCTAAAAAAAATAATATGGCTTTTTATAAACATAACCATATAACATTACCTAAAAAGGTTAATAACTTCTTATGCCACATGTACTCATGTCCCCAGTGTAAGATAAATTTTAGCCGAAATAAGCAGGCAAAGAGAGGCAACAAAGGGCCAGGTAATTTATTTAAATACCCCCGGGTGAGGTTCTGTGGCCTTCTTGTAACAGGCCAGAGAAGTCACACCCGCTTGAGGAGGTGGGGGGCTTATAAGGGATTAGGAGGGGGAGGAGTGGGCAAGCTATCTTAGGGGGGGTGGAGAGGTATGATTGACTAAAGGTGACATAATAGTCAGCTAGAAACTTTTTTTCCTTCTAAGAGGGAGGAGGCTGACATCCGGGTCTTAGTTGGCACATCAGGATGGAATTCAGGGAGAGCTGTCCCCTTTCCATATATGGCACAGACTTTGGGGTCTGGTCTGTTCTCCCCCTATGGCATCTCTCTGTCCTGTTTGCATGTCCTTGTTTTTCCTTCCTCCAGCCTAACACCCAGGAGGCAGTTAGGGGCTCAACACAGCCTCTCCATGGAAAGCACACAAAGGAGGCCTGGGAACATCTAGGATTAGCGGATGTGAGCTCAGCTAATGCTCCTATTTTCTTCCAATGATGCAGCGCCCAGGGTCTCCCAGCTGTGGACCCACTGGGATCAGCAGAGCAAGATCAAATGCAGCGTTTTGTGTTTCATACTGGGGAGGGGAGGTGATAAGAACATTAATAGCTAAGGTGGAGTGGTTAATCGAGCACTTCATACTCCCCCTGGAACAGAATCCTCACCGCATCCCTGTGGGGGAATGCCTTTCGCCTTCCAGAGACGGCAAGTGGAGGCTCAGGAGGACTCAATGCCTTCCCGAGATCTGACAGGAGGCGGGGTTGCTAAGGGCAGAGCCCCCACCTCAGCCTGGGCCAGCTGTGCAGCCCCACACCCACAGCTGGGCAGCCCTCACCGGCGCCGGCCCGCAGAGCCCACTTACCTCCTGTTCTTGGGACACCCACAGACTCCTCTGATAGTTCTTCCCTCACAATCCCCAGAGTGGGGGGGGACCCACTGCAAGTGCATACCAGGGGATGAAGGGGTGCCCCTTAGCAATGGCTCCACCACCTCCTATGAACCCCCAAGGAGGCGGCACTCACCGAACTGGCCATCCAGCTTCACAAACAACTCGACGATGCTGCAGGCGATGGCAGTGGGGGCTGGGATCTCCAGCACCACGTTGCTGTCCTTGATGACGTTTCCATCCTCCTTGGCCGACACCTAAGGGGAAGAGCGCTCACTCCCACCTGCGCCCAGACTGGCCCGGGCTTCTCCTTGCCTCCCAGCTGAGGCAGCCTAGTGTTGGCCCACAAGTGCTCAGCAAATGCTCCTGGAACCGAGTGGAAAAGAGCCACCCACAGAGGTGAGAATTTGATACTTGCTGGCCTTGAGATGTGGTACACACATTCCAAAGTACACAGCCAGCCTGGTGCCACAAAAGCAAGATTACAGAGTTTGGGGTCCAGTTAGGTCTATAGCAATGAATAAAGATAATAAGACAAAAGAACTTCCCGTTTCCCTCATGGAGGATTAATGGACATAACTCTGAAATCCTAATGAAAAGCCTAGACAATATCAAAGCCTGACTGGGGAACCCTAGCCAGGAGCAAACACCCCCCAGCACGAGACTGCAGACTCCTGGGGGTGGCATGCTGGGCTGTTAAACAAGACCAGGGAGAGGCTGGAGGAAGGAGAAGCAAGGACGAGAGAAGGATGAGTGGGACAGGCCAAGCCATCAGAGCCCAAAGCTCTCTCCTTCAAACGCTGCTGCAGACAGGACCCCTTAACCATCATGTCCTGGGGAGAGGAAGGTGAGAATCTATCCATTGCCCAAACACTGGAGACCAGAGACTTTTTTTAGTGACTCTTCTGGTCAGAGTGTGATGACAAGCAGCCTTCTGACTGCCAGGCAGGCTCCAGGCCTTTGGTGGGGGTCACCAAGGGCACAAACCTTGGCGGGGCCAGCCACAGCCATCGGGCACCCCCCCATCACTGCTGGCCAGCCCGCCCGTCGCAGGAAAGGGCCAGCTCCAGATCTGGAGCCCCACCTCCTCCAGAGACAACTTCCCTGGATCCTCTAGCAAAGCTGAACTTTACCCCAAGTCTCTAAGAATAGAACATCAGGACCACGGTGAGCTGGAGGGAAACAGTTTGGGGCTGAGAGCCTCCTGTTCCACCTACTGTTAGTACTGGCCCAGGGCTCAGCTTGGTAAAACTGTCTATAATTTAATCCAGAAGCATCTGCATATAGAATATAGACACATGAACTGATGTTTATTTTCCCTAACTCAATCCACAGAGGATTTGAGGCAGCTCATCCCAGAGTAATCATCTCTGGCTCCGAGGGGCTCTAGGACCTGTTTGTGCATTGGCCTGGCCTGTGCTCATTTGATCCATTTTCTTTTGGTGACATGCCCGACCTGAGCGTGCATGGCGAATCCAGTGCCCTACTGCCCGGGCCTGGGTCTGCATTAGGAAGGGCCATGACCTAGGGAGGTACAGGGAGAGGCAGCCCTGAATTGCTCCTCCCGGGCTGCCGCAGACTGGGCGAAAGCCTGGAGCTGCCGCATCACTAGGACATTCCGTCTGAGAGCGGATCCGCCTCTGGGAAGGCAGCTCAGGATGTACAACCCGGGTCCAGCAGGGACAGAATGGGTTACCCAGACATTCAGCTACAAGAGTCAAGCAGCCTTCAGTATCTGAGCCAGCGTGAGTTGGATTTCCAGTGCCTCAGGGCAGAAGAGTCCCAACTCTGGAAAATGCCGCCCAGGGAGTCCCTGGCCGAGGCGCCTGTGGCCAGGATGGAGAGCAGCTATGTGGCCTTGGGCCCACACCTGCCCCTGCTGGGCACACACCTGCACCGTCTTGGTTTGGATCCCCACCGTGCCACCACACTTCTCCTCAATCTGGACGTGCTCAGATATCACACACTTCTGCGTCGTCACTATCTTCTGTGTCACGACACACAGGACCTCATTCCCTCTCTCCAGCACCTGCTGCAGCACAGGGCTTCTCAGGTTTATTTTTCTGAAAAAGGAAAATGGCTGTGAGTGGCCTGGTGCCCCAGGGGAAGTTGCCGCAGTGAGAATTTCTCCTCTCGCACAGCTGGCAGCTGGGGAGTGAATAGGGACAGGCTTACCATGCAAGGAGCAAGGAAGAAAGTGGACTGAATTAAAAAGTTTTATGTCATTTTACAGATGAGGAAACTGAGGCCAGTTAGGCATGGCCTGCCCAGGGTCACCAAGTAGACTTGGGGTGGCCACATGGCTCCTGTGGGGAATTTCAAGAACAAGCTACATTTCCATCTACAGGAAATGATTTTATGCTTAGAACTGATAAATGAAATAAGCTCTCTCTGCAGATTTCGTTCAACACTCTGAAGCCATGAAAAAGACAGGAAAGAACCAAATCAGTGTTGGTATTGGCAGGACAGCAGCTGTCGTGTGCATCCAGGCTTCTTAAACAGTCTAACGTTAGTCACCTTAAAAAGCTCAGCACCATCTCTAAGCACACTGCCTCCCCAGGGGGATGCACTCTTCAGGCTTCAGACAGCACCCCGGATGGAGTAACTGGAACGGTCCTGTTGCCATGTAAAAAACTGCCTGGGGGCAGAAACAACTGGTGTGCCTCCACAGATGAATAGATAGACAAAATGCAGCATGTATGTGCAATGCAGTATTAATCAACCCTAAAAAGGCATACTGCTCAGATGCACACTACAGGAACAAACCTGAAGACATCATGCTAAGTGAAGGACTACTATTGGATGATTCTACTTACATGAAATATCTAGGCTAGGTAAGTTCACAGCAACAGAAAGTACAGTCAAGGTTACCAGGGGCTGGGAGAAGAGGGAATAAGTTCTTGCTTGATGGCTACAGAGCTTTGGTTTGAGGGTGAGGAAAACTAATAATGGATAGTGGTGATGGCTGCACACAGCAGTATGACTACTTAATTCAATGGAACTATACAGTTAAAAATGGTTAAAATGGCAAATTTTATATTGTAGATATTTTATCACAAAGAAAAAGAGATATGAAAATCTATTCCATCTCAGTAGTGGTCAAAGAAATGCAAATTATAATAATGTTTTATACATATTAAGTAATAAAAATAAATTGATGACACAATAAAGCTGCCCAGGAAGGCATGTAAAGCAGGGGCTTAAAACCCCACCCCACTGGGGTTCACATCCCAGCTCTGCTAGGCTGGGTGACCCTGAATCACGCCTCCTCCGCACCTGCTCTTGGGTGGCTGAGCTGACAGTAACAGTGCTGCCCTGTGGAGGAGCTGTAGGGCTGGATGCCATGACTTGCAGTTAGCCCAGAGGTGAGTGCCGTGCAAATGCTAACTGCGTCCAGCCACCATCCCATGTTCCTCTACTTAAGTCCCCCAAGCAAAGCCCCTGTGGGTGCACTTGATGGGAATTATGGGCCATTTAATTGGGTTGGAGATGCTTTTTCCCATCACTCATACCCTTAGAAGGCTTCAGTGGTACATGTTATCTCCATCCCCCACTCAGGCTGAGGTCGCCTGGTCTGGCCCCCACCCTGGCGGCCCCACCTTCCAGGTTTTTCTCTGTGCCTCAGACATGGCAGCTGTCTGCCCACCCCAAGGCTGAACACCATGTCCCCCTGACTCCCACATGTCTCTGACACTAGTCGCCTCCTCAGGGAAGCATGCTTTCCCTGCCCACCCTGTGTAAGGTGGCACCCCCATCACACTGTCACACCTAAGACCACTTCTCTGGGGCTCTGTCCCACGTGACACATTCCCAGCACATGTCTTGATTTGTCTGTTGCCCATCTCCTCCCTCTAGATTATAAATTCTATGCAAGTGGGGGCTGTGCTCATCTTGATTACTCCTTATCTCAGGACAGTGCTTAGCACAGACCAAGGGCTCAATACATACTTTCGGAATAAATGGATAAATAAAACTTGTGGGGTTTTTTCCTCTTTGTCCATTTGCCTTATTGAATGTGTAACAAATGTGTATGCATCTGTGTGTGAGAGAGAAAATACACAGAAGATGGAGTTAAGGGAGGGGTAGCAGCGTGCCTTAAGGAGTTAGATGTGGAAGTGAATCTGCCTGCAAGAGTGTGTTTGGGTCCCAGAGGCACAGACCTTGAATGATGAGAGCCGGCGTTCGCAGTCAGAATGTGTGTTTGAACCTGGCCTTTCTGACACTGCCCTTCCTCTACTCCTCCACCTTCCAGCAGATTCCTGAAAATAGGCTCCCTCAATTACAGTCCAGGTATCAGTTCATCCTCATTTGAACAAGACATCAGAAGCAGCAACTCCAGGCCTGCGACCCCAGGATTAAGGCAGAGGAGCGATTGAAGGGTGCCTGGAGGAGCCTGAAGTCACTCTGGCGCATTGGAAATCGTTGCACTGCTCTGTGCCTTGAACAGACCCATGACATGCTTGATGCTTAGCCAATGTTAAGTAGTTTGAAAAGAAAAAACTCAGCCCAGACCAGCCAGGACTCCACTGTTTAAAATGCCCACCTCCCTCCAGAACTCCCATGTCACCCCACCCCTAACAGAGGAGGAGGAGAAAAAAGTCAGTTGCAGGAATGTAACTTTCTCCTGCATCTGATGTCAGGCCAGGCCAGAGATGCCAGCTGGCCCAGCTGTGCACCTGCAATGTCTGGCTGCCCTCAGAGTGGCCTGGCTACCGTGGGGCAGGGCACAGAATCTCAGCCAGGGTCAGGGCCCGCATGACAGAAGAGTCTGGTGCTGGGAAGAGAGAGCAGTTCTCAGGCAGGCTGATCAGGGCAGGCACTTCCTGCCCATGCTGCTGGGTTGTTGCCTAGGACAGTGCTGCCACCTTTTGGAAACTGAATGCTCAGCAAGCCTACTCATCTTCAGTTAGGAGAAGAGACCAGGTGTAGACAGAGAGGCAGCCAGTTACCAAGGCAAATGGACTGTTCATGTCAGTCTGCAAAGCGATCTAAGGGAAGTCTTCCCCATCTCTTCTCCTGCTTAATACCGCCAGGCCCCGAGCAGTGCCAAGATCCAGAGCAGCTCAGGGGAGCCAGACTCTGGCTCTGGCTATATTTCAATGTAATTCATTTACAGTTATAATCCTACATATTTTATGTTTAAAGAGCTTTATGGGTTCCTTCAGACTGCTAAAAGGGTTCAAGGAAAACAAATGCTTAAAGCCCTAGGTTAGTGGTTTCCCAAGTGTGGAACAGAGAGGCTGAGGACAGTACCCTTTCACAAAGACCCCCTGGCCCCAGCAGGTGACTGACTGCTGCCTCCCTCCTCCAGGTGAGGGCACCCTCTGGCTGTGCCACAAATTTGACCTTCATCTCGAGTCAGCTCTTGTACTGCTATGTCCGCCTCTACATGTAAGTATCTTACCTGTCTAGTGAGACCTATGGCTGTGGGCTGGAGAGGATTACTTCCAGGTCCTCTGGGAATCTTTCTCAGAATATCTATGCCTGCCTGCCCTCCATGACTCCATCTCAAGGGCTGCAGCTATGTGCCCTTAGAAATCTCTTCTCCGGATTGTCCTAATTAGCTCCACCTCTCCTGGGCCTTACTAAGAACCACTGAACAACATGGACAGGATGTCTTTAGAAAGAGACAAACTATTAATGGTGGTTGTCTCTTGAATGGGGAACTAAATGGCTGGGGTATCAGGAATAGGAAATTTTTTACCTTTTCTCTTTTGACCTTCTGACATTTAAACCATGTGAACATATTAATTATTTAAAAAATTTTTTTATTAAAAATACCTTTGGACTATCAGCTTGTAGAGGACAGAGTACCCTGCTCCTGTTATTGGTGCCTAGGTCTATGCTATCCACCCAAATGGTGGATAAATGAATAACTTATCACATAAATCCTAAAGAGCAAAGTTGGAATAAAACTCTCTCTCCTACTGAGACTGAATCATGAAGAAATTGGAAACCTGAACACAAGGATTACTAGTAAGGACACTGAATCAGTAATCAAAAACCTCCCAACTAAACAAAAGTACAGAACCAGATGGTCTTAGTAGTGAATTCTACCAAATATTCAAAGAGTTACCCAATCCTTGAACTCTTCCAAAAAATGGAAGAGGGAATGCTTCCAAACTCCTTTCACCAGGCCAGCATTACCCTGACACCCAAACCCGACAAGGATGACACAAAATTATAGGACAACATCCCTGATGAAGATAGATGCAACAAAATATTAGCAAACTGAATACAATAAAACATCAAATATTCTGTGCCTGGTTTATAGAATCATACATCCCATGATAAAATGGGATGCAAGGGTGGTTCAACATCCACAAATCAGTGTGGTACACATTAACAAAATAATGTGTACCATTTAACAAAACAATGGATAAAAAATCTTATGATCATCTCAATAGATGCAAAAAAGCACTTGACAAAATCCAGTATCCACTTATGAGAAAAATTCTCAACAAAGAAGGAATGTACTTCAACATAATAAAGACCATTATATGACATTATACTGAACAGTGAGAAATTCTGAGAGTTTTTCCTCTAACATCAGGAACAAGACAAGTATGCCCACTCTTGCCACTTTTGTTCAACATAGTGATGGAAGTCCTAGCCAGAGCAACTAGGCAAGAAATAAAGGGAATCCAAATCAGAAACAAAGATGTAAAACATCACTATTTGAACATGGCATGATATTATATATAGGAGACCCTAAACACAACACCCAAAAAAACTGTTAAACAAATTCAGGAAACAGGATAAAAAATCAATACACAAAAATGTGTTGCGTTTCTATACACTAATAACAAACAGAAAGAGAAACTAAGAAAACAATCCCATTTAAAATTGTATCAGAAAGAATAAAATAGGAATAAATTTAACCAAGATGGTAAAAGGCCTATACACTGAAAACTATAAGAAACTGATGAAAAAAATTGAAGAAGACACAAATAAATGGAAAGGCATCCCATGCTCATGGATTGGAGGAATTAATATTATTAAATAACCATACAACCCAAAGCAAGCTACAGATTCCCTATCAAAGTTCCAGCAGCATTATTCACAGAAATAGGAAACAGTCCTAAAATGTCTATGGATTTTACATATGTACAAATGAGTACATATGTGGAATATGAAGAAATAGAAAAGAAATATCTGAAGCAATCTTGAGAAAGAAGAATCAAGCTGGTGGCATCATACTCCCTGATTTCAAACTATATTACAAAGCTATAGCAATCAAAACAGTGTGGTATTGGTATAAAAAACACCCACATACATGAGTGGAACAGAATAGAGAGACCAGAAATAAATCTATGCATATATGGCCAATTAATTAACAACAAAGGAGCCAAGAATATACAATGGGGAAAGGACAGTCTCTTCAGCAAATGGTGCTGGGAACACTGGACAGCCACATGCAAAAGAATGAAACTGGATCACTATCTTACTCTAAGATAAACTCAAAATGGACTAAAGACTTTAATACTCAAAACCAAAAAAATCCTAGAAGAAAACATAGGTGGTAAGCTCCTTGACATTGGTTATAGTGGTGATTTTTGGAATTGACACCAAAAACAAAAGCAAAAATAAGTACGTGGGACTACATCTAACTAAAACACTTCTGAAAGGAAACCAGCAACAAAGTAAAAAGGGAAACTACTGAACGGGAAAAAGTATTTGAAAATTATAATCCAATTAAGGATTAATATCCAAAATATATAGAGCTCATAATTTAAAAAAATAGTACAATGGTACAAAAAAAATTTTTAATCCAATTTTTAAAATGGACAGATATGAATAGGCATTTTTCCAAAGATGACATACAGATAACCACCAGGTGCATGAAAAGATGCTCAACATCACTCATCATCAGGGAATTGCAAATCAAAACCACAGTAAGGTATCACCTCACACCAGTTAGAATGACAAGTAATAAAGACTTGTCATAAAGACAATAACAAGTGTTGGTGAGGATGTAGAGGTAAGGGAACCCTCATGCACTGCTGGTGGGAATATAAATTGATGCAGCCACCATAGAAGCCAGGAGGGAGGATCTTCAAAAAATTAAAAATAGAACTACCATATGATCCAGCAATTCCACTCTTTGTTATTTATCTGAAGAAAATTAAAACACTAATTCAAAAAGATATATGCACCCCCATGTTCATTGCAGCATTATTTATCACATTTATGTACAGAAACAACATAAGTGTCCTTCTATGCATGTATAAAGAAAATGTGGTATGTACATATGAAATGTTATTCAGCCATAAAAGAGAATGAAATCTTGCTACTTGTGACAAACTGTGGATGGATCTTGAGGGCATTATACTAAGTGAAATAAGTCAGAGAAAGACAAATACCATACGATCACTTATATGTAGAATGTAAAAAAATACAAACAGAAACCCAAACTCATAGATAAAGAAAACAGTTTTGTGGTTGGGTTGCCAGAGGAGGGGGCTAGGGGTGGACAAAAATGGGTGAAAGGAGTCAAACAAACTTCCAATTATAAAATAAGTCAGTCATGGGGATGTAGGGTACCGCATGGTGACTATAGTTATTAATACCATACAGCACTCCCCCCCTTATCTGCAATTTCAGCTGCTCAAGGTCAACCATAATCTAGAAGCAAATGATTCTCCTTCTGACATATTGTCAGAAGGGCAGTAGTCACCTAATGCCATGCGACACTGCCTGCATCATTTACCTCACTTCATTTCATCACATAGGCATTTTACCATGTCAAATCATCACAAGAACGTGAGTATAGTACATTATGGTATTTTGAGAGAGACCAGATTCACATAACTTTTGTGACAAAATATTGTTACAATTGTTCTTTTTTATTGTTACTCTCTTACTGTGCCTAATTTATAAATTAAATATCATCATAGGTATGTATTATAGGAAAACATAGATTACATAGAGCTCAGTACTGTACATGGTTTCAGGCCTCCACCAGGAGTCTTGGAACATATCCCACAGGAAAGGGGGAACTGTTGTACTGCATATTTGAAAGCTGCTAAGAAAGTAAATTTTTAAAGTTCTTATCACACACAAAAAATTGCAACTATGTATGTTGGTGGATGTTAACTAGCCTTACTGTGATATTTTGCAATGTATACAAACATTGAATTGTCATGACATGTCATATATATGTCATCTCTCCTCCAGTCCAGCCATGGGTCAAAGCCCATACACAGGACAAATGGGTCAGAAGTTCTCCCAGAGAGCAGCCAGATGTTCTCCCTCCTCTTCACACATATTTTTAAGGACAGTCCAAGGTGCCTTTCTCTTCCTGAGGGACAGTGCTCTGAGAGAAAGAACAGAAGGCCACAGAGACAGCGGCTACAAATACTGAAAGGTAAGACCCCAAGGAACACATCTGGAGGCAAGTGAAGGAGAGGACACGCTAAATAGGAAAAGATATGTCCTTTCCTCACCCAGTGAACCAGCCGCCACCTTCTGTGGGGTGGGTCATCCTCCGTCTGTGTACTTGGTAACCCCGCGAAATGCAAACACCCGGAGTCAGCCTGGAGGCGGTTCCCGGCTTCAGTTAGACTCGCTGGCTCTACCTTCTGTCTCTCAGCCTCAGTCTGCACACCTATAAAGTTGTCTATGAGACACATTTAGTGATGTCTGTGTAACCCACACTGCACCCATCTGTAAATGCTTCCTTTCTTCCACTGTTGGCAGGAAAGCCAAATCAAGATCCCTTTCCAGGCTGGTCAAAGACTTGCCTTCAATTTTCAAGGTGGTTCAAGAGGTGAGCCCTCAGCCAGCGAGCAGACGCTCAAAGCAGTTAAGGACTCCGGGAAACCAGGGCCAAGCTGCAGGGAAGCAGCAGGGAGGCGGGGCTCAGAGCCCACGTGAGCACAGACCGCAGTGGGTGGGGCCGCCAGCAGGACGGGCGCCCCCTGTAGAGCGTCTCACTGCGCCCCGCGCCTGCGTTGATAAAGCCACCTCCTCTCCCACACAGAAGCTGTAATTCCTATGCTCTCTACTACTAAGGTTAGAAAGCCAAAATGCAAGTTCACAGAGAGAAATCCAGAGAAGACTTTAAAAACTCTAACTATCCAAAAGGAGGGAAACAATTTTCATTTCCAAATGCAGGCCCCAGGATCCCCCCGCAGAGGAGAGGGGAGCACGTGCTTTCCACCACAGAACACCACACCCAAACTCATTCACTCAACTCCACAAATAACTGAGCTCTACTTTGTTCTAGATGCTGGGCTAGATGCTGGGGATTTCTCAGTGAACAAGACCAAGGCAGTCTCTGTTGTCACACTTCTCCTGGGTAACAGCCCTTGATAGTAATGTGTCCTAGAGAAATAGTTTCCTATGGAGTTCTGATAAGGCTTTCCAAAAAGTAGGGTACTTCATGATAAAGTAGGAACCATCAGCTTTTATCTAGTCTGCTGTGGAGAAGCTATAAAACGATGGGCCCCAGGGAGTTACTAGTTCTGCAATGGAAACCACTTTCATCTAGACTATCATGTGCGGTCTATCCATCAGCAATCACTGCCCAGCTACAGGGTAAAGGATTCTAAGACATAATCTAAGCCAGAGGCGGTAAGAGTAAGTAAATCGCAACTGATTCGCCATGTCTGCACAGGCCTGGGAGGCAGGTGGCGGTGGAATCCAACACCTGCAGAGATTACAGACTCACCCGAATTGCAGGCACATGAGTGGCAGAACCAAAATCAGGACACACTACTTCCAACTCCAGGAGGAGTGCTTTCTACCACACAGCTCTAAAAACTGGCAGCAGGAGGCAGAGGGTGCGAACGCTCTGTGAAAAATCAGTGCACGACAGCTCGAGGCAGTATAACTCTCCCAGGACCAGAGACCGGGACCAGAAGAGCCAAAAGATGGTGGCTGGCTGACTATTGCAAAAGTATTAAGCAAGAATTCCTAACCCACAGACACTGGATAGATACCGATAATTAAAGCTTTAGTGAATTTAGGTATTTCTCCCAAAGGGTTTTGATTTACTAGCTAAAGCTGCAGTTAAAGAAGTGTGTGTTCACAGACTAGCTATGGAGTGGAAAAATTAGAAAGGCTGCTTAGAATAGGTCCATGCATGTTGCTTATAAATTTAACTTTTTGCTCTTCTGACATTTCATTAAGCAGCAAAGTCAGCTTCTCTTTTGACAGCCCACCTCCCCCCATCTACAGAACATCCATCAAGGCCAGGACATGGCTTTAATTTCAGTAACCACCTCCTAAAGTCCTGAACTGAAGATGCCCTTGCCACTGCCATCTACCTGTTGACCACTCCAGGGGAACACTCATTTCCCCTTTAAATCTGTACACCCCTTAGAGGGCAAGGGAGGGAAGCAGCAAGCACCATGTCTGTGTTTCTGCAGGCACTGCAGCAAGCACTGTGGGCCGGGAAGGCTCCAGCAGCCCCAGCGGCCGTGCCCCTAGCTGCCTACCCCAGCTCATTCAGGTATGGGAGCCTGGGACTAGAGGGTGGACCCAGCCTGCAGAGGAGTCTTGCAGCCAGTCCTGGTAATTCCATCGTCCTTAGCAGGGAGTGGGGTAGGATGGGCCATCCGTGGTAATTCTGGCCACTGAGACCTGAGGAAAGTCTGTTAGGGGTTCCCGGGAGAACTGTTCTCACTCTTTAAAAGAAACATAGGAAAAGAGAACTTCTCTGCCTCTTGTCTGCAATGCAGCCACTTGGGGACCAAAAGAAGAACCAGACTGCTGAGACAAGCAATGTGTGAAAGCTGCTACAAAAGCTCCACAGAGCCATTGAATTAACCATCCACCATTAACTGGGGATTAAGGGTGATCCACCCCAACCTGGGGAGGCTTTCTTATGTGATAGATGTTCTTTGCAACTAAAGACACCCTACCTGGTTCATGAAGTTATTGTCACCCTTATTTTATGAAAGGGCAAGAAGCACAGAGGTCATAAGCCAATGACCCAAAGGCACATAAACCATAAGGGTGAGGACAAGAAGGCAGCTGAGTGTGTCCAACCCCAAAGCTGGGTGCCTTTCTATCTTCCCTCTTCCTCCGGGATTCCTATGAACCCTGCATTCAGAAAGCACTTAATGCGTGCCTGAACAAGCAGCCTCTCTGCTCAACCTGCCTGTGACAGCTCCCTAGAGACTAGCAGCTCCTCTTCTCCAAGCCTGGAGCAGCCAGTGGGCAGCTCCTCCCACCAACCAAGAGTCTCCATTTCAACCACAGAAGAAACTTCCCACACACTTCCCACAGAGATGCCAAACTGGAGCTGAGGACAAGAAATCCCTAGTAATTTGAACTGCTGCTCTCTGGGGCCACCACTTTAACACAGTGAGAACACCCTTGCTCTCTCTCCCTCTGAGCTGTGACTTCAGGATTGGAAGTTGCCTGAAAAGAATCAAAATTGGGGCACAATGCTAACCACACTTGATTACCAACGTGACTGGGCCACCCCACCACCACAAGGGCTCCAGCTGTGCTCACATCACAGTTCTCATAAAACCCTATCTCACTCATACACAATCCCAGGGGAGAGACAGAGAGGAAGCAATAAGCAATCACACACATTCAATTTTCAGACTGAGTAATTAACTGCCACCAGTTAATGAGATACAGCAGGTCTGAAAGGTGATCAAGCAAACCAAGCTGATGCAGAGAGCTGAATTCATGCAGGAGCCCTTGGAATATTTTCCTCTCTCCTAGCTTTGTGCATCAGCAGCTGGAATGGGGAAATTGTGTTTACCTGAGGAAAGGAAATGGGAAATTTGTGGACCTGGGCTTAAATCCTGAGTCCAGGCAAACTAACTAACTTCTGCATTTCAGGCTGCACAGATGTAAAATGAAGATGAACCAATGTTCTTTCAACTAAACACTGCTTAGTATGCTGTAGGAACTGTGCAGGACCAAAGGTGAGCTGAAGAGCTCCATGACGGACACAGACATGGAATCAGCAGTTACAACATACGTTACCACACAGTGTGGTTGGTGTCCACACAGGGGAGTCATCAGATGATGTGGCTCCTGAAGGAAGCAGGGGGTTAATCTGAGAAGTTAGCCTGGTGAAGCAGAGGGAGTAAGTCTGTATGAGTCCTTCTGTGTGTCTGTGTTAACAGGAGGAGTGAAGAAGCCTTCAGACAAAACCTGGACTTGAGAAAGAGCCTGGAACTTTAAAGCCAGGAACTGAAGTCAGTTCATGGGACTGGCCCGGAGGAAGTAAGGGGAGAATAGTGAAAAATTGCACTGAAGATCAGAAGCAGGGCCTTGTCAACCAGAGGAGAATGTGGACATCATCCTAGGCCATGGAGAGCACAGCAGGGCATAAGTAGACCAATGACATGATCCAATTGGCTGCCGTGTAGAGAATAAACTGGAAAGGTTGAGATTGGGTGCAGGGGATGAGTAGAGCTCAGCAGACAAGAGAAGAAGGCATGTGCCAGGGAAATGCTGGTGAGGCTGGGGTGCTAGGGACTGGTAAGAAAGATATTGAAGAGGTAGAATCAACTAGTGAGAGACTTGGTGCAAGAGAGAAGACGAGAAAGGAGCCACATCTGATACTCAGATTTCAGGCTGAGACAACTGGACCTAAGCCTCACCAACCAGCCCCTGCAGGGAGTCAGGCAGAGAGGAGGGTTTAGAGAAAAGATGATTCAGTGATGTGTACACTCCATGCATCAGATACTATGTGAAAAGCCCAGGTGGAATTAACATCTGCTTGCCTGAATTCTAGCTTCTGACTCATTCCAGCCAACCCAACTTTGTACCCCACATCTCATGGATTTTAAAACACATTTTTCATATCTTAACATCTCTGAAATCAGAATGTTTTAAAATTGATGGGAGACATGGTTTAACTGACAGTGATGTTAGTGATACATGAAATAGTGGTGCATCTGCAATGAATGACATCTTGGATTTGATGAAATGGATGTCTATCAATCTTAGAAGAATGTAGTATTTGAATGACTCTCCTTAGATTTAAATACTAGCTATTTCCAAAAAGATCTGAAGTAGTCTTTCAAAGTACAGCTCATAGGACAGGGACAGTATCTGTAAAAAGACAGAAAACACTCCTGGGATCAAATATTGGACAGAATTCCCAAAACAGCCTTCTCTCCTTATGATGGGTTATCAGTTAGTAGTGATTACACTATGAATGAAGACAACAGAAGGTCAGAGAAGGTCAAACAAGCTTCCAAGAACTCCCAATTGAAAAACTAAGAGCAAAACCAGGAAACAGAATAATTGAGGAGAGGTGGAGCCAAGATGGCGGCGTGAGTAGAGCAGCAGAAATCTCCTCCCAAAACCACATATATTTATGAAAATATAACAAAGACAACTCTTCCTAGAATAGAGACCTGAGGACACAGGACAACATCCAGACCACATCCACACCTGCAAGAACCCAGCACCTCGCAAAGGGGGTAAGATACAAGCCCCAGCCCAGTGGGACCCGAGCGCCCCTCCCCCCAACTCCTGGTAGGAGGAGAGGAGTCAGAGCAGGGAGGGAGAGGGAGCCCAGGACTGCTGAACACCCAGCCTCAGCCATCTGGACCAGAGCACAGACACACTGCATGCATGGGGTCCTGGATACTAGGGAAACAGGACAGCAAGACCTGTGAGCGGGTCCCTGAGGCTGGTGCCTGGGGACAAAGAAAAGCGAGCAGCTTTTTTATTTTATCTTTTTTTTATTTAATTTTTTTTTTCCGAGTGCTTTTTGGAAGTCTTAAACGTACAGGGACCCCAAAACCAAATGGAAACATCCCAGGACACTTAGTCCAGCAGCAGGGAAACTAGGAATCTCTGGGCACTCTAACCCCCTGGGCAGCAGGGAGCACAGAGGACCATCACGGAGATAAAGAGCCTCCCGGCCGTTCCCCTTCCAAGACGGCTCCACCATATTGGAGCAGCAGTCCGAGGCAAGCCACACCCACAGCAATGGCGGAGAAAAACTCCATAGCAGCCAGGCAGGAATCAGAAGCCCTGTCTGCATGCAGCGGCCCAGCACTAGCCACTAGAGGTCGCTGTTCTCCCAGGAGAGGAAGGCCACAAACCAACAAGAACGAGAGTTCTTCCAGCCATCACTCATGCCAGCTCTGCAAACTATCTCTATCACCATGAAAAGGCAAAATTACAGGCAGACAAAGATCACAGAGTCAACACCTGAGGAGACAGACTTAACCAGTCTTGCTGAAAAAGAACTCAAAATAAAAATCATAAACATACTGACAGAGATGCAGAGAAATATACAAGAGCTAAGGGATGAAGTATGGAGGGATATTATAGATGCCCAGAAAGAGATTACAGAAGTGAAACAAACTCTGGAAGGATTTATGAGCAGAATGGATAAGATGCAAGAGGCTATTGACAGAATAGAAACCAGGGAACAGGAATGCATAGAAGGTGACATAGAGATAAAAGGATCTCCAGGAATGAAACAATACTAAGAGAACTGTGTGACCAATCCAAAAGGAACAATATCCGTATTACAGGGGTACCAAAAGAAGAAGAGAGAGAAAAAGGGATAGAAAGTGTCTTTGAAGAAATAATTGCTGAAAACTTCCCCAAACTGGGGGAGGAAATAAACGAACAGACCACGGAAATAAACAGAGCTCCCAACAGAAAGGAACGGAGGAGGGCAACATCAAGACACATAATAATTAAAATGGCAAAGATCAAGGACAAGGAAAGAGTTTTAAAGGCAGCTAGAGAGAAAAAGGTCACCTATAAAGGAAAACCCATCAGGCTATCATCAGACTTCTCGACAGAAACCTTACAGGTCATAAGAGAATGGCATGATATATTTAATACAATGAAACAGGAGGGCCTTGAACTAAGGATACTGTATCCAGCACGATTATCATTTAAATGTGATGGAGGGATTAAACAACTCCCAGACAAGCAAAACTTGAGGGAATTTTCTTCCCACAAACCACCTCTACAGGGCATCCTACAGGGACTGCTCTAGATGGGAGCACTCCTAAAAAGAGCACGGAACAAAACACCCAACATATGAAGAATGGAGGAGGAGAAATAAGAAGGGAGAGAAGAAAAGAATCTCCAGACAGTGTATATAACAGCTCAATAAGCAAGCTAAGTTAGGCAGTAAGATACTAAAGAGGCTAACATTGAATCTTTGGTAACCACGAATCTAAAGCCTGCAATGGCAATAAGTACATATCTTTCAATAGTTACTCTAAATGTAAATGGACTGAATGCACCAATCAAAAGACACAGAGTAATAGAATGGATAAAAAAGTAAGACCCATGTATATGATGCTTACAAGAAACTCACCTCAAACCCAAAGATATGCACAGACTAAAAAGATGGAAAAACACATTTCAGGCAAACAACAGAGAGAAGAAAGCAGGGGTTGCAGTACTAATATCAGACAAAATAGACTTCAAAACAAAGAAAGTAACAAGAGATAAAGAAGGACACTACATAATGATAAAGGGCTCAGTCCAACAAGAGGATATAACCATTCTAAATACATATGCACCCAACACAGGAGCACCAGCATATGTGAAACAAATACTAACAGAACTGAAGGGGGAAATAGACTACAATGCATTCATTTTAGGAGACGTCAACATGCCACTCACCCCAAAGGAAAGATCTACCAGGCAGAAAATAAGTAAAGACACGGAGGCACTGAACAACACAGTAGAACAGATGGACCTAATAGACATCTATAGAACTCTACATCCAAAAGCAACAGGATATACATTCTTCTAAAGTGCACATGGAACATTCTCCAGAATAGACCATACACTAGCCCACAAAAAAAGCCTCAGTAAATTCCAAAATATTGAAATTCTACCAACCAACTTTTCAGACCACAAAGGTATAAATCTAGAAATAAATTCTACAAAGAAAACAAAAAGGCTCACAAACACATGGAGGCTTAACAACATACTCCTAAATAATCAATGCATCAACGAACAAATTAAAATAGAGATCAAGGAATATATGGAAACAAATGACAACAACACAAAGCCCAAACTTCTGTGGGACGCAGCAAAAGCAGTCTTAAGTGGAAAGTATATAGCGATCCAGGCACACTTGAAAAAGGAAGAACAATCCCAAATGAATAGTCTAACATCACAATTATCAAAACTGGAAAAAGAAGAACAAATGAGGCCTAAAGTCAGCAGAAGGAGGGACATAATAAAGATCAGAGAAGAAATAAACAAAATTGAAAAGAATAAAACAATAGCAAAAATCAATGAATCCAAGAGCTGGTTCTTTGAGAAAATAAACAAAATAGATAAGCCTGTAGCCAAACTTCTTAAGAGAAAAAGAGAATCAACACAAATCAACAGAATCAGAAATGAGAATGGAAAAATCATGACAGACTCCACAGAAATACAAAGAATTATTCAAGACGACTATGAAAACCTATATGCCAACAAGCTGGAAAACCTAGAAGAAATGGACAACTTCCTAGAAAAATACAACCTTCCAAGACTGACCAAGGAAGAAACACAAAAGTTAAACAAACCAATTATGAGCAAAGGAACTGAAATGGTAATCAAAATCTACCCGAGAACAAACCCCCCGGGCAGGACAGATTTTCCTAGGAATTTTATCAGACACACAGAGAAGACATAATACCCATTCTCCTTAAAGTTTTCCAAAAAATAGAAGAGGAGGGAATACTCCCAAACTCATTCTATGAAGCCAACATCACCCTAATACCAAAACCAGGCAAAGACCCCACCAAAAAAGAAAATTACAAATCAATATCCCGGATGAATGTAGATGCAAAAATACTCAATGAAATATTAGCAAACTGAATTTAAAAATATATCAAAAGGATCATACACCATGACCAAGTGGGATTCATCCCAGGGATGCAAGATTGGTACAACATTCGAAAATCCATCAACATCATTCACCACATAAACAAAAAGACAAAAACCACATGATCATCTCCATAGATGCTGAAAAAGCATTCGACAAAGTTCAACATCCATTCATGATAAAAACTCTCAGCAAAATGGGAATAGAGGGCAAGTACCTCAACATAATAAAGGCCATATATGATAAACCCACAGCCAACATTATACTGAACAGTGAGAAGCTGAACGCTTTTCCTCTGAGATCGGGAACTAGACAGGGATGCCACTCTCCCCACTGTTATTTAACATAGTACTAGAGGTACTAGCCGCGGCAATCAGACAAAACAAAGAAATACAAGGAATCCAGATTGGTAAAGAAGAAGGTAAACTGTCACTATTTGCAGATGACATGATATTGTACATAAAAAACCCTAAAGACTCCACACCAAACTACTAAAACTGATATCAGAATACAGCAAAGTTGCAGGATACAAAATTAACACACAGAAATCTGTAGCTTTCCTATACACTAACAATGAACCAAGAGAAAGAGAAATCAGGAAAACAACTCCATTCACAAATGCATCAAAAAGAATAAAATACGTAGGAATAAACCTAACCAAAGAAGTGAAAGACCTATACCCTGAAAACTACAAGTCACCCTTACGAGAAATTAAAGGGGACACTAACAAATGGAAACTCATCCCATGCTCGTGGCTAGGAAGAATTAATATCGTCAAAATGGCCATCCTGCCCAAAGCAATATACAGACTTGATGCAATCCCTATCTAATTACCAGCAGCATTCTTCAATGAACTGGAACAAATAGTTCAAAAATTCATATGGAAACACCAAAGACCCCGAATAGCCAAAGCAATCCTGAGAAAGAAGAATAAAGTAGGGGGGAATCTCACTCCCCAACTTCAAGCTCTAATACAAAGCCATAGTAATCAAGACAATTTGGTACTGGCACAAGAATAGAGCCATACACCAGTGGAACAGAATAGAGACTCCAGACATTAATCCAAACATATATGGTCAATTAATATTTGATAAAGGAGCCATGGACATACAATGGCAATATGACAGTCTCTTCAACAACTGGTATTGGCAAAATTGGACAGCTACATGCAAGAGAATGAAACTGGTTTATTGTCTATCTCCATACACAAAAGTAAACTCAAAATGGATCAAAGACCTGAATATAAGTCATGAAACCATAAAACTCTTAGAAGATAACATAGGCAAAAATCTCTTGAATATAAACACAAGCAACATTTTCCTGAGCACATCTCCTCGGGCAAGGGAAACAAAAGCAAAAATGAACAAATGGGACTACATCAAACTAAAAAGCTTCCATACAGCAAAGGACACCATCAGGAGAACAAAAAGGCATCCTACAGTATGGGAGAATATATTCATAAATGACATATCCAACAAGAGGTTAACATCTAAAATATATAAAGAACTCACATGCCTAAACTTCCAAAAAGCAAATAATATGATTAAAAAGTTGATGTAGGATATGAACAGACACTTCTCCAAAGAAGAAATTCAGATGGCCAACAGACACATGAAAAGATGCTCCATATCACTCATCATCAGGGAAATACAAATTAAAACCACACAGAGGTATCACCTCACACCAGTTAGGATGGCGAACATCGAAAAGATAAGGAACAACAAATGCTGGCAAGGATGCAGAGAAAAGGGGACCCTCGTACAGTGTTGGTGGGAATGTAAATTAGTTCAACCATTGTGGAAAGCAACATGGAGGTTCCTCAAAAAACTAAAAATGGAAATACCATTTGACCCAGGAATTCCACTCCTAGGAATTTACCTAAAGAAAACAAGTTCTCAGATTCGAAAAGACATATACATCCTGATGTTTATTGTAGCACTATTCACAATAACCAAGATATGGAAGCAATCTAAGTGTCCATCAGTAGATGAATGCATAAAGAAGATGTGGTACATATACACAGTGAAATGTTATTCAGCTATAAAAAGAAAACAAATCCTACCATTTGCAGCAACATGGATGGAGCTAGAGGGTATTATGCTCAGTGGAATGAGCCATGTGGAGAAAGACAAGTACCAAATGATTGCTCTCATTTGTGGAGTTAATGACAAAGCAGAACTGAAGGAACAAAACAGCATCAGACTCACAGACTCCAAGAAGTGACTAGCAGTTACCAAAGGGAAAGGGGGTAGGGAGGGTGGGCGGGAAGGGAGGGAAAAGGAGATTAAGGGGTATTATAATTGACACACATAATGTAGGGGGGCACGTGGGAGGCAGTATAGGACAGAGAAAACAAGTAAAAAGTCTGTAAGTAAACTCTACAGTATCTTACTTCGCTGATGGACAGTGACTGCAATGGGGTGGTGGAAGGACTTGATAATATGGGTGAATGTAATAGCTACAATGTTGGTCATGTGAAACCTTTATAAGATTGTATATCAATGATACCTTAATAAAAAACAAATTTTTAAAAAGAGTGGATTTGATGGGGCCTTGAGAGCTTTATAGTCACACTTCCCTCAAAGAACTGGATGACCAAGATGAGGCTCACTGAAGTACTACTGACGTTCTTCATTTCATAGTCTTTATTCAAGAACTGAACAAACATCTACTGCGACAAACAAAACATGTGGAGAACAGCCTACTGTTCTCCAGACTTTTCCAGGATACAGCTACATTTGTGGGTAAAAGCCAGGCTGCTACTCCATGCAGTAACCCAGCCTCTCTGCGCCCCCCTAACATGGTGGGCTTCACTGCCGAGACCACACAGCTGCTGCCTCCTCCTCAGAGGAGAGAAACAAGGGCTCCGAGTATGAGCGTCAGAAGTGCCACATGTCAGAAGCTCCAAGAACTTGACTTTGTTTCTCCTCTGAAACTCTGCATTTTCCTGTCCTGTTACTGAATGCTAAGTCCCACCTTTCCTCCCCATGGCTCTGACCTTTCCAGCTTTTGTAATCAAGCCCTACTTGGAGTTCGTAGTAATAGAAATAATTGTGGAAGTGTTCACACTAATAGCTACAATTAATGAGAAGGTGCTATGTGCCATGCTTTGTTTATATTCTCATTTAATTCTCACACTAATATCTTGGGAACACCAATCCCATTCATTTGAAGAAAAATATCTTCTCAAATCCGGGAGTAAAGGGAGGTGGTATATTAGTGTTTGTTATAGTATTTCTTGCATTTCTTTATTTCCATAACCAGTTTTTTTTCATTAAAAAAGTTGAACCTGAAGTTTAACATTTTGCACAGAGCTAAAAATACCCCCATCCTCAAAGAGAAGAACATGAAGAGGTGCTGGCTGCTCCCTGTCCCAGACCTCAGGATGTCTTGACCTTCTTTGTTTTGACTAAAGACCACCTCTGCAGGAGAAACAAAAAGCAGAAGTGAGAGAACTGGATTCAGGAAACTCTTACTCTTCAAACTTGCTTTAAAATAATGATGCTAGTACTTAGTCGAACATGAAGATAAATGCAATGCTTTTCAAACCCTCTACCGGCCATAGGGTAATTTATCAAGTAGAAAAGAAGACCAGTTCCAACTTTGCTGCACCGCTTTTTTAAGAAAGATACGGCCCTCAAATTCCTCCCCTCAAAAAACTTCTAAACAGAGTAACAGTTGGTGGCCCATGGAAACAGTACTCAGGCAAGCTACTGCAATAAATTAAGAAAGGTCAAACGTGGGCAATAAAGAAGAGCATTTAAAAGTTTTTCTTGTGTGTAAAACTTGTGGAATTTGGAAGCATTTACATATGAGATTTTGAGTAAAATTTTAAAACATTTAAAATAATTATGAAGGTTTATCATTGTCATACCATTCATTGCATAATGTATTAGTTTCATATAATTTATAAGTTGGAATTCTTAATGAAGACCCAATTAATTCATAGAAAAATAATGTTTTGCCAAAATTTCCTTTGCAATTCAACAAAGAACAAGAATGTGATCTGCCTTTACAGTAAATAACACCCACTGTAACCCTAAATAGCCAAAAAAAAGCACAAAATGGTGCCATCTCAGGAATTCAGCTAAAACCAAGGCCCCAAACTCAAGTGGAAAGGGCTGTGTGTGCACCTCAGAATCCACCCACTTCTGATATTTATCCAGGAGAAAACCCCTAAAGATTAACCAGTCCAACTATTTCACTGACAGCAGAGGAAACTGAAGCCAGGAGCAGAAGTGACATACCAAGTCTACAGAGGTTATTTCCCAGACCCAGGAGATTAGAAGCAATAAATTGGTGGCAGAGATGGAGTGGGGTATGGCAGTTATACTTAACTGACAAATGGCAGCTAACAATGGAAGACAAGGCAGAAAAACTAAAGAGTTTATCACAAAATAATGGATATTAAGAATAAAACATGAATCCAAGTCATCACAAAAAGGTCTCAATAAACATATGTTATTCACTGTTAACAACAAAAACAACAAAAAAAGAAGTATATGATATATCTTAGCATGGTTTCCATCAGGAATGTTTTAAGAGAAACATAGAGCTCTTATTCAAAGGGGTCAGTTCCAGGTATCTGGAAGGTTAATTCCACCCAAATGCCTTCGTGCCCAACAATGCTAGATAAATGTCATATGTACACATGCTTTCTTTCTCAGGGACAGGTGAAGTTTGTTTTTGAGATGTGCACACATCTCACAGAACAATAAAGCTAATAATCTGAATTTGAAGGGCTAAAGTAACTTATATACAGATGACAACTTATCTAAATTACCTGAAATAAAAATGGCTGACTGTAAAAAGCCCTCAAGAACACATAGTACTTAAGCATTTCTAATTACCACTCCCAGAGCCACACATGTATGAAACAGCATCTTATCGATCCAATGATGTTGTGGGAGTTCAGACAGGCAGCCAGTGCAGATAAGAATTTATTACCCCAGCATAAAGTAACAACAATGTTAGCTTTTTATGATCTCCAGCCCATGATTGGGAGTCTTCCCTTGCCTTCCCTCCCCTCCCCTATGGCTCACCTTTACCTCTTTACCTTTACTCTGTGATAAGACACTTCTTCCATTTCTAGGCTTTAAATTTGTTCTTTATCATGTTGCTGGCATCATCCTCCCCACTCCCAGGCCATCTCTTCGCTGTCACCTCTACAATGAACAGGTTTATGAAGACTCTCCCAAGGTGATCTCATCTGGGTGTGTGGGCACCTCCAGGTGAGCAGGCTTACCTATTCATTGGGCTTGCTCAGGATAATACCTAGTCCACTGCACAGCCCCAGGTGCCCTCACTAGGGTCCTGGAGTCATGTTCTGCCTTCATGTACTGTGCTGTGATTTGAACTACTTTTACCTCAGCCAGTTTCTTTGCTTCATGGTCATATAAACATGATTTAGAGGAAAGAGTAGGAAATTTGGAGCCAGAAAATTTTGGGTTGAATCCCAGCTCTAGCACCAAAATTAAACTCTGGGACTGAGAACACATTACTTCTCTTTCCTGAGCCTTAGATCCTCACATGTAAAAGAAGACAGCTGTGAAGAATAAATGCACACCTTATGGTTATGCCGTAAAGTACCGGGCACACAGTAGGTGCTCAGTGGATGCTCGCTTCCTTTCCCTCCCTGTCACTCTGCCTGCCCCACCCCCCAGCCCCACCAACTTAAAACTGCTAGCCCTAGTTTCTTTCTCTTCGAATATTTTCTCCCATCTCTACTCTCTGACCCCTCCCCATATGCTTCCTGTTGGCACAATCTTCTGTACCTGAATCACAAAGAGTGTCTGAAAAGCCTATATTCTTAGAAATGTGATTATAAAGCACTGTCAGACTGTGGCTCTTGAAACAGAAATAACAAGACTACAAAATAGGGTTAAGCTATAGAGGCTGTCTGAAGACTAGGACCAGAGCCCCCTGGACACTCCCAGCCCTCCTGTTCCTCTTCCTCATTACTTGCCAGACTTAGCAATAAAAATGTAGCATGCCCAGTTAAATGTTATTTTTAGATAAGCAATATACATTTTTTAGTATGTCCCAAGTATTATAGTAAAGGAAAATACCTCTCCAGCAAAAAAGAAAGCAGTACAGAAAGGAAAATTAAGATTATGACTGTCAAAGAAAAAGATGTCTGTCCCTTCCTCCTGATGCCATCAGAAAAAGCTTAAAGTTCTTTGACCTAAAGGTAATTCCCACCAAAGCCTTGGAGTCCTAGAAAATGCCAGAGGCAATAATCACAAAAAAAGCCATGATCCTTCAAGCCTATTAGGCATCAGAGATTTGTGGAGAGGTGAATGGGTTCAAAGATGGCAGTGGCCCAAGTATACTCAATATCTGTACAAAATTTACCCACTAAACACTTAATATGTGAGTTTGATGGTATTATTTTTGCCCATTAATTTTTTAAACAGAATTTCACTCAATGAGTAAATGTATTTTATATTTCATATAATCCTAAGAAGTTACCCATACTTAAATGCAACTGGGTTTTCTCTTCATCTATTTGGATTTGCATTTAAAAAAAAAAAAGAGGGTAAAAAAGAAAATGGGTGATAAAATTACATATGAAATGCATATATGTTACTGTATAAACTGAAATAATGTCTGTCATCAGGATTATTTCATTAATCTCTTAATTGGATTCCCTGCTTCTGCATCTACTTACTTCTCAATCCAGCAGTCAAAATGATCCTCCTAAAAAGTAATAAATTCATATCATGTCACTTTCCTGCTAAAAGTCTTCTTCCAGTGGCCTCTCATCTCACTCCACATAATTAAAGTCCTTGCAATGACCTGGCAGGTCCTGCAGGACCTACTACCCACTCCTCTTGCCCCCTCTGACTTCACCTTCTCTTGCCCAGCTAACTCAGCTCGGCCACACTGACCTCTGCAGACAGCATTCTTGCCCAGGATACCCCCACGCTTGCTCCTCCTCCACGTTTTTGCTCTGATGCAATCTTCTCTGTGGGGCCTCCTCTGGTCACTTTTTCAAATCATAGCCATTCTTAGCATGCCCTATCCCTCTTTCCTGCTATATTTTTCTCCATTCCACCAATCTTCATCAGCCTACTATATATTTTACATAGTTATATATTTTGTGTCTCTCTCCACTAGAATATAGGGAAGAAATGCTGGCATTTTGTTCACTGCAGCATCCCCAGCACATAGAACAATACATGGCACATAGTAGCCTTGCAACAAAATTACTTATTTAATGTTGAATAAACATAAGGTAAAAATATTGATGAGTTACACTGGGGTAAATGTGTTTAATGAAAGCTAAATAATGAATAACTTTGGGGTATTCTTCAAGACTTCAATGTTGAAAAGCAGCTCTTCCCCTGAAGCCCTCACTTGCTTTCTTCTTTTACTAATCATAAAATTAGCAAGAGCCAGAGGGGGCTGTGATTTTCTTACTTCTGATATTAATATTCAAAAAATTTAGGACAAAGCATTCTCACTGTTAGCATTTTATAAATCACATGATTTTTTAAAGTACATATTTTCCTGAAGTAACATCCTTTTAAAGTGCTTCCTTTAAATGCAAATGGATTAAATTTCCCAATCAAAAGATAAAGAGTGGCTGAGTGGTTTTAAAAAAAAGACTCATCTTACTGCTACCTATAAGAGATTCACTTCAGATGTAAAGACATGCACAGACTGAAAGTGAAAGGTTGGAAAAGATATTCCATGCAAACGGCAGCAAAAAACTGGGGAAGCTATACTTATCAGACAAAGTAAACTTTAAAACAAAGACTATAAAAAGAGACAAAGAAGGGCATTACATAATGATAAAGGGGTCAATCCAACAGGAGGATATAACATTTATAAATGTCTATGCATCCAACATAGGAGCACCTAAATATATAAAGTAAATAAAAATTGACTTAATGGGAGAAATAAACAGCAATACAATAGAAGACTTTAATAACTCACTTTCACCCATGGATAGATCATCCAGACAGAATATCAATAAAGAAACTTTGACCTTAAATGACATGTTAGACCAGATGGACTTAACAGATATATACAGATCATTCCATCCAAAAGCAATAGAATACACATTCTTCTCAAGTGCACATGGAATATTCTCCAGTGTAGATGTTAGGTCACAAAAAAGTCTTAATCAATTTAAGACTGAAATCATATTAAGCATCTTTTTCTGATCACAATGGCATGAAACTAAAATAAACTGCAGGAGAATACTGGTAAACTCACAAATACATGGAGATTAAACAAAATGTTACTGAACAACCAATAGGTCATATAAGAAATCAAAATATAAACTAAAAAATATCTTGAGACAAGTGAAAATATCAAAACTTACGGTATGCAGCAAAAGCAGCTCTAAGAGTGAGTTCGTAGTGATAAATGCCTACCTCAAGAAACAATAAAAATCTTAAACAACCTAACAGTATACCTCAAGGAACTAGAAAAAGAACAAATAAAGCCAAAACTTAGAAGAAAGGAAATAATAAAGAGCAGAATAACAAAGGCCAGAAATAAATGAAGTAGAGACTAAAATGACAATAGAAAAGATCAATGAAACTAAGATATTGGCAACTCTTTAGCTAGATTCACCAAGAAAAAAAGAGAAAGGACTCAAGTAAAATCAGACAAGAAAGAGATATTATAACTGATACCACAGGATCATAAGAGACTATGACGAACAATTACAGCAACAAATTGGACAACCTAGAAGAAATGGATAAATTCTTAGAAACACATAACCCACCAAGACTGAATCCTGAAAAAATACAAAACCTGAACAGACCAATTACTAGTAAGAACATTGAATCAGTTATCAAAAATCTCCCAACAAACAAAACTCCAGTTCCATATGGCTTCACTGGTGAATTCTGCCAAACACTTACAGAGGAATTAATAACAATCCTTCTCAAACTCTTCCAAAAAATAGAAGAGGAGGGAACTTCCAAACTTGTTTATAAAGCCAGCGTTAACACTGATATCAAAACCAGACAAGGATACGACAAGAAAAGTACAGGCCAGTATAGTGGTGACAGATGTTAACTAGACTTATTGTGATCATTTCACAATATATACAAATATTGAATCATTACATTGTACACATGAAACTAATATACTTCAGTTATAGTTCAATAAAAACTTTTCTAAAGAAATAAAATTGCAGGCCAATATCCATGATGAACATAGATTTAAAAATTCTCAACAAAATATTAGCAAACTAAATTCAAAACACATTAAAAGGATCTTATATCATGATCAGGTGGGATTTATTCCAGCGATGTAAGGATGGCTCAACATCCACAAATCACTCAATGTGATACACCACATTAATGGAATGAAAAATCATATGATATCTCAATATTGCAAAAAAGAAAAACATTTGACAAAATTCAACATCCAGTCATGATAAAAACTCTCAGCATGATATACAGGGAATGTTCTTCAACATATGGTAAACACACAGCCATCATACTGAATGGTAAAAATCTGAAAGCTTTTCTTCTAAGATCAGGAACAAGACAAATATGCCCATTCTTTCCACTTTTGTTCAACATAGTATTGGTAGTCCTAGCCAGACCAATTAGGCAAGAAAAAGAAATAATGGGAATCCAAATCAGAAACAAAGATGTAAAACCATCACTGTTTGCTATGACATGATATTATATATAAGAGACCCTAAAGAAAACACCAAAAAAAATGTTAGAACTAATAAATTCAGTAAACTTGCAGGATACAAAATCAAAATACAAAAATATGTTGCACTTCTAACACTAATCACAAACAACCAGAAAGAGAAATTAAGAAAACCATCCCACTTACAATTGTATCAGAAAGAATAAAATAACTAGCAATATATTTAACCAAGGAGTTGAAAGACCTATACAATGAAAACTATAACACACTGATGAAACAAACTGAACATGACACAAATAAATGGAAAGATATTCCATGCTCATAAATTGAAAGAATACTGTTAAAATGTCCATACAACCCAAAGCAATATACAGATTCAATACAATCTCTATCAAAATTCCAGAGGGGTTATTCACAGAAATAGAAAACAATCCTAAAATGTGTATGGAGAACCCCAAATATCTGAAGCAATCTTGAGAAAGAAGAACCAAACTGGTAGCATCACACTCCCTGATTTCAATCTCTATTACAAAGCTATAATAATAAAAACAGTATGGTGTTGGCATAAAAAACACACATATACAGGACAGGAACAGAATAGAGAGACCAGAAATAAACCTATGCACATATGGCCAATTAATTAACAACAAAGGAGCCAAGAATATACAATGGGAAAAGGACAATCTTGGCAATAAATGGTGCTGGGAAAACTGGACAACCACATGCAAAAGAATGAAACTGGACCACTATCACACACCATACACAAAGATAATCTCAAAATGGACTAAAGACTTGAATATAAGACCTAAAACCATAAAACCTAGAGGAAGCCCAGAAGACCTAGAAGAAAACAGAGGTGGTAAGCTCCTTTCCATTAGTCTTTGAAATGATTTTTTGGATTTTACAACAAAAGCAAAGGCAACAAAATTAAAAATTAACCAGTGGGACTACTGAAAAGCTTCTGAAAAGTGAATGTAACCAGCAACAAAATGAAAAGGCTACCTACTAGATTAGAGATTATATTTGTAAATCCTATGTCTGATAATACCAAAATATATAAAAACTCTTACAACTCAATAGAAAACAAATAATCCAATTTAAAAATAGGCATCAGATCTTAAGACTTCTTTCCAAAGAAGACATACAGGTGACCAACAGGTTCATGAAAAGATGCTCAATATCACTCATCATTAGGGAACTGCAAATCAAAGCCACAATGAGCTATCACCTCACACCTGTTACAATGACTATTATCAAAAAGAAAAGAAATAACAAGAGGATGTAGAGTTAAGGGAACCCTCATGCAGTGTTGGTGGAAATATAAATTGGTACAGTCACTATGGAAAACAGTGTGGAGATTCCTCAAAAAATTAAAAATAGAATTACCATATGATTCAAAAATTCCACTTAGGGTATTTATCCAAAGAAAATGAAAACACTCAAAAAGATATATGCACCTCCATGTCACTGCAGTGTTATTTGCAATAGCTGAGATATACTGAAGTGTGCAGCAGTGGATGAATGAATAAAGAAAATGTGGTATGTATATATGTGATACTGTGATTTATAATAATAAATATATTTAGTCTTTGACCCAGTTCCTGGCACAGAACCCCTAAAACTCTTGAAATTTCCAGTTGTAGGAGGGATAAAGAAGTCTTTTATTATATCAGTGAGATGACCTTTGGAAAGCCTTTAGGTAATGTAGTGATGGGGGCTGGTTGCCAGGAGACCCAACCATGTGATTACAGGGTTAGAACTGTCAGTACCTCCCACCCAAACCTCTGGGAAGGGTGGAAGGGCTGGAAATTGAATCAATCACCAATGGTCAATGATTTAATCAATCATAATTATGTAATAAAGGCTCCATAAAAACCCAAAAAGACAGGGTTCACAAGAATTTCTGGGTTGGTGAACACATGGAAATTTGGAAAAAGTGGCAGGATCAGAGACAGCATGGAAGTTCCGCAACCATTCACCATATCTTGCTCCATGTATGTCTTCTATCTGACTGCTAAGTTATATCCTTTTATAAAAACTTGGTGATCTAGTATGCAAAATGTTTCTCTGAGTTCTGTGAGCACTCTAGCAAATTAAACCCAAAGAGGGGGTCATGTGAACTTGCGATTTTTAGCCAGTTAGTCAGAAGTGCAGGTAACAATCTGGACTTGTGACTGGCATCTGAAGTCTGAGGAGAGGGTCATGGAAACCTTCAATCTGTAGCCAGTTGATCAGAAGAGCAGCTAACAGCCTGGGGTTGCACCTGGCATCTGAAAGGTGGGGGGAGTCTTGTAGGACTGAACACTTAATCTGTGGAATTTGATGCTATCTCTGGGTTATACAGTATCAGAATTGGATTGAATTCTTGGATTCACTGGTGGTGCCTGAGAATTGCTTGTTGGTGTGGGGAAGCTTCCACACACACACACACACACACACACACACACACACACACTGGAACTGGGCCAAGGAACCTAATTTAATATATGTACTATGGAATATTATTCAGCCACATAAAAGAAAGAAATCTTGCCATTTGCAGCAACATGGATGGACCTTGAAGGCATTATGCCAAGTGAAATACGTCAGAGAATGACAAATACAGTATTATCTCACTTATATGTGGATTCTTAAAAAAAGAAAAAAGAACTCGTAATGCAGAGAACAGATTAATGGTTACCAGAGGCAGAAGGCAGACGGTAGGTGAAATGGGTGAATGGGGTCAAAATTTACAAACTTACAGTTATAAACAAGTCATGGGGATGTAATGTACAGCATGGTGACTACGGTTAATAATATGGTACTCACATTTGAAAGTTGCTAAGAGAATAATTCTTAAAAGTTCTCATCACAAGAAAAAGTATTTGTAACTATGTATGGTGATGGAATGGATGCTAACTAGCCTTATGTGGTGATCATTTCACAACGTACACAAATACATCATTATGTTCTACATCTGAAACTAACATAATGTGATGTGTCAATTATACCCCAATTAAAAAAATAGTGCTTCCCAAGCTCTTAGCTCAGGCTAAGAATAGTCATAAATTGCAGACTAAAGGATAAGCTCTCATAAAGTTTCAGCACAATGGAAATTAAATAATAGTTGTTGATTGGCCAAGTTCCCATCTGTCACCCTTTTGACAAAGGACCGACTGAATGACCTTTCAACGTGAGGCGTGTCCAAATTCAAAATGCCAAACAAAATTCTCATTACCTCTCGACAGAATCTCTAATGAGCTGCTGCAAGTCCACCTCCTGCTTCCTCAGGGCTCCAAATGAAGACTGACTCTGCAAAAAGCCTTTGCCTCCAACCTCCAGCTTGACTTTCCCCAGGGCTGTCTCGATGGCCCCACTCATGTGGTTTTCAAACTTGCCCTCGTATTTCACAAAGTCCGACTCCACGACCACTGGAGTGAATGAGACATGCAAAAGAATCTGAGGAAGATATGACCACCTTAGGTCACCTACCTTTCCAATCCTGTGGAGATCCATGGGAAACATAAGTCTTGCACTCAAAAATGCCAGGAAAGCCAACAGCCGTGCTGTGTATGTGCAAAAGAAAATGAAACCAGCACCCTTGGGTGTTGTCTGACAGCATGGAATGAACTAGTGGCCAAGGGCTCTACTGGGGGCTTGATTTCTCATCTTTTAATTCCAGTATATACATATATAGACAAGGCCACAAAAAGTGTCTCTGGAGTTTAACAAATAACTTTAAAGCAAACATATATTTAACTACTCCCCAGGTAAAGAAGTAGAATATTTTAAATGTGTGCTCTTCTGGAGTAAAGACTAGATGAGGCTGACACCTAAGCAAAGAGAAAATTGTGGTCCCCTCCCAGGACACACTAGTGGCCTGCCTTCCTCAGCATCTGGCAGGTTGGCCACCCAGAGCTGTCCCTGCGTATCTTCCCTCCCCACCCACTAGTTTAAGAGAACATTCCCTTGGCCTTCATTACTATTCTGAGTAATTCTTTTCCTGTACCTATCTGTTTATATCTGACATCTATCCAGTCATCTGATTCCTTATCATGTAATTCTTCATTTCTACATTCCTGATAAAGTCAGTGGTCATGCCCTTCCCCTTTCTCTCCAACATCATCCTGGAACACATGAGTCTCAGACTCCCCAGTCTTCCTTTGTGGCTTTTCAGACACTAAGGAAGATGCCACCACCCACATGGTAGCCCAACTTCAGCCTATCCCCTGGGAACTGCCATGTCCCCCATTTGGTCATGTCTGGTGACTGCCATCAGATTGCCTTCAAGACCTGCAGTTTTTACCTGAACACTAAAGACAAATATCTGATGATCTCATACCTAAACTGCCAGCCTTCTCATGGCTTCAAATGCCTACTGTTCTTATTTTTTATCCAACTAAATACCACCATAAAAATAGTCTCAGTCATCATCGTTTGGTAAGGCTACACTTGGAGTCTTGAGGAACTTCGTACTTGGCCTTTTCCATTTCCCTGACCCAAGGCTCTCCTGGCTCCTGATGGCACTTCACAGGGGATTCAAATCCACCTAGAGTCAGAAAGGATTCTTTCCATCCACTCACTGTCCCCAACACCTATATTTCTTTCACTCTACTCAAGAAAACACATTCCTCAACAAGTGTTAATGAAAATTAAATACAAATCATTATCTTTCAATTTACAAAATAGTATCTTCTCTGTCACCACCACCCAAAATAAGAAGGCTGTGAGAATGCTCCCAATTCAAATCCTTTTATTTTTAACATCTTGTGAAATACAAATACTTTGGGAAATGCATTGGGAAGCAGCACAGAGCAGTTGTTAAGAGCTCAAGATTTTAATCATTACTCTAATACTCCTAGCTGGTACACCTTAGATAATATTCATCTCCCTGAACCTCAGGTTTATTGTCTAATTTTGAGATAATTGGTAATACCTATCTGATGGATTCTGTTATAATTTGATATATGTAAAGCATGTAATACAGAGCCTAGCACATAGTAAGGGCTCAGTCTATCCAATGGGTTTAGGCCAGAGCAACATCATTTTCTGATAAACAGATAGTCCTAGGTTGTACAAAGTGCTACACAGAAATTCTACCTCCTTACCTCCTCCTCTCTCTATTTTTGGACCAGTTTGAGGGCCTGCCCTGCTTTCCCCAGAAAACTTTATTATGTGAGTAATAAAACTCACAGCCTCCTGATGGGTATGGGGCATCATCAACCTCAAAACTGGGCCAAATTTTGGGTGGTAGATCCATCCCACTTCTGCTACTGAATGACCACAAAATCTACAAGGGGCAAGTCTTACTTTTATACCAAAAACTGCAATATTGTTTCTTAATGATTAAGCTATAACTTTTGATGACAACCTTGCAGAATTTTGTTCACTTTAAGAAAGCATATGTTTTAAGACAGTAGGCAAAGAAACAGGAGATTTAATTGTAAGATATCACCTTATAATAACTCAAGACAGCATGTGTCTAGAAGAAAATAATCCTTTCTGTTCTGGGACTAACTGCAGAATATACCCAAAGAAACATACCTGGACTCAGAAATTGGTCTTCTGTGAGTACATCTCCAAGGGTGATGGATAAAAACTGATACTTTGGTTTCTGCCAACACCAGAATCTCTTTTTTTTGGTCACCAGACTTAGAAGTTGTAACTTATCAGAGTCATTCAAGTTTGATACTGCTATCAGGTTACCTTCAGCATCAACTTCTTTAAGAAAATTACGTGTTGCTTTGGAAAACATTTTTGAGAGCTCCAGATTACCTGAAAAAAAAAAGTTGCCCCCAAATTAAATAAGAAGTTATTATTTCATAACTTTTTTTCTAAAATTACCTTATTTCTCCCTAGTAGAAATCAGTATACATGGAAGAGTACTTTTGCCCTAGAAAAACCTCTAGTTTGAGTTCAGTTGATAACAAAGAAAACAAATTGAAATACTGAAAGAGATTAGGTATGTAAGTCAGGAGATTCTAGGTTATGCTTCAGGAACAACTTTCAAATCTTAGTGGCTTCTAACAAAGGTTTATTTGCTCACATTGCATGTCCAATTCAGGAAAGAGTTCTGGAAATGCTCATGCTAACAATTAAATGCTCTGGCCCAGAACTGACACACATCATACTCACTCATAATTTGTCAGAACTCGTCACATGGCCTCAGCCAACCATCATCATCAGGAAATACAATCCTACCAAGTATCTGGAATGTACAGACCTGGGAACATTTGTTAAACAACAAAACAACTTCTCCAATTTCTATTTTAATTATAACTACTTCTTTGAAATTCATAAATGTTAAGTATCTATTACATTTTAACCAAGAAATGAAGACCCAGTTACTCTTCAGCTGTAAAGAAAAAGAAGAAACAATTGGAAGACATAAAAGTGCTGTATTCACCCATACACAGAAGTAAATTCAAAATGGATCAAAGACCTGAATGTAAGTCATGAAACCATAAAACTCTTAGAAAAAACATAGGTAAAAATCTCTTGGACATAAACATGAGTGACTTCTTCATGAACATATCTCCCCAGGCAAGGGAAACAAAAGCAAAAATGAACAAGTGGGACTATATCAAGCTGAAAAGCTTCTGTACAGCAAAGGACACCATCAATAGAACAAAAAGTTACCCTACAGTATGGGAGAATATATTCATAAATGACAGATCCAATAAAGGCTTGACATCCAAAATATATACATAGCTCACACACCTCAACAAACAAAAAGCAAATAATCCAATTAAGAAATGGGCAGAGGATCTGAACAGACAGTTCTCCAAAGAAGAAATTCAGATGGCCAACAGGCACATGAAAAGATGCTCCACATTGCTAGTCATCAGAGAAATGCAAATCAAAACCACAATGAGATATCGCCTCACACCAGTAAGGATCGCCACCATCCAAAAGACAAACAACAGCAAATATTGGTGAAGTTGTGGAGAAAGGGGATCCCTCCTACACTGCTGGTGGGAATGTAAATTAGTTCAACTATTGTGGAAAAGCAATACGGAGGCTCCTCTAAAGCTCAAAATAGAAATACCATTTGACCCAGGAATTCCACTCCTAGGAATTTACCCTAAGAATGCAGCAGCCCAGTTTGAAAAAGACAGATGCACCCCTATGTTTATCATAGCATTATTTACAATAGCCAAGATATGGAAGCAACCTAAGTGTCCATCAGTAGATGAATGGATAAAGAATATGTGGTATATATACACAATGGAATATTATTCAGCCATAAGAAGAAAACAAATCCTACCATTTGCAGCAACATGGATGGAGCTAGAGGGTATTATGCTCAGTGAAATAAGCCAGGCAGAGAAAGACAAGTACCAAATGATTTCACTCATATGTGGATTATAAGAACAAAGAAAAAACTGAAGGAACAAAACAGCAGCAGAATCACAGAACCCAAGAATGGACTAACAGTTACTAAAGGGAAAGGGACTGGGGAGGATGGGTGGGAAGGGAGAGATAAGGGGTGGGGGGAAGAAAGGGGGCATTACAAGTAGCATGTATAATGTGGGGGTGGCACGGGGAGGGCTGTGCAACACAGAGAAGACAAGTAGTGACTCTACAGCATCTTACTACGCTGATGGACAGTGACTGTAATAGGGTTTGTGGGGGGGACTTGGTAAAGGGGGGAGCCTAGTAAACATAGTGTTCTTCATGTACTTGTAGATTAATGATATCAAAAAAAAAAGTACTGTATTTAGTGGAACAAGTAAGACTATTCAATAAATGGTGTTAGAGTAAAGGACTCATCAACTGGAAAAAATATAGTACCATGTTATGCTACACACAAAAACAAATTCTCAGTGGACTAAAGGGTTTTTGAGGGAAAATGAAACCATAAAAGTATTAGAAGAAATACAAATATTTGTACAATTGTAAGATGAGAAAGATCTTTAGAAAGACATGGCAAACTGAGAAAATACTAGTTATATTTATAACAAAAAACTAGAATACTTAATATATTTTTTAAACTTTTATAAATCTAGTTTTAAAAATATTATAGTAGAATCATAGGCAAAGGTTATAAACAATTCACAATATATAAACTGGACCTAGCTAAATATATATATATAAAATATATTTTGTGTACATATATATACACACAAATACATACATATGTGTCATATGTGTATATATACACATACATAATTTTTATTACTCAAAAAAGTACAAATTGAAATAAGATTTTTTTAAAGACTATCCATAAAAGTCAAAGTGCCTAATGTACAAGAATGTGTTTTATTTATATTTGTACCCTGGTGTATGGCAGTCATATAGATGATAAATTCATAGAATTTTAGAGCTTGGAGTAACCTTAGACACTACAACAATCCCCACTTTGTTTATCATGAATCTCCTCCAGGGATCAGAAAACATGTGCTTACCTATCACTAATTCATCTCTAAAGTACCTTCTCTTAAATTATTGTGTAGCTACCTAACCCTGATCTTATACATTAACAAAAAGTTCCAGGAAGAACAGACAGTGGAATAGGAAGGCAAGACAGAACCCTCCTTCTATGTACACCCAAGGAAGCAACTACAGCAAATACAACTAACCATGAAAATGACCTAAAGACTACTGACAAGACCATCTACAAATGGTGAAGAAAGAGAAGACCACATTGAGAAGGGCAAAGTGTCAGAGCTACAATCGATTGGGACCTAAGCCCTTCCTCCATCCCAGCCCACAAGTGCACAGGAATCCTGCCACACCTGGCCTGGGAGACTTGCTCTGGGAGCATGAGTCTACATTGCATTGGGCTTTGGCGATTAATGGGGCTGGACACCAAGGAGAGTTGGAGACTCTGGGAAGCTGAGACAACCATCACTTGTGAAGGACAGCTACTCTTCATTGGTCCTGCTGAGACCCAACATAGAGGTGGCAGTTTGAAAGCTTTACCAGCAGGAGGAAGTGTGCCAGAGGGGTGGGGGTTGGAGGGAGATGTCTCAAGAGGGAAAGGGCAAGTGGACAATGCCTCCCTAGCTCTCCCTCAGCCCTACTGGTAAGGTCCTTGTGAGAGCCAGCTACAAATGTTCCATCTACCTCACTGGTGACTCAGCCCTGAAGGGCTTCCCTGAGAACCCACCCACTGAGAATGCTCAGACCAGCAGTGGTCTGATTTTGCACGTGGCAGGTAGAGAGACACTTTGCTACCTGGAGGACACAGGCAGACTTTCCCAGCCCTCCTTCAGCCCATTGGCCTAGTGCCAGTGGGAGCCAGCTCCAAACACTCCATCTCCCTCACCAGTGGCTTAGCCACAAGTCATGCTCCCCTGTGTACCCACCGCATCTGCCCCATCAGCCCAGCAGCATGGTCATTGCAGCCCAGTAGGTAAAGGGTGCCCCATCCACAATGATCCCAGCAGAAGTGCCACCTGCGACACAAAGGGCCCACCAAGGTGAGTTGTCATCCTCTGCTACCCAAGATCAGCCACAGGAGGCAAAAAGGCCACCAACCCACAGCCCACCAACAGTAACTCTAGCTCTACCACAAAGGAGAACCAGGCACTAGTGAGCAAAGAGTCTTGAGCTTTTGGGCACCACAGAACACCTTCTTCATAAAGCCATTACTCTCTAGACCAGGAGGCATAGAGGATCTCTCTGCTACAAAGGAAGAAACACAGAAACTCAGACAAAATGAGGAGGCAGAGGAATATGTTCCAAACAAAAGAAAGAGATAAGACACCAGAAAGAAGTCTAAATGGAACATATATTACCAAATTCTTGATAAAGATTTCAAAGAAATGGTCATAAAGATGCTCACTGACCTGGGAAAAAGAATTGATGATCTCAGAGAGAACTTCAACAGAGATAGAATATTTGAAAAAGAGCTACTCAGAGCTAAAGAACACAAGAACCAAAATGAAAAATACAATGGAGGGAATGAATAGTAGACTGCTGGAATTAGAGGAAAGAATTAATGAGATGGAAAATAGAGAACAGATAAACAAGCTAAGAAATAGAGAGAAAAAAGAATTTCAGAAAATGAGAAGAATCTAAGAGAGCTGTGCAACAACTCCAAACAAAACAATTTTCACATGATAGGGGTCCCAGAAGGAGAAGAGAGAGACAAAGGAGAAAAAAAGTCTCTTTGAAGAAATAATTGCTGAAAACTTTCTCAATGTGTGGAAGGAAACAGACACCCAGGTTCTGAAGGCACAGACAGCCTCTAACAAAAAGAACCCCAAGAAGACAACACCTTCAAGACATACAGCAATTAAAATGGTAAAGATTAAAGATAAAGAGAGAATCTTAAAAGCATTGAGAGAGGCAGACTGTTACCAATAAGGGAAACCCCACATGGCTATCAGCAGATTTCTCAGCAGAAACTTTACAGAACAGAAGGGAGAAGCATGAAGTATATATTGAAACAGAAGAACCTAAACCAAGAATCCTGTACCCAGCAAGGTTATCATTCAGCATTGAAAGAGAGACTAAGTTTCCAGATAAATGAAAGTTAGAAGAATTTACCACCACTAAACCAGATGTATAGGCTATGTCAAAGAGACTTCTGTAGATGGAAATGTTCTTAACCCTAAATACTTTCCATCAGTAAAGGTAAAAGATGAATTTCTTACTAAGCAAATGTGAAGTTAAAAAACAGTAGTAAAATCAACTATACACAAAATCAGGAAAGTATTACACAGAAGATGTAGATTATGGCATCTCACACAAAAAGTGTGCAGGAGGAAGAAGAAAAAATTAGTACTTGTAGATTGTGTTTGAAATAGAATGACCATCAACTTAATATAGACTGTTATATATTTAGGAAACTATCTATGAACCTTAAGGTAACAACAAACCTAAAGCCTGTAATAGATACACAAAAAAATTTTTTTAAAAATCCAAGCATAACACTAAACAAAACCTCACATCACAAAAGATTATTAGAGAGAAAGAAGGAAACAGAGAGGAACTACAAAACAAAGATAAAACTACTAATAAAATGGAAATAAGTATGTACCTATTAATAATTACCATAAATGTAAATGGACTAAATGCATTAAACAAATGACATAGGGTGGAAGAATGGATAAAGAAAGAAGAACCATCTATATGCTGCTGATAAGAGACTCATTTCAGACCTAAAGATATACATAGACTGAAAGTGAAGAGATAGAAAAAGATATTTCAGGCAAATAATAGGGAGAGAAAAGCAGGAGTACAGTACTTATTATCAGACAAAAATAGATTACAGAACAAAGAAAATAATGAGAAAAAGAAGGACATTACATAATGATAAAGAGATCAATCCAACCAAAAGATATAACAATTGTAAATGTGTATGCATTCAATATAGGAGCACCTAAATATATAAAATAAATACTAACAGATCTAAAGGGGGAAATCGACATCAACACAATCATATCAGGAGACTTTAATACCCTAATTACATCAATGGACAGATCATCCAGATAGAAAATAAATAAGGAACAGAGGCTTGAGTGACACATTGGACCAGATGGGCTTAACAGATACATATAGAATGTTCTACCAAAAAACAGCAGGATATGATGCTGGCATCATTGGATTGAATTTGGGAGTACTCCATCCTCTTTTACTTTTTGGAATACTTTAAGAAGGATGGCTATTAGCTCTTTAAAAATGTGGCAAAATTAAGCTGTGAAGTCATCTGGCCCTAGTACTTTTATTTGTTGGGGCTTTTTTGATTACCAGTTCAATTTTGTTACTGGTAATTGGTCTGCTCAGATTTTCTGAACATTTTTCTCAAGTGCACGTGCACTGTTCTCCAGAATAGATCATATGTTAGGGCACAAAAACAGGCTATAAATACAAAAATATTGATATTGTATCTAGCAACTTTTCAGATTACAATGGTGTGAAACTAGGAATCAATTACATGAAGAAAACAAAACAAAATAATCCACAAATACATGGAGGCTAAACAACATGCTTCTAAATAATCAATGGCTCAATGAACAAATCAAAGAGGAAATTAAACAGTACATGGAGACAAATGAAAACAACAAAAATACAACAGTTTGAAATATGTGGTATGCCAAAAAAGTGGTTCTAAAAAGGAATTTTATGACAATACAGGCCAACCTCAAGAAATAAGAACAAGCCCAAACAGTCTAAATTCACAACTAAAGAAACTAGGCTGCTTAGATTTTCTGTAAAAGAAGAACAAATGAAAACCAAAGTTAGTACCAGGAGAGACATAATAAAAATCAGAGGAGAAATAAATAAAATAAAGAATTTTAAAAAATAGAAAAAATCACTGAACCAAGAGCTATTTCTTTGAGAATATAAACAAAATAATCAAACCCCTAGCCAGACGTATCAAGAAAATGAAGTACACAAATAAACAAAATCAGAAATGAAAAATGGATAGTACAGAAATACAAAGATTAGAGGGTTCTATGAAAAATTATATGCCAATAAACTGAACAACCTAGAAGAATGAAAAAATTCCTAGAAAAGTACAACCTTCCAGGATTGATGAGGAAGAAACAGAAAATCTGAGCAGACTAATTACCAGTAACAAAATTGAACTGGTAATCAAGAAAGCCCCAACAACATCACCCTAATACCAAAACTGGCAAAAACCCCACCAAAAAAGAAAATTATCCCTGATGCAAAAATACTCAGTAAAATATTAGCAAACCAAATTCAAAAATATATCAAAAGGATCATACACCACAACCAAGTGGGATTCATCCCAGGGATGCAAGGATGGTACAACATTCGAAAATCCATCAACATCATCCACCACACAAACAAAAAGAAGGACAAAAACCACATGACCATCTCCATAGATGCTGAAAAAGCATTCGACAAAATTCAAATCCATTCATGATAAAAACTCTCAGCAAAATGGGTAGAGAGGGCAAGTACCTCAACATAATACAGGTCATATATGATAAACCCACAGCTAACATCCTACTGAACAGCGAGAAGCTGAAAGCTTTTCCTCTGACATCAGGAACAAGACAGGGATTCCCACTCTCCCCACTTTATTTAACATAGTACTGGAGGTCCTAGCCATGGAAATTAGACAAAACAAAGAAATACAAGGAATCCAGATTGGTAAAGAAGAAGTTAAACTGTCACTATTTCCAGATGACATGGTATTGTACATAAAAAAAACCCTAAAGACTCCACTCCAAAACTACTAGAACTGATATCAGTATACAGCAAAGTTGCAGGATACAAAATTAATACACGAAATCTGTGGCTTTCCTATACACTAACAATGAACCAATAGAAAGAGAAATCAGGAAAACAACTCCATTCACAATTGCATCAAAAAGAATAAAATACCTAGGAATAAACCTAACCAAAGAAGTGAAAGACCTACACCCTGAAAACAATAAGACACTCCTAAGAGAAATTAAAGAGGACACTAACAAATGGAAATTCATCCCATGCTCTTGGCTAGGAAGAATTAATATAATCAAAATGGCCATCCTGCCCAAAGCAATATACAGATTTGATGCAATCCCTATTAAATTACCAATAACATTCTTCAATGAACTGGAACAAATAGTTCAAAAATTCATATGGAAACACCAAAGACCCTGAATAGTGAAAGCAATCCTGAGAAAGAAGAATAAAATGGGGGGAATCTCACTCCCCAACTTCAAGCTCTACTACAAAGCCATAGTAATCAAGACAATTTGGTACTGGCACAAGAAGAGAGCCACAGACCAGTGGAACAGAATAGAGATTCCAGACATTAACCCAAACATATATGGTCAATTAGTATATGGTAAAAGAGCCATGGACATACAATAGGGAAATGACAGTCTCTTCAACAGATGGTGCTGGCAAAACTGGACAGCTACATGTAAGAGAATGAAACTGGATCACTGTCTAACCCCATACACAAAAGTAAATTCAAAATGGATCAGAGACCTGAATGTAAGTCATGAAACCATAAAACTCATAGGAAAAAACATAGGCAAAAGTCTCTTGGACATAAACATTAGCGACTTCTTCATGAACATATCTCCCTGGGCAAGGAAAACAAAAGCAAAAATGAACAAGTGGAACTACATCAAGCTGAAAAGCTTCTGTAAAGCAAAGGAACCATCAATAGAACAAAAAGGTTCCCTACAGTATGGGAGAATATATTCATAAATGACAGATCCAATAAAGGCTTGACATCCAAAATATATAAAGAGCTCACCCACCTCAACAAACAAAAAGCAAATAATCCAATTAAAATATGGGCAGAGGAGCTGAACAGTTTTCTAAAGAAGAAATTCAGATGGCCAACAGACACATGAAAAGATGCTCCACATCACTTGTTATCAGAGAAATGCAAATTAAAACCACAATGAGATATCACCTCACACCATTAAGGACGGCTACCATCGAAAAGACAAACAACAACAAATGTTGGCGAGGTTGTGGAGAAACCTACACTGCTGGTGGGAATGTAAATTAGTTCAACCATTGTGGAAAGCAGTATGGAGGTTCCTCAAAATGCTCAAAATAGACATACCATTTGATCCAGGAATTCCAATCCTAGGAATTTACCCTAAGAATGCAGCAGCCTAGTTTGAAAAAAGACAGATGCACCCCTATGTTTATCGCAGCACTTTTTACAATAGCCAAGAAATGAAAGCAACCTAAGTGTCCATCAGTAAATGAATGGATAAAGAAGATGTGGTACATATACACAATGGAATATTATTCAGCCATAAGAAGAAAACAAATCCTACCATTTGCATCAACATGGATGGAGCTAAAGGGTATTATGCTCAGTGAAATAAGCCAAGTGGAGAAAGACAAATAGCAAATGATTTCACTCATATGTGGAGTATAAGAACAAAGAAAAACTGAAGGAACAAAACAGCAGCAGAATCACAGAACCCAAGAATGAACTAACAGTTACCAAAGGGAAAGGGACTGGGGAGAATGGGAGGGTAGGGAGGGATAAGGGTGGGGAAGAAGAAAGGGGTTATTATGATTAGCATCTATAATGTGGGGGTGGGGGAAAGGGGAAGGCTGTGCAACACAGAGAAGACAAGTAGTGATTCCATAACATCTTACTATGCTGATGGACAGTGACTGAATGGGGTTTGTGGTGGGGACTTGGTGAAGGGGAGAGCCTAGTAAACATAATGTTCTTCATGTAATTGTAGATTAATGATAACAACAACAACAACAAAAATACAGATGAAAAAAAAAAAAGCCCCAACAAACAGAAGTCCAGGACCAGATGGCTTCACAGCTGAATTTTGCCACATATTTAAAGAGCTAATAGCCATCCTTCTCAAAGTATTCCAAAAAGTAAAAGAGGATGGAATACTCCCAAATTCAACCTGATGAGGCCAGTATCATTCCAATACCAAAACCAAAGACATTACAGAAAAGAAAATTATAGGCCAATATCACTGATGAACATAGATACAAAAGTTCTCAACAAAATATTAGCTAATTGAATTCAAAAATACATCATAAGGATCATCCATCATGACCAAGTGGAATTTATTCCATAGATGCAAGAATAGTATAGTATTTGTAAATCAATCAATGTGATATACCACATTAACAAAGAGAGGGGTGAAAACTACATGATCACCTCGATAAATGCTGCAAAAGCATTTGACAAAATACAACATCAATTCATAATGAAAACTCTCAATAAAATGGGCATAGGGGAACATACTGCAACATAATAAAGGCTATATACCACAAACCCACAGCTAACATGATACTCAATGGTGAAAAGCTGTCAGCTTTTCCCCTAATATCAGGAAAAAAGACAAGGATGTCCACTCTCACCACTTTTATTCAACATAGTACTGAAGGTCCTAGCCATGGCAATCAGACAAGATAAAGAGATAAAAAGAATCCTAACTGGTAAGGAAGAAGTAAAGTCATTATTTGCAGATGACATGATACTATATATATAGAAAACCCTAAAAACTCCAACAAAAAATCTATTAGAACTAATAACTGGATCCAGCAAAGTTGCAGAATATAAAATCAATATACAAAAATATTTTGCATTCTTATATACAAACAAGAAACTAGCAGAAAGGGAAATCAGGAAAACAATTCCATTCACAACTGCATTAAAAAGAATAAAATACCAAGGAATAAACCTCACCAAGAAGGTGAAAGACTTGTACTCCAAAAACTGTAAGACACTAATGTAAGAAAATAAAGACACAAATAAATAGATATCTATTCCATGCCCGTGAATAGGAAGAATTAAAATAGTTAAAATGGCCATCCTGCCCAAAACAATTTACAGATTCAATGTATTCCCTGTCAAAATACCAATGACATTTTTCAATGAACTGGAGCAAATTGTTCTAAAATAAATATGGAATCATAAAAGACCTCAAATAGGGAAAGTAACCTTCAGAAAGAAGAACAAAGCTGGGTGTATTATGCTTCCTGACTTCAAGCTATACTACAATGCTACAGTAATCAAAACAGTAGGGTGTTGGCACAAGAACAGACTCATAGATTAATGGAACATAATAGAGCCCTGAAATAAACGCATGCATATATGATCAATTAATATATGATAAAGGATCCATGAATATACAATGGGGAGAAGACAGTCTCTTCAATAAGTGGTGTTGGGAAAACTGGAAAGATACATGCAAGAGAATGAAACTGGATTATTGTTAACTCCATATACAAAAGTAAACTTGAAATGGATTAATGACCTAAATATAAGACATGGAACCATAAAACTCTTAGAAGAAAACATAGGCAAATATCTCTTGAACATAAGCATGAGAAAATTTTTTTGGACACACCTCCCTAGGCAAGGGAAACAAAATAAAAAATGAACAAGTGGGGAGGGAGGCAGAGAAAATGATGGCAGAATAGGAAGGTAAGGCAGAAACCTCCTCCCAAAAACACATAAAAGAAGAAAATACAGCAAACACAACTAAGCCTGAAAATGACCTGGAGACTGCATAACAGACCACCTATACCTGGGAAAGAAAATAAGACCAAACAGGAAAGGGTAAGTTGGAAGAGCCAGGATCAAGTGGTACCCAAGCCCTCTCACAACCCCAGCCCACAGGCAGGAGAAAAAGGAGCCCAGGAATGCTGCACACTTGGCCCTGGAGATCTGCTCTGGGAGCACGAGCCCATATTACATTGGGTTCTGGTGTTTAGCAGGATTGGACCCGAGGGACAGCTGGAGCACTCTGGGAGGCTGAGACTCCAGCTGTTTATGGAGGACAGGCTTGCTCCACTGGTCATGAGACTCAAAGCACAGGCAGCAATTTGAAATACTTTACAGCAGTGGGAGGGGTGAAGGTTGGACAGAGCTCTCTCCTCAGGATAAAGGGCAGGTGGAGGATACCTCCCCAGTCCTCTCTTGGCCCAACAGGTCAGGAACTCTCAGGAGCCCCAGATGCTGCATCCCCCTCAGTGGAAATGCAGCCACAAGCTGCCTCCGTGCATGCATTGCCAGTGATCCAACACACTGGGCCCAGCAGCAGCTTCAGGTTTTGTTGACTGGCAGGCAGAGGGAGATGCTCTCAGCTTTCTCAACCCCATTTCATCCCAACCAGAGAGGTGCCTACAGGAGCTAGCCCTGAGAGCTCCTTCCTCCCTGTAGGGAACCAAGCCAGGTGTTGCACATCCTGCCCAGCCTCAGAGCTGCACAATGGCCCCATCCACCCCATAAAACCTGCAGCCCTGCCATTGCTACAGGGCAGGCAGAGTGTGGCCCCACCAACAGTGATCCCAGGAGACCTCTGCTTGGATCACAAAGGCAGCTGAAGCGAATTGCCAGGACTTCAGACTCAGATCACTATCAGCAGACAGACAGAAAGATAGCCCTTCCCACTGCACATCAACAACAGCTGGGGCTCTCACAAAGTAGAACCAGGCACTGGAGAGTAAAGAGTCTTGAGCTTCCCACAAAGTAAAACCAGTCACCATAGGACACCTCTTTCATAAAGCTATTACGCTATAGGCCAGGAAGCATAGCAGATCAGGAAGAAACATAGAAACCCTGAAGTAGAAGAATATGTTCCAACAAAACTACAGGATAAGACACTAGAAAGAGGGCTAAATGAAATGGAGATCACCAACCTTTCTGATAAAGATTTCATAGAAAAAGTTATAAGCATGCTCACTGATTTATAGAAAAATATTCAAGATCCCAGGGAGGACTTCAACAAAGCAAAGAGCTGAAAAAGAGCCACTCAGAGCTAATGAATACAGTAACTGAAATGAAACATACAATGGAGGGATTTAAGAGTACATTACTACAAGTAGCGGAGACACTCAATGAGATGGAAATTAAAGAACAGGAACAAAAGGAAGCTGAAGAACGCAGAGAAAAAAGGATCTCTAGGAATGAAAGAATAAGAAATCTGTGACCAATCAAAATGAAACAATACTCACATAATAGGGGTACCATAAGGAGAAGAGAGAGACAATGGGGTAGAAAGTATCTTTGAGGGAATGTTGAAAACTTCACTAATCTGGCAAAGGAAATAGACACCCAGGTCATAGAAGCACAGAGAGCCCCTAACAAAAGGAACCCCGGGAAGACAACACCTAGACATATAATAATTAAAATGGCAAAGATCAAGGACAAGGAGAGAATACTGAAAGCAGCCCAAGAGAAAAAAAAGGTTACTTATAAAAGGAACCCCATCAGGCTACCAGCAGATTTCTCAGCAAAAACTTTACAGGCCAGAAGGGAGTGACATGGAATATTTAAACTACTGAAACAGAAGAACCTTCAACCAAGAATCCTCTACCCAGCAAGATTACCTTTTAAATTTGAAGCAGGGATTAAACAATTTCCAGACAAACAAAAGTTGAAGGAATTCACCACCACTAAGCCAGCCTTACAGGATATGTTAAAGGAACTGCTGTAAATGGAAATATTCCTAAGGCTAAAAAGCTTTTACCAGTGAAAATAAACCCACAGTAAAGGTAGTAGACAAATTAATTACCAAGAAAGTATGGAATTAAAAAAGAAACAATATCAGCTATACACAAAATCAGTGAAGGGATACACAAAAAATTACAGATTATGACATCTCATATATAAAGTATGCAGGAAGAAGAAGAAAAAAAGTACCTTTAGATTGTGTTTGAATAGAGTAAACAGCAACTTAAGAGAGACTGTTAATATAGTAAGGAAGCTATCCTTGAACCTTTGGTAACCAGAAATCAAAAGCCTACAACAGATACAAAAAAAAATTTGAAAAGAGAACTCTAATCATAACACTAAAAAAAACCATCAAATAAAAAGAGAAATGTATAAGAGGAAAAAAGGAACTATAAAACAACCAGAAAACAACAAAATGGTAATAAGTACATAACTATCAATAATTACCTTAAATGTAAATGTACTGAATGCACCAATCAAAAGACACAGAGTAGCAGAATGGATAAAGAAACAATACCTGTCTATATGCTTCCCACAAGAGACTCATTTCGGATCAAAAGACATAACAGACAAAAAGGGAAGGGATGGAAAAAGATATTTCATGCAAATAATAGGGAGAAAAGAGCAGGAGTAGCAGTACCTGTACCAGACAAAACTGATTTCAAAACAAAGACAGTAACAAGAAACAAAAAAGGACATTCATTAATGATAAAGGGGTCAGGCAGTGCAATGAGATGACATAACCATTATAAATATCTATGTACCCAACATAGGAGCACCTAAATATACAAAACAAATAATACAGAATTAAAAGTGGAAATAGAAAAGATTAATATACAGGGAGCCAAGATGGCGGCGTGAGTAGAGCAGCAGAAATCTCCTCCCAAAAGCACATATATCTATGAAAATATAACAAAGACAACTCTTCCTAAAATAGAGACCAGAGGACACAGGACAACATCCAAACCATATCCACACCTGCGAGAACCCAGCGCCTCATGAAGGGGGTAAGATATAAGCCCCGGCCCAGAGGGACCCGAGCGCCCCTCCCCCCAGCTCCCAGTGGGAGGAGAGGAGTCAGCAGGGAGGGAGAAGGAGCCCAGGACTGCTGAACACCCAGCCCCAGGATTCCGGCCCAGAGAGGAGACACAGTGCATGTGTGGGGTCCTGGACACTAGGGAAACAGGGCGGCAGGACCAGTGAGCGGGTGGCTGAGGCCGACACTGAAGAACAAAGAAACGGGAGTAGCCATTGTTTTTTTTTTTTTGGCGAGTGCTTTTTGGAAGTCTTAAAGGGACAGGGACCCCAATACTAGGGAAACAGGGAAGCAAGACCGGTGAGCAGGTGCCTGAGACGGGCACCTGAGGACAAAGAAAATCGTGCTATTTTCTTTTTTTAAAAATTATTTATTTAATTTTTGTTGTTGTTGTTGCTGTTGTTGTTTTGGTTTGGAGAGTGCTGTTTGGAAGTCTTAAAGGGGCAGGGCAGGACACTTAGTCCAGAGGCAGGGAATCTCAGGTTCTCTGGGCACTCTAACCCCCTGGGCAGCAGGGAACACAAAGGCCCCTTACGGAGATAAATAGCCTCCCGGCCGCTCCCCCACCAACGGGGCTCCACCATTTTGGAACAGCAGCCCGAGCCAGGCAATGCCCACAGCAAGAGCATTCCGGATAAACTCCATAGCATCCGGGCAGGAAGCAGAAGCCCTGTCTACACACAGCTGCCCAGCACAACCCACTAGGGGTCGCTATTCTCCCAGGAGAGGAAGGCCACAAACCAAAAAGAAGGAAAGCTCTTCCAGCTGTCACTCGTACCAGCTCTGCAAACTATCTCTATCACCATGAAAAGGCAAAACTACAGGCAGACAAAGATCACAGAGTCAACACCTGAGAAGGAGACACACCTAAACAGTCTTCCTGAAAAAGAATTCAAAATAAAAATCATAAACATGCTGACAGAGATGCAGAGAAATATGCAAGAGCTAAGGGATGAAGTCCGGAGGGAGATCACAGATGCCAGGAAGGACATTACAGAAGGGAAACAAACCCTAGAAGGATTTATAAGCAGAATGGATAAGATGCAAGAGGCCATTGAAGGAATAGAAACCAGAGAACAGGAACGTATAGAAGCTGACATAGAGAGAGATAAAAGGATCTCCAGGAATGAAACAATACTAAGAGAACTGTGTGACCAATTCAAAAGGAACAATATCCGTATTATAGGGGTACCAGAAGAAGAAGAGAGAGGAAAAGGGATAGAAAGTGTCTTTGAAGAAATAATTGATGAAAACTTCCCCAAACTGGGGGAGGAAATAATTGAACAGACCACAGAAATACACAGAACCCCCAACAGAAAGGATCCAAGGAGGACAACACCAAGACACATAATAATTAAAATAGCAAGGATCAAGGACAAGGAAAGAGTTTTAAAGGCAGCTAGAGAGAAAAAGGTCACCTATAAAGGAAAACCCATCAGGCTAACATCAGACTTCTCGACAGAAACCCTACAGGCCAGAAGAGAATGGCATGATAGATTTAATACAATGAAACAGAAGGGCCTTGAACCAAGGATACTATACCCAGCACGACTATCATTTAAATATGATGGCGGGATTAAACAATTCCCACACAAGCAAAAGCTGAGGGAATTTGCTTCCCACAAACCACCTCTACAGGGCATCTTACACGGACTGCTCTAGATGGGAGCACTCCTAAAAAGAGCACAGAACAAAACACCCAACATATGAAGAATGGAGGAGGAGAAATATAAGAACGGAGAGAAGAAAAGAATCTCCAGACAGTGTATATAACAGCTCAATAAGTGAGCTAAGTTAGGCAGTAAGATACTAAAGAGGCTAACCTTAAACCTTTGGTAGCCACGAATTTAAAGCCTGCAATGGCAATAAGTACATATCTTTCAATAGTCACCCTAAATGTAAATGGACTTAATGCACCAATCAAAAGACATAGAGTAATAGAATGGATAAAACAGCAAGATCCATCTATATGCTGCTTACAAGAAACTCACCTCAAACCCAAAGACATGCACAGACTAAAAGTCAAGGGATGGAAAAACATATTTCAGGCAAACAACAGTGAGAAGAAAGCAGGGGTTGCAGTACTAATATCAGACAAAATAGATTTCAAAACAAAGAAAGTAACAAGAGATAAAGAAGGACACTACATAATGATAAAGGGCTCAGTCCAACAAAAGGATATAACCATTCTAAATATATATGCACCCAACAGAGGAGCACCAGCTTATATGAAACAAATACTAACAGAACTAAAGAGGGAAATAGACTGCAATGCATTCATTTTAGGAGACTTCAACATACCACTCACCCCAAAGGATAGATTCACTGGGCAGAAAATAAATAAGGACACACAGGCACTGAACAAAACACAAGAACAGATGGACCTAATAGACATCTATAGAACTCTACATCCAAAAGCAACAGAATATACATTCTTCTCAAGTGCATATGAAACATTCTCCAGAATAGACCACATACTAGCTCACAAAAAGAGACACAGTAAATTCCAAAATATTGAAATTCTACCAACCAACTTTTCAGACCACAAAGGTATAAAACTAGAAATAAATTCTACAAAAAAAAAAAGGCTCACAAACACATGGAGGCTTAACAACATGCTTCTAAATAATCAATGGATCAATGAACGAATCAAAATAGAGAACAAGGAATATATATAAACAAATGACAACAACAACACAAAGCCCCAACTTCTGTGGGACGCAGTGAAAGCAGTCTTAAGAGGAAAGTATATAGCGATCCAGGCACCCTTGAAGAAGGAAGAACAATCCCAAATGAATAGTCTAACATCACAATTATCAAAACTGGAAAAAGAAGAACAAATGAGGCCTAAAGTCAGCAGAAGGAGGGACATAGTAAAGATCAGAGAAGAAATAAACAAAATTGAGAAGAATAAAACAATAGCAAAAATCAATAAAACCAAGAGCTGGTTCTTTGAAAATAAACAAAAGAGATAAGCCTCTAGCCAAACTTATTAAGAGAAAAAGAGAATCAACACAAATCAACAGAATCAGAAATGAGAATGGAAAAATCATGACAGACTCCACAGAAATACAATGAATTATTAAAGACGACTATGAAAAGCTATATGCCAACAAGCTGGGAAACCTAGAAAAAATGGACAACTTCTGAGAAAAATACAACCTTCCAAGACTGACCAAGGAAGAAACACAAAAGTTAAATAAACCAATTATCAGCAAAGAAATTGAAATGGTAATCAAAAAACTACCCAGGAACAAAACACCCGGGCTGGACGGATTTACCTCAGGATTTATTAGACACACAGAGAAGACATAATACCCATTCTCCTTAAAGTTTTCCAAAAAATAGAAGAGCAGGGAATACTCCCAAACTCATTCTATGAAGCCAACATCACCCTAATACCAAAACCACGCAAAGACCCCACCAAAAAAGAAAATTACAGACCAAAATCCCTGATGAATGTAGATGCAAAAATACTCAATACAATATTAGCAAACAGAATTCAACAGCATATCAAAGGGATCATACACCATGACCAAGTGGGGTTCATCCCAGGGATGCAAGGATGGTACAACATTCGAAAATCCATCAACATCATCCACCACATCAACAAAAAGAAAGACAAAAACCACATGATCATCTCCATAGATGCTGAAAAAGCATTCGACAAAATTCAAATCCATTCATGATAAAAACTCTCAGCAAAATGGGTAGAGAGGGCAAGTACCTCAACATAATACAGGTCATATATGATAAACCCACAGCTAACATCCTACTGAACAGCGAGAAGCTGAAAGCTTTTCCTCTGACATCAGGAACAAGACAGGGATTCCCACTCTCCCCACTTTATTTAACATAGTACTGGAGGTCCTAGCCATGGAAATTAGACAAAACAAAGAAATACAAGGAATCCAGATTGGTAAAGAAGAAGTTAAACTGTCACTATTTCCAGATGACATGGTATTGTACATAAAAAAAACCCTAAAGACTCCACTCCAAAACTACTAGAACTGATATCAGTATACAGCAAAGTTGCAGGATACAAAATTAATACACGAAATCTGTGGCTTTCCTATACACTAACAATGAACCAATAGAAAGAGAAATCAGGAAAACAACTCCATTCACAATTGCATCAAAAAGAATAAAATACCTAGGAATAAACCTAACCAAAGAAGTGAAAGACCTACACCCTGAAAACAATAAGACACTCCTAAGAGAAATTAAAGAGGACACTAACAAATGGAAATTCATCCCATGCTCTTGGCTAGGAAGAATTAATATAATCAAAATGGCCATCCTGCCCAAAGCAATATACAGATTTGATGCAATCCCTATTAAATTACCAATAACATTCTTCAATGAACTGGAACAAATAGTTCAAAAATTCATATGGAAACACCAAAGACCCTGAATAGTGAAAGCAATCCTGAGAAAGAAGAATAAAATGGGGGGAATCTCACTCCCCAACTTCAAGCTCTACTACAAAGCCATAGTAATCAAGACAATTTGGTACTGGCACAAGAAGAGAGCCACAGACCAGTGGAACAGAATAGAGATTCCAGACATTAACCCAAACATATATGGTCAATTAGTATATGGTAAAAGAGCCATGGACATACAATAGGGAAATGACAGTCTCTTCAACAGATGGTGCTGGCAAAACTGGACAGCTACATGTAAGAGAATGAAACTGGATCACTGTCTAACCCCATACACAAAAGTAAATTCAAAATGGATCAGAGACCTGAATGTAAGTCATGAAACCATAAAACTCATAGGAAAAAACATAGGCAAAAGTCTCTTGGACATAAACATTAGCGACTTCTTCATGAACATATCTCCCTGGGCAAGGAAAACAAAAGCAAAAATGAACAAGTGGAACTACATCAAGCTGAAAAGCTTCTGTAAAGCAAAGGAACCATCAATAGAACAAAAAGGTTCCCTACAGTATGGGAGAATATATTCATAAATGACAGATCCAATAAAGGCTTGACATCCAAAATATATAAAGAGCTCACCCACCTCAACAAACAAAAAGCAAATAATCCAATTAAAATATGGGCAGAGGAGCTGAACAGTTTTCTAAAGAAGAAATTCAGATGGCCAACAGACACATGAAAAGATGCTCCACATCACTTGTTATCAGAGAAATGCAAATTAAAACCACAATGAGATATCACCTCACACCATTAAGGACGGCTACCATCGAAAAGACAAACAACAACAAATGTTGGCGAGGTTGTGGAGAAACCTACACTGCTGGTGGGAATGTAAATTAGTTCAACCATTGTGGAAAGCAGTATGGAGGTTCCTCAAAATGCTCAAAATAGACATACCATTTGATCCAGGAATTCCAATCCTAGGAATTTACCCTAAGAATGCAGCAGCCTAGTTTGAAAAAAGACAGATGCACCCCTATGTTTATCGCAGCACTTTTTACAATAGCCAAGAAATGAAAGCAACCTAAGTGTCCATCAGTAAATGAATGGATAAAGAAGATGTGGTACATATACACAATGGAATATTATTCAGCCATAAGAAGAAAACAAATCCTACCATTTGCATCAACATGGATGGAGCTAAAGGGTATTATGCTCAGTGAAATAAGCCAAGTGGAGAAAGACAAATAGCAAATGATTTCACTCATATGTGGAGTATAAGAACAAAGAAAAACTGAAGGAACAAAACAGCAGCAGAATCACAGAACCCAAGAATGAACTAACAGTTACCAAAGGGAAAGGGACTGGGGAGAATGGGAGGGTAGGGAGGGATAAGGGTGGGGAAGAAGAAAGGGGTTATTATGATTAGCATCTATAATGTGGGGGTGGGGGAAAGGGGAAGGCTGTGCAACACAGAGAAGACAAGTAGTGATTCCATAACATCTTACTATGCTGATGGACAGTGACTGAATGGGGTTTGTGGTGGGGACTTGGTGAAGGGGAGAGCCTAGTAAACATAATGTTCTTCATGTAATTGTAGATTAATGATAACAACAACAACAACAAAAATACAGATGAAAAAAAAAAAAGCCCCAACAAACAGAAGTCCAGGACCAGATGGCTTCACAGCTGAATTTTGCCACATATTTAAAGAGCTAATAGCCATCCTTCTCAAAGTATTCCAAAAAGTAAAAGAGGATGGAATACTCCCAAATTCAACCTGATGAGGCCAGTATCATTCCAATACCAAAACCAAAGACATTACAGAAAAGAAAATTATAGGCCAATATCACTGATGAACATAGATACAAAAGTTCTCAACAAAATATTAGCTAATTGAATTCAAAAATACATCATAAGGATCATCCATCATGACCAAGTGGAATTTATTCCATAGATGCAAGAATAGTATAGTATTTGTAAATCAATCAATGTGATATACCACATTAACAAAGAGAGGGGTGAAAACTACATGATCACCTCGATAAATGCTGCAAAAGCATTTGACAAAATACAACATCAATTCATAATGAAAACTCTCAATAAAATGGGCATAGGGGAACATACTGCAACATAATAAAGGCTATATACCACAAACCCACAGCTAACATGATACTCAATGGTGAAAAGCTGTCAGCTTTTCCCCTAATATCAGGAAAAAAGACAAGGATGTCCACTCTCACCACTTTTATTCAACATAGTACTGAAGGTCCTAGCCATGGCAATCAGACAAGATAAAGAGATAAAAAGAATCCTAACTGGTAAGGAAGAAGTAAAGTCATTATTTGCAGATGACATGATACTATATATATAGAAAACCCTAAAAACTCCAACAAAAAATCTATTAGAACTAATAACTGGATCCAGCAAAGTTGCAGAATATAAAATCAATATACAAAAATATTTTGCATTCTTATATACAAACAAGAAACTAGCAGAAAGGGAAATCAGGAAAACAATTCCATTCACAACTGCATTAAAAAGAATAAAATACCAAGGAATAAACCTCACCAAGAAGGTGAAAGACTTGTACTCCAAAAACTGTAAGACACTAATGTAAGAAAATAAAGACACAAATAAATAGATATCTATTCCATGCCCGTGAATAGGAAGAATTAAAATAGTTAAAATGGCCATCCTGCCCAAAACAATTTACAGATTCAATGTATTCCCTGTCAAAATACCAATGACATTTTTCAATGAACTGGAGCAAATTGTTCTAAAATAAATATGGAATCATAAAAGACCTCAAATAGGGAAAGTAACCTTCAGAAAGAAGAACAAAGCTGGGTGTATTATGCTTCCTGACTTCAAGCTATACTACAATGCTACAGTAATCAAAACAGTAGGGTGTTGGCACAAGAACAGACTCATAGATTAATGGAACATAATAGAGCCCTGAAATAAACGCATGCATATATGATCAATTAATATATGATAAAGGATCCATGAATATACAATGGGGAGAAGACAGTCTCTTCAATAAGTGGTGTTGGGAAAACTGGAAAGATACATGCAAGAGAATGAAACTGGATTATTGTTAACTCCATATACAAAAGTAAACTTGAAATGGATTAATGACCTAAATATAAGACATGGAACCATAAAACTCTTAGAAGAAAACATAGGCAAATATCTCTTGAACATAAGCATGAGAAAATTTTTTTGGACACACCTCCCTAGGCAAGGGAAACAAAATAAAAAATGAACAAGTGGGGAGGGAGGCAGAGAAAATGATGGCAGAATAGGAAGGTAAGGCAGAAACCTCCTCCCAAAAACACATAAAAGAAGAAAATACAGCAAACACAACTAAGCCTGAAAATGACCTGGAGACTGCATAACAGACCACCTATACCTGGGAAAGAAAATAAGACCAAACAGGAAAGGGTAAGTTGGAAGAGCCAGGATCAAGTGGTACCCAAGCCCTCTCACAACCCCAGCCCACAGGCAGGAGAAAAAGGAGCCCAGGAATGCTGCACACTTGGCCCTGGAGATCTGCTCTGGGAGCACGAGCCCATATTACATTGGGTTCTGGTGTTTAGCAGGATTGGACCCGAGGGACAGCTGGAGCACTCTGGGAGGCTGAGACTCCAGCTGTTTATGGAGGACAGGCTTGCTCCACTGGTCATGAGACTCAAAGCACAGGCAGCAATTTGAAATACTTTACAGCAGTGGGAGGGGTGAAGGTTGGACAGAGCTCTCTCCTCAGGATAAAGGGCAGGTGGAGGATACCTCCCCAGTCCTCTCTTGGCCCAACAGGTCAGGAACTCTCAGGAGCCCCAGATGCTGCATCCCCCTCAGTGGAAATGCAGCCACAAGCTGCCTCCGTGCATGCATTGCCAGTGATCCAACACACTGGGCCCAGCAGCAGCTTCAGGTTTTGTTGACTGGCAGGCAGAGGGAGATGCTCTCAGCTTTCTCAACCCCATTTCATCCCAACCAGAGAGGTGCCTACAGGAGCTAGCCCTGAGAGCTCCTTCCTCCCTGTAGGGAACCAAGCCAGGTGTTGCACATCCTGCCCAGCCTCAGAGCTGCACAATGGCCCCATCCACCCCATAAAACCTGCAGCCCTGCCATTGCTACAGGGCAGGCAGAGTGTGGCCCCACCAACAGTGATCCCAGGAGACCTCTGCTTGGATCACAAAGGCAGCTGAAGCGAATTGCCAGGACTTCAGACTCAGATCACTATCAGCAGACAGACAGAAAGATAGCCCTTCCCACTGCACATCAACAACAGCTGGGGCTCTCACAAAGTAGAACCAGGCACTGGAGAGTAAAGAGTCTTGAGCTTCCCACAAAGTAAAACCAGTCACCATAGGACACCTCTTTCATAAAGCTATTACGCTATAGGCCAGGAAGCATAGCAGATCAGGAAGAAACATAGAAACCCTGAAGTAGAAGAATATGTTCCAACAAAACTACAGGATAAGACACTAGAAAGAGGGCTAAATGAAATGGAGATCACCAACCTCTCTGATAAAGATTTCATAGAAAAAGTTATAAGCATGCTCACTGATTTATAGAAAAATATTCAAGATCCCAGGGAGGACTTCAACAAAGCAAAGAGCTGAAAAAGAGCCACTCAGAGCTAATGAATACAGTAACTGAAATGAAACATACAATGGAGGGATTTAAGAGTACATTACTACAAGTAGCGGAGACACTCAATGAGATGGAAATTAAAGAACAGGAACAAAAGGAAGCTGAAGAACGCAGAGAAAAAAGGATCTCTAGGAATGAAAGAATAAGAAATCTGTGACCAATCAAAATGAAACAATACTCACATAATAGGGGTACCATAAGGAGAAGAGAGAGACAATGGGGTAGAAAGTATCTTTGAGGGAATGTTGAAAACTTCACTAATCTGGCAAAGGAAATAGACACCCAGGTCATAGAAGCACAGAGAGCCCCTAACAAAAGGAACCCCGGGAAGACAACACCTAGACATATAATAATTAAAATGGCAAAGATCAAGGACAAGGAGAGAATACTGAAAGCAGCCCAAGAGAAAAAAAAGGTTACTTATAAAAGGAACCCCATCAGGCTACCAGCAGATTTCTCAGCAAAAACTTTACAGGCCAGAAGGGAGTGACATGGAATATTTAAACTACTGAAACAGAAGAACCTTCAACCAAGAATCCTCTACCCAGCAAGATTACCTTTTAAATTTGAAGCAGGGATTAAACAATTTCCAGACAAACAAAAGTTGAAGGAATTCACCACCACTAAGCCAGCCTTACAGGATATGTTAAAGGAACTGCTGTAAATGGAAATATTCCTAAGGCTAAAAAGCTTTTACCAGTGAAAATAAACCCACAGTAAAGGTAGTAGACAAATTAATTACCAAGAAAGTATGGAATTAAAAAAGAAACAATATCAGCTATACACAAAATCAGTGAAGGGATACACAAAAAATTACAGATTATGACATCTCATATATAAAGTATGCAGGAAGAAGAAGAAAAAAAGTACCTTTAGATTGTGTTTGAATAGAGTAAACAGCAACTTAAGAGAGACTGTTAATATAGTAAGGAAGCTATCCTTGAACCTTTGGTAACCAGAAATCAAAAGCCTACAACAGATACAAAAAAAAATTTGAAAAGAGAACTCTAATCATAACACTAAAAAAAACCATCAAATAAAAAGAGAAATGTATAAGAGGAAAAAAGGAACTATAAAACAACCAGAAAACAACAAAATGGTAATAAGTACATAACTATCAATAATTACCTTAAATGTAAATGTACTGAATGCACCAATCAAAAGACACAGAGTAGCAGAATGGATAAAGAAACAATACCTGTCTATATGCTTCCCACAAGAGACTCATTTCGGATCAAAAGACATAACAGACAAAAAGGGAAGGGATGGAAAAAGATATTTCATGCAAATAATAGGGAGAAAAGAGCAGGAGTAGCAGTACCTGTACCAGACAAAACTGATTTCAAAACAAAGACAGTAACAAGAAACAAAAAAGGACATTCATTAATGATAAAGGGGTCAGGCAGTGCAATGAGATGACATAACCATTATAAATATCTATGTACCCAACATAGGAGCACCTAAATATACAAAACAAATAATACAGAATTAAAAGTGGAAATAGAAAAGATTAATATACAGGGAGCCAAGATGGCGGCGTGAGTAGAGCAGCAGAAATCTCCTCCCAAAAGCACATATATCTATGAAAATATAACAAAGACAACTCTTCCTAAAATAGAGACCAGAGGACACAGGACAACATCCAAACCATATCCACACCTGCGAGAACCCAGCGCCTCATGAAGGGGGTAAGATATAAGCCCCGGCCCAGAGGGACCCGAGCGCCCCTCCCCCCAGCTCCCAGCGGGAGGAGAGGAGTCAGCAGGGAGGGAGAAGGAGCCCAGGACTGCTGAACACCCAGCCCCAGGATTCCGGCCCAGAGAGGAGACACAGTGCATGTGTGGGGTCCTGGACACTAGGGAAACAGGGCGGCAGGACCAGTGAGCGGGTGGCTGAGGCCGACACTGAAGAACAAAGAAACGGGAGTAGCCATTGTTTTTTTTTTTTTTGGCGAGTGCTTTTTGGAAGTCTTAAAGGGACAGGGACCCCAATACTAGGGAAACAGGGAAGCAAGACCGGTGAGCAGGTGCCTGAGACGGGCACCTGAGGACAAAGAAAATCGTGCTATTTTCTTTTTTTAAAAATTATTTATTTAATTTTTGTTGTTGTTGTTGCTGTTGTTGTTTTGGTTTGGAGAGTGCTGTTTGGAAGTCTTAAAGGGGCAGGGCAGGACACTTAGTCCAGAGGCAGGGAATCTCAGGTTCTCTGGGCACTCTAACCCCCTGGGCAGCAGGGAACACAAAGGCCCCTTACGGAGATAAATAGCCTCCCGGCCGCTCCCCCACCAACGGGGCTCCACCATTTTGGAACAGCAGCCCGAGCCAGGCAATGCCCACAGCAAGAGCATTCCGGATAAACTCCATAGCATCCGGGCAGGAAGCAGAAGCCCTGTCTACACACAGCTGCCCAGCACAACCCACTAGGGGTCGCTATTCTCCCAGGAGAGGAAGGCCACAAACCAAAAAGAAGGAAAGCTCTTCCAGCTGTCACTCGTACCAGCTCTGCAAACTATCTCTATCACCATGAAAAGGCAAAACTACAGGCAGACAAAGATCACAGAGTCAACACCTGAGAAGGAGACACACCTAAACAGTCTTCCTGAAAAAGAATTCAAAATAAAAATCATAAACATGCTGACAGAGATGCAGAGAAATATGCAAGAGCTAAGGGATGAAGTCCGGAGGGAGATCACAGATGCCAGGAAGGACATTACAGAAGGGAAACAAACCCTAGAAGGATTTATAAGCAGAATGGATAAGATGCAAGAGGCCATTGAAGGAATAGAAACCAGAGAACAGGAACGTATAGAAGCTGACATAGAGAGAGATAAAAGGATCTCCAGGAATGAAACAATACTAAGAGAACTGTGTGACCAATTCAAAAGGAACAATATCCATATTATAGGGGTACCAGAAGAAGAAGAGAGAGGAAAAGGGATAGAAAGTGTCTTTGAAGAAATAATTGATGAAAACTTCCCCAAACTGGGGGAGGAAATAATTGAACAGACCACGGAAATACACAGAACCCCCAACAGAAAGGATCCAAGGAGGACAACACCAAGACACATAATAATTAAAATAGCAAGGATCAAGGACAAGGAAAGAGTTTTAAAGGCAGCTAGAGAGAAAAAGGTCACCTATAAAGGAAAACCCATCAGGCTAACATCAGACTTCTCGACAGAAACCCTACAGGCCAGAAGAGAATGGCATGATAGATTTAATACAATGAAACAGAAGGGCCTTGAACCAAGGATACTATACCCAGCACGACTATCATTTAAATATGATGGCGGGATTAAACAATTCCCACACAAGCAAAAGCTGAGGGAATTTGCTTCCCACAAACCACCTCTACAGGGCATCTTACACGGACTGCTCTAGATGGGAGCACTCCTAAAAAGAGCACAGAACAAAACACCCAACATATGAAGAATGGAGGAGGAGAAATATAAGAACGGAGAGAAGAAAAGAATCTCCAGACAGTGTATATAACAGCTCAATAAGTGAGCTAAGTTAGGCAGTAAGATACTAAAGAGGCTAACCTTAAACCTTTGGTAGCCACGAATTTAAAGCCTGCAATGGCAATAAGTACATATCTTTCAATAGTCACCCTAAATGTAAATGGACTTAATGCACCAATCAAAAGACATAGAGTAATAGAATGGATAAAACAGCAAGATCCATCTATATGCTGCTTACAAGAAACTCACCTCAAACCCAAAGACATGCACAGACTAAAAGTCAAGGGATGGAAAAACATATTTCAGGCAAACAACAGTGAGAAGAAAGCAGGGGTTGCAGTACTAATATCAGACAAAATAGATTTCAAAACAAAGAAAGTAACAAGAGATAAAGAAGGACACTACATAATGATAAAGGGCTCAGTCCAACAAAAGGATATAACCATTCTAAATATATATGCACCCAACAGAGGAGCACCAGCTTATATGAAACAAATACTAACAGAACTAAAGAGGGAAATAGACTGCAATGCATTCATTTTAGGAGACTTCAACATACCACTCACCCCAAAGGATAGATTCACTGGGCAGAAAATAAATAAGGACACACAGGCACTGAACAAAACACAAGAACAGATGGACCTAATAGACATCTATAGAACTCTACATCCAAAAGCAACAGAATATACATTCTTCTCAAGTGCATATGAAACATTCTCCAGAATAGACCACATACTAGCTCACAAAAAGAGACACAGTAAATTCCAAAATATTGAAATTCTACCAACCAACTTTTCAGACCACAAAGGTATAAAACTAGAAATAAATTCTACAAAAAAAAAAAGGCTCACAAACACATGGAGGCTTAACAACATGCTTCTAAATAATCAATGGATCAATGAACGAATCAAAATAGAGAACAAGGAATATATATAAACAAATGACAACAACAACACAAAGCCCCAACTTCTGTGGGACGCAGTGAAAGCAGTCTTAAGAGGAAAGTATATAGCGATCCAGGCACCCTTGAAGAAGGAAGAACAATCCCAAATGAATAGTCTAACATCACAATTATCAAAACTGGAAAAAGAAGAACAAATGAGGCCTAAAGTCAGCAGAAGGAGGGACATAGTAAAGATCAGAGAAGAAATAAACAAAATTGAGAAGAATAAAACAATAGCAAAAATCAATAAAACCAAGAGCTGGTTCTTTGAAAATAAACAAAAGAGATAAGCCTCTAGCCAAACTTATTAAGAGAAAAAGAGAATCAACACAAATCAACAGAATCAGAAATGAGAATGGAAAAATCATGACAGACTCCACAGAAATACAATGAATTATTAAAGACGACTATGAAAAGCTATATGCCAACAAGCTGGGAAACCTAGAAAAAATGGACAACTTCTGAGAAAAATACAACCTTCCAAGACTGACCAAGGAAGAAACACAAAAGTTAAATAAACCAATTATCAGCAAAGAAATTGAAATGGTAATCAAAAAACTACCCAGGAACAAAACACCCGGGCTGGACGGATTTACCTCAGGATTTATTAGACACACAGAGAAGACATAATACCCATTCTCCTTAAAGTTTTCCAAAAAATAGAAGAGCAGGGAATACTCCCAAACTCATTCTATGAAGCCAACATCACCCTAATACCAAAACCACGCAAAGACCCCACCAAAAAAGAAAATTACAGACCAAAATCCCTGATGAATGTAGATGCAAAAATACTCAATACAATATTAGCAAACAGAATTCAACAGCATATCAAAGGGATCATACACCATGACCAAGTGGGGTTCATCCCAGGGATGCAAGGATGGTACAACATTCGAAAATCCATCAACATCATCCACCACATCAACAAAAAGAAAGACAAAAACCACATGATCATCTCCATAGATGCTGAAAAAGCATTTGACAAAATTCAACATCCATTCATGATAAAAACTCTCAGCAAAATGGGAATAGAGGTCAAGTACCTCAACATAATAAAGGCCATATATGATAAACCCACAGCCCACATTATACTGAACAATGAGGAGCTGAAAGCATTTTCTCTGAGATCGGGAACTAGACAGGGATGCCCACTCTCCCCACTGTTATTTAACATAGTACTAGAGGTCCGAGCCACAGCAATCAGACAAAACAAAGCAATACAAGGAATCCAGATTGGTAAAGGAGAAATTAAACAGTCACTATTTGCAGATAATATGATATTGTACATAAAAAACCCTAAAGATTCCACTCCAAAACTACTAGAACTGATATCGGTATATAGCAAAGTTGCAGGATACAAAATTAACACACAGAAATCTGTAGCTTTCCTATACACTAACAATGAACCAATAGAAAGAGAAATCAGGAAAACAATTCCATTCACAATTGCATCAAAAAGAATAAAATACCTAGGAATAAACCTAACCAAAGAAGTGAAACACCTATACCCTGAAAACAATAAGACACTCCTAAGAGAAATTAAAGGGAACACTAAGAAATGGAAACTCATCCCATGCTCATGGCTAGGAAGAATTAATATCATCAAAATGGCCATCCTGCCCAAAGCAATATACAGATTTGATGCAATCCCTATCAAATTACCAGCAACATTCTTCAATGAACTGGAACAAATAATTCAAAAATTCATATGGAAACACCAAAGACCCCAAATAGCCAAAGCAATCCTGAGAAAGAAGAATAAAGTAGGGGGGATCTCACTCCCCAACTTCAAGCTCTACTACAAAGCCATAGTAATCAGGACAATTTGGTACTGGCACAAGAACAGAGCCACAGACCAGTGGAACAGATTAGAGACTCCAGACATGAACCCGAACATATATGGTCAATTAATATTTGATAAAGGAGCCATGGACATACAATGGCGAAATGACAGTCTCTTCAACAGATGGTGCTGGCAAAACTGGACAGCTACATTTAGGAGAATGAAACTGGACCATTATCTAACCCCATACACAAAAGTAAATTCAAAATGGATCAAAGAACTGAATATAAGTCATGAAACCATAAAACTCTTATAAAAAAACATAGGCAAAAACCTTTTAGACATAAACATGAGGGACCTCTTCTTGAACATATCTCCCCGCGCAAGGAAAACAACAGCAAAAATGAACAAGTGGGACTATATTAAGCTGAAAAGCTTCTGTACAGCAAAAGACACTATCAACAGAACAAAAAGGAACCCTACAGTATGGGAGGATATATTTGAAAATGACAGATCCGATAAAGGCTTGATGTCCAGAATATATAAAGAGCTCACATGCCTCAACAAACAAAAAACAAATAACCCAATTGAAAAATGGGCAGAGGAACTGAACAGACAGTTCTCTAAAAAGGAAATACAGATGGCCAACAGACACATGAAAAGATGCTCCACATCGCTAATTATCAGAGAAATGCAAATTAAAACTACAATGAGGTATCACCTCACACCAGTAAGGATGGCTACCATCCAAAAGACAAACAACAACAAATGTTGGCGAGGGTGTGGAGAAAGGGGAACCCTCCTACACTGCTGGTGGGAATGTAAATTAGTTCAACCATTGTGGAAAGCGGTATGGAGGTTCATCAAAATGCTCAAAACAGACTTATCATTTGACCCAGAAATTCCACTCCTAGGAATTTACCCTAAGAATGCAGCAATCAAGTTTGAGAAAGACAGATGCACCCCTGTGCTCATCGCAGCACTATTAACAATAGCCAAGAATTGGAGGCAACCTAAATGTCCATCAATAGATGAATGGATAAAGAAGATATGGTACATATACACAATGGAATACAACTCAGCCATAAGAAAAGGGCAAATCCTACCATTTGCAGCAACATGGATGGACCTGGAGGGTATTATGCTCAGCGAAATAAGCCAAGCGGAGAAAGAGAAATACCAAATGATTTCACTCATCTGTGGAGTATAAGAACAAAGGAAAAACTGAAGGAACAAAACAGGAGCAGTATCACAGAACTCAAGAATGGACTAACAGGTACCAAAGGGAAAGGGACTGGGGAGGATGGGTGGGTAGGGAGGGATGAGGGGGGGGAAGAAGAGGGGTATTAAGATTAGCATGCATGGGGGGGGAGAAAGGGGAGGGCTGTACAACACAGAGAAGACAAGTAGTGATTCTACAACATTTTGCTATGCTGATTGACAGTGACTGTAAAGGGATTTATAGGGGGGACCTGGTATAGGGGAGAGCCTAGTAAACATAATATTCATTATCGAAGTGTAGATTAATGATAACAAAAAAAAACAAAAAAAAAGCAGTTCCTGTGTGGTGACCTCCAATGAGTTCTACACAATGGTATAAAGGGCATATCAAAGTGAGGGCAAAGGTTCTGTTTGTGTTTATACAGAGGATCAAAGCCTAATTTGGCTACCCAGAAAATGAACTAAGATACGATATGAAGAAAAACTTTCAACATCAGCACTCTCTGGAAGAGTCATACCAGAAGATGATCATCAAAAAACCTCAACAAAGATCCAGGCAATACTGCAGTTGTAGCTGCATCCATTCCACTGGTTCCTGGACTTGCCATTGGAATGAAGAAGGAGATATCTAAGCTGGCCTGTGCTTTCATGAAAGCAACAAATTTGACTGGATCTATACTGTTGGAACTCAACCAAGAATTAGGAGAAGTGCAAGTTGTAGCGCTCCAAAATATTACGATTACAGACTATCTACTGTTAAAAGAACATATGGAAGGTGAACAGTTCCCAGGAATGGGTTGTTTTAATTTGTCTGATTTCTCTCAGACTGTTCAAGTACAGTTGGACAATATCCACCATATCATAGACAAATTTTCACAAATGCCTAGGATGCCTAACTGGTTTCTTGGCTTCACTGGAGATGGCTGGTAATTATAGATCTGCTTTGGTTATGTAACTGTATTCCTATTATGTTAATGTGTGTGAGCAATTTAATTAGTAGTTAAAACCTATACATGCTCAAGTTACTCTACAAGAAGATATGTCAAAGAAATAATCAATCCTCCCATGTTTTCTTCTGTCTGCTACCTCTATGGCTTTTCTTCTTCCTTCCTAATTACAACCCTTAAATAGAATTCGTGCCTCATATTAAATTTACCGAGTATCATAATTCCTCCAAGTGGTAAAGATACCTCAAGAGAAATGCTGGGCATAGAAGCCACAGGGCATAAATCTGCAAAGAAGTAAAAAGCTAACCTTTTCAAACAATATGGCTTCTCTCTCACTTACCAACTTTACATCTCCCTGTATGGTCCCGGAAGATGACTGGTTAGCCAGAGACGGGTAAGATTCCTCAAGGGAGGAACAACCTAAGACAGGCACAGTTGCAGAGGGGCCATCAGGTGAGAAATTGGGGATCAACAGTGGTGAGGCTTAGAACCTCACCCCCTCTGTTTTGGGAGATATCTTCTGCATCCATGGATGTTTTAATGCCCTTGTCTAGCTTGGATTAACACATCGTCTACAGGCACACACCTGATCATCTACATTTGCTCTCTTACAACACTAAACTATGTTTTCTACCTTTATCTTGCATCTACCTACCACTTCAGCATTTTATTAAAAATAAAAATAATAATAATAATAAAGGGAGAAATGTGGGTTCCATATATAAATCAAGTATAAAAATCAAATGAATATTCATATTTGACCTGATTGTTTATAGTTCATAATGTGTGATCAAAACCGAAAATTTCTGTGATGACTGCCCTTGTACTGTTCACCATGTAAGAACTTATTCACTATGTAAGAATTTGCTCACCATGCAAGAACTTGTTCATTATGCTTCAGAAGATTGGAGACTGATGAGAATTAGGCTTGAGATGGATTAATGATTGTGCATTGAGCATTGACTCCCCATACAGAATTTTATTGTTGTTAACAACCATTTGATCAATAAATATGAGAGATGCCCTCTCAAAAAAAAAAAGTGGAAATAGATTGCAACACATTCATTATAGGAGAGTAACAAAATTGCTCACATCATAGAAAGATCAATCACACAGAAAATAAATAAGGAAACCGAGGCACTGAACAATACATTAGATCAAGTGGACTTAACAGATATCTACAGAACATTGTACCCCAAATCAGGAGGATACACATTTTTCTCAAGTGTGCATGGAACAGTCTCTGATGGATCACATACTAGGCCACAGAAAGAGCCTCAATAAACTCAGAAAGATTGAGATTGTATCAAGCAGCTTCTCACACCACAACTGAATGAAACTAGAAATTACACAAAGAAAACAAAAAAGCTACAAAAACATGGAAGCTAAACATAATGATTCTAAATAATCAATGGATCAATGACCAAATTAAAACAGAAATCAAATGAAAACAAAAATTCAACATCCCAAAACCTGTAGGATGTGTGAGGGTAGTTCTATGAGGGATGTACATAGCAATACATGTCTACATCAAGAAACAAAAGCAATCCCAAATAAACTGTCTACACTCACAATTCATAAAACCAGAAAAAGAACAAAGGAATCCCAAAGTTAGTAAAAGGAGAGACATAATAAAGATCAGAGAAGAAATAAATAAGAGAAGAATACAACAATAGAAAAAATTACTGAAACCAGGAGCTCGCTCTTTGAGAAAATAAACAAAATAGATAAACCCCTAGCCAGACTTCTCAAGAAAAAAGAGTACACACATAAATAAAATCAGAAACAAAGGAGGAATAATCATACCACAATGGATACCATAGAAATACAGAGAGTAGATAATACTATGAAAAATTATTTATCAATAAATTGGACAGCCTAGAAAAATGGACAACTTCCCAGAAAAACACAACCTTCCAAGACAGACCCAGGAAGAAACAGAAAATCTGAACAGACCAATTAATAGCAATGAAATCGAATTGGTAATCAACAAACTCCAGACCCAGATGGCTTCACAGCTGAATTCCACCAAACATTTAAAGAGCCAATACCCATCCTTCTTCAACTATTCCAAAAAGTAGAAGAGGACAGAACACTTCCAAATTCATTCTATGAGGCTAGCATCACCTTAACACCAAAACCAAAGACACCATAAAGAAAATTAGAGACCAATATCACTGATGAACATAGATGCAAAAATCCTCAACACAATATTAGCAAAATGAATTAAAAAATACATCAAAAAAGATCAACCATCATGACAAAGCAGGATTTATTCCAGGGATGCAAGGATGGTACAATATTTGAAAATCAACATCGTATACCACATCAACAAAAAGGACAAAAATTACATGATCATCTCCATAGATGCTGAAAAAGCATTTGACAAAATTAAACGTCCATTCATGATTTAAAAAATTTCAACAAAATGGGTAAAGAGGGCAAGAACCTCATGGGTATAGAGGGCAAGTACCTCACATAATAAAGGTCATATATGACAAACCCACAGCCAACATCATACTTAATAGGTGAAAGCTTTTCCTTTAAGATCAGGAATAAGACAAGGATGTCCACTCTCACCACTTTTATCCAACATAATACTGGAGGTCCTAGACACAGCAATCAGACAACACAAAGAGACAAAAGGCATCCAAATAGGTAAAGAAGAATTTAACTGTCACTATTTGCAGATAACATGATATTGTACATAGAAAAACCTAAAGACTCCACCAAAAACTGTTAGAACTAATAACTGAATTCAGCAAAGTTACAGGATACAAAATTAATACACAGAAATCTGCTGCATCCTTATACACTGACACCAGACTAGCAGAAAGAGAAATCAGGAAAACAATTCCATTTACAATTGCATCAAAAAGAATAAAATACCTAGGAATAAACCTAATGAAGGAAGTGAAAGACATATATCCTGAAAACTATTAAAACATTCATGAGAGATATTATAGAAGATACCAATAAATGGAAATCTATCCAGAGCTCATGGATAGGAAGAATTAATATTGTCAAAATGGCTATCCTGCCTAAAGCAATTTACAGATTCAATGCAATCCCTATCAAAATACAGCAGCATTCTTCAATGAACTAGAACAAATAGTTCTATAATTCATATGGAACCACAAAAGACCCCAAATAGCCAAAGTAATCCTGAGAAAGAAGAACAAAGCTGGGGGCATTATGCTCCCTGAATTCAAGTTATGCTACAAAGCTAGAGTAATAAAAACAGTTTGGTACTGGGACAAGAAAAGACCCATAGATCAATGGAACAGAATAGAGAACCCAGATATAAACTGTTGCATATATGGTCAATTAATATATGATAAAGGAGCCATGAATACATAATGGAGAAAAAACAGCCTCTTCAACAACTGGTGCTAGCAAAACTGGACAGCTGCATGTAAGAGAATGAAATCTTACACTGGATTACTGTCTACATACGCAAGAGTAAACTCAAAATGGATCAAAGGTCTGAATGTAAGTCATGAAACCATAAAACTCTTGGAAGAAAACACAGGCACAAATCTCTTGAATATAAACATGAGCAACTTTTTCCTGAATGCATCTCCTCAGGCAAGGGGAACAAAATAAAAAATGAACAAATGGGATTACATCAAACTAAAAAGCTTCTGTACAGCAAAGGACACCATCAGCAGAACAAAAAGGCATCCTACAGTATGGGAGAATATATTCATGAATGACTCATCTGATAAGGAGTTAACAACCAAAATATATAGAGAACTCATGCACCTCAACATCCAAAAAACAAATAACCCAATTAAAAAGTAGGCAGAGGACCTGAACAGACATTCCTCCAAAGAAGAAATACAAATGGCCAACAGGCACATGAAAAGATGCTCCACATCACTAATCATCAGGGAAATAAAAATTAAAACCACAATGAGATATCACCTCACACCAGTTAGAATGGCCACTATCCAAAAGACAAGAAATAACAAGTGTTGGCAGGATGTGGAGAAATGGAAACCCTCCTACAGTGTTGGTGGGAATGTAAATTAATGCAACCACTGTGGAAAATAGTATGGAGGTTCCTCAAAAAGTGAAAATAGAAATGCAATTCAATTCACTAATTCCACTTCTAGAAATTTATGCAAAGAAAATAAAATTTCTGATTTTAAAAGGGGTATATGTACCCCTATATTACCACACTATTTACAATACCAAGATATGGAAGCAACCTGAGTGTCCATCAATAGATGAATGGATAAAGAAAATGTGGTACATATACACAATGGAATATTATTCAGCCATGAAAAGAAAAGAAATCCTGCCATTTGCAACAACATGGATGGATCCAGAGAGTAGTATGCTCAGTGAAATAATCCAGCAGAGAAAGACAAATACAATATGATTTCACTTATTTGTAGGATATAAATGCAAAGCAATACAGAAGGAACAAAACAGCAGTAGATTCATAGACATGGAGAAGTGACTAGTGGTTACCACGAGGAGGTGTCTGGGGTGGGTGGGTGGCTAGGGGGAGGGGAATAAAGGGGCACAAAATCTCAGTCATAATATAAATTGATCACAGGGCTGGTGGTCTACATTGAGAATATAGTCGATGTTTCTGTAACATCTTTCTATGTTGACAGGTAGTAACCACACTATTTGGGGTTAGGATTTAATAATGTGTATACCAGTTGAACTCCTGTGTTGCATACTTGAAATCAATATAATGTATATCAACTATACTTCAAAAAAAATAATTTTTAAAAAGAATGAACATTTAAGGAAGGGATTCTAAAACATGCAAAAAGTTCCTTTCTGATAAACAGTGATCTGCAAAGAAGAAAAATTAAGTATGCTCAGGCTGTCATCTCTAATTAATCTCCACTATATTAAACATAAGGCTCTTGCATGCAGTGGCACTCATCTATCCATTTATTGAATCATTCACTAATGATTCTGAAATACCTACTATACCTAGGTACTGTGTTTAAGCACTTAGGATACAGAAGCAAAATGTAGCCTCTTTCCTTAAGCAGCTTCTAGTTTGGTGACTGGATGGAGAAATAAACAGGTTAAGTTTTATGCTATATATTACATAGATTGCTACAAAGAATGAACCAAAAGTTTCTGTGATATGACTGCCCTTGCACTGTTCACCATGTAAGAACTTATTCACTATGTAAGACCTTGTTCACCATGTAAGAACTTGTTTGTTATGCTTCAGAAGATTGGAGACTGTTGAGAATTAGGCTTTGGGTTGATTAATGATTGTACATTGAGTCCCCTATATAGAATTTTATTGTTGTTAACAACCATTTGATCAATATGAGAGATGCCCTCTCAAAAAAAAAAATAAGGTCTCCTTGATAACCTGTAGAAATTCACCTGCTTCTCCAAGAGAAGAACCACAGCAGACTCTGCCTCAGTTTACCATAGGTGTCAGGATCCTTATTTTTATGGTTTCCGTTCTTTTCTGGAATAACCTGAAAGAGTTCACCAACTTGCCTGCAGATCAAACAGGGGTCTGAAGAAGCCAAATCAGGCTTGCCATTAAAAAACAAAACAAAACCTATCTGTTGTGTGTGGCAAAGCCTTAGTAATGACACCAATCTTCCCAGAGGGATTAAGTAGATGAATAAAGGGAACTCCTAAATTAATTTTTAATTTTTTCACTTACCATTAAATGTCCAATTTTCTGTCTTTCTGGACAGAGTAAGTTGCTTCAGGAAGAGTTCATGGAAGTAGCTATTGCTTTGTAGGTTTTTTAATGGAATCAGGCTTCTTCAATCAAGAAACTGAGAATATTCTCCTTAAGAAGTTAGAGATTTCTTTTTTATTATTATATTTGAATACATAATACATTTACATAGCTCAAATATCTAAGCTTTGTAAAAAATATATAGATACATACATATATATTTTTTACATAGCTTTATTTTTTATATAAAGGCAGAGTCTGCTGTGGTTCTTGGAGAAGCAGGTGAATTCCTACAGGTCATCGAGGAGACCTTATTTTGTTGAATTTATTTTTTACACATATGTATATATATATGTATGTATACACACACACACACACACACACACTGAGATGCTGAGAAATCCCATTCCTAGCCAGGTCCTATCTCCCCTTTCGGTATATTACCTTCATGTGTCTTTATACAAACAGAAGTCCAAAGGAGTCTGCACACTTGCTTTTTGTCATGTAACAACATATCCTGGAGAACTTTTCCATGCTAGTACCTTCTTCCTTAAAGCTGCATAATACTCCATCATGTGGATGTACCATTGTTTATTTAACCTGCCTTGTATTACTGATCACTTGGGTTATTTCTAAAAAATGTTTATTATAAAAATGCTACACAAAATCACAAAATACTCCTGAGTGCATGTCTTCTTTATATGTGGCATCTTGCCAGGGGGTTTCAGCCCTAGGCAAGCACACTCTTGATTCAATACGACTGAAAAATAACAATGGAATGTTCTTAGGGTGAAAGGAGTTATACCCAACTTCATTCCCATAGTGGCAGGTCAATCACTAGAATCCTGTCCTCCTCAGAGCAAGTCTGCATGCAGCAAGCCGGTCCCTGCCTCCGAGCCTCTCTGCCCCCGCAGCTGTCTCAGTCTCTGTCCTTGGCACTGCCACCACTACAGTTTCTGCTCTCTTGCAGCCGTGCAGCCCAGAGCACTGGGGAGAACTCTTTATATAGAGTCAATAATAACATACTGCCCACACGTGGGCAGTGAACTAGCCAACCAGGGTCAGGTGAGAATCCTGGCCGATGGAACTTTCATTTTCTCCACACGTGGGCAAGAGTACCCAAAGGGAGATTTCTAGAAGAGGAATACCTAGATCAATGGGTAAATGCATCTATAATTTTAGGGATTGTGCCATTTTGCAGTCTCACCCATAAGGCATGAAAGCTTCAATCTGAGCAACAGAGTGTATCAAACTTCTGTATTTCTGTCTCATAGGTGAGAAATGGTATCTCAGAGTAGAGTTTTAGGTTATGTTATTTTAATATAAATGAAATCAAGCATCTTTTGTTTAAAGATTTTTTGTATTACTTTTTCTTAAGTGTTTGTGTCCTTGGCCCACTTGCTTATTTTTTCCTTCATTCCTAGGAACTTTTGGTATAACAAAGAGATAAGCCAAAATACAGGCTAGAAATTTAATACAATAGTTTATTGCATAGTAGTGGGAGAAAATAAGCTGCCATACCATTCTCAAACACTTTAAGTAACTATCTAGCCAGGAAAGATTAAATGATATGCCCTGGACCAGCTGAAGGATTTAAAACCTAAGTTCCTGACACAATCACAATAATGTCTCAATTAACCAGAAGTCAGACTTCAGATTTTCAGCATGCTGTAACCTGGAAGTGGACTAAAATGGCCTCCTGAGAGACCTACCTCAAACTGTTCATGGCCTAAAATCCCCCTGCATTTCACAGCTGTTACCACGGATGCTGGCTCTCACACAGGGCTTTAAGAATTCTATTAGCAAGCAGTCTCCACTCACCTGCTTATGGCTCAAAGCAAATTAGAACTCAGAGAGCTAGAGTGAACATGCTAAGGACATGTAAGCTTGAATCAGACTCTTGGACAGAGATCTTGAGGGAAGAGACCAAGCAAGCAAGCCAACAGCACAAAGTCAGAAAAACACGTGGCCATCAGGGAACACTGGCTCCTGGGAGAAGAGAATCTGAAAATAATTGACAGGGGAATGATTGCTTGAGAAGATCTGTAATCATCCTTAAGACTGTATCAGTATCCATTCTTAAGACTGATTTGGAGTGATGGAATTATCAAATCTTTGAGTTGGAAAGGACTTCATTCCTCATATCCAATTCAAGATTCTTCTCCCGAGTAGCTCTGGTTGGTCACTAGATAGAGAGAGGGACAACTGTTTGTTGAGTGCCTGCCATGTGATAGGCATTGGACTAAGTCTTTTCCCCACATTTCCTCATGTAATCTTCACAGCCGCCCTGAGTAGGCCTTGTCCGCATTTTACAGATGTGGAAATTGCATTTCAAAGCTGTTGAGTGTTGAGTAACTTGCCCAAGATCAAAGACAGAAAGCAGCAGCCCAGACACCAGGGAGCTGGCCTGGTACTATCAGCCGGCCTTGGTGCTGCCAGGGACTGCACTGGAGTCATCCTGCTGAGCATGAACAGTGTCAGAGAACTCAACATCAAGCAAGGCCACACTGTGACCACGAGAGATAAGACAAAAACAAGACCTCTGTTAAATGTGTCTGACCACAGACAAAATATGAACATTGTCCAAACCACAGAAATGACCAACTACCACCTCCATCCACCCACCAGCAATCCGAGCCAGTGAGTGCCTGCTGCTTCTTGGCCAACCACAGCTTTGGCCTCACTCTAGACTTTCCTCCTTTTTAATAAGATCTGGGAGGATACTCAGTAGAACTTCCCCCACTTCTGACAGCATCCAAACCAGAGCAAAGTCCTGTTTCCTTAAACTCTCTCCCAAATCACCTACAAGCCCAAATCCTGTAACTGCTTTCTAACACCTGCTTACTTAGATAACCCCGATTTCCCCATAGTGTGGGAGCTCCTGCATCGCAATAAGCAACAAAACCCAGCTTGTTCAGCGCTAGTGCACACCCACAGGTGTGCTGGAGGGCATTGAACATCACAGAGAATTAGCGCTAAGCCTGGTTCCAACTAAGATCCACCTGCCTCCCAAGCCTGAGCCCTTGACCACCCTGCTCTGTTGACTCCCCAGCATTGTTTTTTTTTTTTAACTTGGGCTACATATGATTCCTTTTGCAGTGTAAGACAGTGTGTTCCAAAGGGTAATCAATTACAATGGAAGGAAAAATCATAGTTATGGAACACGGTATTCCCACACCAACCAGGGAAATGAGACAATGCAAAACTTGTTTCATAGTTAACAACTTCAACACATTTTGATTTTCAGTTTTCTAAATAACAAAGTGAAGTTGAGTCTACTAAACTAAACAGAGGTGTCCTCTTTTGATATTTTCCAGTGCTTACAGCCCAGTACCTGAGTTCATTTTTGTAAGTCAGTTAAAGACAAGGAACTCTGTCATTTCTTTCTAAAGTACAGTCAGTATGTGAAATGAAAAACAAATGATGGTCATAAGACAGGCATGAGCTTGTAAAGGGAGGGAGTTAGGGTGAGGCATTTGGGAAGTGGAATGGATAACAGAAGAGACTGATTAAGAACGGAGAGGAACCCTCTGGTCCCCTTGAGGGTTCAAACGGAAAAAGAAAAGCACTTCTGGAAAGTGGAAAACTTCCTGTTACAGCAGGCGAGCCGAGGGACAGCAGCTGGGAGCTTGGGCAGTGTTTCTCAGATCTCTCAAATTGCCAGGCTCAACTTCTCCCGGACCCTCCCGAAGGCCCGTTGGTGGGGGATTTTGAATGTGATTAATTTATTCTGCATTTATTCAACTGCTTCTCTGACCTCACGGCAATTCTTTGATTCCACTGACTTGGCCCTCTGTCTGTCTCTTGAGTGCAGCGATCCTAGGACATCCGTCCCTCTCACAAACCTATTCAGTCCTTGAAATGAGTAGGCTCTAAAAGAGTGTTTCTTAAACACTCTACATAAACGCCTTTCCAGGAGCCGCGCTGTCTCATCCAGCCAGGTGCAGATGGCAAGCGGGCTCCCGACGGGGTCTGGGTGTGCGCCTTCAGGCCAAGGCTAGGGCAGCCACCCCAGGGCGAGGACACCCGGGGCACTGGCCTCCTCCCGCATCTGGAGCCGGGGACCGGGGCTCGTGCCAGCCCGGAGACTGAACCCACGGCTGCGCCGGCCTTTCCTTCCCGCACATGCGCCCCCAAGCCCCGCTAGCTCCGCACACCCAGAAGAGAAAGGAGACAAAGAGGAAAGAGCGGGAAGCGGGTGGGAACGGGGGGCAGGAGGTACCGGCTGCCCTGGCACCAGCCGAGCTGGAGGTGGCACGCGGGCGGGAGTGGAGGGAGAGGGCCGGGCTGCGGGCTCAGGGACGGGGATCGGGAGCAGGGTGAGGGGGGGACGCGACGGGACGGCCGGCCGACCCTCCCTTGGGAGGCACAGAGGGGACAGGCGCCGCAGAGAGAAGAGCCGCATGGGCAGGAGCGGGAGCCGCAGCGAGCCCGCCCCGCCCGCACTCACCTCCGCGACCGCGACCGCCGAGTCGGAGCAGCCCTCGTCGGAGGAGCCCGAGCGCCCGGCCAGGGCGGGGCGGGAGTGGGGCGGGCCGGCGGGACCTCGGCCCGTTCCCGCCCCCCGGAGCCCGGGCCGCCGGGGTGCAGATGAGCGCCGGGCGCCGGCCACTTCGCTGAGGCCCGAGGGCGCGCGCGAACCCTCCTGAAGGCCCAGAGTGGGCTGCTTCCCTCGCTCCGTGTGATTCCCCCAGGGGTCGGTCGCTTACATCCCAGGGCTCGGCTTGGTCAAAGTCCCCGCGCACTGGTTGGATGCAAAGCCTGGGTCGCGCCGGGACAGGTCGGGATCTCAGCAGCCTGAGACCGCCCTTCCTCCCGGAGGCCGCACTCGCCCGCCCCCAACAGTGGGATGTGGACTGCCGCTGTGGCTTCATGGCCCCACTGGCCCAGTCCGAGGCCCCTGGTGCCCCGCCCAAGATTGAGCGGATTCGTGATGTAACTGGGCCCACACTTAGTCCTGACGTTTATTGATTCTATATTCCAAGCACCTTGAGTGCAGGGCCCCACATCGCTCATATGCCAGGTGCCCAGTTTATGCCGATGAGTGACCTTGAGCATAGTTGGTACCCAAGAATTCATTGCTCGCTGATAGACTGACTTTGAACATTGTTTCTTTCAGTCAGCAGTTAGGGACCATCTTCTCTGAGTAGTGCCCTCTGCTAGGCTGAGAACAATGAATGAGAGAAAATAATATTTCTGCCCTCGGAGAACTTTGCACTCAAGAGTATTGAGCTTCCTTCCTGCCTTTAGCAGGGCTGAGACAGAGGCAGGGCTTTCCCTTGGGCCCCCATATGCATGTCCGTAGAAAGGCCGCTACCCAACCTCCTTGTATTTATCTCAGTAAAACCAGTCCACCAGCCCACAGGATCACTCCCTAGCTATTCACCTGCTTTATCTTTCTCTTTAAAATTTCAGCTCCATAAAGGCAGGGATTTTTGTGTTTTGTTCACTCTCCACAACATCTAGCTTATTATGTGATGCATGGTAGTGAGTAAATAATCGTTGAATTAATCAGTGCGCCCTCTAGTTTGTGTTTCCAACTAGATTTGTGGGGTCTTACTCATTTTTGTAGAGTGAATAGAAACCGGTCCAGAGAGATGGTCCCCTCTGGGTCTTCTGCCTTACCAAAGTGACTAGGTATCAGAGGAATAAAGGAACCGATGTCCTGGCCCTGCCAAGAGACTGCATATGTGTTATTGGTTTTCTGTCTTCATAAAAATTGTATAGTGATGACTCAGGCTTATTATCAAAGGTTATTGGCTCCTGACCTAAGCCATTAACCTTAAGATCATCCTCATAAAGAACATGTGCATGAAGTTCCCACCAACAAGCCCCAGCCCTATGTCAGGTAACTCACCACCTGTAACAGAACACATATGCTTTGTGGTGCAACAATGCCTCGAAGACTGAATTGTTTCACTCTAATTGTCCTCTCCATTGCCTTTCAGTTAAACGCCTAAGGAAGACAGTAATAATATCAGCAGCTAATATTTATATAGCGCTTTCTATCTACTGTCACCAAGCATGGTTCTGAGTACTTTACATTATTAATTCATTTAATGCTGACAGCAACAGACTGGGGCAGAGCGGGTCCAGGTTACAAATGAGTAAATTCAGGCATAAACTAGGAGGCTCACCTTGCCAGGAAGAAACAAAGCCAAGATTGAAACCCAGATCATTTGACACCATCCAAGCTATTTTTTTTAATTGAGATATAATTCACGTACAACACTGTATAAGTTTAATGTGTAGAATATGGTGATTTGATATATTTTTATGTGGATACAACTCATTAATGGATGTAGTGCATACATGAACATATTGACAAAGCAACTCTGCATGGCTGCCATAACTATTTCCTGGTTCTTTGGGAGCCACTTTTGGAAAGACCTGGCTTACAGATGAATAGCCTTTGTGGAGAAGAAAGAACACACACAAGCTTTGGATTAGTCAGATTTGGGTCAAATCCAGCACACCACTTACCAGCTAAGTGACCTTTGGCAAAATTTAAACTTCCTATTTAAAAAATTTAGTTTCCTTTCATTTTTACTTTTCAGTTAGTGTCACTTTCAAATGGAGCCTAAAATTTTTCACTTGTGTATAATTTTGTCTTTTGCCATACTGACTGATTCCCAAAGGAACATAGTACTAACATAAAGTAAAATTTGGCACACATTGATATATAATCTTTAAGCCAACTTAATTTACCTCCCTGAATCCCAGAAGTATTTTTTTAAACTGGATACTACATTGCATGTATTGCCAATGTATATTACCAATTACTGCTTAAAAATATAAAGGTTTATGGCCCAAAATTAACAGGCTGTTTCTTTCAGTGTCCCAACCATCTCTTGTTCAATTGCAAGATGCAGATACAGACAGAAGAACTGAAATTTACTTGGCAGCCAGCAAATGATCAACTAAACTTGTCAAAATTAAAAGTTTTAAAACAAATATTATTGGACAAATAAAAGGAAATGAAATAATTCATTTCATTGTTATCATTTACTACATAACAAACTACCTTAAAACAGTGGCTTGTAACAACCACTTTATTATATACCATGATTTTGCAGGGCGGGACTTTGGCCAGAGCTCAGCTGAACTTTTTCTTCAGCTCCATGTGACACTGACTGAGGTCACTCAGTGGAATTCAGTCTGTGAATGGCCTCTTCTGGGGGAGGGGGGGGTCCAAGATGGTTTCACAAACATCTAATGTCTTGGCAGGGATGGCTGGAAGGCAGCGTTTAGCTGGGGTTATCAACCAGACCCCCTATATGTGGCCTCTCAACGAGGTGGTTTCAGGAGAGTCAGACTTCTCATATGGAGGTGCAGGGCTCCATAAGCAAGATTTCCAAGAAACACAGCAGAAGCTGTAAGTCTTATGACTTCTCCCCTGTAATGTCCACAGCTTTCTATTACTGAAGCAAGCCCAGGTTCAGAGAGAGGGGAATTACACTCTGCCTCTCAATGGGAGAAAGAGCAAACAATTTCCAGACATCTTCAACCTATCACACTTGTTTTTATGAAAGAGAATGGCATTAAATAAACAAAGTTAGTAAAAACTCCTATATTTTTTGTTCATTGTTCATTAGAAACATATATTACTACTGTCAGCATTAAGAAGATTTGCAAAGAAGACTGGTAGTCATCCACTGGATATCAGATTTATAGAAACATTCAAGAGTAACACGATTCAGAACTGTACAAGCTTTTTGCACCCTGATATTCTTATTTTTAAAGATTGTCCAGCATCCAAGTTTGCTATTATAAAGCCTAAAGAAAGGCAAAGTCCATGCACCTAACACATTAATTTCACACATAAAATATTTATTAAGGACCTACTATGTGCCAAGCACTATATTAGACACTGGGGACATATGGCGAGCTAGGGAAATGTAGTCCACACCTTCATAAAGCTGTCGGGTATATCTGGGGAGGCAGACAGATAAACAATAAGGATAAAGGGTGAGAAGTTCAATGATCAGGTGCCATGGGAAGGTTTGGCTGAAACTTCTAACATGGTGAGAAGGAAAGCTAGTTGGGTCAAGAAAAGTCAGTTAGGGTAAGCTAACTGCTAACACTCAGATTACAATGACTCATATATAGCAGCTCATCTTTTCTCAGTGAGCAAATGGAGATGGTTCTAGAATGTGGGAGGTGAGGATACAGGAGGATAATCTCTGTTCCTTCAGGAGCCAGGCTGGTGGAAGCTCAGCTATTTTCAATTCAAGGCTGCCAAGGCTGCCTGGGCATGGACATCTCTAGCAGGCAGAGGAAAGAAACAGGAAATTCTCTTGTGGGAGATTTTTCATGGGCTTGGCACTTCAGTATACCTTCCTTTGCCCAGAAACCAGTCACATGGGCTCCCTAACGACAAGGGAGGCTGGAAAATGTAGTCTTTGTGCCCAGGGAAAAAAAAGGAAATGGGTTTCTGAGAGCAGTAACAGGCTCAGCTTTAAAACGCTTTTAGAGGACAAATAGGTGTTGGCCAAACTCAGAGCTTTTATAAAGGATCCCAACTAGGATAAACCAGACAGCTTAACTGTTTTTAGTTTAAATAATCTATTCTTTTATTATATAACACATACTATAAAAAATTAACCTTTCTTAATCCTACACCTGGTTTAAAGGATATCTAAGAAAACATGGATAAACTGATGACTGAGTGAGGGTGGTATTTTTCATCTTTAACAATTATTACCGATAAAACTTCTTAGCTGAGTTTTAATTGGAAGGGGAGAATGGGAATTGCTCACACATTTGTTATTTGGTAAGGCCCTTAAAAAGGCTAATTGCAATGGAAAAAGCAATTTGGCAAAGAGAAATTATGCTGGCATTTGACTTAATCTTGACTGATTGTTAGAAGCACCAGGGTAATAAATGTGTTTGTCTGAACAATAGAAGAGGAAACTGTTCCAGAAGGTCAGCCCCTGACATCCCAGGCACCTTTGATACCATAAAAGATTTTATTTTGTCTCAAATTGTTGGTAGAGGTGGAGTTGGGGTTTTTTTTCTTTCTTTTCTGATCTTCAAGCTTCATTTTTTCCCCAGAAGAACCATACCTATCATCTCACTGCAAAGCTGGGTTTCTCTGAGGAATCAAGACAGTCAGTGGGAAATGGATGCACAGAAATGTCACAATTCAAGTAGACTTGCTTTCTGAAAGTAAATCCATCTTCCCCTGCTAATGTTTTTGTAATAAAAAAAATAAAAACATCAACAATGTGATGGTTAATTTTATATGTCAACTTGACTGGGCTAAGGATGCCTAGAAAGCTGGTAAAACATTATTTCTAGGCATGTCTGTGAGGGTGTTTCTGGAAGTAGATTAGAATTTGAATCTGTAGACTGAGTAAAGAAGATGCCCAATGCAGGTGGGCAGACTCCAATCCTCTGAGGGCCTGAATAAAGCAAGAAGGTGGTGGGAAGGTGAATTTGATCTCTCTGCCTGTGTTGCACCATCCGTCTTCTGCCCTCAGACTCTCTAACCTGCAGACTCAGACTGAATCACGCCACTGGTTTTCCTGGTTCTACAGCTTGTAGGTGGCAGATCGTCGGACCCTATTGATGGGAGCCAATTCATAAAATAAATCTCATCATGTACATATATTCTAGATAGAGATAGATATCTATATATAGAACCAAAGAGAACAAATAGGATATATCTGTAAATATCTGTATATCTATACAATTACACAGAAAACTATCCCCCCTGCAAATTTTATATATCTTTACAGATATATCCTGTCTGTTCTGTTCCTCTGGAGAACCCTAACTAATACATACAACAAAACTCAAGCAAGCAAGCAAATCCCAGGGTTAGTGTGGGCGGGCCACTGAGTAAGACTTGGCCCTTCCCAGTCTAGCACTAAGTTTGAGTTTCATCTCTCCCTTTTACTTGCTATCCCCTCCTCCAAGCCTCAGTTTCCTCATCTGTAAAGTGGAGATGGTAACACCTAACACACATGGTTGCTGTGATTAATCTGGAATCCAGTAGATACTTGAAAGCAGTAGCTGTCATTATTATTTTCAGGTTCCCTGGAATTCCATTGTTTTACAAACATCACTGAGTTCTCACCATGCAACTGAATAAAGTCATTCCTTGCCCTTAAGAAGCTCATAACCACTAAAGGAGAAGCCTGCTGAAAAAGCTTAAAAAAAGAATCCCATGACTCTGATATAGGGTGGGGCAGGAGGAGTTGTTGGAAATGTACACTGGAAAGACTAAACTTAGATCAGGACTGTGCAGAGAAAGTTCCAGATAAGTCGAACAAGAATGCCTGAAAGCTCCCAATGTTCCCTTTCTTATCTCTCCCTCTTTACTGAAAATGCCCTGCCCCAGGAGGGTACTGCCAGGCAACCCCTCTACCAATGATTAGCCTCACATTCTAGAATTAGACAAAACAGATAATGGGGAATAAGAGGCACAAACTTCCAGTTATAAAATAAGTAAGTCACAAGGATGAAAAGTGAAGCATGACGATTATAGTCAATAATATTGTATTAATTTTGTGTGGTGACAGAGGGTGTCATAGCATTTCATAATGTATATAATTGTTGAATCACTGTGTTGTACACCGAAACCCATGTAATGTTGCATATTAACTATAGTGTAATTTAAAAAAGGAATTTCTATAAAATAAAATTTGAGAGAAAGAAAAAGAAATAGGCTTAAAAAAATGAAATCCCTAAGAGAAGTCTGCAACAATCACATTAAGGCATAAATGTTGATACAGATCCTTTCTGGATAGCAGGGTTTGATCAGAAAGATAAAAGATATATGGATGAGTTACACAAAGGAAACCACTAAACACTTCACAACTTTGCTACTTTTTGCTTACAGCAGTAGGTGCCAGGTTACACATCCATAATTAGGATGTTTTTTGAATGGTTACTTTGTGTCCAGGATTGCCTTTTATATTCCTTATTTCACTGAATCTTTGTACAACTCTAAAGTATTACTAACCTTATTTTAAAGATTGAAAAAAATAAAACAAAACAAAAACTGAATCCTAGAGAGGCAGCGTACAAATCTGGCACAATTAATACTAGGGTTTAAACTCAAGTCTGAGTCAAAGGTCTAACTTTTGACTATTGCCTGATGGGCGAATTTTAGGAGAATCAAACATTTTAAACATAACTGTGAAAGTCCAACTTTTCACCTCCTGTTTAATTAAAATATTCACTCACTCAAAACAAGTTCTTTCTTTCATTCTTAAAAGTTATCTGGAATAGTGACTCAATAGTAAAACAACTCCTGCAGTCCAGTCAGATTTCCATTGTTCTGATATTATAGTATTTTTTATGCCTTCTAGAACTCTCTTTTTCTAGGGAAGTGAGAAAAATGAGTAGCCTAACTTTGACTGGATTTTCAAGAGAGAAGGAAGTTGTACAAGCTTCCTTTTATTTCTTCAAATGTTTTTGCCATTTCTTCTAAAATTGCCACAAAACACAGTCATATAGGGCTAAGAAATCTTGGATGAAAATAATTTGAACATATCTACAAGAAACTAAAACATTTTCTCAGATCACAATTTAGAGGCCGATTTCCTCTTTTATGTTTTGTCTGATAATTCTCCATTACTAGGGAGTTCAGAAAAAATGCTTTTGATGGCTTTCAGGCATGTCTGTATAATTCTTTATTAAATGCCATCTGCTTTTTTGCTTCATTAATGTTTTACTAAGGACCATCTGGCTGTTGCTACAGATCATATAGATTCTCCAATGAGGCGGTTTTCACCCATCAATAAATTATCAAGGGTCATCATTAGCAAAAGAGAGATTAGTGGAGAGAGCAGGAGACCAGGACACCTGTATCCCAAGGCTGTGCCTGCTGGTCTTGAGACTGGCAGGCTTCATCTGCCTCTCCTGGCCTTATGTGATTCAACTGAAAACTGGACATTCAATTTAGTCTCTGAGATTACTTCAAACTTCAAAATTCTGGGTCAGAAGCTCAAATGCAGTGTTGTGGCCCTAAAACCCAGGAGCACAGGGTAGGGGATTCCATGTGGGAGAGTGGGCAAACACCTTCCTGACTGTGGCCTGGGATATAATGATTCAGGTTGGGAGAGGGAGCAGCATAAGCCAAGCCAGGTGCAGTTTTATGTAAGGTTTGAGGCAGGAGGGGGGACCTGAGAGTGGAGAGGTAGGTAGGGAGCAAACTGTGAGGGCTCTACCTAGTAATGGGGATTGTCAGCTGAATCTTTTCCTATGCCATTTTTCCCCTTCTTGGCCTTCATTCTCTTTAATCCTTGGGAACCATTCAAACAGGTCTGGCCAAACAGACTGGTCTCTTCAGTAGGTTAAACAGTACCCTTAAAGCAGAGTTTCCCAAATGATGCAGCATGCAGGTGATGCATTAAATTAGAAACTGAGGCTTTTGGCCCAAGAAAGGCACCAGCTGGTTATTGCATGAATACTTTTATTTTCTATGCATGCCACGAGATGACAATGATTGGCAACTCTGCCCTAAATTAATCTGATCCACCAAATTAATTTGCTTAGCAAATGTTTTTTATCAGCAGTTCAGACATAAACAGCATTTATATTAAATTGTATTATTGTTATAGACTGGATGTTTGTATCAACCCAAAATTGCAATATTGAAACCTAATCCCCAGTACGATGGTATGTGGCAGGCTCTTTGGAGGTGATTAGATCATAAGGGCAGAGCCCTCATGAAGGGGATTAGTGTTCTTATAACAGAGACCCCAGGGGGCTCCCTTCCCCTTCCTCCGTGTGAACCAGGGGCAGATTCTGTGAGCCAGACACTGACTCTTCCAGTGCCCTGATCTTGGACGTTCAGCCTCCAGAACTGTGAGAAATAAATTCTACTGTTTATGAGCTACCCAGTTTGTATTTTTTATAGCAGCTCAAGTTGCTAAGGAAATTAAATTAAATTGCATTTTGTCATATTATATTAATTAAATGATTGAATGAAGATAAGGAGAGAAAATTCACTCAGAACATATTCATTGAGGCCCTAGTATGTGCCAGGCAGTGGACTAGCCACTAGGGATACAGCTGTGAACAGCAAACAGAAGCAGACTTAAATGACTGGCCCTCACAGAGCTCACGTTCTTATAGGTGAAATGACAATAAACAAGAAAATACACTTCCAGCCTGGCAGGTAAGAAAGTTGGAAGTCAACACTCCTAACAAGTAAAAAAGCTGAGCAAACTGAAAAATCAATAACTCTTCTTAAATCTGTTAGAGAAATGAGGTCACAGGAAAAAACTACTGTTTTAGAGAGACAGACAGGCAGTTACAGAGAATCACCACTTACCAGAGGAGAACCTTCTGCAGGAACAAGGGCTGGGGTAGGAAAATCTGGACTGTAAATGACAAATTACTGGAGTCTCAGAGTAAACAAGTCTTATTTAAAAACCTGCCACACTTTTGTGAGTTTTACTGCCAAGATCTCTACCAGGTTCTCATAGTGAATATCAGTGAAAAATCCCCTCAGTGCTTCCAGCAGGTGAAGGGGAAAAGTGCCCATCTAAAAACGTACCAGAGCATCACATTTTTAACATCTTAACAGTCTTCAAGACAAACTATCTCACCAAAGCCTAACCTACTGAGGCTTTATCAGAGCCTAAGTGACATAAACCAAGGGAAATACCCCATTGCAGCCCCTCTAGCCATCCAGCACCCCGCAACAGGGGAGGGAAGCTCAGAAGTTCTTGTGAATTTCACATCCCAGGAGCACATGCTCACTAAAAGACTGGGATTTAATCACAGCACTATAGAGCATTTCCTCTCCCCCTGTACCTTACCACCACATCACTGAAGGCCTATGTACCACAGTTTCTTTACACTGCACATACATAATGTTTGGCCTTCAATAAAAAATTACAAGGCATACTAAAAGGCAAAAAGCACAGTTTGAAGAGACAGAGCAAGTACTGGATCCAGACTCAGATATGGCAGGGATGTTGGTATTATGAGATGAGGAATTTAAAGCAACTATGACTAATACGCTGAGAATTCTAATGGAAAAAAGTAGGCAACATTCAACAGATGGATAATTATGATGTAATAAAGAATATTTGGTCTTTGTCCATGGTTCCTGGCACAGAACTCTTAAAACTCTTGGAATCTCCTGAGTGATGAGTCTTTTGTGTGTTAATGAAATGACCCTTGTCTAAGGGGCTCCTATCCAGCTTCAGAATGGGGGCTGATCATCAGAAAACTCAAACCATGTGATTAGAGGGTTGGAATATTCAGCCTCAGTCACGATCTCTGGGGAGAAGGGACTGGAGATGATGTTCAATCACCCATAGCCAATGATTTAATCAATCATGCCTATGTAATGGAACTTTCATAAAATCCATAAACAAGAGGGTGAACATCATGGATGGTGACTGCATTGGGATATGGGTGGGGACTTGATAATATGGGTAAATGTAGTAACCACACTGTTTTTTCATGTGAAACCTTCATAAGAGTGTATATCAATAATACCTTAATACAAATTTAAAAAAAAGAAAGAAAGAAAGCGAATAGCCAATGAAGAAGGAGAAACACCAAGAGAGTGTGATATCCTGAAAGCCAAGCAAAGAAAATATTTCAGGGAGAAGGGATTGATTAACTGTGTCAAATGCTGTCAATGGGTCAAGTAAAAGGAAAATTAAGAATTAACCGCTGTGATGAAAATGTTCTGAAGTGGACAGTGGTGGTGATTAAACATATCTGTGGACATACAAAAAAACACTAAATTTTATACTACATTTCAAACAGGTGAACTGTATGGTATTTGAATTATATCTCAATAAAACTGTTACAAAAAAATGAAAAAGAAAAAACAACAACAAAAAAACAAGAGGGTGAACAGATTGAGGTGCTGGGAGGACAGCACACCTGAGAGGGCACGGAAGCTTTGTGCACCTTATCCCATATGTCACCCTCTGCATCTCTTTCCTTTGGCTTTTCCTGAGTTGTATCCTTTATAATAAACGGGTAGTAACAATTAAAGTGATTTCCTGACTTCTGTGAGTTGTTCTAGCAAAGTATCAAACCTGAGGAGGGAGTTGTGGGAATCCCCAAATATACAGCCAAGTTAAACAAACCAAGTGGGTAACCTGGGGACCCACTTCTTGTGACTGGTGTCTGAGGTGGGGAAAGTCTTGTAGGACTGAATCCTCAACCTGCGGGGGCTATGCTATTGCTGGGAGTGGTGTCAGAATTGCACTGAATTGTTGGACACGCAACAGTGTAAGCAAAGAGATGAAAATTCTAAGAAAGAATTTAGAAAAATACTGAGATCAAAACGTAATATAAATGAGAACGCCTTTGATATGCTAATTGGTTGACTGGAAACATCTAAGGAAAGAATCTCTGTGCTTGAGGATATGTCAGTAGAAACTTCCAAGACTGAAAAGCAGAGAAAAAAGACCAAAAAAAAAGAGGTACCCAAGAACTGTAGGACAATGACAAAATATACATTAAATGGGAATACCAGAAGTGGAAGACAGAAAGAACCAGAAGAAATATATGAAGCAATAATGACTGAGAATTTCCTCAAAATTAATGTCAGACACCAAACCACAGATTCAGGAGGCTCAGAGAACATCAAACAAGGCAAATGTCAAAAATACTACAACTATGTGTAGCATATTCAAACTTCAGAAAAGTAAAGAGAAAGAAAAAATCTTGAAAGATGGAAATATAAGGCATGTTAGATAGTGGCAAAAGACAAGGGAAGAAAATTAAGAATGGGCTAAGGAGTTGAACGGGGGAACGTGAGCTCTTGAATTCTTGGCGGACACATTAAGAATGCTTTCTTTATATGGAGTCTGTAACATACCCCTTGGTGCAGTAGGAGGAGTGTAACTGGCATCTTGGTTTGGCCACCTACTGACTGTGGGACCTTGGGCAGGTTACCTGACTTTCTGGGTCTCCATTCCACACCTAAGCTGAGCTCCTTCCTGCAGGCTGTTGGTCTCCACCGCCCCTGCTCCTCACGTGGCTGCCCCTTACTTACCTTGAGTCTCAGCTTAAACTACTTTCTCTTGGCAGCGTTCCCTGACCCACAGATTTAATAAGGTCTCTCTTATTTAGCCCCACATCTTTCTTCCTGGTAATTTTCTTAATTATAATTAGTTGGTTGTGTAATTATTTAATCTCTGCTTTTCCTGCTAGACTGTAAGCTCCCTAAGAGGAGAGCCATGCCTGTCTCTGACACTGCTGTCTCCAGCACGTCTCACGATGTCTAGCACAGAGCAGACACCCCACAAATATTTTCTGAACAGCTAAATGAGCAGGTGAACAATCAACTGGTTATCCATTACAGACAATTCTAGGTTAGCAATTGTCACAGGGCCTGGCATGCATTTAGTGCCTAATAGAGGATAGCTGTTGGTTCGATGGATTGTATATCATCAAATGCTGGTAGTTTCCATGACTAACATGGTTTTATATCTTTGCAAAGGCTGTTGGGATTTTAGGATTGGGTTTCTATGTAGTTTAGTAATATTTCAGAAATCCAGGTTGTTAGAATGTAAGAGGTGTTTTTTGTTTTTGTTTTGTTTTTCTAGTTGGTTGCCTCTCCTCCAAATGCTAACACTTCTTTTACCTAAAAAAAAAAAAAAAAGGTCATGAGATTAGACTTGATCTTAAAGAATGAAAAATCTAACAGGCAGGACTTGGTTGATTTCAAACAATGAGAACACCCAATAACATTCAAGGATCTGTGGGGTTGGGGTGAGCAGACACTGTAGTTGCTGGTTAGGTGAGGGGACTGCATTGTTAAGGGACACCATGCTCTTGAACCCTGAACTGTCCTCATGGTCTGGGAGGCGGCAGGCAGAGGTGGTGCACCAGACAGCCCCACTCAGCATCAGAATAAGCTTTTCTTTTTCCTACTCCCATGCCTGAAGAGTCTGTCTTAAGTTTCCTAGAAACTCATCAGTGACAATAAAAGTTTTTTTCATTTTATTTTCTTCATAAACTCGATTCCATTCAGGCATGTATAAGCTCTGGGGTATAAATGGACTCAGTGCTTAGTCCTACATCGCTATTTAAATCATTTGGCTATAATTCTGTTTTATGATTTAGACATCTCAAGTTACATAGCCACTACCTGAAGCACATTGAAAAAAAATTAAGTTTGATAGCTTAAGATAAAGTGCTATTATTATTCTTTCATATTTTAGTGCAAATCATAAATTCACATATCCATGGCTTCTCTTGCAATATAGTTTATCACTAATTCATTTTAATTGTTCCCATTTGATGGCAGTTCATATCGCTTTGCTATTTACTGATTTGTAATTGGTTCTTATTGTATGTTTTATGGAAGTTCTTAGCTTCAGACATATTATATAGATTAAATTTAAGACTAATTAACCATCATAATCATGTTGTAATTTGTCAGTATAGCTCCCTCTCTCACCCACCTTTGTAAGAGCCTTTCTGTGTCTTCTGAAATAGAGATGGCAAGGGCCCTGGGTTTGCAGAGGCAGGGAGCTTACTTATGTAGAGATGAGAGCACCCCCTGGAAGGAACTCTCCCTAGAAACTACTACTCCCCTTCTGGGTTGGAATCACCCCCGCTAGGTACAGAAAGTTCTGTGGCTTGTACTCCTGGGGGTTCCCAGAGGGCGCAGATATAGCCATTTCTCCTCTTGTTCATAGCACAACCACCTCCTTGCTTTTCCCTCATGGTTTCTGATTTTTTTCTTCTCCTTTGTGTCTGCTAAATGCATAATCTCTATGGAAAGTAATTTGGGGTCTAGCTTATGAATAAATTATCCTGCTTTCCTTAGAGGGGGAAAAGTCTTTCTGAGAGCCTCTCATCTTGTACCAGGACTTCTGGGCCCTCCTCATCCTCTGTGTCCTCCATAACTCCATCGTGACTGCTCCAAAGTAGCCATCTCTTTCAAGCCATTTCCAGAGGCGCCACTCATTTGCCACCTAACACAAATAGAATCATGGCCACTTGCTTGGCTTTTTTTTCTTATAATTCATATTTCCCCTTGGGCCCTCAAACCAGACCCAGACCCAAAGATTTCATGCACTTCCCAGGACTTCAATGTTATGCTCTTTCTGGCTCTAAGATCCTGGGTCTGCAAACTAACTTCTGCTTACCTTGTCCCTCCTATCTTTGGAGGTGATCCAGCTATGCAATCCAGCCTCTGTCTCTCATTTACACAAATACCACCCACACAAGGCATATGTGTGAGGAAGATGTTACTAAATCTTTGGGGAAATAGCAAGAGCTTACAAGAAAACAAAACAAGCCACTAAAAACTGTATAATAGGTGGCCCTGGGAGTCAGCTGTCTCTGTGGTTGTCTTCTGCCAAGCAATACTCTTGGGGTGTCACATTTCAACTCTAGTGTGTTATCAAATTAATTTTCTCAATAAAGATCATTTTTTCATAAGAGGAAGTTCAATACCAGGCTTTATGGTAGTTTTTTTCTCATCCTGTTACAAAACACTATATGGACACATTATTTTCCTATATTTATTATTGTAAGTCTAGGAAGGCAAAGACTTTAACTCAGCAGAAAGGAAAGGGATGAATATTGGCCATCTGCTATGTGTCAGGCATACTGCTCAATAATTGTTTTATATGCGTCATTTTATTTATTTCCGGGCTTTGATGTCAGGGTGATTATCTCCATTTTACTGACTTAGAAACTGAGGTTTAGGGAGAAAAAATCATTTGCTTAAAAATCACATTGTTTAGAATACAACATCAACACAAGTTTGTGAAATACCAGAATTCCATACTTCAAGCTGACAAAGGGTTGCTGGTGACTCTCTGAGTTTGTGGCTCCTTGTCCCACAGACTTGGCCCAAGCTGCATCTTGGAATCTTTGGTGAGGATGCACTGTGGTAAAGAAGAACTCCTGGCTGTTGGCCATGGTAGTCGTGATGATTAAGTTTATGTGACTAATACGGTGGTCATGGTGGTGGTACATTTGAGAAAATAAATGGGAAGATGTACTTTTGAGTCTCAGAAATTGGAAGATGGGAAGGCCTGAGTCAGACAGTATCACCATGAGCCAGTTCCTGGGTTTAATTGTCTAAAGTTTTGTTATGAAAAATTTCAAACTTATACAAAAGAAGAGAGAATAGTAAAATAAACCCTCCCTTTATGAACATATCCATCCTCCAGCTTCAATAATTATCAATTCACGGGCAATCTTGTTTCATCTGTATTCTTTTCCCATGGACTCATTGCCATTTTATTTTGAAGCAAATCCTAAGTTTCATTTTATAACCAGGTCTTCACTATCTTGCCAGGATTTGCTTTTATGTCATTTAAAAATTCAGTTAAAATTAAAGCCTTAATGGATTGCCTTAATTAAAACCTTCTAGAGCAGATATAAATGCTATTATACAAATGAGCCGGGTGAGATGGGCACCAAAGGGCATCTCTCTATCAGCATAGCATTGACCTCAATCCACCCTTTCTTAGGTCAATTTCTCACCTCCTGCCCCAAAGATGATTTACTTCCCAAAGCAATCTGAAGCAATTATGTCCTTTTATTCTTTAAAAGACCAGAAATTCATTTGTATGTGTGATATAGAAATAGTGCTAAAAAGTAAAAAATGATATGCCAAAATGTTAGCAGTATTTTCTTAGAGTGGTATAAACTCCAGAAACTTCTAACTTATTCTCTCCTTTTAGCATATGCTTATTTAAATTTTCTCTCTTTCAGAAAGTAATAAATTACTTTTATGATTTAAAAAAAATGAATTCAAAATGTCCACCATGAAGAATATAAATTCCAAAGAAGGTTTTTTAGAAAAAATATATTGGATTTCCTATACAGATTAAACTCTTCAGGATAAGTGGAAAATGGAAAAAATGTTTTACTCAATCAACAAAATTTGGACACCTGCACTTGTCCAAATGGTCCTCCAGTGTGCCCATGGGTAGATCAAAATCTGGCCCTGCATATAATCTGAAACAAAAAACATATCCATGGCCTGAACAAGGCTTTTAGGGTTGCTTCAGAGGGCAGGAAGCAGCATAGGAAATACAGCTGAGAAATTGAGGTTTTGAAAATTTAGGGTTTTTTTAGATGGCCCTCAGGACAGAAGGTAGGATATTTGAAACTAGGGCTCTCCTAGAAAACCCCAGAGACACAGAGGTGGGTCACTGGATCCTGCTGGGGCCATCCCTACAGGTGACTCCATGAAGAAGCAAGGCCATGCCTTATCTATGAACCTGAATTCCTCTGCTTCCAAGAAGCATGACACCCCTCCTGCCAAAGATAATCAAATTATCTTGAGAGTGGTGTCTGTTGGTGTGACCAAAGGGGATTAAATCCTAATGAGTTGTATATATTGTTCTCCTCTATTTTCCCTTAAAAAACATTTATGAAACCAAACTCCATTTTCTAATTTTCATGCAAAGAACATGTATTGTGTGATTTAAAAAAGAAAATCTATTTTGTCCTTGAATATCCAGTCCAGCTTCCCATCTGTTCTTCACAAAGACTCCATCTAAAAGGCTGACTATCAGAAAGGGGGAGAAGATAAGAGAAAGAGCAGGAGAGAAGAGAGAGGGAAAGAGGGAAAGAGGCAGAGATGGAGAATGTGTGTTTATGTATGGGTGTTAGCATGGTCAATAGGTTTCAAAAAGTCACCTACCATTCAGAAATAGGACAGGGACCAGTTAGAGCTGGGAAATGATCGGGCCTCAGTTTCAGAAGGCTCAGGAGAGAGGTTTGTAACCCAGACCTGACGAAACCAGACCACAGGGTATAGAAGCCCAGCTAAGGAGTGTCAAACATCAGGTGGAGCAATAACAAAAAAGTGGTGAACAAGGACCTGCATACCCAAGGTATCTGTATTAGTTAAGAGACAGATAAAGTGCTGTAAATAAAGAAACCCCCAGCGAAAAATTGTATGCTAACAAATTAGATAACCTAGAAGAAATGGTCAGCTTTCTAAAAAAATACAATCTTCCAAGACTGACCCAGGAAGAAACAGAAAATTTGAACAGACCAATCACCAGCTATGAAATTGAATTGGTAATCTAAAAACTACCTAGCAACAAAGCTCCTGGGCCCGGTGGCCTCACCACTGAATTTTATCAAACATTGAGAGAAGACCTAATACCCATCCTCCTTAAAGTTTTACAAAAAGTAGAAAAGGAGAGAATACTTCCAAACTTATTCTATGAAGCCAGTATCTCTCTAATACCAAAACCAGGCAAAGACACCACAAAAAAAGAAAATTACAGAACAATATCCCTGATGAACATAGATCAAAAATACTCAACAAAATATTAGCAAACTGAATTCAAAAATACATCAAAAAGATCATCCATCATGATCAAGAAGGATTTATTCCAAGGATGGTACAATATTTGAAATCCATCAACATCATACACCACATCTACAAAAAGGAGGACAAAAACCACATGATCATATCCATAGATGCTGAAAAAGCATTTGACTAAATTCAACATCCATTCATGATAAGAACTCTCAACAAAATGGTATAGAGGGCAAGTACTTCAACGTAATAAAGGCAATATTTGACAAACCCACAGCCAACATCATCCATAACAGTGAAAAGCTGAAAGCTTTTCCTCTAAGATTGGGAACAAGACAAGGATGCCCACTCTCCCACATTTATTCAACATAGTTCTGGAGGTCCTAGCCACAGCAATCAGACAACACAAAGAGATAAAAAGCATCCAGATTGGTAAGGAAGAAGTTAAACTGTCCCTGTTTGCAGATGACATGATATTGTACATAAAAAAGCCTAAAGAATCTACCCCAAAACTATCAGAACTCATAACTGAATTCAGCAAAGTTGCAGGATACAAAATTAATATGCAGAAATCTGTTGCATACCTTTATACTAATGATGAACTAGCAGAAAGAGAAATCAGGAAAACAATTCCATTCACAATTGCATCAAAAAGAATAAAATACCTAGGAATAAATCTAACCAAGGAGGTAACAGACCTATACCCTGAAAACTATGAGACACTCATGAGAGAAACTGAAGAAGACACCAGTAAGTGGAAATACATCCTGTTCTCATGGATAGGAAGAACTAATATTGTCAAAATGACCATTCTTCCTAAAGCAATCTACAGATTTAATGCAATCTCTATCAAAATACCAACAGCATTCTTCAATGAACTAGAACAAACAGTTCTAAAATTCATATGGAACCACAAAAGACTCCAAATAGTCAAAGAAATCCTGAGAAGAATAAAGCTGGGGGGATTACGCTCCCCAACTTCAAGCTCTACTAGAAAGCCATAGTAATCAAGACAATTTCGTACTGGCACAAGAACAGATCCATAAATCAATGTAATAGAATAGAGAATCCAGATATAAATCCACACATATATGGCCAATTAATATATGATAAAGGAACCATGGATATACAAAAGGAAAATGACAGCCTCTTCAACAACTGGTGTTGGCAAAACTATACAACTACATGTAAGAGAATGAAACTGGATTACTGTCTGTCTCCATACATAAAAGTAAACTTGAAATGGATTAAAGGTCTGAATGTAAGTCATGAAACCATAAAACTCTTATAAGAAAACACAGGCCAAAAATCTCTTGAATATAAACTTGAGCAATTTTTTCCTGAACACATCTCCTTGGGCAAGGGAAACAAAAGCAAAAATGAACAAATAGGACTACATCAAACTAAAAAGCTTCTGTACAGCAAAGGACACCATCAGCAGAACAAAAAAGCATCCTACAGCATGGGAGAATATATTCATAAACAATATACCTGACAAGGGGTGAACATCTAAAATATATAAAGAACTTACACTCCTCAACACCCAAAAAGCAAATAACCTGGTTAAAAAGTGGGCAGAGGATCTGAACATACACTTCTCCAAAGAAGAAATTCAGATGGCCAACAGGCACATGAAAAGATACTCCACATCACTCATCATCAGGGAAATGCAAATTAAAACCAAAATGAGGTATCACGCCACACCAGTTAGGATGGCCAACATCCAAAAGACAAGGAACAACAAATGCTGGCAAGAATGAGGAGAAAGGGAAATCCTAGTACACTGTTGGTGGGAATGTAAATTAGTTCAACCATTGTGGAAAGCAATATGGAGGTTCCTCAAAAAATTAAAAGTAGAAATACCATTTGATCCAGGAATTCCACTCCTAGGAATTTGCCCTAAGAATACAAGTTCTCAGATTCAAAAAGACATATGCAACCCTATGTTTATTGCGGCACTATTTATAATAACCAAGATATGGAAGCAACCTAAGTGCCCATCAGTAGATGAATTGTAAAGAATATGTGGTACATATACACAATGTAATACTATTCAGCCATAAGAAAGAAACAAATTCTACTATTTGCAACAACATGGATGGAGCTGAAGGGTATTATGCTCAGTGAAATAAGCCAAGCAGAGAAAGGCAAGTACCAAATGATTTCCCTCATTTGTGGAGTATAATGACGAAGCAGAACTGAAGGAACAAAACAGCATCAGACTCGCAGACTCCAAGAAGTGTCTAGCAGTTACCAAAAGGGAGGGGTGGGGGAGGGCATTTGGGGAGGGAAGGAAGGAGAAGGGGATTGAGGGGTATTATGACTAGTACACATGGTGTGTGGGGGGGATCATGGGGAAGATAGTGTAGCACAGAGAAGACAAGTAATGACTCTATAGCATTTTACTATGCTGATGGACAATGACTGCAGTGGGGTGTGTGGTTGGGGGAACCTAATAATATGGGTGAATGTAGTAACCACAATGTTGCTCATGAAATCTTCATAAGATTGTGTATCAATGATAACTTAATAAAAAAGAAAAGAAACCCCCAAATACAGTGGCTTATCAAGATGAAAGGTTTCAATTTCTGTTTCTGTTTCACTTTCTCTCTGACAAGAGTCTGAGTAGGTGGTCCAGAGCAGGTGGGGTAGCTTGGTGCAGTAGAGGGACCAAGTGTTCAGTTTGCCCAGGACTGAGGAGGCTCCTGGTTTGTGGGACTCACAATGATAAAACAGGCAAACCACGGCAGGTTGGTGACTCTGGGTATTGGATGCCAAGTCCGTCGACCTTGTTGGTTTGCCGTGATCATGCAGATTCCACTGGAGGTGTAGGACACTGTTCCAGCATTGTTATTATGTCCATGTGTTGCCAGCAGGGAAGTGTCGCGTGCCCTGTCCTCGCCGGCAAGAACAGCATGCAACAACAGCAGGATTCTTCTGCAGAAAGCTTTATTCTTCAGCTCTTTGTGAAACAAATGAGTTGGGCAGGACCCAGAGGGGAAGGAGAGGCTTGCTTATATAGTTCTCATGCTCTGACCTGGTTGGTGCGGCTCCATATGCCTTATTAGCATAACCATTTGGTGGGTCTCATTGGTCCTTATGCCAAGGCGCAATTAGCATGTAGTTTAGTGGTGTGGGATGATTTGTCATTAGGAAGTTCGGGGCCTTCCGGCTGCCCTGCATTGGGCGCTATTTTCTGAGCGCGGCTGCCAACATCTCCCCCTTTTTTGTCTAACAGAAGCTCAAGGCGGAACTTGCCAGCAGAGGCGGAGACAGAGGCCTGACCTCCATCATACTTCCTGATGCCCCCTTTTTGGAGAGGGGTTCTGGGCATCTACCCCTATGCAGTCAGGCATGCCTCTCAGAGGGGTCCAAGACCTCTTGCAGTGCTTTGCCTCGCATCCTCTGGCTGGCGTTGGGACCACTTGGTACAAAGGGTTTGGACCCTTTTTCTCAACCCTCTTGCACCATGAGCTTCTTAAAGAAAGCTGTGATTAAGCATTGAGGTACTCGGGCCTGGTGCAGTGCCACATGGGCTCAGGGTGCAAGAGCTACCTCAAGCTAAAGCTGAGCTTCCTTCTTAAGCATGTTGAGCCACACTTGGGGAGAGGCGCCAACGTCTATCGCCATTAGGGCTTGAGCAAGGATCACCTTGTCCTGCTTATGTTGGTTGCGGAGTCTGCATAACAACCAGAGTAAGAGCATGAGACCTCCAAGCAGGAACACGCCCATCCCAGCCATGCCCGCCCACTCCTTGACGTGGGAGAGAGCTCTGAGGAACCAGGAAGAGAGTCCTTCCGCTACGGAGATATCTAGACGGGTGGAGTTGATGTGGATAATTTCTCGCCGCAGCTCTTCTAGTGTCCCATCGAAGTCTTGGGACCAGTTTCCTGAAAGATACTGGGACAGGTCTCGTGACAGATTAGCTGCCCGTGTAAAATTTTTATATTGAATGCTAGTGATGCAGAGGGCACGATATTTCCGCTCACATCCCAATTGGGCCATTTGCCAGAGCACCTCTATTTGTTCCTCCACGAGATCTATGCGTTGATTGAGGATCATTATTCCTCCTTTCAGTTTGCCATCAAGTGTGGACTGTTGGTCCAGGGCAGAAGCTACTGAGGCTGCAAGGTTATTGAGCTCTGTAGCCGATTTGATGGAGGTGTCTAAAGCTATACCAGCGGCGGTGGCTGCGACCGCGGTCGCGGAGATCAGGAGCACTATGGCGGCTGTAACACCGAAATCGCGCCTTTCTCGAAACAGAGTCATGGTGTTAGGGGCGTCTACGGGAACAGGGACCCAACGGGGGATGCGGACTACCAAAGCATTGGTAAAGTTACGCGCATCCCAACACTGAGACAGAAAGCAGGTTTCATTGGAGCAGGAGTCAAAGCTACTATTGGATAAGATAAACAGAAATGGGGGGTATACGCATACTGGAGAAGGTGGAAAAAGGGAATTAGGTGACTCTGGACCTGATTTTGCTGAACACGTGTAGTTCTCGTTGTTATGGGTCATGATCATGTTCCAGTGTGCGCGCATGTGGTTATTCTCGCACCAAAAGGTGATATTTTTTACACCAATTCCCCCACCCTGGAGGGCAGAAAAGGGGGAGAGGTCGGTACACGAGCCATTGACTCCACACAGCATCCATTTATGGAAGGGGTTCATGCTCAGCTGCTGACGAAACTCGCCTTCGAGCACCTTTACTGGCCACCAAGCCTCATTGGCTGGCCGTCCCTCCATATCTGGGGAGATGGTAAACTCCTGCCTCTCAGTTGCCCACGTTACTACAGTTGACTGACAGTCAGTCCAGGGCCACAGCTCTCCCTCATAGTCGTCCACACAATGGGAGGCATATTTGGGTTGACGAGGCCTGTCGGTGGAATTGTTCCTGGGAGAGTGTACAAATGTGCCATTGATCCAGAGAACCATCTGGTGGATAGTCATGTTCTTATAGGATGGGCTCCCTTCCTTATTAGGCCCTTCAAATTTAGCTGACATAACGGGGAGGCTACTGGCCTCTAGAATTATGTCACTGAACCATCCGTATTTCCTCCGTTTCAGGGAGATACAGCCAGCTAGATTCTGAGTGGTGAAGCATAATGACCCATTAGTTACGAAGGATCGGTTTTCTCCCAGGGGAGCTACTAGGGTGTCTTTAACTAGGTAGGGCAAGTTCATACTAGAGTTGGTGGTGAAAAAGCGGGGAAAAACGGCTGCATTGAAATGGACAGGCATAGGCTTAGGAAAGGCAGACAGGATTCCCCATCTCAATACTCCCTGAGTTGGGGTCTCCAGTGTCAGGAGCAGGGTCAGGAGGTACAGCGAAGTCATCTCCTTTGTTTAGGACTTTCCTCGTTAGGCGCTCCGGGATCCAGAAGGGATTTTCTTCACCCTGGGGGAAAACACACACAGCTCCCCTGGATCTGATTATGATTGGATCCGGGCCCTTCCATTGGTTAGATAACACGTCCTTCCATTTTACTAGTTCTTGTGGGTCTTTTGGCCACTGATTATGGCGATCTGCTGCTGTATGGCCTTGAGCATCCAGATTCAAAAAATTTATAGTGAAAAGTGCTAGGGCTATGGCAGTTTTTGGTGTGGGGGGTATATCTTCAATACCCCCTTTTTGTTTAAGTAAATAGGATTTGAGCGTGCGGTTCGCGCGTTCCACAATCCCTTGACCCTGTGGGTTGTAGGGAAGGCCAGTGATATGTTTTATCCCCATGTGATGACAAAATTGAGCAAATTTTGTAGAGGTATAGGCTGGGCCATTGTCTGTTTTCAGAATCTGCGGTAACCCCCATGCGCTCCAAGCTTCAAGGCAGTGCTGGATGACATGGGAAGCTTTCTCTCCTGACAATGGGGAGGCAAAGATGACTCCTGAACAAGTATCCACGGATACATGTACATATTTCAGTTTCCCAAAAGACGAAATATGCGTCACATCCATTTGCCAAACTTGTAAAGGCCTAATACCTCTGGGGTTGATCCCAACATGAGGTGTGGGAAGGAAGCTGCAGCAATGTTGGCAGCTAAGGACAATGTTCCTAGCTTCGGCCCTGGTTATGCTAAACTGCCTGCGCAGCGTTTCGGCAGTGACATGAAACTGTGTGTGGAATTTTGAAGCTGTGGTGACAGGGTCTAGCAGGGGAAAGGCTATGCTTCTGGTTGCGAGGTCTGCCAGGTGGTTGCCTTGGGTCATAGGCCCGGGAAGGCCTGAATGTGCTCTGATATGAGTTATATACAAAGGAGATTGCCTATGAAGTAGTGCTGATTGTATATGTTTGAACAAAGTGGCTACTGGGCTGGACGCTTTGATTAGCCCGGCCACTTCTAGAGATTTGACTGCATTAACTACATAACAGGAGTCAGACACAATATTTAAAGGTTCAGGAAAGATTTGTAGGACCTCTAAGACTATGCGACATTCCACTATTTGTGGAGTGTCAGGCGTGTAGCCTTTTGTCACAACTTTGCCATCATGGACATAGGCACCTGTGCCTGTCTTAGACCCGTCCGTGTAAACTGTTTTTCCATGAGGCAGCGGGGTTAGGCTAGTGACCCGAGGAAATACTAGGAGATGATTTTTGGCGAAGTTGATGAGGGGATGTTTAGGGAAATGATTATCAAAGGTTCCTGAGAAACTGTAAGCAAGTATGGCCCAATCATCGTTCATAGCACATAATATTTGTATCTGTTCTACGCTGTAAGGGGTTATAATTTTAGCTGGAGCCTCTCCGAAATGTGTCATGGAGGTTTTTACTCCTCTCAAAGCAAGTTTGGCCACGGCTGCCAGATAGTACTCTATTGTCCTAGCCTGAGAGGCTTGGGGATGGATCCAGATCAGTGGGCCGTGCTGCCATAAAACTGCTGTTGGCAGCTCCGGGGTGGGAAGCACACACAACTCAAAGGGTTCATTCGATTGCACTCTATTTAATTGTGCTGTCATCAAAGCCTGTTCTACTTTGCGAATGGCTTGTAATGCCTCAGGTGTGAGGGAGCGCGGTGACGTTAGTTGTGGGTCTCCTTCTAGGGTTTTAAATAGTGGAGTCAATTCAGTGGTGGGTATCTTTAAGTATGGGCGCAACCAATTAATATCCCCTAGGAGTTTTTGGAAGTCATTCAAATTTCGCAATTGATTATGTCTTATCTCAAGCTTTTGGGGGCAAATTACATCTGTGTAAATGGTTGCTCCTAGGAATTTGCTAACACTAGATTTTTGGACCTTCTCGCTTGCTATATTCAGTCTCCAATTTTCTAGGGATCTAGTGAGATCTATATATGCTTCTTCTATTTCCGCTGGTTGTGGGGAGAAAAGAAGGATGTCATCCATGTAATGGATGATCTTTAGCGTGGGATAGGTCTTACGAATTGGGTCTAGCGCTCGCTGAACGTACAGTTGACATATGGTGGGGCTATTTGCCATTCCTTGAGGGAGGACCTTCCACTGAAATCTGGCATCGGGTTATTCATGGTTAATAGCTGGCAAAGTAAAAGCAAATCTTTCCCTGTCCTTGGAGCTTAGAGGTATAGAAAAGAAACAATCTTTAATATCTATTATGAGCACTTTCCATTCTTTGGGTAAGGCAGAGAGGAGTGGCAGTCCCCGTTGTACGGGTCCAAGCATTCTCATTTGAGCATTTACTGCTCTCAGATCATGAAGCAACCTCCATGATCCTGACTTTTTCCTGATTACAAATATGGGTGTGTTCCATGGGGACACAGAGGGTTCTAGGTGTCCCACTTGGAGCTGCTCTTGCACTAAGCAATGAGCTGCTTCTAATTTTTCAGAGGATAGGGGCCACTGAGGAACCCATACGGCCTCCTCTGTGAGCCAAGGTATGGGCATGGCATCTTCAATGGCCCCTATGAAAAACCCAGGCCATGACGGTCATTCTTTACTTTGGGCAGGATGGGCTCTATGTGTCCCTGTTGGTGTTTCCCCAGCCCCTTGCCAGGGATGTATCCCATGTCCATCATCATGCCTTGGGCGGGGGTGGAGTATTCATTAATGAGTTTGAGGCCTAAGTCTCTCATGACATCCCTCCCCCATAAATTGACCGGTAGAGGGAGTACATAAGGGGTGACTGTACCCTCTTGTCCTTCAGGGGCTCACCATTTCAATGGTTTGGCACTAATTGAAGGGCTTGACTCATATCCTAAACCTTGTAATGAATGTGAGGATTGGGTCACAGGCCACTTGGAGGGCCACCAGGTTGCAGAGATAATACTTTTATCTGCTCCAGTGTCTAGGATTCCCTCAAAGCTCTTTCCCTCTATTTGAAGAGTTAATTTTGGTCTGTCTGCTAAATCTAATACTATGAAGGCTGAATCCCAGTCAGAGGAGCCGAAGCCCCTTTCTCCCCTCTCCGTGTTGGTAGCAGGATAATTGGCGTGGAGACTAGGTAAAACTAAGAGCTGGGCTATGCGGTCTCCCGGGGATATAGGATAGATTCCTCTGGGAGCCGAACACATGATTTTTACCTGTCCTTCATAATCTTGATCTATAACTCCGGGATGAACTACCAGGCCTTTCAATGCAGCAGAAGAGTGCCCTAGGAGTAACCCAATGGTATTTGGTGGTAGGGGGCCTTTAAAGTCTGAAGGGATAGGCTGAACTCCCATCTGTGGAGTCAACACTATTCTGGTGGTGGCACGGATGTCCAATCCCGCGGAACCTGAAGTGGCTCTCCTTGGGGGGCCTGGTTGTTCCCGAATGACACTTGCGTGCTGGTTGCCCCATATATTTGCGGGCCCTGGTGACGGGGGCCCCTCTGGGCGTTTTTTGGCAGTTCTAAGGGTTTCCCTTCTATATCTTTAATAGACCGGCACTCATTGGCCCAATGTCTGCCTTTCTTACACTTAGGGCACAACCCAGGGGTCTTTTGGGTTGTTTGTTCTGAAGCTGGGCTCCTACACTCTCTCTTTATATGTCCTAATTTCCCGCATTGAAAGCATTTGATACTTCTGTTAGTGATCCTGGCTTGTTTGTGGCTCTGTAATATGGCCGCGGCTAGGCCTGCATTGGTGAGTGGCCCTCCTATTTCTCTACAGGCTTTCAACCAGGCATGTATCCCTTTTTGTTTCCAGGGTGTTATCGCCTGTCTGCATTCCTTGGTACATTGTTCAAATACTAATTGCTCCACTAGGGGCATTGCTTGTTCCTGATCTCCAAATATTCTGCCTGCGGCCTCCATCATACGAGCGACAAAGTCAGAAAATGGCTCGCTCAGCCCCAGAATAATTTTTGTCAAATTGCCTGATACTTCTCCTTTGTTGGTGAGGGCTTTCCATTCCTTGGCGGCGCACGTGTTTATTTGTGCTTATACCTGTAAGGGGAAGGCGGTCTGGTTGGCTACCCACTGTCCTTGGCCTGTCAGCATATCATATGACCACGCAGGCTGTCCTTCGGCCGCATTTGCGCGTGCCTGGGTCATGCTGATATCATGCCACAATGCCTTCCATTCTATGTATTGCCCCATACTAGAAAGGCATGCCTTAGTTACATATTGCCAGTCTGCGGGTGTCATGGCTGTCTCTGTTAATCTCTCAACTTGTGCTATGGTATAGTTAGCACTGACTCCATAAGCCCGAACGGATTCTGCTAACTCCTTAACTTGTTTATGGCTCAGGGGCTGGTGAGAGCGTACGCCATTATCCTCAAATACAGGAAACATTTGTCTAATTGCCTGAAGAGTATCTGGGTGGCAAAAGGAGAGTGCGCCACTCACGTAAGGTGGCGGGGCAAAGGGCGTCGGGGGACACCCTGCTTTCATTTTTTCCTTGGTCCGCTTTTCAACTTTGCTGGTTCCCTTACTTCTACACTCTGCGGTTTTATTTTCTTCCCCTTCCTCTGCGGACGTTAATTCCTCCTCAGATTCCCTATTGGAGAGTTGGAGGTCCCTCAACTCTTTCCAGGGGTATTTACTATTTTCTCCGAGGCGATCGTCACTCGCTTCTCGGGGCTCTTTCGCTTTTGCCCTAGGCGGGCTTTCTCCCTCACTCTGAGGTTTCTTTACCTTCGTTTTTGTGGCCTTTTTTCGGCCGCGCGCGCTCTCTGTTTCCCGTTCCGTTTCTGACATGCTCTCTTGGATATCTGTCAATGCTCTCTGACCTTCTTTTATTACCTTTTCACATCTCTCATCTTGCAGACAAGCTCTAATCAGTTTCCAGAGGGGCCTGGTGCCTCCCCTCAGGCTACCCTCCTCCTCTTCTCTATCAAGATCTTTCCCCAGTTTGTCCCAGCTCGGGATTGAGAGGGACCCTTAACAAATGAACCAGGGGGCCACACGGTCTATCTCCTTCACAAAAGATCCTAAGACTTTGCTGGAGACTTTCAAGTTTCACTCTTTGAGAGCTGTCTGCAGCGCCGTGACTAATGACGGTGCATTCCCCATGGTGCCTCCTTATTTACAGAGAACCATCAACCATCATCCTAAAAGGCAGGGGCCTCTCGGAACTTACCCCTCCGGGCTTTCTTCTGACCTGCAGTTCTGAATCCTCTCCAGATGTCTGAAGGGTCCTCCCTGTGCCGGTGATGTTCTGGTTCCCGGGTTTCGGCACCACTTGTCGCGTGCCCTGTCCTCGCCGGCAAGAACAGCATGCAACAACAGCAGGATTCTTCTGCAGAAAGCTTTATTCTTCAGCTCTTTGTGAAACAAATGAGTTGGGCAGGACCCAGAGGGGAAGGAGAGGCTTGCTTATATAGTTCTCATGCTCTGACCTGGTTGGTGCGGCTCCATATGCCTTATTAGCATAACCATTTGGTGGGTCTCATTGGTCCTTATGCCAAGGCGCAATTAGCATGTAGTTTAGTGGTGTGGGATGATTTGTCATTAGGAAGTTCGGGGCCTTCCGGCTGCCCTGCATTGGGCGCTATTTTCTGAGCGCGGCTGCCAACAGGGAAGGGGCAGGATCATGCTTTTCCTTGTGAAGATTCAGCCCAGAAGCTGCACGTACCACTTCTGCTCATGACTTTATAGTCAGAATATAGTCACATGGTCACATCTAGTAGGACTCAGGGAAATGTTATTAGCTGGGTAGCCATATGCCAACTGAAGCTTCTATTATTTTGGATTAAGGGCAGAATAAATATAGGAGGGACATCTGGCAGGCTGCCATAGTACTGAAGAGACAATATTTCACAATGCCTGCATATCCCACAACCCCTGTGTCGGTGGCTCTTTCTGCATACATTGACATACTGGCACGTGACCCTCTACCTAGGCCTCAGCTAGGTGGACCAGGGCTGGATCTAGGGCCAAAGGGTAGTCAAATCATAGTGTTGTCAACAGACAATGACATGTCCTGACACAACAGTCTTACCCACTAGGATGTGACCCTTTTTCTAGAAAAATTGAACTCTGGTTACATTAAGTTAGTTGCAGAAACTGAAAGATATACAGACAGAAATTAGGCAGCAGAAATTGTGAGCCTGCAGAAGCCATGAGAGAGGGAAAAGACATTCAGGTCAGAAGTTGTTAGACATTGCAGAATGGCTGATCCAGAGGCAGAGAGGGGCTCAGGGGGGCATTAACCTGTCCTTGAGGAGGAAAATATAATCTTACTGAGGGAAGGGGGGTGGGACTCTGATGAATCTTCCAGTTCCACATCCCAGTTTCTAGAAGCCCAGGAGTAAGGCTGCCCCTACATTCCTTGTGACACCTTGGCTAGTTCCCAGGATGGGGAAGTTAAATGTGGTAGGCTGTGTTTGTGTGCATCTGTGTGGGTGGGGCACCATTAGAGCACATTCAGCTGGAAAACAAAAACCAGAAAAACCACACTAAACATGGGCCTGAGGAATACGGACACTCATCATTTCACAGGTCAAGAGGTGCAGAGGGAGAGCAGGGTGGATGGCTGGGGACTTGACTGCGGCTGCCGCCGCCGCAGTGCTGCGTGCCATGTGTCACTGCCATCCTCTGTCCCTGGTGCTGTCCTCAGGCTTGCCTCTCCCTGGTTGCAGGATGAGTAGCTAAACAATCCACACAAACAACAGTCTAAGGCGGGAAGAGAGACCCTTCACCTCAGTTCCTTGCTGTGACTGTGGACATTTCCACAGCTGCCCACAGACTTGTCTTCACATCTCACTGGCCAGACCTGTATCCCTAGCCCGGTCCTGAGTGGGACACTGGCAGGAGGAGGAGTTGCCACACAGGCTCTTCTGACTGAGACGCTGTGGCTGCTGAGGGGTTGGTCTTCCTTCACACACAAGGCTTTGCGTATCCGAACAGTCAGTTCTGTTGCTAAGGAGGATGAAGGGGTGACTTTGGGAAACAACCTCTGCCTGACACAGGAGGTTTGAGAGGCCAGCTGTTTCTTCTGGCTGGCCTCATGGGCCAGCTCATGCCTGTGACAGCACATGGAAGGCTTTCATGATACGGGTTAGAAACTTAATTTTGCTACATTCTGGACATTGATACACCAAAAGTCAATAAATTGTGCTATTAGTTTACTGATTTATAAGGCAGGATTCACAGGTGTCTCTTCAATGGCTGGAAAACTCATGTTTACCACCCAGTACACAGCAGTGAAAGAACCAAATTAGTATCCAGAAAGTTCTTGGTTCAGCATAACATCAAAGCAAAGGATGCTCGGTGGCTCTGTGCCCTCTGATGTCTGTGCCACACAGTTTCATGTTTCTTTTCCATTGGATGTGCCTGGAATACCCTGTTGTCCTTCTTGGCCTAAAAATGCCTGTTCAAACCAACTCAAATGTCATGTCTTCTGTGAAATCTTTCCTGACCCCCTCCCCAGTGGAACCAACTGCTCCCTCGTTAAGTTTCCGTATGTGGTAAACATTCCTTGTGGGTTACTTCTTCTGTCACTGTAGTATAGTTCTTAGTCATCTTTTTTGTTCAATGGATGGCATAATAGCTCTTCTGGAATCTATTAGTACCTAGAAGAGTGTTCTCAGACTTTGGTATGTATGAGAATAATCAGAGCAATACAAGATTTTGTTTTCAAAAATTATATTCCAGCTCTATCCCTTGAAAGTCTGCCTCAGTAGGTAGGGGATGGGGGCAGGAATCTGCATATTAACATGCACCTCAGTGACTTGGTAGCAAGGAGTCTAGGCCACATTTTGGGAAATCCTGGCCCAGTCCATGATCTTGCATATAGTTAGTGACAAAGAAATTGCTAAGCACCAGAAAGAAGGCCTCTTTCTCAAGTGCACTGAACGGGCAGTAACAAAATCTTCCTCTCTAGTTCCTTTCCCTGGAAATCAACAAAATCTCCAATTTCTGCCCAAGTCAATATGGTTCAATGGGAAGACCACCAGACAGGGAGCTGGGGCAGTAATGCTGAACCCAAGAAACTCTTCTAAAAGGTAGGGATGCTTGAACTGTGGCATAAGGGGAAAAGGTGTGAGTTTGGTAGACATGTGGGTAAAGACATTTCTCAAACTGGACTATAGCATGCACAGGCATGGGGAACTGAGAATACAGGAGTTCAGGGTGACGGGAGAGAATAGTGCACATGGGGAAGCAATGAGAAGTAAGCCTTGGAGTAGTCTCAGGCAGTAAAATCATTATTAATTCATAGCAACTTATAAAGAAGTAAAAACTACAATTTATTAAGCCTTCCTTCTCCATTAAGCACTATGATAAGCAATTTACATATATTATGTACAGCTCATTACTGTGTTTCTCACACTATTTGGTCTGAAGACCAAATATGCTCTTTAAAAAATCCTTATGCTCTTAAAATTATAGAGAATGCTGGAGAGCTTTTATTGATGTAGGTTATATCAACTGGCATTTATTACATTAAAAATTCAAACTGAGAAATTTAGAAAATATTAACTAATTTAAAATATCAGTAATAAACCCATTATATGTTAACATAAAAACACACTTTTAATGAGATACAACTATAGTCCCCAAAACAAGAGTTAGAGGGAAGAACACTGCTTTACATTTTGGCAAATAACATTAATGTCCTAGCTAAAATGAGCTGGAGTCTCCTATGTGTTCCTGCCTTAATCTGTTGTACTCACATGTGTCATGTAGCTTCTGCAAAATTCTATCTACTCTCATGAGAATGACCATGAAAAAGGCAACTGTCTTAAAATTCTTATGAAAGTATTTCAGACCCTGCACTCCCCTTGAATGGGTCTTGAGGGCCCCCAGGGGTGCCCAGACCATTTTCTGAGGGCTGTTGGGTTAGAGGCTAAAAGCATTTGAATCCTGGCTTCATTGAATATGAGATGGTAAATATGAGCAAGTTACCTAACCTAGACCTCAGTTTTCTCCTAAGTGAAGTGAGGATGTTAAGGGAGCCTTGGACTGGTGACTAGCACAGAGTGAGCACTCAGTGAATGGTAGTGACCATCAATCCTCACAGCCACGCTTGGGGGTTAGTTCTAGATTTAACCGAAGAAACTGACATTCAGAACAGCAGAGCCAGGGTTCAAATCCAAGTGTCTTGGACCCCAAAGTCTGGCTTTAACTGCTGCGTTACATACACATCAAGCTGAGGTGCTCTGAGCAAAGAAGGATTATAAAGAGATTAATGATATGGCCAGAGTTTAGAAAAAACTGGTTGCAGCTTAGAAGATGGTTGAGAAGGTGTTGGGCCTGCAAATTCAGCCAGGCAGGACCTGACAAGTGCACGACCTGAGGCAGGGGCTGTGGGCTAAGGAGGAACTCTGTGGGTAGGCTGGGCAGGACTGAGGCCCCATGAATGGGGGGATGAGGAAGACGGTAGAGTCTAAAATCTCATGTGAGAAATCCCAGCAACTGTGTGTGACAACATATTTAGAATGTTGTCACAAAGCAACTCTTACCAGAAGATATTCCAAAGGCTTAGAGGGTATCTCCCAGGAGATGGTTAAGATGGTCCTCTCTTTGTTCAAACACACAGGGTTCAGACAGCCCCTGCCTGCTGCATTGCCCTTTGCTTCTGACATATATTCAGCCTCCTACTTCAGTGCTTCTTGGAAAAATCACTACCTAATTTTTTTTTGCTGCTCTGCCCAGTCTTTCTTACCTCAGTTCATGACAACTTCATCCTTCTGGTAACTCAGGCCACAGAACTTGGAGTCGTCCTTGACCTCTCCTCTTCTCCTACATCCTGAATCCAACCTGTCAGCCAACCTTATTGATTCTACCTTTAAAGTGAAATACTTTAAAGGTATTTCAGAAAATACCTTTTTTATATATTTTTATTTTTTTATATTATGCTTTTTTATATTTCAGAAAAAAGCAGTTTTTACTGCTTCCTTCTACCTCCGCTACTTCCTGGCCCAAATCACCACCATCTCTGTCTGGATTAGTCTGATCACCTCCAAACTGGGCTCCCTGGTTTTGCCTGTACCCCTCCACTCTCCACACCAGGCAGGTCGCCAGAGTGAAAAATCATAAAAAGCCAGAATCACTTAAAGCCAGAGTTTAAAACTGTAAGTCAAATCCTGTCATTTCTCTGCTGAAACCCTTTGTTCACTTTTAGTCTCAGAGTAAAAACCAAAGACCTCTGTCCCCACAGTACCTCCCTGTCCCTAATTTTGGTTTATCATCCTCCCTGCTTCCCCTCACTTGCCCCACCTACCTGGCCTCTTTGCCACTCCCCAACCTACCCACACACCCTTGCTTTGGGCTTGTTTGCCATCCCCATGACCCAGAATGCTTTTCCTCTGCATATCCTTCAGGTCTCTTTAAGTCCCCTGGATAGTGAAACCCTACCTCACTACCCCCTAAACATAAAATAGTGACACCCTACAATCTTCCCTCTGCACAATCCTCAAGATTTTTCTCCACAGCCCTCTGTGTCTACACCATACATGTTTATGTGCTCACTGTCTCCAACCTGAACTCTGCCCTACTAGACCCTAAGCTCCAGGAGAACAGAAACTTAGGTTTTTCTCTCTCCTGTATTCCCTATATTGTTGGCTAGTGTGTACAAGCAAAGGTCCGTATCAATAGGCTTTGCAGCAATTGCTTGCTCTTGGATTCAGAAGCTGACAGCATTTTCTAAATACGCAATGCAATTCTTCCATGTGGCCAGATAATTCCCATTTTCAGGATAAAATAGAAAAGGATAATTTTAGGACAGATGTTGCAATCTGTAGGTAAGCTCCATGAGGGCAGGGACTGTGTCTGATTCATGTTTGGTGCTGATTTATTTGGTGAATAGTTGCTAATTGATCAAAAACATTTCAACCTAGTCTTGAGGTCACAAATGGAAGCATAGCAAGAACTTTAAGGATAACCTGTCCATTTCCTACTTGGAGCTAAATGAGATTGGCAGAGGGTAAGTGACCTACCCAAGGTCTCACCACTAACTAGAATTCTGCTTCCTGAGTCCCATCCAAGCATTCTTTCCCATTCATTGAACTGCCTGTGTCAGCTTGAAAGACATGAAGAAACCTTTGGAACGAAAATTAGAGAACAAGTACTGAAATTTAGAAAGGACCCAGCTGTTGGACCGCATTGTTTGCATCTCTATCTATAGCAGAAGGAGCTGCGTGTGGAAACAAGCCAGACACGTGCTCATATCCCCACTGCTATTGATGAGTTGCAGCAGTTTGGTCAAGCTGCTGCACGTCTGGTCTTCAGCTGAGCTATTCTGTAAAGTGGGGATTGCCCAAATGGCACTTATCCAGGGGCTTCTATAGTGGGGTTGCAAAACTACAACCTGCCCTGTAACTCACAAGTGAGGGGAGTGCATGCTTTCATCTTGTCACCAACTGCCTGGTCTCCCTCAGGAGCAAAAAAAATTAACTCAAGATCCAGGTCTGTCTAAAGCTAAGTCTGAATGGGTACAGAATTTCAGTTGGGATGATGAAAAAATTCTGGAAATGGATAGTGGTGATGCTTGCACGAGAATGTGAATGCACCTGATTCCACTGAACTATGCACTTAAAAATGGTTAAAATGGCAAATTTTAATGTACAATTTACCACAATAAAAAATGAAAACGAAAAAAAAAAACTTAGTCTGATCAGTTAATTTAGACAGCCTGTTCTGGTAATGCTCTGTCACTTCTGGAGAGAAAAATCAACCTCTCAGGTTTCTCAGGCTTGGCCTCCCTTTCTCTCACTAAGATTGTGTGGATATGTGGTGAGGAGGTGGATGGGGTGTGGAAAGTGGTGGCTTTAGTGATCTTGCAGCAGAGGGAGAAGAGGGGGCCCTCGGCATTACTGCCTCGGCCTTCTCCAGTCCCTGTGGGTGCCAGGGTACTGCTTGCCTCCACTCCCCACCCTGTCTTACGGCTCCAGTCTGGGCAAACACCAGAATTGTGACACACCAAAATTTCCTTGTGATGCTGGTTGGAAAGCAGTGCTGTAGCCTAACTGGAGTGGAGAGGAACCCTGATCATAGCACCTCACCTTCCCTGGTGGTCAAGTCCTCTCATCTCTGCACTGTCTCTGCAGTGTGTCCTGCCTCTCAGTCCACATGGACAGCTTGGATGAGCCCCCATCCTGTGGGCGTCCTCAACTACAGAGCCTTATAGTTATCACACTGGTTGTTGACTGATCCACAAGCTTCCCACCAGACCCAAAGCTCCTCAAGGTGAAAGACTGTATTCCCAGTGTCTGGAACCATTCCTGGCTCAGTAAATGTTTTTCAAAATTCCTTCATAGCAACTGCTGGCTGCTCCCTGTCTGCAAGCCCCTTTTAAAGTACCCATGAAATGTCACATAGGAAGGAGGTGACAAGGCCCCTACCTTCACATTTCAAAGACAGGACAAAAGCAAAATATAAAATGTCATAAAAAGCAATACAGAGTTGTTACCAACATGCCACATGTTTAAAGTTGCAGAATAAATAGTCATGAAATGAGAAGCTGGTGTCTCAGCTCCGTGATGAGCAAATGCTGGTGAACAGAATACGTGGGGCTGTCTGGGTCTGAACACTTGGAGGAACTGTGTGCATTGTGTGTGTGCACGTATGTGAAAAACTACCCCCAGGACATTAGCCAACTTTGAGACTCACTGCTGAAGTTGATGTCTCTTCCCTAGACTGGTATGTTTAAATTATGGAATTTAACAAAGAAGTGGAGGTTGCCCTTAGCTCATAAAAAATGTTACAACAACAGTATAACGGAGAAACAAAGTTTTTAAAAAGCACAGTTAACTGTAATTCATCCTGGGTAAAATAACTGGGAGCCAAAATAATTTAACAAATTCTGTCCTCTCCAGAGGGAAAAAAAAGTGGCTTTTAAGCCTACTTACTTACAGGAAATTCCTCTGAAAGCTCAGACACGAATTACTGGTGAACACAAGGTCCAGGTGCTTTTTTTTCTGTTTGTTCCCGCCCACCCCCTACTCCGGGGTATGAGCTCTAAGAACTGCTCCAAGGGAGCTCCCGGGATCACGGGGGTTCAGCTACGAAGAAGAATAGAGGCCAGAGGAGACAGAGGTTGGGATAGTTCTTCCTTATTCTGGTTTGGATTTTATGGTAGAGACCTAATGTCCCTCCACTACAGCCTGAAGGCCCTTCCCTCCCCATGTGCCCCAGCTTGGGCGGGTCCGTAATGACTTGCAGCTGTTGTTAATATGCCTGAAGAGATGCATCAGTAGGTCATTCATTTAAGTCTCTTGATGCATCAGAGTTGGATTTTGTCTCCTGCAGGACCCCAACTAGTAAGTCCACAGTGAGAAACCCTTGGCTGGTGTCAACTAGATCAGTGATGTCATGATTTTCTGGCCATTGATGGACATTAACTAGCTGGTATTCCATTGCTGTGGCTAGAAAATGTGACTAAGTTGTTTGTAAACTAATGGCCTGGAGCCTGTACTTCAAATATAATTGCCTCCTCAAAGTCGAGACCTTAGAATGCTTTTAATACCTATTCCAATAATGGCCAACATGTTAAAATATTCTGAGGCTGCCTTTTAAGATTCCTTTACTGTTTATAAAATATTATCTTGCCATGTTGAAAAATAGTCCTCCTTTGATGGCAGATTTGATTCAGATCAACAGGTTCTATCACAATACAGATATGAAAATAAGCAATAATTTCATTATGTTTTTTGCTAACTTAACTAATCAAAATATCTTTTATGGCTTTTCTTTTTCTTTTTTGGTATCATTAATGTACAATTAGATGAGCAACATTATGGCTACCAGACTCCCCCACATACCCCATTACAGTCACTATCCATCAGCGTAGTAAGATGCTATAGAATCACTACTTGTCTTCTCTGTGTTATACTGCCTTCCCCATGCCCTCCCCCCTACATTATGCATGCTAATGGTAAAATGCCCCTTTTCCCCTTTATCCCTCCCTTCCCACCCATCCTCCCCAGTCCCTTTCCCTTTGGTAACTGTTAGTCCATTCTTGGGTTCTGTGAATCTGCTGCTGTTTTGTTCCTTCAGTTTTTTCTTTGTTGTTATACTCCACAGATGAGTGAAATCATTTGGTACTTGTCTTTTTCCACCTCGATTATTTCACTGAGCATTATACCCCTTAGCTCCATCCATGTTGTTGCAAATGGCAGGATCTGTTTTCTTCTTATGGCTGAATAATATTCCATTGTGTATATGTACCACATCTTCTTTATCCATTTATCTGCTGATGGATACTTAGGTTGCTTCCATTTCTTGGCTATTGTACATAGTGCTGCGACAAACATAGGGGTGCATATGTCTTTTTCAAACTGGGCTCCTGCATTCTTAGGGGAAATTCCTAGGAGTGGAATTCCTGGGTCAAATGGTATTTCTATTTTTAGTTTTTTGAGGAACCTCCATACTGCTTTCCACAGCTTTTTTTTTTCTTTTAAGGCAGGATCCCATCAAGGTTCATGAGTTGCTTTTGGTTGTCTCTGAGTATCTTAGGGATGCAGAGATGTGACTTTATGTTACTAACTCTGCCATCCAGCACTGTGTAACACCATAAATGTACTGACTGAATCAAATGGGTCTTTAGTAAGGGTTAATAGTGTTACTGGCATGGCAAGGGTCACAACTCCCATATGGGAGGAGAGGAGTGGGTCACTCATTAGAGCCATTAAATTGGTGCTAGTAGTTAGAATTTTCCTTTTTCATGTTAGGACACACAGAAAATAACATTTCCACAGCAAGCTGGGGTAAACACAGGGGACTCCTGGGGGACTTCATTTGTAGTACATCTTAGAAATGTCTGGGATCAAAAATATGGCAAAGGTTATGTTTTTTAAGTTACTTTATGTCCTAAAATATTGTTATTTCCAACCTCCATCACTTTAGGTAAGCTAGTGCATTTTTTCCTCAAAAGGCCTAGGCTACAGTCTCATCCTGTCCCCTTTCGACAGTCACACATACTGATTCACCTGGAAAAACAGACAGTGGTGGCCTTTTTCCATGTTATTTATTCAGTCAGCTAGCTACATGAGGGGAAGAAACAAATTAGCGGGAGCTCTTGGAGGCATACGGGTATGGGTGGGAGGGTGGGGATTTAAACAAAATATAAACAATTTCATGGAAGATGTACAGATATCCATTTAAAAAAAAAGTATCCCCTCAGGGTAACAGGAAGATAAAATCATTACAAATAAAATATATTAGCAATTTCTGTTCACTGCATTCCCTAAAGCCAAAGTCTCTGAAAATGGCTTGCATTTGAGACTGTCATGACTTGCAGATACTCATGTGGTACATATTTCCAACACAGAAAAATAAGGACTGAGACTGAGTAACCAATTAATATAATACAGAGGAAAATCAAGCACATGAAAATAACTATTGTCTGGTAGCAAAAATAGATTTATGCTGATGTGAATATCAAAATTAAAGACATTCAAGTAAACTATGCCAATACATTGGAACTATTACTCCTAAGATTACAAGAACAACTTCTTATTGCTCCTACTCATAACTAAAAGGTCTGAGGAAATTCTATGATAGTTGGAAGGCATAATATAACTGTAGCATATGTAGTAGGCCTACAACAAGGTTCAACAGCCAAATAAAAACTTCATACTTTTCTATTTTTCTTTTAGGATTGACATTGTTAATGGTAGAATAAGACTATTCATCATAAATCTAGAAAATACAGATGAAGGACAGTACTTGAAGCTTAAGCAGATGCTTTGTTGAAAGTAATTAGAAGTAGAGTATTATAAAAGCAGCAGTTTGAATGAAGTGAACATTTAAAAAGTTGGTCTGTACATTTTTTTCTCCCCCAAAATCCCATAGGAAGTAAATGAGGACTGTGGGGGCATCTGGGCATTCTGGGGACTTGATGAATTACTGGACAGTTGTCCTAAAATGAACTTGGTTTAATTAGGACCAGAAACAGCCTGGCTCTGAGAGGTGAACTGCTTAGAGAAGCAGCACTGAGACTTGGATTATTAGGGAAATACCAGCCTGTGCTTGGGGCTTGGGAAGGGAAGAGATCGGCTGCCTGGCTACACTGGACTCTGTTGGCTCCTTCTTCAGTGGATCACCTGCAGCTTGGGGCAATCAATAGCCACAGGAACATGTGAAGTGCAATGAGGTTGACTGCAAAAGTTCCCATTTCCAAGACTATCTGGCGATTCAGCATAAACTTGGGATGGAATAATCAGGAATAAAATAGAAGTGAAAACAGGTATCTTGAGCGGAGTTATCTTAAAATATGTATCTCAAATTGGCATTATTTAATTGGGAGATTCAAAGTCCCAAAAATTAAATTATATTTCAATTCTTCCCAAACAACAATAACTTGTTTCTGTTTTCTTCATCTTAAAAATGTAAAATGCCCTTCAGCTGCAAGTTAGGTGGGAAGGTGCTTTTGAAAATAGGGACTGAGGGGAAAAAGAAGCCACTTCCCCCTCAAGGTAGTTTTAAGATTATAGTATAAGGCTGCATCAGCAAATTGTTTAAATTTCAGAAAAAGCCCTTTATAGATGCTGCTTCTGACTAGTAGACTTTTAAATTTGCATATAGTTCTGTATTATATTCTAATTCATCCTCACGCCCATCTCAAAGGTGTTATTTGTTCCATTTATCCTTGTAATTCCATAATAAAGCATAAGATCAATTGAAATAACAGTACTGGAACAATTACAGAATTCCAAATACTGATGGCGAGGCTACATCCATCCAGGCTGCATGTTTTGTTTTGTTGTTGTTTTTCTCTTTGAGCCAGCCTCTGGAGCAGGCCTATCTAATGATCAGTATTTTTAAAATTCTACATTAATCTTCACAATGTGAAAACTAGATTTGTTTTCCCTTTGAGTACCCTTAAATCTATAGCCTGCCACTTCCTGTCTGTGAGCAGAATTTAGATACATGCTTGGAAAGAAAAAGACAAAGCACATACCAAAGAATTTGATTGTGTCACTGAACTGCTTAGAAATAGAAGTGATACTCACACTGTGCTCATCTTGACACCTTGATAAAATGGAATGAATGAATGTAATATTTAATAAGTCATTGTTTTTAAATGCTAGTTACCTGCAGATTCCAAAAGATCACTGATCCACTTCAAATACCTTTACATTTTGAAAATAAAATACTGTCCAACTGGTTATTTGGTGTGATACTGAAAAGTCATGCATTTTTTTGTTATTTATTCTACTTTTCATTCATAGCATTCTACATGCTCTGAAATTATTTAAAAATCTAAAAATGTTTTCTGGAGAAATCCCACACCATTACACTAGTTGTCCCAAAGGACTGTTACAGACATTAAAGTAAAGGTCTTAAAAATGAGGCTTTGGTTTTAATGTAATCTGGGCAGAAGTAGGGATTGCTTTGATAACACATTCAACCACTGCACAAATTCTATTGTACTTTGAAATAACACATTTAAAAAGTTTCCCCTTTAAATAGTTATGATCTGTATTATTCAAGACTACTGCAAAACTCACAAAAGGGTGGTGTGACTAAGAAGGAAGTAGAGGAAAGGGATAAGACACTTACAGCTTTATCAGAACACAACACAAAGGAAGAACATCAATTCTCTACATTTGTCTGTAAGGCAGATGGTCAAACTTTTTATACAAGATCTCAAATGTGGTGTTATTAAGAGGTAGAAAATACCAAAATGGTATTTAAGAAAAACATGTTGAGTTATTTTAAACAGTTATTTTGCTAAGCTTTTAGAAAATCAAACTCCTGTGTGGAATGTGCTGTATGTTTTACACTAAACTGGAACACTCCATACTTGACGGAGATGTGGGGACAGCAGGGAAACTAAGAGTGGGTGGGTAGCAGAAAATAGTTTTTTAATTTGTAAAGGGTTCAGTTCTCACTAAGGAGAGATTTCCTATTGCATCTCTGGGATGCCATTAAAACATTTAATTAATGGGGATTTCTCAGATTAACAACGATTGCTCTGAGTAACTGTACAAATTGGCACATAGGCAATAAAACTATAGAGAGTGATGAGCTCAAATACTTCCACTTCAAGAAGGTCTCATATCCATCTCATATAAAAATATACACTCCACTAAAATTATTCCATCCTCCCAACTACCGAGATGCAAACACAAATGTTCTTCAGAGCAGCCTCGGCAGAACTGCTCTGTCTGGGCGATTCAAGAGCTGTTGGAGGCAAGAAGATATCCGAGCTATCAAATTAAACTTGGGTAGCTTATGCATGGGTGCGTAACCCTGGGTGTTCTTATTTCCTAATGCACCAGGGAGAGATGGATTTTTTCTCCAACATAATTCTATAAGGCATAAATTTAATTTGAAATTTTGTAACCTTTGGAAAGTTAGTGTTAAAGCTTCTTTTTTAACCCACACATTAACATTCAATCTTTCATTTTTATTAAATAGTTTATATATAAAAAGAAATATCAAGGTGTTCTACATTCATATAAATGATTGTGATAACATTTAAAATTGTAAAGAATCTATTGAAGAAAATATATCCTTAAATACTTACAATTCTAAGCTAAGCACAAGTGATCAACCTAGATAGTACCTTTTAAATATACAGATACAGGTTTGTGGCTTTAGAAAGCAAACATAGGAGAGTACAAGGATGTCTCATTCTTTTTTTCCTTTTACCACAAGACAGGATGGTCCAGTTTGGAAAAGCCAAGATCTTTTCTAAGATCCAAGTAGGTGCCATTGCTCACCCAAGAGTCATCATCAGATTTCCTGTGAAAAGAGGAAATACTTTCTGAAGGCTCTTGAAAATACTGTCCTGGTCTCTCTCTTTAGCTTCCCCTCTCCCTCCCTCCCACGCCTACCAGGCTATCATTCTCAAATGTATGCAATGTCCCTAAAAGGCCAGTACTGAAGTTGTGAGGGACTGGAAGTCTGGCAAACACATTGTTCTTTCTGACTTTGACTTCTCAGAGTTCATAAAAAATAGTGCTTCTTGGAGAAGCATAAGTGAAGGAAGAGTTTGTTGTAGTCAAAACATGGCTGGGATGATAGTCACCACCTTGGGTATGAATATGTAAAAGCTACAAATCAACCACATTGTTCATATCAAGTGATAAATTTAACATTCAAAAGAAAAGGAACTGGAAGCTGTAACAGTGTGGAGCGAGTGACCGTGGTTCACTATTCTTTGAGTGGATAATATATTACCTGGATCAAAATTCAAAAGATGCACAAAAGGGCAGGAGCTTAAAGTTTTCTTCTCCTCCTCTCTCTCCACCTCTTATTTCTTCTCTTCAAAGTTGATCTTATCAACTTTATTCTTTCAGATTAGTTTCATGCATGTATGAATGTGTATGAACACATCCTTCACCCCTCTCCCATTTTTTATATTTTCCTATCTATCCCTTGAATTTTTGACATAGTATGTATTGGAGATCATTTTCCATCATCACAATAAGGGAGCAAACTACAGCCCAAACCTAAAGGCCAAAGCCAGCCTTCTGTCTGTCTTTGTAAAACCGTTTTATTAGAACACACCCATGCCCATGCACTTTAGCACTGTGTACGGCTGCTTTCACCCTGCACAGCGGGGTTGAGTGATCACTACTGAGACCTTATGGCCTGCAAAGCTAACAATATTACTATGTGCCCTCTACTGGAAAAGTTTGGTGACTCTGGTACTAAGGGGCTCCTCATTTTCTATGGCTTGGCAGAATTGGGCAAACTGGCTCATTTCAAGCATATACCTTTGTTAGAACAGGAAAACAAGTGCGACAAAAATCTGTTCCTGAGAGTATGGAGAAACAGGCATGCTCTCCTTTTGCTTTGAAGATGTAAGACAGTATCTGCCAACATTACAAAAGCACACACTCTGATCTCTACTTACAGGAATTCTTAATCTAACTACACTCATGCATATACAAAATAACATTACTTTATGTTTATTATATTATTATAAACATATATTTATAGAAGCTAGAGATTGAAAACAACCTCCTTAGTGCCCTCCCCCATAGAGTACCTGTTAAATTGTGGTCAATCCCTACAAAAGACTACAGGCAACTGTTTGAATTCATGTCATTGAGTGAGTGTTAATGGCAACATCTAAGTCCCACATTCCTTTATGTCACCTCTTTGCCAGTACTGCTGTTGCTGAAGAACTCTTGCCTTTTCTCCAACTTTTTATTTGTCATATCCAACACTCTAATAATACAGGCAATCAAAAGGAGGAAGAGCCATGGCCTTTTCCATACCAGACATAATTGTTAGATGGCTGCAATGACAACCTAGACAGTATTTTATATTCTGCATTTAAACGTTGATTCATTACCCACATAGCTGCAAAGACTTTGTGAAGTCATTTTGTTGCTTTCATATTAGATCAAGTTGATGAATCTCCTCACCTAGTTCTTGAGACAGTTTTGTTACCCACAATTTTTAATGATCCTAAAAAATACTGTAATGAACATCTGTGTAAATATAGATTTTCCTTGTTTTTAAAGCAACACTAGATGATTTATCAGAGAGAAAAAAAGAAACAGTCTCCTTGAGGGTATATGCATGTATCTATAATTGATCAGTCTATTAAGCTATCCATTTATCTATGCCTTGCATTTTTCAGAAAAGTAATTTAAGGCATCTTATTGTTTAGATATAAGAAGAAGTTATGAATATTTCAGGAAAAAACTCTGGTCAGTTGATCTTTAATCACTCATATCCTGAGTTCGTGGAAGTGATCAGAAGGGATCTGGCAAAGACCACATCAACTCTAAGGGAAAGAGCATTATATATATTTTAGGGATAAACTGTTACTTGTTACTATTGCTATCTTGGAAATAATATTTTATAATTTACTGATAGAATAGCAGCTAATTCCTCTTAAAAGTATTCCTGTTGCCCATTAAAAAGCAATGGCAAACCCAAACTACCCCCAAACAAGGCCCTGGCTGCCCTCAAAGCAAGGCTAGGATGGAAGGGGTAAGGCAAGAGCCTGTCACTTTCCTTCATGTGCCTGTTTTAACGTTGATTTTTTAGATCAGCCCTAAAATCGTATAGAGTTCTGGCCTGCAGTCAGGAGAGCCGGGCCCGAGCCAGGATAGTGTGGCGGGTCCTCTGTGGACCGCCTATAATCTTTGGGCCTTCACTTCCTTTTAGTTAAGGTAAAAGGGGGTGAAGGGCTGATGATCTACAATGCCCCTTTTAAATCTTTCAGTCTATTTTTAACAAGACCTTCTTGGCAAGTTATTTCAAAATTAATAATAAATGTTTTAAGTCTAAGCACATTGGAGCATCTGCAATTAAAAAAGTAGACTACTTGGATTTCTGTTTTGGTAACCAGTGGGTAATTGTTAATTATCTCTGTCGCCTGGGAAGTATACCTAGGCAGGTGACCCACCTTAGACATGGGTTTTAAAAGCTGGCCTGGTATTGGGAGACGGGTTGGGGTAGTCTGATTGCTTCTTCCACAGGCACTTACTGAGCACCTCCTCTGCAAAGTTACTGGGTGAGGCACTGAGGGGCAGCTGGGAAAAGGGCAAGGGATACAGAAAAGGGGACGCTGCTCCTGTGTAGGACAGAGGAAGGGACAGCCCAGAGGCAAGTGTCCACAGAAAGTCCAGCCCTCACACAGAGGTGAGGTTAAACTACTCCAAAGCAGGAAAATCATCCAGAACCCTCTCATTTGGGTAGAGGACACCCCTGTTCAATTTCCTTACAGTGGGAGCATCAGGTATTGCCAGTACCTACTGAGTAATGACCCACACAGTCCCTGCACACACCTGAAAAACCGAGGCTGGTGTTCCACGTTATTTTCTTCTAAGACCCTCCGCCTTTCTCTCTGTAGCTGTTCAATCCTCTGCTTTTGTATTTCAGCTTCTTCTATATTCCCTTCTTCTAGAAACCTGAAGTATTGAGGAAAAAAATAAGGGAACATGAATTCCAAGAAAATATAACAATCATTACTACTACTGGGATTACATGTGCCTGAGACTGGATATTCAAAATGCTTTCCTATACATAAGACCCCTCTCCAACCCTTAAAAATACTCCAAGGACTTTGGGGCACAGTCTCCCTTTCATCCCTGTTTCTAATTCTACCTGTTTCCTCACCACCACCACCCCACCTCAGGTAACCCACTGTTACTAGTTTCTTGTGCATCCTTCTAGAGATTTATACACATATAAGCTAGTGTTAATATATATTCTTACACCTCCCTCCCTGTTTAAAATATAAATGGTAGCATGGTGCACATACTGTTTATACCTTGGTTTCTTGTTTTTACTTTTTACTTAGCAATATATCTTGGAGATCTTTCTTGGTAGGACACAAATATCTTCACTTTTTAATAGCGTACAATACTCAGTTGTGTGGATATACCTTCATTTATTTAAACAATTCCCTATGAAAGACACTGGGGATGTTTCTAATTTTTTAATATTAGAATTGCTGCTGTTAATGACCACATATATCTATCATTTTGTACATGGGTTAGTATATCTGTAGGAAAAACTTCTGCAAGTGGAATCCTGGGTTAAAAAGTGAGTTTGTAGTACGGGGATTATAGCAATTTACTATAGACTTTTTAAAAATAGCATTATAGCATTCCCACCAGAATGTTATCAGAGTACCTTTTTCACATAGTCTCAGATCACATCAAACTTTTGAATCTTTGCCATATGATAGGTTAATAAAGAGTATGTCAATGTGGCTTTAATAACTTGAATACCTTTGATGAGATTGAGCATCTTTTCATGTGTTTAAGGGATATCTGTATTTCCTATTTTGTGAACTCTTCATTTCCCTATGTCCATGTTTTAAATGATTTTAATGATTTAATGATTTCAAGAATTTTTTGTGATCTTAATTTCTAGAACCAATTCATAAAATGGGTTGCAAATACAGATTTCCCAGTTTGTCATTTATCTTTAGACTTTCAGTATATATATATATTTACTTTACCATGAAGAAGGATGTTTTGTTTTTAAATAAAGTCATGTTTATCCATTTTTTTCCTGAGTTTTAAGTCTTAATTAGAAAGGCCTTAGAGCAGAGATAATTATTTCCATTTTACAGAACAGGAAACTGAGGCTAAGACTAAAAATATTTACCATATGTCACACAGATTGTCAGCAGCAAACCTAGGATCAGATGTTAGATCTCAGGGCACCAAAATAATTCAAATTCGAGGAGTAAGGCAGCTGGATTTTTTTTCACTCTTGAATACACAACACGTTCTATGTTATTATATGCAGGAAGACTCTTACAAATAAACACTTTTTTTTTTGCTATGTCAACAGAAACAGGGCTCTACTAATGAATAAAGGTCAAGCCACACAGAATTAAGCTGGGCTCCATTCCCTCCATGGACTCAAAGTCCCCCTTGATCTCTACTCGTGATGACATTATCTCACTCAGGCTCTTTTCGTAGCCTGGGACAAGACTTTTTATAAAGAGTTTTACATCTCTGGAGATAAAGATTTTAAAACCCTTACCTTTGGTCTGGCCTAAATCGAGTGTCAGTAGGTGGTAATAAAGACTTCAATAATGGATCCATTTCGTTTAATTCTAGCGCAAACTGTGTGAAGCCATAATACTGCTCATAACCTTTCGGCATGGGATCTAAAAGAAAAAGAAGCCATTCGTCTGTAACTTGCATTTCATTTTCTTTATATTTTAATTCCTTCACCTTTTTCATCTAGGACCAGCTACAATTTTTCTCTTTCAACTCTAAACTTTTCTATTTCTACTAAAAATATTCTGGCTAACAAATAGGTACTGAATATTTCTCTCTAAATTTTCTTCTCTATAAGTTTTCTTCTGCTTACAAGGATAAGGCCTCTTAAGTGTGGCTATACAGCAAATTCATGCAATGCCATGAAGTTTCTATACTGTGGAAACTAGAACAATAATTTGTTACTAAAATAAACCTGTTAAAAAGAATTCCAGACCCACTTTTCCTGGCTAAGAAGACTCTCACCCTAGAGAATCCATTTTTCATTTAAGAAGTGTCAAATTCTCCTGGAACTCTGTCCAGTACCCAGAATACTGTTGAACCCAGGGCAAGTGGTCATTGTTATTCCTTTCTTTTCTGCCCCTCTTTACACCAACTCTTGCCTCTCCAAATCTTACAGATTTAAATTTAAAACCATCTCAGTAGAAGCCAGGAATAGGGACGGCATTATACCAGCAGAAATACTGCCAGCCAGAACCACAAGAGACAGAGAGAATAGGACAGAATGAAGTTAAGCTCTTGGACTATTGGTGTTTCATAAGCTGGCTCCCTAATGCTATCCAGCTGCAAATATGTGTTATCCTTCAAGTAAAAAGAAGATGACTCTGAAGGTGAGTCAGAAATCCTCCAGGCTGCCACTCCCACCACAGGCCCAGACTATAGTTCCAGTGGGCAAGGCTGCCTCTCCCTTTCAAAGGGTGGGGCCGCTGTCATAGTTTCAACATGCCAGGCTGCCACCACCCAGGGCCATGGGGGCCACGGAGGGAGGGCCACTGCCCCAGTACGTCTGGAGGGCATGGAATCAGAGAGAATGATCTCTAGTCTTAACATCCAGTAGCATCCACTGTGCTAGGTTTTGGACTTGCTTGGGAACTACCATTCTTTCTTCTTTCCTATGCCTCCCCTTTGGAATGGAATATCCATCCTCTGCTTATCCCACTATTGTGCTTTGGAAGCACATTTTTGTTCCACAGCTGGAGAAGATGAATCATACCTTAAGTTTCATCTATACCCAATTTAGGTGATATTCAAATGAGACTCTGTACTTCAGACTTAAGAGTTGATGCTGGGATGAGTTAAGACTTGGGGGCTGTCGGGATGGGATAAATATATTTTGCATGTGAGAAGGGAATGGCTGAGGGGGTGCCAGGAACTAACTGCTATGGACCAAATGTTTGTGTCCTCCCCAAATTCATATGTTGGAGCCCTACCCCAGTATGGCTGTATTTGGGGCCTCTAAGGAAGTAATTAAGGCCGAGGTCAGAGGGGCTGGGCCCTGATCTGGCAGCTGTCTGCAAGCCAGGAAGAGGGCTCTCAATAGAATCCAAATTTGCCAGCGCCTTGATCTTTGATTTCCCAGCCTCCAGAACTGTGAGAAAAGTAAATTCCTGTTGTTTAAACTACCCAGTCTGTGATATTTATTTTAGGAGCACAAGCAGACTAAGGTAAGTATATTTCCCTAACTTGAATTTCAGCCAAAAATGAAGCTAAAAATACACAAATTTACACATCAAGTAAATCAAATATAGGCTAATAGAATCCACTCACAGCCTCAGCTCTAGTTGTTTTCATATACAAATATCAATACAAATGCTTTCCACGAACTCTACTACAGACCCATTTTTTTAAAGCTTCAGAAGTCCTTTTTGTTTAATTTTAAATCTAATTCTCTATATATCATAGGGTGAAAATAATAGCAAAATTTCCCACTGTTTTCTAAAATCCACTCCAGTCTCCCAACCACCAAACTAAAGACAGTGGCTTTTCTTGAAGAAGAGCAGGGTGCCAAGGCAGAAACATAAAGTCAGTGAATAACAACCAGAATAACAGCTTACCGAGTTTTCTTTTGTCAAGCTACTACTTTAACATCCAGAGAGAATGGCAGTTCTCATCTGTGAGCTATGCTTTAGGCAAAGGAGAGCAAGTGTCTCACTTGCAAAATCTCAAGAGTGCCTCTGAACATCTGAAGCCAGGAAGGTGGCCACATGTGTCAATTCATTCTATAGCATCATGGGAATCTCTGTGATGGTGGAAGAGATGACTGCTACTCACTGAAGGAGGCACTGCTGTTGCCTACTCTAGTCATTTCCCTTTTCTACTTGCCAATGGAAAGCTGATCTTTTCAGGTGGCATTGTGCCCTCCCCTGGGGGATGCATCTAAGCCCATCTGAACCTCTCCTGCCTACCCAGTTGCCCATGACTGGTTTAGGGATGAGTTTGGACCCACTTCAGGATGACAACTTATAAAGACATTTGCTGGGAGATCCTAGGTAATAGTTCATTCCTGAAAAGAGGAAGGCACAAGAGAAGAAAGCTATTTTGTCTTTCCATCTCTTCTTAGTGAGCTGCCACTTGAGGAAATGATACTGAAGCATGACAACCATTTTACATCCATGAGAGGAAATATCACTGCTGTACTGGGGAGTGGCTAGAATGTGTCCTCAATGATCTGTGCTCTTGACATAGGTAAGTTACCTATGTAACAAACCTGGGGCTATCCATCCCCTCAATTGTTAAGAAACAGCATACATCTAATGGCTCAAGCCACCTTTAGAATGTTTTTTCTTTTTTGTTTTGATCAGCCTAAAACATACCAATGGTGGTATCTCAGAACTATGGTACAATATGACCATGCCTTAGAAATATATTTATCATATTAGAAGATGAACTAAAGTCTTAACATGTTTTGGGGACATATTATGAAGGTTTGGCTTCTCTAGTCCTTCTCCCACAGCTGCTCAAAGGACACAACATCCTTCTGGAATTACAGCAGAAGTTGGAGTGGTTTATGGTGCCGGGAATATCTGGGGGACCCCTAGCTCTTGTAGAACCTCAGGCCACTCTGCTTGTCTAGTAAGTTTTCCCTTTATTCCTACTCTAGAATGACTTCTTGTGCTTCACTGACATTCCTTCTTAGTGCTCAGCATAGGCTCAGGAATGATGTGTACGGACTGGAAGGCTTCCTCAGGGTGACCCTGGATTAGCAACGGCTTTGTTCTGAGATTAAAAAGCAGAACTTAGACCAACTAAGGTTTTGTTGATAAGCATGAGGCTGAGTTTGAAATATGATTAGGTAGGACCACTACCTGAAGACGGTTCAAAGCAGGCAGAGGCTAGAGACAACAGGTACTGATGCCAGCCACCTGCAGTCCCTCTGGCCATGCCCCACCCCCCACCCTCTGCCCAGGGCTGATACTAACTGGCTCTCCAGACACAAGCAGATGAAGAGGAGCCACCACAATAGATGCTTTCATGCCATTTTCCAAATATCCGATGTACTGCTTTTCCACTCTTGTCGAATACTGTACCTTCAATCTCATGGGCATTAGTGCTCCAGTATTTTGCCTAGGATTCAAATGAGACTTCTCTGTTTATATTTTAGTGTCAACTTATTACAGATATTAAGAGAAAAAGAAGGAAAGAGAAAAAAACAAGAATGATTCTACATCACATACAGTTTACAGTTCTGGGTCCCGACTTAAAAAAAAATCATGTGTTAATTATTTAATACAAATTATCAGCTAACCCTTTATTTATAGTTTGTAACTCAACAACTAACATTTGTGAAAGATATATTTTCCCCTACTTTTGCTCAGTTCTCACACATCAGCCAAGTGGTGTGAGTGGGTCTTAAGCCCCCTCCCCTGGAACAGATGTTTGACAGCTGTCACTGTGGCTCTGACTATTGCAATTTAAAAGAAATACAACTCTTATAATTTTTTCTCTAAAGGAACTAGACAGTCCTTTGTAAACCAACCAAAGAGGCTGGTTTGTAAACCAATCAATTTTCAGTTTCTTCTATTACTTTTGTCCCCAGTCTAGATCTGTTCATCTAACCCATAGGAACCTTACTCAATTCATACTCACATTGTAAATTGGTCCTGGTCTGAGTGAGACCAGGTCAGCTCAGCTCAGCTCAGCCTTGTGGGTTTTATACAGTCCCACAGGGTGGCCAGCAGAGGGAGCTCTAACTCCCTAGAGTTGCTTTTTTTTTTTTAGCTCTCCCAACTATCTTGCTGCCCTAAAACCCTCTACAAGAGAACAGAAAGCATTCATTCATAAATCAAGAATCCTAGTACTATTTGCAGCCAAAACAGAACCCATGTTTGGAAATCATAAAGTTGAGTGGCGTTTTCAGGCCTCTTCAGGTGGTTTCATTTCTCCATTCCACGTCTGTGGGGAAAATGGGAGGAAAGGCAGAGTAGAGCACCATCTCCGGGCCGTATCAGAAATGTAATATTGCATTCTCCAGTCACGTAAAAATGGGAGGAAGGGGAAACAAGCACCAACTAGGCTCTTAGATTTTTTCCGAAGCAACAGTCAGATTTTCTGCTAGAGATACTTGCCAACACGTCCAGTGCTGGCACCGTGGTGGGACACCACAGAGGGAGGTAGTTGTGTCTCCCAAGCGATGTCTGCACCTGCATTCACATTTTCTTTCAACGCCAGAGGCGTATCCAACTTCCCAATTCCTGTCACTTTCACAGCTACAAAAATCTATTCTCTGGTCCTAAGTGAACGACTACCAGGTGGGTGGTAGAAATGTGAGTCACGCACATTTCCTTGAGGAAAATGTTAAGAACTAGATGGCTCTTATCTAGTCTACCTATTCCATGCTGTGTTCTGCTTCTTTTTTTTTTTAATTTTTAATTAAGGTATGATTAATATACACTCTTATGAAGGTTTCACATGTCTTCTGTTTCTTTTTGCAGAGAGCTTAGATGAAGTTTTTAAGGCAGGGTCACTTTCATCTTACTCCAAATCACTACTAGCATTTTATCTGTCCATAACCCAGTTTGATTTCTAGGGTCTAATAAAGAACCCAAACTACCTCTCCATGATGCCCCCGACCAGCTACAGGTGGTGCAGAGATACTGCATGGAATTCTGCAACTAAAACCTAATCTCTTGGCTTGTGATTTTTATCTTAATTAAAAGCAAATGTTCCTTGAGGAGGGTAACATTTTACAGCCATATTAAGCATATGAGATTTTTAAGGGCAAGAGAAACTCTTAAGGAGCAAGAGAAGGTGGAAAGGCACCAATCAAGGCAGTTGGAAAGGTAGCAGACCATTCGGTGCTTTTTGCCTCAGGCCAATCTGTTTATTTATCTATGAATGTTCATAGGCCTCTGCTGTGTGCCAGGCACCATTTCCAGGCATCACAAAGTGAACAAGATTAGACCAGGCTTCTGCTTTTATGGAGTCAGGCATAGTGAGGAGAACGCAGGCAACAGAAAGAAAACAAGCAAACCAACAGTGAGCAAGCTACCTACAGATGTTAATAAAAACTTTGAAGAAAATAGGGAATAGAGAGTGACTAACAAGACAGGGTTGCTGATGGAAGGATCTGGGGAGAGGGCCCAAGCAAGAGGAAATAAGGAGAGAGAAAGAAAACCGATGAGGCCAGAGGACAGTGAAGAAGGAAGAGGATGAGGGGATGCTAGGAGTTGAGGTTGGAGGGGAGTGTGTGTGTGCTGTGTGTGTGTGTGTGTGCACATTTGTGCACATGTACCTGTGCATGTGGTTATGTGTACATGAGTGTGAGTGCAGGGGTGGGGAGGACAGGCTGTGCAGGGCCTTGTGGACCTTTGTAAGGATGCAGGCCTTATTCAAGGGCAGACAGAAGTTGTTGGAGGATTTTGGTGAAATACAGCATAACTTTCTTTTTTTAATTGTAGTAAAACATACATAACAAAATTTACCATTTTGCCATTTCTAAGTGTACAATTCAGTGACATTAAGAACACTCACAATGTTGTGCAAATACCATCACATATCTCTAGAACCTTTTCAAATTTTCAAACTGAAACTCTGTACCCAACTGGATAATAACTCCCTAGCCCTCCTTCCCCTCAGCCCCTGGCAATCATCATTCTACTTTCTATGCATTTGACTCCCTGGGTCCCTCATAAATATGGAGACACACAATACTGGTTCTTTTGTGTCTGGCTTATTTTGCTCAGCATGATATCTTCAAAGTTTATCCATATTGTAGCATGATGACCTAGGTTTCAGAAGGTCCCTCTGGCTGCAGTGAGGACCGACAGCAGGGGAAGAAGATGAAAGGAGGAAGGCCAAGACAGGCTATGGCCCTGGTCCAGGGGAGAGAGGCAGGGGGTAACCAGGGAGCCCCTGGCATTGTTTGTCTACTGACCCGAAGGCAAAGATAAAATTCCCTGAATACCCTGAGCCCTGAGACCCCAGCTCTGCCAAGGTCTTTACAGAGTCAGAGCTCACAAGGTCACCTGAGTTACCTTTATAAAATTCACTTTGCAGTGGCAGGAATCATCACTCAGGTTCCTGATGACAATCTCTCCATAGTGCTCAATCCATTTCTGCCCACTTAAGATGTTATGGATGCAAGAGGTCACTTTGTTCCACTCAAAATGATCTCCAAAACTAAAAAGGAGGAAAAAGTAAAAGTAACAATTCCCAGAAGAGCCAGCAGCAAATGCAAACACTGCTCTTTTAAAAAATAAGCCATGTAATGAATTACTCCTTCCTTCCTTTCTGAACCAATACTGAGTGCCTAAGCTGCCCTGGGCATTCTGAGCTTCCACGACCCAAGGAGACGTGCCCACCAGGGGGTGACAGCAGTCACACTGGGGTGCTCTGGAGGCTGCCAGGGACTTCAGCAGAAGCTGGTGGTCGCCTGGTCAACCCATTCCCTCCTTTGATAGAGGAGGAAACTGAGAGCCAGAGGTGACTTGCCTAAAGTCACCAAACTAGGAAAGGGAAGTGCCAATGGGAAAGGTATGGGAATTTTTTACAATTTGCTCTCCCTACACACATACATATTTGTTTCCACACACGTATATTTATGTACACATACACATGTATTTTATGTATATATACATACACACATCTATCTTATATACAAATCTTAAGATCCATTGATCTTAAATCTTTTACAATGAGAAAGTATTCAGATACTACTTTCAGAGCTAAATAATAATTATGAGGACAATGGTAAGAAGACCAAACATTATGTGGCATATATACTATGAACCAAGTATTATTTTAAGTGCTTTACATTCACAACAACCCTGTGAAGTAGGTGGTTTATTATTCCCATTTTATATATTGGGAACTGTTGATCAGAAAGGTTAAGGAACCTGCCCAAGAAGCTGTAATTAGTAAGTGGTGGAGTAAATGTTAAGTCCTGGCAGCCCAGTTCCAGAGGCCATGCTCACAGCCATTTTGCTTTATAAATGATATTAATAATCCCTATAGGATCAAGGCCATATCCTTCATAAAAGGAATAGTGGCAGCAAGGCATGGCAACCAATATTAAAGAAAAACTACCATTCTTAATTTTGTTAGAAAGTGGAAATAAGTTTTAAAACAGCTTCGCTTCCAGGAACTTTGTCCTCCAGGAAGCATTCCCATTTGAGTGAAAGAAAATGCAAGATTATCAAAATGAAGTACATTTGAACCTACTGTGAAACCAACTAAAAGATAAGAACAGATGCTCGACACTACAGGGGACAGTGGCCAGCCATATGCTGTTCCTAAATCTCTGTCTTGGCCCTAAATTCCATGAAGTTCCTAATCACAGAAGAACTTACACCGGCAGAGTCACATGGGTTGTGCCAATGGGAACAATTTCCATGGATTTGCCCCAGAATTTGTTTTTCCATCTCACATCTGAAATGAAATACCAATTATTACATATTTATCAAGAGAGCTAGGTAGATCAAAGAGTTCTTAGGCTGGATAAATGATTAATCACGATACAGAACAATCTCTTCATAATAAAATCCATTGTCTTATGGGATAATTTTCATTCATTTTAAGTACCAACAGAGTACTCAGAACAGAATCAGGGAAACTAAACTTATAATATGAAGTCCCTCCCTTGGAAGAACTCATGGTATGAAAGGCAAACAGAAGTGAAAACAAGCAATGCCCCCTCGGTGAGGCACAGGCTGCAACTGTGCACACGGTGAGGCGACATGGAGCCCGAGGAGGAGGAGTGACTCCCATGCCTGAGCAAGGCAGCAGAGAAGGCCTGTCTGCAGAGGCCATGTAAACTGGGCCTTGGAGAACAAGCCAGAGTTCACCAGGTGGAGAAAAAGTAATTTAAGGCAGAAGACACAGCTTGTCCAAGGGGACATAAGAGAATATGGTGTAGTTCTGTCCTGTAGGTCTCAGACTGTCTACAGGGAAGAGCAGAAAGATAGACTGAATACAAAAACTCAGTGGGCTCAAAAACCAGGCTAAGAAGTCTGTTTTGTGTGCACTGGGGAGGAAATAAGGTATTGTTTACACAGAGAACTAATATGATTAGACACAGGTTTTGCAACAATGTTTGGGAGCGATATGGAGAATGGACCAGAAGCAGAAATGAAAAGCAAGGTGACAAGTTATGAGGCTACTGTAGCTGCTCCAGGGATAAATGAGGGTGAAGTGAACCAAGACAGCAGCAGTGGGGGATGGAGTGGAAGGGAATAATCCTAGAACCACTAGAGAAGCAGAAATAGAACTGGGTGACAAATCAAATGCAGACTGGTGAAGACAGAGATAATTTGTGGATGATTTCATTTTTTCTAACTTGTAGGAATGGTAGTGCCAACAGGGAAACAGAGAACAGAAAAAAAAATGGCAGAGATGGATGATCCCTCTGATTGCTGCACGAAAATCCACTGTAGGGAAGTAAAGGTGAGAGCAGGGAAGCAAGTAGGGTGCCATGACCATGGTCCAGGAGAGAGGTGGCACTGAGACCAGGAAGCCCCTGGCCAGAGACTGCATGATCCCATTCATACGAAATATCCAGACTAGGCAAATATGCAGAGACAAAAAGTGGATTAGTGATCGCCTAAGGACAGAAGAGTTTGACAGAATTTGGAAGCTGGGGCAGTGAGGAATATTGGCTAAAGGGTTTTTTTAAAGGATGAAAATGTACTAAAATTGATTTAGTGGTAATTGTATAACTCTGTTAATATACTAAAAACCATTGAATTGTACCCTTTAATTAGGTGAATTGTATGGGATATAAATTATATCTCAAAGCTGTTACCCCCAAAAAGTTAATTGTTTAAAGCAAAAACAGTAATAACATATTACAGGGTTTATAACATACATAAATAAAATGTATATCCACAAAAGCACAAAGATTGGGAGAAGGGAACTGGAAGTATACTTTTGTAAGTTTCTTATACTAAACGTGAAGTGACATAATGTTACTTGAAGATAGTCTGTGATACATTAAAGAAATACAATGTGTTCCTAAAGTAACAATTAAAAATTCAACAAGGAGGTATAGCTAATAAGACAAAAAGAGATAATGAAATCATAGAAAGTATTCAGCCTAAAAGGCAGAAAAGAGGAAAGAGGGAACAAAGAACAGATGCAATAAATAACAAGAGGCCACATTTAAACCCAACTACATCAATAATTACAAAAATGTAAATGGTCTAAATAATGCAATAAAAGAAAAACATCAGATTGGATAAGAAAGCAGGATCTGGGAGTCATGGACCTATGGGACCAGGTGGGATTGTCCAGGAAAAGGCTGATGAGGAGGGAAGCCATGAGTAACATAAAGAGCACACGAGAGGTACTTCAAGAAGACTCTTCTGATTACATGGTACGTAACTTAAATGAAGTGCTGGCAGGGTCAATGACACTTAGCGATTAGGGGGTGAGAGATCTTATAAGAATTATTTGCAGAGAGTTTCAGTGAAAGCTAGAAAAATTTCTAATCAAGCTTCAATTCTAAACTTTAGTAGCAAAGATTCAGAAAGGACACTGGTTTTCATAACCTGAACTGGTAACACTGATTTTGCCTCTAGAGAAAGGAACTGGGTGGCTGGGAACTGGGGTGGAGGAAGAGTCTTTACAAAACACTTTTTCATATCTTTAACATTTTATAGATGTATTTTTTTTTAAAAAGACAGTGTGGCAAATCAGGTTTTATTACTGTTAGCAGAGGAAAATGTTTTAAAAGCTGATGTGTGTTCATTATTTGAAAACCTGGGATGCTCAGATTTTTTTTCTATAGTACACACCAACTTTTTAATAAAGAAATACATCAGCAAAATTTGTTAATCCATTTAGGAAGTGTGTGCAAGCCTTACTTACTCTTCAGAACAACCCAGCCCCTCCCAAATCCAAAATATAAACAGAATATAGGAATAACAACCCCAAAGCTGGAAAAAAAAAGTCAGCAATGTAAAATCTAATTTTAGAAATAAAATTTAAATTTTTCAAAGAAAAAAACCCTTCTACTCTCTAGGCTCTAGACAAATAACTGGAAATACTTAGTATCCCTTAAAATATGTGAGGCATTTCAAGCGGCTGGAATAAAAGAGAGAAAAAGTGAAAGGAATAAATGGTGGTAGCTCAGACAAAGAGTGAGAATTTTTTTAAAGGGAACAACTAAATTATTCTCCTGAATCCTTAACTATGAAGTAGACAAGTAACAGTTATTGGTCAGAGATGAGAGCAAGAACACCAAGTGGTAAAAATCCTTCCAACAAGGTAAGTTCAGGGCCCACTTTTGAACTAAGCATTTACAGTAGTTCCTGACTAAAATAAATTTATAATATTACAAAAAATGATGGAGGTCAAATATATCTGCACATTACCTTGCCAGAAAACAAAATTTCCAGACTCAGCATGACATGCAGAGATAGGTGGATGGTGGCTGACCTGATGGAAACAAAGACCAGAAAACAAAAAATTAATTAACTTTGTGTCTCATGAACACCATTCCTTCTCCCTTGCATGGAGATGTAACAGTGCTGTGTCTAAATGAATGAAAACTGTTTTAATTTTCCTTTAACATGTCTGTCCTCAAGAGGGTGCTAGTGATACAGTCAGCGCCCATTTGCTCAAGTTCACTTAGGGGTGGGTGAGAAGAAATTGGATGAATGAAAGCCTCCAGAAGCCCTGGAGAAAGCAGCCAGTGGTGAGTGATGAGGACAGAGACTCATTCTGAAAGATGTGAAAATAAAAACAGGAACATACAAGGACTGCCTGCTCAGAAACCCTACAATCCACTGGCTACCAATGTCAAAATCTCTGCAGCTGTTCTGAAAGTTCCTATAAACGTTTTAATTAAGAAGTCAACTAGTACATATTTTTAAATGTACAGGTAAGCAACACAAAATGCTCTTTGGCTCAGCAGATTTTACTCTTTTGCAAATCGTATCAAGAAGTTCAGCCTCTTTTCAAATCAGTTACAAAAAGAACGATCTGAGATAATTTTTTGAAAAGAATAGGGGGATGCGGGGATGTGTGAAATAGATGAAGGGGAAAAAACTGGTGGGAATGTCTGACATCTTGATATGAGCAATGGCTACATGAGTGTCTACACATGTCAAAATTCATCAAGCTGTACACTAAGACTTGTGCATTGTATTGTATGTGCCTCAATATAAAAAATAATTTTAAAAAATAATGTTTCTGTAAGAAAAGAGCTAAACAACTATTGAAGAAATGTTAGTCAACTGCTAAGAAAAAGATTTGTTTTTCATTTTCTATCAAGATAAAAATATCTTGAGTAAATAATGCAATTATGTTCTAGAAAAGAGAATCCTCTCTAATAGAGGCAGTAGCACATTCCCCTGCCTTTTGTTGCTGGGGTCATTGTTTCTGTTTTATTCCTAATGAAGAAGCTGAAGAAAAAAATGGCTCCTCAGTTAGATTTTCTTATTATCTTCATAACTCAAGGCACATGAGGGATACACGTAGTTGTTATAATTAGTATCAGTGAAATCAAAGTACTGCTGCCAGCAGCATTTCCAGAAATTTCTCTGACTTCACTGGTTCTTAGTAGAATATTTTATATTTAGAGCATCTAGCCCAAAGCCCTCATGTTACAAATAAGGAGACTGAAACCAGAAAGATGAAGTCATGTTTCCCAAATACACTGGTAGAGAAGAAGCCGAGGTAAAAGCCAGCATTTGGGGCTCACAACAATGGTTTTCAGGGGAAGGAATGTGATAAATTCCTAGCCACCCATCTTGCTCAAGACCCTCAGCTGCAATAATCATGACTTGAAAACCATTTCTCTGTGTGCCACTCCTTTAGGTTAGGAACTGCAGGACAGGATATTCGAGTCATGCCATATACACATTTAACTGATGTAATTTTAACTATATCAGCTTAACCCAAAGAAAGTAGAGGCAGATTTAAATAGTGCAGGTATTTTTCAGGTCTCAGTGAACATACATCCTAGATCCAATATGAGATGGACTCTTAAGAATGCAGCACCTCCCAAAGCCTATGGGATTCTCAGGGGTAACTTTCATTTCCAGCACAATTTAGAAATCTAACTCCTAAAATGCAACTAGCCGCTTGCCTTCATTGTCTTCTTTTTAATCCAACTCCTTGAAGATACTTTATATCACAACATGCTGCACCCATCTCTGCCTCCTTCCTCCACCAGCTCTCAGTGCAAACTCTCTGGGGGACTGTTAAACTCTGGGATCCTATAAAACTAAACCAGGGCAAGACAATATCTCCCCACCAACCTCCCCCTACCCCGTGCAGTGGGGGCGGAGCTATGGGATGTTCCCCCTTCCTCATAATGTAGGCATATTTTAAAGTAGAATATTATAAGGCAGAAATAATGTAGTATTATTCCCACAGAATCTATGTAGTAAAAAATATAGGGACCACAGCCTTGATCAGGAATTTGGCATTTTATTGGGAGTGGCCAAATGTAAGCATCAAAGCCAAATACAGTATAAAGCTATAAATCTTTACTGTAATAATTTTAAATTCCATGAAACAGGGATAAATATTCTGTCCATATTAACTATAAAAGAAGCCTTATCATACCATAAAGTATATGTATGTCCCATATGCAACTTTGGCCTTTTAAAACTATTGTGTCCAATTAGTGTATTACTGCTTAGCGAGTGCCTTTAGATGGGCTCAAAGGATGTTTTCTGAATGAATAAATCTCAGCATTCGAATACCAATGATTTTGCTTATTTTATTCTAGCTTAAAAAGGTCTTTGGGAATGATTTATTTGGTGTACATTGCTTTTAAGAAGCTTACAGAGCTTTCCAGGGAAATTAAATTTATGCCTTATTTTTTCTTTGACTTATTTCCTTACAACAGCTATTTGTTCATGAAGTATTTCTGGAGCTTCTGCCATGGGCTGCACTAGCATCAGGGAATGAGGGAGAACTTTTGGAGTCCCACAGATAAGGCCCTAACTGGGCAGTATCACCTTTGGCTGTATGACCTTGATCAAGTTTTTAAACCCTTTGGGCCTCAGCTGCCTCATCTGCAAAACAGGGCTGATACCACTGACTCTGCAAACTAAACACTGATGACAACATGTAAAAACACCAGGGTCATATGCTGTTATGAAGTAGGAGGGTCATTTCTCATGAGTGGTATTTCCATGCAGTTCTCATGGTAACCGTGAGTCTTCATTATGCTTACTTTACAAATAAGGAAACAAATCAAAGAATCATCCCCTGCCACACAGTTAGTGACAAGGGAAGAACTTTAAACTGAGGTCTTCTCATTTCAAATCCAATGCTCTTTTATGCTCCAGCTGCTCTCAAAAGTTGGGCTCTGGTCCTTCCCTAAAGCCTCCGTGCACCATTAAGGTCTCACGGGTACTTAAGAGAAAGAATTTGTTGAGTCTGACCTTTCAAAACTCTTAGTCTCATTTATTTCTTTGTAAAATAAGGTCCATATTTCTATAATGTAATGCTGTAATTCTAATATTTTGATATAGTCTTCAAATTTCACCATCAGTGGTTGCCAGCCAATTGGAAAATATTAATGCTAAGGCTTTGACGAACCTGAATGCTCATAGAAATGGGGTAATTCATGGTTCATAATTTAATCTTCATTGAGGACAATCTTTCTAAAATCTGCTGGAGTAGAGAATAAAATGAGCACAATCTAACCTGTGTTAGTGTGGGATTTGTTGAGTTTCTATTTTGTTCACATTGTAACCCAGATGTAACCCAGAAAGACATTAGATTCTCGAGTTGGAGTTGGAATGGGCCGAGTCCCAGAGCAGACACTCTCTATCAGCCCACTGGGTAAAGCCAGTTCAGACTGTTTTTTAGTATTCTTCTCCATCACTTCCTCTCCATCCCAATCAAATAGGAGCAATTTCTGATTGGTAAGGTTTCCCAAACATTCAGGAAATTAGTAATATGTTGTTTTTATTATGCATGCATTTATATGTATGTTTCTTTCTATAAGCTCAAAGTCATTAAGTCCCTCTGGTGGTTAAAAATTCTTGTCTTCATTTGTGTATCTGAGCTCTTTCTTCACCCTATCCTCATCACTTTTGATTTATGCTTTGAATGCACTTTATACAAAAGGCAGGTGGTAAGGGGGAGAGGCAGATGACAAACTATTTCAATATTTCTGTATTCTGTTATTTTCTTTTTCAGATTTAGAAAAATATCCCATCAATGTATGACTTCTACAGCTTGGAGGAGTTTGTGGGTCATGGCCTGGACTTAGGATCTTATTCCAGGTGACATGGGAGCTTGTTGGAGGGCTGACAGATGTTGCCCCTGTTTGCAGCGATCCCTCTGGATGAGGGGCAAGGGACTGACCATGGGAACAGGAGAGCCGTCCACAGGCAGCTTGGTGGTCAGCACTGCTGACAAGACACAGGGAACGTGGCTGGCTTCAGAAGGAAGGCTTCTGGGGGGAGGCTCCATGCTTAGCTGGTGAACAGGATATGGGTTATCTGAGAAAGTTATTAAGGACGACGCCAAGATACTGGCCTGATTTGGGGGAGAATGCACTCGCCAATTATTTTCTCTTCTCTATGTTCAATTAATCACTTACTGACAAACATGGCTTCTTGCCAAAAACAGAAACAGAAACACATTAAATGATAGCCTAGAAATGGAGAAGCATGGGTTTAGTTCACTTATATTTGACTTATTGCTAGTTTTATTTGAACAGCTTGAATTTCCCTTTTGATAATGTTTTTAAATAAGATGTCACTTTAATCAGTAATAAATAACTGCCTATGAGTAGACAAAAGAACTATTTGAAGAGGTGAAGTGAGTGTGCCTGGAGAGACGTGATAGGTGTGGTATTTAAAGTCTATCCAAGAATGTATATCAGAATTCTCCTGATGAGTCACAGAAAAGCAAACCCATAAATCAAAGGAAAAAAGACTTCATTTAGGTTCTCTTGTACTTTAGAAACTTTCACAAGTCCATTTGGCTTTTCTGTCACAAACTCTCCACAGTATGTGGCTGGGTAGGTAAACAGTTACAATGATTTGACAGTGGTCTGACACCAGAAGTTCCAGGTAATTAGGAAAAGACACTTCAAATAATAGCTTAACTGCATATCCTTGAGACACCAAGCCTTTTCCAAAGGCACAAAGAGGGAAGCTTAGCTAACTAAAATGAGTTTTCTGATGCATCTCCAGTCCCTAAAGCTCAGGGCCACTGTTAGCTTTCTGCCAGGCAGAAGGGAACCAAATGAGATCAACCTGCCAGCAGGATACTCAGTTCCTGAGGAGAGAAAGGAAGCCCTTTCTTTCTGAAGTCCCCCTTTTCTGGGCTTATTTAGAAAGCCACGGTTGAATCAGACTTCTTGGCACAAAGACATCTCCTATCCTGAGAAAGTGGAACAGCCAGAGGTTAGAACATAGGCCAGTAATGTTGATGATTTACTCCTGAATGTTCCTCAGACACCAAGGCCACTCCTCAGCCCGCAATGGGAGCTGGGAACAAAGTCCTACAGGAGTTTGGAGGATGAAATGTTTAAGTGACAATGACAGGCAAAATCCCATGATCTGAACAGTATGCAAAAGGCTCTTTTCACATCAGCAGCTGATGACTGACAGCTCTGAGCACAGTAACTAAACCTACACATGAGACCCAAAAAATAGTGAGGAAGCAAGCGCACTGGAATGGAAACAGAGTGTGTTGGCTGAGGGGCACTGGGGGGTGCTAATGGTCTAGGCCTGGGTCTCATCTATAACCGAGCCAAGCCTCACCTGCTACACAGGGGTATTCTGCAGATCAGAAAAGACCCTGTACAAACGCGAAAAGCATAAAGCACTCTGCAACCTCTGCTTAACTGTTAGGGGGAAAAACTGACCAGAAAATGCTTTCTCTGGTTTCTGACCACGTGAGTCATTTTGATACTGCAATTCTGGGTCTTTTAGAAACAAGATAGAAGAGCAGGCTTGTGATGTAACTGAACTCTGTGAAGTGGCAATTACTACATCAACTTCCTTGGCCACTGACCACTTTGAACATCCACATACACACCAAAACCACAAAGCAACAAAACCCAAGGGCTTGAAGGAAAAGGGGACTTGCCAGTTTTCAAGTCACCTGACTCTGATGTCTAGAAAACTCAGGAGAAAAGTCAAGTTACCGTTGTTCTTGTCCAGGTCCTTTCACTCAGAGATATATGAGTCCATTAATGTCCTTGTTAGAATAAAATTCCTCCCGAAAATATTAACTTGGGGGCCCTGCCCAGTTTATTACATTAGTCATTCCATAATCTCTACTCATGATGGAGCTGCACAAGAAAGGAAAAAAAAAGGGTTTGGGCTTCCCCCAAGCCCTGGAGGCTGTAGTTTATCACCTACACACAACGGGTAACAGCATACATGCTATCTCCATACAGGCAGAATGTCTCCTGGGTTGGAAACAGAAAGAGCTACACAGGCAGGTACCAGCATGAAGCAGAATAAATGCTCTAGCACTGTCTTTAGATGTGCTAAATCAGAAGGCCTTCATGAACAATAGGTCAGCTGGTCAGCATAAACAAGGGCAGGATGGGGACTGGGGGGCTAAATGGATGTGTCTCCTGTTGACCTGGAAAAGGAGGGCCCTGGCCAAAATCCTTTCCACGCCTGGGGCAGTGGGCAGCCAGCACATTGAATTAAACAGCTGCCTCTCCTCATTGTACATTCACCTGATGATCACAATTTTGGCTTCTCAAGCAATCTGTCTATGGGGAATGTAAGCCTGGTCATGCAGCAAAGCCTTCTGATCCCCAGGGTAGGACCAGGGCAGGGCTCTTTTTCATAATAAATGCACACAGTAGCGTTCTAGTTTATGTATCAGTCTATTTTAAGCTTAGCTAGTGTGACTTATCCCTGAAAAACTCGGTGTGTCTCTTGGTATATTCTTGGGTGTATTAAAAGAACCAATTAACTGAGGCCACAAGCCTATATTCCAGACAGATGAAGCACCTCATCGTGATCAGAACTGGTGGTAGCACCATGACGAAGCCAGCCGCCATGAGGACTCCTCGCTGTCTCACGGCTAGCTTTCTGTCAGAGACTCACTGGCAACATTATGCCCCCTTCAAACCACTTGAATAGAGTAGACATAGTGTATCTTATTTCTATCTACACTGTTCTTACTACTCTTAACACTGTATATTAAAAAGCATTTTGAAGTCGCCTCTAAATATGAGAGCAATGACCATGTAATGAAGAGTGCAAGTACTTTTTATATCAGTATATTATTTCACTTAAGCCTTACTGCAACCCATGAGCTAAGCATGATCATTCTTATTTCATAAAGAAACAATCGAGGCTCAGGAAGCTTAAGTAGTTTATACAAAGCCACACACAGAGTAAGTGGTGGGGTTAAGATTTGAAAGCAGGTCATTATACCCAGCACACCCTTTGCTACTAACAATGACCAGATCTCTTTCTTGCTTATTTCCTTGGCATCCATTTCATGGAACTAGAGACTAAGTTATGTAACGCTCCTTTCTGTCTCTGTGCACATGTGCCCATGAGCTGTGCTGCCTCTCTCCATGCCACCACTGAAGATACATAAGCAGATACTCAACTTGTCCCTGCCCTGTCTTCAGGGGTTCATGGGATGGAAGCTTAGCTTTATACAAGCTCACATTACTACTCTTTTCTTACCTATTCATCCTGTCCTGATTGTCTGCTGTAGTCTGGGGCTATTTTTGGTTTTGATGTTTTTTTTTCACATGAGTGCATGTAATGCCATGGTAACCAAATTGTATTTTCACTTATTCTCATTCCGTTTTAGGTTAGTATTTAAATAACCAAGTTGAATTTGCATTAGATTTTCTTACCCTTTTAACTACTGATTTAACCCCTACCTCCCCAACATCAGTATTTCTCATTTTAGCTTCTAACTGGAAAGCTACTGCAAATGTGCTTTGGAATTATTGCATATTCATTTTCCTTTGAGTTTCAGAAACCACTGCTTATAATTTACTATTAAGATAAGCACCATCTTCCTAAGTCTCTCAGCCATACCATCTTTCCCTTCCTACCCCTCAGTAATGCAAATCCATTGATAAAGAGGACAATAAGATAACAAGAAGGAAAACTATATTTTAGCAACCCACCCCTTGTTCCTCAGTTTTCTAATAATTGGAAGAAGAGAAAGGTATTGAAACAATCATGTTTAAGGATTCTAGGCTGACATTTAGGGATATATGGAGGGTGGACATGTTCGGTTGCTGTCTTAACTAGTAGGAAGGTTAAGTATTTTTTTTCTTATCAGTGCACCCTAGTTTACCTAATAATTCTTACTGACAGATATTTTGGATGTTTCAAACATTCCACTCTTGCAAATTATGCTTTCATGGGTCAACAATGACAGCAAACACTCACATAACACTTGATACTTCACCTATCTGACACTGCTCCAAGTGTTTTGTAGAGAGTATCTCATTCTGCTAGTCCTCACAAAGCCATCAGAGGTCTGGACCATTATCATCATCTCCACTTTAAAGAAGAAACTAAACACAGAGTGATGAAGCAACTTGTCCTGGGTTATAAACCTAGTGGCGAGGTTGAGCTAAGATTTGTACCTAGGCTCTGGGGCTCCGGAGACACATTCTTGAATATTATTCTTTGCTAATTCTTAGGTGGTAAGAATCTCCTGGAGCCTCAGGGAACTCAGGCTATCTAAGTATAAAGTATGTCATAAGTATAAAGATATTCTTATCTGCCCCAGCCCCCATCCCATCCCACTGCAGTCTCCCAGAACCAGGAATAATGCCAGGCATGGGTTATATGTTCAAGAAGTATTTTTTTTGATGGAATGAATAATTACATGAATGAATGATTCCTCTTAAATAAAATCACGAATAATGGATTTATTTGATGCTACCCATTCTGATGGGGGCATTCATCCTCTAGAATAGCGATGGGAAAGAGTAATGCTACACACTTTAAACCTCTGAATCACACTTTGGGGAAATGCCTCATACTCTGAAAACGTATCTCACCCTGACTTTAAACAGAAAGGGCACTGGCAATGCATATGGCCAAGTAAATGCTCAGCAATGCTACACCTTTATGCCCATTGGTGGTGGCTAGGTTTCAGTGGAAGGGAAATTGATCCCTCTCTTTATGTGTAAAAGCACTGCAATTATCTCAGTTGCTCTGAAGCTAGTGAGAGGTGGAACATAAATATTTCAAAAGCACATGTAATGAGAGGCATAAGCAACTTCTCTAATGCAAGTGGACAAAAAGAGTGCACACAACAAACACAAACGTATATCCACCTGTTCTGAAAAAAAACGGAAGCCCTTGTCCTCGCGAATACACTCGTACGTTTCTCCAAGAACAGGATTAAAGGGCTTGCTCCCAGCCCGGAAGTAGCTGGATGCGTATGCTGACACAGCAAAGGCTGCCACATACACCTACGGAGAGGAAGGAGAGAACTTCATTATTTCTCTGTCACCACAAAGGTCATGTTTACAAAGACATGAACAAAATAAAACCTTTATTTCTCTCTCTAAGGTTTATTTTGGAAAGCCAAAGATTTGCTTCTGGTTTAAGGACAACCAAACTAACTTAAATATTGTTCATTTTGTCCCAGAGACAAACGAGCCAAACATTTTCAAACTATCCATTTTTTCTGAGGTCTAAAAGTCCATCAACACTTTTAAGATGGTGATACTTACCAAAGAACTACACTGCTTTTGAACTGTTAAGCTGAGTCTAGTAACACCAAACCTGAGAATATCTGAGAATCTTGATTGCACGCTAAGGCTTTCAGAGAGGATGGGCATAAAAAAAAAAAGAAAAAGTCAGACTCTTCTCAAAATTCAGGAATAAGCATCCTAAGTTTAACCATTCCCAATTTGATATGTAGAAATCTAAAAACTCATTTTGACAAAAAGAAATCTGTGAGTAATTTCCCATGCCTGGGCAACAAGCCACAGGACAGAGCACAGTGCTGTTTTTAAAAAAAAGCTCTGCTTTTCTGGAAGGAAAATGAAAACCCAAAAAGGAAAAGGAAGGAAAAACTAGAGGTAGACATGAGATGAAGAAGATCCTCATGGCCCTTACTGCAAGGTTCTCAGTATTATCATATCCCCCTTCAGGGCCCTGGAGACATCTTATTTTTTCTTTTTTTTTTTTGCAGGTGGGAAAGACAATAAAAAATTACACCTAAGTCACGATAGTGTAAGTTTCCCTAACACTGGAAAACAATCTTGATGTTTCCTTTGCCCAGCATATTTCATGAAGGTTCGTATATTAGAAAAAAAGGGGAATGTCTTTCATAAATGTTTACTAGTCATATCACTTTTCTTAGTCTTTTGCAAATAGGACCCACCTTAACACCTCACACTACAGAACACTCTAGAGCAGCCGGATAGCTTAGAAAAACAATTCACTATGTTCAATTCAGTCTTTGTTTTGAAATCTGTTCCTCTCTCTGCTTCCTCATATATTTGTTACCTGTTAACGGTAGGTTCCACTGTCTATATGGAATGTTGAATCAACCCTGAATCACCTTCACAGGTTAAAATATAACAAAATGTATAAAAGGACCTGATATCATAAAGCTGGAGGGAGAAGAGAGGGAGGGAGCAGGCACAATGAAGCATTCTCCTTTGAGAAAGCGAGGGGACAACATGAAGAGAGAACCAAGAAGGGGCTGAGCTGACCCTCCCCACAGTAAAGACAACCCAAGGGAGACAGTTTCTACTCAAAGATTTCCTGTATTTTCCCTTCCTCGAGTATTGTGCTGGAATGCAAAGCCCTTCCTCCAACTTCTTCTCAAGGTCAATTATACCCATCAATTGGCTGACATCCTAAGGGTCTCTAAATTGCCACAAGAATGAAACGCTTTTAAAGAATATTTTCATCTTCAAAGCCAATCATTTCCTTTAAAGAAAAAGAGCTGTCTGCAAATGTGGACATTTAACACTTGCTTGAGAAGCTATCTGCCTCCCTTTGTTCAGCAAAAATTCTCTGGGGAAGAGTAACAAAGAAGATTTTTTAAAAATACACAGCTTGTTTTTCTCCCTTATTATCATTATTATCAAGAAAGTCTCTGATTGGAGACTGTGTGTGGAAAGTCCCTGGAGATTGTGTGTGGAATGACTATGGGATGCCTCTCTTTACCAGTAGTTAGATTTTCCCTTAATCTTCAAATCACTAAAGGAATGAAGTTTATGAAGGTTAAAACTGCAGAATGCTTAGAATTAGGAAAAGAATGGTGTCCTCCCTTAGTGAGAGGGTGACTTATGGACAGCTCTGTGTAGTGGAGGGGGCATGTCAATTCTATTTTAGCCCATCATCAAATGCCCAGGACAGAGACCCTGAATTTAGGGGGAAGACATTGAAGTCCCAGCCTGCCATACAAAGTGACCTTCCTGTTGAGCAGGTAAAACATAAGGAAGCAAAAAGAGGAACAGGCACTCTGTTTTGAAGAACAAAGTCAGCCACAGCCACAGAAAGGGCTAATCTGACCAGTTTTACCACCACAGTAAGTACCCCTACCTAAAGTGATCTAAAAGTGATACTGAGTAGAGAATAGGAGGTGAATTATTCTAGAATGAGTTTTATTTTTTTTCCTCTACAGAATAAGGGGGGAGGATGGGGACAAACAAGCATCTTTCTTACAAGAAAACTTCTTTACTGAACATTATTTTCTGAAATCTAGCTGCTGGTGGGACAATTCCAAAAATAAAAACATTCTCAAGGGAAAATTTACCCTGGACAAGAAAAAGCACTCAAGAAATTAAATTCTGTCCACCCAGGATAGTAAAAATATACACACAGACAGACCTCAAGACATGTTTTCCAGCCAGGTATATCAGAACTATCACATAGAGGTTCTGGAGAAAGACAAAGCACAAAAGCACAGAGCAGAACTACCCCCAGGCACTGGATGTTACAGAGAAACTCCCCAAATGGAAAATCTGACTGAAACCGGTCTGGCAGAGAGGAAACAGATGTCAGAGAAATGAAGCCATGTAACAATTCAAATGAAAACCAGAGAGGACAAGACCCTGGCTCTGTCCAACTTAGCTCTGCCGGGTCCATGAGGCTGGACAGTGCAGTTGGAAGGCTGAATTGCTCACCATCCTTTCCAGGGCACTGGGAACTCGTGAGGCCTTGTCCAGAAGCTCACTGTACTCCAGCTCTTCACAGAGTCTCTGCAGCGTGTTCAGTGGTTCATTTAGCTCCACTGGCATGGCCACTTTAGACAAGTCCTTCCCTATGTTATTTCTTAGAATGTTCCATAGGCTGATGTTGCTGGTGTTGGGGCACGGCGCCGGCAAGCAAGTTCTTCTTTTGGACTTTGCTTCTCCACCACTTTCAAGAACAGGCTCTGAAAGGTAAATAAGCCTGGTGGTCTCTATAAGGCTTTTCACCTTATTTTTATCATTTAAAAAAAGTCCATGAATAATACCTTATCTAGCAGCACTAAATTTTACTATTCATCTCAGTTCTCTAGAATATGACTGAAAATCCAAAAATAAAAAGAATTCTGGCAGCTGACTTAAATACCAAAAATTACATTCATTAAAACTCATGGGCTTTATTCACAGGGAGATCTTCAAGTTCATACTCAAAATCTAGGTCCCTTAGCTTATATACACTTACAATAAAACTAGAAACTGGATTTCTATGCCCATAGCAGGTTACTGTTTATACTTTCAAACTTCTTAAACTCTTTTTAAAATACCACTTCAAATTCTGATAAAAAGTTATGTTTATCATAGGAAAACTATATATATATAAAGGTTAAATAAAAGTCATCCATTATCCTTCTGCCCAGAAATAATAGCCATTTATATTTCAGAATATTTTCATTTAGTGTTTTCTCCATCCATATAGCTGATAATTTATTTCTAGTTTTCTGTTCTGCTTATTAAGTCAAAATAAGTTATATTTCCATGCTATTCAAAATTCTTAAAACCTCACTTTTAATGACAATAAAATATTCCATGTTACAGGATATGCCATAATTTCTGAATCATTAATCTAATGTTAGACTTTTAGATTTGTTTCACTATTTTACTATGACACAAAAGAAAATTGGTGAATGTTCATATTCTTAGATATTTTACTGTATCTTTGATTATTTTCTTAGGATATATAGAAGTGGGACTACTACATCAAACACAATAAACATGTTTAGACTCTGATTTAGGCTGCTCCTCAAAAAGGTTGTATCAATTTCCCATTTATCAGCAGCATATGTGAGTGTCCATCTCTGGAGGCCTTTGCAGGCTTGTCATCATTCATTTCTAATTTTTGGAAAACTGCTACATGGACAGTATTATCTCCTTATTTTAACTTACATTTAAAAAATAACTCATGTAAGTTTGAACTGCTTTCATGAACATTTCTTTTATGAACTGTTTGCTTTCCTTTTTATATATTAAGTAATAATATTTTGTTTCTCTATTTGTTTCACAACTTAATCCCCCTTTGACATTTACCTTTCAATTTGTTCCCTGTGGTTTTTTGATGAATAAAACACTTACATTTCAGGTATTTACACCTATCAATCTTTTCTTTTGTCACTTCTATTGTTTCACGCTCCTAAATTCTTTTCCCATCCCAACTAAGCCTATTTTCAAGTAAAATCTTTTGCATTACACCAACATATGAGAAAGTGGTATTTTATTTGTACATATTAATTTATTAAAAATAAATATTTAACATTTGCTCACTTAAAGGCAATCACTGAATAAACAGGCTGCTTTGATGAACAAAGAAGTATGAAATGGGCCATACTTCGTAGTTACATGTTAATCTAAGCATCCAATTAATTGTTGAATGCTTTTTTTAAATGATAAACCTGGGCAAAAACCTGATTTACAAAAGTACAAATGACACTAGTTTTTAAGAAGAGTTTTCCATGTAACCTCAAAATATTTTCTTTAATTACACTAATCTAAATTTTGGAAGAACACTGTATGACTATTATTATTAACAGCTAATAATGTATCTAGCTTTTACTTGGTAGAAGCAAGTTTTCCAAGCATTTTATATATATTATCTCACTTACTCTTCATAACAACTTCTTGAGGTAAACAGTATTATTATCCCCATTTTACAGATGAAGAAATTGAGGCACAGAGTAGTTAAGTAACTTGCCTGGGAACACACAGTTCATGAGTGGCAGAGCTGCAGTTAACCAAGGAAATCTAGTCCAGGAATCTCCATTTCTAACCACTTAACCTCGCCACACTCATTAGAGTGACAGATTTTAATATGTGTCTACTGATTTTGGGGGGAAGAAATTAATAGGAAGCATCAAATACCTAACATTTATGATGGGTTCAGAGAAATTCTAGTGTAATAATTTATCAAGACCTATATCTAATCCTATTTCCTTTTGTAGGCCAAACTGTGTCATCAGATGCAAAGGTTATTTCTACATTCTATATTTTCAGTAGAATACTGACATTTAGAAACCTAATCTTCTTCAAAGACTGGAGGACATCTATTTTTTGTTTCCAAATCCTGCCATAGAAGAAAGCTAGTTTTGGCCCAGTCCTCGTTCAAGCTAAGGCAATGTTAGTCAGCATTCTAGCAAAATGACTGTGGAATAAGACAGAACCAGCCCTTACCTTTTATGTGCTATTTTTTCTGACTGGTGACAACTCAGCACAGCTGCAGCCATAGGTTCTAGGGCAAGTCCTCTGTTCCCAACTTTGACAACTGACCCTTGGTCCCTGTGCTCCCCCTGTGTCTGGCCCCCTCCCTAAGGTCTCAAAGAGAAGGAGGGCTTCAGCATTTGTCCATCTTCCTCATGCAAAACAGGAGTGCCATTTAGTGTGTTTTCTAGAAAAAACAAGTAGCTCCTGTATGACTGGTATTCTCCTTGAACCACTGGTTCTCAGACTCTTCCACCAAAGGGTTCATTTCTCCAGAAACATTTCAAGCTAGATAGAGCATAATGAAGCAGCTGACGTCTAGCAGATGTGATGCTGAAAGATGTTCTTTCAGAGGACGGTAAAATTACCTGCTTTTGTTGTGGTCCCCAAAGAGTACACTATTTGGCATTCAGATAACAACTCATAGTCTTCATATTTCATACACACTTACTGAGCAGGGAAGCACTGAAATATCAAAAAGGATCTGACATGGCCCCTGTCCTCTGTGTAGATATGAAATAGGTGGTGCTCTGGGTACTGAATGCATGGCAAAGACAAACCTAGGAACTCTGAGGCACAGTGAGTACCAAGCCTGGGAGTATTTGATGCTACAGGACCCATGCAGAGAACAATCCAATGCACAGATTCTTCTTAAAGGCACCTTCCTAAACAGGCTTCAGTCTACTTACTGAACTCCTGCTGTTTGGGGATGGTCACTTGCTTCAGGTAGCCATAATTCAAACTAACATTGCCTGGGCATTATTTTTCATTCTTGAGATCAACCAATAGTAAAAGGACGTCTTAGGATACCTTGAGGGTCCCTCCTTCTAGGAGGCAATAGGTTTGTTACTTTCAAATGTTATCTTGAAAATCTGAAGCTGAATTACCACTTAGACCAGAACTTGTATTATATAAGCCTTACAGAATTCCTAAATCATGACAACTAGTAGATACTTAAAAATAAAAATCTATATTCTAATATGTTTTTAGAGAGAATGTGTGATCACATAAGAAATGTCTGTTGCACTCAATTTTTGATATTTATATGATAATTGGTGTAGTCCTTACTTTATAAAATAGAAATTTGCACAAGCAGAAAATTTATTTGAAGGAATACACTTTTTACATTTGAGTTCTGTCTCCCCACCTAGATTATGAAACCTCAAGAGTGGGGACCATGTCTTAATTTTCTTATATAGTACTTGCTTCAGTTCTCTGTCACCAGCAGGAACTCCATATATAGTGTATTAGTATTCTGTGAAGATGGAAACTCTCAGAGATCAAATAATTTAAATCTTACCCAAGGTCTGTCTCTCATTATCTAAATCATTACTGAGATTGTCTAAGGAAAGGTTATCACTTATGTCACTGACATATGAATCATCCTCAGAAATCTATGGGAAAGGAGAAACAATATACATTAGAGCAAGAACAAGCCAGATTCATAAAACCTTTAGACCAAATCATCAAACATTTTGAAACCCACATTGCAAACTCAAATAATTTTGGATGCTGTTTTCATAGAGACCCACATACCAGTCTGCCTAGGTGTTCACAGCAAACACCTGTTATGAAAATTGTTATACCTTCTTGACTCATTCTCACTAGTAAACTCAAGATTTTAGTTAGTATAAAAATTCTTATTAATTTAGGCTGCATTTTCAGTATTTTTTGGTGTTTGGGTAAAATGAGTTATGATTTGTCTTTGAGCTACTTGTGAAAAAAGAAAAAAGAATCTTCTATGGAAATTAATAAACAAGATTAGTACTTCTACACTGGAGGGGTAAAATTATCAACACACATTTACACACAGCAATGCAAACTATAATACCTGTTTATTTAGGAAAATATGATTATTATGCATCAATTTAAAACATTATATATATCAATGACTTATTATAATAACCATGTTAGGATAATAATAATAATATAATAATTATATGTTATAAGTTAATATAAGTCAAATTCAATGATTAAAAAATATTCAAGAGACTGTTTTCTGGCACTGTAATAGAAATATTACATTATCAAATAGTTAATAGTCAAATCATTAACCCATAATTGAAGTAATAACAGAAATGAGGAAGTGCCTAACACCTTTTACTTTTGCATCGCCCCTAAGTTCTTTTGCTCTTTGGTGTATAAGTTATAAGATGATCCTTATAATGTACGGGTAGAAAGGGACTGTTGAAATTAGTGTTTGTATATACAGGTATTTACTGAAGGGGTAAAGCAACAAAAGAGATTTTGAGGCACCTAACTGAAAACAGTGCTCAAACCTCATTTTCTGAAGAGCTTGGCGATAACAGAACTTCTTGTGCATCAAAGAACTCTGAAAGGGAGTCAGTGATGGAGAGTCTACTTTCATTGGAAAGCTGATGCACCAGAGCTCGGTTGTCATCTCTGGAGTTTTCCTATTTAAAAACACAAAAACAAAGATGCACATATTTAGAAGGAGTCTCAAGAGAAGCAAACAACTGATTTCTTTGCACAATACACAAGGTCACAGGCCCATGCAAACAAGTGCTCAAAGCAGTGGTCAGCTCCAAAGTTGAATAGAAGCAAACTCGACACAAAGCGAAATGAAAAATGCAGGTCTCCCCAACACGGGCACCTCACTTGCCAGCACTAACACTGCTCAGGCACATGCAACACATCTCAAAGCAAAATAAGACTGTCCAGGTCAGTCTTTGTTACATTTAAGAGGGAAAAAAATCCAACCCTCTCTGAATCATATCCTCTTATTCTCTACCACTGCAGGATGTTTCTTTTCATCCTAAAATTCTCTCTGAATTGTAATTAATGCATGTCTTTGCATGGCTGGTTCAGAGCAACACAGCTTTCTTCTGTCTCCACGCTGCCAATGTGCTGCTTTTGAGGTGTCCCTTGACAAATAGTGTGTTTTCGTCCAGAAGTGCCCCTGGTGGCAGATCATTCATTATTCATGGATGAATGAGATAAATTCTCTGTCCCTCTCTCTCACCAACCACAAAGACTGCAGTAGAGTCCCCTTTCTGTGCCTCTCTACAAACAACACAATGGAGTATCACGATTTTCTCATCTTGTATGGGCCTGCCATTCCCTACTTCACTGGGTCGAGACTTTTCCTTTGGGAAGGACCTAAATACTTTGGGATGTGCTTCCTATGTAACATGCAGGTAAAAATACAATTCAACTCAACAAACCGAGCAACTGTCTTGTGCTGGCCGTGAAGGGATGCAACAATGAATAAGACAACATCTGGCCTGAATGAGTGGGGCAGACAATGTACCCCAACATTCAAGACCACGACTGTGGAATAGGAAGGGCTATGGAAGTGGAAAGGAAGGTGAGACTGATTCTCTTAGAGGGCCCTTGGTTTGGGGAGGGCTTCCCAGAAGATGACACCTGAACACACCTTGAGAAATGAGTTTCAGGACAAGATAATTCGATCTCTTCCAATCAGAAAAGATTGTTGCCCTGAACTTCCTGACATTTCACATTTCTCACTAGGCTGATAAAGGACCTGCTTCTGTATCATTATGTGTCTGATAAATGTATCCTGAATAACTGGGGGAATAAAAGTTAAGGCAGATTATGACTTTCCAAGAAGTTTCTAAATTTAGGACATACTCCTCAGTCTCATAAACAAATTATACCTGAGATGGGGATGCTAAAACAGGAGGGCCACAACATATTTCAATAATTAGTAATTAGTGGTCCCTTTACAAAGTGTTGACTTCAGGAGCATATTTAAATGTGTATCCCATCCTTTTGGATTCTTCCTACATAAAATAGCCAAGGTATTTGTTGAAAGAGCCTACTCATTTTAATACTCATACAGCCTCCTGAAAAGCAGGCTGCTTCTCTGCCCTAACAAAGAGATCACTTTAGGATCTGTAAGTATCACAGCTGTCCCCTTCAAGGGAAAGGTCTCTTTTCTCAAAAGAGCAGACGCCATGGTGAATAACTGAGCTCCTTTAATGTGCAGTGAAACAACAGAATTGTCCTGCATCTTTGGTGTGTCAATGCCAAATAAGACTCTAATGATTTATTTACTTATTCTACTCATTAATTTATTACACACTCTTGCAATCTTCCTCCTCCTAGACCAAAGGGCGAGAGGTTTTCTTAGCTGATCAGCAATGAAAATAACACACCTAGCCCTAGCCTCTTCCAGTGTTCCACTCTCTCAGAAACTTATTAATACCCACTGAAAATTCAACCAGACTACAGCAGCCACAAGCCCCCAGCACAACATCTTATACACGTAGGACCTCGTTTATTAAAACATCAACCTAGTCAGTTCAATTCGTAATTTTCCCACAAATTTTTAAGATCTGAGTGGTTGTTTATCTATTTTTTACATTGAAAAAGATAAACAGAAAAGCAAAGGTTGGGAAAACTCATGATCCTATGACACTAAAACAACGTCTATAAGCATTTTGACATTTTTCTCCCATTCTTTTTATACATAGAGCTTTGCTTTTTGTTTTGAAATAATTGTAATAATATATGTGTGTATATGTATATATAAATATATAAACTTCCCCCAAACAACACTGTATCATGATTTTTTTGATTAACATTTGTTCTGAAGGTGAAGTAATATGTATTCAAATTAGAAAATACATAAAAATGTAATTAAGTTACACTAAAAGTCTCATCACCCAGCTGTGGCTCTTATTAACCTGTTGGTATATTTTACCTTAAAATATTTTATGTTAAAATTAAAACTATATTAAAATAATGTAAAACATTATATTAAAATACTTAATATTCTTAATAAAAAATACGTATATCTTTTAAGTTTGAAAAACTGAGATCACCCCATACATAGTATTTATATTGTCTGTTCTTTCATTTAACATTATTCTGTGAACATTTCCCCAGGCTGTTAAGTTTTTTGAGACAATGAGCTTTATTTGGTAGATAATATTTTATTATATATAATAACCATTTCATTTATTGGAATAACCACAGAATAACCATTTCACTTATTGGAGATTAAGGGTGTTTCCAAATCTGTAAAGATGGTGAACATGTTTGTAAATATATCATTGCTTGCATCTCACTATTTCTTAGAATCAGTTCTCAGAAGTATAATTATTAAAAATGTTTAAGGCAAAATATATATATACCTAATTACAGGAACAAATAAGAGAACCTCTGCTTTCTCTGCATCTTTAAGGGCATGGAATACTACAATTTAGAAAAAATGTGTGCTAATTTGTCTTAATTTTAATTTCTTCTTTAACAATTAGGATGAACATTTTTGCCTTTCTAAAAAATGAGCTATAGAGGTATCAATATGTGTCGGGGGAGGGTAGGCCAAGGAGCATGGGCCCTCCCTCAGCATTTCTTTGCACAGTTTTATGAATTTACAAGTATTAAAAAATGGGAAGTAGAAGAATAATATCTGCATTTGATTTTTCTGGTGAATTGTGTCCTTTTTCCCATTTATCTGTTGTAGTCTTAAGTTACTTGCTATTACTTATTAACTATTTACATATTAAAGACATTATTGCCTATTTAACATTATCTAAGTCTATCGTTTTCACTGAAAATTTTTTTCTAGTCTATTTGCATCATTTTTTCATACATACCATTTTTTTTTCAAAAAAAAATTCAAATCTTACCAACATTTTTTTTGTAATTTTTTCTATTCCTTCCAAATTTAGGAAATCGGCTCTACGCTAGCCATTTGATTACTATTTAAATCAATATTTTGCAGTTTGTGTTTTTGTATTTAACTTTAATTCACTAGTGATTCAATTTAGTGTGTAATAGAAAGATTTAAACTGCTCCCCAAATTGCTTTTGAGATATGCCAACTTTATTTACTGAACAAGCCATCCCTTTCCCATTGTCTTTTGAGACTCTTCATTCATATATTTATTTATTTTATATATGAAATGGTGTTTATGCCTAGGATAGTTATTCTGTCTCATTCTCACACCAGCACCACCATATACGCACAATCAGAGCTTCTCTCTGTTATATTTTCTGGCTTGGCATGTCTTTCCCTCACTTTTAGCACTGAGAAAATACATGCTTTGGACTCATTACATATGGATTTAAATCCTATGTCTGTCTTTTACCAGCTGTGTGCCCTGGTGGGGAGCTATTTAATGTCTCTGGGCTTTAGTTTCCTTGCCTCTAATATGAAACTACGATCACCTACCTCACAGAGTTGTGGTTAGAATTTTGTGAGCAAATGCATTCAAATGCATATGGAATATAGCTATCAGACAGGCAATTGAAAGAATTAAGTTCCCTTCTTCTTCTTCTTCTTCTTCTTTAGACTTTTCTGTTAAGTTCTTGCCTACTTAGTCTCTTAAGTGGACTTCAAATTTAGTAGCATGTTATCCCTCAAAGTGACTTAGCCTTTCATTTGGAATTTAAAATAATATAAGAACTAATAAGCTGGTAATATTAAATGTTCATAATCAGAAATATAAAGCAGGAGGACTTGATAGCATGTGGGAGTAATTCCTCATGGGAGAGGGGATATTTAAGAATCCAAGCAGCCAAGTCCAACTCCAAAGGTGGGAAATGTGTACAATTAAAGGGAAACAGAAGGTAAGCAAAGAAAGTGAGGTCCTAGAACCAGGGCACTGGGCTGTGCCCCCCACAGGAGCTGCCAATCCCTGACACAGGGTCTGAGGTGCCTGTGTGCTCCCTAAGAAAAATAAACTGTAGTCAAGTTTTCAGGATCTGGAGTAACTATTTCCACTCACTCTCTTATTTCCTGAAGACAACAATGGCTCTTCCCTTACTTGGAAAGTCAGCCTGAGTCACTCAGTGAAAAGCAGGATAAAACATGGAAAACAGAAGATCACAGATAGAGGAACTAGATCAGTGAGACACCTGCATCATCAATTCAAGACTCCAGAAGGCTGTCTTGGAGGTGTAAGTTTGAAGGATGTTATCGCTTCTCCTCAAGGACAATTTACAGCATTTAAGCTTCAGGTACATTATCTGTGAGATCAGTTTAAAAACATGCATTTTAAAAGACTTGTGATTTTGGTTTCCTTTCTAGAACACAAATAGCCCCAAGTATACACACTGAACTTAAATTCATAAAACCATAAATGAAGGATCAACATGTAATTAGGCAATAATGCCACTTAAAAGGTAAGTACTGCCTGGAAACAGGCAGGAAGCCCTCCAGAATGTGACAGAGTTTGGCAGTAGACAATCCTCAGTGATGGCCAGTCATGCAGACTGGGTCCTGCTTTAGCAAACGTGCAGATTCTAGAGAGTCCATCTGTGAGCATATTTCCTTGCCCAGGCCTAAAATGGAGGTCATCACAGGTCATAGTTAGGTTGTCAATCCTGCAAGTAACCCAGTTCCGGTGTGGGCTAAAACGACTGAAAAGATCTCTTGTTGGGGGTGAGTGTGAAGGGCAGTGTGATAGTCAACCACTGACATATGTCTCAGAAGTACTAAGAGGCCTTGCAGCCACTGCAGAGAGAGCACATCTCCCTCATCAGAAGACAGGGCCCCTGTCAGCAGGTGGCAGCACCTCTAATTCAAATGGCTGCAGATGAGGAGGCCTCACAGGCTGTGCACTTGACTGCTTTCAGCCTCTTGTACTCTCATCACCTGACACACAGCTTTCCAGGGAGTGAAGATACTGTGCAAGGGTTTTGTTTTCTTTTGAGTACAGGAGAAGACAAAGATAGGGTAAGATTAAACATTAGAAACTCGTCTAACAAATTTACACACATACCTTCTTGTCTTTTACCTTCCTTATTTTTATTTTAAATGTACTATGCCTAAGACATTTGTTAATGAAAAACTTAACACAGCTGTGGCAAGCATGTACCATAAGAGATATCTAAAGCCAGTTTTAACCTTCACTACTTTTTTCTACTTATTTTGCAAGTACTCCACTCATATTTTTCTGAAATTTCTCAGTTTAAGCACATTCAAAGAATATTTTGAATTAACAGTCCAAGTCTTGAGAAAAGACATTTTTAACATACTATTAACTGAGACACTTTAATTGTAACACAGTATTTTTTTCCCTCAGAGGGTTCAGCTATGCTTTTTAAAAGAAAAAAAATCACAGGAAAAGGAGTAGGGAACAAAAGGGAGAGTGGCTCTCACAGAGGGCACAAAGGACGCTGGCAGGTAGCTGGGATGCTATAGGTCAGAGAAAGGCAGAGTCTTCAGAAGTGACAGGAGAAAATGTTTGTCTTTCTGCAGTTCCCACTCCAGTAATACCTAGTGAAAAGGATGATACTTAAGAAGAAAATGGGTAAAGAAATACAAAGGGACAAGGAGTTCTGGGGGGAAAAGCAGTTTTTAAATGCAGTTAGCAGCATACTCAAGAAAAACATCAGACTGCATGACTCCCAGCCTCTGCGGCAGTTGTGGGAGCACCACTTACAAAGGGAAAACAGGGAAACAGAGTGGCTGGACAGAGGGCATCATGTGAGGGGTGGTGGTCGCAGACACATTACCAGACAAGAAGCTTTACCCACCTCTGCTAGACTGTCACCCAACTTGGCAGCTGCAGGGGGGTCAAGGAGCAGAGACACAGCATGGATTCTGCATAAACGTTCTTTAAGATCTGTGTTTTGTGCTAGGGCCTGGAACATGTTAAAAATAGTGGGGCTCTGTTAATGAATGAATGTTTCAGAAAAGCACAGTAGTGAGGGCGCCCGAGGGGGCATTTCCTGGGCTTTTGCTTGAATGCCATCCAATGGGACATGAGTTCTGAGATGCTGAGAGGGGAAAGGATATTACTCTGCAAGTAGTGGCCCCTCCCTGACCACACTCCCAGCGATGGAAGGAGGGGTTAGTAAAGCTCTCCTTTTGGTGGAGAAAGAAATCACAAACATGTCAGCTCTGGTTACAACTAAGGGTTTCCTGGCCCCTCCTCATCCCCAGAGAGGCCAGATCCCTCCCTACTGATCCCAAGGTCCTCTCATCTTCAAAGGTGAGGCTGGTCCCACCCTTTGTGGTTGGACATATTTTAATGTTGTTTAATTTTCACACTAAACTGGATCTTAGAAAATGTACTAGAAAATAGGATTTTGTGGGATTAATTTCATTTTTTTCCAATTGTTTTATTCATTCTTCATGACTAAGTCATTTTATTTAAATAATGTCTTAAATAATAGCAATAATAATTATTATTATAACTAACTTTTACTTACCTGGATAAAGGCTAAGAACCAGGGTCCTGGGGCTGGGGGGTATATGAGATGTGAGCACATGTAAGCCCACACCAGACCTCTTTTATTTCTCCCTGGGCAGGTCTGATTCCCTATCCCAACCTCCCAAGTAGGAATGAATGGGCTTGAAGGTAAAGAAAGATGTTTCCTTCATGCTGACATCCTTTGTGCTCCATGACCAACTGTTCTCCAAATGATGCATCTTTGGGAAGGAAAAGTCCCTGAATGTCCCCCTAGACCCTCTCAAATCAGCTCCCCAGGTGCTTTCAAACATATTCATCCTGTCTGTCTGTCTTCCTGACTCTCTTCCAAGAAGATCAGAACCTTTCTCATCTATCAGGGCCTACAGGGTCTATCGGCTGAGAGCACAGAAGGATGTAGCGCTGTCTATTCCAGTGCCTGGAATTCAAACAAGGATTTTGGCTTTACTTTTTAGTATCCATGCAAGGAATGGGTTATTTAGAAATTCTTCAGCATCATTTAGGACATAGTAAACAAATGTTTCTTAATTCACACAACTATATGTATCAATTTCTTCCAAAGTAGAATAAAGTGATGAGCAATCACTTTATTCTGGCCAATATTTTGCTGGTATCTTAGCTTAAGTGGCTAGAATCTATACCAGTGGCTAGAATCTTAATATGGCCTGAAAAATGTGTTATTTTTGTAGCTTCTCCTTCCTTTGTAAGCCACAGATAGAAAAAAAGGTAAATACATATCTATGTTGATAGCCCTGAGATGACTGTAAAAGTTTTATTTTTACAAAAAGTCTTCAGGTTTAATCAGGAATCTAAGCCAAAAAGGAATGAAAGGATCATCCTGTTTTATGTTGAGTTTCCAAAACCCTGAACATGGATGAAAGTGAATTCCTTAGTGAAGGTAAGAACTTTGGCCTAGTGCTCCATGGCCAAATGGGTCTCAATGGCCTCTACCAGAGAAACATTAACAACATGAGGCCAGACCTCCATGGGAGGAGGGCAGGAGAGAGGAAGCCCAGAATGAAAGGGACGTGGGGGAGCCCCACAGAGGTACCTTCTAGAGGCACTAAAAGCCAACCTACTGGGGACAATAAGAAATGCTTTTACCACTACAAAATGAACTTAAAAAAACACCAACCACCTTGCTTCTCTCAAACCAAAGTAGTAACCAGTGTACAACTGATGGTCCACTACAATCCAAAAGGGGGTATTTCTTTTCTGACCTGAGAGAACTTGAGCTCCTCAAGGCAGAGACATTAAGACTCTGTATATGGAGTTAAGACTGTTATTTCAAAATTTTTTTCAAAGATAACACATTTGGAAACAAGTGAGTAAATATTCATTAAGCATTTTACAATAACAATATATACTACTAGTAATATATTTACCATTAATATTACATGAAGAGCATTACTTTTTTTTCTCAGTAACATGATGAATAGAAAACATGAATCAATATTCTCTAATTTTCTCAAAGCCTGAACTGGCTTCTGCAAACAAGACCCTAACATTTCTCTCCCCCACCTGACCCTCAACAGAAAGTTCAGTATTGCTTCAGATGGCAATTTCACACATGAGCACACTCTCTCTTTTTATAGCAGGAATTACAAAGGACAAGCAAAAAATAGGAGCAAATAAGTAAGATATTTTAAAAGTTCTCCACCTTTTCAACAGATACAGAATAAGGAACCAAACAACATCTGCTATTCAAAACAGAGTTCTAGGACACTGCATTTCAAATGGAGCCCAACTGGAATCAATAAAAAAAAGGAGAGAGGGAATGACAGAACATCTTACTGAAAAACACTGGAAGCTTGACAGTGATTTCTCTGTTGTTCTCAAGTCATAATGATTATAACTCATTTCTTTGTGCCCATAGGGGGAAGAAAACTGAGTGTTTTGTACTATCAAATAAAATAAAATAACTTTCAAGTCTTTCAAAGAGTAGTAACTAGGATCAGCACTGTACAGCAGGGAAGATACGCATGTGAATTCAAAATTTTACTCTGCTGTCATTTGGAAAGTCAATCTAATCTTGTTAAGTTTTATACACAGAAATCTCCAAACTGTCAGATTTTGTAAGCTTTAACAAACACCTGTAAGACATAAACAGACACACAACAAAAGATTTACAGAAACAGAGAAATCAAGATAAAATAGGAAGAAACCAAAGTATCTAATGCTCAGTAAAATACTAGCTGTTAAAATTTGGGGTAGCCTCAGTTTTGGTGTTCAGAGGAAGTAGATCTGATGAAAGTTTAGAATATGATTTGGTTAATTTGCTTGGTTTTCTCATGAATTTTCAGCACAACCATGGAAATCATTAATTTTTAATGTAACCATAGATGTGGAAAATATGAAAAATTCATGAGCCTGGACACACTGTCAGGCATCTCTGTGACACAGACATGTGACTTACGGATGACGGGGCGAGCTTCAGACCAATGACCTGGGCAGAGGGGGAGGAGGGGACATCCTGCTCCATCAGCTGCTTCAGTTTCTCTCTCTCCGTTGATATGGTATTAAAAGCTGACCTTAAAGTGAAGTAAACTATAAAAATATAATCGTTACAAAAAGGAACACAGGAAGAGGCATAATTAAGAACAAGATACAGAGAGATATATTTCTTATAAAAGAACTTAGAAAAATAACAGCCCTTAATATTTTGAGTACAGAAAATGTACACTCTAAATTGACTTTAAAAAAACACACCTGGAATGTACAACACTAAGAGTGACCCCGGTGTGAACTGTGAACTATGAGTGATAAGAATGGACATTTGGGATTTTAACTGTGAGGAAGGTTGTGTGTGAGTGTGTGTGGAGTTGGGTGGGGATGAGTATAAGGGAATTTTCTGTACTTTCTGCTCAATTTTGCTGTGAACCTAAAACTGCTCTAAATATAAAGTCAATTTAAAATGTAAAAATCACATATATTAGTCAATTCCAAAGCCAATATGCACTATAAAATTTCATGATTTTATGACTTATCATCAAGACATTCTAACACTTGAAATGACTATACTTCTGAATTTCAATGATCAAGATTTAGTTTTGTTTGTATCCCCCAAAGACTGGAAACGTTTGAAAGCAAAGCTTATTGGTTGTCAGAGGGAAAATGGTAACAATGCAGTGGAGAAACCAGACACCACCTTCATCCAGGTGGCCAAAATTAATCACCCGTGAATGTCAGATGGACTCTGTATGCCTCTAGGTCTAATAACCTGAAAACGGCACACCATTGTTTTTGTTGTACTCTGGCTAGGGAAACACCGTCTGAATCTGAGAATGAAGAAACAAAAGACAACCCCAAAATGAGGACCATCTTATTTTTTTTAATTGTCCTGTAATCTTCGAAAGGGTCAGCTTCATCAAAGAGAAAGCCAGGCTGAGGAACTGTTCCCAATTAAAGGAGACTAAGGAGACATGACAACTAAATGCAGGATGTGGCCATGGACTAGGTCCTGTACTAAAGGGAAAAGTGCTATTAAAGGACATTATTGGGATACTTCATAACATTTGAATACCCAGAAGGTAGAATAGATGAAGTACTGTTTCAAGGCTAAATTTCTTGAATTTCATAACTGAACTGTGGTTAAGTAACAGAATATTCTAACCTTAGGAAATACACACTACACTACAAGGCATAAAACAAAACATGGTGTATGACTCTGCCTCTCACATGAATAAACATTAGGAAAAATAAATGTGAAAGCAATAGCATGCATACCCAAGTACATGTGTGTGTAGAAAGAAAAAGATAAAATAAATATGGCAAAATATTTAAAATGATGAATTTGGGGAAGGTATATATGAGAGTTCGTTTTATTATTCTTGCAACTTGCCGGTAAGTTTGAAATTATTTCAAAATGATGAGTACCTACCCTCCTCCTTGTTAGTCTTCTAGCTGCTTGATCCTGACTGAATTCCCCACCTCTGAACTTAGCATTCAGCGACTCTGTTCACTTCAGTGAGCACTCTGGTACAGTGACAGCTTAGCACTCTTGGGTGCTCAGATGCTGAACTGAGGTTTTAAAAATCATTAATAAAAAATTCATCACCTCATATATTATCTCCTAGAGTTGAGGAAACTGCCATCTAAATTAATGATCATGGGTATCACATTTGAGTATTATCTTTCCAATCTCTTTTATCATATTTTGTTTTAAAGGGTGGGAAGAAGGAAGAGATGGAGACATACTTCTCAAGTGGCCTGGCATATTAGTGGATTCCAAGGGATTACACAGTTTTAGAGGTTTTGTTATTCAAGAGTGGCCTATTCAGCACCACATAACCTAACGTGCATTACTGACTTTCCTCATTTCACAGCCACAAAGAACAAATGAACTTGTTTAATACAGGTTGTTGCTGAACTTGTCTGAAGTCGTAGCATTTAGTGATGGATTTAGAACATCTCCACAAGTCACGATACAAATAAGCAATTTGTTTAAACACATAAACACACACAACTCATGCTGCTTCTGTCGACAGAAGGCAGGCGTCAAAGGTCCACAGGTACAAAAATGTTCTAACAATGTCTATGAAACATACTTAGCTTTAAATCAAATGTACTTTGATTTAAATGCCTCAATTGAGTAAAATAATGAGCAGCACAACGGAGTGACCAATAGTGTCTGCTCCAAACCAGCCCTGGATTCTTCCCAGCTCCATCGCTGACTCACTGCATGACTTTGGGTAAGTATATGATGACCTGAACTCCAGTTTCCTCATTTGTAAATGGGGATAATAATAACATTTACTTTATAAGATCATTATGGGGATAAAATTAAGATTATGCAGGCAAAGCACTTAACCTAATGCATGGCATATAATATTACTGCAGTAATAATAGTGATGGTGATGAAAAAGACACATGAGGATGAAAGTGGTGGTGACTGCTTTCAGTCATATTTCAAGAGAAATATGCGCAGCAGTTTTCAGAGGTATTTTAGTGTCTTGCCAGGAGAATGCTTATAAAATATTGCATGCAAGGCAGAGGCTCTAAGAATTAGAGATGGACCAGAATCTATTGATGAGAACTAAAGCAGCCTCAGCTGTGGAGCAACAATTCCCACAGTTAACTCACTGAACTTTCTGCTCTATTATTAGATAGATACTCCACTCCAACCTTTCCAACTGCACCTATACCTACGCCCATCTGAGTCGCTGGGGGAATATTGACTCACATTGTGTGTGTGTGTGTGTGTGTGTGTTTAAAATTTCCTTAGTTTATTATTACAACTCTTTTTTTAAATTGAGGTATAATTGATATTAATACTGTATTCATTTCAGGTGTATAACATAATGATTTAACATTTGTGTACACTGCCATGTGATACCACAATAAGTCTAGTTAACATCTGTCACCACACAGTTACAAAAAAAATTGTTTTTCACTGTCATGTTTACTACTCTAAATTGAATAAATGTGGTACTCAGCTGGCTGCCACTATACCAAATCAATTCCTCTAGCTTTCAGATGGCCTGCAGTAAAACAAGGCATTCAACCAAACTAGAAAATTCTTATTAAAAATTCTCAGTTGGAAGAATATACACTATTTGGTTCAAATGTATAGCTGACAAGACTATGGCAGACATAAAATAAGGAGAAACAAACTCATACAATCATTATATTTAATTTTTTAAGGTAAAAAGTACTTTTCAAACCACCTTACAGGGGGACTCTGAAGTCCCTTAAATTTCTACACACTATATTTCTTAAATGACTGGTTAGGCCCAATTATAGGACATTAAAAATAGTTATACACAGCTCCACATCACAAATTATCAGGGAAATACAAATTAAAACCACAGTGAGATATCACCTCATACCAGTTAGGATGCCCAACATCCAAAAGACAAACAACAACAAATGCTGGTTAGGATGCTGAGAAAGGGGAACCCTCCTACACAGCTGATGGGAATGTAAATTAGTTCAACCATTGTGGAAAAACTAAAAATAGAAATACCATTTGACCCAGGAATTCCACTCCTAGGAATTTTCCCTAAGAATGCAGGAGTCCAGTTTGAAAAAGACATATGTACCCCTATGTTTATCACAGTGCTATTTACAACAGCCAAGATACAGAAGTAACCTAAATGTCCATCAGCAGATGAATGGATAAAGAAGATGTGGTACATATACACAATAGAATATTATTCAGCCATAAGAAGAAAACAAATCCTACCATTTGCAACAATATGGAGGGAGCTAAAGAGTATTATGCTCAGTGAAATAAGCCAGGTGGAGAAAGACAAGTAGCAAATGATTTCAGTCATTTGTGGAGAATAACAATGAAGCAAAATTGAAGGAACAAAACAGCAGCAGACTCACAGACTCCAAGAAGGCACTAGTGTTTACCAAAGGGAAGGGGCTGGGGAGGGTGACTGGGGAAGGAGTGAGAAGGGGATTAAGGAGCTTTATAATTGGTATACATAATGTAGGGGGGGGGTATGGCGAAGGCAGTATAGCAGACAGAAGACAAGTAATGACTCTATAGCATCTTACTATGCTGATCGATAATGACTGGAATGGGGTGTGTGGGGGGACTTGATAATATGGGTGAATGTTGTAACCACAATGCTGGTCATGTGAAACCTTCATAAAATTGTATATCAATGATACCTTAATAAAACAAAACAGTTATACACAGAGGAACAATTATAGGCTGGTCGTGGAAGATAATACTTATATTAATTGTTAAAGACACAGGATCCCAGAAGTCAGGAATATTCTCTGTGACATAAGTGTTTTCACTATAATTTCTAAAATGATGGTAGAGAAAAAGAAAAAGCTTTAAAAAAATAAAAAAACCAAATGAGTTTATCACATCTATGGATATCTGATAATAAACAAAACCACACAGAAAGTCTTCCACGCTCAGAGTTACAAAAAACAAAAAAAACCCTAAAGATGGCTAAGGCCAGCCACCACATAGAACAACCAAGTCCTCTCCATCTTCAAATTTCCTGGCCAAAGGATCTCAGGGCCCATGCTTCTCAGAGCATGTACTTTCTCCTAAAGTGGTCCACTCTGTTTTTAGACTCTTCCGGAGGTAAGAAAATCCTTCCTGTTCCTTAGTCGACTTTTCCCTCAGTGTCTCCTCACTGGCAAACAGAACTGCCTCCACTTTCACGGGGTGTTCAATTATGGCATGCCTGTTTACTCATGTGCTTATCCAGACTGTCATTAGCCTTTTTCAGACCCCTTCACTGTCCTAATAAAGGGGGTCACAGGTTGAGCTTTTGACGGAATGGAACACCATAAGCATCATACAATTGACTCCTGATGATCACTACCCTTCGCATTTCTACAGGCTTCCATGCTGTTTTATCGAGTTAAATGGTAACAACACAGACAGCATGTTTCGATAGGTGGTACTGAAGGACACCTGTACCCCACCTGAGCTCTACTGTTCAATATGCTCCTTCTCTAACAGTTTCTCAGTATCACAAAAGAATAAGGTCTTGAGGAAGACAGTTAGGAATGGCACAGACACCACCTCTACCAAGGCAGTGTGGTATAAGGGAAAGACATTTTGTAATAAGGCAAATGTGAACTGAAATCCTACCTCTATCATTTAGTTGCTGTTTAGATTTTAGACAAACCCTTCATTTCCACATTTGTATATATGTAGATAATACCCACATCTCGAGTGCTTTAAGAAAACAGTGAGAAAACACAATATCAGATAGCACTCAATCCACAGCAGGAATCGCTATTTTTCTTTCTCTCTTTTTAATAAAAACCAACTTTTGGTCAATTTTCTTTAAAATGTTAATATACCTAAAATATCTGTGGTAGTTTGAGTTTCTGTAATCTGCTTCCTTTAACTCAAATCTCACAGGATATCCATGATTGTAAAATACTTTCTAACCCATATTCTATCCAAACAGTGCTTCAGTTTAGATACATAAGGTAGTTCAATTAAATGGTCCTACTTGTTTACTGATAAATTACATAAACACAGTTGCCCTGCAATTGTATGCTGAATTCTAAATTATGTTTGATTAAATGATCTGGCTTTTCATTAAGTCATATGTATCTCTTAGCTTTTAATCTACAAAAGTGGTATCACTGTGACATACTTGACTTTTTATTAAATGCTTCCATAAGCTCAAAACAGTTCAGAAAATGACCACTTAACAATTAAAATTCAACATGGGAAAAGAATTCAGGAATGAAAGAATACCAAATAATGGAATATAGTTTAATTTTGTTCTACTTAAAAAATTTTTTTCTATTGTAATATGTACAACAGAATGCACAGATCTTAGTATCTGTGTATATGTAAATGTATAAAATACATTTAAAAATACAGCTCAATGAATTTTGACATATATATACATTTATTTAACTATTGCCCAGATCAAGATATCAACATTTTCATTAATTATTTTCCCACCTCACCTATTTCACCCACCTCCCCGCCCCCCTCAGCTATGGCAACCACCAGTCTGTTCTCTGTGTTTATGAGTCTCTTTCAGTTTTGCTTATTTGTTTTTTAGATTTCACATATAAGTGAAATCATAAGGTATTTGTCTTCCTCTGTCTGACTTACTTCACTTAACATAATACCCTCCAGGTCCACCCATGTTGCTGCAAATGGATTTCTTCTTTTCATGGCTGAATAATATTCTATTGTGTATATGCTGAGTAATATTCTGTGGGTAAAATTGTAACATTTCCAGAATATCTCCCCTGGCTTTGGTGCATTTGCATATCCTCAGGGGTGGAAAGAAGTTCATCTCCATGTCAACAGGTAATTACCTGGCCAGCTGAGGGGCTGTCTGAACCAGAGAGGTTAAGGGGAGGGGCTGGCTTGCTTGCTTGCTTGCTTCCTCCAGAGCAGAGGAGAGAGACGGCCCTGGACTGCAATTGGTAAGCAATAAACAGGTTTTAAACTTTCTCTCTTTGACTGATTTCAGCTTTTAGAGGTATTTTGCCCCAGTATTTCCTCTCCTCAGACTTACATCTGCTGGAAGTCAGTAGGATGCCTCTGAACCTGAAATCTGTCATAATGGGTGCAACCTTTGGGAAGGCTGCTCCTGTGGATGGTGGGGAGGCCCCAGTGGATGCAGCAGCAGAGGGTGCTGCTTCACCTGTTATTATTCCTTCAGCTGTGGGGCTTCCAATTTGGGAACCCCTAGCGGGGAACTGGTCTAGGGTAAAGTACCTCCTAGAGGGGTGAGGCCTTCCCCAGAACTGGGGATGGTGGAAACACCAGAAGCTGCAGAATGAGCCCTCTGAGTTGGAAGACTGCTTGGAGAACTTGGGGGCAGTGTAGCAGCTGACAGTGTAGGGTCTCTTTTCATCAAGATAATGAAAAAGGTTATACAGGAGAAAGAGAGGATTATCAAGAGGGTTAGTGAGGAGAGAGAGAAACTTAGGCGGGAGAAAGACACACTTCAGCCTCACTCGGAGGAGCTGGGCAATAACCTATGGGATGCTGTTAAAGAAGAGAAACAGTTACTGAAAAAGCAGGTTATGCTCCTAGAAGATTCCTTAGCAGCGGAGAGAGGGGAAACAGCAGGAAAAGCCACGTTACAGGAGGCTGTGGGGGACGGGGAGGAAAGAGTAGTGGCTCACTCCCAGAAATGGTGGAGGAGGAGCTGTTGGAGGAGGAGCCCGAGGGAGAACAGGAGGCAGTGGGGCCATTGGCGGATCTGCTACCCAGGCCACAGCCGGACGTACCATCTTCTCCTGTTTTAAAGGCCCACCCAGCTGTAATTAAGACAATAAAAACGAAACAACCACGGGCTACTAAGGGGGAGGAGCAGCCCCCTCCCCAGGTTGTGGAGCACTCCATGCTCCGCCCCTATACCCAGGACGAGCTGGTGGACATGGGCATCTGGTATAGGCAGAGGCCATCAGAATCTCTGCCTACACGGCTTTTATGTCTCTGGGATATGGGGGTGGAAAGCATTGTTATGTCGGGTATTGAGATGAGTAGAATGGCTTCCCTGACGACTCACCCTTCCCTCCCGCAGTGGTTGCAAAATGCCTGTCACACCTCAGGGAAGCAGACACTCCTGGAATGGCTGACAGCTGCCATCAGCATAGTTTGGCCTAATCAGGGTGATTTACCATATTTTCCCAGTAGTTAGAAAACTTATTCAGAGCTCTAACAGGTACTGCGAGAATTGGGTATGAAAAATATCATCTATAATATGGACCTTAGAAAACTTATTCAGAGCTCTAACTGGTACTGTGGGAAATGGATATGAAAAATATTATCTATAATACGGACCCCCAGGACCCTGATGAGGTGGTGCTCACTATAGGAATGAGAAATCCGGTGCTGCATACAGCTCCCACATCTCTCTTTGGGTCCCTAGTGAATACTCTTGCCCCCCACCTATGGCAACCCATAAGTGAGGCTACTTGTACTTTAGCAGATCTGGGGAAGATTGAAACAATAAGGGCACGGAGGGAACAGCACCAAGGTTCAGGGACCTGGTTTGTCTGAAATTCTTGGGGGTTGTCTGGCTGGGTAAAATTAAAGTTGTTCCTGAAGCCGTTACAGACAATGTCCAGGCTTTCCCCACCCCTACCACTGTGGCAGTATTACAAGAGTTTTTTAGGTCTTTTGGGCTACTGGAGAGTGTTTGTCCTGCAGTTGGCACAAATTCTGAAGGCCTTATACCGGTTGGTACGAAAGGGCATCAGGTGGGACTGGGATGAGACATGTGCAGCTGCTTTTACTGTTGCCAGGCAGGCAGTCAAGGCCATACGGGCCTTGAACATAATGGACTCAACAAGGCCCTGTGAACTAGATGTTCATGTAAACGAAGATGGTTATGGATGGGGTCTTTGGCAGCAGCTTGAATGGACACGCCAAGCTATTGGATTTTGGTCACAGCTATGGAAAGTAGCAGAAGTCTGGTACACCTTGATAAAGAAGCAACCGGCTGCTGTGTACCACGCCTTGCTGGCTACGAAGCCCATTGCTGGAACAGCTCCGACCAAGGTAATAACCACCTATCCCATTGTGGGGTGGATGCGAGACTGGATCCAAAGGCCATGGAGTGGCTTGGCACGGACACCTACACTGGCCAAATGGGGCGCATGTTTACAGCAACGCAGCACCCTCTCTACTAGCCCCTTAAGTGGAGAACTCCAGCACTTATTGGGGCCAGTGACCTATACCAGTGGAAAGCAGGAAGAACTTGCTTTTGAGCCATTGGTAGCAGAGATTCCTTATCAGGAGGGAAAAGCCCCTATACCTGAAGATGCTTGGTATACAGATGGCTCCAGTCATGGGCAGCCCACAAAGTGGAGGGCTGTGGCTTTCCATCCTAAGACTGAGACAGTATGAATGGAGGATGGAGAGGGGAAGAGTAGTCAATGGGATGAGCTATGGGCAGTATGGCTCGTGATCACCCAGGAGCCTTCCCCCATAGTTGTCTGTACTGAAAGCTGGGCTGTCTATCAGGGCTTGACCCTGTGGCTACTGACATGATATCATACCAACTGGATGGTTGGTCATCGACCCCTTTGGGGGCAAGAGTTGTGGCAAGACCTATGGGCCTCTGGTCAAACTAAGACTTTCACTGTATATCATGTGACTGGCCATTTGCCTTTAGCATCCCCAGGGAATGATGAAGCAGACACATTGGCCCAGGTGTGCTGGCTAGAAGGAAAGCCTGCCTCTGATGTGGCCCAGTGGCTACATCAGCATTTGTGGCATTTGGGGCAAAAAACAATATGGGCTGTAGCCTGTCAGTGAGGCTTGCCATCGACCTTTGAAGAAGTCAGCAGAGCCTGGAAGGAGTGCCTGTGTGCTCTAAGAGGGACTTACACCGAGTCCCACAGCAACATGGGACAATAGTAAGGGGACCAACACTCCTTGTCAGGTAGCAAATAGACTATATTGGGCCTCTGCCCTTATCAGAAGGACATCAGTGTGCCATGACTTGTGTGGACACAGCCACTGTACTACTGGTTGCTTTTCCTGCACATGGTGCAGATCAGCAAACCACCAAGAGAGGCCTGGAGCATCTCTTTGCAGCCTATGGCCAGCCACAGGTGACTGAGAGTGATCAAGGCACCCACTTTACTGGACATGCGTTACAACAATGGGTGCAGCAATTGGGAATAAAGTGGAAATTTCATGTACCATATAATCCTACTGGGACAGGCATGATAGAGAGGTACAACAGTTTGCTGAAATCTGGCCTGAAGTCGGACACCAGTAGTCTATGGGGTTGGTCAGTTTGCCTATGGACAGTGCTGAGGCATTTGAATGAGAAGCCATGTAAAGGAGCTTTGAGCCCTGTGGATATGCTCACACACCTTGCTGCCTCTCCTATACAATTGTACGTCCAAACCAAAGAAAAGTTATTGAAGCCAGGATATGGCCAGCAGAGCAATATACTGCTGCCAGCTCCTACTGCAGTAAGCCCTGGAGACCCTGTTGACTGGACCTGGCCCTGGATATTTCAACACGTGGACCAATGATGGCTGGCCCTTCTGGCACCTTGTGGGAAAGGCCTGGAAGCTGGTCTCATGTGTATTCCTGGAGTAAAAGCTGAATGGCCACCAGAGGTCACGGTAGTGTACCCAAAACATCCAGGAGGTAAGAGCATCTTGTGAGGAAGTTTTGTTTTATCTTTATGGCCAGTGCATGTACCTCCCACAGCCCTGTATATTGACCAATTTGTAACTCCCATAGGGAGGGGAGTGAAAGTCTGGTATACTAGACCAGGACGAGATCCCACTCCTGCCACTGTTTTATCACAAGACCACTCTCTTGCATGTATCCTACCTGATGGACAAGATTTGCCTATGCTGGTGTAATTAAAACATGTATCTTACTGCCCTTAAGGTTATTTTCTCCTACAGTCCTTGTGGCCTGAACGTGCCCCCTGGCTGCAGCTGCCACATGATGAGTGCTCTGAACCCTCAGCTACTGCCTGCCTATGGAATGGACGAGCTGTGGACTTAATCTGCATTAAGACTTTGAATTTATCTGAATCCTCTGGCTTGAGGACTGTCATGATTTTATTGCTGTTGCTATTATGTCATTAGTCTGGTCACAATGCTCCAGTTTTCTCACCCAGAAACCATTGCTGAAGAAGGGTAAACTGAGCAGATTGTAAAGTGAGATTTCTGGAGGGGTGGCCTGTGGGTAGAATTGTAACATTTCCAGAATATCTCAGGTGACTTTGGTGCCTTTGCATATCCTCAGGGGTGGAGAGAAGTTCATCTCCATGGCAATGGGTAATTACCTGGGCAACCGAGGGCATGTCTGAACCTGAGAAGTTAAGGGGAGGGGCTGGCTTCCTTGCTTGCTTCTTCCTGAGCAGGGGAGAGAGATGGCACTAGACTGCAGTTTGTAAGTAATAAACGGGTTTTAAACTTTATTTCTCCCTTTGACTAATTTCGGTTTTTAGAGGTATTTTGCCCCAGGATTTCCTCTCCCCGGAGTTACATATTCCATTGTGTATATGTACCACGTCTTCTTAATCCATTTACCTGTTGATGGCATAAAGGTTGTTTCCATATATTTGCTTTTGTAAATAATATTGCAATAAATGTAGAAATGCATGTACATCTTCAAATTAGTGATTTTGTTGTTTTGGGGTAAATTCCCAGTAGAATCCTGGGTCATATGGGATTTCTATTTTTAGTTTTTTGAGAAACCTCCAATATTTTCGTCCATAGTGGCTGCACTATTTGCAATCCCACCAGCAGTGTACAAGGAAGGGTTCCCTTTTCTCCACATTCTCACCACCTTTTTATTTCTTGTCTTCTTGATATTAACTATTCTGACTGGTGTGATGTGATATTTCACTATGGTTTTGATTGGTACTTCCTAATGATAATTGATGCTGACCCTCTCTCTATTCAAGGGTCTGTTTCCCATCTGTATGTCTTTGGAAAAATGTCTATTTAGGACTTCTGCCCATTTTTTCATCAGACTATTTGGGGATATTTTGGTGTTGAGTTAAATGGGTTCTTTATATTTTTTGGATATTAGCCCCTTATCAGGTATATCATTTGCAAATATATCTTCCATACAGCAGATTGCTGGTTTTGTTGATAGTTTCCTTTGCTGCACAGAAGGTTTTTAGTTTGATGTAGTAATTTTGTTTTGTTTTTAACCTTTACATTTATAAATGAGGATTTCCCTCACTGAAAATACCTACAGGACGTGGCAGCATAACCATCATGAAACCTCATTTTTTTTCTTTCCAAGGTAGAACATAATATCTACTTTCATTTGGAGCACCTTGTCTCTGGTCTTACCCTATTCCTTGCTCTTTCACCCTAAAACTGCTCTCTATATTCAACTCATTTCTGTTTCTGCTACAAAATAGAACACTCATAAAACCTGCTTGTAACAATGAGCAGCACTATGAATTCCTTCTACTCAGTACAAAATAATAAATCATAGAAACTAATTACAGAATTTGAGACTCAAGAGAATCAGAACTACTTTAGGACATTTAACAGAGGAGGCAACTCAAGCCCAGATAAGCTAACTGATGAAATCAAAATTCCATAGTCAGTAACAGAAGTGGCCTGGAATGCCTGTCTTCTGATTCAGTCAACAGAGAGGGTTAGCTCTCCAAAAATGTTTATTATTTGCAAGTTTCCTGTAGTACGTTTCTCAGGAAAGTTAGTTCCAAGGTATTAATAGCTATTGGGGAAGAGGAAGAAAGTTTCCCAAATAACAGTGAAAATCACTGAGTTAAAGCTAATAGACTTTTCTTCAGGACCTCTCAGGGTCCTTAATATTTCCTGTCTCTTTTGTATATACAAGAGCACCACAGTCAGCAGTGTTTTCCAAATATAATTAATCCTGGAATTCTTTTGCTTTTTAAAGCATTTTTTGGTTAAAGTGTTCCATAAAGTATATTTTGGGAAATATACTGATATGTGCAATGTAAATTACTTAAAAACTTCTAAGTTTTAGTACATTTTGCATCTCTGTTTGCTCACATGCATGTCAACATACACACAAAGCCAGACACATGAACCAATGAGAATTACTTCAATGATATGCTATAAAAATCAAATATACAATCTATAATAAATAAGAACTTTTTCTACTATGATGGGTATATATTGATTGTCTACCATATGTTCTAACTTCTACAAAAAAACAGAGAATTTTGATTTATTAAATACACTGCAGAAAAAGTAGATAATAAAGACTATCTTACAGTATCAGTGAAATTCCTGCTTTGGTTCACTTGCTCCAAAATCAGTCAGTAAATCAGTGATATAGTCAGAGTACAATAAGAACTATCAGCAACAAAATCAAGCTTACACATGAAGAAAGGTCAAGTTGCTTCAAGTTTGAATGTATGGAAGTAAGAAGGCATGCAAGGTCACCGGAGTTAGGGCAAACCTGAGAACTGTCTTTATTTCATCAAGCTCTGATTTACAGCCTGTGTAAAAGGGACTCCCAGAGATCCTTCAGTCTCTGCAAGCGTACTTTAAGCCACAGGAATGAAACATAGCTTGTTAGGCTCCTGTGGCATTCTTTGTCTGTAAACCCAAGGGGCACAGGCTGTTGCTGAGGAAGAGCACCTGGATCTTTCTGGAAACACATACTCTGACCTAGTCTAGGTATGTGGCAGCTCTGCACCCAGCTGTCTTCAACAAAGCCTGAAAAAAAACCCACCTATCTGAGGCACATTATAGACTTTCACAAGGTTGAGCCCTCTGCAGGGGAGGGATGGGATCAATGGATCAGCCTAATATGGCAACCTCTGTCCTGCTGAGGAAGCAGCATGTGCAATGGAGATGCTATTCAGGTATTTTCCTTCTGCAGGGAGGCATTAGCTTCTCATTTTTAAAAAGACAGTTCATATTACTAAAAAACAATGGTGTTTTACTGGAATTTCCTCCCACAAAATGCAATGCCCTAATTACAACTGCTCCTTGAATATTCAAGAACACATGGAGGGTGAGGTGGGGGTAGGAAGAGCTTTGAAGGGATGGGGCGGGTAATTCCTCCCATTTTACAGATGGGAGTAACAGTAATGTGGACAAGAGTTTGAGGTGGGAATTTATAATGAGCATGAAATTGTTTCCTCATAACCAACATGTATTAGGTTTGTAGGGTCTGAGAAAAGAGATTGAAAGAATCAATAATGTGAAGGATGAAAATCACAGGGCTAGGAGAAAAAGGAAACAGAGGGTATAGCTTCCGTCCTCCCATTTCAAGCACTGCCCTCTTGTTTAGCAATTTTAAACCCATTTTCTCCTTTAAAAAAAATGGTAAATGTATGACATTTTTTTAAAGATAAGAGAAAGAAGATAATAAGTTCTGTAACTGCAGCCTCGATCATTAAAATGCCAGTATATATCCTTTCAGACTTTTTAGTGTGCCTATATATGCCAGATTTATGTAGTTTATTTTTTCCATAAAAGTGGGATCAACCAACATTTTATGACCTTTATTTTTACTCAATGATATGTTCTTAACATCTTTGCATAACTCTGGCCACCCCACCTGTAAAGGCAGTGAGACAGCCAGTGAGGACCACAGACTCTGGGGGCAGGCAGGGTAGGAGTCAAGTCTCAGGTTTCCTATCTGTGCAGTGGTGACTACAGTAATACCTCCTCCGTAGGTTGCAGCTAGACTGAAATGAAATAGTGCATGTCAAGTGCTTAGCCTGGTGCATATGTGATACAATAACTATGTGCTAACATAAGGTAGCCATTTATATTACTGTGGCTATTGAGTATTCTATTATATCATTATACTGCATTTTTTAAAAATCCAATCCTCCTATTGCTGAGCATTAGGTTATTTCTAATTTTTTTTAAGTTTATTTTTAAATCATAAGTTCACAGAAAGTTGCAAAAACAATACAAAGAAGTCCTGGGAACCCTGTATCCAGTTCCCCCAGTGGCAGCATGTTACATAACTACAGTAGTACAATATCAAAACCAGGAAATTGATACTGGCATAATCTACAGCTCTTATTCAGACTTCACTAGTTTATTATAGTACAGTATCAAAACCAGGAAATTGATACTGGAATAATCTACAGCTCTTAATCAGACTTCACTAATTTTCCATTCTCTCATTTCTGTATATGGGTATAAGTACAGGTCAATGCACTTTTATCACATGTGTAGATTCATGGAACCACTATTACAATCAGGATACAGAACTTTCTATCTTCACCTAGATTCCTCTTGCTACCCCTTTATAATTACATCAATATTCATCCTCTTTCCCTCCCTCCTGTCCCTAACCCCTGTCAACCACTGATCTCTTCTCTATCTCTATAATTGTATTGCTTCAAGTGTTCCTAAGTGGAATCATATAATAGGCAAATTTTTGAGATTGACTATTTTCACTCAGCATAATGTCCTAGAGATCCATCCAAGTTGCTGTGTCTATCTGTAATTTGTTACTTTTTACTGCTGAACTATATTCCATTGCATGGATGCCTCATAGTTTGCTTAATTATGCATCTGTTGAAGGACTTTTGGGTTATTCCAGTCTTTGGCTAATACAAATAAACCTGCTCTGAACAATTCTGTATAGGTTTCTGTGTGGACTTAAGTCTATATTTCTTTGAGATAAATGCCCAGGAATGTGAACATTTGGCTGCATGGTAAGTACATGGTTAGTTTTATATAAAACTAGTGAATTATTGTCATGAATGGCTGTGCCATCTTGCATTACCACCAGCAATGTATGAGACACCGATTTTCTGTATCCTCACCAGCATTTGGTACTGTAAAAATTTTTAAAGTTATTTTAGTAGGATACAGTAACATCTCATCATGGCTTTAATCTGCATTTCCTCAAAGGATTATGATGCTGAACATTTATTTCTAATTTTTGATAAGATAAACATGCTACAATGAATATCTTTATTAGGATAAATTTTAAATTAATGCCCATGAATGAGTTCTTCAAAGTGGAATTGCTGGATATATAGATTTTTTTAAAGTTGAAACATCATGTCATATTGCCCTCCAGAAAAGTGCCACTTTACGTTTCTATTAGCAGTATATTAATTTCTCAGCTTTTAAAGTATACTTAATGCTCTCAATATCTCCCCTAAGGGGTTCAAAGGAAACATCTTGCCAATATGCTCTATACTAGCAGGGAAATAAAATAAAAATCAGGCTGTCCAAAATCCTAGTAGAACAGAAAATGAACCAACGAAGATTCTCTCTCCAAGGACATCTCACATTCCAACATGCATTTAACATTTTCATCAAACACATTAGGAAGAAAGAAAACTCACTTACCTTTATGGGCAATATGACAAAGATCTTCTTGCATTTTAGAAAACTCTGATGAGGTTTCAGAGCCATCTGAATAACTTTTCTCTTCTCCAAAATCTAGTGTTGACAAATTAGGATTGGAGGCATGCAGTCTTACTGGGCCAGAAAAAGGTTTAGGAACCTGAAGTTATATCAAAAGGAAATATTTCTTTTTAGATACAAGTTGCTTAGACTATTTATTTGTTTCTAAGATTGGGAAGTAGTAAGAGAAGAATACTTTATAGGAAAGTCTTTCTACTGAGTGATAAGAAAAATAAGTGAAAACTCAGGAAAGCACTTTCTACAGCAACTTTCCCTGGCTTCTCACAAAATAAAAATGGGTGAGAAATCACATATTCTTTTGGAAAAGATAGAAGCATTAAGCTATAGGTTGAAAATGACAGCTAAAGGTGCCAGTCTCTTTCTCCTTTATACTCAATTTCTTTCTCCTGGCAATAATCACCAGTATGTAGATTGTTAATAGCGGATAGTTTTTAAAAATATTTTCTTTATTTGCACCTATGCTTCTACAAAATGAACTAACTTCTCACATGTTTGTATGTAAATCACTCTTTACTTTGAAAGTATTTAAGTTCAATCCATAAAGTGCTTTGAACCAAAAAGTATACAACAGAACAGCAGATGACTTATCCATAAGTTTCCGATTTGTTTTGACCCTAACAGTGTCACAATTTAATATGCAATGGCCAAGCTACAAAACTTGGCCACTGGCTTAGCTGTGCATTGGGAAAGTCAGTGAATAGTGTGACACAGTGAACCTCTCATGCAGGATTGGGAGATTGGAGACAAGAGGCAAAAAAGAGTCTGCACAATGTCCTGCTCCCATGCCAGCAGTGGGCTCTGAAGGATGATGAATCCTCTGAGAAGCAGCAGAAGAGGTGGGCAGACTGCATATCCAAGCAAGAAGGGGGCAGGCAGGCTAAGCATTAAATAGGGAGAAACCAAAGACCTAGAAACTGCTGCAGTCCCTCCAACCTTGTGCCATTTTCCCTTAGCCAATATCTATTACATGCTTATTCTAGTAGCCTGAAAATCTAAGTGATTGAGTTCATCTCTCTACACAGGTTATTTGAGACAATAACTATAGAAAATTCACTTGTCTCTTCTATTTGAGACCAAGTAACCCCCCACAGGTGGCAGGGACAGCAGGGCCAATGAAGAAACCAGGCTAGTGGGAGAAGCGATGGTTACCTGCAGCGTTCCTTTAGCATCTTTGCCAATAGCCCGGGACCGCCACCTCCTGTGTGATCTTTTTTCCTTTTTAGGACTTTCAAAAGCTCCACCCTTGTTTCAAAATGGGAAAGAGTACAGACAGTAAGGTCCACCAAACCAATAGGGAAACATGCACAGCCAAGCAACTGCCTCCATCCCTTAAATGTGGCTGAAGCAACTGACCAGACAACATACCACTGTTAATTTTAATTGAGGTCTGGGGAGGAGAGAGGCAAGCAGAACACCAGAAAGCAAACAGGAGAGGGACCTGGCTAACCTGGATGGCATTGATAGCTGGCGCCGAGTATGTCCTATGCAGGACATCCATACTTTGTAGAAGCTGGCTCATTTCCACCAGGTAGGCATGACAGTGTTCCAGGTCTGTGGGAGAAAGGCACAAGGAGGATTCATAAGCACTTGTCTCAGCACTCGGGCTTCACTATGCTGGTGCTGGTTACTTTTCTTATTTGTCTGTACTATTTGATTTATATCTGTAAGGATGAGATGCTTTACTCCCCCTTTTACAGGAGAAGCTGTAGACTTCTGTAGTTAAGGGCATTGATCTGGAGAACCAGACACCTTTGGGTTGTTTACAGTTAATGAATTGTGAATCTTCAGCATATTACATAACTTCTGTGTCTCAGTCATGTCATCTGGAAAGTGGAAATTATTTATACAGCTAGCTCACAGACAAGTTGTGAGTTAAATGCGTTAATATATACAACATGTTTTAGTGTGCTGACACATTATAAGCACTAAATAAAATAGCTATCATCACTTTCATCATCATTTCTAATATTGCAATAACCAGGTGTCACTATCCACTTATAAGGACCCCTCCCAAGTTAAATGAATGAAACTAAAATGAAAGCTGCATTGGTCTCTAAGGATTACTTTATCGACTACAGACCTACAAGAGACCACGATCATCCTACACAGACTGACCTGAGAGGACCTAAAGTATTCTCAGACCGGTTCCTCAGTCACTCAGAAGATGGTTCTTAATCTGCTACTCATTGGATGATGGTGGCTATTTCTGCTGAGGAATTGAGAGTCAAATGCCTTAAGATAGTGGCTCTCAAACTTTGCTATCATCAGAATCACCTAGAGAACTTGGTAAACCACAGACTGTTGGGATCCACCACCAGTTTCTGATTCAGTCTGTCTGGGTTGGGTCTGAGAATTTGCATTTCTAATACGTTACAGGCCAAGCCACAGCTGCTGGTCCAGAGACAACACTTCAAGGACTACTGTCCCAAACTGTCACTCAGGGAAGCTCATGATGTTTACTGGGAAAGCAAACCTCTCTGAAGCTATAGGCAGAAAATATCTGCATTCAATTGGAGAAAATGTAATTTTCAAGGCCACCACCTGGCTTCTTTCTCTAGTAATAGTTCTCAATTATGGCTATATTTTAAAACTCAACTGGAGAAATCTTAAAAGATTACTTATGTCCAAGTGCCATCCTAAAATGATTAAATCAAAATACCCCAATCCCACTGTTGACTTTTTTGGGTTTTAGTTCCCTGGGTGAGTCTTAGCTAATGAAGGTTGAGAACACTGGTTTCTTTATGGCAAAAGTTCTCAACCCTGGCTCCTTATAAGAACAACTTGGAGAAGTCTGGAAAATTAATGATGCCAGGGTCCCATTCCAGACCAATTTAAAGAGATTCTTCTGGACAGAAGACTGGGCATGGGTACTCTTGTATTTTAATGGCTCTCTTGGTAGATGTAATGTGCAGTCAGAGTAGAGAACACCTGTTTTGTGGAGATGTTCATTTGGTTCACCCAATCACCTCTGGAACAGTGATTCTCAGCCTAGCATGTGCATCAGAAATATTTTGGGCATTTAACAAAAATAGAGAGCTGTGCAGACCCCACCCCTGTGACTTAGTAGGCCCATCAGGAAATCAGGTGTCAAAATGTAAACAGAAAAGGAAATCTGTCTGCATACATACCAGGTAAAGACACAGAGCTCTGCAAGGGAGGTGTATTTTGTCAATCACAAGTGCAAACTTAATAAAGAAAATATGAAAGGAAATGCAGGCAAGTGATGAGGAAGGGTATAAATTCATCTGAGGTGTAAATACTAAACCAGTAATATCTAAAAGCCAGGTCAGGGAGAAGCAGAGGTTTCAAGTCACTACCTTTTGAGCATTTTTCCATGTCCTCTGAAGACTGTAACCAGAATGGAACTCGGGTCTCACCACCACAAGAAAATGGTAAATTGCTTCCAGTTTGAAATGAATTTTGCTTTGATAAACTGCTATGCTGTTACACAGACAACAAAAGCACATTACAAATGAAAATACATCCCAGTGGGAACACTTTAGGGTAAAGGATAACAAAGTAGGTTAGCCACTAATAGAAGCCATCTGCCTGTAATCGGAAAGAAGCTTCTGGCAAAGCACTCTATTGGAGAATCTAAGCTCTGGTTGTCACCCGAACTTGCCCACACCATGCTAGGACTGGACGGCAGTCCTTAATTTCTTCTTCTGTCAAATGATAATTATACCAAAATCATGATGTAAATGTTGGGAAATTTTGTGATCCTGTATGGCTATTAAGCATATCTACTGTACTTTACCACCAGATAAGAAAACCAAAGATGAAGTGGTTAAGAGAAAGCTGGAGCCCTTAGGGCAATTAAATTCCTCCTTATGTGCTCTTCTTCAGTTACTCCCAGTGACAACAGATGCTCTCCTGGCCCTGGTTCTGACTGACTGGGCAGATTATTAAATACCAGCTCAAGCTTACCCTGCTCCTCCCCACAAACCTTTCCTTCCGCACTGTCCTCCAGATGGGACTCCCACACACAAAGCCATTCCCTTCTCTTAGATTCACCTTTGGCAAACTATTACCTTCCTACTTGATACTGAGTCCAAGACCCCAGACATAGAGTCTGTGACAGTAGCTCCTGAGAAAAAGTGATTAACTTCATGTGGAAACATGGCGATTTCATTCTGACGATACATTCTGTGGTGGCGAAGTTTGGATACCCACTCATCAAAGACTTCTTCTGACTTTACCTAAATTGTGTTACATTGAAAGAAGGAAATGAGTGTTACTCAGTGAAAGGAACAATTATTCATCAAACTGAGGTCACTCCTGATACCCTCTCTTTTCACACTGGCCCATGTAGAAATACAAGCTTATTGACTTAGTTTACATTTATGTGGTCTCTGAGAGCAAGTTTGAGGAGGAAATGAAGAGTAACAATGGTCTTCATAAACTACATATTTAGACTTTCTTGAAAAAAGGGTCCCACTGTTATGCTATTATTAAGAAAGCAAAACAGCACCTGGTCTATTAAATAACAAATAAATTGTAATTTTTATTTATCTGTCTCTTCCAGCTCTTCCAGGTTCTCTTGTCCCAGCTTCTCCGATCCCTACTGAAAATATTAGCAACATCTTTCTTTATAAACTGTTTTATAATCTCCTTTTCAGATCAGTCTTCTCTGAACTGAAATGAATACATAGATTCTTCCTAAAATATTTAACCTTGTTAATCTTTGACAACACACTGCTGAAGAATATATGTTAATAAATGCGAAGGTTAGTTCAAAGAACATTTTTCCTGCTCTCAGAAACAGAAACAAATCTGATAAAGTGTTATTGATGATTTCTAGGGTTTTTCAAACACACATATGTAAACATCTAGCCAGACCCTCCATAAATGAGTATTTATCAGTCTAATTTCCATGAAGAATAATGTTTATAACTACAAACTTTTATTATTAAACATCTTAAATGTTCATAGAAGTACTAAAAGGAATATAACAAATATCTATGTACTAGGTATTTCTTAATAGTATTTTTTGTGTGTATGAGGGTGTATTAACATTTACAAAATGAAAAATGATAAATACCTATATATTAAGACAAAGAGACTCATGAAGCAGCAATTTAAAAAAACCCAAAAGGATGCTTGGTAGGTTAACTTCCAAGAAGAAAAATCCAGATCAATTCTTTTAAAATCTTTACTAAGGCCACTGCTGAGAGCAAGGATGTGAATGAATGTCAACAGCATCACTCATTTAGGAATTGCTAGGTTGGCTCTTATGTTTGTTGTGTTTATTATAAGTAACACAAACTTACACCCCTTTGGGTACTACTGAATGTGTCATTTGCAGGAAGAAACAATACAAACAGACCCATATCTATTTGTCTCCCCCTAAAGTCTGTTCTTGAAATGTATTTAATTTTCCAGACATGGTTAACAGGAATTTTACAGGAATCTTATGTCATCCTTTGTACTGATCTAGTCTCAGAGACCCTTAAAAATCAGTGCCCCCAAACCATTCATCTGGACTTATTTTTTATTGGCTAAATAAGGTAGAAGACTGAAAGCACTTTATTAAATAACTGACCAGAGTTCTGCTCCAGCCCCTCAAGTAGTTACAGGACCATGGGTGGACAGCCACTTAACCTCCCTGCTGCCCAGACCCTCATCTATAAGAGAATGAGACTGGATAGCCAAATTTAAAAACTGTCTGATTCTGAGGCTATTAACCAGAACCCTCAGATAGCTACACATACCTATGTCAAGAGTCACAACTGATATTCAAAAGAATGAACAAAAAACACAAACAGAACATAAAGTCAACCAACACAGAGAAATATTAAACTGTGTTTATCACAGTATAAGTATTCACTGTATTTTAAGGTATTCTAGTTATTTAAGAATTAGGAATTAGTAATACTTTGATTCTATTAATTAGAACAGTGAATGAACAAGAACCTATTCCTAACCATATCAAAACACAGAACTAAGAGTCATTGTAAGTACACAGAGAAATAATTTAAACTATTCCAGAGGCAACTGACCATTAGGGTAGGGGGTGGATATTCTTTCTTAAAAATTTTTTTTAAGATTATAGGTTCTCCCTCCTTTGGTTCACATTAGTTGTTCTCAACCAGGAGTGATTTTACCCCCCAGGAGACAGCTGGCCATGTATGGAGACATTTTTTGGTTGTCAAAACTGAAGGGGGGTTTTTTCTGACATCTAGAGAGTAGAGGCCCAGGATGCCGCTCAACATCCTTCAATGCACAGAACAAGCCCCCACAAGCAAAGAATTCACTAGGTCCCCCACATCAATGATGTCAAAGGTGAGACACCCACTTTACAGAATTAACTAGCTACACCCACAGGTAGAGGGGCTTAGACTAGGAAACAGTATGGATTTGACCGCCTTGTGCCATCAACCACATGCATTTACCTAAGCACCACATGCATGCCATTGGGAGGCAGGGACACCTGAAGACATGGAGCTCATAATCTCATGCTTTTATTTTGCAAAATCTCAGCCCCCATTCTCAATACTCCAAGTAACTTTCCCAAGTAAGAATAGAGTCTTAAAATTTTCTAAATTTCTAAAATTTGCATACCACCTAATAATTACATACAACTTCTAAACTTACTGAGCATACTATGGATCAGACATTATGCCAAGTTTTCTACATGCAGCCCTACAAGATAACAACTCCCATTTGGGGTGGGAAGTGAGAAAACTGAGACTTTTGTTAAATAATTTGCCAAAGGCCCATAGCTAGTAAGTGGGCAAGTCAAAATCTGGACCAGATCTTGGATCTCCAAAGCTCTTACAACATATTTTAACTATCTATACCACCTGCAGGATAGTGGGCAGAAGATGGTAGTCACAACTTGGGAGGCCCACACTTCAGGGAAAAATTCCTGACCTTCACTGTAATGTGAGAATTTTAAGGAATCCCTATAAAATTGGCCAAAGTTATATGACAGACTAAATATTAAATACTGCATTTCAAGAAACATAATTTAACCTCAGTACATGATTCTTCACTAAAGATGATACTGCCTAGGGAAAGAGGGCGGCTTATTTGGATACATGAAGTTTTTTGCTATTGATTTTGTCCCAGTCACAGGGAAGAGGTACTTAGGGGATAAGGGGGCAAACCTTCAGCAGTGACAGAGACAGTCCTGCACAATGTACTGTCCCATCCAAATATCAACAGCGTCCACTAGAAATACTTTCATAATAAAGGTCTACATGGATTTTACTATACTGATGGACAGTGACTTCAATAGGGTATGGGGGGGACTTGATAATATAGGTGAATGGAGTAACCACAATGTTTTTCATGTGAAACCTTCATAAGACTATATATCAATGATACCTTAATAAAAAAAATAAAGGCCTACATGTTGGCTGGGTATTTTGAAATATTCAAAAGGCAAGTGCTACAACTGCCAGTCCCTTCCCAGTATAAAGGAACTCTGTGCAACAGGACAGCAGCTGGGAAGCAGTCTCACTTTCAGATGGTAGATGTGCTCTTCAGTATCCAAGTCGATGCATTTTGATGACTTCTTCACAGACATCACAGAGAGCCCAACATCAATGCAGCCATGCAGCTTCTCTCTCTCTATCTGCAGAAGCAGGAAGAGGGCCATTTGAGATCCACGGTGTTAAAAATAGTGGAAACATCCTTGACACTCCTTTCCAGTAGACTCACCTTTAACATCCACTGAGTAGTAAACAAAATAACTATGACTTGTAGTAAACATAGTAACTATGACTTAACAGACACTCAGTGTGAAGCAGTACTGAATTAAGTGCTGTACATGCATCATCTTATTTAAGCTGTGAGGGTTATGTATTAAGCAGTTTAGACAGCCAATAAGTGAGGAAGCAAGAGAGTGAAGAGGCAAGACAGTAAGCTCCGTGGCTTGATTCCCAATTCACCTGTCAACTACAGGGCCCCCCATGGAATTTGTTTCCAGTGTCTAAATTCATCTGGAAGTGATTTAGAAAGAGGAATGGGGCAGGAAGCTAAGGTAGGCTACTGTGAGTCAGGCATCATACCAAGTTTTCTATACTTAACCCTACAAGGTGGCAAGGAGAGGAAGAGAGGAGGAGAGAAGTGCCAGGTGAGAGAAGGACTGCTACAAGGAGTGGGACTAACAATCACTCCGAGCCCTCAGGGATGAGATCCTCACATCAACTTCAAAAGCCTTCTCTACCAAATCCCTCAGCATTATAATACTGGGGCAGCCATTTGCCTGTTTTGGTTCTGCTATCTCACTGCAAAAATGTCTTCCCCCACCCAGGAAACCCCTCAACACAAGCTAACATCAGAACAGATACCTGGATACCCAGCCGGTGTTGCGAGGGGTCCTCACACCTCCACCTGGTGGGTGGACGGAGCCCACATGGCATCCAGACAGAGCTGAGCCAGTGGGGGACTGGCACCTCTGTTCCTTGTGAAGGAATGATTATGCAATCCCATATGTGTACAATCTCATTCATAAGCTAACAGTAATTAGCCCTTCAGTATCCTTCAGCGGCATATTGAGTTAATCGGAAGACTTACATCACTTTGGCTCTTGGCATATTTCAAGATTCCTTTGTCCAGATAGAAGAATCTCTGTGGAAAATAAAGTATAATTCAGTAAGACTTGCATTTAAATGTCCATCCTTCCCTGGAGCCCAACTTTCAATTTCAAATGAAACAAAAGTGCCTAAGAACCGGGTGCTGACGGGGGTGGTGGGTACCAATACAGGTGAGGCCAAGGCCAGCATCTTACCTTGTGCCAGCCTTTCAAGGGCCATTTCCTCTTCTTAAGCAAAAATCCTTTCTGAACTGGTGGCTCCTGGGTGTAATTCATCTCTCCTCTTAGTCCTTCCACTACTTCCCAGCTGTCCTGTTCCAAAAAAGAGATCATGCTAAATGTCCTTCTTTAAAAGTAATACAATGTTGTTCTTCATCCTATCCGTAAATCCATCCAAGAGGGTGAACCTGGCTGGGTTAGTTGGGGAGATGGAAATAAAATTTAATTTTTCTACAGTTCCTAGACTTTTCAGACTTAACGCTATAATTTAATGGCATCAAATTTGATTTTTCTTCCCAAAAGCTTTCTCCTAGAAGGAAATGTTTTTCTCTTTTGGTGCTTGTACCTTGACAACCCCACCTAAATGTAAAGCTTTTACTCTAAGTTCTATTTTTGTCTCTTTGACATCATCCCAGTCACTGTTTACTTACCGCTAGACTTCAGTCTGAATTTTAACCAAAAGCTACAGACATCATGTGGGAAAATGGGTTGACTGGCTTACAAATTGTCTCCAAAGTAGGAGAGTGGATGCAGGTTGGTAAATGTGACAATGTGGGTCAAATTAATGGTTTAGTATCTTTTCAAATTCCAGGAATCTAAATATTGGAAATTACTAAAGCATCAAAAAGGTGCCTTTTCAACGAGTATTTTTGCCTCTTTTCCCAGAAATCTTGTCCCTGTCCATGCCTTCTTTGGTTTCAAAACCTTTTGCGTATTTCAGGCAAATTATTGTTCAACTGTTTGCAGTTTTGAAGAGGTACAAACAGTTGTTAAAATTAATCTTCCATTATTGGCAATTACATTATTTCAATTAATTGAAAAATAATTTTAAAAGGAATATAAAAGAAACACTAAAAATTCTGAAAATTTATTCTGAAATGCTTGAAAATGCACAAACCATTGCAAAACTTTCCCAAGATACACCGAAATTGGTAATACTTCAATGGCAGAGATAATGAATTTTTATTATCTTTATACTTTTTTATTATTATATGAAATACATGAAATGCACAGAACTTAGGAGTACAAATTGGTGAATTTATATATCTACACCCTCTAGTGACTACCAATCCAGATCAGAGAAAAACATTTCCAACACAAGATTATTAAGTTTTGACAAAATGTCCCCCCTGCACACACACACACCCTCCTGTCCCAGCTTTACTGAGTTATTATTGGCATATCTAAGTTTATGAATTACAATGTGATGATTTGATACACCTCCATCTGCTCACATAATTACCAATTCTTTTGTGGTTGTAACATTTAAGATCTATTTTCTTAACAACTTTCAAGTATATAATACAGTATTGTTATAGTTACCAGGCTGTACATTAGATCCCTAGAACTTACTCAACTTATAGCTGAGTTTGTCCCATTTGATCAGCATCTCCCCATTAGCCCTCCCCTTCCTTCCCCTAGTACCTTATAGCCACCATTTCCCTCTCTTCCTAAGAGATTAGCTCTTCTAGATTCTGCATGTAAGTGAGAATACACAATATTTGTCTTCTAATTTCACTTAGCATAATGCCATCCATGTCTATCCACTGCTGCAAAAGGTGAGGTTTCCTTCTTTTTATGGTTGAATAATATTCATGTGTGTGTGTGTCACATTTTCTTTATCCATTCTTGATTGACACTTAGGTTGTTTCCAATGTCTTAGCTATTATGAATAATGCTGCATTGAACATGTAGATGTAGATAGCTCTTTAAAAGACAAACATACCCTTTTCGCCAAGATTTCATGGTGACTAACTTGTACTTAGTCAAATATCCAACCTATAGGCGGGGTGGGGGGTACAGGCAGAGGCCAGAGAAGACATGGACAGTCTAGAACAGCCTCAGGGAGAAATAATTTAACTCAAGTCCTAGGAAACAGTCTAATGGGGAGGGCATGTGAACCACAGGGAATCCTGGATGCTCTGGCTCACTTTCTGTGCTGTCCTCACATTCAGTACAACTGGTAACAAGACACCTTGTTATTTTAGCAACTGAACTCTACATAGCAATTCTGGTGGATCTGCCTTATATCTGATTGAACTTTACTGTGAATGTAGTTAAAGGTACATTCTGGAATTTTAAAATTTGGCAGTAGTATCCCAGGATCTGGAGTTGTAAAAGGGAACTCTTCAATGGAAAAAAGCAAAGCTTATATTCAGCTCTTAAACTAGAGGGCTTTTTCAGAAAGAGAGTAATTTCTTTTTATGTTGTTAATGTACAATTACTTGAATAACATTATGGTTACTAGACTCCCCCCATTATCAAGTCCCCCCCACATATCCCATTACAGTCACTGTCCATCAATGTAGTAAGATGCTATAGAGTCATTACTTGTCTTCTCTCTGCTATACTGTCTTCCCCATGCCCCCCCTACATTATGTATACCAATTATAAAGCCCCTTAATCCCCTTCTCACTCCTTCCCCAGTCACCCTCCCCAGCCCCTTCCCTTTGGTAAACACTAGTCCCTTCGTGGAGTCTGTGAGTCTGCTTCTGTTTTGTTCCTTCAGTTTTGCTTCATTGTTATTCTCCACAAATGACTGAAATCATTTGCTACTTGTCTTTCTCCACCTGGCTTATTTCACTGAGCCATAGTACCCTCTAGCTCCATCCATGTTGTTGCAAATGGTAGGATTTGTTTTCTTCTTATGGCTGAATAATATTCTATTGTGTATATGTACCACATCTTCTTTATCCATTCATCTACTGATGGACATTTAGGTCGCTTCCATTTCTTGGCTATTGTAAATAGTGCTGCTATAAACATAGGGGTGCATCTGTCTTTTTCAAACTGGGCTCCTGCATTCTTAGGGTAAATTCCTAGGAGTGGAATTCCTGGGTCAAATGGTATTTCTATTTTGAGTTTTTTGAGGAACCTCCATACTGCTTTCCACAATGGTTGAACTAGTTTACATTCCCACCAGCAGTGTAGGAGGGTTCCCCTTTCTCCACATCCTCGCCAACATTTGTTGTTGTCTTTTGGATGGTGGCCATCCTAACCAGTGTAAGGTGATACCTCACTGTGGTTTTAATTTGCATTTCTCTGATGGAACATAGAAAAGGAATAATTTCATACGATATTTCTTTATAGCAATTATTGCCAATTATTGCCATTTAATTATACCCAGACAACAGAAAATGCATATTATTAAGTGATGGGAAGCCACACACACAAAAAAAATTCTGCTCATATTTATTTCAGTTGAGAAAACCACTCAAAATTTAAAGTGGTTTACCTGTCAAATTTTTAATGAATCTTTAAGGTAAATAAAAAATTCCACGTCCTTCAGGAAACCTTCTTAAGAGGAACACACTATTTAATCCCTAGAGACTCAAATCAGTATTCCACCTTACCTTTCCAACGGTTCATCACTTACTTATGATATTATATATGAAATGTTATCATCCCCAGACTGTATAATAGATTCCTTGAGATTATTAACTATCTAGTTCATTTATGATTTCTTCACAATGCCTAACCTGCTGTTCTGTGAACATTATGCATCCAACTGGCAAATGAATAAACCTTATCCTGAAATAATACTGCAAAGAGATTTATGTTCTTGTAACATCATAAACCGGCATGCATTTGAAGTGTACCCAATATCTTTGGGTCAAATGACTATTTACATATTAAATACAGTGCATTCATATTTGTGAAAGAGGATGTGTATGTATCATCGTTAAATAAAAATTTAAGGCTCAAAATCTTCTGGAAAACACTCTAAAGGAATTAAATCTATTTGATTTGTTTATTTTAAGACTCCTAAGCAGAAGACAACATGTTGTGCTAAGACTAGACAATCATGTACATCTGCTTACCACATTCAGTTGTGTAAAATGCAAATGCCAAGAGGGATTAGATGTTACTACATACTTTACAAAAACTGAAAGAAAAAATGGAATGAGATCATACTGGTAGTTTAAAAAAAAAACAAGAAATAAATTTCAAAAATGTTTCAAGGATTTGTGTTAGAACTAGATTTCTTGGGAACTCCAATGACACAGGACATCCCTACTGATGAGCCCATGTGGAGGAAGAGAATTAGACTGGGTGTATCTTTTATGTCCCCTCCTCTCTGTTCTCCAACCACCAGCCTGACGTAGGCTCTCATCGAACCTGGTTTCCCAAGACTCTCCACTTCTACAATCATTTTATGAGGCCCCATTGTGTCCTACCGTCTATACATTATAAAAATGAATATAACAAAATGTTAGTGTTCACTTCCACTTATGTGTTTTATTTATTTACTTATTATTTTACTTATTATTGCAGACTCCCAAAACTTTCCCTTGATCCTTTCCACCCACACAAACCCTTCAAAATTTTAGTTCAGTTTTTACCTTCTTCCATGAAGTTCCTAAATTATCTGAGCCACATCAATCTTATATTCTTGTAAATTACTGTAGTATTACTCTGCATTACATGTTTAGTTAACTTACTATTTTTTTTTACTTTTAATCTCAGGACTCTGGTCTTTTCTCCTCAAATAGTTATAAAGACTATCTTTCCAACTTGCTTAGAATCCCAGTAAAGAACTAAATATACAGTAGGAAATAAAAGAATTCTCCTAGATTTATTAATTGTTGGGGTTTCAAACCAAGGAAATGGATTAAGTTCTCAAACCAATTAAATGGCACTGGATAGTGGCTAATAAGGTGGGATTAAGTTGTATCCACACTTCTATACAGCCTGATATTTAAATACAAAAGGAAGGTGCCTCAGGAAATACTATCCTTAATAATAAGATAAAATGAGCAAGGAATACTTTTAAGCTCCATTAAAGCAGAAACTTTTTTTGTCTTGTTCACTTCCTAATAGTATATAGTAGATATGAATAAATATGTTGAATTAATGAAGCAATGGCAATAGCTAGCATTTATTAAACATCTACTATCTTTCAGGTAGTGTGCTAAACACCATATTGATGTTACTACATGTAATCCTTGCAAAATCCTGCAGAGGTGGATTTATTAGTGTCCTTATTTTATGGATGTGGAAGATAGTATTAGATAACTTCCCCAATGCTATAAAGCTACCACGTGGTAAAGCCACTTGACTTCAGAACCTACATTTTTAATCATTCTGCTATCTTATTTATAGGCTGTAATTTTATGCTATATATGTTATATTTTATATGTACACATATATACATACACACAATAGTATTATACACACACAATAGTATTATACATATTGTATGTTCTATATACTGCAATTTAAATATGTAAATTATGATGATGAAGTAATTGCCATGGGGCAGGGGCATTATGGTGGGTAAATCCAAGAAGTGGCCAGGATCCTGAAGCAATTGGAAGGAGTTAAGAAGCACTCCCCTATGTATGCAGATAAGCAAGGTCTCAGATCCTGTTCAGAGCTACCATGTTTCCTATCCTGTAGCTCCACCAACTAGGACAGGATATCAAATCATGCCACCAAGTCTTTGCTCATTTGATTTTTTTGTATCCAAAATGCCTACCTTAGTTACTTCTCAGCCAGTGAATTCTCATTTAGCTCCAGATCTCTTCCTCCAGGCAGAAATTCCCTTCCTACTCAGCACTTACACAAACCCACTTAAATTGCCTATCTCCCTAGCCAGAATGTGGATTCCATGAGGACAGGGCTGGTCTTATTCATTATAATCTCACTACCTGGGAATAGGGCCCTAAAAAAGTTTTTAGTGAATGAATGAGTCTGAGGAGCAGGGAGGATATAAAAGCACCCCATAGAGCCCTTAGGTGAAAGACTTTAACAACATGTACGTGTCTGGGTGAATGGTACTCCGAGCAGATAAAAGCAGATATGCCAGTTCCTCTTGGATGAAGGGACTGGGTGTTGGGGAGTGGCCCACCTGCCCTCCACACTCCCTGTGACCTGGGAACAGGACCTGTACCTTGAGATGAATGTCCTCAGATACACAGTACAGGTGGACTTGGGCCCCTGGGCAGATCAAGCCCTGCTGACTTAGCCCAACACAGCTGGGCTGATGTCCCACCATGGAGTGTCAGTCTTAAATTAAAGCTCATTTAACTGAGGAGTTAAACTGAAGACAGTCTGGCACTGTCAGCTGGCATTAAATTCAGTCTGTTTTACTAAATGTCTAAAAAGTGCCAAATATAGAAAACTGCTTTGTGGTTGGAAAGGCAGCTAAGCATTTATTCATGCACACAAGCTGGCAAAGTTCATTTCCATATTGCTGAGTGCACGAACTGAAGGCATTTCCGTCCAGCACAGCTGTTTCCACAGTGTGCATCTCCTCTGCACCTTTCAAATGCTGGATTCTCAGCCCTTGCAGTGAGGTCAGGAATAGAAAACTATTTAAAACTCATTCTTCCTGCAGCTGAAGAGTCTGTGGAAGGAAGTTTTGTGGCTGTGGAGAGTGGGTGTTCTGATTATTTATTTAGTCTCTTCAGCAGGTTTTCAAAAAATCTCAAGGCAATACCCAGCATTAAATCACGTGTAGCATAATTTAACATGTCTTTAATGATTTTAAAGGCATTTGTGATCTTCTACAATCTCAGGATCATCAATGCCATCCTTTATTATTATACTGTGAACACATGGACATACTTGTCAATGATTTCCAGTTAATATAATGATAGCTTTAACTGATATTAGACCAATTCTGTATTTATCTTCAATAGCTGAGAGTTGTTGCTTCTTATCAATTGCTTCTTACTCAACTAGGATTTTCTTGAACACCAGCAGGCCTGATAGCAATAGCAATTTTTCAAAAAAAGAACACATTATGGGGGTCGGGGGGGTGACAGGGATAAGGGGGTGGCAGTGTTTGTGATTTAATCCAGTGCCTCTCAAGCTATATTGTGCTTATCACCCACAGAAGATCTTTATCAAAACGCAGACTTCAGTTCAGGTCTGCACCTGCACAGGCGAGGCCCCTCCTGGGGACGGGCCCCTCACAGTAGGCACCCTCCAGGACAGCAGGCTCTCTTGAAGAATTTGGGATTTGACTTGACAGGTTCTGAGAGCAAAACCAGGGCTAATGGATGAGAATTGTTAAGGCCCTAGATCCCATAAGGGATCCCATAAGGCTCTACATAAGGACAGGCTATTTGATTACTATTAGAGTGATGAAAAATAACAAAAACAGCACAGGCTGCTCTGTGAAAGAGCAAGATTCCTAGTCACTGGAGAGCTGCATCAGAAGCTAGCAGAGGTACTGCAGAGGAATTCCCAGACTAGGAAGGAGGTCAGAATAACTGAGCTATAAGATCCTTTCCAGATCATAAACTCATGTCTTATTAAACAGGTATAAATTCTCAGTTATGCAAGATGAGGAAGTTCTAGAGATCTGCTTTTAACATTGTGCCAATAGTTAATAATATTGTGTTGTGCATTTAAACATTTAAGATGGTATTTATTTGTTAAGATAAAATTAAATAAAGAAAATATGAACTAAAATAATAAAATATTGGCTGACAAAGTCTCCTAAAAAACAAACCAAGAAACAGCAGCATTAGCTTTAGTCTACCAACCTCAGGTACAATCCCTGACCTCAGAATCTAAGTGAGAAAATTAAAAAGGAGACTGAACAGCAAAGAACCCACATTCTGAGGGCTACATGGGGAATACAGTCATGACCTGCCTACAGGCACTGCCCTTCCTCTCCCTGCACACCGCAGAGATGTAGTTTGCTGACCCCCACCAGGGATGGAGATGCAAATATCCAGATGACTTATACTCCAAAACGTTCTAAGTCTTAATTACTTGCGTAGTCAACAGACCAAAAATGGGGTGCCTCAATGGGGGGAAAAAACATATGAGCTGTCAGCTCTTTTGGTGACTCCACTTGAGGTCATTCTTATCTTGTGTTTCCAAATAAGAGAAAATTCTTTCCAAGTATGTTGACCACAGATGGATTTGTAATTAAAATATATTAATAAAAAACTTTAATGCACATATAATGATTATTTCTACCTTGCTGATCAGTCACCTAGCATTTATGGTTGCAATTACACTGGTATTTTTGTAGCCTCCTCAAATAATTTGTGGGTTATTAATATTTGTTAAATATCCCCCTAATTGTATGCAAGCCCTTCACAACTATGGATAGCATTTTTTATGCACTTTTTCTCTCTGTAATACTCTGTCACCAAGGGACTCATGAGAACCTTAGCTATAAGAGATGGTGACACTCAACCCATCAATGTCATTCTGCTCTAGCCATGCAGCCTACCAGGGTGGTGGTGGAGTTTTTAATAGCTACTATTGTGGTAGTGATTATGTAAGAGTATTTACTGAGTATCTTGTATGTGACTTGCAATGATTCTATAATGAAGGTATTATTATCCTCATTTTACAGATGAGGAAAATCTCCAAAGTAGTTTACCCAAATTCACAAACTATTAGGTGGTGGGCCTCATTTGTGCACTAGAGACCACACACAAAACCTCCCTGATCAACATCCACTCTGGACAAGCGTGCCTACAAGTATATTAGACTCCATCCAAGGCCACCTACTTCCCTGCCAGTTTCAGCCCTTCAGCCCGCAGCATTGCTTTCTCCACAAGCAGAAGATGCCTGTCACTGGCAGCATGTTCCCACACCTCACACACATGTGTTAGCCAGTGATGACAGGTAAGTCTGTCTACCCAAGGGGCTCAAGAGTCTCTTGTGGGTCTCCCCCCACCTAGAATATACTGTCATGATTTGTTTTCTCCCATAGAGTCATGGTGTATTTCTTTTAAACCTCAGAGTTTGAAAGGGAATGTTGAAGGCATCAACCCAGGTCTTCCATTTTAGATATAAGGAATCTAAGTTTAATGATTTGCCTGGGATCACTTAAAATGAGTGAAGGACTTCTGAGGAACAGGATCCAGTCTTTAACTCCAACTCACTGCCCTTTCTGCTACCACTTTCTAAGAATTACCTTATTCCCACAGGGAAAGACAGCCCTGTGGAGGAGCTCCTGGGCATGTACCATGTGGTACTGACAGGGAAAATCCCCAATACAGATTCCTATGTGAATGGGACTGGGCTGGCGGAGGAACTTTTGCTCTTCATTTTATACCTTCCAGCATTGTCTTAATATTTTATCTTTACTACCTTTTAATTTTAAAAAATCATCCTTTCTTCAGCATATTGTAGAGCTCTGCTCTTTGGCATCTGAACACTGGTGAAAATCACAAACTCTCTGTTCAGACTTAACACTTTAGCACTCCAATTATAGGGCAGCCACAACTTCTCAAGAAAACCCAATCCATTGCTGGAGAGTACTAGCTAAAAAAAAGTGTTCTCACTGACAAGTGTACTCAAAACTGTTTTTTCAGAGCTAACTGAAATTTGCAATCAGTTACAGACATATTCTCGCTAATTAATGTATATCTCATTTAGAATCATAGGAGTAGGTGGTACAAGCTTAGCACAATGAACTTTTCCTATTCTGGATCCAAATCATCAGTGATTTTTTTCCTCACAGTACTACATAAGAATAACTGGTTCTCATGATGACAGTCTAGTGGCAGGATAAGAATCCTTGAGAGTTTTATAGATCAGAGAATGATTTTAGTGTTAAGGAGATTACATTCTAGCTCAAAACTAAGTTTCTATTTAATAGGACATCCTTTACTCAGAGGTCTATGAGCTCAGTACCAGGTACTGGAGATACAAAGATGTAAAACCAGCTGGCCTCCACAAGAAGTCAACAAACATTGTCCAAATTGACTCTACAGATTGAAAATGTATAAAATGAGGAATGGGAGAGTCAAGCAAGCCTGCTGCAGCTGTTCTCAGGCAGGCACAATCACCATGGGCTCACTCACCTTAGGAGGAGGACTTGAGCTGGGACTCAAAGAAAATTGGACACAGAGCAGGACTTCTGAGGCTACCCTGACAACTAGGTGGGTTAAAACTATAGCACTTTATTCTCTCACAGTTCAGAGCTAGAAGTCCAAAATTAAGGTGTTACCAAGGCAATGCTGACTCTGGAGGCTCTGGCAAAAACTGTCTGTCTTGGCTCAGGCTGCTAAACAAAATACTACAGACTGGGTAGTAGAATCTTCTTAGTTAGGAAGTTGAAAGTAGCCCTTGCAGTTTCTATCAAAGTAGTATTTCTAAAACCCACCAAAATATATTTCTGTGCTTGTCACCTGGAACTGCATTATAATATATGGATCTACACAACAATTCAGCAACTTCTGGAAGTGTTTTAAAAGCTCAGTTTCTCCTGCTCTTCAGAGTGTGGAATGTAGCTGATGGCGTATCATTTGTGGACATGAAGAGTAACATGAAGCCTGGAGAGTCAAATATGTCATTTTAGCTGTCTTTATCTCTTACCATATCAAACATTTGTTTCTACTTTACAAGACTTACTCAGAGTGGAAATAAATTGAGAATTGAGTCTTGTATCTTTGCCTTCCTACTTTCAGTGTATAATGTCACAACCATAGGTGTGACCAAAAGTTAGGTAGTAAGTAGGAGGCCGAGAAAATGAGAATCTAGAGAACTAAGACAGAAATATATTATTTGTGTTAATTATTTTAAAATAATAGACATTAAAAATAATTTTGTTAATTATTTTTCTCCATTGGGTCTGCCAGGATAAAGAACAGTTCCAGACAAAGAGACCTTAGGGATCCTTAAAGCCACGTCACTCATCCATGTTCTTCTTGTCCTTGCATTCATAGAGGCATTGGTTTATGAAGGTTTGTTTAAATAACAATCATTTGTACATAAGGCACATAGAACTTAAATGAACTTCTAAAGAGGCCTTCTAGTACCTAAAGAAATCTGGTGTTCTCCAAATAGATGGTTGCCTGCTCCCCTACAGCTTACTAGCTGTGTGACTCTGAAAAGTCAGTTAAAATCTCTGAGTCATGTTTTCTATCTAAAGTGTAGAAAACAGTAACAGACCTCACTGGGGTTGTTTTGAAACTCCAAAGGAGAGCATGAAAGGATATTAAGAGCTGTAAAGATGCTATCAGATTCTTGTTAACATCTAAAGCCCCTAGCTGACTCTTGCTCTCAGCCCAGCCTAGACAGAGGCCAAGCCCTCTAACTGCATTGTGCCTCCTCCTCCAAGCAGAAAGGAGGCAGCAGGAAGCAGTCACCCTGTGGTACTGCTAGAAAACTCCTTCTTATGGTTTAACATATACATACCACTTACTGCATGTAGGTTCTCTAACTAAGCAATTTGCACAACCTTACAAGAAACCAAGGCAGAGCGATGTTAAATAACTTGCCCAAAGTCAAACAGCTTATAAACTGTCCAAGATTTAAAGTCAAGTTGTCTAACTCCCAGTGCAAGTTTGTGCTTATGGCTTCTCATCTTCTGTAACCATCACAGAATGTGACACAGTCATGACATTCCCAATTCCCTCCTACCCACCTGGTCTTTAAGGTGGCATTTATACAGCCCATTCTTATAAAAGGCAGCTTGTAAATCTCAGTATCTCTAAAGACATGGTGAATTAGAAGAAATAAGTGGGACTGAGCATTTTCAATACCCGAACAGCTGAGATTATAAGCACCTGCACATTACATTTTTTTCCACTTTTCACTCCTTGGCAGATTCTCTCCCATTCAACACCCATGTCTTATGGTCCTGGCACCAAACCCAGGCAGCCTGGGTTCCCTGGAGTACAGCATAATCTAATAGCCTGCATAGATAAATTCTCATCAGGTGACCCTGGGAGAGCTCAAACCCACCTTAGATTAGCCTAGGTACAACAGAGTGATGAGCAATTTGCAGAACTGTATGGAGACTCATCTAGCAGATCTCTCCATTCAAATCCCCTGCAATCATGAGTGAAGTACTTGCCAATTATTTCAAAAGGAGTGACTTTCTGATTTATAAAGCAAATGCTAACAGTACATGAGAAAAGAATGGAAGCCATGCTCTCTTTACAATACACAGTGTTCCCAATCAAGTTAATGCCCTATTTGTAGTGATTCGTTCAGCTGTCCTGTCCTTGGCAGCTTCACTTCTCCCTGCCCATGGTCTTTTAACAATAGGTTCTCAACAGATATTGGTTGAATAAAAAAAGCTTAGGGCACAGAGGACTCCTTCAATAAAGACTAAATCTATTCATCTTTATCTAGCTCAATCTGGTTTCTGAAATGTGTTACTTTGAAAGTTCTAAGGAAGGAAACGTAAGGGGGCAGTGGGAAAAAGAGAAGAGGAAATTACTCATAGTTTGTGAGTTTTGAAATAGCAATGCTCTCTTCCCATTTAGATATCCTTTAAGCTACTTAATATATCTACAGAGCTTTGTCATAGTTATTTTTCTACCTAGCAACTTCACATTTATTCATTCATTAATTTAATCTACACTGTGAGTAGGCTCTGGAATAGGAAGGACAAGTTCAAATTTAGTTCAAGAAACAAGGACAAGGAGCTGAAAGAACGCCAATGCAGTTGGAATAGGACACTCTTAATGTCAACTGGCAATGTTGGTGAGAATTTATGGGAAAATGACTTAAGAAGACCAAGCGTTTCAGCCAAGATTGTATTGTAAGTTCCTATATTTAGTGTCCCTTCCCTATTACCACCCCACTCCAAAAATATACAAAGTTATGAACATACAGGTTTTTTAGTCTGTGTGATTAAAAAAAAAAATATGATTAAATATATTAGAGGTGTGTAGGAGCCCTAATTCTGTGGACTAATGGGGCTAAAAATATCCCCAGGAAAAAGTTGGGACCTAAGCTAGGCCTACTGCTGGAAACCAGAGAATGTGGAGGGGTAGGCCCCACACCGCAATGAAAGGGGGCTTTAAAAATCTGTTTATACAGGGAGGTGGCAGAAGGCAGACACAGCCTCACTACCAGTTCTTGGACCATCCTGTGTGATCCTGGATATTCTATCATCATGGAACAGAAACCCCTAGCTACAAATATAAGACTTGACTCTGGACTGGGGTCCTCCGAAGTAGAAGTAGGTAATAGCAAATCCCTGATAGGTAGAGAGAGTGCAAAGAAAGAACATGAGGGAAGCAAACTCAAGATGATGCTTGAGTGCTTTTCCAAAAGCCCATGAGAAAACTAGCATTAAGAAAGATGGCCAATAATATCAACACCCTCCAGATGAAATGAAAAGAACAGAGCAGCCTGAAAATGACTTTAACTGAAGCTTCAAAACAAGCAGGTTGTTGTACAGACTATCTTTACCAGTTATATTTTAACATTCCTCAAATTAAATTTATTACATAAATCTTTAAATTTTAAATGTTGAACTTGTACTTTCTAGTGAAGTGAGTGGAAACACAGTCTCACCACTGTATTAAGCATCTGAGAAATCACTGGATAAGGCTGCGTTCCCTGAGGGCCATCAAGTAAGAGCTTCCTTTGTAGAACCTTTGAGACCAAAAGACAATCTTGATGCAGCTTGGGAGGACAGAATAGATATGGATTGTCAGGGTAGTCAACACAGATAGAAAAGCTAAGCCAATGCTGTGACAGAAAACCTTTCTTTGATAGAATGATGGGAAAGCAGATAGATTAAGAAAATGGTCCCTGAAAATTAAACATAGGCTTTATAACTAGACTCAAGATAAATTGGAATAAACTGAATAAATTCTCTATCTTTTCTGTCACAGAGTAAAAATAAGTGTTTATATTTATAAAGCAACATTACATGCATATTTAAATGGGAGATCCCAAATAGAAAAATTACCATTTAATGAATGAATGGCTAAATGACCAACCATTCTAAGTCAGAAAAAAGTTTAGGCACACATTCTTCTTATTCTTTATGTTGACACCTCAAAAGAAGCCATGTTGAAAACCAAATCAATCAGCAAACACTGAAAAGGGGCAGAGACCACTTTAGTTGTGAATCTACAGTGTTTTGACAGCCCACTCTTAACTAAAGGTGGAAGAATTATTATGTACATTTACTGCCATTGATCTAAACCCAACAAATTCTGCCAACAGAGATTTATTAGAAAGGAAAGAAACAACATATAATTAGTTGACAGTTATTTAGGAGTTAATTATTCAGTCCTTTGTTTCACTTCTTTCTTTTTCCTACTTAATTCCTCTTGACTACTTCTCTGCTGGTTCATTCCCTCATCCACTAGAGAAATAAAGCAGGTGAAAATCAAAGTAACTAACAGAACAATCTGTGATTGGCAAAGGGAAGGAAAAGGAGGGTGGGAGAATTCATAATTACTGGAAAAATTATTGTTTTTTTGTTTTGATTAGTTGGGTATAAAGGAAAGTATGGGCTCTGGAATTAAACAAACTGAGCTTTGGTTTCTTGTTCTGCCAACTGGCTGTGTGTCCTTGGTCAAATAACTCAGTTGGTCTGACTCAGCTTCCTCATGAAGAAAATAGGGATACTAATATCTGTGTTGAAGGACAGTTGCAAGGATTGAATAAAACAATGCAAAGAGTCAAATACAATTGTTCCCATCTGGTAGGCACTCAAGCTGCATTATTAAAATCACCTAAAATTTATTCTTGTCATATAATTAAGATTCAACTGAAAGCAAATGCTCTTAAACTGAGAAGAAGTTCCCAAGTAAATGCCCACATTTTAATCTGTAAGCTTCTTGATTTAAATTTGCATCTTAAGATTTGCATTAGTTAAACTTTACCTGTCGACTTCCCTGCTTGGAGGAACAGCTACTTGTGCTCCTTGAAGGTGAGACCAATTTTTGGGACACACCAAGGTTCTTCTCATCACTCATCATGAGCAGAGTCACGTGGTCTTGATACAGTCAAAATGTCATGAGAAGACAGTGGAGCAGAGAGTATGAAAGTCCCACACAAGCAGGTGGCTCAGCTCTTACTCCACACGTCCACACATTTTAAAAGCATTTTGGATGACCCAGAGGAAATGCCTAAAAACCAAAGAAAAGAATTAGAGAGAGGGTAAGAGGCATCAGACATCATTTTTAATTAGCCACTGATTATTTTCTTTACACTGCAGGTTACAGAGCCACAGTGCTTAGACACATCAGGGGCTGTAAAGGGAAAACATGCTTTACATCTATTTCTTATTGAAATTATATGTAGGTGGTTTTTCATGTAGCTTTGCAATATGACAGTCTTAAGAATAGTAGTAAGAAAATTTGAGTCCAGGCACATACAAAATCAGTACTATAAAAACCATCCCAAATCACAATGAGATACCACTTCATACTCACTAGGTATAATTAAATTAAAGAAAAAAAGAGTAACATGTATTGGAAGAAACTGGAACCCTCTGGCATTGCTGGTAGGAATATAAATGGTGCAGCCATAGTTGAAAATAGTTTGGCAGCTTTGTAAAAAATTAAACAGAATTATCAGGATTTAGCAATTCCACTCCTAGGTATATACCCAAAAGAATTGAAAATAGGTATTCCAACAAAAACTTGTATAAGAACATTCACAGCCATGCTAACACAATAGCCAAAGGTAGAAACAACTCAAATGTCCATTAGCTGATGAATGGATAAACTACATATGGTGTACACTATGGTCTGAATGTTTGTGTCCCCCTCCAAAACTCGTATGTTGAAATCCTAATGCCCAATGTGATGGGATTAGGAGGTGTGGCCTCTGGGAGGTGCTTAGGTCCTGAGGGCAGAGCCCTTATGAATGGAATTAGTATTCTTATTAAAGAGTACCCACAGAGGATCAGAGGATTTAATAATGTGTCTAACTGTTGAATCACTGTGTTGTATACTTGAAACCAATATAATACTGTATATCAACTATACTTCAATAAAAAAAGAAAGAGAGAGACCCCACGGAGCTCCTACCCTTCCACTATGTAAGGATACAGTGATAAGTCTGCAACCCAAAGAGGGCCCTCCCAGCATCCTGGCACCCCCATCTTGGACTTCTAGCCCCCAGAACTATGAGAAATAAATTTCTTTCCCATAAGTGACCCAGTCTGTGGTACTTTGTTAAAGCTGCCCACACTAAGACAGTATATGCATACTATGGAATATTATTCAGGAATTAAAAGGTATGAATTACTGATACGTGCTATAATATGGATGAACCTTGAAAACATTATGCTAAATGAAAGAAGCCACACACAAAAAACCACATATTGTATGGTTCTACTTATATGAAATAACCAGCATGGGCAAATACATAGAGACAAAAGCCAAATTAAGGGGCTGGGGGGAATTGGAGAATAGGGTATCGCTATGGGTTTCCTTTGAGGGTGATTAAAATGTTCTGGAACTAGACAAGGGTGAGAATTGCACTAGATTGTGAGTGTACTAAATGTCACTGAATCATACGCTTGAAAATTTGTTAAAATGTGAATTTTATATTATATGTATTCCACTACAATTTTTAAAAATCGCTGTTTTTTGGGGGGACAGGATAGAAGTTTTGTTTTACCAAAGGGTTTTGGAGACATTGTCTAAAAAACTATGACCTGGGGTGACAAAAATTGGGTAACAGCAGAATTTTCTCTATCACTTATTAGTATATTAGTAATAAAAATGATAATTTATTGCGTCCACACTATGCTCTGCCAAGCCCTACAATAAGTTTTCTACACGTTGTCTCATTCAATCAGTAGTGTGATGGAAAGTACTCTCTCCATTTTACAGAGGTGAAGCCCAAGTCTCTGAGAAGTTAGTAACTTGCCCACTCACTCACCCGGCAAGGGACTGCATCTGGGCTTAGATCCTTAACTTAGGTGCTGGAAATGAGCATGCCAGATCTAGCTACTGATCTGATAGAGGTAAGAGGAAAGTAATAATAGCTACTTTCCTGTCTCTGGAACCTAAGAGAACTGAGGAGCTGGATGAAAAGACTCAGGAGGGAACACATCAGAAGCCAGCTTTGAAGAGGTGACGCTTCATGTCTTCCCAAGATGGCGTCTCCACATGGCAAAGTAGCTATGGTGGGGAGGAGGACTGACCTGGGCAGAGACAGGGATATCCCTGACGGGTAGTTGGCTGGGCTGCCTACCCGCCACCCTGCAGCAACTCAGGATTGAAGCAGCAGCCCTGAGTTAATGGGGACTAACATGTTTGTTTTGGGCTCAGAGAGCCAGACTTTCATTTGACACACGAAGTTCAATTATGTATCTAATCGATTCGGTTCTCACTGTTTATGGTCTAACCTCAAGAGAAAGATGTTACATAATAGTCCAGGAACCAGCTAGTTAGATATCAAACTTTTGGTTAATTATTAAGTACTCAAATCTTCTATGACTTTTAGTTACACTTAGTTCTTTCAGAAATGCGTCTGCTAAAGCCATAAACTGAACTGAGACAATGAAAAGAAATACCAGAATCTAAGAAAATGAAATTAAGGTGCCTGTAGCTGTAAAACTCAATTCCCGTGTTGCTTTCATAGAAGCCCCCAAAAAGCAAGCCAACACCAGCCTCTTCATAAAATTAGGTTTACTTACAGGACATGCCAACTATACCTGAAGCTAGAAGCAAATGCAATCTAGTTAAAAACTGTGGAGAGAGGCTGTGAGGATGTATTAACAGTTTGTGTTTAGCAGCATTGGTCGTTGCTGTGTAAGAGGAAACAAAGAAAACAAAACCTGATGGGAACCCCAAAGGAGGAAAGGTGTGTGGGCAGCCACTGCTATGACAACTAATTCCAGACAGCATGAGGAATACCAGCTAAGGGATGCTATTCATGTGTGTGAGTGGCTTTTGGGTTTTTTGGGGCTGAGATTTTGACAGTAAGAACACAGGATGAGAGGTGGTGTGTGATGCATACAGAAGGGAGAGAGGAGAGCACCTGAGCCATAAGAGTCACAGGAATTCTGAAACTGTGCCAAAGCAGGCACACCATCACCCTGTCTCAACACGACTGTGAAAAAGGGTCATGTTTACCGCTTAATTCTGCCAAACCTCACTCTGGAGGCAACAGTTACCAGGGCCAGGGCTGAGAGGGACTAAAGCCCATACTCATTTAAGTTGTTAGAGATAAGGACTCTGTAAGAACGACTAGATACCTCATTTTCCTTCAGGGAAAAGAAGGGGTGGAAATACACAGCCCCTCCCACACCCATCCCAGGTGAATCTGGGGTGACTGCCTAGGGAAATGTATCTGTTTCATCCCTTAGACCCTTCAGTTGAAAGTACCAAGGGCAGCTTAGAGGGCAAAGTAAGTCAAATTCTGGGGAAAGGATATGCTTGAATCAGGGCAGAATAAAGAATGAAGGTAGCAGTGGCCTAAGACTAAGGTACCCCAGGGGTAAGACAGTCACGTGAAATAAGGCTGCTATTGTGTCCAACCTTGGGGACCTCATTGTGTGTCACCATAAGGAAGCCTTGATGTGAGCCCCAAGAAAGCAGACCTTGATAAAGCAGATTCACACACATGCCTGGTGTTTTCTACTCTAACTACCTGACATCACAGTGCTGACTTAGTGAAATGGTGAGGATAAAGCCCTTAAGGGACACACATATTGTACAGGAGTCAAGGCCACTGACTCAGGGGTATGTGAGATGTTGAGGTGGATAAAGACCCACGGTGCTCTCACCCCTCCCAGTGACCCATCCCTGGTAAACCTCCAACTTAAGGGGTTTATTGGTTTGAACAAAATATAATCGTTTCCCTGCTCACACAGTTCACAACTTAATTTATTTCTCCTCTTATTTTTTACAGAGGTACAATTTAACATATAAAGTAAAGTGAACAAATCTTAAACACATAGACAGCTCTATGAAATTTTAAATTTGCAAAGATACCAACACCACCTGGATCAAGAAATAGAGTGTGTGAAGCCTCCCAGAAGTTTCCTCCATGTCCTGGCCACCGATCTGACTGGTTGGGGAGCCGCACCTCATGCTGTCCGCTATGGTACCTGCCCTGGTAAGCCTCTCCTGCAAGCGCTTGCCAACATGGCCCAGGGTGGCGGGTGGGGACTTCCCCAGTTTATCAAGAGGCACAGGTGCACCACTGCTCTCGTGCCTTCTGCTTACTACAAGTAACTGATGTGGGCCAGAATTCAGTCTGGGACTTGCTTTCACTTCAATAAACCACTTGGTAGGCAAACCAACAGGTGTGAAAATCCCAGTGCAATTAGGTCAATTCAAACATGCCCTCCTTGTGCCTCTGAGATGACCTGGGTCCTCTCTCACCACTGCCACCCACCTGAGGAAGCTGATGGATCAGACCCAGGTGATAACAGTGTTCCAGCTCAAAGTCCAGTGGGCAGAGACATACAAACTTATGCTGTCGTGAGGCTTCCATTAGGGAAAGAGAACTCTGATTTCTACCAAGCATGAAGAAGAATAAATGCCCGAGGCACTGCCAAGCATTTTGGAAACAAAGGCTGATTTTAAGACTTACATTAGAAATTTTCACTTAGTAAAGAATACACAGTTTGGGAAAAGATGCAAAGGAGATGTATATACCAAGATGTATTTGCTTCAGAAGAAGCCAAACCAAAGTTTGAATTGGTGCTACCTTATTACAAACTCTGTGCACCCTGAAAAACCCTCTGATCTTCAGGTTTTTTTACATAAGAAATGGTGAATTGTGAGCATTAAATGAGAAAATGAGGATAAGGTATCTCGATCGAACATCATATACACTCAACATATGTTCATTCCATTTCCTCCTCTCCTTGTTTCCTGAAAATGGAATATGCAGCACAAGATAAGATCCTATGCTCCTCTTGCAACCCAAAACAAATAAGGAGTCTATAGAATTGTAAAACATGTTTGTCTTTCCACTTATTAACATTTCCCTAAATTCATAACACAAGTGTGAACAAATTTTTAAATCATCAAAGCAGCATGCATACTTTGGAACAAGACATAAATGCAAAAAGATAAAAGCCACATTATTCATCACCACTGGCTGTCCAAAAAAGCAACTTCATATTAACTAGTAGGTTTGAAATAGTGCCATGTAACACAGCTATTTATTATTTTGTTAGGCCTGGGGAGGTCCCTGCACTCACACTCTTGGTCATGTAACTGCTTAAGAAACAAGTTTTGATTCCATTATTCTTGAAAACAACTCACATCAGAACAAGATGGCATATAGTTCCAATTAATCTAAAAACTCCCAGTAAAATACATAGATAAATTATGTCCTGAATTAACACCAAAAAAAAATTATAGTGGAATATCCATTTCTGGTCTACCATCTTCTGCTCTTCTTTGGTAAACGAAAATTATTCAAATCCTGGACATGCATCTTTTCTTAGAAATGATGCCCTCAGAAACACCTTGATTTCCGAACTGTTAAGTGATCCAAAGGGCTTTGGTTATTTGGTTCTAAGCTCCAAAATGATTAGAGATTTCTGGGCAGGTTCTAATCACACTGCCCTCAGACAGCTCATCCTGGACTTCTGAGCTAAATGCTGGCCAATCTGCCTTAATTCTCTGGATGGATGGCCTCATCCAGGGACGCTGGTATCTGTTTCTGGGGGACAAGTACTGAGACTCATAGTGAAAAAAGTCTCCAGCCCACTCCCTAAGGGCAAACAACCCCTCCACAAACCATTTTTTGTTGTATTCTCTCCCTTCTGGGAATCAAGGGGTGAAAGAACCTAGAGATTCAAATGCTTACTCTCACACTATTTTTTTTTTTTCAGAGGTCATCTCTCATATTTATTGATCAAATGGTTGTTAACAACAATAAAATTCAGTATAGGGGGGTCAATGCTCAATGTACAATCATTAATCCATCTCAAGCCTAATTCTCGTCAGTCTCCAATCTTCTGAAGCATAACAAACAAGTTCTTACATGGTGAACGAATTCTTGCACAGTGAATAAATTCTTACATGGTGAACAGTACAAGGGCAGTCATCACAGAAACTTTTGGTTTTGATCACGCATTATGACCTATAAACAATCAGGTCAAATATGAATATTCGTTTGATTTTTGTACTTGATTTATATGTTGATCCCACATTTCTCCTATTATTATTATTATTTTTATTTTTAATAAAATGCTGAAGTGGTAGGTAGATGCAAGATAAAGGTAGGAAACATAGTTTAGTGCTGTAAGAGGGCAAATGTAGATGATCAGATGATCAGGTGTGTGCCTATGGACTAAGTATTAATCCAGGCTAGACAAGGGCAGCAAGACATCCACGGATGCAGAAGATTTCTCTCAAAGCAGGGGGGGTGAGGTTCTGAGCCTCACCTCTGTTGATCCCCAAATTCTCACCTGATGGCCCCCCTGCGACTGTGCCTGTCTTAGGTTGTTCCTCCCTTGAGGAATCTTACCCGTCTCTGGCTAACCAGTCATCTTCCGGGGCCATACAGGGAAATGTAAAGTTGGTAAGTGAGAGAGAAGCCATATTGTTTGCAAAGGTTAGCTTTTTACTTCTTTGCACATTTATGCCCTGTGGCTTCTATGCCCAGCACTTGTCTCGAGGTATCTTTACCACCTGGAGAAATTATGATACTCGGTAAATTCGATATGAGGCACGAATTCTATTTAAGGGTTGTAATTAGGAAGGAAGAAGAAAAGCTATAGATGTAGCATATGAAGGAAACATGGGAGGATTGATTATTTCTTTGACATATCTTCTTGCAGAGTACCTTAAGTATGTATAGGTTTTAAACTACTAACTGATTTGCACACACATATTAACATAATAGGAATACGGTGACATAAACAAAGCAAATCTATAATTACCAGCCATCTCCAGTGAAGCCAAGAAAACCATTTAGGCACCCTAGGCATTTGTGAAAATTTATCTATGATATGATGGATATTGTCCAACTGTACTTGAACCATCAGACAAATTAAAGCAGCCCATTTCTGGGATCTGTTCACATCCCATATGTTCTTTTAACCATAGATAGTCTATAGTCATGAGATTTTGGAGTGCTACAACTTGCACCCCTCCCAACTCCTGGTTGAGTTCCAACAGTACAGATCCGGTCAAATTCGTTGTCTCACTGTATGCACATGCCAGCCTAGACATCTCCCTCCTCCTTCTTATGGCAAGTCCAGGAGACGGTGGGCTGGATGCAGCCACAACCGCAGCATCGTCCGGATCCCTGTGGAGGCTTTTTGATGATCATCCCCCGGCACAAGTCCCCCAGAGAGTGCTGATGCCGGAAGCTCCTCCTCATATCGTATCTTAGTTCATTTTCTGGGTATCCAAGCTAGGCCTTGATCTTCTGCATAGAAACAAACAGACCCTTTGCCCACACTTTGACATGCCCTCTATACCACTGTGCAGAACTCATTGGAGGTCAGCACACAATAACTGCTTTTTTTTTTTTTTTTTTAATTAAGAGAAAGGAATATTATCAGAAAAAAGTACCTCCATAGCTGATCATCTGACACCCTTTAAGTGATCAACATTAAGGATATTTAAAGCATGTGTTGATCTTTGATTTACCAATAGTTTTATCCTGTTAAGGAGTAATCCCCCTTTTCTTTCTTTCTTTCTTTTTTTTTTTTTCTATTTTTAATTTTTAATCTACACTTACATGAAGAATACTATGTTTACTATGCTCTCCCCTATATCAGGTCCCCCCTAACAACCACATTACGGTTACTGTCCATCAGCTTAGCAATATGTTGTAGAGTCACTACATGTCCTCTTTGTGTTGTGCAGCCCACCCTCCCCTTTCTCCCTCCCCCCCATGCATGCTAATCTTAATACCCCTCTTCTTCTTCCCCCCTCTTATCCCTCCCTGCCCACCCATCCTCCCCAGTTCCTTTCCCTTTGGTACCTGTTAGTCCATTTTTGGGTTCTGTAATTCCACTGCTGTTTTGTTCCTTCAGTTTTTCCTTTGTTCCTATACTCCTCAGATGAGTGAAATCATTTGGTATTTCTCTTTCTCCGCTTGGCTTATTTCACTGAGCATAATACTCTCCAGTTCCATCCATGTTGCTGCAAATGGTTGGATTTTTCCACTTCTTATGGCTGAGTAGTATTCCATTGTGTATATGTACCACATCTTCTTTATCCATTCATCTACCGATGGACATTTAGGTTGCTTCCAATTCTTGGCTATTGTAAATAGTGCTGCGATAAACATAGGAGTGCATCTGTCTTTCTCAAACTTGATTGCTGCGTTCTTAGGGTAAATTCCTAGGAGTGGAATTCCTGGGTCAAATGGTAGGTCTGTTTTGAGCATTTTGATGCACCTCCATACTGCTTTCCACAATGGTTGAACTAATTTACATTCCCACCAGCAGTGTAGGAGGGTTCCCCTTTCTCCACAGCCTCGCCAACATTTGTTGTTGTTTGTCTTTTGGATGGCAGCTATCCTTACTGGTGTGAGGTGATACCTCATTGTAGTTTTAATTTGCATTTCTCTGATAATTAGTGATGTGGAGCATCTTTTCATGTGTCTCTTAGCCATCTGTATTTCTTTTTTGGAGAACTGTCTGTTCAATTCCTCTGCCCATTTTTTAATTGGGTTATTTGTTTTTTGTTTGTTGAGGTGTGTGAGCTCTTTATATATTCTGGATGTCAAGCCTTTATCGGATCTGTCATTTTCAAATATATTCTCCCATACTGTAGGGTTCCTTTTTGTTCTATTGATGGTGTCTTTCGCTGTACAGAAGCTTTTCAGCTTAATGTAGTCCCACTTGCTCATTTTTGCTGTTGTTTTCCTTGCCCGGGGAGATACGTTCAAGAAGAGGTCACTCATGTTTATGTCTAAGAGGTTTTTGCCTATGTTTTTTTCCAAGAGTTTAATGGTTTCATGACTTACATTCAGGTCTTTGATCCATTTTGAGTTTACCTTTGTATATGGGGTTAGACAATGGTCCAGTTTCATTCTCCTACATGTAGCTGTCCAGTTTTGCCAGCACCATCTGTTGAAGAGACTGTCATTTTGCCATTGTATGTCCATGGCTCCTTTATCAAATATTAATTGACCATATATGTTTGGGTTAATTTCTGGGGTCTCTAATCTGTTCCACTGGTCTGTGGCTCTGTTCTTGTGCCAGTACCAAATTCTCTTGATTACTATGGCTTTGTAGTAGAGCTTGAAGTTGGGGAGTGAGATCCCCCCTACTTTATTCTTCTTTTTCAGGATTGCTTTGGCTATTAGGGGTCTTTGGTGTTTCCATATGAATTTTTGAATTATTTGTTCCAATTCATTGAAGAATGTTGCTGGTAATTTAAGAGGGATTGCATCAAATCTGTATATTGCTTTCGGCAGGATGGCCATTTTGACGATATTAATTCTTCCTAGCCATGAGCATGGGATGAGTTTCCATTTATTAGTGTCCCCTTTAATTTCTCTTAAGAGTGACTTGTAGTTTTCAGAGTATAAGTCTTTCACTTCTCTGGTTAGGTTTATTCCTAGGTATTTTATTCTTTTTGATGCAATGGTGAATGGAATTGTTTTCCTGATTTCTCTTTCTATTGATTTACTGTTAGTGTATAGGAAAGCTACAGACTTCTGTGTGTTAATTTTGTATCCTGCAACTTTGCTGTATTCTGATATCAGTTCTAGTAGTTTTGGAGTGGAGTCTTTAGGGTTTTTTATGTACAGTATCATATCATCTGCAAATAGTGACAGTTTAACTTCTTCTTTACCAATCTGGATTCCTTGTATTTCTTTGTTTTGTCTGATTGCCGTGGCTAGGACCTCCAGTACTATGTTAAATAACAGTGGGGAGAGTGGGCATCCCTGTCTGGTTCCCGATCTCAGTGGAAATGCTTTCACCTTCTCGCTGTTCAGTATAATGCTGGCTGTGAGTTTATCATATATGGCCTTTATTATGTTGAGGTACTTGCCCTCTATTCCCATTTTGCTGAGAGTTTTTATCATGAATGGATGTTGAATTTTGTCAAATGCTTTTTCAGCATCTATGGAGATGATCATGTGGTTTTTGTCTTTCTTTTTGTTGATGTGGTGGATGATGTTGATGGATTTTCGAATGTTGTACCATCCTTGCATCCCTGGGATGAACCCCACTTGGTCATGGTGTATGATCCTTTTGATATACTGTTGAATTCTGTTTGCTAATATTTTATTGAGTATTTTTGCATCTACATTCATCAGGGATATTGGTCTGTAATTTTCTTTTTTGGTGGGGTCTTTGCCTGGTTTTGGTATTAGGGTGATGTTGGCTTCATAGAATGAGTTTGGGAGTATTCCCTCTTCTTCTATTTTGTGGAACACTTTAAGGAGAATGGGTATTATGTCTTCTCTGTGTGTCTGATAAAATTCCGAGGTAAACCCGTCCGGCCCCGGGGTTTTGTTCTTGGGTAGTTTTTTGATTACTGTTTCAATTTCTTTGCTCGTAATTGGTTTGTTTAACTTTTGTGTTTCTTCCTTCGTCAGTCTTGGGAGGTTGTATTTTTCTAGGAAGTTGTCCATTTCTTCTAGGTTTTCCAGCCTGTTGGCATATAGGTTTTCATAGTAGTCTTTAATAATTCTTTGTATTTCTGTGGAGTCTGTCGTGATTTTTCCATTCTCATTTCTGATTATGTTGATTTGTGTTGACTCTCTTTTTCTCTTAATAAGTTGGGCTAGAGGCTTATCTATTTTGTTTATTTTCTCAAAGAACCAGCTCTTGGTTTCGTTGATTTTTGCTATTGTTTTATTCTTCTCAATTTTGTTTATTTCTTCTCTGATCTTTATTATGTCCCTCCTTCTGCTGACTTTAGGCCTCATTTGTTCTTCTTTTTCCAGTTTTAATAATTGTGATGTTAGACTATTCATTTGGGATTGTTCTTCCTTCTTCAAGTGTGCCTGGATTGCTATATACTTTCCTCTTAAGACTGCTTTCGCTGCATCCCACAGAAGTTGGGGCTTAGTGTTGTTGTTGTCATTTGTTTCTATATATTCCTTGATCTCTATTTTGATTTGTTCATTGATCCATTGATTATTTAGTAGCATGTTGTTAAGCCTCCATGTGTTTGTGAGCCTTTTTGTTTTCTTTGTATAATTTATTTCGACTTTCATACCTTTGTGGTCTGAAAAATTGGTTGGTAGAATTTCAATATTTTGGAATTTACTGAGGCTCTTTTTGTGAGCTAGTATGTGGTCTATTCTGGAGAATGTTCCATGTGCACTTGAGAAGAATGTATATCCTGTTGCTTTTGGATGTAGAGTTCTATAGATGTCTATTAGGTCCATCTGTTCTAGTGTGTTGTTCAGTGCCTGTGTGTCTTTACTTATTTTCTGCCCGGTGGATCTATCCTTTGGGGTGAGTGGTGTGTTGAAGTCTCCTACAATGAATGCATTGCAGTCTATTTCCCTCTTTAGTTCTGTTAGTATTTGCTTCACATATGCTGGTGCTCCTGTATTGGGTGCATATATATTTAGAATGGTTATATCCTCTTGTTGGACTGAGCCCTTTATCATTATGTAGTATCCTTCTTTATCTCTTATTACTTTCCTTGTTTTGAAGTCTATTTTGTCTGATATTAGTACTGCAACCCCTGCTTTCTTCTCACTGTTGTTTGCCTGATATATGTTTTTCCATCCCTTGACTTTTAGTCTATGCTTATCTTTGGGTTTAAGATGAGTTTCTTGTAAGCAGCATATAGATGGGTCTTGCTTTTTTATCCATTCTATTACTCTATGTCTTTTGATTGGTGCATTAAGTCCATTTACATTTAGGGTGACTATTGAGAGATATGTGGTTATTGCCATTGCAGGCTTTAGATTCGTGGTTACCAAAGGTTCAAGGTTAGCTTCTTTAGTATCTTACTGCCTAACTTAGCTCACTTATTGAGCTGTTATATACACTGTCTGGAGATTCTTTTCTTCTCTCCCTTCTTATTCCTCCTCCTCCATTCTTCATATGTTGTGTGTTTTGTTCTGTGCTCTTTTTAGGGGTGCTCCCATTTAGAGCAGTCCCTGTAGGATGCCCTGTAGAGGTGGTCTGTGGGAAGCAAATTCCCTCAGCTTTTGCTTGTCTGGGAATTGTTTAATCCCACCATCATATTTAAATGATAGTCGTGCTGGATACAGTATCCTTGGTTCAAGGCCCTTCTGTTTCATTGCATTAAGTATATCATGCCATTCTCTTCTGGCCTGTAGGGTTTCTGTCGAGAAGTCTGATGTTAGCCTGATGGGTTTTCCTTTATAGGTGACCTTTTTCTCTCTAGCTGCCTTTAAAACTCTTTCCTTGTCCTTGATCCTTGCCATTTTAATTACTATGTGTCTTGGTGTTGTCCTCCTTGGATCCTTTCTGTTGGGAGTTCTGTGTTATTCCATGGTCTGTTCGATTATTTCCTCCCCCAGTTTGGGAAAGTTTTCAGCAATTATTTCTTCAAAGAGACTTTCTATCCCTTTTCCTCTTTCTTCCTCTTCTGGTATCCCTATAATACGAATATTATTCCTTTTCTATTGGTCACATATTTCTCTTAGTGTTGTTTCATTCCTGGAGATCCTTTTATCTCTCTCTATGTCAGCTTCTATACGTTCCTGTTCTCTGGCTTCTATTCCTTCAATGGCCTCTTGCATCTTATCCATTCTGCTTATAAATCCTTCCAAGGATTGTTTCACTTCTGTGATCTCCTTCCTGACATCTGTGATCTCCTTCCGGACTTCATCCCACTGCTCTTGCATTTTTCTCTGCATCTCATCCCACTGCTCTTGCATTTTTCTCTGCATCTCATCCCATTGCTCTTGCATTTTTCTCTGCATCTCTGTCAGCATGTTCATGATTTTTATTTTGAATTCTTTTTCAGGAGGACTAGTTAGGTCTGTCTCCTTCTCAGGTGTTGTCTCTGTGATCTTTGTCTGCCTGTAGTTTTGCCTTTTCATGGTGATAGAGATAGTTTGCAGAGCTGGTACAAGTGACCGCTGGAAGAGCTTCCCTTCTTGTTGGTTTGTGGCCTTCTCCTGGGAGAATAGCGACCTCTAGTGGCTTATGCTGGGCAGCTGTGCGCAGACAGGGCTTCTGCTTCCTGCCCAGTTGCTATGGGGTTTATCTCCGCTGTTGCTGTGGGCGTGGCCTGGCTGGGGCTGTTCCTCCAAAATGGTGGAGCCCCGTTGGAGGGGGAGCGGCTGGGAGGCTATTTATCTCCGTAAGGGGCCTCTGTACTCCCTGCTGCCCAGGGGGTTAGAGTGCCCAGGGATCCCCAGATTCCCTGCCTCTGGTCTAAGTGACCTGTCCTGCCCCTTTAAGACTTCCAAAAAGCACTCTCCAAACCAAAACAAGAACAGCAGCAATGAGAGAGGGAACAGAAAGGAAAAAAAAAAGGAAAAAACACGCGATTTTTTTTTTTTTTTGTCCTCAGGTGCCGGTCCCAGGCACCCGCTCACTGGTCCTGCTGCCCTGTCTCCCTAGCACCAGGGTCCCTGTCCTTTCAAAGCTTCCAAAAAGCACCCACCCACCGGTCCCGCAGGGAAGGAACGCTCGATATTCTTTGTCCTCAGGCGCTGGTCCCAGGCACCCGCTCACCAGTCCCACCGCCCTGCCTCCCTAGCACCGGGGTCCCTATCCCTTTAAGGCTTCCAAAAAGCACTCGCCAAAAAGAGAGAAAAAAAGGGAAAACGCGCGATTTCCTCCGTCCTCAGGTGCCGGTCTCAGGCACCCGCCCACCAGTCCCACAGGGAAAAACGCGCGATATTCTTTGTCCTCAGGCACCCGCTCACCAGTCCCGCCGCCCTGCCTCCCTAGCACCGGGGTCCCTGTCCCTTTTAGGCTTCCAAAAAGCACTCGCAAAAAAGAGAAAAAAAAAGGGGAAAAACGCGCGTTTTCCTCTGTCCTCAAGTGCCGGTCTCAGGCCCCCAGCACCCCCCCCCCCCGGTCCCGCAGGGAAAAACGTGGGATATTCTTTGTCCTCAGGCGCTGGTCCCAGGCACCCGCTCACCAGTCCCGCCACCCTGCCTCCCTAGCACCGGGGTCCCTGTCCCTTTAAGGCTTCCAAAAAGCGCTCGCCAAAAACAGAAAAAAAAAAGGGGAAAAACGCGCGATTTCCTCCGTCCTCAAGCACCGGTCTCAGGCACCTGCCCGCCGGTCCCGCAGGGAGAAACGCGGGATATTCTTTGTCCTCAGGCGCCGGTCCCAGCACCTGCTCACCAGTCCCGCCACCCTGCCTCCCTAGCAACGGGGGCCCGTCCCTTTAAGGCTTCCAAAAAGCACTTGCCAAAAAAAAACCGCTCCGGTTTCTTTCCACCCGCCGGAAGCCGGGGGTAGGGGCGCTCGGGTCCCGCCGTGCCGGGGCTTGTATCTTACCCCCTTCGCAAGGCGCTGGGTTCTTGCAGGTGTGGATGTGGTCTGGATGTTGTCCTGTGTCCTGTGGTCTCTATTTTAGGAAGATTTTTCTTTGGTATATTTTCATAGCTCTATGTGTTTTTGGGAGGAGATTTCCACTGCTCTACTCACGCCGCCATCCTGGCTCCGCCCCTACTCTCACACTTTTAAACAGAGTATCCATTTCTAACCCCTCACAATCCATGCAAAAGGTGTTATATGCCTTTTGCAATCCACTTCTTCAGAGAAGAATTAGTTATTGCTCAGAACTCAATCCAGCAACAGAAATGCATGTGGACACATATTTGAAGTATGGCAGCTTCTGTGAAGCAAAAAGCTCAAAAATGGCACCAGGTTTTAAGTTTGTGCCCAAACCATTTACTTGCTAGAATGGAAAGCACACAAATTCAATCACTGCACAGTCATGGAACCTAAGAGTGAATTCAAGCCTAACTTCTTACCCAGAGCAAGAATTCCTTCTGTAACATTGCCAGATCATCACAGCTTGACCACTTCCCATGATAGAAACAGGGCACCCCATTTCATTTTTTTTTAAATACCTATTCTAGATTGTTTTTCATTTAAAGTTGAAAGTTGCCTCACTAGCACACTGGTACTAGATCTACCCTGTGTCTTGGAAAAAACAAGATTAATCTTTGTTTTTCACCACAACCTGCATTGGAACAACCACCACTCCCACCTCCAAGCCAGCAAATATTTTCTTCTCCAGACCAATCACATTTCATAGGCCATTTCTTATGTCATCCAACTCATTATATGTCAATTTGTCTATGTTTCTCTAAAAACAGAGCCAGACCTATAAGCAAGCTCCAGGTGTGGTCTGGCAAGAGCAGGAATGCTGGGAGCACTCACCTCCCTTGCCTTAACACACACTGCAACTGTTCATATTGCCTGAGTTTTGTCTTACCTTTGGGGACACCCACACCTCTGTCCAGCACTCACTTGTCTTTCTAGTCCTCTAGGACTCTGATGTGGAAGAACTGGAGAAGCTGGGCTTCCTTAGTTCTGAACAGGACTCCTATTCTTCCTTTAGCTGAAATTCAGGACTTAATTGTTCTTTTCCTATTATTGAATTACTTCATATTAATTTTGATCCATGATCCCAGTCAGTCAAGATATGCCTGGGGACCAACTGTCATTCAAGGTATTTGGCCCTTTCCTTTGTCAAAGCATAAAATATCACAGATTGTGTAGATTGTGAATTCTGTCCTCACCCAAGTAAGTCACACCGGGAGATTACTAAGAAGAAGTCCAAGGGCAATGATGTCTTCCCCAGAGTCTGAAGTCAATTTATTCATTAATTAACATTTCTGGGTCCAAATTTGTCACCCACAGTAATCCTCTAACTGTACAGTCATGTCCAAATTCTCAAAGTGTCCAGATCCACCTTCTTCAAGGTCTTGTTTAAAATGCATATTTTGTAAACTCTACTTCAGATTAATTGAATCAGAATATCTAGGGACGAGCATGGTAATCAGAACATTTACACATTCTCCAGGTGATTTTTGTGCATATTAGAGCTGAGAACCCCTGATGTAATCAGTAGTTTTCAGCCCTTCTTAACTTACCGTGAGTCAATCCTTCCATTTGTGTATTTGTGATGTAGCAGAGAGGGTAGCAAACCAAAACCCTCTTTTATTCCCCTGGGCCTGTGGTTTTCAAAAAGTGGTCCTCAAACCAACATCACCACAATGTGGGACATGTTACAAATGCAAATTCTCAGACCCTATAACAGACCTGTGGAATCAGAAAGTGGGGCCTAGCAACCTTTTTTAACAACTTCTCTAGGTGATTTTGATGCACAAGTTTAAGAACCACTACCATGGGTTCATAATTTACCCATGGCATAAAATGTTGAGGTCTCTGGTATACATTTGTTAGGGGACTGGAGTAGACACTGAGGTCTTTTCTGGGTAAGATTCTGTCCCACTGCTTAGCTACTCCTGTAAGTCAGGAATGGCAAACACCAGATATCTGTCATTCCAGTCCCTATCCCATGCTTAATCATTAGGGCAAAATTTATCAAATAGTTCTCAGAAAAACTAAAAGACAAGAGTTAGCCAGACAGATCCTATCCTGCTCAGATCCACATGGGCATAGTGGGGTGGACAGAGACATATGCTTACCCTTATCCTAATTAGGAGCCTAAATTTCATAAGACATTAACTGCAGCCTGGTCACCAGGGTCACCACATATGGATCTGTCTTTGATCACTAACATAAAATATCTACTGCTACCTAATGTTAGGCTCTTGTCAACATCATAACCTTGACTCCTGTACTGTCCAGACTTCATAGAGCAGTGGATCTCAACGCTGACTGCACATCAGAATTATGTGGGGAACTTTTACAAACACTGATAGGCAGGCCAGATCCCAACTCTGCTTCACTGCAGGAGAATGTGGAACCCACCACCTGTGGTAGGGTCAGGCTTTGGTAGTCCTAAAACCTCCACAGGTGATCCTGACGTGGAACCAGGGTTGACAGGCACCACTAAATGATCTAAAAGGATGACAAAATGTGTGCACCTAGCTCAAGCCAGAGGAGCAGATGGATGAGTTGGTGGAACTGCACTATTCGAAGAACTGTTTTTCCTGCAGTGCCCTCTGGGGTTATGCCCTTGGCCTCCAATTAGAGATCATATATATATATATATATATATATAAACAAATAACCAAACAGTCCACCCAATGACACTGGGAAATTCTGTAGAGTAGTGTAATAATTAAGGCCACAGCTCTGGACTCAAACTGCCTGGCTTCAAAGCTAGCTTTACTAAGTGGCTTTAACCAAGGTTTTGGCCTCTGTGATCCTCAGTGCTTCACTTGACAAATGGAAATAATTAAAGGATCTCCCCAAATGGGTGTTGACATAATTAGATGTACTAATCCCTATAGAAGCACATAGAAGAGCAGTCACCTCTCAATGAGTTAGCTAGTGAAGGATGTTGTGGTCACTCTCATGTATAACATGATAGTGGATGCTTTTCTTTTCTACTCAAACAAATAAAAAGGATATATACAAATATCCATCTTCCTACCACCCAAGATTAATAAGGTCTCCATCATTATTTATACAAACATATACACCCACCATTTGTCTGGCTTTTTAAAATTTTTGCATAATAAGTAACATCATACCATTCATTTCTTTCTGAAGCTGGCATATTTTCACTCAAAATTATTACACACTCACATTCATTCCTGCATCACAGTTCCATGGCAAGAATATGCCTTGTTGCCTTGTTGCCTTTAATTCTTCCTTTAGGTTGTTTCTGCTTCTTTGCTATGAAAAACAATGCTACAGGATCTACTCCTTGTTAGGCTATGGTGTAATTTTCTAAAATAAGTGGAACTGCTGTATCTTAAGGTAAAACTAGTTTTATTAGTTTTATTAGGTATTCCAAATTGCTCCTCAGAATGACCATACCACAAGACAAAGATTTCTTTTAAAGTCCTTTATGAGAAAATGTTCAGGTCTCGGTATCAGACTATCACTCCTAAATGATGAGCTTGCTCATGGCTTTAAGGTACTGAGAATTTGTATATGAGAATATAGCCCTCTCTGTTTGGAGGACAAGGATGGATGGAGTCAGATTAATGTTGATAGACTTCAATAGGAGAAGATGAGCATTTCTGTGTGCTTGGCTTACCTTCATTGTCACTGTGCTCCAACTACCCACTGTTTCCTTGGGTAGTGTGTGTATTCTTGGAAACCATTTCAAATATTTTATGAAATAAGACACTACTTTACTAAGTTATCTTCTAGAAAGCTATACAAGCTGCTTCTGGACTGCTGGCAAGATGCTGTGATAGTCGGTAGTTTCCTACTCAGCTTCCTACTCTAGTATGCCTTCCATTTCTTTTTGAGGGAGCCCTAGCCTTAGCCTGACAGCTCCAAACATTGCCTCAACCATCCTAGAACAGTGAGAAGGGAGGGAGGGACACACACATAACCTGTAGCTCACAGAATCAGAAAGTAGTGTACCAAAGATACTGGTTAGTGAAGAAAGGAAAAGGAGATCGAGAGAGACCCAAGTGGCCAAGGTTCAGCTGTTTTGTAACCCTACATGCAAGAATTTTGCAGCAGATGGACAGAACTCATTATGGAATGGTGATTCCTACCACTGGATGCTTGTCAGAATATCCTAAGGGTACTTTAATATCCTTATACCACTTTAATAACAAACTTTAGGGGGTGGGACTGGGCAACTGTATTTTGCAAAAGCTCCCCTTAGATTCCAATGTGCAGCCAGGGTTGAGAATCACTGGTCTAGAATTTTCAGAAATCCTCTTTCTCTTTCTAATAATCTTGACAGTATCAAACCATTTTTAGGCTTCTGATACCTATGTCAAGCTCTTTCACCTAGCAAAGTGTACTCTTAGAGGTTCTGTGAGAACTGAAGTAATTCAGTCCCTGGTGTTCTGGGCTGAACTGATATCGAGAACCTGTTTAACAGAGTAAGGTACACGTTTCCTATGTTTTCACCTGTCTTGGGTTTCAATTTCCTCTTCTCTGTGTGTATTCTTTTCAATTACTACTTCTCCTTAGGGGGAAAAAAAAAAAGGAAGACAAATAGAATTGGAACAATTCTTTTGACTCCTGATGCTTTGTAAAGAGAAAGTTTCTACACCCAGAAGCTTATCTTTTTGTTTATCTGGCTCTGGATATGTCTGCAAAGCTGTTTTGTAGTTTTAACCATTTTTGCAACCTCATTCCTGATGTTAGACCACTAGCCATTCAGAAGTCTACAGGCAGACAATTCAAAGCTGGTAGGATTTCTAGGAGCAATCACTTATTATGAAAATTCTATATCACACAGCTAGATGATTCCTGTCCTTCACCAGAGGGAAGCTGTTGTTGACTCAGACTGTAATTTTCCACCTTGCTCATAAGTATATCACAAGATGGATACTTTAATGAATACTTCAAATAGACTTTTCAGAAATCTGACATTCCCCTTAAAAAATGGGAAAGAGGGGTATGTGGGGGAGGACTTGATAATGGAGGGAGTCTAGTAACCATAATGTTGTTCAAGTAATTGTACATTAATGATATCAAAATCAATCAACCAATCAATCAATTAATTAATTAATTAAAAATGGGAAAGAGGCCTGCTATACATAAACACTCTTGCCTGGTGATACTAGCTAGCTACTTTGATGCCTATGGGTTGGCTCCAATGCTGAGCCCCTCTGCCTTATCACATGGGCTCCACTAACAGCACTTACACCCATCGTCAATCACAGATTTCCCTTGGATAGCAGCTTTTGCTGCTGGCTTTACTTCATCAGTCTGCATCCTCATCAGCTACCATGTTCTCACGGAATGTTCTTTATCTTTGTGGTTCCCAGTGCTGTAGCTCTCACCTACTGCTCCATCCCAACCATCCTGAGACAAGTTCCTGAGCTGGGGATGACTTTACCCCAGTCCTCAGGTGTCAACTGGTAGAAATAAGATCTACTGTGTCTGACATTTTTATGATCCAGTAACCCAATCACAAGGGAAAACTAGAGTAATTCTGCATTTTTGTCTTCAGTGAATCCAAACTGGCTCCTTTTCTAAATGTGAACAGTTCAGCTGTTTTGTAACCCTACATGCAAGAATTTTGCAGCAGATGGACAGAACTCATTATGGAATGGTGATTCCTACCACTGGATGCTTGTCAGAATATCCTAAGGGTACTTTAATATCCTTATACCACTTTAATAACAAACTTTAGGGGGTGGGACTGGGCAACTGTATTTTGCAAAAGCTCCCCTTAGATTCCAATGTGCAGCCAGGGTTGAGAATCACTGGTCTAGAATTTTCAGAAATCCTCTTTCTCTTTCTAATAATCTTGACAGTATCAAACCATTTTTAGGCTTCTGATACCTATGTCAAGCTCTTTCACCTAGCAAAGTGTACTCTTAGAGGTTCTGTGAGAACTGAAGTAATTCAGTCCCTGGTGTTCTGGGCTGAACTGATATCGAGAACCTGTTTAACAGAGTAAGGTACACGTTTCCTATGTTTTCACCTGTCTTGGGTTTCAATTTCCTCTTCTCTGTGTGTATTCTTTTCAATTACTACTTCTCCTTAGGGGGAAAAAAAAAAAGGAAGACAAATAGAATTGGAACAATTCTTTTGACTCCTGATGCTTTGTAAAGAGAAAGTTTCTACACCCAGAAGCTTATCTTTTTGTTTATCTGGCTCTGGATATGTCTGCAAAGCTGTTTTGTAGTTTTAACCATTTTTGCAACCTCATTCCTGATGTTAGTTCTGCAGACTATTCTGGCAAGTTTGTGTAACTCTCTTAATTAGTTCAACTTAACTTTAAAGTGTAGCTTGCTGGCTCTTTTCCCCTCCCAGTTATGTAGGCATTTATCATAGTTCATTCTTTCCCCCACTTCTTTCTATGAGCATTAGCTGTTGGTCATTTCATCCATGTCCATGACTTCGGTAAGGCAGCTATCTACCCACTCTTCTATCTTTACCCTCCTCCAGTCCACAGCCTGGTGGATGGCCCCTGGATTTATCACTGGAATGTGAAGCCTACTGCTTACTTCATGAGCGAATCATCACTCCCTCATGCTGATGCCTGAACTAACTTTCCTGACTCTGAGTAAGCCACCCACCCTCTCCTGGTACACTCAACTCCCTCTCCCAGAGCCCCCAGAACTGTTGAGTCTAGCTTTGCTCTGAACTCAACTCATCACCCTCTATTTGTTCCATCCCCAAAACCACCAATCCATTTTAAACCCTATACTGGGAAGTCTCCACTTTTTCTCTCCCATCACTTCCAACTACCTTGCATTCCTTTGCCCAGTTCACCTTCCCCAAAAGATTCCAACATCTGTACTAATCCAAATTCATACTACTGGTCATGATACTAGGTTAAAAATCCTAAGCTTTTCCCAATACGGTTAAATTTAACTGGCTTTAGACTCTGGCTCTATCTACCAACTGTGTGTTGCTGAGCTCTTGAGTTGTTTCCTCATATGAAAAAGGGACAAATAGGGCTAAGTTTTTGTAAAGACCAACTGAAGCAAGCATATAAAGCACTCAACATAGCACTTGGCAGACTTTGCTCAATGATATCTTAGCTGTGACACTCAAACCTTGTCTCCAAAGTCACATATACAGGCCTTATGTTCTACTCTCTCATGCAGTCAGACCACTGTGCCTTGGTCCTTACGAGTTCTCTGCAAAGCACACTGTAACCCACTTTCTCTCCTCCATATTGGGAAATTTCCTCCATCCTCCAGACAACATTTGAAGCATCACCTTGTCCAGGAAACTACTTCTGAACCAGCCCCCACCACTAGTTTTGAACCCCTGCTTTACTTGTGTGCTCTCTTGAAAGTCTGTCTTGTTTCCTGCATTTTGACTTACTCTTCATAGCTTGACCAGATGTTAGGCCTACATCTCATGTGGGGACTGTGTTCTACTCATCTTTACATTCAGTGGGAAAGTAACATACAAAGATTGGTAGCAATAACTGTTAAGCCAGACTAAATATCCTTTATTAACTGAGTTAACAGGAAAAAAAAATTCTCCGTGTGAGCATATTTGTGTATTTCCATAGGAGCTTTCCTCCTTTCCTCTTCACTGGAATCATTTGGGATTATCTGTGTGCTCCACAACACTTCACCTAGCCCTCCCTACTGAGGTCTCCTTCCCATTATGTCATTGGCCACAAAAGAGATCATTGCTTGCTTCTGTCTGAACTGTTGAAATGTTTTTGGAGTACATGGCTATGCCCAAAGCATGCTTCTTTAGGGATTTCATCTCCTGGCTATCACTTCATATCACTGGCCAATTTTTTGTTGGTTAGAAAGAAATCCAGAGAACATTCCTTGCATTATTTTCTCTGCCTTCTTAAAAATTAAAAGCTCAGCAAAACAAGGCAAGAGCTCATCTGAAGTTAACAGAAAGAAACTCTCAGTAGGTTTTATCAGCACGTTTGGCATCCATTCTAGAATTACAGTCTGTGGGGAGAGAGCATCATCTACCACCTGTGTCAGACAACGTGTAATACTGATCCTCCTCCAATGACCTTTCTTTCTGTGGGGGGTTCTCCCCCTTACCCAGTGATTCACCTGCAGGGTCTGGATTTTCATAGGCCTGCTTTTGTAAAGTGAAATATTTATTCCCATCTAGAATCACATTTTTCTCATTAAGAACCAGCCTCACCTTCTTGGTGAGACAAATCCGGTGATCCTACATATACCCAAGTTTTAATGTTTCAAATTTACTTTGCTTATTCCTTGCAGGCAATATGACAACCAAGAGCTACAGGTAGTAGAAGCTTCCTGTTTCCCAGGTGTTTTTGTGAATCATGGAAGTTCTCCTCCTCTGTTAACTGTTTTTATCTTTGTTATGCCATTTGTTCTCCATCCAATCAAGTTTGAATGTTTTTTTCCCTCCCATTAAATTTCAGTTCAACGCTTGTGATCAGGTTAGCAAATCTTTTGCCAAACACACCTTGTCCCACGATGCCAAGAGCCTTCCCCACAAACCAAACTTCTTATTAACACTACCTGTTCTACAGTTATTTGTACACTTTTCATATCTTCTTCCAACTCATAGTCTACCTTCCCCTGAAAGGTAGAAATGCCACATGTCCCCCTCGAGACCGTTAGTCCCTACCATGACTTCATGGGACTTGGGGAACATTTGAGATTTCTTTTGACAGTTAGTCTATTTTTATCCAAACCAATGAACAGGAGCGATTGTTGGTAGATCTGTATTTTGGCAGGTTATCATGAAACTCTTTGCTTGTTGTTCACCAATATCCATTCCCCCCTTTCTTTAATAATAGAACTCGCAAGTCTTAACTGGACATAAGGTTAAGGTCATCTAATTAGAAGCTGCATTTCCAGCCTTCTCTACAGCTTGGTAGGGAGCCTTGTAAGTTCTACCAATGAGACGTGAGCAGAAGCTGTGCTGAAAGAGATGTGCATGTGCTCCCTGTCCTTTCCCAATTCCTGAGGACTGACAGATGGTGACAAGTGGACCCAGAAATGAAAGCCACTGGTTGAGGATGGTAGTGTCACTGTGCCAGCCCAGGAATAACCATACCTGGACAGTTATATCAGAGAGAAATAAGCTTTAATCTTGGTAAATTCACTTAATTTTGGGGTCTTTCAAGTTACAGAGGTTTAGTGCAAATAATATATACCCTCAGAAGGTAGCATGCCTTAAAATTAGGACTCTTGGGTCACTTCCACACCTCTCAACAGGAATTTGCCATCCATCCCTCCCCTGGTCAGTTTCCTGGGCCAGAAACAGGAACCCTAAAACACCAGCAGTAAGAATCTTCACTGACGAAGCAAAGAAGGCTACTGCTTTCAGGTTCTCAGAGTATACTATCTTCTCCTAATACAGTTCCATAATCTTCAGGAGGCTTTGTGATGGAGGTCCATTCCTCAAAGCATTTCACTTTCTCCAGCAGGACAGCACCCTTCATGCTGCATTTGTCACCCAGGCTGTCCAGAGAGCTCTCAAGCACAGAGGAGCTGAATGTTCTAATTGGAGAGGTTGTGCCCACAAGTTATATGCCAATCCCTCCCTTCTTGAATGGTAAACTCAGAAATGGGCTGAGTTTCCTTCTCCTGCAGTTTAGTCACTCTTACTCATCCTGCCATGTCTCAAGAGGAAGAAACACTTAGGGATAAATGTAGGCTAATAAAGGAAGCTGCAGTGAAAAGACAAGAGGCTAAAGAACAGCCACACTGATGAAAATCCAACTTGATATATATCTATAAAGTACCTAGTAAGCACCCACAGCTGTCTAATCCCCAAACCATGGAAGCCAAGTGACAGAAGCTTAATCCAAGGAGGATGCCACTCTGATCAAGAAAATAAAATGTGTGTAAACGAACACCAGAGCACAGTTTAGGGTGGGATATCTAGCAGGTGTTGTGGGTAATGAGATTGCTCAGGAGGGCTGGAGTTGTGGGCAGAAGCTTGAAAGAGGTGGCCTGCAGGGAACCCTAACAAAGTAGGTAAGACTTGACTAGGTAGAGGTGAGGTGGATAGCGGGAAGGACACCTCATTTCTTAAGTCTGGCTGCATGACAGGATCACCCTGAGGAGCTTCTACAGAATACCAGTCTGGCCCCACTCCAAGCCAACTCATTCAGACGTTCTGGAGTGAGCCCAGGGCCCAGGCAAAGGCTTTTGAAAAACTCCCTAGGTGACTCTGATGCACAGTGAGGGCTGAGAACTACAACCCTAAATTCTGCATCCAGAAATGATAGAAAGGTTTACTCCACAGAACTGCCTTCTTTTATTTTGTATTTTAATTTCATTTTAGTATCTAATGCCGAACCTACCTCTACTGCATCTAATTTACACCAAATTAAAATGCAAAGCAGGATGTGACTTAGCAGTTTAAAAGGTAAGGAGAGCACCACCCTAGAACTTGTGGTTTGAATTTTATCAGTGGGTGCTGTTATCTTTCCTTAACTGACAACTGCTGGTGGAAGCAGGGTAGAGTTTTAACAATTGGCAACCACACACTGCATTTCATTACTTATCTAGAAAGAATATCAATTGAATCACTATACAATGTTAATATGAACTCAAAAAACTTCTCTATCTCCCATAAAAATCTACTAATCTTCTTCTCAGAAATGTAAACATTAAGCTAAGAGTGAATAATGCTCCACAAGCACTAAGTGAACATTCTCAAATAACAAGAAACTAAATACCCAGTGGTTAATGTGTCAGACATACATGCTTCAGCTTCGTCAACCTAACTAAAAATAACCCTTTGACTGAGAATCCAAGCTTAAAACAAATTCTATAAAACAGATTTCCAGAGCTATATTTTGGGCGTGTCCTTCCAGAATTGCAGAGGCAATAATGAACAATGCCTTGAGAGAGACCCAGAAGAAAGCAAGGAATCACTAGCTTAGTGAATGAAGGTGGGAGTAAAGGACTACAGGAAGTTTCACTCACTCTTACGGGAAGGACTACTGTATTCAGATAGTATCTTTATTCAAAGAAGTGCCCATGTTATGCAGATGGCAACCCCCCAACCCTGACCCCCAAGGGCAGAGCAGCTCCAGCACAGAGCAATGAAAATCATACCTCCTGAAAATGAGAAATGCCCCAGTTTCCAGACTCAGGTCAGACCTCAAGACTTATTTATGGCTTAGAGAGAGCTGATGCCCATTCTGATTCATCATGATGGGGTGTAAAAGATGTATTTTTCAAAGATTATGATACCAGTATATACCTCATCCCAAAGCACTTCTAAAAAATTGACAGACACTTCACCATAGATTGGTGGGGTCTATATTCTGTTCCCTTAAACCTCGGTGGGTGTGTGATTATGGCCAAAGAAATGCTAAGTGACTTCTAAGGCTATGTGAGAAATGGTAATACAGCTTCCACTTGATGCTCTGTCTCTTCCACAATGCTTGCCCTTCAGCTAAGCCACCATGTTGTAAGGAAGCCCAAACTAGGCAATGGGAAAGAACACATGGAGCGGCCCACTTGGAAAAGAAGCAAGACACCCTCCCCATATCCAGCTAATAGCCAGCAGCCAACTCCCAGACAGGTGCCTGAGAACCAGCAAGCCTTCATCTGTTCCCACCCCAGGCTTCTCACGATGCCAGCTGAGACTGAGTAAAACAGAGTCCCACTCTCCCCACTGAGCTCTACCCAAATTACAGAGCTGAGGGCTAAATAAATGTCATTATCTTAAGCCACCAAACTGTGGGGTTGCTTTGTTACACAGCATTAGATAACTGCAACACTAGGCAGGAACCCTGGGCTGACCTCCAGCCCAGTCAGGTCAGAAGCAAGAGAACATGGGGTCTGAAAGACTCATAGTTCAATCAGCAGCAATGCCCCCTTCTCCGGATCCCCAGGAGAGTAGGCTTCTCCTACCAGAGCACCCCACTCCTTTTCCAGAGTTGGAAAAGGGTTTATTGGCCAAGAAGCCAGACCTCCCTTAGAAAGTCACTTACATGAAGCACACAGTCCAGTGTACAGGACAATTGCTGATCAAGATGGGTATGTGTCTAATAGTGATAGACCACAAGTGGGACATCAGAAACCGAAAACGGGGCACAAAAATGAAAAGACAAACCCCTTAAAAGCCCTTTAAATGCATATTTTAACACAGACCTCAACATGTCTCACTTATCATTGGGCATTTATCTCCAATACCTTAAGCAGTGGTATGGAGTGAGTTCTCAACTGGCACTGAACCACAGAGAAACTGTCCTACTAAAGTCAGAGGGTCAGTCACTGGGGGTACAACTACAACAGAACCTAGGACTATAGTCTCCACACAACCAGTAGAGGAAAAGGGAATTGAAAGTAGAAGTTCTAAGTAGATACATATGAATATTTCTAAAGGTAATTTTATTGTTAAAGAATCAAAATTCCAAGCATCATTCAATCATTTGGTTAAGACTAACTCTTGGATCTTGGGCAGTTGTCTAGTTAATCCTGCAGTGTAAACATGTAGTCTGGACCATACACCCGATGCCCTGAGGGCTACACATGCCTAGAAACCAGAGGACACCAGCAAGACAATATGGAGAGAGTGCATCATTTGCACTGGAGCAGAATGACTGAAATCAGAGGGAGGGAAGATGAAAAGACAGGATGCCAACTCATCAGAGCTGTAAAAACCCTGTATGATCATGAAATAAAAGATCAGCATATAAACCAGAGTTATTCAATAATTTAAGGTGTCATCTGATACTGCAGCCTCCTAATCTCACATGGTTATTGAGCACATGAAATGTGGCCAGTGTAACTAAGAAACTGAATTTAAATTTTATTTAATGTTAAGTAGTTTAAATTTACATAGTCCCATGTGGCTGATGGATACCATATGGGACAGCACAGCTTCAGACCACACCATTCTAAACCACTTATTTTCTCCCTCCTTTCCTCCAGCACAAAGTGAGAACACCTCAGGACATTTCTGCCTCTTTAAATTCTCAGGTGCGCTCTCCCCCTACCAACTCTGAAAAAGCCAATTGCTGGTGTGCAGATGAATCGCCATAAAGGATGACGGCCAAAATTTAAACGTATCATCTGGGAAAATTTCTTTCCCATTCCCTCCATCACTTGGAGAGAATGATTTAAAGTGTGAAACAGACGATTTGTTTATGAGATGCAGTCAGCAGGGATTTTTAGTAACAAGCCCAACTTAAATTTACATGTACTTTAAACTGTGCCAGTACAGAGATGAGCTTCCCTAGATGGATCAGACTCTTCACATCATGCAGTTTCAATAAAAAACCATTAGAAATGTTACAAAAAGATATATGAAGTTTGTCATTTAGGAAAGGCTTATAATAGCTGCTCAGTTTTAAGACAGTAAGTTGCAACATGAGGCAAAAGATATTTCGGAACAAAGAAAATGTTATCAATTCAAACTGTTATCAGATGCCAATTTTTCTTGTAGATAATAATATTTACCACTTTCTACTATCTTCAGATGGCAACAAAAATCTACCCTCAGCCAGCTAGGTGCCTTTTCACAGACAGTGCAGAGGGAAAGGGGAAAGCCTTTAAAATGGTTCCCCACAATTCACAAAGTCCTAAAAACAGCTGCACAAAGCTGCCCCATAACGATCATTTGGCCTGTAGGAAAGCTGTTAGTTTGGCAAGGAAATGAGAAATTCAACCAAAAAACATACAATTTCTCAACATTCAAGTGTTTCCATAACCTGGTATCTGATTTGCCAACTCAAACTTACTTCAGCCACTGCCTAATATAATTACACCAATTCAGGAAAACAAATTCTTAAAAGTTTCCCATTCAAGAAGGCATTCTCATAAACTGCTAGTGGAGTATGGACTGGCACAACCTTATTAGAAGACAATTTGGCAACAGAACAGTTATCTTTCAAAAATAAAGGCAATAGGCAATAATTCCCAAAGATGAAACAACTCAGGAAATACGGCATCCAGAAGCTCTTTCAAAAAAAATCTTAATGAAGATGAAGCCCACTTAATGTCCAACTATCATGAATTACAAAGTCATGAAAAAAAGACTAAGCGTTAACAGTGCATTGACTCAGATTAAATAAGTGGGGGAATAACCAGGGGAATTACAGCCACTGCATATTGAAAGTATAAATCCTAACAAAATTAAAATAAAACATATGAAACCACCTGAAATCAAGGGAGGGACATTGGGCAAAGCTGTTTTTGCTTATTACATTGTTGTAGCATGCTCAACCCATTCTGACTCCCAAACTCTTAGAGGGTTTCATCTCTCTTGTGAACTAAGACAACTAATTCTCTTCAGATAAGGAAAAATTTTTTAGAAGATGCATTTTTTTCCCTCTTGTTAAATCCAAGTAAAATCAAATAGAATATTCTCCTTTTAAAACTATGTTTAGTTTGAGCTCAGTCGTACACAGTTATTTCTGCCCATCCTTTATCTCTCCATTCCTCTAGCTCTCCTGGTATATCAGGGCAAGCCCAAAATGAATGTTAACACTGGTTATTGCCTGGTTGATACTGGGTAATATTTAATTTTCTCCTTTGAATATTTTTTGTTTTGCTTAATTTTTTTAAAAGGAACATAATAAAGTAAAATAAAACAGTAGTTTTCTGATCAGCATGGTTCATTTTCCTAAAATGGTCCCCTGATCTATGCTTTCCTTATTTCCCCAACATTCACCAAATACAGATTCTGACTTAAATACCCCCTGCAATCCTCCTCATTCTCTGAACTTTCTTCCTCTGGTTGTGTTTCTACTATTGGAGAAACATTATGCTCCTAGACATAGGATCTGCCTATGTCGTGCCTCCCTACAGTCATCAAGTAGGATGCAGAAACCCCCAAGAATGTAGGTAAGAAAACAGAGTCTTGGGTCTCTTAAGTAGAGGAATGGCTGGAAACTACTGACACTAGGAGTCCCGTCTGTGCTGTTGTTATTCCACAGTGATGACACACCAACACACTGGATTTTCAAATTCATTAGATCAGGGATTACTAGACACCACAAGAACCAAGTTATAAAAGTAACAGATTAAAAATAAGCAAACAAACATTCACGTCCTGGAAGATAGAGTACTTAATAAATTATACACACAAGTGTTCAGGAGTTTGATTGTAAGTTCTAATTTAAATTCTCACTTTTGGACAGTTCTCTTAGTTAGACAATGGACACAGTCAGCTTCTATGGAATGTACCAGCAGGCATAGCCCTTCCTAGAAACAGCAACTCTAGAAGACTAAGAAATCGAGCTTCTGCCTGAAAAATAAAAGATGTTACCCTGGATCATAATTATTTTAAATGTGTTCTAGAACTGCCAGTCCCACAGGGCCCTCTGTAGAGAAAAAATAAGTACCCACAGACCAGTCACCTTGGAGAGACTACTGCTCTTACAATCCTTGAAGACACTGTGTGATACATGTTGGCACATTAAAGGCTCTGAGCAGTCCTGTAGTAAAAACAAACATCAACAAAAGCCAAATCTGTTAACTTGGATGAACTCATTCCATACCTGATTAACCATGGAGTCTATATTTTGAGGTGACACCAACATTCCTTCCAACTGATGATCCTGTCTAGCCTTAAAACTCAATTATCCCTGGAGTCTATGAAATGATTCAAACATTTACTTTTAAAATTGTTTTATCCAAGAGGCAGGAGCCAAGATGGCGGCGTGAGTAGAGCAGCAGAAATCAGCAGAAATCTACTCCCAAAACCACATATCCCTATGAAAATATAACAAAGACAACTCTTCCTAAAATAGAGACCAGAGGACACAGGACAACATTGAGACCACATCCACACCTGTGAGAACCCAGCACCTCGCAAAGGGGGTAAGATACAAATCCTGGCCCAGCGGGTCCCGAGCGCCGCTCCGCCCAGCTCCCAGCGGGAGGAGAGGAGTTGGAGCGGGGAGGGAGAGGGAGCCCAGGACTGCTGAACACCCAGCCCCAGCCATCGGGACCAGAGCCCAGACACAGTGCATGCGTGGGGTCCTGGATACTAGGGAAACAGGGCGGCAGGACCAGTCAGCGGATACTGGAGGCCGGCACCAGAGGACAAAGAAACAGGAGCGGCCGGTTTTTTTTCCCTCTTCCTTTTTTCTTTTTTTTTTTGGCAAGTGCTTTTTGGAAGTCTTAAAGGGACAGGGACCCCAATACTAGGGAAACAGGGCAGCAAGACCGGTGAGCGGGCGCCTGAGACCGCCGCCGGAGGAAAAACAAAATTGTGTGTTTTTTTTGTTTGCTTGTTTGTTTTTAATTATTTAATCTTTTTTGTTGTTGTTGTTGCTGTGGTTATTTGGTTTGGAGAGTGCTTTTTGTAAGTCATAAAGCGGCAGGGCAGTACACGTAGTCCAGAGGAAGGGAATCTGGGGATTTCTGGGCACTTTAAGCCACCGGGCAGCAGAGAGAACAGAGGCCCCTTACGGAGATCAATAGTCTCCCGGCTGCTCCCCCTCCAAAGGGGCTCCACCATTTTGAAGCAGCGGCCCGAGCCAGGCCACGCGCAGAGCAACAGCATAGATAAACTCTATACCAGCCGGGCAGGAAGCAGAAGCCCTGTCTGCGCACAGCTGCCCAGCACAAGCCACTAGAGGTGACTATTCTCCCAGGAGAGGAAGGCCACAAACCAACAAGGAGGAAAGCTCTTCCAGCCGTCACTCATACCAGCTCTGCAAACTATCTCTATCACCATGAAAAGGCAAAATTACACGCAGACTAACATTACAGAGTCAACACCTGAGAAGGAGACAGACCTAACCAGTCTTCCTGAAAAAGAATTCAAAATAAAAATCATGAACATGCTGACAGAGATGCAGAGAAAAGTGCAACAGCAGTGGGATGAAGTCCAGAGAGAGATCACAGATGCCAGGAAGGAGATTACAGAAGTGAAAGAAATCCTGTAAGGATTTATAAGCAGAATGGATAAGATTCAAGAGGCCATTGAAGGAATAGAAACCAGAGAACAGAAACGTATTGAAGCTGACATAGAGAGAGATGAAAGGATCTCGAGGAATGAAACAATACTAAGAGAACTGTGTGACCAATCCAAAAGGAAAAATATCTGTATTATAGGGGTACCAGAAGAAGAAGAGAGGGGAAAAGGGATAGAAAGTGTCTTTGCAGAAATAATTGCTGAAAACTTCCCCAAACTGGGGGAGGAAATAATTGAACAGACCATGGAAATACACAGAACTCCAAACAGAAAGGATCCAAGGAGGACAACACCAAGACACATAATAATTAAAATGCCAAGGATCAACGACAAGCAAAGAGTTTTAAAGGGAGCTAGAGAGAAAAAGGTCACCTTTAAAGGAAAACCCATCAGGCTATCGTCACACTTCTTGACAGAAACCCTAGAGGCCAGAAGAGAATGGCATGATATATTTAATACAATGAAACAGAAGGGGCTTGAACCAAGGATACGGTATCCAGCACGACTATCATTTAAAAATGATGGTGGGATTAAAAAACTCCCAGACAAGCAAAAGCTGAGGGAATTTGCTTCCCACAAACCACCTCTACACAGCATCTTACAGTGACTGCTCCAGATGGGAGCACTCCTAAAAAGAGCACAGAACAAAACACACAACATATGAAGAATGGATGAGGAGGAATAAGAAGGGAGAGAAGAAAAGAATCTCCAGACAGTGTATATAACAGCTCAATAAGTGAGCTAAGTTAGGCACTGAGATACTAAAGAGGCTAACCTTGAGCCTTTGGTAACCACAAATTTAAAGCCTGCAATGGCAATAACCACATATCTCTCAATAGTCATCCTAAATGTAAATGGACTGAATTCACCAATCAAAAGATACAGAGTAATAGAATGGATGAAAAAGCAAGACCCATCTATATGCTGCTTACAAGAAACTCACCTCAAACCCAAAGACAAGCACAGACTAAAAGTCAAGGGATGGAAAAACATATTTCAGGCAAACAACAGTGAGAAGAAAGCAGGGGTTGCAGTACTAATATCAGACAAAATAGACTTCAAAACAGAGAAAGTAACAAGAGATAAAGAAGGACACTACATAATGATAAAGGGCTCCATCCAACAAGATGATATAACCATTCTAAATATATATACACCCAACACAGGAGCACCAGAATATGTGAAACAAATACTAACAGAACTAAAGAGGGAAATAGACTGCAATACATTCATTTTAGGAGACTTCAACATGCCACTCACCCCAAAGGATAGATCCACCGGGCAGAAAATAAGTAAGGACACAAAGGCACTGAACAACACAGTAGAACAGATGGACCTAATAGATATGTATAGAACTCTACATCCAAAAGCAAAAGGATATATATTCTTCTCAAGTGCACATGGAACATTCTCCAGAATAGACCACATACTAGCCCACAAAAAGAACCTCAGTAAATTCCAAAAGACTGAAATTCTACCGATCAATTTCTCAGACCTCAAAGGTATAAAACTAGAAATAAAAAAGAAAAAAAGGGCTCACAAACACATGGAGGCTGAACAACATGCTTCTAAATAATCAATGGATCAACGAACAAATCAAAATAGAGATCAAGGAATATATAGAAACAAATGACAACAACAACACAAAGCCCCAACTTCTGTGGGACGCAGCGAAAGCAGTCTTAAGAGGAAAGTATATAGCGATCCAGGCACACTTGAAGAAGGAAGAACAATCCCAAATGAATAGTCTAACATCATAATTATCGAAACTGGAAAAAGAAGAACAAATGAGGCCTAAAGTCAGCAGAAGGAGGGACATAATAAGGATCAGAGAAGAAATAAACAAAATTGAGAAGAATAAAGCAATAGAAAAATCAACGTAACCAAGAGCTGGTTCTTTAAGAAAATAAACAAAATAGATAAGCCTCTAGCCTAACTTATTAAGAGAAAAAGAGAATCAACACAAATCAACAGAATCAGAAATGAGAATGGAAAAATCACAACAGACTCCACAGAAATACAATTATTAAAGACTACTATGAAAACCTATATGCCAACAAGCTGGAAAACCTAGAAGAAATGGACAACTTCCTAGAAAAATACAACCTCCCAAGACTGACCAAGGAAGAAACACAAAAGTTAAACAAACCAATTACAAGCAAAGAAATTGAAACAGTAATCAAAAAACTACCCAAGAACAAAACCCCAGGGCTGGACTGATTTACCTTGGAATTTTATCAGACACACAGAGAAGACATAATACCCATTTTCCTTAAAGTTTTCCAAAAAATAGAAGAGGAGGGAATACTCCCAAACTCATTCCATGAAGCCAACATCACCCTAATACCAAAACCAGGCAAAGACCCCACCAAAAAAGAAAATTACAGACCAATATCCCTGATGAATGTACATGCAAAAATACTCAATAAAATATTAGCAAACAGAATTCAACAGTATATCAAAAGGATCATACACCATGACCAAGTGGGGTTCATCCCAGGGATGCAAGGATGGTACAACATTCGAAAATCCATCAACATCATCCACCACATCAACAAAAAGAAAGACAAAAACCACATGATCATCTCCATAGATGCTGAAAAAACATTTGACAAAATTCAACATCCATTCATGATAAAAACTCTCAGCAAAATGGGAATTGAGGGCAAGTACCTCAACATAATAAAGGCCATATATGATGAACCCACAGCCAACATTATACTGAACAGTGAGAAGCTGAAAGCTTTTCTTCTGAGATCGGGAACTAGGGAGGGATGCCAACTCTCCCCACTGTTATTTAACATAGTGCTAGAGGTCCTAGCCACGGCAATCAGACAAAACAAAGAAATACAAGGAATCCAGATTGGTAAAGAAGAAGTTAAACTGTCACTATTTGCAGATGATATGATATTGTACATAAAAAACCCTAAAGACTCCACTCCAAAACTACCAGAACTGATATCGGAATACAGCAAAGTTGCAGGATACAAAATTAACACACAGAAATCTGTAGCTTTCCTATACACTAACAATGAACCCATAGAAAGAGAAACCAGGAAAACAATTCCATTCACAATTGCATCAAAAAGAATAAAATACCTAGGAATAAACCTAACCAAAGAAGTGAAAGACCTATACCCTGAAAACTACAAGTCACTCTTAAGAGAAATTAAAGGGGACTCTAACAAATGGAAACTCATCCCATGCTCATGGCTAGGAAGAATTAATATCGTCAAAATGGCCATCCGGCCCAAAGCAATATACAGATTTGATGCAATCCCTATCAAATTACCAGCAACATTCTTCAATGAACTGGAACAAATAATTCAAAAATTCATATGGAAACACCAAAGACCCCTAATAGCCAAAGCAATCCTGAAAAAGAAGAATAAAGTAGGGGGGATCTCACTCCCCAACTTCAAGCTCTACTACAAAGCCATAGTAATCAAGACAATTTAGTACTGGCACAAAAACAGAGCCACAGACCAGTGGAACAGATTAGAGACTCCAGACATGAACTTAAACATATATGGTCAATTAATATTTGATAAAGGAACCATGAACATACAATGGTGAAATGACAGTCTCTTCAACAGATGGTGCTGGCAAAACTGGACAACCACATGTAGGAGAATGAAACTGGACCATTGTCTAACCCCATACACAAAAGTAAATTCAAAATGGATCAAAGACCTGAATGTAAGTCATGAAACCACTAAACTCTTAGAAAAAAAACATAGGCAAAAACCTTTTAGACATAAACATGAGTGACCTCTTCTTGAACATATCTCCTTGGGCAAGGAAAACAACAGCAAAAATGAACAAGTGGGACTATATTAAGCTGAAAAGCTTCTGTAAAGCAAAAGACACTATCAACAGAACAAAAAGGAACCCTACAGTATGGGAGAATATATTTGTAAATGACAGATCTGATAAAAGCTTGACGTCCAAAATATATAAAGAGCTCACACGCCTCAACAAACAAAAAACAAACAATCCAATTAAAAAATGGGCAGAGGAACTGAACAGACAGTTATCTAAAAAAGAAATACAGATGGCCAACAGACACATGAAAAGATGTTCCACATTGCTAATTATCAGAGAAGTGCAAATTAAAACTACAATGAGATATCACCTCACACCAGTAAGGATGGCTACCATCCAAAAGACAAACAACAACAAATGTTGGCGAGGCTGTGGAGAAAGTGGAACCCTCCTACACTGCTGGTGGGAATGTAAGTTAGTTCAACCATTGTGGAAAGCAGTATGGAGGTTCCTCAAAATGCTCAACACAGACCTACCATTTGACCCAGGAATTCCACTCCTAGGAATTTACCCTAAGAACGCAGCAATCAAGTTTGAGAAAGACAGATGCACCCCTATGTTTATCGCAGCACTATTTACAATAGCCAAGAATTGGAAGCAACCTAAATGTCCATCGGTAGATGAATGGATAAAGAAGATGTGGTACATATACACAATGGAATACAACTCAGCCATAAGAAGAGGGAAAATCCTACCATTTGCAGCAGCATGGATGGAGCTGGAGGGTATTATGCTCAGTGAAATAAGCCAAGCGGAGAAAGAGAAATACCGAATGATTTCACTCATCTGTGTAGTATAAGAACAAAGGAAAAACTGAAGGAACAAAACAGCAGCGGAATTACAGAACCCAAAAATGGACTAACAGGTACCAAAGGGAAAGGGACTGGGGAGGATGGGTGGGTAGGGAGGGACAAGGGGGGGGAGAAGAAAGGGGGTATTAAGATTACCATGCATAGGGGGGGAGGAAGAAAGGGGAGGGCTGTACAACACAGAGAAGACAAGTAGTGATTCTACAACATTTTGCTATGGTGATGGACAGTGACTGTAAAGTGGTTTATAAAGGGGACCTGGTATAGGGGAGAGCCTAGTAAACATAATATTCTTCATGTTAGTGTTGATTAAAGAAAAAAAAAAGAAAGAAAGAAAGAAATGGGGGATTACTCCTTGATAGGATAAAAAGAAAAGGGGGTTACTTCTTGATAGGATAAAACTAACTGTAAATCAATGATTAATGCATGCGTTAAATATCCTTAATTTTGATCACTTAAAGGGTATCAGATGATCGGCAATGGAGGTACACTTTTCTGATAATATTCCTTTCTCTTAAAAAAAAAAAAGCAGTTCCTGTGTGGTGACCTCCAATGAGTTCTACACAATGGTATAAAGGGCATATCAAAGTGTGGGCAAAGGGTCTGTTTGTGTTTATACAGAGGATCAAAGCCTAATTTGGCTACCCAGAAAATGAACTAAGATACGATATGAAGAAGAACTTCCAACATCAGCACTCTCTGGAAGAGTCATATCAGAAAATGATCATCAAAAACCTCAACAAAGATCCATGCGATGCTGCAGTTGTAGCTGCATTCATCCCACCAGTTCCTGGACTTGCCATTGGAATGAAGAAGGAGATATGTAAGCTGGCCTGTGCATACAGTAAAACAACAAATTTGACTGGATCTATACTGTTGGAACTCAACCAAGAATTAGGAGAAGTGCAAGTTGTAGCGCTCCAAAATCTTACAACTACAGACTATCTACTGTTAAAAGAACATATCGGATGTGAACAGTTCCCAGGAATGGGTTGTTTTAATTTGTCTGATTTCTCTCAGACTGTTCAAGTACAGTTGGACAATATCCATCATATCATAGACAAATTTTCACAAATGCCTAGGGTGCCTAACTAGTTTTCTTGGCTTCACTGGAGATGGCTGGTTAGTATAGATCTGCTTTGGTTATGTAACTGTATTCCTATTATGTTAATGTGTGTGTGCAATTTAATTAGTAGTTTAAAACCTATACATGCTTAAGTTACTCTACAAGAAGATATGTCAAAGAAACAATCAATCCTCCCATGTTTCCTTCTGTCTGCTACCTCTATAGCTTTTCTTCTTCCTTCCTAATTACAAACCTTAAATAGAATTCGTGCCTCATATCAAATTTACTGAGTATCATAACTCCTCCACGTGGTAAATATACCTCAAGACAAATGCTGGGCATAGAAGCCACAGGGCATTAATCTGCAAAGAAGTAAAAGGCTAACCTTTTCAAACAATATGGCTTCTCTCTCACTTACCAACTTTACATCTCCCTGTATGGCCCTGGAAGATGACTGGTTAGGCAGAGACGGGTAAGATTCCTCAAGGGAGGAACAACCTAAGACAGGCACAGTTGCAGAGGGGCCATCAGGTGAGAAATTGGGCATCAATAGTGGTGAGGCTTAGAACCTCACCCCCTCTGTTTTGAGAGAAATCTTCTGCATCTGTGGATGTTTTAATGCCCTTGTCTCGCTTGGATTAACACATAGTCTACAGGCACACACCTGATCATCTACATTTGCTCTCTTACAACACTGAACTATGTTTTCTACCTTTATCTTGCATCTACCTACCTCTTCAGCATTTTATTAAAAATAAAAATAATAATAATAATAAAGGGAGAAATATGGGATCCACATATAAATCAAGTATAAAAATCAAACGAATATTCATATTTGACCTGATTGTTTATAGTTCATAATGCGTGATCAAAACCGAAAGTTTCTGTGATGACTGCCCTTGTACTGTTCACCATGTAAGAACTTATTCACTAAGTAAGAATTTGTTCACCATGTAAGAACTTGTTCGTTATGCTTCAGAAGATTGGAGACTGATGAGAATTAGGCTTGGGGTGGATTAATGATTGTGCATTGAGCACTGACTCCCCTATACAGAATTTTATTGTTGTTAACAACCATTTGATCAATAAATATGAGAGATGCCCTCTCAAAAAAAAAAAAAAAAAGGGAACCCAATCAACCACCATGCTGGTTTCAGAAAACTCCTTAGCAGACAGGAATTATTTTCCTCCCTCTCATTAAATATATAATTATTTAATTATAAATAAAGAAATCCTATGAAGTGAGAGATACTTTGAGAGCATTCAACAATGGGATTTCACATTAAAAATATACTGTGAGCCACTTTCAGTGTTAAAAAAAAAAAAAGTAAATAATTGGCTGCCTAGGCCAGGGAAGCAGTGGGTGGGACTAGCGAAGGACTGCTAATGGCTGTGGATGTTTCTTTTGGGCTGATGAAAATGTTCTCGGCTTAGAGTCATGGCTGCAGAACTCTGTGAATATACGAAAATCATTGAATTGTGTGATTTTACGGTCTGTGAATTTTGTCTCAATAAAGATGTCTAAAAAATGGGGGGGGGGGGGATAAATAAATAAATAAATAAATAAAATTGTTTTATTCATCATGTACATAATAGCTTACCATGTACAGGCAGCATTTCTTGGTTATGAATCAGCCTGTAATAACACTTGGATACTCTTTGCTTATAGCTTCATGCTAAACTTTAGAGATGAGAAACCATGATTATTACATTAAAAAAACATAAACAATGTCCAGATACTGGGAACACACTTCCCTATTTGACCCAACCTTCCCTAAAAGTCTCTCTCATTATTTCATATCTTATCCCAAGCCGGACTTCTCCAATCCCCTTTCCCCTTGCTTTCTAAAGTTTACTACTCAGACTTAATCCTTTGTATTTCAGTCAGAAATTACCCTACGGGGAAACATCTAAATGGGAACACCACCACTTGAAGGAAAAAGGTGCCACTCCAGGGAGTAGCACTCATTTAAATTCACTGGACAAACTGCTAAAAAAAAAATCTTGTGAAAAATATTTCAGAAATTAAATACACAACTGTTGTGTTGACTTACTTAAAAACATATCTCCAATATGTACTATATTCATCCATGTAAACAAGAAAATGGCATCAACATCTGTATTCATTTAACAACTGTTTACTGATCACATACTACTGGTCAGGCACAATTCTGGACAGTGGAGATAAAGCAGTGAACAAAGTCTGAAACACTACACTAAAAACAATACAACAGAACAGACTAGAAAATTCAGTAATACTAATTAATCCATATGACTGGGGAAAACAGTATCTAATTGGCCTACATCTGACTTTCAGGAAAGAATTCAGAACCATGCTACAAGGTACTAACAAAGTTTTTGCATCCATGAGTAGGGCATGGGAAAGGCAACAGGTATTTATTTTGGATCTCTATTTCCTAGGCAGCATGTTAGATGTTTTTATATATGTTCACTGTTAAATTCTCAGAATTATCCTGACTTGGGTTTTAAGCTTCATTTTATAAAAACTGAGAAAGAGCTAGTGATGAAACTTTCGTATTACGTCTGACTCCAAATCTATACTTTCTGTACAAGAATAGTGACGTTAGACTTGAATCTAAGTTTTTGCCCACATCAAAGTAACATTTCTAATATGATGGCAGAGAAAAGATATCTCAAAGCTTGTGAGGTAAAAGATCAGATATCAAAACATTAAAAAATAGAACAAAATAGATCAAAAGGTCAAAAATTTGTAGAACTCACACTTTCCCAAAACTTACTACAAAACTGCAGGAATCAAGACAGTGTGTACTAGCATAGAGACAGACATAGAGATACATGGAATGGAATAAAAAACACAGAAATTAAACTCTCACATACATTGTCAATTCATTTTGGACAAAGGTGCCAAGACATCTCAATGGGGAGAGAACAATCTTTTCAAAAAATGGTGCTAGAGCCCAGTTTGAAAAAGACAGATGCACCCCTATGTTTATTGCAGCACTATTTACAATAGCCAAGAAATGGAATCAACCTAAGTGTCCATGAGTAGATGAATGGATAAAGAAGATGTGGTACATATACACAATGGAATATTATTCAGTCATAACAAGAAAACAAATCCTACCATTTGCAACAACATGGATGGAGCTAGAGGGTACTATGGCTCAGTGAAATAAGCCAGGTGGAGAAAGACAAGTATCAAATGATTTCACTCATCTGTGGAGTACAAGAAGAAAGAAAAAACTGAAGGAACAAAACAGCAGCAGAATTACAGAACCCAAGAATGGACTAACAGTTACCAAAGGGAAAAGGACTGGGGAGGATGGGTGAGAAGGGAGGGATAGGTGGGGGGGAATAAGAAAAGGGGCCTTATGATTAACATGTATAATCTGGGGGGCAGCACAGGGAGGGCTGTACAACACAGAGAAGACAAGTAGTGATTCTACAGCATCTTACACTGATGGACAGTGACTGTAGTGGGGTTTGTGGGGGGGACTCGGTGAAGTGGGAGTCTAGTAAACATAATGTTCCTCATGTAATTGTAGATTAAGGATACCAAAAAAAGAAATGATGGTAGCAACAGTAGGTGTTCACATGCAAAATGATACAAAAATTCACTCAAAATGGACCAAAGGCCAAAATGTAAGATCTAAAACTATAGAACTCTTAAAAGAAAATGTAGGGATAAAACTTCCTCCTTGGATTAGATCAATGACACCTAAAGCAAAATCAATAAAAGGAAAAAAAATAGTAAGTTGAATTTTATCAAAATTTAAAACTTCCATGCTTCAAAGAATGACATTAAGAGAATGAAGACAACCCAAGAATGGGAGAAAATATTTGCAAATCATGCATCTGATATGGATCTAGTATCCAGAATACATAAAAAACTCTTACAACTCAACAATGAAAAAACAAATAACCCAAATTTTTAAATGGGTAAAAGACTTGAATAGACATTTCTCGAAAGAAGACACACAAATGGTCAATAAAAACATTTTTTAAATGCTCAACATCATTAACCATAAAAGAAATGCAAATTGAAACTACAAAAAAATGCCACTACACACACTCCTAGGATGGCTACAATAATAAATAAACAAATAAGCAAACAAATAGGCAGACAATAACAAGTATTAGCAAGGATTTGAGCAAACTAAAACCCTCATACATTTTAGTGGGAATGTATACGTTGGAAAACAGCTTGGCAGGCCCTCAAAATGTCAAATATAGTTACCATATAAGGCAACAATTCTGGGTATATACCCAAGAGACTTGAAAACATATGCCATACATAAACTTGTGCAAGTATGTTTGTGGTAGCATAATTCACAATCATCAAAAAGTAAAAGGTGAAAAAACCCAAAAATTTATCAACTGATGAATGGATAAACAAAAAGTGGAATATCCATATATAATGGTTGCATGTTTGTGTCACCCCAAAATTCATATATTGAAGCCTAATTCCCCAATAGGATAGAATTTGGAGGTAGGGCCACTAGGAGGTAATTAGGTCATGAGGGTGGAACTATCATGAATGGGATTAATGCCCTTATAAAAAGAAAACTTGCCTCCTATCTCTGCTCTTAGCCATGTGAGGACATAACCAGAAGATGGCCACCTACAAAACAAGAAGAATGCTCTCACCAGTCAGTGGATCAGCCAACATCTTGATCTTGGACTTCAGAGAAATAAATGTAAGAAATAAATGTTTTGTTTAAGCCAACCAGTCTATGGCAATTTTTTACAGCAGCCCAAATTGACTATGATACCATACAATGCAATATTATTCAGCTATATAAAGGAATAAAACATTGAGTTGTGCTACAACATGGATGAACCCTAAAAACATTATTCTAAGTGAAGGAAAAGAGATTTAAAAAACAAAACAGTCATATATAATACAATTTCATTTATATCAAATGCCCAGAACAAAACACATTCATAGAAGCGGAAAGCAGTGTTCACTAGGGCCTGGATGTAGAGGGACATGGGAAAGTACGGGATTTCTTTTGGAGTGATGGACATGTACTGAAATCAGATAGTGGTGATAGTTGAACAATGTTGTGGAATGTACTTTACAAAATTACACTTATAAACTCTAAAAGAGTAAATTTTGTGATGTGTAAATTATATATCAATTTAAAAATTCTCCCCTACTAAAAATAATCTTTGAATCAATTAGAATGAGATATGCAGTTATCCATCTTCTCCCACCAAAACTACTGGCATTGAGGTGAATCCAGTTTTGCTGAGTCAGATACATGACACTGGGATCCAGTCCTAAGATTCAAAGAACTATTCTGTGCTCTGAAAAAGATAAACTCTATTAGGGAAGGTTTTTGAGAACTTCTTCATATTTACTTTAAAATAGTATACTCAATTGAGAACAAATGAGGAAAAAAGTATCAACCTGGGAAGCTATAATTTCAGATCAGTCCACGTTGTAAAGCCTTCTCAGTCTATATGCTCTAGTGAACTAATGGAAAGGAAAGAATGAAATAACAAAATTCAAAGGTCAAAGTCAACTTCAACACGTGGAAACACTATACAAATTATGACAAGACTTGTCAGCTCTGCTTGCCACATTAGTCATCCTAGAGCTCAGATACATCACGGAGAACCATACTCATTTGAGAGGTCACTGACAATCACATCCAGAAATGAAACAGAGTCCTCCAAGATCTCAAAGGCTTTCTTCTATCTTGATAGGTAGTACCGGCTTAGAACATTTACAAGCAATGAGGGTTCTAATTAAAACCCTAACAGAATGACTAAAACCCAAATCTAGATGTGACGTTAAAAAGACCTTCAAACTCAGAAACAGTTGATCTTTGTTCTGAATGCTTGCTTTACATTTAGCAATGACTCAGACCCACATTAAAAAAAAGGTTACAGTTCTAATTCTCAGAAACACTGCCATGTATGTATCCTAACTGGTAACCAATACAGACCATGGTCCACAGTGGGAATCCCACCCCACTCCCATTCAGACATAAGACTCCTTCACAAGGATCTCTAAGGCAGGAGAGTCTATGGCTTTGTGCTATTCCCTGAAGTTCTAATTTCAGTAAATGTCTGCTTATCTGGAAATGAAAGCAAACAAAAAAAGTTCAAATTATGAGGTTTTCAAAAATCTTTTTGTTGAAAAACAACATTCATACAGAAAGTATTACATGATTCATCACTGTAATGGCTCCAAATGAGGGTTGGGAGGTATAGTAACTCAGGCCACCTTCCCCAGCCCTTCTCCCAGCATCCTTGTCCCCTCTCCTGCCTCTCATCTTACACTGAGTTGCCAGCTCAGCCCCCAGTCCTCAGTCTGACATCATTCTAGCCTGACTACCTGGTTCTGACTCACGGCCTTGCTGTCAACCCTATTTGTACCTAATGCCCCAGCCCTGGTTCAGATTTTCAGGTCAAGGATCTCTGTCCCCAACCTCCATCCAACAAACTGCCACACTCTCACTGACCCAGAGGTTCTAGGGTGAAAGTGATGGGTAACCCTTCTTAGGAAAAACCACACATTTTTTTCCAAATATGAAGTAAGCTTATATTACCTACCTCAGGGTCAATAAAGAATGAAACAAGAAGAAGGGAGAGTTGAATTACAGTTTTAGGAGCAGAAAGAAAACGAAAACATGTAATTATGACCTACAGAGATACCCTGTAGCATGCCCCCACCCCCCCCACACACACACTCTACCAGAGATGGGACAAATTAAGAAAATTCTCCTTCACCTCAGGGATAGCAAATCTACTCCTTGGAGACAGTTTCCCTCAAATGTAATAGAACATCAACCAAGAGAGGATTTTCACTAATTTCACTTCTTTCTCTAACAGGCCCACAAAAATACAAGGCACACTTGTTGAATTATCTCTGCAGAGTGAGCTCATCATGACTGGGGGGTCAGGACTATACAGTCTTAGTATAGATACCTATAAGAGGGGCTCCCCTCCTTAGAACCCTTCTGAAAACCACCCCTTCCTAACCAAGGCAGCTACTGCACTGCTCAGCCAACCAGACTGTCTTAGTCCAGAATTTGGAAGGTAGACACAGGAACTGAGGCCAACTCTGATGACAACCGAACTTAGAAGGCAAGCGGAACTGCTGAAACGCTACTTCTAACCATGTGCAGCGAAAGCAGAAATTAGAAAATGGGATGGCAGGGAAGACAGGCAAGGGGCTGAAAGACAAAAGAGACAAGCAGACCAGAGACACAGAGAAGTGTACAGTGAGACACACAGAAGGACAGACAAACAACATACAAGTGCAAGACAGAGCCAGGGTCAAACAGACACACAAAGAGAATCAGATGGAGAGGCGAGTACATGGGCAATCTAGTGGGAAACAGGGAGGACTTGATAGATCTCTGCCCTGTTTAAGGCCCTGCCAGCTTCCACCTCACTTCCTGCTTTCTGCCTTGGGGCCCTATGAGCTACCCCTGCATCACACCAATAAAATCCTCCCTTAGCTGATCCAGCTTCAGATACAATTTCCCATGTATGAAATTGGAAAAGTAATTTTAAATATCAGTACCCAATGAGAGGAAGGATTGGCAAATTTTGACACAAATTGTTAATCAGCTGTATAAATAAGTAAACATATTAGGGAAATCTATTTAGCAACTGTTATCAAAATGTTACGAAGTATTCTTACTCAGTATTTGTAACAGGGAAAAGTGTATATAACCTTAAAGCCCAGCAGGAGAGGAGAAGTTAAGCAAATTAAGGCTAGAATATCCTACTTCATACCATGAATAATATTGCCTCTAAAAATATTTATGAAGACTATAACATGATAGAACAAAAAGGCATCCTACAGTATGGGAGAATATATTCATAAGTGACATATTCAATAAAGGGTTGACATCCAAAATATATAAAGAGCTCACACACCTCAACAAACAAAAAGCAAATAATCCAATTAAAAAATGGGCAGAGGAGCTAAACAGACACTTCTCCAAAGAAGAAATTCAGATGGACAACAGGCACATGAAAAGATGCTCCACATAGCTAATCATCAGAGAAATACAAATTAAAACCACAATGAGATATCACCTCACACCAGTTAAGGATTGCCACCAAGCAAAAGACAAACAACAACAAATGCTGGTGAGGATGCGGAGAAAGGGGAACCCTCCTATACTGCTGGTGAGAATGTAAAGTAGTTCAACCATTGTGGAAAGCAGTATGGAGGTTCCTCAAGAAACTAAAAATAGAAATACCATTTGACCCAGAATTTCCACTCCTAGGAATTTACCGTAAGAATGCAGCAGCCCAGTTTCAAAAGGACATATGCACCCCTGTTTATCGCAGCACTATTTACAATAGCCAAGAAATGGAAGCAACCTAAGTGTCCGTGAGTAGATGAATGGATAAAAGATGTGGTACATATACACAATGGAATATTATTCAGCCATAACAAGAAAACAAATCCTATCATTTGCAACAACATGGATGGAGCTAGAGGGTACTATGGCTCAGTGAAATAAGCCAGGTGGAGAAAGACAAGTATCAAATGATTTCACTCATCTGTGGAGTACAAGAAGAAAGAAAAAACTGAAGGAACAAAACAGCAGCAGACTCACAGAACCCAAGAATGGACAAACAGTTACCAAAGGGAAAGGGACTGGGGAGGATGGGTGGGAAGGGAGGGATAAGGGGGAAAAAGGGGCATTATGATTAGCACACATAATGTAGGGGGTGGGGTATGGGGAAGGCAGTACAACACAGAGAAGACAAGTAGTGATTCTACAGAATCTTACTACGCTGATGGACAGTGATTATAATGGGGTATGTGGTGGGGGCTTGATAATGGGGGTATGTGGTGGGGACTTGATAATGGGGGGAGTCTAGTAACCATAATGTTGCTCATGTAATTGTATATTAATGATACCAAAATAAAAAATAAAAGACTGTAACATGTAAATTGTTCACGGTAAAAGAAAAATGCTAAATATAAAAGTGCACAGAACTATGTAAAAGTGCATACTGAAAATAAAGATCTCAGGAAATACCCAAAGAGATGACAGGGCTACATTTGGATGCAAAATCAGAGGGAGTTTTCCCCCTCTTTCTTAATAATTTTATATATTTTCAACATTTTTATAATGAGATTATATTCAAGATGACATATTTAATTACTTAACATGAAGGGAGGAAATGTAGTGAGAGTCTATCCCTCACACTTTTGTACTTGTTTTTCTCAAGTTGTGACTTTCCTATTACTCTGGTACCCAGCGTGGATTCCTACACAGAATTAGACTCAAAGAACCAAGGCAACCCAGTTAAGTTTTTTGCTGATATTGTAATGAGACAGGGACCATGAGCTTAGACAGAATAGGGAAAGGGCCTCTGGACAAAGCAAGGCAGGATATTTACAGTCAAAGCAGTGTAACTACATGCAAGGAAACTCCCTACCAAAACTTAAGCATTAAGCTCTCAAGTCATTCTTCAGTGAGATCAGTTAATATTCCCCAGATAAAGAAGAGTAGCACATGTTTTTATTATGCCAATCATTTGTAATCATGTGTAAGATTCACGTTAGGATGCTAAAAGTCCCAGGCCTACAGGCTCTTTCCTCCTTCAGAACTGATGAGGTGATTTTACAAACTGGGCAACTAATTTAGCATGTAGACCCAGCTGTAAACAACATAGTAAAAGGCAGGAAAGATTCCATCTTAAAGATAAGATTGCATTTTAACACCCAGGAAGTTAAGAAGTAAAATTCTTAACTTACTCTTTGGCAAACAGACAATAACTCAGCCCACCTTGGGGGCTGGGCAGGCGGCTTTGTTTGATATGCTCCCAGACCAAGATGCCGGTATCTCAGGGAGAAATCAGAGCAGGAAGTTTAAGTTAATACTAAATATTCAGGGACCACTTAACAAGTCCACACCCCTAAGCCTTTTTTCCCAAAAATCCTCAACTGCCTATAAATCCCCTACACAACACACCACCCTGGGCTCTCTTATCCCCTCCTGGCATTAGCCAGGAGCTCTGTCCTCTCACTGTATCTCTCAATAAAAGCCTCTCCCTGGCTCCCCTTCCTTGAGTGTTTGCTAAGTTCATTCTCCGACTCTGCAAACTAGAACCCCAGCATCAGTAATGCTGACATTTATTTACTAAACATTTCCTCAATGTCTGCCCCACCTCATATCTCACTGCACTTAACTAGTGCTTATAATCTGATGGGCAACTTATTACTTTCTGAGGCAGCCAGTTCCAACTGCAAATGTTTTAATGGTGTCAGTGATCTCCAGCTGCATCAGCTGCCCTGAGGCCTGTCTAAGCAGCTCACTATCCTGATGATAGTCAGAGGGCTGGTCCACTTCCAGTAAGAGTCACTTTCTTCCAGGTACTTAGATGTACAGCTGTACTGCTCAAGGTTCTGTCCAGGAATCAGATTTCTCCTGGCACAGGTGGATTTTTTGTTTTCTTTTCTTTAGGGATAATACAAATCAGAATACAATTTAGAATACAAATACAAATGGTGAATCTGTTACTAGTGTCCTCTTTTTCACTTCCTTTTTATGCGCATGCATACATATACACAGAGGGGACAAGGTGAGCAGCATAGCAATTTACAGTTTTTATGTATGTCTTTAGGTCTTTATAGCATAAAAACAGTGACCTATACATATAATTAACATTCAAAAAATGTGAAAGATTAGTGAATGGCATGACCAGAGTTTAGAGTTTTAAATGCCATATATATGAGCACAGGGTCCAATTAAAAGGAGCTAACAGGTGAAACAGAAATTATCCTGGTAGGCTCTTCATTGACCTACACCTATAATAACAAACTCCTCTAAGTTACCCCTTTCAACATAAACCCCAGAAACATGCGTAGATGAAGGGTGGTAAGGTAAGTATACTTATCTGACTTTGTTGTTATCTGGGCCTTGGAACACTAGGAATGATGCCCACCTGTAGTAAGTTGTACGTGGCCACATGCCTTTTCAAAAATGGAAGAAATACCACAATTCCAGCACAAATATTCTAAGACCTAAGACAGTTTCCACATCTCTCTTTGCTGGCCTCTCAATTAATAATAAAAAACTGTCTCCTTTCCAAGGGCCAATAGGCAGGCCTGCTTGAAATGAGTACCAAAATGTCTCAAATGAGTTCTACAAGGATGGCTTTCCTTCCAAGTTAAATTCCTAAGGAAGAAAATTTCCCTATAGGAGTATTCTCTAGCCTCTCAGGGCTAAAAATGTACTTAGCAGTTCTTATTCATATGGGAACATTTCACTGCCTTTCTCTAGCACCATTTGTAGCAAACAGCAGCACTGGAATGCATAGAGGAGAAGAAAAACAGGAAGAGAGGTGGGTTCTACTAAAGGCGTGTTTAAATCAGGCTTTCTCTGGTACATTTTAATGTGGTTAGAGTACACAGAGCTGGCTAGTTCGACAAGTCCAACTCCACTAGCCATTATTTCACCTATATTTGTGACCTGGAAGACTGAGTAGAATAGCTGTTTTGGTTTCAGTGGATCACTTTCAAGACAGGATAGCACACCTGGAGCTAGAAAGATAAAAAACTTATTCCACTACATTAAAATGATCCTTAAATAGCTATAGAGTGAAATCTTACCAGCCTGCAGTTTTGCCCTGGTGTGATGAAGAGGCAGACACAATTACTAGGTGGGCTCCTATAACAGGGCTTGGTATGCAGTGGTAACAGGAACCTGTTATTTCTTTATGTCTAGAACAATTACCTCCTAGATGTTCTGAACTGAGGAAAATGATAGTGACCTATTTGCAGCTACAGAAGCAGTGTTTACTCGATGCACATCAGCTCATATAAAGTTCTCCAATTTTCAGTTTGAACATGTCAAATCCTATCATACTGTGGGTAAAACTATAACATTTCCAGAATATCTCCCTTGGCTTTAGTGCATTTGCATATCCTCAGTGGTGGAGAGAAGTTCATCTCCATGTCAATAGGTAATTACTTGGGCAACTGAGGGCATGTCTGAACCTGAGAGGTTATGGGGAGGGGCTTGCTTGCTTGCTTGTTTCTTCCGGAGCAGGTGAGAGAGATGGCACTGGACTGCAGTTCAGAAGCAATAAACAGGTTTTAAACTTTATTTCTCCCTTTGACTGATTTCAGTTTTTAGAGGTATTTTGCCCCAGGATTTCCTCTCCCTGGACTTACACAAATCCATACAAATTTTTTCAGTGGATACTACAAATAACAGATAATCTGTCTGCAAATGAGAACCATCCATGGACATGGTAAAGAAAAATACATCCACATCCTTTTCCTGAAGATTCTATATAATTCTAGCTGGGATCTAGCTGTGAACATTTCTAAAAAAACTTCCCAGATAATTAAAATGCACAGAATTAAGGACTACCAATTTACAAAAGGAAGTCTCAAAAGTCACACATAAGCCTCAATTCCCATAACAATCCACCTCACATTGCACCTTTCAACATCAATCCACTTGCTGTTCCCCACAAACTATCTCTGAGCCTTTGCAGCAGCCACTCTTACCCCCACTGTGGGCATTGTAGAGTAACCATCATCCATGCTGTAGCTCAAATGGCCCTTTCTAGCCATTCCTCACTAACATTCCCAGACACAAGAGATAAAGGAATCAAGCAAACCATTACAGATAATCATCAAATCACAAAGGAACAGAACAAAGGAACAAAGGAATTAAAAAACAGCCAGAAAACAATTAACAAAATGGCAATCATTACATACCTATCAATAATTACTTTAAATGTACATAGACTAAATTCTCCAATCAAAAGACACAAAGTGGCTGAAAGGATTAAAAAAAACAATACATCCATTTATATGCTATCTATAAGAGGCTCACTTCAGACCTAAAGATTCACACAGACTGAAACTGATGAGATGGAAAAAGATATTCCACACAAATGGAAACCAAAAGAAATCTGGGGTAGTTATACTTTTATCAGGCAAAATAGACTTTAAGACAAAGAGTGTAATAAGAAACAAAAAGGTCATTATAAAATGATAAAGGGGTCAATCCAACAGGACATAATATTTGTAAATATTTATGCACCCAACATATGAATATAGAGAGCAAATGTTAACAGATGTAAAGGGAGAAATAAACACCAATACAAGAATAGTAGGGGAACTTTAATATCCCACTTGTATAAACAGATAAATCATCCAGACAGAAAATCAATATGGAAACATCAGCCTTAAATGACAAATTAAACCAGATGGACTTAACATTCCCAGGCTGGCCACACCAGGCTGCCCTTGCATGTAACTTTTTCTAGCAACTATATGTATTATAATAAAAGTGGTGTGGGCTTTTTTTTTTTTTTTTTTTTTTGCATGTCAGTCTCTTTACTGAATTGTAAGCTCCTGGAATCAGACACTGTTCTTTTTTATCTTTACATCCTGCTGTCTGGCAAAATACAGGTCATCCAATAGGCACTCAATGAATTTTCATTGAATTAACTAATACATGCCATTGTGAAAGCAATATAGCCCAAGTACAACAAAGAATACCGGTGGCATTATTTTTAGTTGAGCAAAAGAAAATCTGAATGAGTATGATCACTAATTTTTATTTGATTCGATTCTCCATAATGTGCTGTAGATTCTACAAGTTAGTTAATAATCCTCAAGCACACTAAAGAGAGAGATCTTGGGAATCTCTGACTCAGAAGCAATGCTGATTTCATCTTATATCCCGAACTCATTTCAAGGGGACTCATATGAGTTCAGTTCTGGTCTTAGACATCACTGAAAGGAATCTCTGAAAGAAGGTGGCAGCGGAGTTGGCAAGACAGAGATATATTGTATATGCAGTTTAGAGTTTTCTGAATAGAATTTTGCTAAACTACAGGCTTACAGGATTTAAAATATGACTCAGAAATCAACTGTGATGCCAACATTTTCATTTTTAGGTTTTTTAGAAGAGACTATGGCTATAAATTTAACTACTCAGTCTATAAATCCTCTAATCTTTCTCCTAAAGAAGAGAAAAGCACTTGGCATTTCTACAGATACTTTATTTGCATATATAGTTATGCTGGTAAAATTTGGTAACTAAAGAATTGATAATTGAAGCTCTAAATTCTCATGATTACTGCTTAAGTTGGCAAAATATCCTCAAGCACAGAACTTGCTCATGGAAATGTGCATGGGCAGACTGTTCAGTTTCTTTTCAGAATGGTACACTTGCTTGTAGTTATGCCTATGTTCTCATACAATTGGTAAGGGGACAGAAGGACCACAATTTTGAGAAAGAAAATGAGACCAGAGAAAATTCAATGGCATGGGGAAAATATTTCATGTTTTATACTAACTATGTTTTGCTGTTAAACATCTCAGCTTCTCATTATCCTCCTAGTTTTTAAAAATCAACTTTATTGGGGTATCATTTACATATAATAAATGCATTCTTCTAACTGTGCAGTTTGATGAGTTTGGACAAATATATATATGCCTATGTAGCTACTACCCCAAGCAACAGGGAACATTTCCCTCACCCAAAAAGTTCCCTTTTGCAGTCAGCTCCAACATTCACCCTTCTGCTTTCTATACTACCAAATAGTTTTGTCTGTGTCATGACTTCCTATAAATGGAATCATGCAGAATATACTCTTTTTGTGTTTGTTTCTTTTGCTCATCATGTTTTTGAGTTCCAGCCAGTGTTACTTGTATCTGCAGTCCCTTCCTTTCATTGCTGAGTGCATTCCATTGTGTAAATACACTACAATTTATCTATCCACCAGCAGATGAACATATGAGCTATTTCTAGCTTTAGTTGTTGTAATAAAGCTCAATGAACACTCACATACTGGCCTTTCTTTTGGGTAAACAGGTAGGAGCACAACTCTTTGGCCATAGGATAAGTATGTTTAACATTGGACACTGCCAAAACACTCTCCAAAGTAGCTGTGTCATTTTATACTTCCACCAGCCATGCTTGACAACTACAGTTGCTCCATATCCTAGACAACACTTGGTATTGTCAAGAGTTTTACATTTTAGCCATGTTGGTGGATATAGCTACACCTCACTGTGGTTTAACTTCCAAGGTATGAAATTTCTGTTTCCTTCAACATTTAATCTTTTCCTCTTTCTACAGAACACTGAAAATATGATACAATGAAAGGTCACTGGGTCAGTTTCTGGAGTCTTGAATTTTTTTAACCAACTCTGTTGCTTAATAGTTACATAATGTAGCAAAGACCATCTATCATTAACTCATTTTTTTTCTTTTTGTAGAATGGTTAAGTCAGTCCAAATGAGACTAAAATTCTTGTTCTAAATAAACATAAACAAGTTTTATCAAAAGCAACATATTCCTTTCATAACAGTTATGCATATTCTTGCATAAGGTCTGATGGTTTTCAAAGATAATTCATATGTACCCTATTTAATGCCAAAGTAATACTTCTCTCCAAAATACCACATGTTGAAAAAAAAGGAACAAGAACCCATCAAGAATGGGGATTCCATTCAAAATAAGGCTTTCTTTTTGCCTGTGCTTTGAGGCTGGTTTGTCAAATCAGTGACCCTTAATGAATTCCCTTTCATAGTTATCTGAGCTTAATTCCAAATTGTACCTGTTTTTAAAAACTTTTTGGTGCAACAAGCAGAAATAATCACCTTTGGTTATTTATGTTTTGCTCACTAAGCTTTAAGTTGTGATTCAATTAGCAAATCTTTGGGCTTTGTTTATTTTGCCTTATGCATAGACAACATTTCCTTCCTATTGTTAAGCTTCATGTATCTAGCAATGTATGGAAACTAAGAAAATTCCAAAAATTAGTGCCCATCCTTTGGATTCCCATAAGGCAAGGTAGATGTAAAGTAAAGGGGAAAGACAAGTAACAACAAGGGCAGGAAAATATCCTTAAATTCAGAAGGAAACTTGAGGACTTAGAAGAAAGGGTCAATAGTGATCAAAGGTGAGGGGGGAATGCATGACAAAACACTAAAGGAAATTAGTTCCCAGTTCTAAAGAAATATGTACTGAAAGAAAAATTTGAAAAGGAAATATCTGGTGTTCAGGAGTATATGGGGGAAAAAAGAAAACCACAACACTTTTTATCTTCAATTCCTGTCTAAACAAACAAATTATATACTGCCTATCCAAGATTCAGATTACACTTAACAAAGGTTTCCCATAATTTTTTCTAAAGATATCTCAGAATATGCCAGCAGAAACAAAATAAAGCTTTTATTGCTAACAGAAAAAAAGACACAGGCTTCAATGTGAGGACTATTTCAATATGAAGGGGGAAGGTTGAAAGTTGAGTTGCAGCTTAAAAACAGATCACCTCAGGGAATGGAGCCAAGATGGAGGCATGAGTAGAGCAGCGCAAATCTCCTCCCAAAAACATATATCTTTTTGAAGATACAACAAATACAACTATCCCTAAAAGAGAGACCAAAAGACATAGAACAACAGCCAGACTACATCTACCCCTGCAAGAACCCAGCACCTGGCGAAGTGGGTAAAATACAAGCTGTGGCCCAGCAGGACCCGAGTGCCCCTCACCTCAGCTCCCGGCTGGAGGAGCGGAGTCAGAGTGGGGAGGGAGAGGGAGCCCAAGATTGCTAAATAGCCAGCCCTAGCCATTCGCACCAGAGCACAGACACACAGCGCGTGGTGTGCTGAATACTAGGGAAACAGGACAGTAAGACCTGTGAGCAGGTCACCCCAGGACAAAGAAAAGCGAGTGCCCTTTGAAAGTCTTAAAGGGACAGGGACCCCACAGCTGGATGGAGGCTTACCAGCACAACCAGCTCAGCAGCTGGGAATCCCAGGGAACTATGGGCGCACTAACCCTCTGGGCAGCAGAGCAGCTCCAAGGCCCCTCACAGTGATAAACAGCCTCTCGCCGGTTCCCCCTCCAGCACGGCTATGCCATAGCAGCAGAGGCCACGCCCACAGCAACCACGTGCCGAGCTTCCTTCACAGCAGCCGGGCAATAATCAGACCGAATCTGCGCACAGCTGCTAGAGGTCGCTGTTCTCCCATGAGAGGAAGGCCACAAACTAGCAAGAAGGGACCTTAAGAGAATAAAGAGGACATTAACAAATGGAAACTCATCCCATGCTCCTGGCTAGGAAGAATTAATATCAAAATGACCATCCTGCCCAAAGCAATATACAGATTCGATGCAATCCCTATCAAATTACCAACAGCATTCTTCAACAAACTGGAACAAATAGTTATAAAATTAACATGGAACCACCAAAGACCCCGAATAACCAAAGCAATCCTGAGATGGAAGAATAAAGTGGGGGGGGATCTCGCTCCCGAACTTCAAGCTCTACTACAAAGCCACAGTAACCAAGACAATTTGGTACTGGCACAAGAACAGAGCCACAGACCAGTGGAAGAGAATAGAGACCCCAAACATTAACCCAAACATATATAGTCAATTAATATTTGATAAAGGAGCCATGGGCATACAATGGGGAAATGACAGTCTCTTCAACAGATGGTGCTGGCAAAACTGGACAGCTGCATGTAAGAGAATGAAACTGGATCACTGTCTAACCCCACACACAAAAGTAAATTCGAAATGGATCAAAGACCTGAATGTAAGTCATGAAACTTAGAAAAAAACATAGGCAAAAATCTCTTAGACATAAACATGAGTGACTTCTTCAGGAACATATCTCCCCGGGCAAGGGAAACAAAAGCAAAAATGAACAAGTGGGACTATATCAAGCTGAAAGCCTCTGTACAGCAAAGGACACCATCAATAGAACAAAAAGGTATCCTACAGTATGGGAGAATATATTCATAAATGACAGATCTGATAAAGGACTGACATCCAAAATATATAAAGAGCTCACACACCTCACAAACAAAAAGCAAACAATCCAATTAAAAAATGGGCAGAGGAGCTGAATAGACAGCTCTCTAAAGAAGAAATTCAGATGGCCAACAGACACATGAAAAGATGCTCCACATCGCTAGTCATCAAAGAAATACAAATTAAAACCACAATGAGATATCACCTCACACCAGTAAGGATGACCAACATCCAAAAGACAAACAACAACAAATGTTGGCGAGGCTGTGGAGAAAGGGGAACCCTCCTACACAGCTGGTGGGAATGTAAATTATTTCAACCATTGTGGAAAGCAGTATGGAGATTCCTCAAAATGCTCAAAATAGAAATACCACTTGACCCAGGAATTCCACTTCTAGGAATTCCACTCCAGCCGTGCTGGAGGGGGAACTAGCGAGAGGCTGTTTATCACCGTGAGGGGCCTTGGAGCTGCTCTGCTGCCCAGAGGGTTAGTGCGCCCAGAGTTCCCTGGGATTCCCAGCTGCTGAGCTGGTTGTGCTGGTAAGAATGCAGGAGCCCAGTTTGAAAAAGACAGATGCACCCCTATGTTTATAGCAGCACTATTTACAATAGCCAAGAAATGGAAGCAACCTAAATGTCCATCAGTAGATGAATGGATAAAGAAGATGTGGTACATATACATAATGGAATATTATTCAGCCATAAGATATACATAATGGAATATTATTCAGCCATAAGAAGAAAACAAAACCTACCATTTGCAACAACATGGATGGAGCTAGAGGGCATTATGCTCAGTGAAATAAGCCAGGCAGAGAGAGACAAGTACCAAATGATTTTACTCACATGTGGAGTATAGGAACAAAGAAAAACTGAAGGGACAAAAGAGCAGCAGACTCACAGAACCCAAGAATGGACTAACAGTTACCAAAGGGAAAGGGACTGAGGAGGATGGGTGGGAAGGGATGGATAAGGGCCAGGGAAAAGAAAGGGGGCATTATGATTAGCATGTATAATGGGAGGCGGGGGGTGCGGGGAAGGCTGTGCAACACAGGGAAGACAAGTAGTGACTCTACAGCATCTTACTACACTGATGGACAGTGACTGTAATGGGGTTTGTGGGGGGGCTTGGTGAAGGGGGGAGCCTAGTAAACATAATGTTCTTCATGTAATTGTAGATTAATGATACCAAAATAAAAATTTAAAAAAAACAGATCACATCACGTATTAAAAAATATATGCAGTGTACTTCCAAGGGCCTTTTACCTATTCAGGAAATGGAAAATAATCCAACTGCCATCAATTCAGTTGATCATTAACATCTCTCAGGTCACCAATCTTTTCAAAAATCTAATGAAATTTATGGGGTCATTTTTTCTAGAAAAACTATCATATGACTTTGCACAGCCCCAAGAGGTCCAGCTTCATGAAGGCCTTCCATGAAGACTTTTAGGGTTTAGAGACTATAGGATTAGATGAAGGACCCCTGATTAAACGAATTCACCAATGAAATAAATGCTGATAGTTCAAATATGACCTGTATCCAAAAAGAGCAACCTCTCCTAATCCGCAAATACATACATGTTAGAATTTGAAGATGATTTTTTTTAAATTTCAAACAACTTTTAACACTCACACAGGAAGTACATGTTCAGAAGTAGAAAGTGATCTGTGGGAATGCTCCCAGACATCTATTCCCCAACCACTGCCTCTTCAATATCAGGGTACACCCAGGAGGATGAACATCAGCGGGTAATGTCATCCATTTCTAATAGGAAGGAATTCATTATGGTGTACAAAGAGAGGAAAGCAAATGGCTAGAAAAATTTAACGTAAACAGACTGATAAATGTGATTTAATTTAGAAACAGTCAGAACAATAGGTCAAAACAAAAGATAATTTGAGAATTCTGGGTTTCAAGGCAGATGTTTGTCTGTGGTAGGTAGAATACTGGCCCCCAAATATAGCCACATCCTAATCCCTACACCAGGGAATGTTACCTTATATGGCAAATGGACTTTGCAGATATAATTAAATGAAGGTCCTGAACATTCCAGAACCCCACCAGGTGGCTCTCATGCCCCCTTCCACTCATGCCCCCTTCCAGTCAACCCCTTCTATCAGAGCCAACTGCTATTCTGATTTTTATCACTATAAATGAATTTGTCTCTCCTAGAATTTCTTATTAAACAAATCACGTAATGTGTAAAGAAAATGAAGGTCCCTGAGATGGGGAGATTATCCAGATTATCCACATGGGGCCACTGTAATTATAAGGTCCTTAGAGAGATGGGAGACCACAGTCAGCAGAAAGCACTGTGATAAGATGTGATGATGGAAAAGGAGATGTGATAGGGGACCCAAGGGATGAATGCAAGTAGCCTCTAAAACTCAAAGAAGGCAAAGAAGTAGATTTTCCACAAGAGCCTCCAGAAGGAATGCAGCCCTGCTGACACGTTGATTTCAGACTTCTGACTTCCAGAACTGGAAGGAGGTAAATTTATATTTTAAGCCACTAAATTTGTGGCTTGAAACAATTCCATTAGTTATAGTGACAACAGGAGACAAATATACTGTCTTTCTTTCTTTTCTTTTTCTTTCTTTCTTAAGTATGAAATGGCATATGGAAAAAGTATTTCTGATGAACAACAAATACCTTCAGAAGGAAGGCTGAGAATAGGTCAAATGTAGGCCCAATCTGGCAACATATGGAGAAGTTATGAGGTATAATGGAAAAATAATGAATTAGAAGTTAGAAAATTCAGGTTCTCATCCTCGCTCTTCCATGTATAGTCATGTGACAGCCAGGCAAGCACAATGTCCTTGAGTCTCCAGTGACTGATCTTTAAAATGAAACATTTAGACTGTCTGAATCATAATATTTCTTGAACAAAGGCCAGAGGACTTTTCTACTGAATAATTCTAACATCAGTTTCCCCATTAACTGGTTCTTACCTCTCTTCTTTAATCCTTATACCACCCTGTAAAGTTAGGCACTCTCTCCCTATTTTAACTTTAAAGGGGTTAGTTATGTCATTTGACCATCACTGGGATTCAAATGCAGGCCTAACTGACTGGAGGCCACCTTCTCATCCACCACACTGCCCTGCCTTTCCTGGTCAGGGTTCATGCTATGGGCCTAGAGAGCTGAAACAGAGCAAGAGCAAGAGAAGACCACGAACACAAACCAGGGTCGTGGATATGCTAATGAAAATGAAAGAGAAAGGAGAGGAAGGAAACTAAACTGCCTTACAGTCAAGCATTTTAAATGTTATACATTCAAGAATGAGCTTTCTTAAAACAAAAGAAGGAAAGATTGTCAGGAGCTGGTCCAAACCACCAGCCTGATGACACAGTCTGGGCAGTCAGATGGAAGGGACTACACAGCGGCCTTCCCAGAGGAGCAACCCCAATATCCCTCTTGCTCAAAATGCCCCTCCTAATAAATTTGCTTATTTTGGTTTCAATTCAAGCTGCCCCTTCAGGGAAGAGGCCATATCCAAATCTCCCTGAAAATTTTAGGTACCAGCCCTAAAGGAAATTGGAAAAAACCACTACTGCCCTTGTGACTACCCCCAATGATGGGAAAGTGAGACTCCATGAGTATTGGACCCAAGCTTATGGAAAAAAAGATACAAAAAATTTACCTGGGTCAAGGTTCCTTCCTCCACCCCTACATGGCCTCCGAATAATGTATTGAATGATTAATGGCGACAGGTGGGTAGAGAACAAATGATATTCTTTGGCTAGCCCACCAAAGAACAACCTGGCAAACTATAAAACAAATGAGAACAGGGCACTACCTAACTCCAGATCAGAAAAATCTCCTTTGTAAGTGAAGGGCCCCCACTAGTAAGATGGCAAACTTCCGGCTTCTCTTTGGGGGGGTCCTCGGTTCCCGCCGGCGCCACCTGAAGCCCAATCACCTCTCGCCCTCCTCCCAATCCCAGCACCTAGCCAACAGCCACCAGCCCCGTAGAAGTAACACCACAATCACCCCATGCCCCTTCCTATATAACCCAGCACCTTTCCCTAATAAAGCGGATTTCTCTGGTGAATCGCTGCTGTGTGTCGGTCCTTTCCTTTCATTGGTGCCAAAACCCGGGAGACGGGACACCCCAACTGGGCCCCGTCTTCCCCCTGACACCAGCAGCAGCTTGTCCTCGTCCACCTTTTCCGGCGCTGGCTCATCACACTCACCACTCCTCTCTGGCCTTTAGGTAAGTTTTCCCCCCGGAGCAGGCCACTCTTCCCCGAGCTATCGCAGTGCCATTGACCGTGATCATCCGGCAAGGCCCTGATACTCAGGGATGAGGAGGGATCTCTCCCCACCTCAGGCCTTCACGGCTGCAGCGGACCCTCAGGCCCCTCCTCCAACAGTCATAAATCCCCGCCTCAGGCATTCACGGATGCGGCGGACCCTCAGGCCCCTCCCCCGACAGTCATAAACGCACTCAACGTACCTTCCATCAGTGCTGAAACTTTTTAAGCAAAATTTCCCCGGGGTGGGCTACTCTTCCCCGAGCTATCGCAGTGCCATTGACCGTGATCGTCCGGCAAGGCCCTGATGCTCGGGGACGAGGAGGGAACTCTCCCTGCCTCAGGCCTTCACGGCTGCGGTGGACCCTCAGGCCCCTCCTCCAACAGTCATAAATCCCCGCCTCAGGCCTTCACGGCTGCGGCGGACCCTCAGGCCCCTCCTCCAACAGCCATAAATCCCCACCTCAGGCCTTCACAGCGGCAGCAGACCCTCAGGCCACCTCTCCAACAGCCATAAATGAGGTGACTCCTTTGCAGATGAGAACGCTCCCTTTTTCCCCCCCTCCTCCTTCTGTTCCATCTGCCGAAATCTGTTCTGTCTGCCACAAACTTCTAGTACTAGGTACCTCGTGACTCCGGCACTCTGCCTTCTTAGGGAAGTCTGGGTGACGACCCACACTTCCTAAGAAATTCCGACTTGTATACGAGTTTCCGCAGACCACCAAGGATCATCAGGGATGCCCTTTGTCTCCTTGCGGTCTGCTTCCAGTCCGAGGATCTCCGTTCATCTTCCCCTGTTTGTCTCCTTCTCTGTCCTTTAGCCATGGGAGCCTCCTCATCCCTCCCTGAAAGTTCACCTCTTGAATGCCTGCTTAAGCATCTGGCTACCCTCTCCCTGACGCCTGATATAAAACCAAAACTTCTCCGTAAATATTGCTCCCAAGATTAGCCGACATACCCCCTAGACAATAACAACCAAAGGCCCACAGGGAGAACTCTTGATCCTAACATCACTCACAATCTCTTTAACTACTGCCAGCGCCTGAAAAAATGGAAGGAGATTCCCTATATGGAAGCTTTCTGCCTCCTCCTCCCCCCCCTCCCAAGTTCTCCTAGCCTGCAAGCCACCACCCCCACAGAAGCCTCCAGTTCACTCGCTTCCCCTTCTTCTCCTACAACAGCCCTTCTCCCTTCCTCCCCCACCATCTCCTCCCCCATCTCACCTCCTCCACCTTCGTCCCCTGCAGATTAAGCCTGAGCCTTTCAGCCCCCCTTTAACTAGGTCCCGGGGGCGTCCTCTGTCTTTGCCCTCATCACCTGTTTCTCCCCTGTTAGGGACCACCTTTGTCTTCTCACATGTTTGTAGGGAGAATGGGAAAGCACCTTCCCCCATGTCTGAACGCAGCATGGGAAAGCACAAGCTAGAGAACAACCGGTGCAGTCCTTGGAAGTTATCTGTCCACAAAAACATATCTTGTCCTCAAAGATGAGCCAAGACGCCTCACTTTGAAAATAGGGAAACCTTGAAGATGTGCAGAAACACCGTCCCTGCTTCTAGCTATGCCCTTCCCACACTTGCCAATGTGGCAGGAATAGAGAACAAAGAACATTCTGTTTACGCATTCCATAAGCAATTAACTGGAGCCCTGCTGTAGCGCAGTTAGTAGAGCATGGGACTCTTAACCTCAGAGTCATGAGTTCAAGCCCAACTAGAGTGGCAGAGGCAAGCAGCTGGGCTGCTGGCTGGTGACACATCGGTCCGATTCTATCTTTCTTTATTTTCTTTGCCACCCTTCCGCACTTCAGGACCTGCTCGACTAGGCGCGGCTAGACCGCGTCACTCCCCCACAGACTGAGCCAGAACCCTTCAGTCCCCCTCAGACTCGGTCCTGAGGGCCTCCCAAAATTATCGCCCACCCCCCTCCAGGACGTAGCTTAGATATACTCACTCAAGCCCTATTACAGTATACCAGCCTTGACCCAGAAACGCCTGATGGAAAACATGTCCTTATGACATACTTCCTACCTCAAAGCTACCCCGACATTATAGCTAAACTCAAAAAGTTAGAACAGAGCCCCGCTACACCACAGACTAAGATCCTAACAATAGCCTTTAAAGTCTTCCATAACCAGGAGGAGGAGAAAGAGCGCCGTAAACAAAAGGCTGATCAGCCTAATTTTCAAACGTTGGCCCAGCTGATAAAACCACAACCTGGGCGCCCCTCTACAAACAAGCCCCCCCAGGAGCTTGTTTCAAGTACGGAAAAGAGGGACATTAGTCAAGGCCGTGCCCCTCCCCCAGATCTCCTACCACCCCATGCCCCAGATGCCACAAAAAGGGCCACTGGGGGTCTGATTGCCCAACCACCCGAAGGGGAGGCTGTACGAACAACCCCCATCCAAAGCCCGCTGTAGTGGGGCTGGCAGAGGAAGATTGACAGGGCCCGGGCGCTTCTCGCCCGATCATTTCCATCACCAAACAGGAGCCCAGTGTTACTTTAATAGTAGACGGTCGCCCCATCTCCTTCCTCCTAGATACAGGAGCCACCTTCTCAGTCTTGCGGGAATACGGGGGCCCTACCACGCCTGCCATTACTCCTATGGTCGGGGTAGGAGGTAAACAGATTTTCCCATTAAACCCCCCCATTTTATGCACAATCCTAGACAATCCCATACCTTTCTCCCACTCCTTCCTAGTTTTCACAACCCTTCAGGGACAGAAGCAACACGCCCAAGGTCTTGATTCTTCTCTAGGCTTTATTGTCTAATCTCTCACGGTGGTTACAGCAGTTGTCGGGAAGCTCTCCTCCCTCCCGGCGGGCTCCCTTATATTCAGTCACCCAACCAATCCGGGACAGTATCATGTGTGACCTTTAAGCGGATAGGTGTTACGCACCACTCTAAGCGGGCAGCATGAGCTGTGCACGGGTACGGAAGTCTGCTGGGCCAATCCCCAACAGGGAAGAGGGGAAAGGGTGGTGAGCAGGAAATGGGCGCCATCTTCTCCAGCTGGTGACGAGGCTAAAATACCAGGTCTTAGAACTACCACTGGGCAAGGGAGCTGCGGTGGATCAGCCCCGGGACCGAGCCCTGGCCAGGAGCCCAGCCCTCACATCTCCCCCTTCTTTGTTTGATATAATGCGTGGCCTTTGGATCATGCCTGTCTTAGGTTGCCCAGAGTCTGCAGCGTTCTTACCCGTCCTCAGGCAGCAGACAGCTCTGGTCTGTGCCCTGTCTTAGGTTGATATGCACAGCTCCAGATCTTACCCATCTCTGGCTACTGATCCAACATCTGAAGCCATATATTTGGGGAGACGCCTTCTTCCAGGGAAGCCATCGCTTGCAACAGCACTCGTCTATCCTGTAATTGCTGCCGCCGCACAGAGCAAATTGCCCTGCCAAGAAGCAGCAGTCCAGCGATCACAATCACACCCATAACTCCCACCCCAGACCAAGCCTTTCGGCATCAAACACTGTCATAGCTGATTGAGACATGGAGCTAACATTCATGATTTCTAATCTTAGCTGCGCGGTAAGCTCCTCGAGTCTGCTAGACCAGTTTGTGTTCAGCAAGTGTCCCAGCTGTCGGGATAGGTTTGCAGCCCGAGGGAAGTTGTTGAACGGAATGCTGGAAACACACAGTCCAGTGTAGAAACTGACACAGCCCAAATGCCATGTCTGATCGAGCAAATCCAGTTGTTCCTGGAGAATGTCCACACGCTGGTTCACCAAGATCTTGCGACAGGCTGTTCAAAGTCTCTGCTGATAGGTTACTCAGGGGCAGTGGCAATGGCCATGCCTTTACTACTCCCAATAGCTGTCTCTGCTTGGGTCTCGCTGGCGGCAGGGTCCACCCTAGGATCGTGAGCGCTATCAGCATCAGTATTCTGTTCTTCCGTCCTTGAGTTTTCCACTCGCCTCATGTATCGCTCCGGTACCCAGATAGGTTGGTGTTGGCCCTGCGGGAAAACACAAACAGAGCCTCGGGTCCAGATAAGTACTGGGTCTGGGCCTTTCCAGTTACCTTCCAGCACGTCTTTCCACAGTACTTTGGGTTTCCTGTCAGCGTCGGCAGACTGACTGTGTCTTTCAGCCGCACTCTGGCCGTTTATGTCCAATGTCAAAAAATTTAATATAAATAGGATGATATTAAGTTTATCTTTAGGGGATTTGTAGTCTGCCCCTATTCCCCCTTTTTGTTTTATTAGAGTGGCCTTGAGTGTTCTGTGTGTGCGCTCTACTACACCCTGTCCTTGAGGGTTGTATGGAATGCCCGTTGTATGAGCAATGTTTAGAGTCTGAGTAAATGTCAGAAATGGTCGGGATGTATATGCTGGTCCATTGTCAGTCTTCAGGTGTTTAGGCATGCCCCAGGCAGAGAATGCCTGTAGGCAGTGGGAAATAACATCTCGGACTTTTTCGCCCATGTGGCAGGAGGCGAAGATTACTCCTGAGCATGTGTCAATGGACACATGAACATATTTCATGTTCCCAAATTCGGGGATGTGTGTGACATCCATTTGCCACAGGTGGTTTGGTAGTAGTCCTTTTGGGTTTATGCCTTGAGATGGTAGGGGTAGGAGAGCAACGCACCATTTACAGCCGAGAACTATGGCTCTCGCTTGCTCCCTTGTAATAGGATATTTCATCCGTAAGGTGGTGGAATTAACATGAAAGAGCTTGTGGTAATTAGTGGCCTGTTCTACCGGATTGGATAAAGCCAGGATGTATGGGCTGCGGGTTAGTTTGTCCGCTCTCCTATTTCCTTCGGCAAGCGGGCCTGGGAGTGGAGTATGAGCCCTGATATGTCCAATAAAGAAAGGATGGACCCGATCCCAGATAAGGTGTTGCAAGCTTCTAAGTGTTCCAGCGACCGGCAATGTCTGTCTAACGTGCCCTGCATTTTCTATAATGGTAACTGAGTTAACTACATATTGACTGTCTGACAGGAGGTTAAATGGCTCGTAGGGAAATAATTTAAAGGCCTGCACCACTGCCAGCAGCTCTACCTGCTGGGTGGATGTCGCCGGGAATGTGAGGGTCCATGATTGTTCATTGGTAACTATTGCGGCGGTGCCATCCTTAGAGCCGTCGGTAAAGATTACCTTAGCCCTAGAAATGGGTTCCCTCCTGGTAGTTTTAGGGAAAATGATCGGGTTAGCTAGGCAAAACTGGAGCCAGGGGGATTTTGGATAATGATTATCGAAGGTGGCACTAAATATGGTGCAGGCGATAGCCCATGCATCACAGCAGGTGGTAAGACATTCAATTTGTTTTGCAGTATATGGGGTAATGATGGTATTTGGAGGGGCACCGAACGTCTCTGTGGATACCCTGACACCTTTCAAGATCAGCTCGGCCACACTCTGGGGATACCAATCCAGGATCTTCCCGGGCGAATGTGCCAAGTAGACCCATAGCATAGGGCCCTCTTGCCACAATACACCTGTGGGGCTATGATTACTAGGGAGCACTATGAAGGCAATTGGTTTGGAGTAATCAATCCGCTCGACTTGCGCTAACTGCAAGCGTGACTGAACCAATGTTATAGATTTTCTCGCCTCTTCAGTGAGTGATCGAGGGGAGGCCAGATCAGGTTCTCCCCTCAGGAGGTCATATAAGGGACTTAGCTCTTCACTGGTGAGTTTCAAATATGGATGAACCCAATTAATGTCTCCCAGTAGTTTTTGAAAATCATTTAGAGTTTTCAGGTGATCCGTCCTTATGGTTACCTTTAATGGCCTGGCCATTGTGTTTCCCAATCTCATTCCTAAATATTCCTTTACTTTGGATGTTTGGATCTTTTCAGGGGCTATTTTAAGGTTCCACTCCTCAAAATGTTCCTGCAGGAAACAGAGAGCCAACTCCAGTTGTCTCTCCTCTTCACTGCACAGCAAAATGTCATCCATATAGTGATAGATGATTATGAGGGGAAACTGTTTCCTGAAAGTTTGTAAGGCCTTCTTTACATACATCTGACACATGGTGGGGCTATTAGCCATGCCCTGTGGCAATACTATCCACTCATATCGCTCATCGGGACAACTATGATTCACTGCTGGCATGGTAAAGGCAAACCTTTGACAGTCTCTGGGGTGAAGCGGGATGGAGAAGAAACAGTCTTTGATATCTATCACTATTGAATTCCATCCTCTGGGCAGGGCCGCAGGGAGAGGAAGGCCTAATTGTACAGGTCCCATAAGCTCCATCTGTCTGTTCACTGCCCTGAGATCATGGAGTAATCTCCACTTGCCAGACTTTTTCCTAATTACAAAAATAGGTGTGTTCCATGGCGAGGTAGAGGGCTGGAGGTGACCAGCTGCTATCTGTTCTTGTACTAAAGTGTGGGCTGCTTCCTTCTTTTCTTTGGTGAGGGGCCACTGAGGTACCCACACGGGCCTTTTTGACTGCCATGTTATTTCTATAGGCTGTTTTCCCTCAGTGGCCCTGAAGAAAAATCCAATCCTGGTCCTCTGGGCCCTTTGGGCGGTCTCCCTGCTAAAAGGATTGGTTGTTCTTTCCCTTGGAGATCCTTCCCTAGTCCTCTAGTATCCACGTACCCCTGTCTTTTCATTATGGCATTAGACTGCTCACTGTAAAAAGTCTCTGTGGTTAGTTTAAAATTCATTTGTGTTAACACATCTCGTCCCCATAGGGACATAGGCATTTTTAGGATGTATGGTTGAATAACACCGTGATGCCCCTCTAAGTCCTTCCATGGCAGTGTGGCTGCACTGTACATTGGTGCCTGGGCTATCCCCAGACCTCTCAGTGTTTGTGCAGCTCGATTTAGAGGCCAGTCTTTAGGCCACTCTTCTTCCCTGATGATGCTGCGATCTGCCCCGGTATCTAACAGCCCCACAAACTCCCTGCCTCTAATTTGGATTACATACATAGGCCGGTCCCCTAATTCTAGCGTGACACAAGCTAGTGGAGCCCCGGATGACCCAAAGCCAGAGGTCCCCCTTATGACCTTCTTACTGTCAAAATTGTCATGGTTACTGGGAAGCATGAGAATTTGAGCGATGCGGTGTCCTGGATTTATGGTGGTAATGCCTCGTGGGAAGGAGACCATCACCTTTACTATTCCCTCAAAATCTGGATCTATCACTCCAGGATGGACTATCAAGCCTGCTCTAGTGGTGGAACTGCGGCCTAAAAGGAGTCCCACCACCCCCCTCTTTAAGGGCCCCCTGTAATCGGACTTCACTACTTGAACTCCCATTTCTGGGGTCAGTACGAGGCGGGTGGTGGCACGGATGTCCAGTCCGGCACTCCCTGTTGTGGCTCTCCTTGGTTCTCCGCCTCCTTGTGAGTGCTCTGATCGGTCAGGTGATGTGTTCGGGGGATTTGCTGAATCACCCCATACATTTGCAGGCCCTGAGGTGTGGGGCCCCGCCTCCCGTTTTTTGGCTGCTGTGGAGGCAGTGGGCGTCCTTCTACATCGGCCACTGATCTACACTCATTTGCCCAATGGTTCCCTTTTCTGCACCTAGGGCACAGTCGAGGTTGCCTGATGGGTGCGGCATTACCTCCTGGTCCCCCTAGCTCGAGGCAGTCCCTCTTCAAATGACCTGGCTGCTTACAATAGAAGCATGCCCCTGGAGGGGTGGCTCCGCCGCGCGCATTGCGCAGTCCTTGAGTTATTGCAGCGGCCATCACTTGCCCTTGAACTACACTATCGTTTATGTCTCTACATACCTTAATATAGGTGTTTAAGTCTTTATTTTTCCATGGCCGAATGGCTTCCTTACACCATTTGTTTGCTTGCTCATACGCTAACTGTTTGACTAAGGGCATGGCTGTTTCTGCATCTCCAAAGATCCTACCGGCAGTTTGCATCAACCTCGCGAGAAAATCTGCATAGGGCTCATTAGGCCCTGCAACACCTTAGAAAGCTGACCCTGTAGATCCCCTGTGCCTTGTAAGGTCTTCCAAGCTCTGACCACGGCTGTGGAAATCTGTAAGTAAACCGCGGGAGGGTAGTTGACCTGATTGTGCTGCCCTAAATAGGGTCCAGAGCCCATTAACATGTGTAGTTTCCATTGATGGTTCCCTGCTGCAATATTACGCCATGCAGTATCCTGGGAAAACTCCTGCCACGCAGTTTTAAAAGTCAGATACTGGCCTCCAGAGAGAGACACCCTGGCGACATTGGCCCAGTCATCTGGGGTTAGGTTCAAAGAAGCCACTGATTCTACCAGAGACACTGTAAAGGCGGCCTGAGGCCCATAGGTGGTGGCGGCCTCCTTCAGGCTTTTGATTATTTTGAAGTCTATGGGTTGATGATATCTTTGCTGAGTGTTCGGGTCTTCTATTACAGGGAATGCTGCCTGCCCTTCTCTGCATACCCACCTCACCCAGCCATCTTTACAGTGACAGTGCTGATAAGGTGGCGGCTCGGGCCATGAAGTGAATGGTCCTGGTTTTAATCGTGAGGGTTTGATGGGGGCTGAGGAAGTTACTAGCCCTGCTTTGGCATTATCTGCTTTTAGGGCGGTGTGGTGAGCCTCCCCCTCCTCCCTTGGCTGGAGTCTCAACGGGTCAAGTGAGGGATATAATGACGGGCGTGATGCTCTGCTATTAAACCTGTTCTCTAGCTCGTCCCCTGAAAGTTCCCCATCTTCATCCTCATCAGATGGCAGTCCCTGTTCAGATCCCCCTTCCGATGCCTTTGCAGAGGCACGCTCTTCTCGTACTTCCTCTAATATTTCCTCCCCCTCTTGGATGGCCTCTCGGCAGCTTGGCTTGTGTCCCTTCAGGCAATTTTTTACTCGACCCCAAATAGGGATTGTCCCTGGTGGAAGGGGCTCCCTCTTGTCTGCCCGGCGTAGGTCATCCCCCAGCCTGTCCCATAAAGGGCTGGTGATCTTTCCTTCATCTAAGAACCATGGGGCATAATTCTCTATAGTGTTCAGGAATGCCCTGGCAGTCTTCGTTTTCAAAGGGGTTCCATTAGCTCTAAGGAGCGCTTTCAGAGGTTCCTCGGCCCTAACCCTAGAGGCCTCCGTCCCCATCCTCTCTCTAAAGGGGCAAGTATCCTAGTTATAATTTAGATGGACTACGTCGCTAATTCCGCGAACTTTTTGATTTCATCGCCACTCTGCGAACCTTTTGATTTCGTCGCCACTCTGCGAACCTTTTGATTTCGTTGCTGCTCTGCGAACCTTCACTGGCGCCTCCTCATTCCATATATTATAATAAACAATGTCACAAACACTAACAGGACACACACACTACACATAAACACCCACCGCAACTGCCTGCTGTCTGCCCTGCCACGTATACTTTCAGTTTACTCGCCGATCCACTCACCCTCCTTGGTTCCCTCTCCCAGTCTGGCCAGCCAACCGAACGGCGTCCAGCGATGTTCCTGAAGAGTTACAAGCTCTACTTCATTGGCAGGCACCAGGGTCAGCGGATCAGGTCGCGACGAGGTTTAGCGATTCCCGGGGTTCAGCACCACTTGTCGCGACCCATCAAGGACCGAAGCAACACGCCCAAGGTCTTGATTCTTCTCTATGCTTTATTGTCTAATCGCTCACGGTGGTTACAGCAGTGGTTAGGAAGCTCTCCTCCCTCCCGGCGGGCTCCCTTATATTCAGTCACCCAACCAATCCTGGACAGTATCATGCGTGACCTTTAAGCGGATAGGTGTCACGCGCCACTCTAAGCGGGCAGCACAAGCTGTGCACGGGTACGGAAATCTGCTGGGCCAATCCCCAACAGGGAAGAGGGGAAAGGGTGGTGAGCAGGAAATAGGCGCCATCTTCTCCAGCTGGTGACGAGGCTAAAATACTAGGTCTTAGAACTACCACTGGGCAAGGGAGCTGCGGTGGATCAGCCCCGGGACCGAGCCCTGGCCAGGGGCATGGCCCTCACACTGGTTATGCCCCAGTGTCCCATCCCTTTACTAGGACAGGACATCCTTTCCCTCCTCATTTCCATAACTATATCCACTCCCACAGCCCCCAGTACTCCCTTTCTGATGACCCTCATAGCTGACGAACCCCTCTACCCAATGAAAGCTCCAGTTCCGCCCTCAAAGTTTGGGACATTACAAGCCCCTCCATGGCCCTATGTCCCCCTGCCTCTATTAAATTACGTGACCCCTCTCAGTATATCTGTCAGGCCCAATACCCCCTAACCACTTCAGCCCTCATAGGCCTCCAAACCATCATTCAAGATCTCTTGAACAAAAATTGCCTCAGACCCACTCACGCCCCATTTAATACCCCCATATTAGCTGTTAAAAAAACCAACGGATCTTTCTGCCTCGTCCAAGACCTTCGCCTCATCAACATGGCCGTTGTCCCTATCCATCCCTTAGTTCCAAATCCATACACCCTTTTATCGCAGATCCCTGCCTCGGCATCCCACTTCTCAGTCCTAGATCTCAAGGCCGCATTTTTTTCTATCCCTCTGGACCCCTCCTCCCAAGATTTTTTCACCTTCACCTGGACGGTCCCATGCACGAGACATTCTGAACAACTTAGTTGGACAGTTTTGCCACAAGGCTTCCATGATAGTCCCCATATTTTTGGACAGGTCCTAGCTCAGGACCTCAAACAGTTTCATCATGATCACTCCGAGTCCACCTTATCACAATACATGGACAATCTTCTACTCTGAAGTCCCTCATGGGAACAGTCTCAACTTGACACTGCCTCCCTACTTAACCTTCTAGCTTCCAGAGGTTACCGAGTATCCCCCATCAAAGCTCAAATCTTCCCCTCCTGTCACTTACCTCAGATTCCTTCTATCTCAACAAAGAAAGTCCATTACGTTAGACAGAAAACGGCTCCTCTCTGACCTGCCCGTTCCCAAAACCAAGACAGAAATCCTTTCCTTTCTAGGCCTGGCTAGGTATTTTAGAGAGTGGATCCCTAACTTCTCCCTGTTGGCAAGACCCCTATACGACCTCAGCAAGGGCCCCCCCTGAAGAATCATTATCCTCCTCACCCTGACACTCCTTCATTAAGCTCCGTCAAACCCTTGTGGAAGCTCCAGCTCTCCATCTCCCTGATTTGTCAAAACCCTTCTCATTATACATTCATGAGAGGTCCAGTCAAGCTCTAGGAGTCGTAGGCCAATATTATGGCCCATCCTTTGCCCCAGTAGCTTATCTCTCCAAGCAATTAGACCCCACAGTTCGGGGATGGGCCCCCTGGCTACGGGCATTAGCCGCTGGACAGCTCTTGCAGAAAGAAGCTCATAAACTAACATTCGGGGCGCCCCTTACCATTCTGTCCCCACATCACCTAAAAGATCTCTTAACCTACAAAAGTTTACACACTCTCCCTCCCTCCAGACTCCTGACCTTACTGTCCTCTTTCCTCCAAAATCCCGTTCACCCCCTTTGCCATCCATACCTGAATCAGGCCTTTTTTCTCCTTTACTGCTCTTTCGCTTTTTTTCCTTATTTCTATTGTCTTCCCCACCTCCTTTGTATGGCGATTCAAAGTCAGACTTATACACAGCATCAAACAAAAGTTACTACCCTCATTGCCACATCAGACTGCCCTCTGAAAGGCTGCACTGAGCCTTTGTACCTCCACTTTCCTCCCTCCACCGAAGTGTTCAATAACAGCTACCTTTATTCTCCCTACCTCTGCTTCCTCTATGACCAAAGACAAGCCTATCGCAGGCGATGGCAAGACACCTACGGGGGATGTCCCTACTGGTCTTGCGCCATTCACTACATGGATAATTTCCAGTACCCACAGTATTACTCCTCCAACCGTTTCATGAAATATCCCAACGGCTCATTCTCCTTATCAATCCCAGATCCCTGGGACTCTCGATGGGCTGCTGGAGTAACAGCCTCAGTTTACTACAAGGGGTCCTCGACCCCCCATGGTACCCTTCATATCTCTCGAGAGTATGTTCCCTCTCGCTCCCAGATCTCTCAAGTTGCATCAGATATCAGACATTCCGAAAAAGTCATTATCCAAACTCTTGACGGCGCCTCTTCATCTTCTTATTCCTCCTACTCTTGGTTACAGCTCATTCAAGACACCACCATCTTTCTCAACCACACCCTCAACACCGCCAATTGTTTCTTGTGCGCATCACTACAGCGCCCACTGCTGGCCGCCGTGCCCCTTAATATTTCCAACTACTCCTTCCATGCAGAAGGACAACCCCTCCGCCCCCTGGCAGACACACCCCTATGGGAACCAGAATACGCAGATAATCTCACCATCCACCACTGTGTAGGCCCAACTCCACCCCCCTCCAGCACACTTCACTGCCTCTCTATCTACACCCCTACCTCCGGCTCTAAGACTTTTACGCAACCGGGACACTTCTTTTGGTGTAATGGCAGTCTTTTCAACTCACTGCGTCTCAACTCCGATACACCCTGCATTTTCGTCACCCTAATCCCACAGCTTACACTTTACAGCATGGCAGAATTTCTTGAGCTCCAACCTCCCTTGCCCTCACGCACAAAAAGGGCTGCTTTCCTCCCCATCATGGTCAGTATCTCTTTGACCACCTCAGCCATTGGGGCAGGGTTTTCAGGAAGAGCCTTGGGTCACTCTCTATGGGCAGTTAGAGATCTCAATGCCAAACTTGAGGGAGCCCTGACATCCACTGCCGATTCCCTAGCGTCTCTCCAAAGACAGGTCACTTCGCTAGCTAAGGTCACCCTTCAAAACCAGTGGGCCTTAGATCTGCGTACAGCCGAGAAGGGCGGCACCTGCGTCTTCCTCCGGGAAGAGTGCTGTTATTACATCAATGAATCTGGCATTGTAGAAACTGACATCACCAAACTCACTGACCTTGCCTCCAGCCTACACTCTGCTTCCAATTCCAACCCATTCTCTTCAATACTAACAAACCCCCTTCTCACCTGGCTCTGGCCCATTGCAGGCCCCATAATAATCATTCTTCTCGCCTGTCTCTTCTTACCCTGTATAATAAAGTTCATCAAATCCCAAGTCAGAAAAATCTCTAATCAAGCTTTCAACCAGCTTTTACTCAGGAACTACCAGCTTCTGGCCACAGAAGATCCCTCACCCTCACGTGACCTCCTCACCACACGCTGAGATGGTCCCCTCTCTCCACTGGAAACTGTTCCTGGAAACAATGGCTGCAGATGCCTGGCTCCTGACACCCATATCCTCTTGGCACCATTGGAATCAACAGGTCCTCGACCTATGGTTACAGAGAACCTTCATTGATTTCCAACCTGAAGAAGTCCACATCTACTCGTCCTTACTGTGGGGAGTCCTATCAACCCTTTCCTCCCAATCCTCAAGCCCTCACTCCCTTCTCCGTTCCCGTTCAGCAGGAAGCAGTCAGAGAGAAAGCAACGTCCACAACCCCATAGAGGAGAAAGGGGGGAATGAAGGGCCCCCACCAGTAAGATGGCAAACTTCCAGCTTCTCTTCGGGGTCCTCGGTTCCCGCTGGCGCCACCTGAAGCCCAATCACCTCTCGCCCCCTCCCAATCCCAGCACCCAGCCAACAGCCAACAGCCCCGTAGAAGTAACACCACAATCACCCATGCCCCTTCCTATATAACCCAGCACCTTTCCCTAATAAAGTGGATTTCTCCGGTGAATTGCTGCTGTTTGTCGCTCCTTTCCTTTCAGTAAGTCTTACTGCAAATGGGTCTGAGGCACAGTCCATAAAATTTGTCCCTGCCTACCAAAAAGTCATCATGTTCTTTTAGAGGGAGCCTCTTTTTTTCCTTTCAGAGATAAAGAATGGGAGTATAACTATGAAAGAATGAGGACCCTACATAAAAATTATAGAATAGTGAACTCTAGATAGTCATATGTAAAGAAACCAAGTCTGGCACCTACCTAACCTTTGTAAGATTTTCTGGCCACAATAACTAAGAACAAAGCTTACTTAGAAACAAGTTAACTGCTAAGACCTGCCAAATGACTTAATCTCATTCTCCAAACTCATGTAACTGTGCCATGTGTCAATTAAATGGTTAATATCTGTACTTTACGTTATGTAATCAAAGAGTATATAACCAAGCTGCTACTTTTTATTAAAGGCCAGGCTCAGCTTTTGCTAGTGACTGTGTCCTCATTCATTTCAGTCAGTCACTCACCCTGTCCATCCTTCAGGGACTCCTGGACTCACTGGAGCTGGACTCCAGCAAAAGATCACTTTTTAAAACAAAAGAAAAACTTTCAATACACAAAATGGCCTCAGTGAACAGGCGCCCTACTATTTCATAAGGTAGAATGCTGTTAGAAACCAGTGCACCTTCTTCCTTTCACATTCAAATTTCACTCTGGGCCTATGCTGCTGCAGCAACTCTAGTCTTCATGGTTCATGGGAGGAGAATGGAAAGGCTGCTGCCCAAAATAGTTTAACAAGGCCAGCAATGATTCACGGAGTAATAACAGACCATGCAGGCAAATTCTTGCAGAACACGGCCCAGCTGAGGGGTAGTTTCAAGTCCCAAGGTTAAAATGGAGAATAAAGAGGACATTCATTACACAGGTTCAAGGAAAGATCATTAGTGCTACCTTACATATTCCCAAAAAGGAAGTCCAGTATGAGGCAATTCAGCTCACAATTTACTAAAACTGTCCTAGAGTTCAAAAGCAACAGACCCATGAAGGTAAAAAGCAACCATGCAAACACAAGCCCCTTAGAATACTTTCCCTCTCAGTGAACTCTGAGTCCCAAAATTTAGTGAAAAATTTCACATGTATAACAGTACCTTAAGTTTATAAATAGTTTAAAAGAAGCAGAACATGTAAAGAAGAACAAAATCACCCAGAAAACTAAAGATACAATCATAGGCCAGTCTAAAAATTCAAACTAAATTAATCCCCAATACAGACCACTTAGGTCATTAATGATGTTTCTGATTATACTCTTATTCCCAAAGAAAAATGATAGTTGGGCAAAATTTTAAATATGCTGTGCAAATTGAAGAAAATTCTCTTTTTCAAATCCATTTACCTTAAATTCTGGTTGAGGCAGGTATTTACATATGCTCCCAGTTCTCATCTAAAGTCAAAATGTTTACATAGGTATTAGAACAGTAAACATATGGATAATTCACAGAGCTACATTATCTATTGTGCTATCAAAATTTGCAATTTCAGCCAAAGAGAGTCAAACATACCTATACAAAGATACAGGTAAGAGTTCTACATGGCATAAACAGAAAGGGCAAATTAACAAGCTGAGATTTGTTGGCATTACATTGGGTTAGTCTATAAAAAGCTCCACAGATAATACAAGAAAAGCAAAACTTAAAAGAAGGATGGGATGGAATGTGATGTGGTTGAGGAGAGAAGACAGACTATAGGCATAATTACTCCAAAATGGGAATCTGAGAGAAAGTCAATTGTCTCAGCTGGAGTCAGAAGTAAGAGTTTGGAAATGATGGAAAACAAGGTCATGTGAGATCAGGCTTTTTCACGCGTGAGATCATGTGAAAAAATAAGTATCTTCACTTCAATGCAGGCCTCATTTGTTAAACACCATGTAAGTCCCAGGGCAAAATACCTCTAAAACAGAAATCAGTCAAAGGGAGAAATAAAGTTTAAAACCCTTTATTGCTTACAAACCGAAGTCCAGGCCGTTTCTCTCTCCTGCTCCAGGAGAAGCCAACCAGCCATCCACTTAACCTCTCAGGTTCACATAAGCCCTCAGTGGCCCAGGTAAATTACCCACTGATTTGGAGATGAACAGCCTTCCATTCCTGAGGAATGCCTATAGATATGCAGATGTCCTAAAGCCAGGTGAAATATCCTGGAAGTACTACAATTTTACCTACACACCAGTAGCAATTACCTCAACAAAATTTTAATCAGAAATTACACAGATAAACAAAGCATGCTCAACAGTGATCTTATTGAAAAGTGCAAGCCTTCTTTGCTGGGCATCTGAGAAACAATAATCTTTTCATTATATTCCTCTCATTCGTCTGAGTTTAATGACAAATAATAATGTTCTTCAGAACAATGCCAAAATTATCAGTAACAGAATGGAAGTGAAATGAAAACTACTGTCAAAAAACAGAAACAAAATATACCTTCAGCAACTATTAGAGTATAAGGTACTTACTGAGACAAAATGGAAAACAACTCTCATTTAACTTGTGCTTCACAAAAAAACATTTATCCTTTTTCCACTGAGGAGTAACATAAAGTATACTGTGTTTTTCAGAAGCCTGTGGCCAGGCTGCTCTTCTAAAAATCTGATCAGAAATCAGGATGAACAATACCAGGAAAATTCAGAATAACTACTCAGATGGCTTTATCCTTTAAATAAGGACTATAAAACTGAGTTTGTCATGCAAATTACCTTTGCATGAATCTTTTCTAGAAGTATTTCAACCTTCAGAAGTAATGTAAATGACCTTTGTTTGAATTAGGAGCACTTTGATTTTTATCTTTCATTCCTTGGTACAGAGTTCAACACCCCTGGACATAAGGCAATAGGCAAATGGAAAAGCCACAAATTACAATTTTACTGACATGCCTTCTTCCTGGGAGAGTTCATTATTCCTACTGCACAGGGAATGACAAGAGACTTTCCTATTGAGACAGGGACAGTGGGATTAGGCAGAGTAGGGTGAGGGCCTCGGGAGAAAAAGCAGAGCAAGATCATTACAGTCAGAACAATGTAGCAATGTGCAAAGAAGTCCCTATTGAAACTCTGTGATAAGCATTACCCAAAGTCAGAATCACACTAATTCTCTAGGGTAAAAATACCAGACTAGGAATATAGACATCTTCAGTGAGATCAGTTAAAACTCAAAAGGCCAGCAGCAACTTGGCCTAGAATGTTTTGAGTGTTCTGCAGATATAGAAAAGTGTCTCAGCATAACCTGTGACTTCACTGTATCAATTTAAATCATGACACTAAAATCTACCTTAGCCTGCTAAAAGGCCCAGCTTATTTTAACCGTACCTATGTGCTGTATTTCCTTCTCTGATCCTAACCAAGTAATCTGCAACCTAGGAAAAAGACTAATTTAGTAAGCAAGCCCAACTATAAACAGCCCAAGAAGTTAAGAAGTAAGATTCTTAACTTACTTCAGCAAACAGGCAACAACCCAGCCCATCTTGAGGGTAGGGTAGGCGGTCTTAATTGACATACTCCCAGAGGGAAACTGCTATCTTGAGAAAGAATCAGAGCAGAAAATTTCTTCTATTACTCATCAAAAATGAGCATTCTAGGACCACTCAACAAGTCTGCACCCCTAACCCTTTACCGTCACTCCTGAAAATCCTCAACCGCACATAAAACCCCTAGACAATGAGCCAACCACTGACTCTGAGCCAGGAGGCTCTATACTCTCACTTTATCTCTAAATAAAAGCCTGTACCTTGCTCTCCTACCTGGAGTGTTTGTGAAGCACATTCTTCGGCTTCGTGAACAAGAACCCCAGCATCTCTATTTTACGTAATGCATAATCTTGAAAATTATATGTAGTCACTGAAAAATGAGTCACAAGAATTTTATAGAGGCCTTTCTCTTTTAAAGACCCTTTTAAGAAATATGTACAACTTTTTTCATCACAACGTTTGTATAATGAAAACTCTGGAAAATGAATAGAGAATTGGTTAAATAAGTTATTGTATAATAATAACTTATAGGACACCCATTACAATAACTTATAGGACACCCATTACAAAATAATGAACAGGGATGAGGGAGATTTTTTTTAACTTAAAAAAATAATTACAGAATCACAAAAAGTTGCCAAAATAGTGCAAGTATACCCTTCCCCCAGCTCCCACCAATGGTAATATCTTACATATAACTTACATATTCCTCAGAAACAGAAAATAAACAGTGGGACAATACAATTAACTAGACTACAGAGTTTACTCAAATTTTACCAGTTTTTGACATGTATTCATTTTGTGCACATGTGTGCATGTATGTGTATTGTGTATAGTTCTGTAAAACTTTATTGAATATATATATATATATTCATGTAACCACCACTACAACTAACCTAAAGGACTGCTCCACAAAGGAACTAACAGAGACTGCTACAGTACTAAAAATGTTTTTATCTTGATCTGGGTGGTTATTATGCTGTATACTCATTATTTATATACTTTAGAATATAATTTACATCTGAATTTTAAAAGAATGGTGATGAAGTACTATTGGTTCACATTGACACATGTTAAGACAGATTAGGATGACCCATTTTTTATAAGTATGCATCTCTAGATGCCCAGAGAAAGAAATCCAAAAACACCAATATTTAATTTTCTTATAAAAATTCTATTTCATGCTTTCTGATATTTTTCAGTAATAATTACTTCAATAAAGTTGTATAAAAGACCCAAAAAGAGGTACGTATATTCCCAAGTACAGATTTTTTTAAATCACCACCTACTTCATTCTTAGATTTTGTTCTGGTTGAAAAGTTAATTAATATCTTCAATACAATCCTCCCTATCACTCCCATAAACACAATATTAATCAACCTTACAATGAAGGGGCCTTATGCTACTGGTTCCAGTTGAAGATGAACTTGAAAAGGACTTCCTACTGAAACTCAGAGTGTTAGAATATGTGTGAATTTTTCCAAGGACACTGAGACACTGAATATTGACTGTATATAGGGCTAACTTTTCCTCCCACAATTTACGAAAAAAATACACCAACTACATTCTTTCAATACAACCTTTAATGACCACAGACCATGTACTATATATATCATGCAAAAAGGTTCCAGGGATGTCAAGATACCCAAGAAAAAGACCCTGCTCTTAACAATGTCAATACTGGGATATAATAAACCAAGATCTTATACCAGCAGTGAGAATGAAGTCCTGGGAGCAGATGGAGGAGTAAACAACTGTTAGGGTCCAGGAACTCAGGGTTTTCCCGAGAGAACAAAGCACATAGGCATGGAGATGTAAGTACAGGCAAAGTCTTTATTCAGCCAGCAAGCTGGGGTTGACAGCACCTCCCCTGACACGCAGGCCGAGTCCGAGCTGCCGACCCCCAGGCAACTTTAGGTATTGCTTATATAGGATTTTCACAGCCGTTACACCGAAGCCCGCGCATTTCTACAACCAATAATTTTAAAACACATTCTATATTGTAACCTTTTAGGGAACACTCCAGTTGCCTGACCGCTTCAATTGTTATCTCTTGCTTACCCAAGCATGTCTATGTGACTTATCGTGGATCACGCCCCCAGACTGTTGCCCACTTCTAGTTATCTAACTTAAAGCAGGCGCATTTCTAAGCTTAGTCTCGGGTTGTTTATTCAAAACTGGGTGGCCCATGCTTTAGGCAGTTAGGTTAAATGTTATTAGTCCTTTTTCCTGACTCTTGATGCCCTCTGCCCTCCTTTACATTTCCCCCCTTTTCTTGATCAGACTAAGGAATCTTCCGCAGCGGTATCTAGGGCCGGATATTTTTGGCGAAGGACCAGGAGTTGGACGGTGTCAAACTTCTCTTGCACAAACTTAAGCAGCCTATTTATTATACACGGGCCGATGGTAAGCAAAAGCAGCAGGATGACCAGTGGCCCTGCAACGGCCGAGAGGAAGGTAGCAAACCATGGCTTGTGCTTGAACCAAGATTCAAACCAGCCTTCGTTGCTGCTGCTTTCATATTCTTTACGCCGCCTGTCAAGATCTTTTTTTAGTTTGGCTAAGGAATCTCTAACTGCACCTGTCTTATGTACATAGAAACAGCATTCTTCTTTTAGGGCTGTGCATAGCCCACCTTCTTTTAAGAACAAGAGGTCCAGCCCTCTTCGGTTCTGTAGGACCACCTCTGCCAAGGAGGTGAAGGATTGCTCCAGGTTTGATACTGTCGGAGCTGTTCTAGGTCCCTGTCGACTGCCAACCTCAGGGTTGTGAGCCCTTTTTCCCATGTCACGAGGGCTGCAACCCCAGTGCCTTCCCCTGCTATCTCTAGGGAGACGAGGATCCCAATGGTCAGGGCAGTAACAGCCTCCCTCTTGCTCCGGTGGGGATTCGGCCTTTCTTCCCAATAAGAAAGGAGAGAGTCATGAGAACGATATATTAGGCGAGGTAGAATGGCCACCAGCACACAAAACTCATTATTAGTATTGAACACAGAGGTGGATAGGGCCGGGGTGAGGCCTGTCTTTGAACAGAGCCACCAACCCAAGGAGGGTATAATCTACTTTCCTTGCTCCCACGGGGTGCTATTATAGGAGGAGCATAACTGGCTCTGGGCCGTCGGGACTGTGCCTACACATGTACCAGCAATAGAGACTTGAGCGATTGTAAGTCTCCACGGTCTCCTGTCCCAGTAAGTGGGATGGGAGTTGTTGATAGTGTAGGAGCTATTTATCCCGATTGCTTCATAGAAGGGGGGTGAACCTGGGTAGCATAGCCAACAGGGATCGGTGAGGGAGGAAGTGGTGTGGTTAAGAGTCTCTACTACTGCCTGCACCATTTCCTACATGGGATTATCTAACCCGGAGGGAGTGTGCTGGGCCCATAACCCAGAGATCGATGGACCTGGTCCTCTCGTGGGTTCTGGAGCAAGCGTCCTGGTCGGCATTTTCTCATCTTTTTTGCTCAGGCCCTTATCTTGGATTGAAGGTTTCTGGGGATTTATAACCGGATTGGTACCTACGGCGGCGGTGGGAGCTAACACGGTTAATTTAATGGTGAGGGTTGAGCCTTCTTCCTCATGTCCCCAAGATTTATAGTACTTTATCTTCCATGTTAGCCCTCTTATCTAACGTGATACCACAGTCTTTTTGCCCATCTCAGTGAATCTAGCCACTTGGACAAATAGGCCACAGGTCTCTTCCATGGGCCCAGCTGCTGAGCCAGGACTCCTTTGGCCACTCCCTTCTTTTCATCTATAAACAGGATAAAGGGTTTTTCTGGGTCTGGCAGAGATAGGGTGGGGGCCCAGAGGAGAGCTTTTTTTAGTCTGTCAAAAGTCTCTTGTCGTTCCTGAGTCTATTGCCAGCCCGGCCCTTCTTTGGTCACTTCATATAGCGGTCGGGCTATTTCTGCGTACCCTGGAATCCAAAGCCTGCAAAACCCCGCTGAGCCAAGAAATTCTCTCACTCCCCGGGGTGAGGAGGGGATGGGGATAGTCAGGATAGTTTGTTTCATAGCCTGCGTTAGCCACCTGGCCCCATTAGATATTTCGTACCCCAGGTAGACTACTGACCTCTGACAGATGTGGGCTTTCTTGGCGCTGGCTCAATATCCTAGTTCACCTAGTTCAGCCAGCAAGTTCCCTGTGGCTTCTTCACACTCCTCACGGGTTTCTGTAGCCAGCAACAGGTCATCCACATACTGCAGCAGTGTCACGCGGGGGTGGCTCTTGCGAAAGGGCTCCAGGTCCTGGCTTAGGGCTTCATTGAATAAGGTGGGAGAGTTCTTGAAGCCCTGTGGCAGTCTAGTCCAGGTAAGCTGCCCTTTTCTTCTTCCTCCTGGTTCTTGCCACTCAAAGGCAAACAAAGGCTGACTAACTTCAGAGAGTGGGATACTGAAGAAGGCGTCTTTCAGGTCCAGAGTAGTATACCACACATGTGCAAGTGGCAGGTAGCTGAGTAGGGTGTAAGGGTTGGGCACTGTAGGATGGATGTCTTTTACCCTCTCATTGACCTTTCGCAAGTCCTGCACCGGTCTGTAATCTCCACTGCCAGGCTTCCTTACTGGAAGCAGGGGCGTATTCCATGCAGATTGGCAGGTTTTAAGGATTCCTGTCTCCAATGGTCTATGGATATGGGGTGCTATTCCTTTCCTAGCCTCTTCCGGCATTGGATATTGCCGGACCCGGATGGGTAGAGCCGCGGCTTTGAGTTGAACAACGACCGGGATAGGTGTTTAGCGAGACCAATTCCTCCGGTCTCGGCCCATGCGGACGGGAACCTCTGTAATCAAGAGTCTATTTCTCCCCGGCCCCCCTTTTCTTGATACACCTGAAACAGATGATGTTCGTCGGCCAGGGACAGAGTTAACACATGCGCCAGTTGTAGGGGCTGCCCTTCTTTGTCCATGATTTTTATCACTTCGGGTTCAAAATGAATGCGCGCTCCAACCTTGGTTAGTAAGTCTCTACCTAACAGCGGTGCGGGGCTCTCAGGTACGACCAGAAATGAGTGAGAGACCTGATGCCTTCCTAGGTCCACTTTTCTGCTAGTGGTCCAGGCACATTTTTTTGGACCCTGTCGCTCCCTGGACTATACTTGTGCGTCCTGGGTTCAGGGGACCCTGGGCCTGGTTGAGAACTGAATATTGTGCCCCAGTGTCTACCATGAACCCAATGGGAGTCCCCTCCACACACAGGGTTACCCAGGACTCGGGAAGGGGTGCCGAGCCCCGTCCCCGTCAATCCTCCTCTCCTAGGTGCAGGGTTTTAACAGGGTTCCCTCCTCCTTGTTCCCCCCTTTGGGGGCACTCCCTCTTCCAATGTCCATATCTCTTACACAGGGCGCATTGATCTCATCCTAGTCGGGATTGGCGGGGTCCTGTTCCTCGAGGTGGCCTAGGGCCCTCCTTCACCCCGGCCAGGAATATCCTGGCCATCTCCTCCCTCTGCTTCTTGTTTTCCCTCTTCTGAAATTCTCTGTCTTCCTTCCTATTTTTCTCCTGTATTACCCATTTCTCTTTCCTCAGCCTTTCTTCTCTATCTTCCAGAGTTTCCCTAGCATTGAAGACCTTCTCTGCCTGCTGCAGCAGGTCTCTAATAGAGATCTCTCCCAGGTCCTCCCGCTTGTGGAGTTTTCTCCGGATATCGGGGGCTGCCTGGTTGATGAATGAGAGGACTACAGCTGATCTGTGTTCCTCTGCTTCTGGGTTTATGGGGGTGTACTGCCTGTAAGCATCAAACAGCCTTTCCAGATACGTGGCTGGGATTTCCATTTCCCCCTGAACAATAGTTTTTACCTTAGCTGGGTTAGTGGGCCGTCTGGTGGCCGCCCGGAGAATGGTCATCAGAGTCTGGCGGTAGACCCAGAGACGCTCCCTACCTTCTGCAGTCCCGAAGTCCCAATCTGGGCGCGTAAGTGGGAACGCCTCGTCGATGATGGGCTGGAGGGTAGTGGGTCTTCCATTCTCTCTGAGGACATTTTTCCTGGCCTCATTGAGGATACGCTCTCACTCTTCCATCGTGAAGAAAGTGCAGAGCAATTGCTGGCAGTGGTCCCATGTGGGACGATGGGTAAACATAATGGACTCCACTAAACATATAAGACACTTGGGGTCCTCTGAGAAGGGAGGGTTCTGAGTCCTCTAATTATAGAGGTCACTAGATGAAAAGGGCCAGTATTGATATTGTTGAGCGATGCCTGTACCGATGGTGCGCACAGGCAGAACCGGCACTGCTCCTTCTGAGGTGGAGGAGGGAGCCTCCCCTTCTTGTTCCCTGGCCCCCTGAGGCCTTAATTGCATTCCTCCTGTTCTACCTGGCGCCCAGCGTGGGGCCAGGGTGGGGGAGTGTGGGGAAGCTCTTTCCGGCCTCCTGCCTTCCTCTGCTGAAGAGTCTGGGGAAGCTGCAGCCGCCTGGTTCCCACTGGGTTCCCCAGCCTTGTTTTCTATCCTCCTGGCAGCTTCGCCCCCCCTCCTCCGCATACGGGGGTGGCTGCTCAATCGGCAGAAGGGCGTACAGAGGAGAACTGTAGGGGAGGACAGGCGGCGCACTTGGGCGCACAGGATTTCTGGCCCTGCAATCAGAGGGCTCTAATTTTTCCTGAGCAACTAGGACGGAGGTCTTTAGGGGGTCAGTATGAGGTTTCCCCACCAAAAAGGGCCTCAGCCAGGATGAAGGATTCTCAGCTAGATTTTCCCAGACCAAGATATAGGGGAGTTGGTCAGGGTGGCCCTCAGGGCCTGGTCGGGAGATGATGGTTTTGACTTTGCCGATAAGGTCCAGGGAAAGAGATCCCTGGGTCGGCCAGCCTACTCCAAAGGAAGGCCACTCGACTGAGCAAAAGGTGTCAAGCTTACCCTTCTTGATGCCAAGGCTCATATTTAAGGCTTGTTTCTTGACCTCCGGGAAATGGGAAAGGATCAGACTCTTAGGAGTAGCCTGAGCCTGACCCATAGTGAAAAAGAAGAAGAAAAAGGATATGAGGGAGACAAAGGCGAAGGATGAAGATGCCACTTCAAACAAGATGACTGTTATATGTGCTTGTGAAAGGGTGCCTGTCGTTGCAGTTTTCCTTCTGCGGGGGACGCGAATTTATCTGGGATTCACGGCTGTGACCCCCTTATCCTGTCACGGGAGTCTTCTAGCGGCGGGCGCCCTAATGGCTCTTAATTGCCCGACCCATGCCCGCGGGGAATGATGTAGTGGCAGAAAGGAGGAACGGAGAGAGCAGGAGAGCCTTAGAACAAGGAACTTAAAATAAGAAGCGCATAAAAAAATATAAACTGAAACCAAAACACAGTAAAATAAACACCAAGCACACACACCACATCTGATCACACTTGTTCGGACCGGTCCTTCTCTCACTCTGGTGCGCACCACACTCACCACTTTCAGGATCCTCAAAAACTCTCGTTATTCTCCCGAAAGGTGTCCACTCGGACCGCCGCAGGGTGACGAGCTCGATCTTTTCCTCCTGGGGCGCCAGTTTTCTGCCGATCGGACTTGCCTTCCTAAGGCTGAGTCACTCGGACCTTAGGGCCAGGATTGGTTACCTGGGCTTCACCCAGGGTCGCTAACCTGGGGGCTAGGACTACCAACCCGGACTCTCTCACTCGGGGTCACTAACCCGAGACCATACATGGGATGGCAACTCCCACTTTATAATGGATTTATGCAGACACGAGGGGGCAACCCTCGAATTGCACTGCCCCATCCGGACAATTAGACCTTGCCTCCAGCTGTCCTTTGTTCTCAGGGAAGCCGCACGGATCCCGGACGAGCCTCCAAATGTTAGGGTCCAGGAACTCAGGGTTTTCCCGAGAGAACAAAGCACACAGGCATGGAGATGTAAGTACAGGCAAAGTCTTTATTCAGCCAGCAAGCTGGGGTTGACAGCACCTCCCCTGACACGCAGGCCGAGTCCGAGCTGCCGACCCCCAGGCAACTTTAGGTATTGCTTATATAGGATTTTCACAGCCGTTACACCGAAGCCCGCGCATTTCTACAACCAATAATTTTAAAACACATTCTATATTGTAACCTTTTAGGGAACACTCCAGTTGCCTGACCGCTTCAATTGTTATCTCTTGCTTACCCAAGCACGTCTATGTGACTTATCGTGGATCACGCCCCCAGGCTGTTGCCCACTTCTAGTTATCTAACTTAAAGCAGGCGCATTTCTAAGCTTAGCCTCGGGTTGTTTATTCAAAACTGGGTGGCCCATGCTTTAGGCAGTTAGGTTAAATGTTATTAGTCCTTTTTCCTGACTCTTGATGCCCTCTGCCCTCCTTTACACAACCAATTCAGCCTAGGAGCAGGCAAGTGCAAAGATTTTGGACAAGGGATGACCCTGGATCTGTACCTTGAAAGTTTGTATTTGGGTTTATGCCAAGTGAAAAAGAGTGGAGGAAGAGAAGAGAGTCATTGCAGTCAGAAAGACCGCCTGCAGGCAAAGGAACTTTGAGGATCAGCTAGAGGACAGGTACATGCAGGATAGGGAAGATGTTAAAGAAGATAGTTCTAGAAACAATCCTGAATACCATGCTAAGAGTTTGAACTGCATTATGCTATATGCAATAGGAAACCCGAGGGTTCTTAAGCAGAGGAGGATTAGTCTAGTGGCAGTGTTTAAAGTGAGCTGGAATAGAAAGAATGGAAAAGGGAAATGAAATTGAGCTCCTAACAGTTTACCAGATGAAAAATAATGAGCAGGAGCAGCAATTATAATAGAGAAGGATAGTAATTAATACATTCTTATTTGTATTTTTTTCAAACCATATAAATGGCATCATACTGTATATAAACTACAACTTGACTTTTTTGTTCAACATTATTCTTAAGATTCACCCATAATGACACATGTAACAGTTGTAGGTTTTTCACTTTGATAACTCTTCAGAATTTAGTTGATTGAATACACAATTATTTATACATATGTTTGTTAGGTAGAAAAATAGATATGAGTGGGATGGAAAGAGAATAAGGCCAATAAAGCCCACTAGACAACTCAGAGATAACCAGTTAAAACTAGAAAGCCAGACTCGGAATTAATGAGTTAATCACTTAAAGCTCAAAAGGCCATGGGCAACTTGGCCTGGAATGTTTGAATATTCCCCAAATAAAGAAAAGTATCTGAGCACAGCCCATGTCTTCATTGTGTTAATTAGATCATGCCATTGTAAGATTTACTTTAGCTAAAAGACTCAGGTATAAACAGCATAATAAAGACAGGAAGATTCCACCTCAAGACTAAAATTGCATTAAAAAAAAAAAAAAACCAGAAAGTTAACTTAGATTCTTAACATACTCTTTAGCAAACAGACAATAACTCTGCCTACCCTGGGTACAGGGGAGGTGGTCTTAACTGATATGCTCTCAGACTAGGAAGCTGCTATCCTGGGAAGAAATCAGAGCAATAAATATCTTGTGTTAAGCTAATTTTGCAGAATTACCTGAAGGACTGATAAGAAAAGAGACTTAATGTCTCATCAAGGATAAACATTCTGGGACCACTTAACAAGTCCACACCTATAGGCCTTTTGTCACATTCCTGAAAATCCTCAACCACCTATAACACCCCAGACCCTAAACCCTTAGAGGCACCTCTTCTCTGAGGTAGCCCACACTCCCCTTTCTCCAAGTGTGCCCATTTTTCCTTTAAATAAACTTCTCACTGCTCAACTTGTAATAATGTTTTGCCTCTGAACTTTTCCAGTGGTGTCTTTGTTACTTTGCTTTTTCACTCTAATCCTCTGGATTTCAGCATTATCAGGTAATCACATTCCTATTCAGGTAATACCACTGACTGGCTTAGGCAAGGGTATATGATGCAATCCTATTGCCAATGGAACCCAAGGGCACGTTTAGAGACAAAGCAACTTAACATGCTGTAAATGGCACGGAAGAAAGACTAAAGAACTGGGTCCTTCATGACACTGTGAGCCATGAATCTGGAACTGTCCTACTTCCAGGCTTCATTTATGCAATCTCTGATTTAAGCCTCTTGTACTTGGGTTTCCTATTATTTGCGGTCAAAATCATACCATGTGATAGAATGGTCAACAGTATCAAAAGTTACAGACAAGCCAGGATGGCATCAGGAGGCTTTTGGAAACAGGATTTAGAATGGAATGAGTTTCATCACTGAAAGAGGAAAATATCAGTAATTCAGGGAGTTGTACATTAAGTTGGGAAGCTTCTTAATGACCTCTGATTCTAGATAAAATGGGACAAATTCAAATGCTAAGAATGAGGTAGAAAGGGTATCTCGCCACAGCCCTCCTTACCCCAGAACGGCTCAGGAGACACAGGCCCACTCAAGAGATTTTATTATCCAAAAGAGAAAATGGCTGCCCCCAGAGAGAGAGCAGCAGCGTGGTACAGAGCATTGTGCCTTTTGTAGTGGCGGAGTGGAAAAGTACCGCTTGGCCTGTTGCCTTAGGGGTGGGTAGGAATGTTTAGAGATAAGGTGAGGCAAGTCCAGACAGGATTTTCACCAGCCTACGTGCCTGAGACCATGGGGTAAATGGAGGATAAAGTACTATATTCTTATATTCCTCCCTTTTCTGCTTTATAAGTGGTAGATGACTTGGGGAAAGTGTGAAGGTCAGTCTTCAGTAACTGCTTCCTGCTGATTAGGGGCAATGATGTTCATTTTTGTACTGATGGGGGGTGGTCCTCAGATGAGCCCTTGGTCTGAAGTGGTGATGGTGTGTTCCAGGTTTAATAAGGATCATCGACTTTGGAGAGGGGTTGGTAATCCTGTAATAGAAGCTGGTTCAAGGTCTGGTTAGAAATTTTTTGAATTTGGGAGTGGAGTGTTTTTTGAATGCAATTAATAAAACAAGGGGCTATGAGCAGGATCAGAAGGATTAGGAGAAGGGAAGTAGCAAATGGGAGGAAGATTTGCAATAGTGACTAGGGATAGACCAAGAGGCGATTGGGGATAGCTGTTGTCTTCTCTTTTCCAAATCTTCCTGTAACTGTTTGATTTTGTTTTTTACTATTCTGGACTGGTTACCATAAAAGCAGCAGTCTTCCTGCAGATATAGGCAGAGTCCCCCTTTATCCGCTGTTAGGAGATCTAATCCACAGTGATTCTGGAGAACTACAGCAGCTAGAAAATGCAGTTTGGTTTAAAGGGTTAATATGGATTCAGCTATTTGTTGAATATCCCCTATTAGTTGATTAGTTGCTGATAACAAGTACTGGATGTGGTTATTCCAGCAGTTCCAGTGGCTACGCCTGCCATGACCCCTAAGGTGGCTAGTAGGGGAATAAATTGAATAGCATGTTTGTGTTGGGGTCTTACATTACCCATGAGGGGTATAGGGACTTCCTCATCCCCTGGGACAATGTCTATGAATGGAAATAAAAGAACCAAAGTGCATGTGCCTCTCCATCCAGAGAAAGAGAGACAGTTGTCTCACATAGGAGGGAGGTTTCAGGGACTGGCGGACGGTGAGCCTTTGTGGATAGTGAGTAGGTGAGATTGTCTACACTATTCTTTCTCTTATTCTCCTACAGAGGTGTTTCCCATTGAGGTAAAACACCTCTGGGAGAACTGAAAAAGGGGCACTCTAGAAAGCCTGGGTGAGACATTGGCCAGGTCTGGGGAAGTCTCACTGAGCTGCATTGAACTGTTGAATTGTAGAGGACTAGCTATTAAATGAGAGAAGCCTGCTCTCAAACACATCCAGCACCCCTGAGCCAGAGAGGGATTGGTAAGGTTAAGTAAGTGATGGGTAGTATTAACTATTTAAGTTAGGAGAGGGCCTTTAGATATGGGTTCTCATCTGATTGACAGATTGAGGGGACACCTGGTGGGATTGAACACATTGCGAAGTTATTTGGGGCAATTCTGTAAAGACATATTCCCAGTGGGCTTGATCCTGTACTCCACCCACGTCTGACATGCCTGCATGAGTAAAGAAGCTCCAACAATAACTGCGGGAAGAGGCACTATTTCCCCTATTTCTCCAGGGGCACTGGCTTATCCTAGCCTTATATTTGGATTTCCCTGTCCAGTATTTCTGATTGCTATGTTTACATAGGGTGGCTGAATTATAGCATTCCTTGGGGACATATGTATAGGCAGAAAAGCAACCTGTAGGGCAAAGGGAATCCTTGATGGTAGAATCTTTTGGGCAGTCTGAAAGAGAAGAAAAGGCTGGTGTTGGGAAGATAGGTCTGGTGCATGAGAATAGGTGTTGAGACCAGGGTTAACAATCCTGAAGCATGACGCATGGCGGTTGTAAGGAAGGTCTTAGGACTCCGTGCTGGCGGAAACTTCTTCAGTGATGAGTGGAAATGTAGATGAGCATCATGAAATGCGGAGAGTAAGAGGTCCCGTCAGGGTGGAGGAGTAGGAACCTGTGGGAGATTTGGTGGGAGGGGAATAAGGGGAAACAAATGGCTTAAGGTGGGAGTTGTGTATCCAACGGGGAAGACCCTGGAGTTTAACTGCAGTTGGCGTGGAAAGAATTACTGTGTATGGTCCTTGCCATTTGGGAGTTAGGGATGGTGTCACTTGGTGTGGTGGGGATAGGAGCACAGAGTCTCCTGGGTGATAAAAAGTAGGAGAAGTGGAGTCTTGAGGTTTTGGTGTATAGAGGTCAGCATGGGACCAGAGTAGAGTGAATGTGTTGAAGTAAAGGGTTGATGAGATGAGGAGGAAGGATAGGAGGTTCAGAATTGAGACCTGGAGGAAGCACAGGGCAGCCATACATGAGTTCAAAAGGAGAAGGTATAGCAGGTTTTTTTGGTAAGGCCCGGAGTCAAAGTAGGGCCAAGGGGATGAGTTTTATCCAGTCAAGGTGGAGCTCCAGGGATAATTTAGTAAGAATAGATTTGAGGGTTCTGTTGGTTCTTTCCACCTTACCTGAGGATTGTGGGTGATAGGGGATGTGAAAATGCCATGGAATATTAAGGGCCTTAGTGGTTGATGGGAGATTTGAGAGATAAATTCGGGGCCATTGTCTGATTGTAAGGCAGTAGGCATCCCAAAGCATGGGATAATTTCAGACAGTAGGACGTTGGGCACAGTCTGGGCTCATTTGTTAGTTGTGGGAAAGGCTTCAATCCATCCCGAAAATGTGTCCACCAGTACTAAAAGATACCAGTGGCATTTTACTGGGGGCATGTGAGTAAAGTCGAGCTGCCAATCAGTCCCAGGAATGAGCCCTCATGCTTGATGGGTAGGAAAGGTGGGTGGTCGAGAAGGTGACTTGAGATTGACTTTTTGACAGATCTCTCATGAAGTGGTGAGTGTTTTGAGGAAGGCAGTTTCTGAATGAGAAAGAGGCAGGTAAGTTTTAAGAAAGCATTGTAAAGATTGGAGGTTAGGGTGGAACAAGTGATGTAAGTAGGAGAGTATGACCTCAGTGGAAGGTGGGCTGGTAGTTGTGGAAACAGATTTTTTAGGGCCTGGAATGAGGGCACCTATTACAAGGGCTAATGCTGCCTTTCGGGCTACCTCATCTGCCCTGTTGTTACCAAGGGAGATGGATGACTAATCTGACCGATGGGAGCGGCAATGTACTAGGCCTGTGGCTGTTGCAAGATGTGAGGCTTCTGTCAGTGGTATGATGTGTTTGGTGTTGGTGATAGAGCTGCCCTTGGTGTTGAGGAGTCCCCGTTCTTTCCAGATTGCTGCATGGAACAGTAGGATATGGAAAGCATATTTAGAATCAGTATAGATAGTAAGAGAGGACCCCTGCACTAAAGTGAAGGCTCAGGTAAAGGCGATCAGCTCTGCTTGTTGATTTGTGGTGTTAGGAGGTAAGGGCTTTGCCTCGATAGTTTTGTCCAGAGAGACATGGCATATCCTGCCCATCGAACACCCTCATGGATAAAGGAAATGCCATCAGTAAACCAGGTATATGTGCCTTGAGGAACAGTGCCCTCCTGAATGTGGAAGGGACAGGATAGGAGTTCATCTAGAGCTTGTAAATAGTTATGAAAGGGGGGTTGTGATCCTGCCTGTGGATCGGGAGGTAATGGAAGAAGGGTGGAAGGATTAAGGGGAGGACAGGTTTTGAAATTGAGGGAGGTATCCTCAACTAGGGCAACCTGAAGTGATAGAATCCTGCAGGGGAAAGAGTCCGCAGGCCTTTGTAGGTAAGAAGTTCAGAAAGATGATGGGGGAAGAGAACAGTTGTAGGTGACCCGAAGGTGAGTTTTTGGATTCTTGAATGAGGACGGCAGTCACTGCTAGGGCTCGCAGGCAAGGAGCCCATCCCCTAATAGTAGAATCTAGTTTTTTGGAAAGGTAGCCAACCTGGGCAAAGGAGGGTCCTAACATATGTCCCAGAACTCCCAGGGTGAAGCCCTGCCTTTCTGAGACATATAGAGAAAAGGGGCGTGGTGTGAGGTCAGGCAAGTGCAGAGCGGGGGCTTGTAGAAGGGCCAGCTGGAGTCTATAGAAGGGCTTAGCCACGAGCATCAAGAGGGGCTCAGTAAGAGGTCCTTGGGATGCTTCATATAGGGGGGCAGCCAGGAGTGAAAAGTTGGGGATCCATGAATGAAGGAACCCAGCAAGACCCAGAAAAGAGAGAATTTCATCTTTGTTGTTTGGAATGGACACGGTTTGGAGAAGTTTTTTTCTGTCTATAGTAATGGCCTTGTAGCCTGGGGAGAGCTGAACTTCCAGGTAAGTGACCTGAGTGGCGGACAGTTGAATTTTGGAGGGTGAAACCCAATAGCCATGTTTTGAGAGAAAGTTTAGAAGGAGAATAGTATCCTGTTGAGAGGTTTGTAGGGAGGAGCACAGGAGAAGATCATCTACATATTGAAGAAGGGTGGAGCTTGAGAGAGTAAGGGATTTGAGGTCTTGTGCTAGAGCCTGTCCAAAAAGGTGGGGACTATCTCTAAAGCCTTGGGGAAAGACTGTCCAGGTCAATTAAGTAGAAGTCTGGGTGGCAGGATTGGTCCAGGTGAAAGCAAATAGATTTTGAGAGTTGGGATGGAGGGGGATTGTGAAGAATGCAGCTTTGAGGTCAAGGACAGAAAAGTGAGTGGTGGAAGCAGGAATGGTGGACAATAAAGTACAGGGGTTAGGGACCACAGGATGGATGGGAACAACAGCTGCATTAATTACTCTTAGGTCCTGGACAAGCCTGTAAGAATTAGGCTTTTTAACTGCCAGTATAAGAGTATTGAAAGGGGAATTGGCTGGTCATAGTAGCCGTTTGTATATAAAAGTTCCTGGATAATTGGCTGCAGGCCCAGCAAACTCTTGAGGGGCAGTGGGTACTGAGGTTGAGAGGGAAAAGAGGTGAGGTCTTTAAGTCTGACAATTACCGGGGGGCAGGTGGTGATAGAGGGGGTGAGGGTATCCCAGACTACAGGGTTGACCAGATGGGGTGGCAGAGGAATAGGAGAGGGAGATGGGTTTGCAGCAGGTTGGAGGGCGAGTAAAAGTGGAACTGAAGGCGAGCTGGGGTTGAGGCGTGGTCCGGGAGCGAAAGTAATGGAAGCTCCAACCTTGTGTAATAGGTCTCTTCCCATAAAGGGGATGGGACAATGGGGAATCACCAAAAAGGAGTGAGAGAGGACAATGCCTCTAAAGATGCAGTGAAGCATGGGAGTTTGTAAAGGTTAAGGTGTGCTCTCTACCCCGACTACAGAGGAGTAAGAGGGAGGTAGGTCCCCAAAACTCCTTCAGGACTGAGTAGGTGGCCCCAGTGTCCAAAAGGAAAGAGATGGGCCTACCTGCTGCCACAATGGTTACCCTGGGCTCCTGTACAGTGATGATAATGGTTGGGTGGAGGAGTCCCGGGCCCCCTCAATCATCAGTTGCCAGACCCAGAAGGTCTATGTGTGGAGTGTTAGAGCTGGATGGCCTGGCACCTCTCAGTGTGCGAGGACAGTCAACAGCTCAGTGTACTTCCTGATGGCACCTAGGGCATGGACCGGGGGTCTTCCAGGGTTTTGGGCAGGCTCTAGCCCAATGACCCGTTTGACCACATTTGAAGCATGGACCAGGAGGTCCTCCTGGCTGCTTCTTAGGAAGTGAGGACACCCGAGCACCAGTGGTTGGGGTAGGTTGAGAGCCCTTAGCCAGCATTTGATATTTTTGTTTACGGGCCTTTTCATCTCTTCCATTACATACTTTGAGGGCCACTGCCAGGACTTCTGCCTGAGGAGTTAAGGGTCCCTTCTCCAGACGTTTAAGTTTAGCCTAATGTCAGGGAGACTCTCAGCGAAGAAGTAGATCATTAATAATTGTCTCCCATCTGGGGTCTCAGAGTCTAGGTTTGTATATTGTAAAAGTGAGTGAGACAGTCTAGGAACATAGACGAATTCTCATTTTTATCCTGAATAACCTCTTGGAGTTTTTCATAGTCAATGGCTTTATTGGCTGACTTCCTGGGACCCGCCATGAGGCAGGTGATGAACTGATCTCGACTGGTGACTCCCCCTGCCGTATTATAGTCCCAATTAGGGTCTCAGTCAGGAACCGCCTCAGCACCAATTGGATGAGCTGGAGTAGTTTGGTGAACCTCACTGGCATGATATCTAGCCTGTTCCCAGACTCGCCTACAATCCTCAGGTAAAAGTGTGTTGGATGGGATCATGTGAATATCATGAAAGGTAAGATCATATGACTGAGTTAGGTACTGGAATTCTTTTATGTAAGTAGCTGGGTTGGAGGTGAAAGAGCCTAATCTTTTCTCAATTTGAGATAGGTCGGAAAGAGAGAAAGGGACATGGACCCAGATGATGCCCTCTGTACCAGCTACTTCCCGTAGTGGGGGTAGGATCTGGGTTTGAGAGCAAGTGACTGGAGGGCTTAGCACAGGACTGGGTGAGGGAAGGGGAACTGGTTGTGGAGGAGGAAGAGGTGCTGCGGCTGCTACAATGGCGCTAGAGGAGCTGGGAGGATTGGGATTTTGATCTTGCAGAGAAGGAGGTTGGGGCGGGAGAGGAACTGGTGGTTGAGCGGGAGCTGTAGGGATTTGAGGGAAGAGGTTCATCAGCAGGGTCAAAGTCAGAGGACGTGGTGGGAACTGGTGGGTGGTGGGGTGAAGTTTTTAGAGTGAGAAGAAGACATTTAGGATTGCAAGAGAGACAGAGAGTGGGCTTGGTTCGGAGGTAGGAGAAAGCCTGGATATATGGGATCTCTTTCTATTTGCTCGTGCACTCACAGAAGTTGTATAAGTTATGGCGAAGTTTAGAATCTAAAAAGCCATTGGGAGACCATTTAGACTGATTGTCCAAGGAATATTGTGGCCAGATCTCATTACAGTAGTGAATAAGCTTAAAAGGTTTGAGGTCTGGAGTGAGGTGGAGGGATTTTAGATTATTGAGTAAGCACCCTAGTGGTGAATCTGCGGGAATGGAGGGGCCAGATCCCATGGTGAGAATGAGACCATTCACAAGTCGCTGAGGTGTCCCAGAGTGATTGAGAAGGTCATGGAGAAGACCAGACACAGTTAGGGGGTCGTCACCACCTCTAACTGAGCGGTCGAGGTGAAAACGCTGAGGAGGTTTGATACTGGTACCAGAATTTTGTTAGATGAGAAGGATATCAAACCCCAAGGGTTAGAGATTCTCACCATGGGAAAAGGTGGAAGGCAAGGAAAGGTCGACTATGAGGATTAACCGTGACTCTGAAAGTCGTGGGTGGGGGTGCCCCTGTCCCAGAGGAGCCCTTGGGGGTGCCAGACTCTCAATGGTCACTTCCCAGGTTCCAAAGGGACATTTAAGTCGACCATGAAGGGGAGACTTACCAAATTGAAGGCCGGTGTTAGGTGAGAAGACGAGCAACCGGGGAAATGGACGGTGAGCCCATGGAGGAGGATCAGGCAGTGAGGGTTCCCAAAGCAGCTCAGGTTCCCGGAGGAAGAGCAAAGTCAATGGGAGAACCTCATCCGAGTCATGGCACCAATGAAAGGGTATCTCGCCATGACCCTCCTCACCCCAGAACAGCTCAGGAGACACGGGCCCACTCAAGAGATTTTATTATCTGAAAGAGAAAATGGCTGCCCCCAGGGAGAGAGCAGCAGCATGATACAGAGCACTGTGCCTTTTATAGTGGAGGAGTGGAAAAGTACCGCTTGGCCTGTTGCCTTAGGGGCAGGTCGGAATGTTTAGAGATAAGGTGAGGCAAGTCCAGACAGGATTTTCACCAGCCTACGTGCCTGAGACCATGGGGTAAATGGAGGATAAAGTACTATATTCTTACAGAGGTTGTGGGTGAAAGTTGTATCCTTGAAGAAACTAATAAAGGACTGGAATAGCTGCTTCAGAATATGGAAAAGGATATAAACTGGATCAGCAAAAATTTCCAAGTAACATCAAAGGTTGTGTTAACCTTAAAATCATACACATGTAAGGGAGCTGGTAACTGGTTACAGAGTGAGTACAGAGAAAGAAGTATACTTGTGTTGATGCAGAGTTGGAGAAAGAGATGAGTACTTCTATAGATGATCAGTGGGGTGAGGAAATTACTGTACCAGTCAGATTAATTAAAATGGTTGCTACACTGTCCAGGTACCTCAGGGAAGAAGAGAAATAAGTGGGGGAAGTAAAGGCCAGACAGAAAACAAGGTGGGGATCAAGGGAATGAATTCACAGAGTCTGAAGAACATGTTTAGCGAGAAAAAGCTGATAGCAATATAGGTGCTCTGTCAGAGGAAAGGGTATTTCTGAAATAACCATCTCAGAAGGGAGTACTAGAGTGCCCACTGAGTAGGTTGCCGAGGTGATGTGGAAGGAAAGGTCAATAAAACCCAGAAGATGGGGAACACTGTATGACGATGTCAGGTTAGCCCCAAAGCAGGCACAGCACAGGCCAGGATCTCAAAGAAAAACAGGAGAGAGCTACAAACTCAGAGTTGACACTCCCAAACCACTCTTCTTAATGTTTCTTCTTTTTTCTGAACACTTGTAGAATCCAAAGATTCCTTGAGAAGAAGAATTCTACTAACCTAGACAATAGTTTCGGGCAGATAACCTTTTACAGGTGTATGTAAAATGTGGCTCTCAACCCTGAGATCAGACAACTTCCCTCTAACTACATCTTGCTTCTTATCAATTTAGAACAATTTATTCCTTGAGGAATAAAATAAGAAAAGTGGAAACAAATCAACTACATTTAAGGTATTTCTTAAAGTTTCCTGCTTCCAGCATTTCCCTTGTTTATCTTCCCACTATGACCTGCCAAGTTCAGGTAGCAATTACTGCTTCCTGCCTCGATGATGGCAATAGCTCCAACCTAGCTTGGCAACTGCTTGGCTCTCCTCATTCAAACCATTCCTATGGTCAGTTACCAAATTAATCCTCCTGGAGCATCGCTTGATCACATCATTCTTTCTGTGCAAAGACCTGCAGTGACTCATCATTGCCCAGAATACTGGCTTTCAAGTCAAATTCTTACAGCCCCTACATCCCATGACATGGGTTGAAGTATTCCCACCACAAAAATGAAATGATGCAATCTTCTCAAACTGCAGATAAAAAAAATAGATGTACTAGATATACTTCCTCTATTTCCCTTCACATTTTTTCGTAACTTTTGGAACCAACTTCCACTTGTCCATATTAACGTCTAGTAGAAGAGACATCTAATCTATTATCAAATAATACTTAGTTATTTGAAGTGTAACACATCATTACATGGAATCCTTCTACATGCAAAACTTGTGAACAAATGATACACAAAATAAAGCCTAACAATGTAGTGGTGGCATTTGAGGCCCTGCCCCTGATTCTAACCCAACCTCCCTCTGCAACTTTCTCTCACACTTTACTCTACTCATCCTAAATGCAAAGCAAGCGAGACTGGCTTCATAGTTATTTGCATTCACACTACCACTCTAAGGACACTAGACTGTATCTTGCTCACATTTCTCTGTGTAACAACACAACAGGAAGGAACAAGCTTGTTCTGTAGGGCTGCTGCTTATCTGTACCATGTACTGTATGTATGTTGAGTCCACCTATCTCAAGGAATCTTCCCTTAAAAATCTCAAAAGGTTCACTGACACAACTTCATAAAGAAAATAATAGATTACTTGAAAAAAACAGAATTCACACAATATGGAATTAACTATTCCAAATTTTAGATAGTCAATCTAAGTATAGACACTCTTATATACAGCTTGTATAATGAATACATAGTTCAAAATAAGGCTATCCCTCCTGACCACAGCACTAAATCCACTTGAAATCAAGGGTGACTAAATCCCTGACTGCCCATCTCCTATCCAAATACTTTGCTTCTTTCATTTCCTGGATTTAGATCGTTTGCAGACCTCTTTTCTGTCCCGTGATAATCCATAGTCCATGCCCACGGTCATCAGAATAGGAACTCCTGGTTTATCAGGTCTTATCAATTTAACAAGAGAGATTCCTTAAATGTGAAATTAGGACAAATACAAAGCACAGAAGTTTCTGGGTTTTTATGGTAATGGTCAATTTTCTTCCTGTTAAGATGGCCATTTTTTTCCTCAGTCACTTTGCTGAAACCTGAGGTTTCAGAGAAGCCAGAAATATTTAGAATTTATTTTTGTTTTTAATTTTAGGTAATACAATATGTATACCATGTAATAGCTCCAGCAGGACCTGGATCAGCATCTCATAGTCAAACATTAATATTTTTCTTATTGTCGGTAAGCTGTAATATTTCCAGAATATCTCACCTGGCTTTAGTGCATCCTCAGGGGTAGAGAGAAGTATGGCCTTTAGTGCATCTGCATATTAACAGGTGTTCCTCAGGGGTGGGAAGCTGTTCATCTCCATATCAGTGGGTAATTACCTGGGCAACAGAGGGCTTATCTGAACCTGAGAGGTAAGGAAAGTGCTGGGTTTGGCTTCTGCTGGAACAGGAAGAAAGATGGCCTCAGACTGCAGTTTGTAAGCAATAAATGGATTTTAAACTTTACTTCTCCCTTTGACTGATTTCAGTTTTAGAGGTATTTTGCCCTGGGATTTCCTCTACCTGGACTTACACTAAACAAAATATACAAACATTCCTGTCAACTCGAATAAAGACCATAAATAGTTTCATGTCAGTTCAGGTCAGACTGCCATCAGATGAGCCACCAAAAATAACAACAACCAAAAATGTAAAATGTAACCTCAGAAAGTTCTCCTCCATAACTTACCCAATTTCCTCCATTTATTGGTTATTTGAAGTGCTATATATATATCACTAAGCCCAGGGTTTTATGACTTAACCTACTTATGCCACTTCCATGGTTACACTCATGCAGCACCGTGCGCTGTGCTCTGTAGCGACACTCATGCTAGAGAACCCGGCCCTCGCATTTCACAATGCTCTGGGTCAGACTACAGTACGCCATGACAGAGCAACACAGAATGCTCATGCCAAAGAGGCAGTTTTACATATCTGCTTATTAATCTTAGAGATTTAAAGGAAATGACAGGTAACATTTCAGTCTGTTCATTCATTCAGTCATTTCATTCTAAAACAAAGATAATAAAAAAGGACCCTAGTTTCTCAATTGCTCCCCCACCCCCACAACAAAGATTCTAGGGTAGGAGGCCCTCCCACTCACCCTGTTCCTAGGACCCACTTTGTTGGCCTTCTGGAAACTGATGCTTAGTAATCAGCAAGTTTATCACCATAAAGTTTAAAAATCAACAGGAAGTGAGCAAAAATGAACCAGAAAAAAATAGGGCATATGCACCCTCAGAGAAATAAATAAAATAGTTTTAAAGTACACGTTTGTTGAACTGCATGACTAAAGAAAACATCCTGAAGGCTGTAAAAACAGTTCTCAAGTACTTATGTCATATTTGTCCCTTTATTTATGTATGACGTCAGCATGCACTTTTACAAATTAGGTTTCAGCATAACTGGGCATACCTATACATAGCATAGGTTGGAGGAAACAAAGCCTAATATTAAAAACAAAACAATATCTTGCTCAATTCTTCTCTGAGCAAGATGTCACAAATTCCCTCTCAGGCCCCCTCTACATTTTTGTTTATAATTGAGAAAGCAGAATCCTTTTTCTCTTATCCTAAATAGAAAATGTCTGTTTATGCTCATTGTCTTTTGGCACGCCTATGAATTCCTTAAATTTCTGGGATTGAGATTGGGATTGGAACTGGAATTCAGGTAAACTGATTCACATGATCTGTTCCTTTTGGAAGACCTATCTGTAGTGATACCTAAAAATGCCATTATTTCCCACATTCCTCTCCCTCACTTTCAAAATCACCCTTGCAACACAGCAGCACCAAATTCACGACCATAAATTTATTCTCTCAAAGCTTATCTCCATGACTTCTATATGTGTAGAAATTTTAATGACCAAAGTAAGCATATACTTTTCTAAGAACTCTATTAAACTAGATAAGATCAGGGTTAACACTGTAACACTGTATCTATTCCTATCTCTACGGAAACCCATCTAATATTAGAGCCATGCCTAGAAACAGATTCGATTTTGAAAAAAATCAGGCAATTTAATTAATTTATAAATGATTTTATTTATAATTTATATATTATATACATAATTTTATATATTTATAATATAAATAATTTATAAATAAATTTATTTAAGAATTTAATAAAATGGAAATGTGACTCTGAGAAGAGCGTTCATATTTTCTCATGCAGACTATATCTTCACTATGACACAAGTAAATCGGGATGGACTATTGAAAATGTCACCTCCCAGAATAAATATGACAAACAGATGTGACTTTGGTTGGCCCCTTCTGAATCTTCCTTGATAACTCATCATCATATCCAGGGAAGTCAGTTTATGGTTTACTGTGTGTTTCAGGATAAACACAAACTAGAAGGGTTAATAATAGTTAAATTAAGAATCCTTTACTCAATCAGTCTTCCCAGTATGGATAGAAAATTGTTAAGTAATCAATAATTTCCTTTAATATACAAAGGAAACCAAGGAAGAAATTAAAATTTGTCAATATGAAGTTGAGAATGATTTAAGAAAATAATTTTGGGGTTGAGAAACCTAAGATTAAAAAATGATCTTGACTTTGAGGGATGCTAAGACTTTCTGTATTCTAAAATATGACATTCCGGTTATGAAAGTGACGGAGTTACCTCCTGAAAGTATCACGAAACTTTGAGCAAGAGCTTCTATTTTCTTATTTGCATTAAACTTACCTGACTTAACTACTGAGACTACAGTGCTGATGCTCATAAGAAGATACGGTCAGGTATTCTAAATGCCATGGCAATATTTAAAAATCAGCATTCCCAATAAACCTGACCCCTCCCTCTCCTTCCCATAGGAGAATGAATGTCAAGAGTTCTGCGTGCTTCAGACGTCTGTAGCACAAAGTGGTATCTGAACAAGTATTTTGCTCATCTGGCAAGGTACAGAACTCCTCCATGAGGCCTTCTTATTCTCTTTAACAGTGACATTTTAAATTAGTGAACAACCTATATCTATATCATCAAAAATACTTTAGCAACTATAAAACATGAAGCAATAATTCTGGCACAATGAGTCAACATCTGATTTTTTTTCCTGGTGAATTTCATCATGAGCTTTTTTCTTGTATTAGAGCAAGCAACATTCTTAAGCCAAAACAGCCACTGCCAAATTATTTGATAAATGCCACCTAAGGCATTATTTGGTACTAAAGAGACAAAAGAAAATCCACTTGATTTCAAATTTAGCACCATTTCTCTTCCATATGACAAGCCTTTCCTCCTCCAAGCAACTCTCATTTTTTCCATGCTGAACACTTCCATTTAATTCACTCATTCTCCCACAGAAAAGTTTCTGCCCCTTCTCCATTCTAGTCACTCCCCGAGGGACATAATTCACTGTCAGTCCAGGCCATCTAACACAGTGTCCCATATCTATTCATTTGACAAAAGCTAGGTATTTATTTATTTATTATGCACGGAACTGGGGGCCCATCGCAAACAACGGTGCTGCTCTCTCGAAGCTTAGCATCTCATCTAGTACCTAGAACCATCTCTAACATAAAGTAAGCACTCACTGAAGATTTTTTTAAAACATCTCTCATAAAATGTAGTACCTAAATGTGAACAAAATGTTTTTGAATGTGGTTTAACATGTTCTAAGTGGCACATTCAGAAAATGATTACTGGCAGCAAGGGAAAAGAAAAAACTTAAAAGTATGTGTAAGACTTCTGGAAAGCTGAGCAGTCTAGAGTTTCTTTGCAACTCATTGTATAGCTGGCGGCCATAACTACTACATTAATCACAGTGTAAGATGAAAGATGTTCACTGTCCATAATAGGTTCAAATTACGTCTACACTGTTCAAAAATGTAGATAATACATTTTAGAGATATGAACAACACAGTTGATCTAAAATACTTTATTTTTTTACTACTTGTTCTAATTACTGTTACTATGTGACAAATTATATTAACAACTTTAAACAACTGTTTTACTTGCCTCATAATTTGGAGGCGGGGTGGGGATGTCAAGAATTCAGGAAAGGCTTGCCAGGTGGGGTTGGAGTCATCTGAAGGCCCATTTCAGTGGATGTGGAGATGGCTCCCTCACAAAGTTGGTAGTTGATGCTGGTTGACTGCTGGAAGCTAAGGTAGGTTGTTGACTGGAACTGGAGAAGACTACACATGGCTTCTCCAGCATGGAAATCTCATAAAAGTCTATCTCTATATAGCAGTTGGCTTCCCTAGAACTAGTATCCCAAGAGAAGCAGGCAGAAGTTGTTTGGCCTTTTATGACCTTTTAAGTCACATGGTGTGATTTCTGCCACATTCAATTGGTTGAAGCAGTCACAAGCTGGCTTGTAGCCAAGAGAAGGATAGATAGACCTCACCTATCAATGTGAGGAGAATTTCTGGCCTTTTTTATAAAACTACCACAGCTCTTTAAAGGGATAAATTTCAATTATTTAAGAAATGTGGTTGGGTAGACTACCACATTCTAGATATGAGTCCTTATGAGGGAAGTATTATTTGTTACTTTGTTCAGTCCAAACATCTTCTTTTGTTAAATAAGCCAAGCTTAACTAATTGATTAGCATTAACAAGAGTGTCACAGAACAGCTTGTGGACTTTTGGGTTCTTAAGCAAGCATAGGAGCCCTGCCCATTTCTGAAGGGCAGGCTCCAGGTCTACCTTACCCACTCCAGGTAGCAATGATTTCTCCCTCCTCTGCTCATTTCACTTCTCATCATATACTTTGGATTGCTGAATTGTAGAAGCAGGGGAAAGGTGGCAGACAGAGCAGCATTGACTCCATCAATATCATTAGCTTTGTGAGGGTAAGAATTGTCTTAGTTCTCTTTCCCACAGCACTCAAGAGCACTCAATAAAGGTTTACTGCTTGGCTTATGCTCAAAGTAAAAAGGATAAGTCTTACTGTTTATTATTATTGCCCCATTCATACCCCTAAATCACTAAAATAAAGAAGACAATCTGTACCACAAGAGGCTTGACTGCTAAATTCTAGAGAGGCTTAGAGCTGTCTAAAAATATCCCTGATGATGGTCTAGTCAAGGTGTTAAGAGAGGATTATGACATGAGATAGAAGTTGGAATCAAAGATTCTAATGTCTGTTCTAAGTAAGACTTCCATAATTCCATAATATAGGATTTATAAAGTAAAAGCAAAACTTAATTCCCATAAATGTGTGAAATGTTACCATTCACTATTCTCCTTCCAAAAAATGTATTAAAATAGAGGAAAAGACACATAAAAAACTCTGAATAGGGCTCTTACAGATATAATTCAATGGTCTACAGAAGGAATCAATCCACAAGATATATGCAATCTGGCCTTACCACAAACCTCCAGAAAAGCATTTCCAACTGCTGCTTTCTCTCCTGCAGTGGCTACCCCTGAAAGTTACATACTTTCATGTCATAGAAAATACCTTTCCACAGTCATTAACAAGGAATGGATCTCAGTCACATTTTCAGCATGTTATATCCCTAACCATACCAGCAACTTATTTATATGGGGAGAGAGAAAATCAAATATTGCCAAATACATCAGAAGTCACTTTTCTAAGGAAATAGAAGAATATTTCTTCCTGTGAAACAAAGGATATTTTTAAACAGAATTTGAACCTAAAAAATAAGCCATAAACTAAACTTCTGGAATACAATTGTGTGTGTGCACGTGTACGTGTGTGTGTGTGTGTGTGTGTGTGTATGTGTGTGTATTCATCACATACATATCATGCATGAGATTCTGGGTGGGTGTTGATGATTTGACAGTGGACAGGCAGACACTATAACAGTCCCAAAGAACTCCATTCACTGACGGTATATCAAAGATGCAAGAGACTATATCACAGATTGAACTTTAAGAATAATAACAAGGATTTCTTTTTTATATCCAATGTTCATTCACTTCTAAATCTTTTCCTGGAAATAAGAAAACCTATCAAATACCATATAGCAAACTCACAGACCTACAGAGAAATCCCTTGAGCTAGAACAAAGACAGATGGCAGAGAATCACGGTCTCCCTGTAGCTACCAAGACACAAAGAGGCAGCAAACTCTCAAGCGATTTCATGTCTGCGAATGTTAACCTAAAAAAGAGTATCCAGACAAAGTAGCTGATTTCAAATATTTGAAGTATTGCTGCACAGAGGACATCAGACTTATTCTACTTTAGAAGGTAGACCTGAACCTTCTGGGTAGAAGTTAAAACAAGCAGACTTACTTTATTATTTTAAAAAAAAACACCCTTCTAACAATTTGATAGCTAATAGCCAAATGGGTTTCACAAAATTCTGTCACCGAATTCTGTCATCAAAAAACCTTTCAGAGGCTAAATAATGTCTGTCAGCAAAATTGTGCAGATTACAGAATCAGATGATATTTGGACTGGATGATATTTAAGATCCCTTCTTCCAACCCTAAGATTCTATTATCCATTTTACAGAAGAGGATGTCTCCATCTTTCTTTGAGTAAATAACACCCAAAACATCTATTAAAAGTCTCAGGATCCTTAATTTTACTTCTTTATCTGGGTTATTTGTCTGCCTAGGCCTATACTGAAGCCAGCTAGACTCCCTGACTCCCCATCATCAAGGGTGGGGAAGGGATGAAAAACATCTTAACTGTGAGGGCATATGGGGGAGAGGACTCCCAGAGGAAAAGCTTTCTGACATGTGTATCCAAAATGTATGGTTGCAAGGGAAACCAATGACACTCCCTAATCAACAGAAACAGCTTGGTTGAACAATACTCAGAAGAAGGTTTTGTACCTGATTTTCATGATCTGTCAATGATCTGTCAATGATTTACGAAAAGACTCCACAAGTCATGATTTCTCTGGTGATTTACTGCTATATGACTTTGCTGCTACTTCTTTATTTCTTCTTTGTCAGTTTCACTGTATCAGATACATTCTCACTATGAATGTATCATTAGTGATTTCACCACACTGGGAGAATTCATGTTAACAGTTTGGTGTAAATGTACCTAGCATTTACTGTTCTATTTATTGACATTAGCTTAATGTAATCTATTTACATTAATCATGTTTTATATATTGTTGTATGTAATGTATTCTGCAGTTGTCACTGAGTAACACATTCTGGATATCTTTCCATGATAAAATATAAAGACCTACAGGACAGCTTCATAATATTCATTATATACTGTGTTTCATCAATTCTAGGAAATGCTAAATATTGGATGTGTCTCACATTTAATGGCCATTATAGGATTGCCTCCTAAATACACTATCAACACTCAACTCCTTGCTTTCCCACTATGCTTTCATGGGAACCCAAACCAAGGCAGTGGTCATTCAGGTTATTTCTAGGTTTCAGTTTTTTTATCGTGAAATGAGAAAATGGAACCACAAATCCCTTCCTACTTACATTCTAAGACTCCAAGGGATCTTCTTTTATATATCATCATGGGGGTGACCTCTTCTACCTAAAAGAGCAAACTGCCTCCTCCTCCTGAAGCTTAATGATCCATCAGACCAATAAGCCCTGATATTATAAAACAAAGTCACTAAACTTTATGGCAAATATAGGACCAGGACTCTCAAGTGAGACAAAGAAGAAAAGAGAACCACAGACAGTTGCCCTAGTTGGTGGGTGTTCTGCTTAAAAATGATGATAATCCATTAATGAACTTACTTGACAAGTCCTTAACATACAGTACAACCCCAAATGGAGAGCCCGGCCTCACTGGACTATTTAAAGAACCACCAATTTTCCAGAGCTTTGTTTCAAAAATATGTTCATCAATCAACTACTCAGAATTTGCAATTTGTTTTTCCAACAGAAATGCTATTATAAATGATAAGTACCCAAGCCAGACCAATAGAAGTATTTATTCTGAAAAGTACTAAGCACAAGCACAGAAGTTCCTAAGGAAACACCTAACTTCTACCTTACTGCATTTCTTTACCAAAGAAAATATTTAGTAATGCAATCAAGACTCCAGGAACAAATATTAACCCCACCCCAATACAGACACACAAAGATACATACAAACACACACATGCTGGTAAAAGGGGATTTCTCAAGAATCAAAATGCCTGCACCAATGTTCATTTCAGTCCTTACAGTTAGTCCTGAAATCAAAAAAGGTAAAAAAAAAAAAACCAAACTCACCAAAAATCTCAAAGGCAAAATATAAACAATTTAATTTAACAAACAAAACATATAACTTCTTGGCCAAAGATAAGAGTAAAAGGAAAGAAAGAGGGCCATTCAGAATAAGTTTTTGAATTAAGTGTTTAGAATAAGCTCAGAATAAGCTCAGAATTAAGTGTTTATTTAATTAGGAACTCAGATCACCAGAAAAGACTATTTAAAGTCAAATGCCCAACAGCAAACAGTCAAGTTACAAAATCAAAAGACATCAAACCTCAGCTGAAAAAAATTTAGTTTCATATTTGTATAAAGCTAAGTCTTAAAAATTAATTCATAGATCAAAGCTGCATTTCTATCAAATTATATCAAAACCCCACAATATTTGTTCCATTTAATATTTAAATCAAGAACCATGACCCCCTACTCCCATAAATAGAAAACACTCAAACTTTTTGCAAATCTCCTAAGAGGTTAATATCCAAAATATATCAAGAACTCATACAACTCAATAGCAAAATAAAAAACAATCTGATTAAAAATGGACAAAGGATCTGAATAGACATTTTTCTAAAGAAGATATACAGAAGGCCAACAGTTACATGAAAAGGTGCTCAACATCACTAATCAGAGAAATGTAAATCAAAACCACAATGAGGTATCACCTCTTATCTGTTAGAACAGTTATCATCATAAAGAAGAAAAAGCAAATGTTGGTGAGGATGTACACTCTTGGTAGGAATATAAAATTGGTGAAGCCAGTATGGAAAATAGTATTAAAGTTCTCAAAATAAAAATAGAACTATCATAGGGTTCAGCAATTCCACTTCTAGATATTTATCTGAAGAAAACAAAAACATTAACTAGAACAGATTTATGTACCCCCATGTTCACTGTCACATTATAGACAATAGCCAAGATATGGGAACAACCTAACCATCCATAGATGGATGAATGGATAAAGAAATTGTGGTACATATATATAATGGAATATTATTCAGTCATAACAAAGGAAATCTTGCCATTTACAACAACATGGATGAACCTAGAGGGATTCATGCTAACTGAAATAAGTCAGACAGAGAAAGACAAGAATATATGATCTCACTTTCATGTGGAATCAAAGAAGGAAGGAAGAAAGAAGCAGAGAAAGGAAAAAAATCATACATACAGAGAACAGACTGGTTGTTGCCAGAGGATGGGATGGAGGAAATGGGTGAATGGGGTCAAAAGATACAAACTTCTAATTAGAAAATAAGTAAGTCAGGGGATATAATGTACAGATGATGACTATAGTTAATACTGGGTGGAATATTTGAAAATTGCTAAGAGAATATATCTTAAAAGTCTCTAAAAAACAAAGAAAAAGAAAAACTCTCCTAACACCAATTATTGATGATTGTGCCATCAGGAAATAAAAAGTGAGGAGAAGAGGAATGAAGAAATCAGGCATTGTGGAAATAGATTGTCAATCATTTAAAATCTTCAGTGAAAATCTTTTTTAATGGCCTAACGTAAGTGGGTCTTGAGGTGATCTTTTTTCAAGTTTCTTAAAAATAAAAATGCTTTTAAATAAAAGCAACTCCTTTCTCAAGTAAAAAGTAAACCGTAACTACTTTTTAAACTGTGCATGGAGGATTTACATGTAAAGTCATATCCCTACCGGTCAAAAAAAAGGAAAATTGAAAAGTTAAATGCAAACAAAAAAGGCCACTCAGTAATATTAATATATACATGGAGTCTGTGAATAAGGATACAAAAAACAAAAAACACTTAGAGAGGGCAAAGAAATTTAGTTTACAAAAGCCAGAAGACTTAATCTTTATGACCTAAACATTCTGATTGCACACACACACACACACACACACACACACACACAGAATGTTCTCTTTTCTTCTTTTCCCCCAAGTTCCCTAAGTTTACTGGTAAAGACAGAAGAACTGAACTTAAAGAAAAAATATTCTTTCAGTTTCTTCTTCCATGAAAGGGCTGACAAAAAGCACCACAGGGGAGAAGCCTGAATTAATTATCCTCATGGTTTACAAGAAAAGCTCTTTATTAATTTCAGTCTAAACAAACACAAACAGACACAAAACACTCTAGACATAAACCTTCTGCAAAAGCTCTCCAAAATCAGGCTTAACACCCACGGTACATCTTTAAGCTTGAATGAATAAACACTTCCAGCCAGACCTCAAATGTTTTCATTTTTATAAAACATAAAAGGGAATCATTTTATTCAAGCATGAATGAGACTATAAAGAGCTTTTGTATTGTTGATAGCAACATTTCTTGGGGACACTATTAACTGGATGGTATCACTGAATAAAAGGAAGAACAGGAATGAATGTGGAGGTCTTCTCAAGGCCATTCTTCCACACTTTGTAAAAGGAGCTCAGATGTGGATAAAATTCTAGAATGCTGCGGTCAAGAGGCACTTGAACTACCCAGGCACCAGAATGACACACAAAATTCTATTCAACAAGACTAATATTTATTTTGGATTAGGATAAAAAATGTAAACAGAATTGAGGAATGAAATTTTAGAAGCTAAGCAAAAGATAAGTAGTTCAACCTTTACTTTGGTGAAACTAAACTTTAGTGAAACTTTACTTTAGAGAAACTAAGGCCCTTAGGCTCAAGATTTGCCCAATAGCATGTAACCACTAACCATATATACCTGGTTACCCAGATCTACTGTGTGTCTGGCTTGACATTCAATACAATACACTGTAGCAGACTGAAACCTCAGAAACTTCAGTAGGTACAGTTTAATCTTCCATGTCTGAAGAATCATTTTTAACATCCTTTAACAATACATGAAATTGGATGAAATTTTAGGTGTTGCTCTACTGATAAAGAAAAGCCTCACATGAGCAACCTCAAGATACTAAATGCTAAAATTTTTCATCTAGTTCAATGTAATTCATGCTAGACATACAGATATTCATAGACAGAGTCATAAAACATTCTTAACTCCATGAAGTACATCAACCTTAAAGAGATTATGCTTAGGTGATTCTCAGGATTCTCCAGTCCTAAACAATCTGCAAACCATTAACTTAATCGATAAACAAGACTATCACTGGGATTTGCAGATTTAAAACATTTAAATTCCCTTTCCCCTCCTCCATCTCACCTAAAATAACTCTGGGCTTTTTCAAACATAGTATTACCTTAAAAGAAAAGATTAAAACCTTCACCTCAGCAGTTTTGCTTCACCACTCTAATTGTTCTGGAAGCCTACATACAGCTCAATCCTGGTTAGATATCAATCCTGATATCTAACCATTTGTCAGCTTTGCCAGAGAGTTAGCCCTTATCTTTCCAAACAAGCACCTCTCTTCCCTGGGGTTTCTTTCAGGGTAAATTATACCAGCAAGTTCTAATTTCCTATCCCTACAGGAAAGGTTGCTCAGAACTTGGTAATGTCTTTTATTAAAGTATTGCATGGCTGTTGTATTATGACCAAATTTTCAATCTTCATCTTAAATAGAAGCTTATTTATTAAACACTTGTTATTATTCTGTTTGAAAACCAAATAGATGAACAGAAAAAGGATTAGGGACATTAAAGAGCAGTCAAACTGTATCACTGATTAAGTAGTTCAAAGCCCAGGAAGAAAGCTCACTTTAAACAAAAACTGCAAATTTATATCTACTCCCTATTATATCTACTGCCAGGACTTGGCACAGAAGATGCTCAATAAATGCTGAATGAATGGATGAATGGATGAATGAATGAATAAATTGAATGAAAAAAAATAAAACTCCAAGTCATTTTATATCAAGGCATAATTGAGGCTCCATTTTATATATGGTCAATGCCATCTGGCCTGCTGTTGTATGTCCAATGGCTTGGACTAGAAGTCATCATGAATCCCAGCATAACTCTTGCTACAAAATATTAAGACAAAACAGTTCACAAAAAAAATAATCTTCATGCTAATTAACACAGCATCAGTGATTGACAGTCTGAAACACTTCCTCACTCAAAGAAAGGGTCTGGGTAACACTGGAGATAATAGCACCAACTAGATCACATGAAACGCTTTTCCATCCAAGGGACCTTTCCTCCTCTTTCATGGTATTCCACTCTCCTACATTCCCCAAGAACTACAGTTCTTGTAAGCAAACAAAGGAGAGATGAAGTCCAAATATATACTCCATCAAGCCAAAACACCATCCGGAACCCCAGGAATCATCTAGCTGCTTTATTAAGTTATAAGAAGTCTTTCTAGTTAAACATTTTGTATAATTCTTTGCAAATTAAGGTTATCTTTAGACATGAAGTTATTCTCTACACCAAGAGAGATTGTTCTTTTTAATCCTTTCTCCATAAGGATGTCAAAATCTTTCAGTCACAAGGTAAGACATCAAACCAAAATAGCTTTAAAAGTTCCATGTAATTATGAATGTCATTACAGCTACTCTTATGCCAAGAATCATTTACATTACTGTAATTCATATAAATACATCCACTACAGACCCATTTAAACTGGGCATTTCTCTCCAAAGAAAAAGTATTTAGACAAACAGCACTTTCACCATTCCAGCCATGTAATTCAATGCCACCTGGCCAATTCTCTCACACAGATCAGAAAATAAGGCAGGGGTGGGGTGTAAAAGGCAAGTCCTGAAATCCTTTTTACCCCACCCCTTGCAAATAAACTTAGGTTCTGTCCAAAAAGCACAGTAAAAATAATTAAAAACTTGAACCCTAAGCAAAGAAACAAAAAATCATTCTGCATTGACACACTTTCTTTAATTTAAACCTGGAAATTTTTAGCAGGAATACAGTGACCAGACTCTTACCTAGAAATTGTAGGGATGGAAGATACTTCGACAGGTTTTTTTTTTAAAGAGCATAAGAAATACCATGCTGGTGCTGTTAAGTGGTCCCTCTCATCAAGGGTTCTTGCCAATGGTATTAATGGGATGGATCAGCACAGAGTGAAAGATAAAGCAATTGGACAGATAAGGAAACTGTAGTCAAGCCCTCCATAATTATGTCAAAGACCCATGATGTCCGTTGGTCATTAACATTAATTTACCAGTTAGTTCCCCAGTAATAAGGCAAAAAACACACCTTTCCCATAATGAGAGTGAGTGCCACTGTGGCACTCAGGGATTCATTTATTCCAACAACAAAAACATACTCATCACCTGCAGTATGCTGGAAATTTTTCTGGTACTGGGGATACAATGGTGGACAAGACATGGAGTTCCTGCCTTCATGGGGCTTCCATTCTAGTGACTCTTCCTTGCTCCTGCATGGAGGGCAGGCTGCTGGGGTGAAGAGGAGGAAGGAACAAAGAGGTCAGTTAGGAAGCTAGTGCAGTCCAAAGATGAGATAATGGTGGCTTGTACCAGGGAGATTTGGTAAGAAAGGACTGAATTCAGGATATATTTAGTACTTGTAGATGTTATAGGAATAATTCAGGAGATGCAGAAATTGATAATGCAGGAGAGAGAGGATAAATCCATAGCAAGGCCCCTGAATAAGCAAGGAAGGCTGGGATTCCATGCACAGGTGGATTGACTCAAACAGGGGAAGGGACAATAACAGGAGGAAAGGCAGAAAGTCCGGTTACCATAATCTTCCTCAGTACCTAAGTATGCAATAATGGAAATTCTTATCTAAACAAAACCTTAACCTGAAGGTTAAGCCTATTCTTTTCTATGATTAAGAAAAGTAATACATGTTCATGGTATTTAGAAATTTTATAAAATGCAGAGAAGTATTTAAAAACACACATGGGTATCACCTGTAATTTCAGCATCTAGTGGTAACTATCAAAGGTTTGTTGCATTTCATCTCCACATTTTTTCTAGTCACCTTTCTAACTTATTTTTTTCATTGGGTACATACTGTATATATAATTTTACATTCTGCTTTTCTCAGAATCATTTTCCTCATTTTGTATTCATACATTTCTCTAATGGAAAGACTGACTCAGGGTCAAAAGCATTCTGTTTGAGTCCCAGCTTAGGCACAGACAAGCCTTTGACTCCACAAGTCCCTTCCACTGCTCTGGCCTTTAGGACAGCCCCAGTAACCCCCAGGAACAGGGAGGCATTCCTCTCTCCTATCCTCTTTGTACTACTCTGAAAGGGAAGGAAGTCTCCATCACCAGTCTCTCTTCCTTCTCCACATGCCTAAATGGTTCTGTCTCAGTCACGCCTTGGTTTAAAGATGATTCTAGACAAGTACTCTCTTTCCCTGGACCAGCCTTTTGTTCTGATAACAAGTAGATGCCACCTTTCCTTACCTGTATATACCTCCCACAAAGCTGCTCCTGGTTACATGTTTACTCAAGATAATCCATCTAATTATTCTGCCACTATCTTCTGACATCCAATCCCCCATATGCATTCTACCTTCCAAACCTACCTCTTCTGACTCCTCCTCATATACAAATATTCTACATTTTTTTTATACATGCTCAATTATTTAAGCCTACTCTTACCTCTTTCATCTCCTCTGCTACTTCTCTCCACTTTGTTGCATAAACCCACACTCAGTTCCTTGTTATTCTTCAAACACACATCCTCCTGCCCCAGGGTCTTTGCACTGTTTTCTTTCACCTGGACCACTCCTTCCTCAGACATTTGTGTAGTCTGTGCTTCCTCTCTCTCCTCAGGTCTCTGCTCAAGTGTCACCTTATCAGGGAGGCCTTTGCCTACTCTACTTAAAATCAAATAACAACACTCAGTTCCTTGTGCTCTCTAGCCCCTTAGCCCTTCCTTAATGTTCTCCACAGTACTTGGTATCACCTGGCTTATATGTTTATTTGCTTATCATGCAAACTCCATGACGGCAGAGCTTTGTTCACTGTTTTATCTCCAGGACCCACAAGAATACTGGCACATTCACAGGCATTCAGTGAGCATCTACAGAATGAATGTCTTTGAAAACATGTGATCGTTGAGCTCTGTGGGCATGCCCATTGCTGGGCAGCTTAGTCACTATGGCCCCACATCAGTCTCAAACTAGCTCTTGGCCCTGCAGAGAAAACCCTGCACTTGCAGCTGTGAGATCAGGCTAATCCCCAACTACCTCCAATTTACCAACTGGATGCACCATCTGCAAACTAATAGCATGATTTCCACCTCATATTCCAGATCATTAATTAAAATGTCCATTTTTACCAGGCCTTGAATCAATCTACATGGAAAATATTGACTGACTCCTTCCAGGATGACAGTGACCCACAGACAACACCTGAGTGTGAATTCCATGCTGATTACCCCCATCATCTGGGAACCCACTTAGTCATGTAAAGACTTTAAAAAAACTACCGTGTCATTGAAATACTGCAAAGCCTACCCCAGGGCGATCCCTGACCCAGCCTCTGTGATGTCAGCTGGCCTCTCAACCTGCCCTTTTCTGTCCTTCTGAGATACTTCTACATCTGCACAAGATGCCAGCGGGTGGATTATTTTATTGACAAAGGCATCAGGCCACTCAGATTAGAATATAGCTAATTGTTTTTAAAAGCCTTCATCAGTTTTCTGGCTTTCTTCCTACCTGTTCACTCCATGATTTGCTGTGATGAAGAACTGCAGCTTAAAGCACTGGAATCCCTGCTGCCTTTTTCACATATTCTTTTTACTATCAAATGACCATCTGCCTTTATCTTTGTCTTCCACACAGATGCATATTGCTCACAAAAAGCTTTTCTGTTTATAAAGTTGGTCTCATTGTTAGACTTAAAATGTGGATTCTTTGTATTCTTCCTAGAGAATCTGACCTTTTTCTACATTTTGTGGTTTTCCCATCTGTCTTTTAGCTACTTGTGTAATTTCATTTTAATAATCAAATTTTATTTTTCAATGAGGATACATTACTTGTTCCTCTATTGTTTTTTTCTTTAAAACTCTTTTCCCCCTCAGCCATTACTTTCTTCTCATGGAGTTCCTCTGGTGTGTTGAAATTCCCTTTCAAAAGAGGCTCTTCTACTGAATTTCTAATTCCTGGGTTCATGGCCAGCTCCACTAACTGAAGTGGTGAGATTTTACATATATCCTTTCATATTATTTTTCCTCATCAATGCGTCCCTCCCTACCATGCCCACCAATACTAAACACTCAACAGAATACTCTGTCATCAGTGTAACTGGAATAAGTCATGTCCTGTATGTCTTGACTGGTACCATGAAGGTCTAATAAAACCAAGTGGGTAGAACTGTTACTCAAATCATTCTAGAAAGTTTTACTCTATTTGAACAGTCCCTTTGCTTCTGATAAAAGAGGAATTTAATGCTCTGAAAGGAAGGGGCCCAATCCTATTGAAGCAACATAATCCACTCATGTGGTCTTAGCTGGAATCATGATAAGAAAGATACAAAAACAAAAAATTTGCCATCATCAACTTGTGAGAAACAAATCCTTTCCATTAAGACAAAAAGAGTATCCTTCCAGACTCCCAAAACAAATAAATCTACAGGTTGCATTAAGCAAAAACTTACCAACCCTTTAACTACCTTTTACTTAATGAATTTCAACTTTTCCACCCAGTGATAGTTCGAAACCAAGCTCTAATCTGGATTGAACAGCTGCAACTTGATCACAGTAGTAATAGTGTATGCAGATAAAGGTCTAAATAAAAATTGCATATAAATACTTTTCAAATCACTAAGTTTCAACTAATATTACTCAGTACATATTCATTTTGCCTAAAAATACTCCAGTGTTTTGCCTTTTGTCCTTCTAATAAAATTCTAGTAAATGAAAGTTATTTCTCAAGCATGAACTTGATGTTCTGAAATCTAGTATTAACCACTGAAAGATTTTGTGCCAAATGCTTAAATACCTGAATCTCAGCTTTCTCATCTGTAAAACAGAAATAAACCCTGCTTCCTCAGTTGGTTACTATAAAGATTAAAAAAGAGAATGAATGTACTTGAAGGATTTGATAAACCCTAACAGATTAAAAAATACAATTATCAGACTGCAATTCAAAGTCCTCTATGGTCTCATTTCCTATTTGGGTGGGGAGAGGAACAACTGTACTTCTTTTGTATAGGTAATATATTCACACCTTTCAAAATTCAAAAGTTGCAAAAAGGTGTATAGTACAAAGTTTCCCCCCATTCTTTTCACCAACTACCTCATTCACCAGTCAAGAAGCAACTAATATAATCAACTTCATATTTATTTTTTCAGATACATGTGATTTTTCCCACAATTTTTGCATAAGTGCTATTACACTATTCACTGTTCTAAATCTTCTTTTTTCCAATTTGCCAATATATCTTGGAGATTGTTTCATATCGATGTATCAGTGAGAGAGCCCCCTCGTTCATTTCATTGGCTGCATGGGAAACCATTGAACAGAGGGACCATGATTTACCTATCTCCCACATTTAGGTATGTCCAATCTTCTACTATTACAGCCTTTTGCTCATGTTTAAGCATATTTGTAGGGTACATCTGAAAGAGAATTGCTGAGTTAAAAAGTATACAAATTTTCAATTTTAAAAAAGACAACCAGATTGTCCTCCACAAAGATTTATAGCAATATATTCTCCTTCCAGCCATACATGGAGACTATTTCTCTACACATTTGTCAATATAATCTCTTCTATTATTTGTCAACATTGTTGTTAAATCTCAGCCAAAAGGTTAGTGAAAAATGCTATCTCCATGTGTTTTAACTTGCTTTTTCCAAGTTTGAGTTTTTTGGTCCTTTTTTGATTGATAGTCTCACTGAATATTAAGAACATGTATTTAATTCCCTTTAACTTTCTTCCTCTGTATTCCTCTGCACATCCTATGTATGATCCAGCCACTCTGAGCTACTTACTATTCCCCAAATGGGACATATTTGGGGATATGTCCATTCCTTCCAGCTTCAGTCACAAAATTTGTTGACAGTCAAGTTCAAAGGCATTTCAATGTTTATAAAATGTTCCTGTATTCCTCTCACAACACTTAACCACTCCATCCTCAGGGTATCCAGGACACATTTTTAGATCTTCATAACAGCATCATTTCACTCTGCTACATACACATGAACTTCTTAAAGTTCAAAACCAAATTCTCTATGTTAGCACTCCCTGTGACATCAACACATTCACTCAACTAATGTGGAATGAAAGACTGAATTAGAAATAAAGACCATGAAGTTCTAATTGCATATTGTGTCCTTAAACTTCTAAAACAATGTCAGAAATCTAGTGATGAGAGAATAAAACAAAGTGAAGATCTGGAGACCTGTTCTCTGGCCTACAAGTTCATTTCACGCCTTAATAAATGCTGATAAATTCTTCAAGGCTTTTGGTTTAACGTTTCTTTGTTTGTTTTAACACTGAAATCCTGGCTGTAACTTAGATGACTAAAGAACATAATTAATATCAAAGTATTTTTTTTAAATAATGTACCACCAACCAGTAAACCCATGAAAAGCAGATTGACTTGTTTATTAGTCAAGGAAATGCAATTTAAAAATCACAAGATACCATTAAACATCCAACAGAATGGCTAATGAAAAAAAGACAAAACATGTCAAGTATGGATATAGATCAGCTAGAACTCTCCTGTGCTGCTGGAGGAAATGCAAATTGACATAGCTGTTTTGGAAAACCGTTTGGGGGATCCACTAAAGCTACATGTGTGCCAACCCTGTAAACCAGAAATTCTACTCCTAGGTATATACTCAATAAAAACGCACACACTGTTCACCAAAAGCTCTGCACAAGAATATTCACAGTAGCAATTAATCCTAGTAGCCAAAAATAGAGAAAACCCAAATGTAATCAATAGTAGAATAGATAAATAAATTCTGGTATATCCCTACAGTAGAATTCTAAAGGCAATGGGAATGAACAAACTACAACTCACAACAAAATATCAGTGAATCTCACAGACTCAGAGTCTATGATTCCATTTACATAAATGACAAAAACAGACGGAGCTTATTTGATGGTGTTACAAATCAAAATACCCCTTTGAAGTAGACATAGGGTCTGGGGACATCTGAGGGGGCTTCTAAGGAGTTTGTAATATTCTGTTTCTTGATCTGGATGCTGGTTACACAGATGAGTTCATCTTATGAAAACTCACTGAACTATATGTTTATGCTCTGTGTACTTTTCAACATGTATGTTACACTTCAATAAAAAGTTTACCCAAAATAAAAGTGACAGGCTAAACCTCCAAAACAGATAAATTCTTTTTAAAATACCGTTCACGGATAAATGTTTTGTATGTCATGGTGATTATTAGCCACTTGCAAACCCAAGTGATTTATATACTAGATGACCCAAGAGCCTACTACTAAAAAGAGATCCCAAAGAGAGCAATTTTCGATTTCTAAAACAATGCTGGAGCCACAGAATTGTTTGATTAAGAAAAAAATGAGGTGACCAAAGGAGATCAGCTATAGGGAATAAACAGATTACAGAAAAAGATAGAAAAAATAAACCCAGAGCCTCCTTAAAATAGTACTAAAATAGCAATTACTTTCTTTTAATTACTACTAAATGAGCCTTCTGTTGAACTATTAAGAAAAAAAAACGACTATTTATTCCAATGCAGTTATGTGCTTCAGTGCCCAGCTTCCCTCCCACTATTATTTTAAAACACTGAACAACAAAGAAAGAGAGAGTGCCATGGAAATAGTAATTAATAGCAAATGCAGGTGTCTGAACAGAGGAAAACCAAGGGAATTGAAATACAAATCCTTCCACCTCATTAGTCTTCTAAAAATATTCTCATAACATAAAGCATGCCCTGTTTGTGTAAGTATATAAATGAATGAGAACCTAATCAAAATGGTTTTTGACCATCTTGTCCATGGCCCAGATACAAATACTATGGATGTTTAAAAAAGGAACAAAAAGTTCAATGGTAACAAACTAGTCAAGCAAGGCTTCAAATAACCACAGAAATGGACAAAATAAAATCAATGTATAGTTGAATCAATTATCTGTGCCAATGGAGACAGATTTTTTAAAACATTTTCTGTTTGGCTGGGAAACAGAAATAACAGGCACTCCAAGACTGATGAACAGACCCACACATTTGCTCTCTTCTGACCTGGCATTAATTCACTTTTAACTTGACCCCAGTAGGACACAAGAAGAACATAGGGAAATAATCTGAAGTCTAGGCAACCACCAGAGGAAGCTGACTTTGAAGCCAATTTTCAACTTCCTTTTGGAAAAGGAGACACCAAACAAAGGATTACTGAAATTCACAGATAATCCATCACAGTTCATGTGGGTCAATGTACAAAACTACTTTTGCACAGAAACATAACCAAGTAAGTAGCCCCTCCAAAAGAAACAAGATAAAAAGACAGGATTCTGTCAAGGTTTTAATTATACTCCTTCATTTTATCTTGTCCACCTTTCGGCAAAGGTGCTAATAAGCAGGGAAATTTGCAGAAGGCAGGTAGCAATAAAGAAAAATCAGCGAAGGATCTGAATAATCAAACTTCCAAGAAAATTTTCTTTAAATCTCAAACTAATAATTCTTGGCTCATGAAATACTAATATAAAAAATTGTTTCCCCCTTACAGGAGGAAGGATTAGAATTAACCACTAATGATCTGAGCTAGGAATGGCATCAAGAGTAAAAGGAAGATTGGAAGTTATCTCCTTTCCCCAAATAGCAAAGCAGATTTATTAAAGGCATCTCTGCAGACCATTCAGCCAAAGCTAGTCATAAATTGCCTAACAATGATCTGGTTAAACAGTTTCCAAGAAAGGATTCACCATCTAGCCAAGACTAGCTGAAATTAGTCTTGTAATTAGCAATAGGAACAGAAAAAAGAGCATTTGCTTAGAGCCTAACAAGGGCTGGCAGTAAAGTTAGTACATTAATCAAGGAATGACTAGCAGGTCTCTCTAGAAGAACTAACAAGTCAACAAAATAAATGAGCAGCCTGGAAGGGACTAAATAAACATTTGGGTAGCATCAGAGCTGAGCATTTACCTTGAGTGTTCACAACACTGTAAAGTTTGAATATCCATTATTTTTATTTGTCCAGCCAACTCATCCTTCTGGTACCAGCATCTCAAAGTTCCTATGAGGAACCATCCCTTCCCGTGGTTCCACAGGGAACACCGGACCCATGCCCGTTGAGTGACGGCTTTGATAAATCTGGCCTCAGTACCTGGCTCAGGGTTAGAGTCACGACAAAGGCAGGGAGAACACAGGCAACAAACATCGGCAGAACAGAGTTGTTGAGCATCTAAACAGTAAGCCTATAGCTGCTGAGAGGTACTAATGTGAAGAAAGTCTGCCTGAGAAGGAAGCTAGATGAAAAGGGCTAGACTATGGCAAGCAGCAGGGCCTAATGACATGATTTGAGGCCCTAAATCTAGCCATGCCTGAAGCAAGACCCAGTCTTGGACTTTTTAACAACATAATCCAATAAATTTTAAATTTTTCTTAAGCTGTATGGGTTTCTGTGACATGCAAACAAAATGTCCTAATGTATCACGGCTGCTTTACTCCTTTAGATTCCCTTACAGGTATAATCCTTCAGCCAGAGCACCCACGTTCCATTTTCAAAAAAATTTTAAATAGCTTTTAAATGGAACATTCTGAGGGATGGATCTGAAATAAGTTTGTCCTTTATTATTCCCTACATCTTAGGAAGCTTTCAATAACTGAATTATTTCCTCCCACAATGTAAAATAAGCTTCCTGGTGTAAATGATTATCCACACAAGATACTAATACCAGGTTGTTGTTTGAGCCTTTAGAACACCAAAACTCTGTTCAGCTCTATCTTTGGGGATCCCAAGGAGTTCATAGGATGAAATGAAATTTGAGGGTTTTGTTGCTTGAATTCACTTCTTTGTGCCTTCCCCACGGAGAAGAGGAGAATCCAAATGAAGAGTGTGTGGATTCTACAAGCCTCCCTACAAAACAGGCCCGTCATGAGTGGTCAGACCTCAGTTGCAAACCCCATTCTGATCAGAAAACACAGACCTGCCATGGCAATCTTCACAAAGAATCTGGCCAGTGCCCTTTGCCCCTTTTTGCTGATAGGTGTCCTGAGTAGACAGCAGCTCATCCAGTTGAGTTCACATCTGAATGCCTACATATAAAGACATGGGCAAGGTGGGAATATGCTGAGCTAGGTTCAAAATGGAAGAATTTGGCCTCATAAAATGGTGGAAAAGGCACAAGACTAGAAATCCAGAGGACTAGACCTGGTCCTGGCCCCAACTTTGCTACCAACTACATGTGACCTTAGATAAGACATTTCATCTTTCAAGGTATAGATTTCCTTATTTCTAATATGTCATAGCTGGAAAGAGATCAGTGTTTTTCACTGTGAGTGGTGACTCAGGTAGTACATGCTGAAATCAATTTAGTGGATCAAGACAAACATTAAAAACATGATTCTAGGGCTGAGACGGGAATTTTACACAATGAGTATAAAGCATCTTGTAGTGCCAGAGAGTAAGGACGTGCTCAAAAACTTGACAATGGAGGGCGGAGCCAAGATGGCGGCGTGAGTAGAACAGCGGAACTCTCCCAAAACCACATACATCTATGAAAATATAACAAAGACAACTCTTCCTAAAATAGAGACCAGAGGACACAGGACAACATTGAGACCACATCCACACCTGCGAGAATCCAGCACCTCGCAGGGGTAAGATACAAACCCTGGCCCGGCGGGACCCAAGTGCCCCTCCCCCACAACTCCAAGCGGGAGGAGAGGAGTCGGAGTGGGGAGGAAGAGGGAGCCCAGGACTGCTGAACACCCAGCCCCAGCCATCCGCACCAGAGCGCAGGCACAGTGCATGCGTGGGGTCCTGGATACTAGGGAAACAGGGCTGGAGGACCGGTGAGCAGGTGCCTGAGGCTGATGCTGGAGAATAAAGAAACGGGAGTAACCATTTTTTTTTTTTTTGCGAGTGCTTGTTGGAAGTCTGAAAGGGACAGGGACACCAATACTAGGGAACCAGGGCAGCAAGACCGATGAGTGGGTGCCTGAGGCCAGCGCCTGAGGAAAAAGAAAAGCGTGCGGGTTTTTTTTGTTTTGCTTTTGTTTTAATTATTTATTTATTTTGTTGTTGTTCTTGTTGTTGTTTTGGTTTGGCAAGTGCTTTTTGGAAGTCTTAAAGGGGCAAGGCGGGACACTTAGTCCAGAGGAAGGGAATCTGGGGATTTCTGGGCACTCTAACCCCCTGGGCAGCAGGGAGCACGGAGGCCCCTTACAGAGATAAATAGCCTCCCGGCCGCTCCCCCTCCAACGCGGCTACACCATTTTGAAGCAGCGGCCCGAGCCAGGCCACACCCACAGCAACAGCAGAGATAAACTCCATGGCAGCCAGGCAGGAAGCAGAAGCCCTGACTGCATGCAGATGCCCACCACAAGCCACTAAAGATCGCTATTCTCCCAGGAGAGGAAGGCCACAAATCAACAAGGAGGAAAGCTCTTCCAGCCGTCACTCGTACCAGCTCTGCAAACTATCTCTATCACCATGAAAAGGCAAAACTACAGGCAGACAAAGATCACAGAGGAGAGAGACAGACCTAACCAGTCTTCCAGAAAAAGAATTCAAAATAAAAATCATGAACATGCTGACGAAGATGCAGAGAAAAATGCAAGAGCAATGGGATAAAGTCCAGAGGGATATCACAGATGCAAGGAAGGAGATTACAGAATTGAAACAAACCCTGTAAGGATTTATAAGCAGAATGGATAAGATGCAGGAGGCCATTGAAGGAATAGAAACCAGAGAACAGGAATGCATAGAAGCTGACATACAGAGGGATAAAAGGATCTCCAGGAACAAAAAAATACTAAGAGAACTGTGTGACCAATCCAAAAGGGACAATATCCATATTATAGGGGTACCAGAAGAATAAGAGAGAGGAAAAGGGATAGAAAGTGTCTTTGAAGAAATAATTGCTGAAAACTTCCCCAAACTGGGGGAGGAAATAATCGAACAGACCACAGAAATACACAGAACCCCCAACAGAAAGGATCCAAGGAGGACAACACCAAGACACATAATAATTAAAATGGCAAGGATCAAGGACAAGGAAAGAGTTTTAAAGGCAGCTAGAGAGAAAAAGGTCACCTATAAAGGAAAACCCATCAGGCTATCATCAGACTTCTCAACAGAAACCATACAGGCCAGAAGAGAATAGCATGATATATTTAATACAATGAAACAGAAGGGCCTTGAACCAAGGATACTGTATCCAGCACAACTATCATTTAAATAGGATGGCAGGATTAAACAATTCGCTGACAAACAAAAGCTGAGGGAATTTGCTTCCCACAAACCACCTCTACAGGGTATCTTACAGGGACTGCTCTAGATGGGAGCACTCCTAAAAAGAGTGCAGAACAAAACACACAACATATGAAGAATGGATAAGGAGGAATAAGAAGGGAGAGAAGAAAAGGATCTCCAGACAGTGTATATAACAGCTCAATAAGTGAGCTAAGTTAGGCAGTGAGATACTAAAGAGGCTAACCTTGAACCTTTGGTAACCACGAATTTAAAGCCTGCAATGGCAATAAGTACATATCTCTCAATAGTCACCTTAAATGTAAATGGACTTAATGCACCAATCAAAAGACACAGAGAATAGAATGGATAAAAAAAGCAAGACCCATCTATATGCTGCTTACAAGAAACTCACCTCAAACCCAAAGACATGCACAGACTAAAAGTCAAGGGATGAAAAAACATATTTCAGGCAAACAACAGCGAGAAGAAAGCAGGGGTTGCAGTACTAATATCAGACAAAATAGACTTCAAAACAAAAAGTAACAAGAGATAAAGAAGGACACTATATAATGATAAAGGGCTCCATCCAACAAGAGGATATAACCATAATAAATATCTATGCACCCAACACAGGAGCACCAGCATATGTGAAACAAATACTAACAGAACTAAAGAGGGAAATAGACTGCAATGCATTCATTTTAGGAGACTTCAACACACCACTCACCCCAAAGGATAGATCCAACAGGCAGAAAATAAGTAAGGACACAGAGACACTGAACAACACACTAGAACAGATGGACCTAATAGACATCTATAGAACTTTACATCCAAAAGCAACAGGATATACATTCTTCTCAAGTGCACATGGAACATTCTCCAGAATAGACCATATACTAGGCCACAAAAAGAGCCTCAGTAAATACCAAAAGATCGAAATTCTACCAAACAATTTTTCAGACCACAAAGGTATAAAACTAGAAATAAATTCTACAAAGAAAACAAAAAGGCTCACAAACACATGGAGGCTTAACAACATGCTTCTAAATAACCAATGGATCAACGAACAAATCAAAATAGAGATCAAGGAATATATAGAAACAAACGACAACAACAACACAAAGCCCCAACTTCTGTGGGACGCAGCAAAAGCAGTCTTAAGAGGAAAGTATGTAGCGATCCAGGCACACTTGAAGAAGGAAGAACAATCCCAAATGAATAGTCTAACATCACAATTATCGAAACTGGAAAAAGAAGAACAAATGAGGCCTAAAGTCAGCAGAAGGAGGGACATAATAAGAATCAGAGAAGAAATAAACAAAATTGAGAAGAATAAAACAATAGCAAAAATCAACAAAACCAAGAGCTGGTTCTTTGAGAAAATAAACAGAATAGATAAGCCTCTACCCAAACTTATTAGGAGAAAAAGAGAATCAACACAAATCAACAGAATCAGAAATGAGAATGGAAAAATCACAACAGACTCCACAGAAATACAAACAATTATTAAAGACTACTATGAAAACCTATATGCCAACAAGCTGGAAACCTAGAAGAAATGGACAACTTCCTAGAAAAATACAACCTCCCAAGACTGACCAAGGAAGAAACACAAAAGTTAAACAAACCAATTACGAGCAAAGAAATTGAAACGGTAATCAAAAAACTACCCAAGAACAAAACCCCAGGGCTGGACTGATTTACCTCGGAATTTTATCAGACACACAGAGAAGACATAATACCCATTCTCCTTAAAGTGTTCTAAAAAATAGAAGAGGAGGGAATACTCCCAAACACATTCCATGAAGCCAACATCACCCTAATACCAAAACCAGGCAAAGACCCCACCAAAAAAGAAAATTACAGACCAATATCCCCGGTGAATGTACATGCAAAAATACTCAATAAAATATTAGCAAACTGAATTCAACAGTATATCAAAAGGATCATACACCATGACCAAGTGGGATTCATCCCAGGGGTGCAAGGATGGTACAACATTCGAAAATCCATCAACATCATCCACCACATAAACAAAAAGAAAGACAAAAACCACATGATCATCTCCATAGATGCTGAAAAAGCATTTGACAAAATTCAACATCCATTCATGATAAAAACTCTCAGCAAAATGGGAATAGAGGGCAAGTACCTCAACATAATAAAGACCATATATGATAAACCCACAGCCAACATTATACTGAACAGCGAGAAGCTGAAAGCTTTTCCTCTGAGATCGGGAACCAGACAGGGATGCCCACTCTCCCCAATGTTATTTAACATAGTACTTGAGGTCCTAGCCACGGCAATCAGACAAAACAAAGAAATATAAGGAATCCAGATTGGTAAAGAAGAAGTTAAACTGTCACTATTTGCAGATGATATGATATTGTACATAAAAAACCCTAAAGACTCCACTCCAAAACTACTAGATATGATATCGGAATACAGCAAAGTTGCAGGATACAAAATTAGCACACAGAAATGTGTAGCTTTCCTATACACTAACAATGAACCCATAGAAAGAGAAATCAGGAAAACAATTCCATTCATAATTGCATCAAAAAGAATAAAATACATAGGAATAAACCTAACCAAAGAAGTGAAAGACCTATACCCTGAAAACTACAAGTCACTCTTAAGAGAAATTAAAGGGGACACTAACAAATGGAAACTCATCCCATGCTCGTGGCTAGGAAGAATTAATATTGTCAAAATGGCCATCCTGCCCAAAGCAATATACAGATTTGATGCAATCCCTATCAAATTACCAGCAACATTCTTCAATGAACTGGAACAAATAATTCAAAAATTCATATGGAAACACCAAAGACTCCGAATAGCCAAAGCAATCCTGAGAAAGAAGAATAAAGTAGGGGGGATCTCACTCCCCAACTTCAAGCTCTACTACAAAGCCATAGTAATCAAGACAATTTGGTACTGGCACAAGAACAGAGCCACAGACCAGTGGAACAGATTAGAGACTCCAGACATGAACCCAAACATATATGGTCAATTAATATTTGATAAAGGAGCCATGGACATACAATGGAGAAATGACAGTCTCTTCAACAGATGGTGCTGGCAAAACTGGACAGCTACATGTAGGAGAATGAAACTGGACCATTGTCTAACCCCATACACAAAAGTAAATTCAAAATGGATCAAAGACCTGAATGTCAGTTATGAAACCATAAAACTCTTAGAAAAAAACATAGGCAAAAACCTTTTAGACATAAACATGAGTGATCTCTTCTTGAACATATCTCCCTGGGCAAGGAAAACAACAGCAAAAATGAACAAGTGGGACTATATTAAGCTGAAAAGCTTCTGTACAGCAAAAGATACCATGAATAGAACAAAAAGGAACCCTATAGTATGGGAGAATATATTTGAAAATGACAGATCTGATAAAGGCTTGACATCCAAAATATATAAAGAGCTCACCCACCTCAACAAACAAAAAACAAACAATCCAATTAAAAAATGGGCAGAGGAACTGAACAGATGGTTCTCCAAAAAAGAAATACAGATGGCCAACAGACACATGAAAAGATGTTCCACATCGCTAATTATCAGAGAAGTGCAAATTAAAACTACAATGAGATATCACCTCACACCAGTAAGGATGGCTACCATCCAAAAGACAAACAACAACAAATGTTGGCGAGGCTGCGGAGAAAGGGGAACCGTCCTACACTGCTGGTGGGAATGTAAGTTAGTTCAACCATTGTGGAAAGCAGTATGGAGGTTCCTCAAAATGCTCAAAATAAACTTACCATTTGACCCAGGAATTCCACTCCTAGGAATTTACCCTAAGAATGCAGCACTCAAGTTTGAAAAAGACAGATGCACCCCTATGTTTATCACAGCACTATTTACAATAGCCAAGAATTGGAAGCAACCTAAGTGTCCATCAGTAGATGATTGGATAAAGAAGATGTGGTACATATACACAATGGAATATTACTCAGCCATAAGAAGAAAACAAATCCTACCATTTGCAACAACATGGATGGAGCTAGAGAGTATTATGCTCAGTGAAATAAGCCAAGCTGAGAAAGAGAAATACCAAATGATTTCACTCATCTGTGGAGTATAAGAACAAAGGAAAAACTGAAGGAACAAAACAGCAGCAGAATCACAGAACCCAAGAATGGACTAACAGTTCCTGTGTGGTGACCTCCAATAAATTCTTCACAATGGTATAAAGGGCATATCAAAGTGTGGGCAAAGGGTCTGTTTGTGTTTATACAGAGGATCAAAGCCCAATTTGGCTACCCAGAAAACGAAATAAGATACGATATGAAGAAGAAGTTCCAACATCAACATACTCTGGAAGAGTCATTCCAGAAGATGATCATCAAAATACATCAACAAAGATCCTGGCGCTGTTGCAGTTATAGCTGCATTCATCCCACTGGTTCCTGGAATCGCCATTGGAATGAAGAAGGAGATATCTAAGCTGGTCTGTGCATACAGTAAAATAACAAATTTGACTGGATCTATACTGTTGGAACTCAACCAAGAATTAGGAGAAGTGCAAGTTGCAACGCTCCAAAATCTTGAGACTACAGACTATCTACTGTTAAAAGAACATATGGGATGTGAACAGTTCCCAGGAATGTGTTGTTTTAAATTGTCTGATTTTTCTCAAAGTATTCAAATTCAGTTAGACAATATCCACCATATCATAGATAAGTTTTCACAAATGCTCAGGGTGCCTAACCAGCTTTCTTGGTTTCACTGGAGATGGCTGGTAATTGTACATCTGCTTTGATTATGTAACTGTATTCCTATTATGTTAATGTGTGTGCACAATTTAACTAGTGGTTTAAAACCTATACATGCTTAAGTTACTCTACAAGAAGATATGTCAACGAAATAACCCATCTTCCCATGTTTTCTTCCCTCTGCTACTTCTATAGCTTTTCTTCTTCCTTCCTAATTACAAACCTTAAATAGAATTTAAGTGCCTCATATCAAATTTACCGAGTATCATAATTCCTCCAAGTGGTAAAGATACCTCAAGACAAATGCTGGGCATAGAAGCCACAGGGCATAAATCTGCAAAGAAGTAAAAAGCTAACCTTTTCAAACAATATGGCTTCTCTCTCACTTACCAACTTTACATTTCCCTTATGGCCCCGGAAAATGACTGGTTAGCCAGAGACAGGTAAGATTCCTCAAGGGAGGAACAACCTAAGACGGGCACAGTCACAGGGGGGCCATCAGATGAGAAATTGAGGATCAACAGAGGTGAGGCTTAGAACCTCACCCCCCTCGTTTTGAGAGAAATCTTCTGCATCTGTGGATGTTTTGTTGCCCTTGTCTAGCTCGGATTAATATTTAGCCTATAGGCACACACCTGATCATCTACATTTGCTTTCTTACAGCACTAAACTATGTTTTCTATCTTTATCTTGCATCTACCTACCACTTCAGCATTTTATTAAAAATAATAATAATAATAATAATAATAATAATAATAATAATGGAGAAATGTGAGATTCACATATAAATCAAGTATAAAAAATCAAACAAATATTCATATCTGACCTGAATGTTTGTAGTTCATAATGCGTGATCAAAACCGAAAGTTTCTGTGATGACTGCCCTTGTGCTGTTCACCATGTAAGAACTTATTCACTATGTAAGAATTTGTTCACCATGTAAAAACTTGTTCGTTGTGCTTCAGAAGATTGGAGACTGATGAGAATTAGGCTTGGGGTGAATTAATGATTGTGCATGCATTGAGTCCCCTGTACAGAATTTTATTGTTGTTAACTGTTAACAACCATTTGATCAATAAATATGAGAGATGCCCTCTCAGAAAAAAAAAAAAAACTTAACCCAAAAAAAAAAAAAAGAAAATTGACAATGATGGGCCTATGTCAACGGGACACAGAAGTCCACTGAATGTGCTCCTACTAGCCAAAGCCAGAACAACCTGAGTAACAAAAATAAAGTAATACTGAATTATAATTCAAACTGTAAAATAACTGAATCCATAGTCCTATAAATATGATTAATTGAATACATTTAAAAATGGGGGAGAATAGACAAATCTGACATGCAGAAGAAAAACCAAATAATTTATGTAGATACTGTGCCGTCAAAGAGATGGAACAATTCTCCATTAGGTATGGGCTACACATAATGGGCTGGGGAAAGAGCTACTTCATAGGGGAGAAACCTGATAGAGACAACCTCAAATAGGTGATCAAGGTCAATGTAAACAGTGATAAATCATGCTGATAGTATGTACCCACAATATGATGTGATAAGAATGGCACTATACCTCTGTGGTCCTCCTCTCAGAAACTCATAACCCCAATCTAATCTTGAGAAAATCCTTAGACATATCCCAACTGAGGGACATTCTACAAAATCCCTGACCAGTAAGCCTCAAAACTGTCAAGATCATCAAAAACGAGCAAAGCCTGACAAATTGTGACAGCCAAGAAGAGCCTTATGTGACATGATGACTAGCCACAATGTGGAACCCTGGATGGGATCCTAGAATAGAAAAAGAACATTAGGAAAAAAGGAGGAAGTCTGGATAAAGTACAGACTTTAGTTAATACAAATGTATTTGTATTGGCTCATTAATTGTGACAAATGAACCTTATAATAATATAAGGGGGAAACTGAGTGAAGGGGCACATGGGAACTCTCTATACTATCTTCACAACTTTTTGGTAAATCTAAAACTGTTCTAAATGGAAGAGCTTTTTTTGTGGGTGTTAGGGTGATTAGGACAAAGTTTTTGAGTGTTATCAGAGCAGATGATCTTTAAGTTTTTCACTAGCTCTACAGTAAGAAAATGTAGATGCCAGTCTCAGCTCTTTTGCCCCTCAGATAAGTCACACACCTTACCACCCATGGTCCTCAGTCTGATTTTTCCCAAATGTACAATAACATTAATACCTGTTTTGCCTACTCCCCAGGGTTGTTCTGTTGTGAAAAGCAAAGTATATTAAAGAGGTGTACAAAGTGGAAGTACTATACAAAATATGAGCGTTATGATGACCTGAGAACCAATCTGGTTCTTCCCCAAATCAGAGTGGACTCAGGGCTGGTAGAGGCTCAGCCTTTTGCCTATTGAACCATTGCTTAGATTTTCAAAGGGCAGCCATCAGCATCACCTAAGAATTTGTTAGAGACTCAGAATCTTGGGTCCTACCACAGACCCACCAAATCAGACACTCGGGGTGGGGGCTCAGCAATCTGTGTTAACAAACCCTGCGGTCATCTGATGCTGCTCAAGTTTAGAATCACTGCCCCAGAGAAACTGAGTCCTACTCACACAGGCCCCACTCTTCCGGCTGGCTTCCAGACCAACTAGCAACCACATTCATTTCCTCCAGAACCCCCTTGCATCTAGTAACACTTGGCTAATTCTCACACAACTCCCAAGAAAGGGGAGGAGAAACAGTATTGTCGACAGGGATGGAGGGAAGTCCATGATGTGCTAAACCTCAGCACAAGTTAACTAGCTAGAGCAAGATTGAAGAACATGGTTATTTTCTCCAATGAATCTGTGAAGTTCTTAGCAATGAAGGAATATCGGGGCACCTCTTAGGACCACAAAGCACGCATTTTACAAAGACCCAAATTCCAACCTCCTGTTCTTCTGGGTCCCTGGCATTTGTCAGACAAAGGTGTCTTAATCTGTGGATAAGGAAAAGCAGGTATCTTATATAAATGTCTATATAGACCTATCTACATACCCCTATTGAAAGCAGAACATTTGGATGACAGAAAACAAAAGAGGCTCCTAGGTCCTTAATTAATTGGAATGCTAGTCTGGCCCAGGGGCTCAAAGACTAGAAAAACAGGTTTTACAAGTCAGGAGTATGATGCCTTAGCAGGCTGGCATGAAGAAGTCCATGCCATCATTTTCTGAGCCACGTTTATGCCGCAGCTACTCCCCATTTCCTTTCTGACACCTCATTATAGGTGTAAGGATGCACAACAAACTTCACATTACTGGGCTAGAGAAAGACCTAATTAGGGTGAAATTTTACACTGTGTACATATATCTGTTTAGAAGGTAAAGGAACTACAAATAGAGTCTCTCTAAAGAATAAAAGCAGGACTTGCATGAGTCTTGAGACAGGAATATTACTTCTCAGCACAACTCATAAATCAGTCATATGCATAGAAATTTATGTAAACAAATAATCATTTCTTCATTCATCTCCACTTTCCTTACTCCCCATTCACAGTCTTCTGGAAAATATAGTCCCCATCCCATAATTTACTGACAGATAAACAGAAGAGATAAACAATATACTACCACACAAACTGAGCTTGAGTTAAAAAACTAAGAGTGACTTGGAACTAGCCATCAGTTCCTGTTTGCAGACACTGAATACCTGTACTCATAGGCCATCTACATGCTCTGTCTCAAAGTTTTATGGTAATTTTACCAGCTCTCCTCCCACCAATGAAAACACAATGAACACAGTAGGTGTTCCAGTAATAAACATAATTTTTTTTATTTGACTACCACTCACACTGATTAAAGCTTATTCTCTAGCTCGAAAACATGTATGGTTCTCCACCTGCAAGAGAATGGAGTAACCATGCATGACTCTCAAGCTCCCGGGAATATCCACCCTCCCACTACTTCAGATAGCTTTCTTTGGTCTTCACTCATCACTCCCCTCTGCGTGAAATGTCATAACCTTTAAAATCTTACTGCATGGCAAGGCCCTGCTCTATTAACATCCTTCCCAGGAGCTCTCTCCTGGTTTATTCTTTGGAGTTACTCTCCCCCATTCACTAGCAATCAGGGAAATAACACCCACCCCCATAGAGTGGTGGCAAGAATTAAATCAGGTGATGTCCTTTCAAAAAGTGCCGAGAACAGTACCTCACTTTTTGTAGGCAATCCATAGAAGAAAGCTACTGTCATTAACATGATAGGGTCCTCCTTCCTCTGTGACTAGTTATCCCTCCATTACCTACCCTCTGGGTGGCATTTCCCAAGACACCACGGGCATCCCCCTTTCTCTCCTGGAACCCATCCAAAAGGTTGTACAGATTGGGCCTCCCTTAGAAACTTCAACTGCCATTCCACCTCAACTGCTGACTCCCAGAAGTGATCACCAGTTTTGCCCTCTCTTCTGAGTTACCTGCTGTATCTCTACTGATACCACCTATACAATCAAGCTCAGCAGGTTCAAAACCTAGAGCATTCCTTTTCCTTAAGACCTATTCATCTTTCCACTTTCCCCTATACTCATCAATGGCACATTAAATAATGGTCACATAGGCCTGAAACTCTGCAGTTACTTTTCCTGTTTGCTTTATATATTTACTACAGAATAAGTAATACACTTACTTGGAACAAAATTCAAAAGGTGCAATATAAGTCTCATGTGTCCTTTTGCCACCCATACTCCCTTTGGGAATCTGGTGTTATCAACCTCCTGTGTATCCTCCAAGAGACATTTTATATTTATGATACAGTGGGCATTAGTAAATGTTTATCAACCAGCTCTCTGGAAAAACAGAAACAAAAACACACAAAAGCCCTGAGTTCTTGCCTTTCCTAATTTCCATGGTGTAAATACTCCTACCATGGCCAATTTCAAGCTACCACCACAAAGTCATTGACCAAGGAGTTGGGAAGAAATGCACACAATTGGTTCTCATAAGCCAGCGCAAGATGGCTTCAGCCCACCAGTTTGTGAGTATGTATACATATGAGTACATATGTACATGTTTCTGTACATATACTTAGAAAATGTTATATGTGGATATACTTTTACTCAAATTGAAGCATACCATACATACCTTGGTATAGATGACATGCATGCCATAAGCCTGTATGTACTACATAGCTTGCTTTGTTTTAAACGCTAAATATCAAGACTGTCCCAAACCAGTAGAAATAAAGCTGCATCATTTTTAACTGTCCATTATTTATTAATCAGTCCCTATTGATAGACAATTAGGTGATTTAAATCTTTTAATTATTCAAACAATGATGCAATAAATAACTTTGCACATATATCATTGTGTACATTTATGTAACTGTAGTATGAAATTCATAGAACTGTTATGGCAGGTAAGGGGTACATGCATTTGCAATTTTGATGGATCCTCTGCAATGGTTGGTTCTACACAGAGCCTGGAGAAACTGAAGTTCCATCCACTCAGAAATACCTATTTCCTCAAACAGGTATTGCCAACACTGTTATCACATTTTGTTATATTTGCCAATCTAGTAGGTGAAAAATAGCATCTCACTAAGTTTTAATTTGTATTTCCTTTTTATGAGTGAGGTTAATGTTTGCATATGTTTAGAAGTTATTTGTATGCCATTTTTATAAACTGTTCTTATTGATTTGTTGTAGTTCTTTAAATATTGATGTAATTATATCTTTGCAGCATGTATTAGAATTACTTTTCTAAATTTGTTGGTTGTCTTTTGACATAGCTAAAAAAATTTGGCCCAGCAAAAATTATATGTAATCAAATGAATCAATCTCTAAAGCTTCTGGATTTTGTGTCATAGCTTGAAAGGGTTTTCCAACTCCACTTTCATTAAAATGGTACTTTGTTTTCCTAGTTGTTAATGCTAAAGTTTTGATCCATGTGGAATTAGTTTGCTGGAAGGGATGAGGTATGGCTTTATTTTTAACCTAATTATACCAACACCATTTATTCTCTCTATGCCCACTTCTCTGCTAAAGTGTCTCCCATTGCTCTTTCTGTGCTCCTATAACACTTCAATACACTGTTTAAGGCAAGTATTACACCCCATAGTATCATCTTTGCCTTCTCCCTCAACCCCATCTCCCAGTCCCCTAGTTTCTAGGGGCTATCATCCTCACTTTTCAACACTTCTAAGTCGTCTTTGCTATCTTCTACCATTGTGACCACCCCAGTTCAGGTCTCATCATGCTTGCACTTCCAGCCTTTGACCTTCTCTAAGAGAGCATCCACCATGTCACCTATTTATTCACTGTCTATAGAATAAAGTCCAAACCCTTACTATGGGATTCAGGATCTACTCCAGTTGGGCTTCAGCCCCTCTCCATTCTCACATACTGTCACTTTTGCCATTTAAAACTGTCCTCCTCAAACTGGACAGTTCATCACTCCTTAAAATGCTACACCTTGGCTCATCCTGCATTCTCTGCCTGGAATGTCCTTTGTACATAGCCCTCCATTCCCTTCCTTTGTGTCAATCTTATTGCGTCCTTCAAGGCTTGACTCAAACTCCCACTTATCTGCTAAAGTGTCTCCCATTGCTCTTTCTGTGCTCCTGCAGCAATTGAAAACACTGTTTAAGGCAAGTATTACACCCCTCCCTGTCTCCTGGTCTCTCACAATTGTGTTTTTATATCTGTGTCCTCAACTGGAATGAATGTTCCTTGAGAGCAGAGACTATGACTAATTTTTACATGTTCCCTGCCTCTGGGTAGCACCTTACATAATAAATTGTTTTAAATAAAATAAAAATGCCTTAATCTGGTGGTTCTCAAACTTTACTGTGTGTTAGACTCACTTGAAGGGCTTGTAAAAACAGATTGCTGGGTCCCTTCCCCGGAGTTTCTGATTCAACAGGTCTAGGGTAGGGACTGAGAATTTGCATTTCTAACAAGTTCCCAAGTGATGCTGACAGAGCAACTTCTGGAACGACACTCTGAAAGCCACTGTCTCAGATCATACCTCAACCTCAAATTGAAAGCCTTTATAAACTAGGATATAGTACGTCCAAAAACCTCATGAAAGAAGAAATTCTCTTGAGCTGGGTGTCATTTAAGTATGTGTAGAGATTTCATCTTGTCCATCCAGTTTAGCCTAAAAAGACAGTAATTGGCCAAAGGCCACGGAGTTAGAGGTGTCCCTTGGTTTGGCTCTATCTCTGATCTCTGACTCCCAGTCCAGTGCTCTCCAGACACTGAGGAGGCCTCTGGTCAAGGCCTTGGGGTAAAAGTAGAAAGGCCTAACTGTACCCCAGCTCTGCCACTTGTTTCTCTTTGTGACTGTGGTTAACCTACTTAAGCCTCTCTAGGCCTGTTATGGCAGTTCTTTGAGTGGAAGCAACAGAATCTGGCAAATGAAACCAAAGAAAATGTCTTGGGAAAATACCAGTTTAAGGAACTAAAGGGAGGCTGGAGAAGCACAGCTTCATGGGATTGGAAGCCAGAACACAACGTGGTATGGACAGGAATGATCTGACCTGGACGCACCCTCAGCGGCAGAATCTCCATGACCCTTGGGATTGGACCAGAGTCCAGCAAGAGGCATGTGACTGGCCTGACTCACAGGACCACCCAATGGCTGAGGAGAACAGGACCCCTTGTTCTGGTCCCAACAGACTATCTGCAAAGGCAAGAAGTGATCCCTCAAACGGAAATGAGGAAGGATAAATGGATGTTGTACAACCTAAGAGCAAGTAATTGCTCCCTAACCTGGTCCCTGGTAAACAGGAATAATGACAGCTACCTTGTAACTTACTGGATGATGTACTAAGTAAAGTGTAAATAAAGTACTTAGCTCTTGGCACACAGAAAGTGCTCCCATTACTGGCTGTCATTGTTACTACTACTGTTCTTTATAATTATCATCACCACCTTTAAAGGCAAGCTGGTTTCTCCATTCTCTAACAACTCCAACAAGCAGCAGAGGACATCTCAGTTAATTCTCTATACACTAGAAATTTGCTTAAAGCAGCTCTGAACCTGTGAAAAAAAAACAAAGTGAGTCTTCCCTATATTCTCTGAGGCCTTCAAATACCCCTAACTCATTTCACCTCAGATGCTAGATAACTGAGCTACAACTGGAATTGGAGCCAGCACATATTTTATGCTACTTTAATGGCTGTGCAGGAGAATAGGTTGTTAGATAGCACTTTTTCAGTTACAAAGGGGGTAAAAACTTAACTTTGGATTCGGTTCCCAGGAGGAAATAAACAAACCTGAGTGTAGCATCAGGGAGAGCAGTTCAAAACCTCAGAAAAGGAGTTAAAAACCCCTTCCTCCTCCCCAGTTCCTCCTGGCCTCCGGCAATTAACAGAAACACACCAAAAGGGCAGGGCTTCGCTGTGTGATCCTCTGAGGATTCCCCTTTCCTCTTCCTTCTTCAGACCAGCAGCAGCCTGAGTCCTCACAGACAGAAAAATGGACTTTTCTCCCCAGGGTCCCAATTAAAATCCTGACTCATTCTCTTTGAGCTACATTTCCCTATTATAATTAACAAATTCTCTGTGACTGTTTAATACCTCTATTCCCCTTCTAACCTGTAAGCTTTCTGAAGGGAGATTCCACATCTAATTCATCACTATATCCCCTGCACATTAAAACCTCAATGTATAGGGGGGATAGTGTGTTTTCATTAGTGTTTGTACATTAAATACATATTAAATGTATGAACAAAAATCATGCTGCATTCTTTCATTCTAGGGAGGCATTTACTTCAAGTTTAATAATGTTTGTGAGATTTTAAAAAGGTATTAGCTTCTACTTCTATTTCAGATCACTGTCTACCACAAATGATTTGGAGAAGACTGTTTTATAAGACAAACTGAACTCTGAGTTTCTTGTATTACAATATTTGATATTAAGACAGAAAACAAGTATGGGAATCTTTAATAGTACTGCATTTTAATACGTAAATGGAAAAGTGTTTGACTTACGCATTAAAAAAAAGATTTTAATATCTTAATGACAGAGAGTAAACAAAGTGATAAACCTGATTTTATACTGACAGGCACAGATCCCCTGATGATCTCTTGCTGGGCTCCTCACCGCAATTTGATTCTGTTCTTCTTTATAGTCAAGCCATTTTTCAATTCAAGTACACTCCCTTACAATCTCAGAAATCACAGGTGAGTAAGAATATCCTCTAAGGTCATTTGTCTAGCCCACAACCCCTCAGTGTTTATTACCTCTGCTATTACTTTGTGAATAAACACAGACATCTAGATAGTGGCATAATGTTTATCTAAAGAAATTTTATATGAAAATAATTTGCTTCTCAGTTTTAAATCCACACATTATTATTTAAGAATCATATCCCAAGGGTCTTGCCAAGTCTAGAAACAATTATATTCTGACTCCCAAACAAACAGATTTTGGCAGAGTTCTTTAAAGCAAGTCCAGGAAAATGCAATTTCAGGGTATAAACAATGTGACGAAGAACAATGAAATTATCACTACATTTTCTACATTTTTCCAAGATGAAGGATATATCTCATAAACTTCAAAACAAAAGAATCAGATAAATAACTAAAGAAGTATCTCTTGTGCCCCTTCATGCTGCTATTCCATTGGTTATAAAAGAAACTTTAAATTTTCACATAGATGAAATAAACCCAGTAATGACATTGGAAGGCTACACAGTCTGCCTGCTATAATTTTCTACACAGAATCATCTTTGAATAAATCAGTATTTGCCAATCTTCTCATATAAGAGAAGTCCTTTATGAAAATATTTAACTCCAAACTTTTTCTAAAATTCAGATGTCTTCAATTTTTTAAGCTCATTATGAAGATTTTCAAACATAAGAGTCCACAGCAGCACTGTCCACAAAAATATGATATGAACAGTATACGTAATTTTAATTTTTTAAGTAGCCAATTAAAAAGCATAAAAGGAAGTGAAATTAGTTTTAATTATATATTACCATGGTATAGCTAAAACATTATCACTTGAACATATTAACCCTTAGTAAAAAATTTGAGGGATAATTTTACATTCTTCTTCATATCAACTCTTCAAAACTCAGTGTGTATTTTTACACTTACATCTCAGTAAGGATTAGCCACATTTCAAGTGCTCAACATCCACTTGTGGTCAATGGCTGCCGTACTGGACAGCAGACATAGAGAACAGCATTAAACAATCCATGAACTTACCACCCAGCTTCAGTCATCATGAACTCACAGACAACTGTTTCCTCTACACTCCTTCCCCACCCCCAGATTATTTTGAAGCAAATCCTAAAAACCATAGCATTTCATCCACGTTCAAATTTCCTGATTATTTCATAATCTTTTTAACAATTGATTTGCTCAGATAAGATCTAAACAATCCACCATGTGGATCTCTATTTAATGACATCAACATAAACACTTTTTACTCATCCAGATTTTTATTACCAGGTACTGTTGTAATCCCAAAACACAATAACAAACAAGACTCAAAGGAACTTCAGATTTAGTTCATGACAGCACATTAATATTGCTCCAGAAAGGCATAAAAAAACAATACCAGTTCTATCAACTGGCAAGTAGGTAAATAAAAAGCATTATATACATGCAATGGGGTGTTATTAGGCAATAAAAAGAAGTGAAGTACTGATCCTACTAGGCAGAGATGAATCTTGAATACAACATGGTAAGTGAAAGAACAAAAAAGACCACATACTGTGTGGTTCTACTTATAAGAAGTGTCCAGAGAAGGCAAACACATATATGGACATAAAGTAGAGTAGTGGTTGCAGGCGAGTGGGGAAGACTACTAATGGTTGCATATTTCTTTTGGGGGTGATGAAATGTCCTAAAATTAATTATGGTGATGATTGCACAACCGTGAATAAACTAAAAATCACTGAATTGCATACTCTGAATGAATTGTATGAAACGTGAACTATACCTCAATAAAGATGTTATTTTTTTTTGAAAGAAGTAACTGGATAAAGTATACTACATTCACACAATGGAATACTACCCAGATACAATAATAAGAAAACTCCTTAAAAAATGAAAATTTCAGTGACCAACCCTCCTTTTCCCAGGCCACTTGATCCAGCAACTCTGGGTGTGGAGCCTAGGTAGGGAAAATTTTTAAAGATACTAAGGTGGTTCTAATGTTAGCCAAATGAGAGCCAGTGGTTTCAGGGAAGATTCAATCAAGTGACCAACAGTTACAAAACAGTATGATAACTGGTCCCTATAAAATGGGTAGGCACAGAGTGCTATGAGTGTCCTCCAATCTCAAGGTACAGGTGGCAGAGGAAGATGTCTGACAAGTGACATCACAGCTGAAACATGATGGATGAGAGGGAATTAGGTGAAAATAGGAGAGGAGAAAAGGATTATGGAGTCCAGATTATGCAAAAACTGAGAGGCCAGAACATATTATGCATGGCCTTGAGGATACAGGTAGGGTGCTGAATTTAGTTCAATGTGACAGGACCACACAGAGCTAGGTAATGAGTGATGAGCGTGAGCTGGAGCTGATTCACAGAGTAGATCATCTAGTAAGTCAGGTTAAAAATGTGAACTATATTGGTCAGTACAATATTGAGAAAAATTAATTTAAATTTTGTAACAGCTTTAATAATCTTTAATAACATTACCATATATATGAACAAAATACTACATATAAGGTACAAGGTATTTATTTTACATACTCAAATATGTTTGTTTTGAGCGTGGGTTTGAGACCTTGCAAAATCTCTACAGTGAAAACAATAGAATACCTGCTTTCAATGGATTTAAATAACTAGAAATTCTATTATTTCATCATAAATTGACAGAGGCATTACACTATTGTGAATCAAAAAGAAACAAAATGCCACATTCCAATTCTTTTCTTCACAGAGTAGTCTAACAGAATATAACCAAACATAATTGTTTCATATTTGAATACATTTGAATAAATAAATAACTAACGTACTCAGTGGTCAGAAACCTACTAGGGGCTCTCATGTTTTTAGTTTTTTTTTTAAATGCTGAGAGACTGAGTTTAGAGAGATCATTCTAGCAGAAGTGATTTTTAAACTAGGCCTTGAAAGACCTGGGTTTTCACAAGAGACAATGAAAGAGCTTTCTAGGCAGACAACAAGAATGCATGGACAAAGACAAAATGCTAAGTAAAATTCAGGCTGCCAGTGCACAGGGTTAGAGTACAATGGGGTAAAGACCCAGCCCAGGCTGCTGGATCCTGACTTCAGGCTGAGGCATCTACACTTAAATGGGGAGAGAAAGGATCTGGGTTTGAGTTTCAGCTCTACCCTGTGCTAGTTGTATAGCTGTTGCAGACTTAACTTTACCTAGCCTCATCTGGAGACTGGGAGTATAATAACATTTGCTTTGGTGTTGCTCTGAGGATTAAACACAAGAATTCACATACAGCATTATGACAGTACCTGGCACAAGAAGTTCAGCAGCCACTTCTTCTGTTATTAACATTACTATTATTATTAACCAAATAAGCCACTCAAGAATTGTTAGCAATGTAATGACAGGATTTAAAGAATTTACCTATGATATGAAGGAGAAACTGAGGGAGAAAAATCCACCTGTGAGCAACATTAGGACAGAGAACAGAAGTCCCTAAGAGCTTGAACTAGGACTGTGCAGGGACAATGGTAAGAGATGGATGAAAGACACTAAGAAAGAAAGAGACAAAAGTTGGGGAGAGCATAACATGATCTTAGCAGTCGGGACTGGGAAATCAAGAAGGAAGTTTACAGAGGAGTGGGCTAAAAAGTTGATGAGTAAGATGAAGACAGGAACGGAATTCACAAGAAACCATAAACAATTCTCAATTATGTATGGAAGGCTATTTCAACTTAACAGCTTCCAACTTCTTTAGTGTCCCACACCCCCATCTCTTCTGTGGGCTTTATAGGTTGGAGGATTCTCCAACTCTCCCTGGAGAACCCCCTGAAATGGAATTCACAATTTAGAAAATACAGCACTGCTGAGAGGCATGTTATAAATAAAACTCTGGGTTCTTCAAACCCTCATGCAGGGAAAACATTGTACTATCCCCTAAAATTGTAAGAGAAATAAAAGAAAAAAGAGATCCCTAATTCCTTTCCATCCCTATCTTGCCATTAGTCCTTTAACAGATAACAGTGACATTATTGTCTAACTTCTCCTTGCCCTCAGTTTCACTGCAAGAGTACAAAGAGTTGAAATGTAGTTATTTCACTAAAACGTTGTTGCAGAAGCTTTTGGAATTAGTTGTGGTTTCTAACTCTCCATTATACACAGGAAACAGAGGACCTAACTGGCTTTCCTGTACTTTCCTTAAGAGGCATAAAGCACTACTGTGCTCTGAATTCACTTACCACAGGGGTAGCAAAACCCATTGGATTTCTCTTTAGAATTTCCTTTCCTCCCATATTAAAAGTCTCCCACCTACCAGGCCCACAAACCATAAAATCAACCACAAAAATCAATGGTAGTAAGAGTCTCAACAATTCAGACAATAGTACAACCAAACACTTGATACTGGCAGCAGAAAGTTTATAGCCCAACCTCAGATGGTTTTAAAAACATTGTATCATTGTACTCTATCATAACAAGTTAACATCTAATTACATAGTTTAAGCAGGAGACATTTTGGTGTAGTGGAAGGAACTAAAGTTTTCGAAGCAGAAAGAATATTAACAAAATCTAGCTCAGCAGTTTATTCTTGACCCTATGTAAATTCCTGAACCTGGATGCAGTTACTTCATCTGAAAAATGGCAATAACTTCACAACATTATCAAGATGGTGAAGACTATGAGATAATACAGCCTATAGCAGTCTGATAGTAACTAGCCTACAATGTAACTACTAGCTATTATTCAAATTATATCTCCATAATGATAGAACAACAGATCTTCTTTTGGCTAAGCAATATGGCATTTGTTACAAATAAAGCTAAATGTCTATTGGCTATGATGATGGAAACCTCTTTAGTTTCTTGGAAGCATCACAACACAATAGTGAGAAATGGGCTGAAATTCTAGTTATGCCAGGATAATCTTGGGGAATTGGTTAACCTGCTAAAGACTCACAGTTTCCCATCTGGTTAGAAATACCTAGCTAATACAACTATTGTAACGTTTAATGAGGCAATATATACAAAGTTCCTAGTACATATCCAGTTCTTAGTAAGTGTTCAATCCATAGTAATTATTGGCATTTGTTAATTTTCCGAGTAGGAAAAAAAAGGATAAACAAACATGAAAATCACAACCAGCTTAATTAAGTCACCATTCCTCACATTTCACTGAGAAGTTTTCATTTATTCCATAAATGTTTCTTGCACACCTACTGTGGGGGGTGGGGCACTGTTTCTGACATTGGGGATGGAGTATGAAGACGTTACTGCTTTCTTGGAACGTCCATTCTGGGATGTGGTGGAAGGCAGATAGTAAACAGCCCACGGAGGTAATTTCAGAGAGGAACACCATGAGGCTATGAGGAACACCAAACAGGCTGAGAGTGCTAGCCAGCTGGTGGAGGAGAAGGTCATTTAGCTTGGATGCATTTCGGCCCAGGCCTGCCTGACTGGTCTCCTTTGGCCAGAAGGGGGACCTCACCTTACATGATGCTTGTTGTAGAGACTGGATTATCAGATATCTGACCTACACTTTTGCAGTGGCAGCTTAAACTATTTCTAAATGCCCCCATCCCAGCATTCAAGCTTCCTGAGGGTCAGTGCAACACCTGAGAGGCCTCAGGTTCCCAGACACGTCACACGCGACAGCTTCACAGCACCCTCAGCTCAGAGTCCCGACTAAGGAGACTGGTAGTTTGCGAGACCGAGGAGGCACAGTACAAATGTACAGTAAGTGACTGGCAAGTTGCATTTCCGAAGGAAGGCGGAGTGCGCCTGGCTTAAATATCTGGACGATCTACGACAAAACCAGTTTATCAGTGACTAGAGGCTGCAAACGCTTCCTAGGACCCTGGGAAGTCAGAAGGGGCCAGTGTCCTCGGCCCCCAGCCGGGGCGCCGGGGAGCAGAGCAGGCCAGCGTCGCGCGCGTCCCCCGGCACGCCCCATCCCGCGGATGTGGTAAAGCCTCACACTCGGCCCTCTTAAAACAGGTTTCCTGTGCCTCTCGCCCTAGCGCCTCGGTCCCGGCTGCCCAGGACAGCCCCTCCGCGCCACATCCCCCGGCGCCGCCATCCAGGCCGCCGCGCTCCGAGCCTTCTCGCCGTCAATCCCGGCCCCAGCGCTCCTGAGGAAGGCGCTCTAGGGTGGGCAGCCCTGGGGCCCTACCTCGCGGGAGGCTTGCGCCGGCACCGAGAGCGACTTCCCGGGCTCACGCGGCTGCACCGGCCCGGAGACTGGAGGAAGACTCGGTCTGTGGAGGCTGGTGGCGCCCGCAGAAATCGCAGCCCTTCCGGGCCCGCGCCGCCACCGGGCCCCCACCACATCCCAGCACCACTGCGGCGGCCGTCCCGGTGCCTACCTGTGCGCCCTGGCGCCGAGGACGCCGCCTCGTTCCCCGCTGCTCCGCTCCGGGGTTGGCCCACAGATCCGGGAGGAGACAATCCAGGTTCCTCCGGTCCCCCCGCAAAGCACAGCTGACTGTTCCTGTACCAGCCGCAAGAGACGGAGACAGGGTCGGCCACTGGCAGACGGACGGCGGGGCCGGCGTCCGTGGAGCCCACTAGCCGCCTAGCGCTCAAGTCCCCCAGCCGGGGACGGCTCGTCGGCGCAGCGACTGCGCGGCCCGTTCTCAGTACTTTGCCCAGAACTTCTCCGCGCGCCGCCGGATTAGCAGGAGGGTGGGAGCGAGCGGCAGGAGAGACAAGGAGGAGCCTGCGCCCGCCCTAGGGGAGGGACCACACGAGGAGAGAGCGGAGGTGCTCGGAGGGCGGGAGGGGCTGCTGAGGGACCCACACTCCCACCAATCAGAAGTCGTCGCCGGGGAAGGGGTGGGGCGATGCACTGGAAGTAGCGGGAGGATTCCATGACGCAGTCTACGGAGAAGAGACTCCGGGTTCCCCCACAGGTGGGAAGGGTGGAGGGGGGTGAGAGCTGCCACCTGGACGGGGAGGGACTCCCCTCGGCCGGCGCTCTGCGTGCGTGCTGTAGGCGCTCAATAAGTGTCGTCGCTTGACGTTTCCGGGCCAGAGAAGAAGGAAAAAGTTGGGAGGCAGGGGCTTGGGAAGCGCTGGTTTAAGTAGAAGGTTCCAGACAAGTGATGGAACAGGCAAAGTGGACTCGACTTCTTGAGGAAGTCAGACCGAGTCGAAGAGATCGAGAATGGAGAAAATACGTGGTGATGGGAGGATTGCTGGAACGGGATGACCGAGGACAGAATCGGCATGGGGCCCCGGCTCGAGACTGTGACCCTGACATCCAGAGGCAGTGATGCACATTAGTGCCAAGGTCCCAGGAAAGGATCCGAGAGGAGTGTAGTCTTTTTGTTCTATGGTGTTCGTGTGCAAGGGGGTGGGGAGGAAAAGCACAGTTAATGTTAAAATGCAGGAGCTCCTTGACAGACGAAGAAGTCCAACCGACTTGACTGCCCGCCCACTCATTCCTCGGCCTTCTCGGATCCTAGCAGGAATGCGAGCGACTGATCACGTGAAGTCATTCTGGCTACTGTAAATGAGTCAGGTGCCTCAGGTGGCGGGATGGAAGCGCTTTAACATTTTCTGAGCGCCTGTTGTGTGCGCCTGGAGCTGATGTTGTCATGTAACAGTATGAATGGCACGCCAAGGTTCTTGCTCGTACGGACCTTACTTTTTAGTGGGGAGACAGACCGTAAACAAAGAACATATACAAAAGTCAACGAAAGAGTAAATGCTGATGAACTTTGAGCACTAAGGTTATGACTGAGCAGAGCTTTCAAAAGTGATGTGTGTGATAGGGAGCTGCGAAGCCCGCTGAGGGCTTCTCCACCAAGGTGACTTTTACACAGATTCCTGAACCAGTAAAAGGAGCTGCCACACCTCGGTCTCAGGAAGAGCGTTCCAGACAAAGGGAAGGGCAAATGCAAGATATTCAGCATCCCTGAAGACCCATCTAACCTACCTCACCGAGCTGAACAAGGAGTGTGGTTCACTAGGCACAGTGCCTGGCACAGACAGGGGCTTCAGAATGTTAAATTCCAGTGCCACCTGCCGTCTGCGCACTCGATCCTAAATTAAGATTTCTGAGGCTCTTGCCCGAGCCGTGCTATTCACATTTTATTCATCGCGCTGGGTGCTCCGCTTTTTGGAACCATGCCCGTCGTAGAATGTCTGGGACTGTCTACCTTGGGTATGGCAGGCGGTGAGCAAGGGCTGGAAGATCCCGATCGGCTGGCTGAACATACCCACCGTCAGGATGCCCGCGTCGGCACGCCAAGGTACCTTACTGGAGAAGATTTAAAACCGAATCTCTGGGAGGTTCCTAAATCCCCGGCGCCCAACGAACGCTGGGTGGTGGATGACTGTGTCTGGCAGGCGCCCAGATCTTTCATTACGAATTAAAGGGGACACCTTGCCCACGCCCAGCCCGGACTGTCTGAGCAGCCTACACTGTCTTCCCAACTCTTCTTCCATTTTTCAGGATTCCACTCCAAGAGAGAAGCTCACTCTTTCCTTCCCCTCCTCCTTCAAGCTCATTTATTTCTCCTTTTCTTTTGCTCTCTCTATGCCCCAGCCTCATCGTTTCATTAGCATTGTTTCTGGGAGAGAAAAGCCTTAAATCTGAAAGGAAGTTATTTGCATAGAGTTTTATTGTTGTAATTAGAATCCCCGTTGTTTGCTTTTTTCTTCTGTTTCTTCCAAATAATCAAGTGTGTATATATATTTTTCTATTTGTACCTCTGGCAGTTAATTGGACAGGTGGAGAGTATTATTCATATTCATATGTGCCTTGCCTCCAAGAAAAAGAGGAATCATACTGTGTCTTTTCATAGTTTCATTTCCTCTTCTATTCCTAAATAAGCGTCCAGGCTTGCCAGCTCCTAAAAACAAAAGGAAAAATAGTTGAATCCCACACAAAGCTAATTTTTCTTGAAAAAGCTTGTTATGTCCTAAATTAGCTCTCTCCTCGGTTTTATTTTAAAGCAAGATCTGAATGTCTACTCCAGCGATATCAATGGTTCTATCATAAGAGCTTCTAAAGACATTTTTCTTTGAACTGTTGAACAAATACTTTTTATCTTTGGAGACAGTGGGAATTTTTCCATTGGCTGAACATTCTTAACTAATGAAATTAATAATAGGAAAGCTGATGTTACTGGAGTTTATGTGTTTTGACAGTAAGAGAAGCTGATGATAATGGAGAGTCATTGTGAGGAACTCCAGAGGCCTCTAGAATCAGACTACCTGGGTTCCTGTCCTGTCATGACCACTTACTGATGCTGAGAGCACCTTCCTTTAAAGGAAAGAAGTAATTGTACCTTACTGGGCTACAGGAAGAGCTTTATCATCAAGTCTGAAAACAACTTTCACACAGACTAACTCAGAGTTCTCAATCTCAGCACTGTTGGTTTTTTGAGCCACCTACTTCTTTGTCGTGGGGTCGGGGGTGTCCTGTGCAGTTAGCAGCATCTCTGGCCTCTATCTACTAGATTGAAGGAACACCCTCCTCCACAAACAGTAGGTCTCCGGACATCACCAGATGTCCCCCAGAAGGCAAAATTGCTCCTGGCAGAGTAACATCAGCCTGGCATGTAAGTGCCCACAGATTAGAAGGCAGTATATGGAAGCACTTAAAGATAGGGATTTCCAGAGTGAACCTCAGGCATATTTTGCTTCTCTAAACTTCATCTGTAAAATGGGAATCATAGTAATGCTAACTTCTTAAGAGTGGCTGAGAATTAAATAAATGTGTGCATGTAAAAGCAATTTGGACAGTGCCTGGCATGTGAAGTGAGGGCACTGGATTGTATCAAGGATGACATATATTGGTTTATTTGCTGCCACTTCCCTCTTTGCTTCATGCCAGACATCACTATAAAGTCAAGATGGTCTTCCCCACAGAGTCCAAATAGGGCCTCAGAATCCTTCTCAACACAGTGCTTTAGGAAGCTACTACTGCTAGATTAGGGCCAACATTAAGAGGATGCTGAATTACCATGCTAGGGCTACATGAATTTTAAGCCATTTTAAGATTAAGACTTAAGTCGTCATAAGAGTATAGCTCCAATCTTCTGAAATGATGCCTACAAGACAAATGTAATAAGAATGAACTCTAAATCATCACCTCATTAAACCCCTTTATGAGTGAGGGGTAGAGAGTTACAGCACCTTGACTATAATCATACAGCTAATGAGGGGTGAGAGGCTGGGTCTCCTACCATCTTAAAGTGTCCTCTTTTTACCACTCCCACCACTGATGAGAGGTGGAGAAAACACTTCTGAAGCAGTAATGTAGCCCTCCGTACCCTGTACACTCCTACGTGTTTTCTGGCTCCTTCACTTTTATCTAGAAAATGAGTCAAAGTATTTAGTTGCACAAGAACACCTTGTAAGCATTCTTTCAACAGTATTAGTCCTCATGACTGAGGACTGCACAAGAATTCACCAATTCCTTTATTAAATATAGGTTGACAGCTCCCTTTGCATAAGGGACCATTCTTAGCAGGCACTTTAAGAGAGCCAAAGTGCCCCGCCCTCAATGTTTTAATATAGTTTCATATATTGGACAGATCAGACATGGACATAAATAACTACAATAAAGCTTAAAAATGGAAAATGTCCTAAGAAACAGTACCAAAATTGTCTTCAGAAAAGGGAGAATTTATTTTGGGAATTAGGAGCAAACAGTCACTTCCTACATGTCTTTGTTGACATTTTTAACTTTTTGACCAAAAATTCTTCTTTATTACAATCAAGTTATCCTTACAGAGGAAGTTGCAATGCTGTTAGGCTTCCTAGTTTAGACACAGCTCCTGCTTAGTGTAAGTGGATACTATCACTGCAACTAAAGGTCACAGTTCATTGTAATTCTAATAGTCAATTTTCATCTGATGTTTAATGTTTTGGAATGTTCTAGAGGAAAATTGCTAACCTTTGGTGACAACTAATAACAGCCCACATGTATTAAACATTCATGTGCCAGGCACTCCCCAACTGGGCTGCCAAGATTACTGCCACTCCAGCCATGATCAGGAGGCTACCTGTGAAACCAAGAAAGACTTGACAGAACTGCCAAAACCACACTCTTCCTGCTAAGGGCCTCACCACTAAATATATGCCTGCCTTGAATCCTGCTTCTTTATAACCTCATTTCCTAATTTGTGCCTCACATGAATGCATCTGATTGGTATATTCCAAATGACATCTGCAAATCTAGCTCTGAGGAAGACTGGGAAATGTGATTTTTCAGCTATGCAGCCACTGCAGTAAAACACATTAGAAGGAGGCTGGGTTAGAAAGTGAGTGAGCCAAGCTACACCACCCACCATATATTTTCCTTCAAATCTCCAACAAACATGTTAGCAGAAAAAGAGCTTATATGATACATCCTCTTTGATGTGCTTCAGTCTTCATAGAGTAAGCCAGAACGCCTAGTATTTCAACATTCCCCCTAAATTCCCATCTCAGTCTCTACCAGCAGTACCATCATAGTCCCAGCCACCATCATTTCTTGCCTGAAAAACTGCAGCCGACTTCCAACCACTTACCATAAGGCACTCTAGCTCTCCTGCAAGTCATTCTCTACTCTGTACCCAGAGTGATTTTTTTTAAAACCCAAATCTTATCATAAAACCCTTCCACAGCTTCCCATTGTTCTTAGGATGAAGACAAGCCATTTACATGGTTTCAGGGTCCTGGTGGGCTGCTCTTCACCAGTTTCATCTGTGCCCTGTCACCCCTCCCTCTCACTTGTTTCTCCCACGCTGACCTGCTTCCAGGAATTTGCTCCTTCCTTGATGTGGGTGTGCTCCTGCCTGAAATGTGCTGCTCCTGTCTCTTCATTTAGTTAATGCAGCTGACTCATCCTTTACATCTCCTTCTGTCATCGATTCCGCAGGGTAGTCCCTCTTGACTTTCACAATTAAGTCAAATCATTCTACCTTATGCTCTCGTTAGACCTGAAGAGTATGTGTATGTAGCACCTATCACAGTTGTAATTATATTTACTTTTGTGATTTTTCTGATTAATTTCTGTCCCCCTAACTGAATTATAGGTTCCACATGGTAAAAACCATGTATGTTTTTAGTCTCCCGATGCTTGTGTCAACACCTAGCAGCTAATAGGCCTTAATATATGTATTGAATAAATGGAATACCAAAGAAATGAACTTTAATGATGAATTGTGGTAGCAGGGTGGATTGTGGGGTGGGGGGCACCCATCACAGACTCAGTAGGCAGAGACTGCTCAGTTGCTCAGGTCATACACACGCTCTTACAGCAACCAGCCTTCAGAAAGACGCAGTCTCCTTAGTTACCATTTTGCCAAGGTCGTAAGTAACTGATTTTTACCTTATCCTTTTTTCTCTTTAATATATTCTCCTATTCCTTAGAATGTCCACATCAACTCTACCGAACCGTATCAAAAGCAACTTCTGAGGAGGATTTAGCTTGGCTGCTTCCATCCCACCATAGCCCAAATTCCCATAGACCTTTCCCTATTTATAGAATGAAAACTAAGAATCCTCAATGGGTGTATATTTTTACCTTTCTTTGAAGTGGGTTTTTCACCTTTGAGTCAATCTCTTGATTTCTCCACAGTATTGTTAGGACTTGTGTCATGTGCCTTTTATCAAAAAAAAAGTCCCCGGTTCTCTGATCTTATTACTTATAAACAATTCCCTACTGAACCACAGCAACTCAGATGTTACACTCAGATGAAATTATCACTTCAGGGAAGACACTGTAACTGTCTTGCACTGGCTTTTATAGACTGTTAATATAATGAACTGAATTCCCGGAGCTGGAGATAAACTTGTCTGCAAAGAGTATGTACTTGGAATCAGGCATATCAATACCTAGAGTCCATGTTCTTCCTCAGAGTGAGTGCAACTTGTGGGGACAATGAAATGGAGGACAAACGAGGACGAAAGTCGGATTCTCAGAGAATAAGGTTCCAGTGTTTGCATTCTTATTTCTTGGAAAAACAACTTTATATCAAAAGTAGTAGAAATTAAAGAAAGGAAATAAAATTGCCTATAATCCTACCTAAGAATAACAACCACCACTCCAGCTTACATTGTATCATTCAATGATTCCTCCCCTACGATGGAGAGGATAATGGTTCCTACCTCAGAGGACCATTAGGATGAAGTATTTAGCATGGTGCCTGGAACATGGTCAAAGTTTAACAATCTTTATTATAATTGTTTTATTATTTTTTAAGACATAAGAACTCAAAAAGCATCAGGAGTCCATTTGTGTCAGGGCAGATGATTTCATATATTTCAGTAATTATTGAGACAAACATTGTATCAGTTCAGTAATTAATGTAAGGCAGAGTGACCCTGAGGCATAAGTGAAGGGTTAACAGTGAAACTATAGTTAGTATTTTCTGGAGAAGAAGGCAGGAATGAGTATGATACCACATTGATGGATTTCCTTCAAAACTTGGTATTAGGTATGGTAAATAAATGTGGCCTTACAGGGACCTGCAACAAATATCTTTTTAGAAGTAATGAGCTATGAGTTTGCAGATGATAAGTTAGATAATAAGGGCCTTTGAGTGCTATTTCTCAAGCAGTGGAATGAGTGATGAAAATTGCAAATGACGTAAACTGACATTTCTGAGCCCAACAGATTTGAGTGGAAGCAGGAAGACCCAAATGGATACTTTTACAGGCGTTGAGGGTTATCCTTGAGAGGTGGCTGGGTTTATGAAGAAGATCATAGCTGGGAGGCACCTGTATGAAAAATTGATAGTAAGTGCAGCGAGATCAGTAACAGAAGGGAAGATGCTGTGAGCTCTGGGGAAGGGAAGAGCAGGGAGGCCCTGAATGGCGGCTGGGGAGTGGGAAGGTTGCTGCTCTGAGTTTGGGCATGAGGGACTGCTTTGACAGGCTGATGGCAGGTGTGTCACATCACTCACGTCTACATTCATGCAGGTTTTACTTCCTATTTAGCAGTGATCAGAGATATGTCAACACTCTTCCTTGCCTTCTTAGCATCCATTTCCCATTTTTCCCTTGCTGTAGCAGTAGGAATGGATTGAGATATGCTACAGTAACAATTTCAAGCTCTCAGTGATGTAACAACAAAAGTTGATTTCTCATTTGTGCTAACAAGTGCACATTTCATCCCCTCCTGGTCCGCAATGCTGTATCTCATTACTCTTACACAGGGGTCAGGGCAGATGGAGCTGCTGTGACTGGAATATGCCGGTGCCTCTGGTAGGGGTGCATGCTGGTGAAGCAAAGCAAGGAGTGGCTCTCAAAGCTTCTCTTGGCATTTTATTGGCCAGAATATGTAGTATGGCCAAGACTGATTTCAATGTGTAGTGGGGATGGGGTTGTAGGTGGTAGGAAAAGGAGTTTAATTTTCCCTCCATGAGAGCAAGTGGATATTGGTGAAACGCAAAACACTCTACCACATTTGCTAATTGGATTCCGGGTTTTGTTTTGTTTTGATTTGCAGTCATGGCAGAACTTTTATCTTGGCCAGTGACTGCTTTAAGTATGAATGGGCATGTACCCCAATTCCAGCCAGTAAATCATGAAGGTTACTTGTCTGGGGGTTTGTAGAAGAGGTTGTCTTTTTTATGGAATGGGACTTAAGAAGAGATGTTACTTTCTATCTCTGGATGTGATATTGGCAACTGTCAACATCTGTGTCACATCCAGCTTGAGGAGGAGACCCTCCCTCATGGTGAACTTAGCAGAGCAGAAAGACAGAAAGAACCTGGATCTGTTGTTGAGCTACTGAATGAACCAATGCAGAAGCCACTGTCTGCAGACTCGTTATGTGAGGTAGTGTATCTTCCACTTGTTTAAGTGATTTTTAATTGGGTTTCTCTTACTTACAGCCAAAGTATTATATCAGACATAAGGAATATAATTCTACCAGCTTGCTAATTGTCATTAGATCATAGTTTTGAGGAAAACGTATTTTTGCATTTATCAATAAACAATTGATAAAATGCCTTTTATGTGCAGAACACTGTGCAATGTGAATGAAAGACATTCAAGAAGTATAAGAAAAAGAGTTTATAATCCTGAAGGGAATATAAAATGGCCACCCAACTAAATATAATATAAGGCTTCTTAAGTCATTTGAAATATCACAACATACTGCTGGTGTTATGTGGGTTGTTTTACACCAAAGTTATTCTGAGTTCATGTTAGTTGGGATACGAATTATTCCAAAGCCCCCAGGATGGTTCTATTCATGTCTCATTTGCCAGAATTTGGACACATGCCCATTCACACGTAAGGCAGTCACTGGAAAAGGCAAATATCCACCATGACAAATGGAGCCTCTGGAAGCAATCATGACATATTCTTTAAAGTTAAGGTCTTTTGGGTTTACTTTCCACCCTGAGAGGAGTGTGTAGGCATCAGGGATGTCCTGGTCTCAGTCTCTTTAAAGTAATGGCTGCTTGTGGTTCAAACACACTCCACCTTAGCTGTTAGACACACATTACTGAACTGATTCAATGGTGACCTCAAGAATTACTGAAATGTATGAAATCCTCTACCCTGACACAAATGGACTCCTGATGCTTTTTGAATTCTATGTCTTAAAAAATAATAAAACAATTATAACAAAGATTTGTCCAACTTTGACCATGTTCCAGGCACCATGCTAAATACTTCATCCTAACAGTCCTCTGAGGTAGGAACCATTATCCTCTCCATTGTAGAGATGAGGAACTGAGATGGCAAAAGTCAGGGAACATACAAATATTCACAACAACATTATTCATAATATCCAAAAGGGGAAACAACCCAAATGTCCTTCATCTGATGACTGGATAAACAAAATTTGGAATCTCTCTACAAAGGATTACTATTTCACCATAAAATGTGATGAAATACTGATAATATGCAACAACACAGATGAACTGTGAAGAAACCTTCTGCTAAGTGAAGAAGGCATTCCACAAAGGCCACATTTTCTATGACTCCATTTACAGGAAATGTCCAGAACAGATGAATCCACACAGACAGAATGCAGATTTGTTGTTGACACAGGCTGGGGAGGGGAGCATAGGGGAAAACTGCTTAATGAATATGGGATTTTACTGTGGAGTAATGGAAGTGTTTGGAAACCAGATAGAGGTGGTAGTTGCACAATGCTGTGAATATTCTAAATGCCACCGAATTGCTCACTTTAAAACAGTTAGTTATATGTTATGTGAATTTCACCTCAATAAGTAATTTTTAAAAGTCAGGAGAAAGGGAAAGAGGAATCAACATTTTAAAAAATGCTACTAAGAGGATCAGATCATAAAAGAAAGAACATTATTTTCCCAAGGAAGGCACTGATGTCCACAGAGTGCAGTTTTATTAAGAAGCTGAAGACAGAATTTTTTTTTGTATAAAGTAAGAGTACATGTACCCTAGGCAGGGACTAAAGCAGCAGAGCTATGACAGCAGATGGATTTTGTGACATAAGTTTGTTTCTGAGTTCCAGAAAAATTGGGATTATTAAATAACCAATCCCTCAATAGATAATGCAAGCTTCTAGATAATCCTTGTATATACATTTCAAATTGTACACAGCTCGAAGGCCAGGAATGGTTCCTCTCTCTCCATGGGTCCCAGCATCCTCCCTCAGGCCATGCTGTGTACACCAGAGGCTATCAGCAATGCATTTGTTTTTATCGCAGCTGGATCTGTCCTCCCAGCTAATGCAGCTACAGTCCGCTCTCTGCGCATTCTTCAGAGAAAGCAAATGAGTTATACAAAAGCCTTGGAAACTTCCTGGACTTGTCATTCCTAGAGTTGGACAGTGGAGGATTGCCCTCCATGCGGGAGCAGCCAGGCTCTGTGCAGTATGGGCTCTGCGATAGATGGGGGGAAATGGGAGAAGCGGGGACCTCCCATTAGTACATCTCATTCCAGACCATTTGGCTCCTGGATCTGTCCTGAGTGTCCTGAGAATGAGTCAATTGGTCAAGAAGTGCACTGAGAAATTCCAGGGCTTAGCACAGAGTTCCAACTACTGAAACACCTAGGCTGGATGAGAGATTCACTCTAGGGACTCTCTGAGAACCACATATTAGAAATCAAAGATTTAGCAAGTAATCCCTGAGGACAGTCATCCCTGGCTTCCTGTATGCTCATTATTCAGTATGCATTTTGTTTCCCTTTCTTAAAGTGGTTTTTTGTTGTTCTCTAAAGTGATATCCTTTTAAAAGTTTTCTCCAGGGACTGCTGTTAAGCTTCAGATAAAAACATTTATATATATTTCTGTAGTACCTATCCCTCCAGTAAAGAGGGCTTGGCCGAACTCTTCAAAAGAAACTTGAATTTTCCAATAAGTTGTGACCTGAAATTGGATGCTACTTAAAGATTTAGGAGAAAAAAAAATTCTAATTAATGTCAGCTTGTTTGTTCCTGCTTACAGCTCTCCCATGGCTTTCTAAGGAGAAATTCTATGACAGGCAAAAAGTGTCTCACACTGGTTTGGGTGCCTTTTCCTGCTTCTAATCCAGAAAATAATTTTTTAAACAGTAAAATATGTTCTATAGTAATCCCAACTTCTTTTACTTCTGTAACTGCTCTTCAATGTCAAGGACCCCAAGACCACCTGCACACTGAGGATTCCCTAGAAGGATCCACAGGACTCAGCACACAGTCATACTCATGACTATGATTTATTCCAGCAAAAGGATAGGAAGCAAAACCAACAAAGAGAAAAGGCACATGGGGTGAAGCCTGGAGGACAGCAGATACCTGCTCCTAAGAGTCCTCTCCCTGTGGAATCACACAGGATGAGACATGTTTAATTTCTTCAGCAATGAGTATTGTGACAATACATGCAAAGTGCTGCCAAGCAGGGAACCTATGTGTCCAAGATTTCTGGGGCTGGTCACAGAGACATTCTCTGCATATACTAAAACTCTACACTCTCACAAAAAAAGTAGATGTTCAACATAAACCACATTGTTTCCACAAGCTCTTTAGGCACAGTGAGCCACTCTTAGCAGTTAGGGAATGGAGGGAACCCCCACTGCATCTAGTTCCCTCGTGCCAGCCAAAGGCCAACCTTTGCAAGCAGGCTTTTCTAAAGATAGTGTCTTAGTCCTGCCATTAATTCTCTTCTGCATATCTTCCCTACTCTTGAAGTGTGGCTCACCTACCCACTCACCTACCCTACCTAACCTCCTTAAAATCATGGTTAAAAGCAGGCTGATCAGGTGCATTTTCAAGGACCTCTTTACTGTCTTGGCTGTGTATTCATGGCAGGACACCTGCCTTCAGGAAAATGAAGCAGTGTTTTGCTGGGAAATGTGTGTAGTTAGACTGAGGGAGCTAGTGTGGAAACCCTTCTAGGGCTGCTCAGAGAATACCCGACATGTCAGTGAGGTTTCAGTCAAATCAAATAATAATAAGTCCATATAGTTACTATTTTTTAAAGACCCTTCAATGGCATATATTATTTTCACACCCATCTTGTCAATTCTCTTTCCCACATGTCATTAGTCATCACAAATTATAAATTCAAGTGGTCATGTATTTTTAAGCACTTGCTCTTATTTTAATAATAACCAAGAAGATAGGTCCATCATTACCTTTGCTAATGGAGGACAAGTCACATTTTCAAACAATTTTTTTATTAGAGAAATGAAGACCCCATATTGCCAGCAAGCATGTAGAGACATCCCATTGTGTCTTGGTGGGGACATTGGCCAAGTCAGCATAGAAGGTGCTGCCCCTAGTTCTGGAGACTGTTTCTGGGAGAGGATGACCACTAGCACTGATGGTGGGTTTGATTTACTTCCCCAAGTACAATTACGGATTTGTGTTTTCACAATATAGGTTGGGAGTGTCAAGAATAGAATGTACTTCACTCTGCAGTGAAAAAATCAGTATCTTGGCTGTGCAAGGAATATTCAATTTCCAACTGAATGGATCACTCTACTGGTTGAATCCTATCCCTAAAAATTCATATGTTGAAGTCCTAACCCTCAGTGCCTCAGAATGTGACCTAATTTGGAGATAGGGTCTTTACCAAGGTAAAATGAGGTCATTAGGATGAGCCCTAACCAATACAACCCATGTCCTTATAAAAGAGGAAAATTCAAACCCAGATACACACACGAGCAGAGCACCAAGTGAAAACCAAGGTGGAAATGGGCTGATGCTTCCACAAGCCAAGGAATAGCAGAGATTGCCAGCAAATAGCCAGAAGCTAAGAGAAAAGACCTGGAACAGATTTTTCCTCACAGCCCTCAGCAGAAGCCAATCCTGCTGACTTATCTATCTCGAACTTGTAGCAGACAGAACTATAAGGCGATACATTTCTGTTGTTTAAGTTACTCTGTTTGTGGTTCTTTGTAACAGTAGCTCTAGTAAACTAATAAAACCTATCATTCAATTCAACAAAGGTAAACAAAGCGCTGACAGGATAGAGAAGAGGATTCTGTCCTGTGGGGGTGAACTTGCTATGGGGAAGCCTTGCCTCCAGTAGGAGGGGCAGAGGTAAACACACAGCACCCACAGAGGGCTGGCAGGAACCTCTGAGAACTCTACCAATGCCGCATTGTTTTTTGGAAGGACCCCTCTGTCCCTCAACGAGTAATCTATTGATGGCTTATACTGTTACATTTAACTTAGAAGGACAAGAAAACCTTAAGAACAATAATCAAGATTGCTTAAGGTTCTGAGCCCACTGACAACACGATGACCACAAACACCTCCTGACACTTCATACCTGTGCAATGTTTCCTCTGATCTCACAGAAACTCGGCAAGCTGGATTCTGTTTTATCCTCATTTTCATAATAGGAAACGGGGGTTCAGAAAGTTTCACCTCCTACTCCAGGTTACGTGGCTTGAATGTGGCGAACCCAGTATGACTCAAACTTAATGCCTGACAGTGTTTCTCCAAGTGTGGTTTGTGGACCACTGCATCAGAATCCATTGTCACTTGTTAAAATCAAGAGTTTGGGGCCCAACCCCAGAATTACTGAATTAATTATTTTCTGCTCCTTTTTAAATTTGTTTATTTAAACAAATTCTCCTCGTTAGAATCAACTGAGTAGTATTTTAAACTCCTATGCTCCCCTTTCCCGCTGAATGAAAACCCCAGTAATGCACCTGCGGGATCATTCATAAAAGCTCAGCAGGTGATTAGAATGGACAGCCAGCACTGAGAACTGCTCATGCAGCACCCATCCTTTTAACTCGAAATGCTGAACTCTGTTTTAAAAACAAAAGACAATCTAAACAACAACTGGACAAATTTTTAATAGCTAACATTTTTTCCCTGTTATTTTTATTTATTTATATTTTATTTTGATATTGTCGATGTACAGTTACTTGAACAACATTATGGTTAATAGACTTACCCTATTATCAAATCCCACCAACATACCCCATTACAGTCACTGTCCATCAGGGTAGTAAGATGCTGTAGAATCATTACCTCTCTTCTCTGTATATACTGCCTTTCCCGTTTCCTCCCCCACATTATGTGTGCTAATCATAATGCCCCATTTTCATCCTTATCCCTCCCTTCCCCCACCCACCTTCCCCCAGTCCCTTTCCTTCTGGTAACTGTTAGTCCATTCTTGGGTTTTGTGAGTCTGCTGCTGTTTTGTTTCTTCAGTTTTTTCTTTGTTCTTATACTCCACAGATGAGTGAAATCATTTGATACTTGCTTTCTCTACCTGGCTTATTTCACTGAGCATAATACCCTCTAGCTCCATCCATGTTGTTGAAAATGGTAGGATTTGTTTTCTTCTTGTGGCTGAATAATATTCCATTGTGTATATGTACCACATCTTCTTTATCCATTCATCTACTGATGGACATTTAGGTTGCTTTCATATCTTGGCTATTGTAAAAAATGCGGTAAACATAGGGGTGCATATGGATTTTTGAATCTGAGAAGTTGAATTCTTTGGGTAAATTCCAAGAGGTGGGATTCCCAGGTCAAATGGTATTTCTATTTTGAGCTTTTTGAGGAACCTCCATACTGCTTTCCACAAGGGTTGAACTAATTTACATTCCTACCAGCAGTGTAGGAGGGTTCCCCTTTCTCCACATCCTTGCCAACATTTGTTGTTGTTTGTCTTTTGGATGTTGACCATCCTAACTGGTGTAAGGTGATATCTCATTGTGTTTTTAATGAGCATTTCTCTGATGATTAGCGATGTGGAGCATCTTTTCATGTGCCTGTTGGCCATCTGAATTTCTTCATTTGAGAAGTGTCTGTTCAGCTCCTCTGCCCATTTTTTAATTGGATTATTTGCTTTTTGTTTGTTGAGGTGTGTAAGCCCTTTATATAATTTGGATGTCAACCCCTTATCAAATATGCCATTTATGAATATATTCTCCCATACTGTAGGATGTCTTTTTGTTCTGCTGATGGTATCCTTTGCTGTACAAAAGCTTTTTAGTTTTATATAGTCCCACTTGTTCATTTTTGCTTTGTTTCCCTGGCCTGGGGAGATATGCCCATGAAGAATTTGCTCATGTTTATGTCCAAGAGGTTTTTGCCTATGTTTTTTTCTAAGAGTTTTATGGTTTCATGACTTACATTCAGGTCTTTGATCCATTTTGAGTTTACTTTTGTGTATGGGGTTAGACAGTGATCCAGTTTCATTCTCTTACATGTAGCTGTCCAGTTTTGCCAACACCAGCTGTTGAAGAGGCTGTCATTTCCCCATTGTATATCCATGGCTCCTTTATATTAATTGACCATATATGCTTGGGTTTATATCTGGGCTCTCTATTCCTTTCCACTGGTCTGTGGGTCTGTTCTTGTGCCTGTACCAAATTGTCTTGATTACTGTGACTTTGTAGTAGAGCTTGAAGTCAGGGAGTATAATTCCCCATGCTTTATTCTTCCTTCTCAGGATTGCTTTGGCTATTTGGGGTCTCAAGTCACTCCATATGAATTTTAGAACTATTTGCTCTAGTTCATTGAAGAATACTATAGGTATTTTGATAGGGATTGCATTGAATCTGTAGATTGCATTGGGCAGGATGGCCATTTTGACAATATTAATTCTTCCTAGCCAAGAGTATGGGATTAATTTCCATTTATTAGTGTCCTCTTTAATTTCTCTTAAGAGTGTCTTGTAGTTTTCAGGGTATAGGTCTTTCACTTCCTTGGTTAGGTTTATTCCTAGGTATTTTACTGTTTTTGATGCAATTGTGAATGGAATTGTTTTCCTGATTTCTCTTTCTGCTAGTTTGCCATTAGTGTATAGGAAAGCCGCAGATTTCTGTGTATTAATTTTGTATACTGCAACTTTGCTGAATTCAGATATTAGTTCTAGTAGTTTGGAGTGGATTCTTTAGGGTGTTTTATGTACAATATCATGTCATTTGCAAACAGGGACAGTTTCACTTCTTCCTTGCCAATCTGGATGCCTTTTATTTCTTTGTGTTGTCTGATTGCCATGGCTAGGACCTCCAGAACTATGTTGAATTAAAGTGGGGAGAGTAGGCATCCTTGTCTTCTTCCCAATCTTAAATGAAAAGCTTAGCTTCTCACTCTTCAGTCTAATGTTGGTTGTGGGTTTGTCATATATGGCCTTTATTATGTTGAGGTACTTGTCCTCTATACCCATTTTGTTGAGAATTTTTATCATGAATGGATGTTGAATTTTGTCGAATACTTTTTCAGCATCTACGGAGATTATCATGTGATTTTTGGCCTTCTTTTTGTTGATGTAGTGGATGATGTTGATGGATTTTCAAATATTGTACCATCCTTGCATCCCTGAGATGAATTATACTTGATCATGATGGATTATCTTTTTGATGTATTTTTGAATTCGGTTTGCTAATATTTTGTTGAGTATTTTTGCATCTATGTTCATCAGGGATGTTGGTCTGTAATTTTATTTTTTTATGGTGTCTTTGCCTGGTTTTTTTTTTTTTTTTTTTCTCGTCAGTCTCCAATCTTCTGAAGCATAACGAACAAGTTCTTACATGGTGAACGAATTCTTACAGAGTGAATAAATTCTTACATGGTGAACAGTACAAGGGCAGTCATCACAGAAACTTTCGGTTTTGATCATGCAATATGACCTATAAACCATCAGGTCAAATATGAATATTCATTTGATTTTTGTACTTGATTTATATGTTGATCCCACATTTCTCCTATTATTATTATTATTTTTATTTTTAATAAAATGCTGAAGTGGTAGGTAGATGCAAGATAAAGGTAGAAAACATAGTTTAGTGCTGTAAGAAGGCAAATGTAGATGATCAGATGATCAGGTGTGTGCCTATGGACTAAGTATTAATCCAGGCTAGACAAGGGCAGCAAGACATCCACGGATGCAGAAGATTTCTCTCAAAGCAGGGGGGGTGAGGTTCTGAGCCTCACCTCTGTTGATCCCCAAATTCTCACCTGATGGCCCCCCTGCGACTGTGCCTGTCTTAGGTTGTTCCTCCCTTGAGGAATCTTACCCGTCTCTGGCTAACCAGTCATCTTCCGGGGCCATACAGGGAAATGTAAAGTTGGTAAGTGAGAGAGAAGCCATATTGTTTGCAAAGGTTAGCTTTTTACTTCTTTGCAGATTTATGCCCTGTGGCTTCTATGCCCAGCACTTGTCTCGAGGTATCTTTACCACCTGGAGGAATTATGATACTCGGTAAATTCGATATGAGGCACGAATTCTATTTAAGGTTTGTAATTAGGAAGGAAGAAGAAAAGCTATAGATGTAGCATATGAAGGAAACGTGGGAGGATTGATTATTTCTTTGACATATCTTCTTGTATAGTACCTTAAGTATGTATAGGTTTTAAACTACTAACTAATTTGCACACACATATTAACATAATAGGAATACGGTGACATAAACAAAGCAAATCTATAATTACCAGCCATCTCCAGTGAAGCCAAGAAAACCATTTAGGCACCCTAGGCATTTGTGAAAATTTATCTATGATATGATGGATATTTTCCAACTGTACTTGAACCATCAGACAAATTAAAGCAGCCCATTTCTGGGATCTGTTCACATCCCATATGTTCTTTTAACCATAGATAGTCTATAGTCATGAGATTTTGGGGTGCTACAACTTGCACCCCTCCCAACTCCTGGTTGAGTTCCAACAGTACAGATCCGGTCAAATTCGTTGTCTCACTGTATGCACATGCCAGCCTAGACATCTCCCTCCTCCTTCTTATGGCAAGTCCAGGAGACGGTGGGCTGGATGCAGCCACAACCGCAGCATCGTCCGGATCCCTGTGGAGGCTTTTTGATGATCATCCCCCGGCACGAGTCCTCCAGAGAGTGCTGATGCCGGAAGCTCCTCCTCATATCGTATCTTAGTTCATTTTCTGGGTATCCAAGCTAGGCCTTGATCTTCTGCGTAGAAACAAACAGACCCTTTGCCCACACTTTGACATGCCCTCTATACCACTGTGCAGAACTCATTGGAGGTCAGCACACAGTAACTGCTTTTTTTTTTTTTTTAATTAAGAGAAAGGAATATTATCAGAAAAGAGTACCTCCATAGCTGATCATCTGACACCCTTTAAGTGATCAACATTAAGGATATTTAAAGCATGCGTTGATCTTTGATTTACCAATAGTTTTATCCTGTTAAGGAGTAATCCCCCTTTTCTTTCTTTCTTTCTTTTTTTTTTTAAATTTTTAATCTACACTTACCTGAAGAATACTATGTTTACTATGCTCTCCCCTATATCAGGTCCCCCCTAACAACCACATTACGGTTACTGTCCATCAGCTTAGCAAAATGTGGTAGAGTCACTACTTGTCCTCTCTGTTTTGTGCAGCCCACCCTCCCCTTTCTCCCTCCCCCCCAAGCATGCTAATCTTAATACCCCCCTTCTTCTTCCCCCCCCTTATCCCTCCCTGCCCACCCATCCTCCCCAGTTCCTTTCCCTTTGGTACCTGTTAGTCCATTTTTGGGTTCTGTAATTCTGCTGCTGTTTTGTTCCGTCAGTTTTTCCTTTGTTCCCATACTCCTCAGATGAGTGAAATCATTTGGTATTTCTCTTTCTCCGCTTGGCTTATTTCACTGAGCATAATACTCTCCAGCTCCATCCATGTTGCTGCAAATGGTTGGATTTTTCCACTTCTTATGGCTGAGTAGTATTCCATTGTGTATATGTACCACATCTTCTTTATCCATTCATCTACAGATGGACATTTAGGTTGCTTCCAATTCTTGGCTATTGTAAATAGTGCTGCGATAAACATAGGAGTGCATCTGTCTTTCTCAAACTTGATTGCTGCGTTCTTAGGGTAAATTCCTAGGAGTGAAATTCCTGGGTCAAATGGTAGGTCTGTTTTGAGCATTTTGATGCACCTCCATACTGCTTTCCACAATGGTTGAACTAATTTACATTCCCACCAGCAGTGTAGGAGGGTTCCCCTTTCTCCACAGCCTCGCCAACATTTGTTGTTGTTTGTCTTTTGGATGGCAGCTATCCTTACTGGTGTGAGGTGATACCTCATTGTAGTTTTAATTTGCATTTCTCTGATAATTAGCGATGTGGAGCATCTTTTCATGTGTCTCTTGGCCATCTGTATTTCTTTTTTGGAGAACTGTCTGTTCAGTTCCTCTGCCCATTTTTTAATTGGGTTATTTGTTTTTTGTTTGTTGAGGCGTGTGAGCTCTTTATATATTCTGGACGTCAAGCCTTTATCAGATCTGTCATTTTCAAATATATTCTCCCATACTGTAGGGTTCCTTTTTGTTCTATTGATGGTGTCTTTCGCTGTACAGAAGCTTTTCAGCTAAATGTAGTCCCACTTGCTCATTTTTGCTGTTGTTTTCCTTGCCCGGGGAGATACGTTCAAGAAGAGATCACTCATGTTTATGTCTAAGAGGTTTTTGCCTATGTTTTTTTCCAAGAGTTTAATGGTTTCGTGACTTACATTCAGGTCTTTGATCCATTTTGAGTTTACCTTTGTATATGGGGTTAGACAATGGTTCAGTTTCATTCTCCTACATGTAGCTGTCCAGTTTTGCCAGCACCATCTGTTGAAGAGACTGTCATTTTGCCATTGTATGTCCATGGCTCCTTTATCAAATATTAATTGACCATATATGTTTGGGTTAATTTCTGGGGTCTCTAATCTGTTCCACTGGTCTGTGGCTCTGTTCTTGTGCCAGTACCAAATTGTCTTGATTACTATGGCTTTGTAGTAGAGCTTGAAGTTGGGGAGTGAGATCCCCCCTACTTTATTCTTCTTTTTCAGGATTGCTTTGGCTATTCGGGGTCTTTGGTGTTTCCATATGAATTTTTGAATTATTTGTTCCAATTCATTGAAGAATGTTGCTGGTAATTTGAGAGGGATTGCATCAAATTTGTATATTGCTTTCGGCAGGATGGCCATTTTGACGATATTAATTCTTCCTAGCCATGAGCATGGGATGAGTTTCCATTTATTAGTGTCCCCTTTAATTTCTCTTAAGAGTGACTTGTAGTTTTCAGAGTATAAGTCTTTCACTTCCTTGGTTAGGTTTATTCCTAGGTATTTTATTCTTTTTGATGCAATGGTGAATGGAATTGTTTTCCTGATTTCTCTTTCTATTGATTCGTTGTTAGTGTATAGGAAAGCTACAGATTTCTGTGTGTTGATTTTGTATCCTGCAACTTTGCTGTATTCCGATATCAGTTCTAGTAGTTTTGGAGTGGAGTCTTTAGGGTTTTTTATGTACAGTATCATATCATCTGCAAATAGTGACAGTTTAACTTCTTCTTTACCAATCTGGATTCCTTGTATTTCTTTGTTTTGTCTGATTGCCGTGGCTAGGACCTCCAGTACTATGTTAAATAACAGTGGGGAGAGTGGGCATCCCTGTCTGGTTCCCGATCTCAGTGGAAATGCTTTCAGCTTCTCGCTGTTCAGTATAATGCTGGCTGTGGGTTTATCATATATGGCCTTTATTATGTTGAGGTACTTGCCCTCTATTCCCATTTTGCTGAGAGTTTTTATCATGAATGGATGTTGAATTTTGTCAAATGCTTTTTCAGCATCTATGGAGATGATCATGTGGTTTTTGTCTTTCTTTTTGTTGATGTGGTGGATGATGTTGATGGATTTTCGAATGTTGTACCATCCTTGCATCCCTGTGATGAACCCCACTTGGTCATGGTGTATGATCCTTTTGATATACTGTTGAATTCTGTTTGCTAATATTTTATTGAGTATTTTTGCATCTACATTCATCAGGGATATTGGTCTGTAATTTTCTTTTTTGGTGGGGTCTTTTCCTGGTTTTGGTATTAGGGTGATGTTGGCTTCATAGAATGAGTTTGGGAGTATTCCCTCTTCTTCTATTTTGTGGAACACTTTAAGGAGAATGGGTATTATGTCTTCTCTGTGTGTCTGATAAAATTCCGAGGTAAATCCGTCCGGCCCCGGGGTTTTGTTCTTGGGTAGTTTTTTGATTACTGTTTCAATTTCTTTGCTTGTAATTGGTTTGTTTAACTTTTGTGTTTCTTCCTTGGTCAGTCTTGGGAGGTTGTATTTTTCTAGGAAGTTGTCCATTTCTTCTAGGTTTTCCAGCTTGTTGGCATATAGGTTTTCATAGTAGTCTTTAATAATTCTTTGTATTTCTGTGGAGTCTGTCGTGATTTTTCCATTCTCATTTCTGATTATGTTGATTTGTGTTGACTCTCTTTTTCTCTTAATAAGTTGGGCTAGAGGCTTATCTATTTTGTTTATTTTCTCAAAGAACCAGCTCTTGGTTTCGTTGATTTTTGCTATTGTTTTATTCTTCTCAATTTTGTTTATTTCTTCTCTGATCTTTATTATGTCCCTCCTTCTGCTGACTTTAGGCCTCATTTGTTCTTCTTTTTCCAGTTTTAATAATTGTGATGTTAGACTATTCATTTGGGATTGTTCTTCCTTCTTCAAGTGTGCCTGGATTGCTATATACTTTCCTCTTAAGACTGCTTTCGCTGCATCCCACAGAAGTTGGGGCTTAGTGTTGTTGTTGTCATTTGTTTCTATATATTCCTTGATCTCTATTTTGATTTGTTCATTGATCCATTGATTATTTAGTAGCATGTTGTTAAGCCTCCATGTGTTTGTGAGCCTTTTTGTTTTCTTTGTAGAATTTATTTCTACTTTCATACCTTTGTGGTCTGAAAAATTGGTTGGTAGAATTTCAATATTGTGGAATTTACTGAGGCTCTTTTTGTGAGCTAGTATGTGGTCTATTCTGGAGAATGTTCCATGTGCACTTGAGAAGAATGTATATCCTGTTGCTTTTGGATGTAAAGTTCTATAGATGTCTATTAGGTCCATCTGTTCTAGTGTGTTGTTCAGTGCCTGTGTGTCTTTACTTATTTTCTGCCCGGTGGATCTATCCTTTGGGGTGAGTGGTGTGTTGAAGTCTCCTACAATGAATGCATTGCAGTCTATTTCCCTCTTTAGTTCTGTTAGTATTTGCTTCACATATGCTGGTGCTCCTGTATTGGGTGCATATATATTTAGAATGGTTATATCCTCTTGTTGGACTGAGCCCTTTATCATTATGTAGTGGCCTTCTTTATCTCTTGTTACTTTCTTTGTTTTGAAGTCTATTTTGTCTGATATTAGTACTGCAACCCCTGCTTTCTTCTCACTGTTGTTTGCCTGAAATATGTTTTTCCATCCCTTGACTTTTAGTCTATGCTTATCTTTGGGTTTAAGGTGAGTTTCTTGTAAGCAGCATATAGATGGGTCTTGCTTTTTTATCCATTCTATTACTCTATGTCTTTTGATTGGTGCATTAAGTCCATTTACATTTAGGGTGACTATTGAAAGATATGTACTTATTGCCATTGCAGGCTTTAGATTCGTGGTTACCAAAGGTTCAAGGTTAGCTTCTTTAGTATCTTACTGCCTAACTTAGCTCGCTTATTGAGCTGTTATATACACTGTCTGGAGAGTCTTTTCTTCTCTCCCTTCTTATTCCTCCTCCTCCATTCTTCATATGTTGTGTGTTTTGTTCTGTGCTCTTTTTAGGGGTGCTCCCATCTAGAGCAGTCCCTGTAGGATGCCCTGTAGAGGTGGTTTGTGGGAAGCAAATTCCCTCAGCTTTTGCTTGTCTGGGAATTGTTTGATCCCACCATCATATTTAAATGATAGTCGTGCTGGATACAGTATCCTTGGTTCAAGGCCCTTCTGTTTCATTGCATTAAGTATATCATGCCATTCTCTTCTGGCCTGTAGGGTTTCTGTTGAGAAGTCTGATGTTAGCCTGATTGGTTTTCCTTTATAGGTGACCTTTTTCTCTCTAGCTGCCTTTAAAACTCTTTCCTTGTCCTTGATCCTTGCCATTTTAATTATTATGTGTCTTGGTGTTGTCCTCCTTGGATCCTTTCTGTTGGGGGTTCTGTATAATTCCATGGTCTGTTCGATTATTTCCTCCCCCAGTTTGGGGAAGTTTTCAGCAATTCTTCAAAGACACTTTCTATCCCTTTTCCTCTTTCTTCCTCTTCTGGTATCCCTATAATACGAATGTTTTTCCTTTTGTATTGGTCACATATTTCTCTTAGTGTTGTTTCATTCCTGGAGATCCTTTTATCTCTCTCTATGTCAGCTTCTATACGTTCCTGTTCTCTGGCTTCTATTCCTTCAATGGCCTCTTGCATCTTATCCATTCTGCTTATAAATCCTTCCAGGGATTGTTTCACTTCTGTGATCTCTTTCCTGACATCTGTGATCTCCTTCCGGACTTCATCCCACTGCTCTTGCATTTTTCTCTGCATCTCATCCCATTGCTCTTGCATTTTTTTCTGCATCTCTGTCAGCATGTTCATGATTTTTATTTTGAATTCTTTTTCAGGAGGACTAGTTAGGTCTGTCTCCTTCTCAGGTGTTGTCTCTGTGATCTTTGTCTGCCTGTAGTTTTGCCTTTTCATGGTGATAGAGATAGTTTGCAGAGCTGGTACAAGTGACCGCTGGAAGAGCTTCCCTTCTTGTTGGTTTGTAGCCTTTTCCTGGGAGAATAGCGACCTCTAGTGGCTTGTGCTGGGCAGCTGTGCGCAGACAGGGCTTCTGCTTCCTGCCCAGTTGCTTTGGGTTTTATCTCAGCTGTTGCTGTGGGCTTGGCCTGGCTGGGGCTGTTCCTCCAAAATGGTGGAGCCCGTTGGAGGGGGAGCAGCCAGGAGACTATTTATCTCCGTAAGGGGCCTCTGTGCTCCCTGCTGCCCAGGGGGTTAGAGTGCCCAGAGATCCCCAGATTCCCTGCTTCTAGTCTAAGTGACCTGTCCTGCCCCTTTAAGATTTCCAAAAAGCACTCTCCAAACCAAAACAACAGCAGCAACAATGAGAGAGGGAACAGAAAGAAAGAGAAAAAAAAAAGGAAAAAAAAGGAAAAAACAAGCAATTTTTTTTTTTTTTTTTTTTTGTCCTCAGGTGCCGGTCCCAGGCACCCGCTCACTGGTCCTGCTGCCCTGTCTCCCTAGCACCAGGGTCCCTGTCGTTTCAGGGCTTCCAAAAAGCACCCACCCACCGGTCCCGCAGGGAAGGAACGCTCAATATTCTTTGTCCTCAGGCACTGGTCCCACGCACCCGCTCACCAGTCCCGCCGCCCTGCCTCCCTAGCACCGGGGTCCCTGTCCCTTCAAGGCTTCCAAAAAGCACTCGGCAAAAAGAGAGAAAAAAAGGGGAAAAACGCACGATTTCTTCCGTCCTCAGGTGCTGGTCTCAGGCACCCACCCACCGGTCCCACAGGGAAAAATGCGGGATATTCTTTGTCCTCAGGTGCCGGTCCCAGGCACCCGCTCACCAGTCCCGCTGCCCTGCCTCCCTAGCACCGGGGTCCCTGTCCCTTTTAGGCTTCCAAAAAGCACTCGCAGAAAAGAGAAAAAAAAAGGGGAAAAACGCGCGATTTCCTCTGTCCTCAAGTGCCGGCCTCAGGCACCCGCCCACCGGTCCCGCAGGGAAAAACGGGGGATATTCTTTGTCCTCAGGCGCCGGTCCCAGCCACCCGCTCACCAGTCCCGCCACCGTGCCTCCCTAGCACTGGGGTCCCCGTCCCTTCAAGGCTTCCAAAAAGCGCTCGCCAAAAAGAGAAAAAAAAAAAGGGGAAAAACGCGCGACCTCCTCCGTCCTCAGGCACCGGTCTCAGGCACCCGCCCCCAGGTCTCGCAGGGAGAAACGCGGGATATTCTTTGTCCTCCGGCGCCGTTCCCAGGCACCTCCTCACCGGTCCCGCCACCCTGCCTCCCCAGCAATGGGGGCCCGTCCCTCTAAGGCTTCCAAAAAGCGCTCGCCAAAAAAAAAGAAAGAAAAAACCGCTCCGGTTTCTCTCCACCCGCCGGTAGCCGGGGGGAGGGGCGCTCGGGTCCCGCCGGGCCGGGGCTTGTATCTTACCCCCTTCACAAGGCGCTGGGTTCTTGCAGGTGTGGATGTGGTCTGGATGTTGTCCTGTGTCCTGTGGTCTCTATTTTAGGAAGATTTTTCTTTGTTATATTTTCATAGCTCTATGTGTTTTTGGGAGGAGATTTCCACTGCTCTACTCACGCCGCCATCTTGGCTCCGCTCTCCTGGTTTTGGTATTAGATTGATGTTGGCCTCTAATAGCTAACATTTTAAATCATCTCAGGTAGAAAGAAGATTATGATAGAGGAAAGGGTCCATGAAATCAGTGGGCATCTGATTGGGGGTGACTGGAAGTCAAAGCGGAAACTACTAGGAGATGAAAAGGCCAAAAGAGCAGAAGAGAGAATTTATGACATCTGGAAGTATGTGATTGTTACTTACAAAAAAAAAGAAAGAAAAAAAATGCTTGTTTAAATGCCTTTTGAAAATGAGTAATCACTTGTTACACTTAAGAGTTTGAGGTCCAACCCCAGAATTAATTGATTGATTGATTAAGTAATTAATTAATCTCACATGGTTATGTATGAGTGACAACATGATGTCATGGAATGGCTATGGGCTTTGAAGCCAGAAAGACCTGGCTTTAAATCAGTGCTTCTCCATGTGGGGCAAAGCACATTTTTGTCCCAGGACACTGGGCAGTATCTGGAGACATTTTTGGTTGTCACAAATAGGGCAGGAATAGTGCTGCTGGCATGTACTGAGCAGAGCCCAGGGGTGCTGCTAAACATCCCATATTGCCCAGGACGTTCCTCACAGCACAGAATGATCTGGTCCAGAACATCAGTTGTGCTGATGATAAGAAACCTTGGTTTAAACACTAATTACAGCATCTACTAAATATATGGCCTTGAGCTTAATCCCTGTGAACCTCATTCAGTTTTCCCATATGAACAATGAGGAGAATAAAACCTTCTACCACAGTAATAATACCTAAACCTAAAACACTTAAGAAGTGCATACCATATGCCAGGCACAGAAACAGAGATATAGAAGTCTAAGTTCAGACAGGCTGGTGCCCAGTTCAAGCTGCTCAGCAGGATTAGGACCCAGCCCAAACACTATCCCTTACTTCAAGGCACCTCGAAGCCTCCAGTTTGAGGGGTGTAGGACTCTGTCGACCATTCAGTTGGACAGGTCACTTGTACTCCCACAGTCTCCTTCCTAAGAACTGATCAGAATAATTTACATCCATTGGCAACAGTTTGCTCATCTAGATAAAGCTGAAGTGTCAAAAAAAAAAAAAAAGCGGTAGCTGGCAGCCAAGAATGTAATAGAGCTGATGCCCAAATATCTCCAGAGGGTTGTGATGCATTGCAATCAGTGGATAATTCTCTTACTGGATGCAAATGGACAAACAATCTCATGTTATTTTTCCAGGAACAAAAACCCTGACTCTAGCTTTCCAGAATCATAGGGTGTTTAAGAGCCCCAATGCCACACCCTTTACTGCTGCCAATACAGCTAAAGTGCTTTAGATAGAAGCTTCTTACTCAAATGGGTTTCTTTTTTTTTTTAATTAAAGTATCATTGATATACAATCTTATGTTGGTTTCAAATACACAACACCATGGTTCAACATTTACCTATATTATCAAGTTCTCACCCCCTCCAGGGCAGTTACTGTCCATCAACATAGTAAGATATTATGGAATCATTAACTATACTCTCCATGCTGTACTACTGTTTCCATGATTGTGAATTTCAAATGGGTTTCTTTAACAGAAAACAATGATTCCCAAAACACAAATATGAAAAGTCTTTTTCTTTTGTGGATATATATTTCCACAGCTCTTCTGTCTTCAAACCTATAATATTTATTTCTTTTCTTGAGAAAGATTTCATGAATATAAGGTACAAAATTCTTATTTAGATATCAGATATGGCTCTAACTCTAGACAAACTACCTAATTTCCCTGCGTTTAGGAGTCCAGATTTGTAGGAAATAAGATTCTCAGTCATAAGTAATAACAGCCAATTATTGCATGTGTAATATGTCCCACATGCTAGACATGTAACTATTATTCCCATTTTATAATTGAGGAAACTGAGACTCAGGTCTAATGGCTTGCCTAATGCCACAGAGATAGAGAGTGACAAAGTAAGCATTCGAAACTGGGGCTCTCTGAATCTAAAGCCTGACATCGTGATGCTATAGCCCAGCAATGACAACTGTCATTGTCAGTACAGTGAACTTCCATGACAGCTTCAAAGAAGAAAAGGAAATTCCAGAAGCAGGATTAGCAATATTATCGTAGATGTTGGCTATTTTGAAGGAGGCAAAGAGTGTTTAGTAAGAGGAGAAGGGAATTTGGAGTCAAACTAGACTTGAATCCCATGGTCAAGTTATATAGTCTCATGCTACCATATTCTCTTCCTTTGTTATTTTACCAAAATTATAATTTTATATTTATTTGCATGACTATTAAATCTATTTTCCCCTACACACATATATGAGGGCTGGGGTTTTGGTATATCCCCAAGACTTAGTACAGAGCTTGGCACATAGTAAGTGCTGAAGAAACATTTGTTAAACAATAGGATAGAGGTAAAAGGGAAGGAAGGAAGGAGGGAGGCCACTGTTTGATTTTGAGCAAGTAACTTAACACTTTGCCCTTCAGTAACCTTTTAATGGAATTGTTTTAAGTGGTCCCCCCAAAATTTCCTTGGTTTGATGTTATATGATATGGTGTGGTTGTTATTAGTGGTGTCTATTATGTTTCCCTGTACCATACAGTTCTGTTCTTTGACAGTCAGTAGATAGTCTCCCTATACCCAACACTGTCATTCACTGTTTGCTGGGTGTAATTTCTCTCCTTGACCACCGTTTAAGAACTGATGGGTAGAACATATCTTGTACGATGTTTGAATCCCATGGCTTCTAGCACAGTGGTAGACACAAGGAAGATACTCCGCAAGGAGCTATTAAGCTAGAGCAAACTAAATGCCCCTGGGGTTTGCATGCTTTTCATAGGCAGAGGGTGACTGCAATGTTTGGGAAATGTGTGGTTAGGAGAAGAGTTGGAGAATTATTTTCCTTCTAATAATTTAAAAGCCGAAGTGCCCTCTACAAAGTTGTTTTGTTTGTTCCCATGTATACTCTCACCAGCAGTATTTGAGTGTTCCCACTTCTCTGCACCCTGGAGCTGGTCTGGCTTACTGATAGACTTTTGCATTCCTGCATTACTGCAGGAATTATGAGGATTTTCAGTAATCTTAAGCAAGTGACATCCTTATTTCCCCAGGTTTCACAATCCCAGGGCTAAAAATGGGTCACAAATCAGTCAGGGGACAGGCTTTCTCTGACTCTCCTACAATCCACAATTGTTGGGTCTTTGACACCCCTTCAAATTCCTCCTAATGAATTCTGGAGTGCTGACCAAAAGCCTCATAGCAAAAGCCTCTCAGTTACCCATAGGGCCATCATTTTCTTCTCTATTGTTGTGTCTCACGTAACCACTGGGGCCACCAGCACCCATCTCCTACCTGTGTCATCGCCATAGCTAAGACTTGTGTCACATTTGTCTTATGCTGGCAACATTTAGCAAAATAGCTCCTCCTTCAGATTTTTATCCATATAGGCTTGCTATTGAAATATCAAATACAGAAAAACAAAGAATAAAAAATGGAAGACCTTCACTGCTTCCTTACAAGGTTTTTATGTACCAATATTTACCTATGAATAATAACCCTAATAAATTCTATTTTCCACATAGTCCAATCTCTGAATAGTCAAATTCAAAGAAACATAGTCCATCCACAAAATATTAATAAGAAGCATTTGTAATCATTGCACTCATCTCTTGAAAATGAGCACCATAACCCTTACCACATACTGTCTTTTTCACTTCACTCTGGAATCTCTGATATGCTAAGTCACAAACCTTTCCCCAGTCCCAGAGTCACACATGTGGTTGTTGGTAGTCCTCAGTTCTTTGCCACAAGGGCCCCTCTCCAAGACTGCCTCAGGACATGGCAGCTGGCTTTCCCTTCGGTGAACAATCTGAGAGTGAAAGAGTGTGCCCAGAATGGAAACCAAATCCTTCATATAACCTAATCTTAGAAGTGACATCTCAGCATATTCTGTCATATTCTGTTTATTAGGAGAGTCAGTAAGTACAGCCACAAATAAGGGGAAGGGACTGCACAAGGGCATGAATGCTAGTGAGCAAGGATCATTGGGGGCCAGCAGAGACTGCCTACCTTATTCGTTTCAAATACAACATAGTATTCCAAATTTTGGAAGGACTGTAATTTTTTTTAACCATCAGCCATGATTTCCTATTTGTTTTCTTTAATTTTCTTTTCACTTTCTCCCTTTTCTTTGATTGATTCTACTTTTTTTTCTCCAGTGTTTTAGAACTTATACATTGTATTGTGTTGTCTATGCTGATGAGAAATTCACCAAAATCACCTTGAAAATCAAAACAGAGTTTTATTTGATCAAAAATTTTGAACCTAGGCACAGGAAGATATCCCTTTGGTGGAGTAGGAGATATGTTCCAAAGAGCCAAATCATTGAGGAGACAGGCAAGGGAGATATAACTTCAAAGGGGTACATTTCATTTATAAAAGATACATTATTCAAAGAAAAGAGTGGGGGGCAGGGACAATACACATCCTGGTGGACACCTGGCACTAAAGGATATTAAGAGAAAAGGTAAACATTTTGCTTATCTTTTAACAGTGATGTGGGTGCCTTTAGTCTTTAACTTAATTGTTTAGTCTTTACTCTTTAACTTAATGAACAGAATTTTTTTAGTTTTTCATGAGTGGCCATTTTGAGATTCCCAGAGTTAATGAAACCTTCAATACTTAGAAATCTTTCCAGTGGGCCCTCATACAGTGGTTATCTGTTCTTTATTTCACAGCTAAGTAACATTTTGTCAGGATCTATGTCTTGCTGCCTACCCATATCTGAGAACAAGATGAGAGTCTCAGCATGCTGTCACTCCCCACTTACTTCTTTATTTTCTTAAAATCATTTGAACTCTTAGGTCTAGATCTGTGCTGTCCAATAGGTCACACTGGACACATGGAGCTATTGAGTACTTAAAATGTGGCTGGTCTGAATTGAGATAACACTTTAAGTGTAAAATACACACTGAATTTCAAAGACAGTATGAAAAAAAGGAATGTAAAATATATTGTTAATAATTTTTATACTGATCATATTTATATTATATTACTGATTCTGATGTGCATCAGGGGTGAGACCACTGCTGGCTTTACAATACACAACAGCAGAAGAAGATGAAATGAAAACCTCTTATCAATAGCAAACATACTATATTACCTGAAAATCAGAACAAACTAGTGAATACACATTTACCCTTTTAAAAGAGATCTAAAAAAAAACACACAATAGAGCCATAGACATGTTGGTTGATTGGTTTGTTAGAGCTTGGTTGTGCTTAGAAATGAAAGATATGAGAAGTTTGTATTGGCTTTTTTAAATGGTTTAATATTAAAATTCTAAACCATAGCAAAATTAAACTAGCCTAAACCTGGCCCCTCTGATGACTTTGGTCACCAAATTTCAATCCTTGAAGATTTTTCTTTATGATGTTGTCTCCTTGTCTCTGCCCATTTAATGGATGCTTCCAGAAGACTGAGGAATCTTGGGGGAAAAGCCTTTGTAGCCTGAAGACGACATGTTAACAAAGCCTACTCAAACTCAATTTAAATCATGCTTAGACAAACATAAACAAATTTAAACTCTGATTTTAAAGTGCCTGCAACTTTCTTGGAGGGATAGAGTGGTGAAGAGGGGTTCTATACTAACTGCACCATCAAAGGGGCTTTAATAAACTGTCACTTGTTTATGTGTTAAGAGCTTCTGCAAACTAAGCATCATCCCTTAGAGATTACAGCAGGTCTTAGATATTTTGTTAGAAACCGGCACTTAGTTCTACAGTGAGCTAGAAACTCAACCCCCTACAGGACTGAGACATCTAATCAAACACAGATGACATACTGGTAATGAAATCCAATAGCAGTAAATTAAACCTTATAATATTGATCACTGTGTTTTTAATTCCATTCACTAAAGGCCTTTCTACTTCACCATTTTTCCTTGAATTCCAACACTTTCCAGTTTACTGCAAATAGGTGAGACCTAGTTTTGTAGTTTCGTATCAAAAGCAGAAACTGCAGCTATGTTAAGCCTAGAGGGAATGTATATGAACTAATTTCTTTTGTAATTTTTGGACTCAGAGAAATGGATATTTGAGCATCCAGCCCCCTAAGGGCCCATGTATCATACCTCCCACATGTTGTACGTCACTCTTTAGAACATGTGTCATCAAACACCTTTCAAAGTGCTTTCAGCTGAAAATCCTGTGGGGCAGGCAGGAAGTATTAACGACCTCAACTTAAAAGGAATATGTCAGTTAGGAGGCTTTGGCTGCAAGTAATGGAAAACCCAATTTACACAATTAAAAACATTTATTATCTCACATAAAAATTGCAAACAGAGACTAAACCAGTTTTCCCTCAGAGGGGAAGAAATCACTAAAAGCCTCCTTGACAAATGGATTTCACATATTTATCAGTTACCTACAACTTACAAAGAATTGTGAAATAACTCAAAGATGAAAAGCAGGGCTAGAATCTGGCTACTTGAAAGGGTACGTTATAGATAATATCACCAGAACTGGGAGAGGGCACAGCCCTGGGAAGGGTAGTGTGAGGCAGAAGCCCAGGCAGCCTGCCTGGGAAGAGGGCCAGGAATTGGGATAAACGGGCCATGACAAACATGGGCCCGCTGGCACAGTAGTGGTCACAAAGGAGCTGGCTGCTGCCCTGGCGCCCACAGAGTGGCAACAGGACTTGAACATGGATGCCTCTGATTTCTGATTCACCCAGGAAACGCTGCAGAAAAACACAGGAAATCAATCTCAGGTGCGGTTGGCCTCTGGTTGCAAGGTGGTAACAAAAAGCCTTGCTCAAAGAGGGGCAGGCCCTGACAAAGTCTGGCTTCTTGGTTGTAAAGAACAGAGATTTACTCACCACAAGAAAAAGGATTTTTGTAAGGTTACTGGTAGGCTGGGAAGTATCAGGAACCCAACCAGCTCATACTTGACAGTGTTTTCTCTCTCTCTCTCCTAGGAGGCTCACTCTCTCTCCCCGTCTCTGGTTCTCTCTCCCTCTCTGGTTCTCTGGCCCCTGCCCACCCTGCCACCAGTTCTCCTTCCCTCCCTCTGTCCCTTCCTCTTCCGGATCTCTCCCTCCTCCTCCCCCTCCCATCTCCCCGGGGCCCCCAGCTCCTTCTCTGTCCCCCTCCGTCCCTCTTCCTACAGCCCACCCCTGACCTGCTTTCTCTCCGGATCTGTGCTGCTTCGCCACGCCCTCCGCTCCCATTCTGTCTGCTCACAGCGCGGTCTGCTCATGGCCATGCAGCTCTCAGCCCCCTCAACGTCACCACCTTTTCAGCAGCAGACCTGACAGCTGCACTCAATGCCTTATTTTCTTGGCATTTTCCAGTTTTAATTCCCAAGCAAGGTAGAAATCGATTGGTTCGGTTTGTTTTTAATGTCAGAGCACATCATAAGGTCCTGGGCAGCCTGTGAATTGGAACTGAGTCATCTGTGGCTGGGGAGGGCAGTGTCAGAGGCTCCAGGAGAGGACCCAACAAGATGGCCCTGTGGAGGGAGGGGCAGGCATCATGACTGACACTAGAACTGTATCCAGAAGCAAGGTCTCAGTGGGGGAAGTGGCGCTGTTGTTTGCCTTTTTCACAGTGTTGACCTTTGCACTGACCAGACAAAAAGAATGATGGGTGGAATTCCTGACACCTTAGTGCAAATCAGGGCAGAGCACCAAACTGTATTCAAGTCATTGGATTCTTTGCCACAGTAATCAGGAGTTTAAAAAAAAAAAGTTTTATTTAAGAATGTTCTTGATGAAACAGGAAGTTATCAACTTTAAACAATTAATAAAATTATCAATGAATTATTAATAAAATCATCAATAAATTATGAATAAATTTATTAGATTTTAAGTACACATAGTTTAATGTTTTGTATGACAAAATGGGAAAGCATGCTCTATTCTACTGCATATCAAGACATTTGTGTATTGCTTGAGTTGTGAGCTGAACTAGCCATTTCTTTTCATTATTTTTACTGAAAATACTACTTTTGGTTAAAAGAACTGCTGGCAGATAAATAATGGATATTTGGCAGTATACAGTATAGAAGACTATCCAAGTTTCTGAAAGACTATTAAAATGCTCCTTTTCCAACTGCATATCTGTACAAAGTCAGATTGTTTGAATATACCTCAAACAAAACAGCACAATTAAGAAATTGAATGTAGAAGCAGATATGAGAATACAGTTGCCTTCCATTAAATAAGACATTAAGAAAAGTTCCAAATATGTAAAATAATGTCACCCTTCTTACTAACTTTTCTTGTTTGGAAAATACAGTTATTAACATAGAAGTGTTGTCTATGTTAACATTAACTGAGTTTGTTTTTGTTATTTTTATATGTTAGTAAATATTTTAAAATTTAGCTGTATTGTCTAATGCAGTAAATATCATACAAGTTAATCTACATAAACAATAATTCTTTAGGTTCCTCAATAATTTTTAGTGTAAAGAAGTCCTGAGACCAAAACATTGGAGAACCACTAATCTAAAAAACAGAGACACAAATGGCTCTGAATTCATCTGTAGACCTGCTTCTATGTGTAAGGCCTGTGCCTGCCAAAGTAAAAAAATAGGCAGTTTATCTTCTACATGCCTCTCCCCATTCCCTACCCTTTTCATAGGGCTTCTCCTTCGCCCAGGGCTTGAGCTTTCAAATTGTCTCAGTTTCTTTGAATTTTGAGAAACTATTTCCAAGTAAAGGTGTTAATGACTTTACACCTCCAAAACAATTTACATATTAAATAATATCTGAAGAGAAACAGGAGTGTTTACCCCAAAAGTAATTTCAGATAGTGACTGTAAGAACTTCAGCCTCTGAGTAGAGGGAGATCCCTGGGCTAAGAGCCTTCTTGAGGCCTCCCAATTGGGCACAGTAGTTGACTACCTGCCCTACCTGGACTTGCCACCTCTCTTACAAGGCTTGCTCGAAAATCTGCATGGGCGTAGGAACCCTAGCTTTGTATCTGGCACATTAGAGGAAATAGTGTCAAGTGGCAATGTGAGGCACAGAGAAGAATTGAGCTGAGCCCTTTATTGGGATGAAGGGCTGATAGCCACTTCCCTACATCAGCTCATAGGGCCAGGGGCCAGAACTGTCATAAACCACACACACATTTCCAAATCATTTTTTCAAAGCAAGAAATTTATGACTAGCTATGATGTAAGCAATCAGGAGTAAATATTCTTACTTGTCTCACCCCAACCCATATACAAAATATTCTTTGTATCTATGGATTTAATATTGGAGCAGTGATTATTTACAGGTGACACTGAAGGGTCATGCAATGTAACCATATGTAATTCTTATGAGTGCAATGATGTCTGAAGCCAACTACTCAGACTTACACCCAACTTCACTGCTTAAGAGCACAGTCCTTCACAAAGCTAATTTACTTCAGACACCAGTCACCAACACTGAGGTCCCCAGGGCCACTCTCACTCTGACGAACTCGTTACATATTTGGGGGTTCCTCTACCCCCTTGAATTTGATAACTCACAGAACTCAGGAAAGTACCGTGCTAGACTTTATAACTTATTAGAAGGATACAAATCAGAACCAGCTGAACAAAGAGGCTCATAGGTCAAGGTCTGAGAGAGTCCCAAATGTGAAGTTTCCACTGCCAATCACCAATCAAACAATATTTTAATTTCCATTATTATGCAGTCTATTACATATACAATGCAGCCTATTATATTTATCTCTAGTCTACACATATATACACATGTGTGTATGTGTGTGTATATATATATATGTATGTATATATACACACAGAGAGAGAGAGAAAGCTTTGAATAAATAATGAAGAAGCATAAAAATACATTCTGGTATGGAAGCCTAAACATTGAAGGAAAGAAGAAACAATTATCCACAGGTTAACTTACAGGTTTTAAAGTATTCTAATCTAGAATCTCAAGACACTTTTTTCAACCTCAAAAAAAAAAACTTCTAAAGTTTATTCAGAAGAGTAAACAGACTAGACTACAAGAGCTAAAACAATGTTTGAAGATGAAAAATGATGGGAAAGCATTCCTAGCCAAAAAAACCCCACAAAAAAAACATTTAAAATTAATACAATAGCACTAAAACTGGTATACAAATTAATGGATAAGGATAGCTAAAAAGGAAGTTGAAGTATATAAAGTAACTCAACTTATTATTATAAAGGAGGCATTATAAATCAATTAAGAAGGGGAAAGTATTTAATTAATAAAAGGGAAATTGATTTTAGGTATTAGGGGAAATCAATCAATTTACATTCTCACCTCACAATATAAGCCAAAGAAATCCTACATGAATCAAAGAGCTAAATGTAAGAGAAAAAAGAAATAAAGAAAAACAAAACACCACAAAAATCAGAAAGAGAGTAATTTTTCCTAACAGAGAAGAAGAGACTTTTAAACCTAAATTAAGTGGGGAAAAAAAAATCTCAAAAGAAAAAATAATTTGATACCTTACAATCTATTAAAAATAAATGCAAGGCTTACAAGTTGTGAAAAAATCTAGGACCAAAAATGCAATTTTTAAAATATATAAATATTTTATGAAAACAATAAAAAATATACTAATATGTTTACAAAATAAGAAGCAAGAGATAAAGGCTGACAATTCAATTACTAAAGTCTAAAAGAAATTTTCTTTAGAAAAGAAGAAAATTCAATCTCACTGAGCATCAAAGAATGCAAATTTAACAAAAGGAGAATATGTTCAGGACTTTGAAGAATACAGATTTTCTTTAAAAGGACTGTGCCCTAGCATAACCATAAAGGGAAAAAAATGGGATCTAATGAAGTCTATTAAAATGTATCTCTTTTCCTAATGCAAAGTGTAGTGAAGATAGACAACAATATTATATTCATCAAACTTGCTTACAGACTAAATCTTAATTATTCCAGCCACTAAAAAGAAATGGTAATTATGTGACATGATAGAGGTGTTAATTATCATATGATAGGAACCATTTGCAATATAGAAATGTATTAAATCAACATGTACACCTTAAATTTATGCAATGTTATATGTCAAATATATTTCAATTAAAAAAATGTGCATATTTTGTTCATTAAAATACCCTTAAATGTATATCTTTTGTTCATCAAAAAAGTATACTTTTGTTCATCAAAGTGCAAAGGCAACCCAAAGAGTAAAAGAATATATTGATAACTGACAAAGAATTCAATGTTAGAATATAAAAATTGCTTATACAATTCAGTAAGAGACAACTTAGCTTAAAAAGGGGCAAAAATACCCAAAAACCCATAAAAAACAGACTATTTACAAAAGAGGGTATCTTCAAATGGCCAGTAAACATATGAAAAGTTGTTTAACATCATTAGTAACCAAGAAATGCAAATTAATGCCACAATGATATATGACCACCCAGCCCAGCCAGGCAGATGAAATTTTTTTTTTTTAAAGACGAACTTGATACTATCAAGTGTTAACCAAAATTCAGAGAAACTAGAATTTTTATACATTCCTGGTGAGAGTCTAAATTGATTCAGATCATGTTGGAAATTATTGTCTGGCAGTATGTATTAAACTTGAATATAGGCATGCCCTATACCCAGCAATTCTACTGCTAGAAGCCTGCTGATCAAAAATGCGTACTTACAGTCACGAAAAGAAATGTACAGAAATGTTCATAATCCAAAGCTGAAAACTATCTAAAAGTCCTTTGACAGCAGAATGGATAAGTACACTGTGATATACTGTATTTATAAAATGGGATACTACACCAAAATGAGAAAACCAAAGAGGACCAACCTATTGCTTAGTTGTCAGGATGGTGATTATTGTTGTGGTAGTAATGACTGGAAGAGGGTGAGGCAGGGTTTCTGAGGATGGTGAATCTATCTTTCTTGCTATGGCTGCTGATTACTCAAGTAGGTTTGCTTTGTGACAATCACACACTTTTCTGTGTGTATTATAAGGCATCAATAAAAAGTTTAGAAATAGTAATCTGATGGCATTTTTGTAAGGTTTCTAAATGAATAATTCTCAGTGGTGACAAGGATATAGCAAAACAGGTACTTTTTTAGACTATTCCTGGAACTCTAAACTGTTTCAACCTTCCTGAAAAACAAATTAACAAAATGCATAAAAATATTTAAAACCCTATGCTCTCTGACCCATTAATTCTACCCACATGAATCAATCTTAAGGTGACAATCTGCTCAAAACAAATGACAAAGAAAAAATTTATGACAGGATTAAAAACTGTAATGAAGCTATGTATGTACAATAGAATCCCAACTATTTGAAATACATTTAGAAAAACAACAACAAAAAAGACTAAAAGGAAATATACCAAAATAGGTTTGTTATGGGCTAAACATTGGGTCCTATTCCCTCCTCACACTCCAAAATTTATAGTCAAAAGCTCAATCCTCATGGTCTTTTGGAGGCAGGGCTTTTGGGAAGCAAGTACATTTAGATGAGATCAGGAGGGTGGGGTTAGTGTCCTCATAAGAAGAGGATGAGATATAAGAGCTCTCTGTCTCTCTCCACCACGTGAAGATACTGTATGAAGGTGGCCATTAAAAGCCAAAAAGAGACATCTCATCAGACCAGGCCATACTGACACCTCGATCTTGGCCTTCCTGCCTCTAGAATTATGAGAAATAAATGTTTGTTGTTTAAGTCACTCCACCTATGGTATTTAGTTATAGCAGCCCAAGCAGACTAAAACAATAATCAGTAGCTATATCTGAGTTTATGAGATTTTGGGAGATTCTTATCTATTCTTTTCATTCTTTTCCAAAATTTCCACATCCTTATGAATTACTTTTTTATTTTTATAAAACATAATTACTCATTAATATGTGACTACATTCCCATTGTAAAAGTCAAGCAATAAAGAAATATAGAGTAAAATGAAAATTTCCCTTTAACATATTCTCCCACCTATCCTCCTTTCCCAACTTTGATTTCTCAAAGATAAGCACCAAAGTTTATATATGTATCTTTCTGGGTAGCTTATTTTGCATTTACAAACATGCATATGTATGTAAGAAAATATTCATGTACAGACTTTGTTTGGTAATTCTTGCTTGCAAACAACCTTAGGAGAGCTAGATACTCCCAGTATAGTGTTTCATTATGTAAAAGGTTATATAGCTATACAAATAATACTTTTCTATAACACAAACAGCTTGGTGCCTGTTGTCATGTACCTGGTCCTTCACATTTTTGATACCTGCTTGGCCTCCCTAGGTTTTGTTGTTGTTGTTGTTTTATTATTTTATTTTATTTTATTTTTTGGTATCATTAATATACAATTACATGAGCAACATGTGGCTGCTAGATTACCCCCATTATCAAGTCCCCACCACATACCCCACTACAGTCACTGTCCATCAGTGTAGTAAGATGCTATAGAATCACTACTTGTCTCCTCTGTGCTATACTGCCTTCCCGTGCCTACCCCCTTAAATTATGTACACTAATCATAATACCCCTTTTTTCCCCTCATCCCTCCCTTCCCACCCATCCTCCCCAGTCCCTTTCCCTTTGGTAACTGTTAGTCCATTCTTGGGTTCTGTGAGTCTGCTGCTGTTTTGTTCCTTCAGTTTTTGCTTTGTTCTTATACTCCACAGATGAGTGAAATCATTTGATACTTGTCTTTCTCCACCTGGCTTATTTCACTGAGCATAATACCCTCTAGCTCCATCCATGTTGTTGCAAATAGTAGGATTTGTTTTCTTCTTATGGCTGAATAGTATTCCATTACGTATATGTACCACATCTTCTTTATCTGTTTATCTACTAATGGACACTTAGGTTGCTTCCACTTCTTGGCCTCCCTAGGTTTTTTTATGTTTGTCACCCTGGATCTCTTTAGCATATTGCTCTGTAAAATGCTTTTTAAAAATCACAAATGCCAAGTAATAAATATGTCTGCATGTCAATATGTGTAGCTCTACTTCATTCTTTCTACATAGTATTCCATAGTTCACATTAGTTTTATAATCAAAATTTTGAAAAGCACATATTATTTTTTAAGGGAGTTTAGATGCAAAATTTCTTTTTGTTTCAAGTTTCCTGAGTATGTTTCTGTCTGCTCATTAGCTATGAAGTAGGAAGTCTTTTACTCTCTGTTTAATTTTTCATCAAAGATGTCTCTTGAAAGGGTGCACTGGTGATCTGGAAGGCATTCTTATACTAAGCATGACATCAATAAAGACTCCTGTTAGCACAGTGGAAAAGCGTAATTATTATTTAGAAACTCCCTTGAGGAAACTTGCTTTTCACACAGATTGGATTATTTGTCTAAATGTCAAAGGACTGTTCAATATTTGTAAATAACCTTCATGCCCAGCAAACAGCAGTTGACTGGAGATTTCTTGAATCATGATTGCCTCTATCATTTTAGAGACAGCTTAAATCTTTGATTGTACTCAGTTCCACTGCACACTGTTTTATATATTACAATAATTCCATGCCTCCTTAATTTAACCATTTAAGCCTTGCATCTCCCAAATATGGTCATTTCATGGAGAAAAGGGTATTTTTAATCCGTATGTAGACAGACCAACCTGGCTCTGTCTCAACAGGGAGTTGCAGACTTATTCCAGCAGTCAAGAGTAATTAGGGGTAATTCCAATCCACTGGCATCTCTCAAATATCATTAGAGAGGATGTAATACATGCTTATGGTAATAGTTCTCCAAATGCTCTTTTCCCTAGTCCTCTGCAAAAGGACTACCCTTGTCAAAAATCTACCCAAAAGCCTCTCTCCCTACTGCTCACTCTAGCCTCCCCCTTTCCTGAGTTAGTTCCCTTCCTTGTTTCTCTGTTCTTCCCAAAGGATTACCACCAATCTGTGGTTTAGGAGCAGAGTTGGAAGGAACAATCCCACCAGACAACCAAAATCGACCTAGCAGGAAGGGAGAAGGCATGAGAGATGGAACAGGATCTAAATACTTTTGTTTAATAATTTTTTTGTACTTAAATATACCAACACTTTTAAACGAATATTTTATATACACAGTCTAGAATTGAGCAGCATATCGAAGCTGGGATTATTCGGGAAAATCAAGGGAGAGGTGTTTTGCGGTTTCTTTGTTAGTTTTTTGAGAGGAGGAGGAAGGTGACATTTACTGAGCGTTAAATACCGTGGAATGCCCCTTTCACGTATTGTTGTGTCTAGCTAGCACACAACTCTGAAAGTAGTGTTATCATTTTATATTAGAGGAATATAACAGGTACCTTTGAATATACATCTGTCCACCTCCTAAGAAGCAGTGAGTTCTCTAGGAACTGTTCTGGCAAATTTCCTCGCAGTTACAAAGTTACAAAGGTAACTTCCTCTCTGGCTTGTGCTGATTGGACCAGAAATGTGATCATACGACATAAGGCGGGCCGATGAGATATTTTCTCACAGTAATATGAAATCCGGATTCAGAGACTGCAGTGTTTGGAACTGGAACTTGTGTGAAAATTAGCCTTGTTAGAGAGCGGGTCCCGGTGCCTGGGGAATCCGTTCACCAACTGCCATAGTGGGATGGGTGGTGCCGAGATTCAGCTATAGAAGCTGGGAGAAAGTTAACGTCCCTCGTTACAAAAAGGGCTGAGAGGTGGAGAAGCCTGGTAGCGGTGAGGTGGGGTGGGAAGAGAAGGCTAGGGAACAAGCTGCATGAAGTGCTCCTGGTAAGGACAAGAAAGAGGTAGCCTTCGTTAGCGTGCTACTGGGAAGCTTTGGGAGCAGAGGAGGGATTAGAAGAGTATGCTGGGCTGTGTGCAGGGCAACCCCCTGCTTTGTCCTTCCTTTGATCTCATTAGTAATACGGATGCGTGGCTTGTGTTTTCTGGAGAGTAGGCTGTTTCCAGAGCAGTGCCGAGCTTGGTGTCATCTCTGGTGTGGGACAGGAACAGGGTCTGGACATGGGGATAGCTGGCATTTGGGCTAAGTGAGTAAACTCAAGGTAAATCCATGTGGGGAGGGAGCAGATAAAGCTGGACCGTAGGGAGAGAAGAAATCTGGCGTGAAGAGAGACATATGGGTGAGTGACAGTAAAAGTCTTGTTTTGTGGGTGGTGATGGTGTTTTGCTGTTCCCAGGTCCTGGTTTCAGTTCTTTCCTGAGGCCCAGATTATTTTCTGCCCTTGCTTTCTGGGAGACATTCTTGTATACTTATCACAAACTCTCTTTTTAGTTCAGCCATGCTCAAAGTTGGGTACTGTTATTTGTGACCAAAGACCCTAATAATTACATGGACACTGTGGTTCTCAGACATTAAATAAGTTGAGAAATGTTCTGTGGCTGCTTAATGGTGAGAGTTGGGGTTCAAACCTTCTTCTTCATGCTCTCCCCCTCACACACTCTGCTCAGTCACACTGGCCACATTGCTCTTCCACAAACCCACCACACTCTTGATCATCCTAGTGGGGTCTGTTCCCTCTGCCTAGAGAAGGCTTAAAGGCCACTCTCCCATCTCATTCAGGTCTCAATTCAAGTGTAATTCATAGTTACCTACCCTGACAACCTCATCTGAAATATAGTCACTCTCTAAACTCTTTTTCTGCTTTATTATTATTTTTTAAATAGCCCTTATCACTACCTGAATTTGTTACTTGTTTCTCTATCTCCCCTACCTCCCATCCCAGAATATAAGCTCCTCCAGGACTGGCATCAACTCTCTTGTTCATTGCTGTATTTTCAAGTGCATTCATTGGAATTGTATTTGACCTATAGGAGGCACCCAATAAATACTTGCTTAATTTATCATTTCATTAAACCCTTATCTGTTTCTGACTTCCATGCTATTTTCATGTCTCAGAGCATGATACAATTCTAGAAACATGGAGAAAAACCCTACTGGATTCAGGATGAAAATAATGTCTGAATGACCTTTGTGGCACTTGGCTCATTATCATGCAGGGAGAGGGATATGTGCTGGCTATTCCTGTGGACAAGGGATGTGAGAAGTTGAAGCAGCATGCTCTAGCCCAGCATTTATAAGAACAGACCAGAAAGCTGGTAAATTCATTTCTACTTGTTCTCTCCTAATTTGTTTTTCTGGCCTGGAAAAACAAAGCTCCAGTGACAGTTAAAATGCTTCTGTTCCTGTGGTGCCACACATTAAATCCCAAATGACATTTATTTTGTTCTCAGGCTAATGTTATTTTCTGGGTCTGTTTCATAAGATTGTTCACTTTGATCATGCTCACTGTCCCTGGTCAGCCTGAGACAGGTTCTGGCTTGCTGAGGGTACCAACACTTACTCATGCCAGACAAAGGGGAGTCAATGTTTACTTGAACTACACACACAATTGCTTATTCTTTCCACTTGCCTGGGCGTGTTCTGAAAGCGTAGGTATCAGTTACCACCAGGAAGTGGTGGCTTTCCCCCTTACCTCTTTGTTTTATCATGTTTTTAAAGTGTAATGACTAGAGGGATAGTCCAGTGCTCAGAGGCTAAGGCAGGGAACAGATGGGTGCTGTTTCCCCCCACTGCTGTAAGGGGGGAAAGCCACAGGGGACTGACTTGGAATGTCCAAGTCCTGCCTGGGAGGACGAGTTGAGGGAGAAGACAGAGGAAATGGGACATGTCTTATCTGTACCTCTCCAGGCTCTTGCAGTGTATAATTTTGAAGCCACACTACCAAAAAGGGGGTCACTTTGGTAAAGTGACCCCTAACACATGTACCGATGTTGAATGTGGCTCCTCACTAGTTACCCTAAAACTTGTGTTGTTTAATCTACTGCTTTTTACAGTTGGCTAATGAAAGGAGGCAAGTAGCCTAAGAGTCAGTACAGGTCCACAGCTAATGCTGGAAAAATAAACTTGAAAAAATGAATAATAATATCAGCTTGCACCTCTGTATTGCTCTTTCATCTTAACTTCCTCACTTCACACACTTAATTTTCATAGATAAGAAACGCAGCATGATTCAGTGGCTAATTTTGATTATTCAGCAATTTAGTGGTAAGGTCAGAATTCAAACTCATACCTCTTGACTCCAAGATCAGAGCTCTCCCCACTGCAGTGGCCTTCCCTATATTTACAATCAAAGAATGGCTTGCTACAAAAACTATTTTTCATAAGCTTATTATATTGTTAAATAAGTAGAGCCTTAAAGGACCACAAATTCAGAGAAAGCTAAAGATAAATCAGCAGCCTATAAAAGACGGTTGATAGCTTTTATTTGGTAAATCACAGCACAAATTAGATCTTTACCCACATTTGGATGACAACCTCATTTCTAGTGAGAGCTGGATCTGGTGCAATGAAAAAATGCAGGAAATGGGATTTACAGCAAGTCATTTCCGCAGCCTGTGACGCAGTGCCTGAAGGCTGCTTCTCCTGCAGTGTGGAGTCAAAGTTACCCAGTGGTTCAGTCCACACCGGCAAAGGGCGCTTTGCTCCTTGACTGATTCATACCAAAATTAAAACCCTGGCAGCTGAATGGCCACAGAGATGCCATTTGTTCACCAAACTCTTGATAGAGTCTGTGGTGGGTTCAGTAACTCTCTACCTAATTCCAACAATTTTGAAAACATTAATAATTAATTCCAGTTTTCCTTCCCTTCCAACACTTACTCATGCCAGACAAAGGGGAGTCAATGTTTACTTGAACTACACACACAATTGCTTATTCTTTCCACTTGCCTGGGCGTGTTCTGAAAGCGTAGGTATCAGTTACCACCAGGAAGTGGTGGCTTTCCCCCTTACCTCTTTGTTTTATCATGTTTTTAAAGTGTAATGACTAGAGGGATAGTCCAGTGCTCAGAGGCTAAGGCAGGGAACAGATGGGTGGCAGAAAGAGAAGGGCCCCCACTGAGCAGAGAACTACAAGCTGAGGAGAGAGCTTATGGGAAGGAAGGGCAGCAGGAAGAAGTGCCATTAAACTTTAGAAGTCCTAGTATTTGACACAGCAATACTACTTCTCACAGTTTATCCTTATGTCAGTTGGGTCTAGCCTGGAAAAGAGAAACCCCTCTTGAGTATATACAGCAGGGGCGCCCTGGAGCTGAGCGCCATCAGCAAACCACTCCAGTTCCTTTGGCTGAGGACATGTAGGTGAGAGGTGGCATGACCAAATCAGGGCCTAAGGTCACCTGACAGAAGCTGGGACTTTGCTGGACCCATCAGGCAACAGTGGGACGACTGAGAAGACCCTGGAACCTGAGCTCCTCTCCTCCTGGCTCCTGGCTCCAATTCGTGCCTCCCATTGGACAAATCCAGCTGTGAACGGGTTGGCACAGGAGCCTGAGAAGTTTGGCCTGCTCGGGTTTGCTCACCGCTGTGATACAGAGCAAAACACAAGGAGAGCAAGAGGTGGATCTTGGCTCACAGGCCCAGGAGAGCAACCCAGAGTGAAATCATATGTATTTCAGTAAGTGAATGCTTGCAAATGGGTAGACAAAGTCATGGATGTTTATACCTAATTATGAAGAATAAATTTGGATTTATGAGAAATGAGATAATCAAAAGCATTCCAGGAAAAAAAGTTCTGTAAACAGACCCAGAGTGAAATCATATGTATTTCAGTAAGTGAATGCTTGCAAATGGGTAGACAAAGTCATGGATGTTTATACCTAATTATGAAGAATAAATTTGGATTTATGAGAAATGAGATAATCAAAAGCATTCCAGGAAAAAAAGTTCTGTAAACAGAACTATAGGTGGAATAAAAGCTAGAGCTGGGATAAGTAAAAATAAGCTGCATATTTATAAATTATAAGAGAAAGTGGGAAATAAACCCTAGTTGAAAAAGAGGAAGCATGCCTGGACACAAACCACAGTACAGCTTATTTTCTCTCAAATGAGCTGGGCCTCACTTATGAGTAGAGTGTCAAAATAATTCCCTGTGATATGACATGGGTTAGAGACAGGGACAAATTGCAGAAAGTATATCCTTTATCTGGAAGTCTTATCACAACCCCAGACACATGTTCAGTGTCTTGAGACCCTAGTAGATGAAAGGGAATAAAGGATGACATGGACAAAGAAACAGTAGCCTAAGAGGTTATACTGAGCTCTGGTATAGTCCTTTGGGGATGTCATCAGAATAGATTAAAAATCAAAAACTCAAAGGAGGACTAACAGAGGAGAATCAAATTGTTATTTTGCCAAGAAAATTCTAGACAAAAAACAGCTATGAACTATAAATACCATATATTACTAAAGAAATAGGAGGACAAAGAAAATCTTGGAATAAGGCTGTCTTTAAGTTGAATACATTTAGATAAAACAAAACTAATTACACTGTTCTATTTTTTTCCTTTTGCCACAGAACAGTGTTTGATAACTGAAAGGAAAGGAGCGACACACAGCAGCAATTCACCGGAGAATTCTGCTTTATTAGGGAAAGGTGCTGGGTTACATAAGAAGGGGCATGAGCTGATTGAGGTGTCACTTCTACGGGGCTGGTGGCTATTGGCTAGGTGCTGGGATTAGGGGGGGCTAGGGGTGAGTTCGCCATCTTATGGGTGGGGGCCCTTCAATAACCCCTGAATCTTCCGTTCTATGATCCTTCCTGAGTTTGTTAAAGTTTGTTACAGTTTGTACTATGGGAGGCATGAGCTGAAGAGATTGTTAGGGTTAGGAACAGATTTACATTGAATTCATATCCAGCCAGACAACAGGCTTGCCATCATCACCACTAAAAACCCTCTTGGTAGGGAGAAACTTGCTCTCCTCAGCAAAAGGAAAGAAGAAATGAATGGCTACATGCTCATTCCCAGCAGCCCCCTTCACGCCATGTTTGGCCCGATGAATTTAACTTCTTTGGCTGCAGCTCTTCGGACCACACTTAGCACCTGGTCCCTGTGCAGTGAACCTCTAAACTGATCAGAAATTTAAGGGGTGGTTTTGTGCAAGAAACATTGTCCAAGCAGGGGCAGTGATGGCTTAACAGACTCTTGCTTTTTTTGAGATTTTGACTATGAAATATATGTGGAGAGAATTTAATTTTTGGTTGTTCTAATGATGATACTGTTTTGAAACTGGAAATTTCCTGATGCAAAAGAGGTAGCAGCTCTCTTGGTGGCCTAGTTATGCAGGATAGTTTTGAGAATGGTTCCTGAAAGCTTAATCTTGAGTTTTTCTTTTAAAGACCCCCTTCCAATAACTCAGTAAGCCATTTAATATCTGTAATAAATCCTTCCCTGCTTAAATTGGTTAGAGTGGATTCTGTTCTCTGAAGCTGACCCCTGGCTGATAGAAATGTAATTCCTGTTTTAAAGGCATTATAGCCTTTTGGGGAGACAGGTATGGAAGGAAACAAATCCCTAAGGATAATGCTATAATTCAGGTCCAAACAGAATACACCAGGAGCATAGAGGAATGAGTACCTAAACTTGAGGATGCCAAGGAATGATTCACATGGTCGGTAGTGCTGACACTTGGAAGCTGTGTATAGGAGGTTAACAGAAGGACAAGGAGAGGGAGACATTCCTCACCCATTGGTGTATGACAAAGATGTATAAGAAGAGGGTGTAGGCTGAGAGTGTTGAGTTGAGGGGCAAGAAAATGAGAGAACTCTAGCTGTAAGGAACTTCAACAACTATCTAATATAGTCTATTTATTTTATATATTCAAAAACTGAAGCCAGAGAGATGACATGACCAGCTCTAGACCAAAAACTAACTTTATTGTCCATGCTGAGCATAGGTCTTCTGACTCCCAGGCCAGTGTATGTAATATACATGGACTCCTAAATGTATTGTGTGATGGTGAATATATAAACAATAGAATGGAGAAAGTGAATGAGTGATAAAATGTCTAGAGAGCAGGAAAAGGGAGAGTTGAGAAGGGTGAATCTCTTTGGGAGCCCCTGTAAGTACCCTGGGGCCATGGTGGAAAGCGCTCTTTCTGACTTCAGTGCTTCGTGTACTTCATAGCCCATCTGCAGGCACCTGCTGCACATTCCTGTCACAGAATTTGCTTATTGCATGCTTGCATTGATCCCAAGTGGGTCAGTTTTCGTGGCTCTGTTCTGCAAATGAAAGATCATTGGTACCCTGATCACTGGGCATAAAGGAAGAAGAATGGGGAGAGTGTAGGTAGATTTGCTCAAATCTGGGACTGTTCCTGGAAAAACATGCCAGGGATCGTGCTTTGTCCTTCATCCTCCACATCTAATATCCATTTGTCTATTCACTGTGCATTTGTTCATCCATCCACCCCTCTTACCACTTATCTGTCAACTATTTATCCATATATCTGTAGCTGTTTTGCCAAATACTTGTCTAGTGCTTACCTATGGCAGGCAGTGTTTCCAGTGCTTTACGTAAATTAATTCGTGTCATCCTCACAACAGCCTGTGGTGTGGGTGCTTTTTTTATTCCCATTTTACAGATAAAGAAACTAGGCACAGAGAGGTTAAGTCACTGCCCAAGGTCACACAACTTTTATCTGTCTACCTACCTTGACGTTTACATCCCTTTTCTTTCCTCTAACAGTGACTCTCTCATCCCACTGATCACTGAGTTTGTTGGTTCTATTTCCTAATTACTCTCAAGCAGTCTTCTAATTTAATTCAGACTTCCTAACCCAGCCAACTAGCCCCTTCTGATTTTGGATGATTGCAGTAGTCTTCTTGCAGGTCACTCTGATTTCAACCTCTGCTTCTGGTTCCTCCACACTTCACAAATGTTTCCCAACACAGACAGAGTGATCTTTCCTAAACAGTGTTTCTCAAGGGAGCTGTCCTGAGCATTGAGGGACATCTGGCAGGCCACTAAGTGGCAGTGTCACCCCTCAGTCATTATGAGAATTAGAAATGCCCTATACATGTTCCCACATTGCAGTTGAGAAACTCTGTTAAAAAGCACACATATATATATGATCATCTCTCTTGAACCCACTTAAAACTCTTAAGATGGGTTTATTTATTCAACAAATATTTGTTAATCCCTTCCCATGCCAGGCACTAGGCTAGGTGGTTGGGAATAGCAGTGAATAAGCCAGCCCTGGCCCCCATCCTCAAGAAGCACACTGTCTAGTGGGGGTGGCAGGTGTTGAGCCAGTCCTCACAGATGTGTTCACTGCTACACAGAAGTGCAGGCAAGGGCAATGGGAGCCTGAGGAGCCAGGAAGGGCCCATTCAAGAATCTAAGATTGAAGCTGCAACCTGAAGGACTAGCAGGAGTCAGCTGGGTAAAATGGGCAGCTAGAGAGGCCAGGCATTCTGGTTAGAAAGAGCTGCGTGGGCACAGTTCTCAGTGAGGAGAAGGGCACATCAAGTCCTGGGACCTAAAGAAGCCTGGCAAGGCCGAGGCAGGAGAAAGCAGCAGGTGGTGCAAGGTTGGGGGCCACGGTGAGGGTGCTGGTCTTTCTCCAAGGCAAATAAAGGCTTTTTTAAAGAAACCAACTTCATTTAGGTATAACTTAATATGATACTCACGTTAGTGTGGTACACTTGTTACAATCAGTGAACCAGTATTGATATATTATTAACTGCAGTCCACACTTTATTCAGACTTCTTTAGTTTTTACCTAATGTCCTTTTTCTGTTCCAAGATCCCAACCAAGATACCTCATTACATTTCTTTCTCGTGTCTTTTTGGACTCTTCTTGGCTTGGTAGTTTTCCTTGTTTTTAATGACCTGGACAGTTTTTATTTGTTTTGTTGTTGTTTTTATTGTGGTAAAATATACATAATAGAAAACCTACTGTTTCAGCCATTTTTAAGTGGTTCAGTGGCATTAAGTACATTCACACTGTGGTGCAGCCATCACCATCATCCATCTCTAGAACTTTTCCATCCTCCCAAACTGAAAGTCTGCATCCATTAAATACCAACTCCTTATTTCTCTTCCCTTTAGGCCCTGGTAACCATGATTCTATTTTCTGTCTCTGTGAATTTGCCTATTCTAGGTACCTCATATAAGTGGAATCATATAATATTTTTTCTTGTTTATTTCACTTTGTGTAATGTTTTCAAGGTTCATCCATGTGGTAGCATGTATTAGAATTGTATCCCTTTTTAAGACTAAGTAATATTCTATCATGTATAGATACCACATTTATATCATATAAATGGGTTGTTCCACTTTTTGGCCATTGTGTCTAATTGATTTTTAAATTGTCAATATGTATTATTGCTACATTACTTCATGGAAGAAAGATAAAGGAAAAAAGATATTAAAACCTGCATGGAAACTGGCCCTTTCAGTTAAAACACTTTTTAAAAAATGTGCCTTTTGTGTACCAGATTCTTTGTCAGCTGCTGAGAAGTAATAATAAATAAGATTGTTAACATGCCCAAACCAAATGAAGAGACAGAAAAGTAAACAATTTCAGCATTGCATGGTACATCCAAGTAACAACAAAATGGACAATGGTCTATTGGTAAGGACCAGATCAAGAAAAGCCATACAAGCCACCCTAGGAGAAACACTGAAATATTTCAGTCCAGGGCCGCAGGAACTACACCTGCATCTGGACTGCCACATGGACAAATGGAAGGAAAGCTCTTTGATGAGAATCTGACTGACCTCTTCTTTCATTAAGCTGAGCTCTGGCCATCTCATAAGTCTCCCTTTAGAACTGACGTAAATTGCAATTGGTGGGCTCTCAACAGCCAAGGTACAGCCTGCCAGTGCAGAGCTGGGAGGTGGGGGACCTCCACTCTCTGCAGAGGAAGGACTTTCTACTTCCTTCCTGATCTTGCCTGCTGACCCCAAGGGCAACTTGTGGAAATGTTGTCTTCTCTCAAAGTGAGGAAGAGCCCCAGATACCCAGCGTTTCTCTTCGCATTAGACACCAGCTCTGCTAACTTCTGTATATGACATTGTGGGTGATTATGTTCTTTACATATAATTATGCAGGTTTTATCAACATGTTAGATTCTGAATTCTTTTAAAAAGGGGAAAGACAGTAACTTTTCTGTATCTCACAGCCCTTTGCTTATCTACCTGTTACAAAGCTTATTATATCTTACTGATTCCTCTTCTTTTCATGTTTATTATCCTTACTATTCTGTAAATTTTTCAAGAGCAGAGATGAAGAGGTCAACCAGTACCGAGTGATGAAATACCACTATTTAGATTCAATGAATGAGTGAAATTTATTCAAGGGGGGAAGAAGGGAGAACACCAGTCTTTGAACACTGATCCTGATCTTACACTTAAAAAATGTGTATTTTAGGAAAATACCAGAAGAGTATTTGGAGTTAATTCATTAAAACAATGAAATGTATGTGGTGTTTTTCCCTATAAAATTATGTCCATTAGGAATTTTTTTAACTTTGTATTTTGAAATAATTTTAGGCATACAGAAAAGTTGCAGAAACAATAGAGAATCCACATAGAGCAATCAACCTGTTTTCTCCAGTGTTCATATCATATATAACCATAGTACCATTATTAAAATCAGGAAATTAGCATTGGTATAATACTATGAATTAAATTATACACAGTATTTGAATTTCACCCATTTCCTCCCTAATGTCCTTTTTTCTGTCCCAGGAGCCAGTCCAGAATCCCACATTGCATTTAGTTATCATGTCTCCATACTTTCCTCCAATCTGTGATTGTTCTGTAGTCTTTCCTTATCTTTCAAGACCTAATGCCTTTAAAGAGGACTGCTCAGTGATATTGTAGAATGGCCCTCATTTTGAGTTTGTCTGATGTGATAGATTGAGGTTACAAACTTTGGGAAGAACACCACAGAAGTGGTGTTGGACCTTTCTCAGAGCATAGTATCAGGCACAAATGGAGTCCACGTATCTTATGATTGGTAAGGCTAACTTTGATTGCTTAGTGAAGAGGGTGTCTGCTATTAAGATTAACACACATAATGTAGGGGGGTCATGGGGAAGGCAGTATAGCACAGAGAAGACAAGTAGTGACTATAGCATCTTACTATGCTGATGGACAGTGTCTGCAATGGGCTGTTGGGGGGGGACTTGATAATAGGGGTGAATGTAGTAACCACAATGTTGCTCTTCATAAGATTGTATATCAATGATACCTTAACAAAATTTTTTAAAAAAGGATGTCTGCTAGATTTTTTTGACCATAAAGTAACCCAACATCTTGGGGGAGAATCTTTGAGATTATGCTTCTACAGTGTTTTCCTCAAGCTTGGGCTCACTGATTTTAGCATCCTTGGTGGATCTTTCTTGGAATGGTGATGCTCTATTTCTTTCATTTCCTTCTACATTTTTAAAATTAGAATTCTTCTGTAAAAAAGACTTGTCCCATTTCCTCTTTTTAAAAGTTAGTTAATATTGGCAAGGATTCATTTTATTTTAAGGCTTAAATCAATTCTAGGGTTATTTACTCTGTAGCTCAAAGTCTTCCATCTTTGCCCTCTGGTTGTTCCTTCTATTTGGCTTTTGTGTCCTTTTGACAAGCCCCCACCCCTTTTCAAGCACTTCCTTATTTTTTTGGATCATAAAATGTTCCAAGCTCATTTTGAATTTTTCCTGCCCAAACCTTGGAATCAATCACTTCTGCAAGACACCCTGGCTCCTTATACTGAAAAATGGCTATTGAAAAACTAAGATCTGGGTGCTAGGTTTTAATAGGAGTGTTTTTCATGAACTTTTGACCAGAAAATGGTGATGTTGATTAAATTTTAACCTTTTCTTTGATTCATAGTCACTCTTTCTATACCAATTATTGAAGTGATACATTGATGACCTCAAGAATTACTGATATATATGAGGCTACTGGCCTTGACAGTAACTGACTCCATTCTATTTTCTATTTCTATGAATTTGAATATTTCAGACCCCCCATATAAGTGGAATCATACAGTTTTTTGTCTTTTCGTGACTAGTGTATTTCACGGATCATAATGTCCTCAGGGTTCATCTGTGTTGTAACATGTGACAGGATTTCCTTCCTTTTCAAGGAATATATTTTTGTTTTAAGGAATAATATTCCATCGTATAGGTGGACCACATTTTCTTCATCTGTTCATCCACTGAAGGATATTGGAGTTGTTCTATTATCCTCTTGGCTATTGTGAATAATACTGCAATGAACATGGTATACAAATATCTCTTTGAGATCCTGTTTTCAATTCTTTTGGGTAAACACCCAAAAGTAGGATTGCTGGATCATATGGTAGTTCTATTTTTACTTTTTGAGTAAACTCCATACTGTTTTTCATGACAAAATTCTTGACTCTTCTTTGCCCTTTATTTCCATATCCCATCAGCTACCAAGTTACTTTTAATTTGTGCTTTTTATCCTTTCTAATTTGTGCTTTTATGCCAGGGTGACATGCTGTGTCTTTCACACATGCTAACATATAAAGTTTAGCTGGAATTAGGATTGAGATGAGGGTGAGGTGAGTAAAGTATTCATCTCAGATGCAAAAAATTTAAGGGAGTGCCAGAAATATTTGTCATCAAGATAAGTAATAACTGAATGCAATATTTAAAAAAAATCAAAATCAGTGCAAAAAATCCATTATGAACAAATGTCGAAATTTTAAATAAAGAAGTGTCTTGCTGAGCTATATTGGAGTCTGAGGCAAAAGGAAAATCCGGGTAACACTGATCTTATCTTTATTAAAACTTTTGTATTAAAATATTCATCTTGATGGCTGAGTTTTTGGTACTCCTTTAAATTTTGCACTCAGGCTGAGTACCTCTCCTGCCTCACCCTAATCTAGGCCCTGGCTTGGATACTCCTGGAGTGTTTAGGACAATTATCCTAGCCTTGCTTTTATGTTTAAAAATGCTGATGACAGTACACTGGGTTTTGTCTCTGACACCATCTTTGCTACTTTTCACTCTCCTCTTTTACTGAACACTTTAGTGTTGCTAAGCCATTGGGAAGCTTCTAAATAGGTTTTGCTTTTTGTACTTCTATCTTGTGAGCATATAGTAAGCCTGCTGTTTGGAAAGCCCTCCCCCTACTTGATAAATTCCAAGTCATTCATCTGATCCAGTTTATCCATCAAACTCCTCTTTCAGTCTTTTTTCATATCCCCACTTAGAATTTACTATTTACTTCCTTCTTCTGCTTATATTACAGTACCCAAAGCATCCCATTGCTATTACTTATCAGTGTAAAAAAAAAGAACAAAATGTTTTGAATTGGTTCCAGAACACCATTAGGGAGAAAATTATCTTTATGTCCTCTTTCAGGGCACAATCCATTTTTACTTAGGTACCAAAGACAAGGTGACTCCATATCATTGGAGGTCTTGAGGATAGACACATTTTCATTTTCTAATGGACTGTGAGCTCCCTGAGAGCAGGGACTATGTCTTTTCCATCCTCTAATAGGTGTGTAGTGGACTTTCAATAACGTTTGACTAGAACTTGGACTCAGTGCGCTACCACTGTTCATATCACTCTGATCCCACAGGTTGTTGGTGGTAGATGTGGAACAAAAGAAACAAAAGATTATTAAGAGTTGTTTGGAAGACATGTTCCTTTTTTAAAAAATTAAGATGTGGAAAAATAACCATCTGTGAACTTAGTGGAAATACAGTTAGCAGTGAGATATATGAACCCTGCTGCAGAGAGATGGGTGTGGAGCCAGAGACAGGAGGCTGGTTAAGGAGAAACTGCCGGTCTGTGCTGGCCCTCCCAGGGTAGGGGCACAGTTAATCTGAGGAGAAAGGCTTTGGGGGCATAGGAAAAGAAGGAAAGTGTTAGTAGCTGGCTATTCTCTAGGAAGGATGGATGGGAAGGAGGGAAGGGAGAGGAGGAAGGGAGGGAAGGAAAGGAAGGAGGGAAAGGGGGACTAGGAGAGAAGAAAAGACAAAAAGAGAGAGAGAGGGAGAGAAAGAAAGTTGGGGTGATCAAATCTTATGAACATACTAATGATAAGCCTCCTGGAAAGGAAACCGAATAAGTATTTGCTAGTGAGAGTCATTATCTATGAAACCTTTTTAGCAGGGTGCACCTGCTCAGTCTAGAATGGCTTCTAAGACACACACTTGAAATCTGTGGGTCATGGGACACAGCTCCTTGGAAAATGACATGTAAACTACATAACTGTATGAGTATAAAGTTGAGATGTTTCATGACCCAAGTTGTTCTCTTTGCTTTAGTGATGACACACATCACTGGAGACCTCATATGTTACTTTAGCAAGAAAAGGCCAGATTTTTTAGCAAGAAAGGAACAGAGAGCAGCTTTCATGGAGCAGGTCTCCAGGATTCACCTTACCTCACAATGACCTGTATTCTTGAAGGGATTACTAACTCATTACCGGGAGAGATCTCTAATTCCTGTGAGTCTGGTTTGACAGTCTGACCTTTTGTGGTACTTCATCTTGAATACCTAACTGTTATACACAGTTCATATTTTCTTTATTTCCCTTAGTTTTAAGAAATGCTGCTTTAATTTTGAAGTAAATGAAATATTTGTAAATCCCTTAGCATCTGATACATAGTAAAGCACTCAATAGCTATCAGTTTATCCTCCTCCTTGTTCTTTAGATGTGTAAACATGCCTCAGTTATGCTGATGGAAAACGGGAAGAAAGAGGATGCCATGTGGTCATGGCATTCTGAAAGCATTGCAAGATTCCATAAATACAAAAGCTTCAGATGAAAAACCTGTTCAATGTTTATACAGCCTTCCTTTCCTTTCTGGAGATTTTTTCCACCAAAAACTCTGCTCTACTTGTTTCTAAAGAAGTTTCAAAAAGAAGCCCAGAGGACATTCACTGTAAGGTGGTGAGGATCACAAGTGGAAGGTCAGGGATCATCCAGGCAGGGTTCCTTTCCTCTGTTAATGCCGGTCAGCAGCTCTCAGATTTGAGAGGCCAGGATACTTGATTTGTTAGTGCCCCAAGAAAGAATCTATCTTTTAGGGACAGATTCATGTTAATCGAACTCACAGAGGTTTAAAAATACAAACTCAAGGATCCAAGTATTTATTTATATGAAAAACAGAGTCTTGAGGGAATAGGGGACATCCTTGTTCTCTGGCTGGCACATCCTCTAGAAGCGGTCTATTTGGAAAATTAGAGTCAAAAGGTCACTTGATGAGCAGGCATTCACACAAAAAATTACATTTATATGCCTACTAAATACCAGAACTGCTTGGAAACAGAGGCCACAACAGTCAATATTTATAAATCCCTGCCCATGGAGGGGGCATATGGCACATGCCTAAGGAAGAGGAGTAAAGAAATAAGTAAACAACAGTGACAGCTTTTCCAGAGACAAGTCCTATAAAGAAAATAAAAATAGTTAAGGAGATGGGATATACTGGGTGATGTTGGGAAGGCTTATTAGTTAGGATATGCTCTCTAACTGACAAGAAAAAGCCAGCCACATAAGCTGTGGCTGGGGAAATAGCAGGTGCAAAGGTCAGAAGCAGACAAAGTTTGTCAAGTTTGAAGAACAGAAGGAAGGCCAGCATGGCTATAGGAAAGTGAGTGAGAGGCAGAGTGGTGGGTGACAAAGTAGAAGAGAAAAGTAGAGGTCATTTCTCATGGGGCTTTGAGGCTATCACTGGGAGTTAAGGCAATGTTCTATGTGCAGTTGGGTGCAACTGGATGATTTCAGGCAGGGGAGTGACTTATAAGTGATTATATGGCAGCTGGGTGGACAACAGATGGAAGGGCAGTGGAAGCAAGGAGACCATTTAGAGGGTCACTGCAGTAGTCCAGATGGGAGATGATGGGGCTTGGAGAAAAAGGCACGGTGAAGACAGATTCAAACAACATTTTGGGGTTGCTGCTGATGGGGCTTCTTGACTGGATATCAAGGAAAGGAAAGAACCAAGAATGCCTCCTGGGTATGTGCAGTCAGGAAAAGGATATCAATAGTGCAAGATGTGAATAGTTTAGATATCTAGCTGCATTAGCCTGCTGAATCCTTCCGTATTCCTGCCTCCAAGATGAGAGAGATGGGCCAGGACTCTCCTCCTTCTGGCACAGTGGAAGTGGAGGGGCTGTCTTTTGACCCTCTGGTTACTATGCATCGAGTCAGTTCACTCAACCACTGTTTATTAAGCACTTCCTGCATGGCTAACACTGGGACTGTAGCAGTAGGGAAATAACATCATTAAATATCAACAGTAGGTTGGTAGAGTTTGTGCTCTGTGGATGAGAGTCATTCCCCATTCCTCCCTTCTCTTCTATGCACCTCCTTTCAACCTCCCCCTCTGCTATAAAGCTTCCTTTGGGTCATCTGGCTACCAGTCCATCCTCCCCACCCACCCTTCTGCCTCCATCCCAGCTGCACACTGGGCCAGCCTCAGCACTTGCTTGAGGAGCCCACCTCTAGCTGTGGACATTTGGCTCTTATGAATCTTCCCAGGCCAACCTGGCAAACCAAAGATTAATCATCTTGCAGATGAGGTGAGGCTGGGCTTTCTCACAATCTAGGAGATGAACTGAGAGACTGTAGGAAGCAGCAGAAATCACCCTGAGTTCAGTGCAACCAAGGTGTTTGATATTCTAAATACCTGTGTCCTTGAACAGCCAGCCTCCCTCTCATTATTTCCTATATCACATCAGAGCTGGGATTAGTGCTGACCAGACCTCAGCTCTTGTTTCTAGAATGGTCCTTCCTGGGCATGAGCTCTTCCCTCTCCTCATTCTCAAATAAGAACACACCACTTTATATTTGTGCAACATTTTGCAAGTTAAAACACGGTTTACCTACTTGACAAGATCTCATTTCATCTTTTAAAAACCCTGGGAAAGCAGACAGTGCAAATGTCATACATGCAAATGGCTTGTCCATGGCCATACAGACTTTTAGTCTGGTGCTATCTTTACTGTTGTCATATTGTCCTTTTGCACAAAGCTTTTTAAAGAGTGGATTCTTATCAATATATTTGTATTAACATTCAGGTACATTGGATACATCTAAATATGGAAAATGCCCGTAATCTGGGTATATGTTCCCACACCTGCTCTTCTCAAAGATGTATTCCTGGGAACTATCTGGTAAAACGGATTCAAGTTTCCCCTAGGAAAATGTAATCTCTGGGAATTATGTTGCTAACAGATGACCCAGTATCATGTGCATCACCCATTAGAATCAGACTGTGTTCTGCTGAACATAAGTGTCTAAAGATGATTCACCACTTAAAATGGTAAGTAATGGAATTTTAGAGTTAGAAGATAACAGTGAGGTCATCTAATGCAGCTCATTTATTTTGCAGACGAGGACTCTGAGACCCAGAGAGGTGAAATGATTGCCACAAGGTCATGCATACATATCTAAGTCAGGGAAGGGGCTGAGACCAGAAAGAAGTTTCTGGTTCCTGCCTAGAGTTTTTTCCACCGCTCCACTTGCCTCCCTTTTGAAAGTCCTAATTCTAAGCACACTTTATTTGAAGAATTTCAGTGTGTGTGTTTGTTAGGGAGGAGGGGATTTCTTGTTTGACTTCTTTTGTTCCCTAAAACCTGAGGCATAAATCACAGAAGTTTTAAGTGAATGGTTTGATGAGTTTTGACAAATGTAAACACCGGGACACTTGGTCTTTTAAGACACATCTATTAGTGGAATTGATGGCTACTAGGGTAGCTGTATATTTAAATTTTATAAGAAACTGTCAGTTTTTCAGAATGGCTATACTATTTTATATCCTACCAGCAATTTATATGAGTTAGTTCCTCCACATCCTCACCAACACTTGTATGCTCATCTTTTAAATTTTAACCATTCTAGCATATGTGTGGTGCTACCTCATTATGGTTTTAGTTTGTATTTTCCTGATGATAAATGACATTGTACATCTTCTTATGACCAGTGTACTATTAGGTATACATAGGATAACATAAATCAACCAAATGAATAAATAAGCTAAAGATAGATGACTGTGTTACTTTTCTTGGAATTAGTGCATCCACAGGGAAATTTGGATATATATATTTTTTTATGAATTCCTCAGGAAAGATTCAACTGATGCTTTCTTTTATTTCAACAAATTACTTGTGGAAAACTGATATATTCAGAAGTATGCCATTAGTGGTTCTTTCTAAAGTAGTTGTTCCAACAATTAAATATTTGATGATTTCAGTAAGGACATTAGTTATAAAAATTTAAGAGGGCAGGAATGGAGTAGAGGGAAAAGTGTGGCCTCTGAAGTCATAGACAAGGCCATTTTAACCCTGGCTCAGGTTCGTACAAGTTTCAGTTTTCTTGGCTGTAAGATGGAGATAAGGATAGGGTTTTTTTTTTTTTCAGTGTGTATAATTTTATTTTAATATAATCTAAACACATACCATTTAGAAAATACCAAGAAAAATTTAGGTAGAAGAGTTGATGCTATTGCATTTGGATAAAGCTGGCAAGTTCTTGATACTAACATAGCCCAGGAAGCACAACCAAGGAAACCTAACACATTGGAATAGATGTTGTGGCGTTTGGCCCCCAGTTTGATAGCTCTCAGAGTTAACCTAAAGTTGTCAATGTTTGGTACCAGATGTAAAATGTCATCGGTTACCCTGCAGCCATTAAGACTTCTGATGCATATTATATCTAAAGTTTTAAGCAGACTGTCATCTTGCAAGTCTAAGTCTCTGGAACGGTCTGCAGGGCTAATCTGGTAAACAAAATATCAGTCTCTATCCCATCAAACCGGTTCAAAAAACTGGTATGAATGCCTCTTCAACATCTCTTAAATCTTTTACTTCTTCCTGTAATTTCAATTTATCCTAGAGTGAGGTTGAAAAAGTCACTTCGATCAGCCTGTCTTGGTGCAACACAAGCGCATCAGTATGAGCACCTTTTGTGTGCGCTCCAAATCTGTGAGAATCAAATGGATAAATTTTTCCTCCAGCATTTTCGGTTACAGATTGTGGAAGATCCTGGCTTTCACTGATTTCTTTTATCTCCCCTTTTACCAGGTAATTGAACTTTCCCCAAATTAAAATCCTGTGCTGCAGTTCTTCCTCTTCAGAAACCCCAAAGGGCTTCAGAATCTCAGGTCATTTCGGTGTGAGAAGACAATGGTCGCCTTGGGGGCTGCCAAGCTGACAGGAGAGGTAGCGCCATCGCCCTTCTGCGCAGCTGTGGCCAGCCCCGCGCGGTAACCGGAAAGGCGTCTCCTGCGCCTGCGTCCGCGCCCAGCACCGCCTTGTCATCCCAGCCGGCGGCGGCCACCCTGGGCACGATCCACAGAGGGGCACGGAGGGGGGCCTGCCTCAGCCCTGGGTCCAACCCCTGTGTTAGTTTTTGTATTGCTGCTCTAACGAGTCACCACAAACGTGGTGACTTAAGCAAATTTACCCTCCGACGTCAGAAGTCCCAAATGGGCCTCACGGGGCTAAAACCAGGATGGCAGCAGGGCTGTATCACCCCTCTTCCCTTGGTTTTCCAGCTTCTGGAGGCTGCCCACTGTTCGTGGTGGTGGCCCATTCCGCTTTGCAAGCACAATGGTGACCTGGGTCTGCACCTCACTTGGTGAGTCAGCTCTCCCTGTCACACCTCTCCGACCCTGACTCCTGAATAGGGGTCCTGTGTTGACATTGGGCCCACCTGGGCAATCCAGGAAGTCTCCCCATCTCGAGGTCCTTAACTCAGTCCCGTCTACCAAGTCTCTTTCACCATGTAAGGTAACAGTCACAAGTTCCAGATTAAGATGTAGACAGCTTTGGGGGGCCATGATTATTCTGTGAACCACACCTACTTTATAAGGTTGTGAGGATTCAAAGTAAAGATATGTATGAGATCTGGTCATGGAATCTGTTCGTTGAGGAAGCCTCTATAAAAGCACACAAAGCACAGCACACAAGGCCCAGAGCTTGGTAAGGTTGCACGGCTTCTCTTGCTGTTCCTTCCTGCCTTGGAAGGGTCTGGGGAACATTGGTCTCTTGAATCACATTCTCTTGCCAGCCTGTTCTCTACTGTGTTTACAGCAGTAAGGTAGCCTTGGTCAGAGGAAAGAAGTCCAGACAGGAGATTAGCAGTGGTCTAAAAGAGGGGCAAAAACAGTGGAACTATTCTACTTTGGGGTTGATTTGAGAGTATTACGGGCATTTGTGGCTTAATCGGTATTTTCCCAGATTGGGGACCTGGGAGGACAACGGACCACCATAATAGCAACTAAGTTGCATTTCTCAGGCTTAAGCCCCAGCCTGCAGAACTGCAGGATCCCCAACCCTCACCCTAACTCCACCCAGAGCTTTCTGGTTCCAGTGGAAACATGGGGCAACTGATGAGCTATCCCAGCTGCGGGCTACATTTCTAATTGCAGCTCTTCAGCAGTGGCTCCCACCTGTGCTCTCCAGCACCTGTCACCTTCCCCACTCCTGTGCTGATGTGCTGGCAGCCTCAGAGGAGCCTGTGACTAGGGCCATGTTCTGAGCCAGGCCACTGTCAGGCCTGTGCACACCTACCCTTCTCCAGGTCTCCCTCTCTGTTATAGGCTCAGGCTCCCCGGACTGGGTTTACAACTTCTACTGCCACCACCCACCCACATGCCAGTTGTGCAGGATTGTGTGGCCCATCCAGGCCTAGTCTCCGCTGAAGTCACCAAAGCCATTCCTTCCTATTGTCCTGTCCTCCACCTTCCTGCAACCAGGTAACAAGAGCACCTTATCCTGGTGGCTGTCTATGTGCGTGTCTGTTACAACATTCCAACAGATGGCAGTCGAGAGCTCTGAGGAAAGAGCACCTTTCATAATTCACAAAAGGCTACTATAACGATTAACAGCAGAGTTCCTGAGCTATTATCCCTCCCCTGGTCCATGAAAGCCCTGTGCACCCTACGCCCTTTACCCCAGCACAAAGGGTCCCGAGAAAAAATGCTAGCATTGATAAGCACAAAATGCCCGGCGTGTACTCCCACCCAGGCTAAAGGAGAGACGCATACTTCTGTGCCCCCACCCCAGCACCCTCCCTTCTTTTCATCCCTGGCCCCTTCCCTGGAGAAGAAGCTCTCCACTGGAATGCAGAATGGATGAAGCCTCAGACTCTGCCTTTCTTCCCCAACCAGCTGTTGAAGGTGCTACCCGTCAGATCTATTGGGGTCAGGGGTTGGTTTGATTTTCCTAAGTAGTAGAAGTTCCATGACTCCATAAGTCACTGCAAACAAGGGGGTGCCTGTGCAGGCCTCAAGGAGTGACAATCAGGGGTGCATTAGGTGGCCTTCAATGTGCAGAGTGAAACAAGAGGTGTAAGAAAGCTCAGGCTGCCTCTTCTTATAGAATGAATCACACTGAGCAGAGTGTGAAATATTAAAGAGCAGAGCGCAGAGCATTCTGATGGTTTAAATGGCACTCACTGCCCGGGAAAGCAGACGCCACGCTGTGTGGTTGCAGGGAGTCACAGACCAGGGCAATGGCGAGAGTGTCACCACAGAGAGAAGAAGTTGTCAGTTGCCAGTTCTGTCAATTAGTGGCTGCATGGTTTGGTGGAACAGGTGACACCACAGAGAGAAATGGTTTCTGTGAAGGACCCAGTCTGTGTGGGGATGAGCTAGTTAGTGACTGACAAAGAATGATGAAGTCACTGATGGATTTGGTGATGAATGGCTATGACTGACAACTTGGCAAACATAACAGCAAAGAGATTCCTGCAAGGGAAAAGCCTTCTGACCCTCTCCCTCCTTTTTCCCAGAACTGGGAGTTGATGAAGGTACACATGTGCACAGGTGTGCATGTGCACAAATACTTAGGCTCCTGCAGAGTAAGGATTCTGAGATTCTTCAGTCATCTTACGCCACATACATCGTTGTCAGAGAGCAGTGTTAGGAATATGCCTACTTTACCTAAAACTCCATTTCTTAGCTTTTTCTCTGAAATGGACCAAGTCTCAGCTATTCCATTGCTTTCCAACCACTGCTCTCTCTAAACATTAGTAGCTATACCAGGGATACAGAGAAGAATAGATGTATAATAATACCATCTGACTTTTTGTACTTGGATATCTTTCCTATACATTATTACAGCTGAACCTATCACTATTAGGGTGCTGTGGAGAAAAACAAAAGTGATGGCAAAGTACTTTGTAAATAATTAAATACCAATCGTCCATCCTGGTAGTGCTCAAGAGGAAAATAGCCACAGGCAATTTTAAGAGCTTTCATCATAGGTAAGCCACCATAAAATCTGTTAACATCAGCCCTCCCTTTAAATTATTGTTGTCTTTTAAAAATGTTGCTGTGCTAAATTGAAAGGAGCAGAGCAAAGGTTTCAAAGAAAGTGGTTAAAAGGGCTTGTTACAGGCTCCTTTGGCAGGAACGAAGAGTGCAATATTAACATTTGATTGCACCAACTTCTTCACCAAGTCATTTTATGACATTGGATTCTTTTTCTTGACCTTTTAGCTAATATGCAGATTCATGCTTCTCCTGAAGATACCCCCACCCCACCTGACCTCTTAGCATCTCATCCCTGATAGAAAACCTTACCCAAGAGGTATTTTTCCCCATCCTTTTAACAACTGCAATAATCAGCACTTAATCTAAAAGGTTAAGAACCACCTACATTTTTATTTACTTGTTTTGCAAAAGAACAAGCCAAGTACAATAGTGAATTTTTGTCTCTTCCTTCCTGCTGTGAATTAATTCTACCTAATTTTATAGTTACCACATGGCAGGTTAGTGGCTTTTCCCTCTATTTAAACAAGGAGAGGTAGTTGGCACTTTTGTCACTCTTTTTTGGCTTATTTAAGATTGCCTAAAAACAGCCAATGGTCTTGTAATAAGGGGCAAGTCCCCTTCCCCTAGGAATGTCACATCCTTAGATGGGCTGAGCCTTGAAGCTGAGAAGAGAGGAAGGGATCCGCTACTGTCACTAACCCTCACATGCTCTGTCGGGGGACAGGGATGATTCCTCAGACATTTGGGGGTTACAAGCAGTAGCCTGGTGTGGATCCAGCCATTCTGCTCCAAAGGGTGTCTTGGAGGGAAATGAGCCTCCTTATGTATGTTTACATCCAAAGAGGTATGTCATTAAAGGGCTATAGTGCTGGCATGGGACACCCATAATGAGCCAGTGGACACTGATTGCCTTTTCTGAGTGACCCAGGCCCAAGAGACATGATGGTAGGCCAGCAATGGTGAGCTCATCACTGGTTCTAGGTCATCAAAGCCTTTCACTTGGGTAAAGAGGTCATATCAGACTGCAGGATCACCAGATATCAGTGGTGAAATCTGCCCAGGTCACCACAGATGATCTGACAGTGGATAGAAAGAGGGCATCAGATGATTGGATGGCCCATTTGTGGGGATCATTTTTGCCCCTGGCAGGCAGCTTTGAAAACATTTGGGGGTTATAGTTAGGGAAATTATTAGTGGGTTTGGAAATTATACAAAACTTTTGTGAACTTATAGTAAAGTAATTTTGAATTGTTTTCAATGGATTATTAACAAGAATTAAATATTTAAATGTCATTGATTTTTTGAAAATTTTGTAAGATGCCGGTTGGCTGTTGAAAGTGTCAGTCTGTGAAAGGATATAAATGTTGGGAGCTTTTGTGTGTGGTGCTAGAGAGCACATGGGGCATACGTGGAATGATTGGCTGGCTTTAGAGACCCAAGCACACTATAGGCCACTACCCAGTAATGCTCTGCTGAACATTCCAGAATATGGAAAGGAGATCAGTGTGTCCTGACAGAGCCTTAAATTCCAGTTCCAGTGGTCCGTTTCCAGGCAGAGCCTGTGCCCTTCCATTCATCCCTGAGGTAAATATCTATTGACTGTCCTTTCTCTCTCAGCTATTGGCCTCCACGCTGGAGATAGAGCACTCACCAAAGAGCTGTCCTTGCAAAACGAGGTTTGTAGCAAAAGAAAACAAACAAATACTAGCAGATAAGCTAACGTCAGGTGAGGATGGGTGCTATGAAGAGAAATAAAGCAGGGAAGGTCATTTAGACAGCATGACCAGGGGAGGTCCCAGAAGCAGGAGTGGCCAGTAAAGGTCCCCAGGGTGGTTGCGGAACTGTTAAGAAGCCGCTCTGACTGGAGTGCAGAGAGTGGGTCAAAGAGTCACAGAAGATACAGGAGGGGAGATAACCAGGAGCCAGGTCTGCTAGGGCCTAGGTGGGCCATGGTAAGACATTCAAATGTAATTTTCTGTAAAATAGAAGCCGTTGGAGGGTTGAGCAGGGGAGCAACTTGATTGATTTACTTTGTTAAATCAGCAACCTCTGTCTGCCATGGAAGGAATGGACTGTAAGTGGTGGTCAAGGTAGGGGGTTTGGGGGGGAGGGGTGCCAGTGCCAGTGTGAAGAGGCAGTGACGTGTATTTTGGAACTGTGGCAGTAGAGATGGTGAGAATTGATCTGTTCCAGTACATTTTGAAGCTGGAGTCAATAGGAGTTGCTGCTGGATTGAATCTGGGCGCAAACAATCCGTGATGACTCTACAGTATTTGACCTGAGCAACCGGTAAACAGAGGTGCTCTTCACTGAAGTGGATAAGACTTGAGGGGGACCAGGTTTTGAGGGGGAAATAAGAGTTAAGTTACTGATATGTTAAGCCTGAGACACCCACTAAATTACCAAGTGGAAACGTCAAACAGACAGCTAGAAATGGAGACAGGGGTTGGGGGGAGAGGTCAGGGATGAGGTGTTAATTTGGGAGCCAGAGTATATAGATGGTGCCCAAAGCTGTGGGCATGGCTAGAGAAGATGTTCATGGCCTAGCCCTAGAGCAGTACCCAGTGAGAGGCTGTGAAGGTAAGGAGCATCAGCCAAGACGAGGAAGGAGAGGCCAGGGAGGTCAGAGGTAAATCAGGAGAGCATGACGAGAATGGGAGGGTTACAGCAGGAAGTAGGGTGTAATCAATTCTGGCAATTACAGTCAGCATGGAGGAGGACTGAAAAACAAACCAAAATAAATGGAGTTTTATACAACAAAAAAATGCAGTTTTATACAAAAAATATGCAATTTCATACAAAAATGATGCAGTTTTATACAAAAAGAAAATGCAGTTTTATACCAAATAAAAAAAAATTATGATGAGGACTGTGAATCAATCAAATATGAGATTTGGCAACATGGGGGAAAAGAATGTTTTTTCAGGGGTCACAGCATGAATAAAAGCCTGACTGGAAAGAAAATAGAGAGGAAGTAGAGACAGTGAGTGTAGGCAACTCTTGAGCTTTCCTCTGAATAGAGGGGGAGAAGTCAGACAGAAACTGGAGGTGATGTGCGATCAATGGAGGATTTTTTAAAAAATGGGAGATATTGCAGCGTGTTTGCTGATGGGAAAATAGCAAAAAAAAGTGTAGTGAATTAAAAGTTTAAACGAAGCCCTGAACAATAACTCAATTTCTTAAAACTTTTGGGCTGAATACTACCCTTTCTTCCCCATCTCCTTCACTAATACCTGGAGTGTAAATTGGTAAGGGTCCAAGATTTAGAGCAGGTACATGGCAGCAGTAGGCAGTGTATGCACCCAAATGTCCAAGCTTCTTATAAATTATTACCTTATTATATTATGTCATTTAGCAACAGGATTTTACATTTAATTTTTATTTATGTTCTTCAATCTGTCTCTTAAAAAAAATCTCTTAAAACAGGAAAAGGACCAAATTGGACCTTTGTGTGGTGGATAACTAACATTTCAATAATGACACCTAGTGGCAGAAGATAGCACTAGCTGAAAAGAATTGAATTCCCGACCGAGCCAATTTTCCTTTTTTTTTCTTCTCAGGGGATTGTATTGGAATCTGACTTTGTATGAAGTGAACATCCCTAAAGTTTCGTGCAGTTGTACGAGGAGGAAAATCCCCCGAGAAAGGGAAAAAGCCATTTTTCTGGCAGGTAGGATGGGGGTCCAGAGTCTTCAAATTTAATTTGAAACTATTTAATAAACTATTTCTTCATCCTCTGAGCTTATCTGGTGCTTTGTGGGGCTGGGTTCTCCCCTGTCCTGAAGTTTATGAGGAGAAGCTTGGGCTGTTACATACATTTCTTTTGCTGAATAAACTGAGATGAGGGTCGGATGGACTCTGGCCAACAGAAGGTCACACCTGATGATTTTGAACTGTTAAGTTAGGGCAGTAGCAGGTGTTTACTTCCAAAGAATTTTGGTTGGCCCTGAATTTATAGCTCCTCCCAAGTACCCTGAAAGAGCACCACAGTCTGTTTACAATTTCATCTTTTCTGCCAATAGCTTGGTACTGCAGAAGGTCCTTAAATTCTGCAACTCCCCAGATGTGATGACTCATGCAATGCCATTAGTGCCCCAGGGACATCATATTATCATATTATCAGTCTTTATTTTAAATAATGAAAAGATAAAACTGTGCAGATAGATGAAAACATCCAAAATGAAAAAGGGAGTTACACAGCTGAAAAAATGTTTCTTCCCTGAAATATTTACCCTAATAATATTATAAAAGATCATCACACATTTGGGAATATACTGGGAATTAGAAGATAAATAAAATTCATGAGTTGGGCTTACAAATCGACTTCTGAGTTGGATTTAGAGGCAAATAAAACATGAAGTAAAGTACCACTAACTCTCTAGATTTGCAGTAGTTTGGTTTTCAAGTTCTTTGTGAAAACAGAATTTTCTTCCCATCTTGTTCCAGCCCGGTATGTATTTTGTATTAACTTCATTCTTGGCTCCTTTAATGTGTAGGGAAAATTTTGTGTTTCATTGGAAATTGCATCATCTCTACTCTAGAGGACACCCTATGGGGTTATCTGATTCTGATTATTTGGAGGCTCTTGTAACTCTGTAAATTGTAGATTATTGATAGCAATGTAAAATAGTTTTTGTTTATAGAATGATGAATTCTGTCCTGTCTGGTAGAGGTTCAATTGACTTCATTTTCCCACAGTGAAAGAAAGGGACCGGTGGTGCCTCCATTTGTACGTTCATTTCAATATTCCTGCTCTTTAAATATGTTTGTTTTTCAGTTTATCCCTTAAACTGTTTCCTCATTAATAAAATATTTATACATTTTTACTTTTATATCTGTATTTGTCATGATTCTAGCCTATTTTGAAAATTATTTTCTGAAATTATTTTTGAAATTATCAAATTAGTTAAAAGTAATCTTTTTGAAAATTATTGTCTCTGTCCTTCTTAAAAAAGTTCTTACCTTCTATTTTATCTTGCCTTACTGTATTTTAAATAGCTTTTAAGTTGCCTTAAATTCTTTCTGAAATGAATGCATAAATAGTAAATGCTTAATAATCAGAATGTTTAGGTTTCTCTAAAGTTCTTTCTTTGATATTCTATTCATCTGGGAACAGGAAGGTCAGATATAAGTTTTTTGTCTCACATCACTTTTTTTATTGTGGCAAAATACATGTAACATTTGCCATTTTAGTCATCTTTTAAGGCATATGCTTTTTAAGCAACAGGGTATGAGAATTCCCTGAGAAAATACAGTTGACCCAAGAAATGCTGATGTCTTAGCCATATTCCAAATTCAAAATTTAACCCACCTGGGCATTAATTTGCCACTGGAGTTCTCCACCAGCTAGTCCATTTTCACAATTTGGAATGTTGGGAAGGAAGAAATTTCCTCTACCCCTTGAGGTTCTTCTAGCTGGTCTAAGAATAAAATTTACATGAGACAGATTGACAGAAGGAAAAAAACTCAAAGGTTAATTGCATATGTATGGGGAAGCCATAGACATGGGTTCCAAAGACAGTCAGGGAGAATGAGGTTATATGTCCTCCTGAACTCAGGGGCAGGGAGTAGGGGGTCAAAGGAAAAGGGAAGTAATTCAGAGGAATAGGAAAAGAGCAAATGTTTGGTAAACAAAATACTTGATGGGCCACACAGACACAATGGGGCACAGAGAGAAATTTTAACAGACTTTGTCATATTTCCTTCCTGTCTGTCACCCCTAGTTTATATTATAATATAGTTATCTATGAACATCTTTCTATGTTGATAGATAATAACCTACTAGTGAGGGTGAGGATTTAATAATACCGGTAACTGTTGAACCACTGTGTTGTAAATTTGAAAGCAGTATAAGATTCTGTATCAACAATACTTCAATTAAAAAAAGAATAATATAGCCCTCCATGGTGACAGCTCTCCTCCTGGAGCAGTTTCTTCATCTAAATTCTTTTTGTGCAGTTGTGGGAAGGGGATGGTGGTGGAGGGTGGTGGTCAAAGTGTCTTCCTAAAGCTTTTGGGTTTTGATGGTTTCTAGCTCAAAATAATGTGCATGTCACAGTGGCACATCTTGGAGAGGCCTACCTTTGGTCCCTACAGGAATAAAGTGCATTATTAACATGTCGCACTTGGGTAGAGAGCACAACACGGGTTACCCCACTTCTACTGTCACTGCTGGGAACCACAAATGCTTGTATGTTTTTGAAAAAGTGATTCAATAATGAAATTCCTTATAATTACCATGCTACTTGTAGCTATAGTTGAGCAGGGAAGAAAAATGGAGTAATCAACTGTAACTCTGGGGGAAAATTCTGGGACAAATTACCTTTGAGACTGACATCAGTCAAAGGGAGAAACAAAGTGGGAGAAACCTGTTTATTTCTTACAAGCAGTTGTCCTGCATCTCTCTCGACCTGGCTGCAGAAGAGAGAGCTCCACCCAGCCTCTCCAGTCCAGATAAGCCCTACCAATTACCTACTGATACGGAGATGACTACTTCTCTCCACCCCTTGGAAACACCTATTGATGTGGAGATGCACTAAAGCCAGGCAAGAGGTTCTGGAAATACTACAATTTTACTCACAGCAACTTGATACTGGACACTTGTTGATGCCAGGGTTCTTGTTCATGGAGTTGAAGAATGAACTTCGCAAACGCTCAAGGTAGGCAAGCTTAAAGCGATAGGACAGAGCTCCTGGTGCCTACCAGGAGGGGACAAGAGAGTCTGTGGCTGGGCTTTGCCTAATGATATATATCTTATTTTTAAACTGAGTTGCCTAATTTTTTACTGGTTCCCACCAGAATGCTGTCTTTTGTTTTAACCAATCTCACTAAAGAATGCCTATATTCCTGGTTTGGCATTTTTGCCCTAAAGAATTAGTGTGACTCTGACTTTGCTCAATGTTTAACATGGAATTTCGGTAGGAGTTTCTTTGCACATTATTACATTATCCTGACCATAATTATCCTGCTTTGCTTTTTCCAGAGGCCTTCTTCCTACTCTGTCTAAACCCACAGTCCTTGTCACATTGTGATCTATGCTGACTTTGATAGTTTTTGCTTCAGGAGTTGGAAAAAAGGGGGAAGGACTAGTTTGAAATTGGCCATGGTTTTTAATCATCTGTGTAACTCAAGACACAAAAGCCTGAGTGTTTTTTTTAAAAGAACTTGAAGAAGTGGCTTCCTTTTTCATTTATTTTTATTTTTTTAATTGAAGTATAGTTGGTACAATATTATGTTGGTTTCAAGTATACACAGTGGTTCAACAGTTACCCATATTATTAAATCCTCACACCCTCCAGTGCGGTTACTATCATCATAGGAAGATGTTACAGAATCATTGGCTATATTCTCCATGCTGTTCTGCCATCCCCCTGACCAGCTTATATTATGACTGAGATTCTTGTGCTTTATGCCCCTCACCTTTTTCATTAAAAAACAGTGAAAAGAAAGCTTCCTCTTTTTTCATTTAATATTTAAGTGGCCCATTGGAGGTAAACACCAGGCTGTTCTTGTCTGGAGGCACCTAGTCTGGGGACTAGGCCACGTTGGGCCCTGACCACCTTGGAGGGCAGAGAGAGTCACTTGGTCAGCACACCTGTTAACCACTCACAGCACCTGGGTCAGAAAGCTCTATCTTGACCATGCAGCATGGTTGATGAGATCACAGCCCTTAGAGTGTCCAGATTTATAGCAAGCTATAATCTTTCATCCTCCTACTCAACTGCTGAGCCAATGCCACATACTGTTGGTCTTGCTTATGGCAGAAAGGTTATCAATTTTTGCATCATTTAGAGTATCTTCAAGGTTATCGATTTTTACATCATTTAGGGTAGGTTGCTATAGCAATGGATGGAGTAAGGAGGTGAGCCCAGAAGATGTGAAGTGGGGCCCAGAGATGTGTGCTGCCAAAGGTGGAGGAGCAGCTACAGGTAAGTTGATCTTGGAGTATTTTCTGCTTTGTGATTTTAGCATTTCGTTTCATCTCCCACCTTGCATATTGAGTATTTCTCATCCCTCAGTTGGTCTTCCAGAGTTATCCTATTTTTCCTTCACCAGGCCTTTCTTACCTAGTATCCTGGAAGTAAAACTATGGCCCTGCAGCTTTCCCTCTGAGAAGAGAATCTTTGTCTATTATCTAAGTGGGCAATGTCTTTGAATTTTTTATCTGCCCCATTGCGGGCATGGGGAAATAAAATAACCCTTTGGTGGAAAATGAGGAAGAAGTGGGAAAATGTATGTGAAATAGACCTGAACACCCATGAAGCAGACATTAGGGAGCACTGGAAGGCTGTTGTGTAGTGTTAAAAGGAAATACACAAGCCCAGCATGGGGTCACTGCTGCCAGGCCAAGTCACCAAAACAGATCCTAGTACTTAAACCCACCTACAGTTTCAACCTCCCCCAGAAATGTAGTCAGTCAGGCATTTTCTGAGTAGCATCTTGGATAAGATCATCTGTCACTTGAGCCACGCCATCTGCCCTAAAGGAAGATGGGGTCATCTGCATGACAAGCCCCCTGCTCCTCCCCCAAAGAGAAAGTGACCTGCCCAAAACAACCCCTCTTTTCTTTTGCTAGTAACTCCCCACTCACCCCCCCTTCCCCATCCTCTCCCTCACCCCCTGCCTATGAAAACCTTCCATTTTGGTTAGTTCCTGGGAGCATGTCTGTCTGCCAGAGGGAAAGTTACCCAATTCATGAATTGCTTAATAAAGCCAATTAGATCTTCAAATTTACTTAGATAAATTTTGTTTTTTAACAGTAGAGAATGAGTGATTGGGGGTATGACCCCTTCTACAAGTTGCTTTATCCCCCTGAACTTTACTCTTCTAATTTCTAAAGTAAATGGGTTGAACTCTCTAATCTCTAAAGACTCTCCTGGGCCTGACACTGTTGAAGAAGAAGGAGGTAGTTAAGAAAGGTTGACATTGTGCAGGATGGATTAAAGCATGGACATCGAAGGTATAGAGGGCCAGATGAAGTCTGTCACCTCTGGAGACCAGGCCCTAGTGGATGGAATTAGCATCTGGACTGAGGCGGCCAGGACAATGGAGGAGAAAGAAACAATATAAAGGGCATTTTAAGCATGAAACCAATATGATTTGGTGATTAGGTGGTCAAGAAGGAAGAAGAATAAAAATGAACCAACCCTGGATTTAAAGTTCTGAGTTTGGGTGCTTCATAGACTGTCAGAGCAAAGGGTCCCACCAGACCTGGAGACAGAGGATCCCGGCCCTCACCCTAGGCACTGATGAGCTGAGGGACTGCCGGCAAGACCAAATAAAGAGAAAAGAAAGAATGTTGTTGCCATTCCTGCAATCTAGGAACCTGGGAGAAAAAAACCAACTGGACAGGTGGGGAGAAATAGGACCAAAAGGCAGAAATAGGTCAAACAAGCTGAGGATAACAGCAGGACTGGCATTTGGGATTGAGTGAGAGGAAATAATCAGTTAAGAGACTCAGAGGTTACTCATTCATTCATTTAAAACATTATGAGCATTTATTATGTGTGAAGCATCAGTTAGATGGGAGAGTTAAGGTCTCTGTCAGATGGGAAGAGTTGGGGGCTAACAGAGTAAGAGGCAAGAGAAGGAAGTTTAGCCATTGCCCAAGGCTAGGGATTGGGGTGAGGAAGAAGAGTCAGTGGAGAAAACCTTGGTGTGATTAGAAAAGCAGGAGGATAACAGAAGGCCAGGGGCCATTTAAAGATGGATGTCCACAGTGCCAAAGCCACAGGGACTTCAACAGGGGAAGAAAAATTTGATTTTAGGGAGTGGTTTTAGGAAGTGTCATTTTTAAGGCAGCTTTGAACCCCTCTGCTAAATCTTTCACAAAATATGATGCTTGGTGAAAACAAAACATTTGTGAAAGGCTTTAATACAGTGTCTTTGACACTTAGTGGATTTTCGGATCAAGAAGTCTGTGGCTATCTAAGGGAGAGGGATCTTACAAAATGAAGCTCAGACAAAATTTCCCTCAAGTCAAAAATGACCAATGAAAGAAGATCTCACGTGTCAAGAGCTAGCTGTGAATAACAGTTTCCTTGTTATTATTTTTAATCATAATCTTTCCTTAGAGGTGAGCAGAGCAGTGACAAAGTTAAATAGAACCTGAAACTGCTATATGAGCTGAGACTCTGATGATCTGTCAAAACTGGAGGTGCTTCCATTCTCCAGGACAGACCTTTCATCACTGCCATCATCATTATCATTATTATGTATAAAAAGAATCTGAAGTGTCAGGACACCCTGAGGCAGGATGGACAGAAGGATGCTACAATCCCTTTCTTCCCGACAAAATGCAAGATCATACATCACCCCCAAAGCCATCCGCACTGCTCCGCCCACTGCCTGAAGGAGCCAGTCTGAATTAGAGCACCAGAACCTGGGTATGTGGAGCTGGGGACACAGGAGTGGGGCCTTCCCACCCCAGGTCACCAAATCTCTGCCTGGGTAATTTCTCTTCCAAAAAGGGGAAAGTGTTCTGACCATTTTTATTGCTTTCTGGAGGGAGAAAATGTGAACATTTTCACAGACAAATGTCTCAAAGAGGAGACATTCAGTTATAACTTTTGGAGGCAATGATGGGTGAGATTTTTTCTTTAGCAGAAATATTTTTTAAGTTAACCAGTTCAATATTTTTACAGAGACATTCTTTATAGGAAAATTACAAACATTGCAAGTATTCTTCTGTAACAAAATCATTGTGTTCTGGGAAGTTATACAGAGATGCAGTATTTCCTTTCAGAAAAATAGATAACATGAAGAAATTTCTTATTTGACCTATCATATGATAATCTATACATATTGCATAGTATTTATATTAATATAATTAATTATGTATTAAACACAAACATTTTTTTAATATTTTTTATTTTTTATTTTGGTATCATTAATCTACAATTACATGAAGAACATTATGTTTACTAGGCTCCCCCCTTCACCAAGTCCCCCTCACATACCCCTTCACAGTCACTGTCCATCTGCATAGTAAGATGCTATAAAAACACTACTTGTCTTCTCTGTGTTACATAGCCCTCCCCATGCCCCCCACACACTATACATGCTAATCGTAATGCCCTCTTTCTTTTTCCCCACCCTTATCCCTCCCTTCCCACCCATTGTCCCCAGTCCCTTTCCCTTTAGTAACTGTTAGTCCATTCTTGGGTTCTGTAATTCTGCTGCTGTTTTAAACACAAATATTTTTATGTTGTGATCACATGAATGACTATATCAATATACATGATATTAATACACATAATCAGGACCTATAGTTGGTCAGCTAATTAAAAATTTCAGTTAAAGTAAAAATTTCATTAAAATAGATACACATATCTTCAATATTTTATTTTAACATGTAACATATAAATGCACATTTACTTTGCCAATCCTATGATTTAGGCTCTAATTTCAAGACCTCTCCTTCACTGTCATCTGTTGATTTGGGTACTGCCATCTTTCTTGCATTACTTCCACAAGACATCATTTATGATTTCCAGTTTCCTTTCTTGAAAAAGGAGCCGGGACTTAAAGGTACCTTTAAAACAATCAGAACGTGGGGACTTTATGAAGATTTTCTGCCCATCCCATATTTTGAGTCAATTTGACAATTCCTAATATGATAATTTTTTACTCAGTTTTATTACTGTAGGGAAGGAATTCTACCCCAGAGAAGTAATTTTAAAAATGGAAAAGTGTATGTGCAAAGATGGTTATGATCATCCATATTGATGAAAGAAAACTTTCATATTAATGACTATGAAATAATCTGTGGAATATATTCAACCATTCCTGTTAATGGCCATTTAGCTTGTTTCCATTTCTATTTTGCCACAAGCAGTGATTCCCGAACTATTCATATGTATATATTCTTTATGCAGATGACTTTCTCTCTTAGGGATAGAGTCCCCAAAATGGAATTAATAGGTCAAAGTATAAATGTATTTTAAATTTTTCTAGAGCATTCTGCTTCTGCCCCCCCAGCCTATTTGGCCTGCTTATTACAACTGAAAACTGGCCAAAACATCACAAGCAACAGGCTGAATACTCTGAAGAGTAATCAGCAGCAAATTGTGAAATGGAGTCAAAACTTGAAGAAGCAACCAGCAAGGGAATTAATTAGTTCCCCAATTATTTTTCATTTTTCTTTCACAGCTTTGCCAAGGGGTGGTCCCAGTTATGAAGCTGCATGACAGAGTAGCAGCCGGGATGGCTTAAGCTCCTACAGAAAGCTCATCTTTCTGGCCAAAGGAAGTGGAACTGGGGATCTCTGTGGACTGGTTTTAGCAAAGCAAATTCCCAAAATATGAGAGTGTTTGTCTCCTAGAGAGAACTTCTTTCTTCAAAAGTGGCTTGAAGGACAAATGAGATTCATGAATATTCTGTGGTACAAATAGCTTAGAAGAAGAGGTGTGTATAATAGAAATAGCTTGGAATTTAGTGCCAACTGGTGTGTGCCATTAAGGAAAACACTCCACCTCTCTCAGTTTCACTTTCCTATGGCAGAGTCACTCCTGAAAGCCTCTGGGGTCTGACTGTTGGACTTCCAATCCTGTTGCCATCACTTACTGATCTTTGATCTTGGGCATATTAATCAGTTTCTCTGTCCTTCAGTTTCAGCACCTTTATAATAACAATAACAACAACTCAGGTCACCATCTGTCTTAGTTTTCCTGGGATGGTCCTGGCTTACGTTTGTTGCTCTTCTGTAATTAATAGTCTCCTGGCTTTGGTGATAGATCACATATTCACTCTAATAATAGTACCCACATACTACAGGGCTGTTGAGGGAATTAAGTTAGTTATTATATATATATAGAGAGAGTTTTAGAATGATGGCAGGAAGTCAGGGTCATTACCATCCTTTCAGTATATTTGAGTGCCGGCTATGATCTGGGCGCTTCCCTAGGTGCTGGGCCATGGGGGGAATGGGACATACACTACACTCAGTGTCTGGGGCCTGGCATAATAGTTAAGTCACAGGTTCTGATGCTAGACTACCTGAACATAAATGCTGTATCTACTCTCTATTAGCTTTGCGACCTTGAGCAAGTCATTTTAGTTCATATCTGTCCTATGAGGTGTTACGAAGATTGAATGGGTTAATTTACAGAGCACTTATACTAGTGGACCAACACCTGGTATAGGTATACAGCAAGTGCTGTATAAATACTTGTTAAATAAAACATACATGACTTACATTCCAAATGTTAGGATGATTAAATGCATTGATATAGGCAATGTTTATATGCATTTACACTGTAGACTTACCTTTTTTGACTAAAGTTCATTCTGGTGGTTTTCCCAAAACAGAATAGGACTCCTCCAAAGGTGAATTGATGGCTCATCTGCTTCTAGAGGCAGAATACTTCCAAGAACTTTTGGAAGACATTTTTTTCTAGCTTAAAAGAAAATTACTACAGTCCCATCATATTCTCACAACAATGCTAGAAAGTAGATATTATGAATATGGATGGGTCTTTTAAGAAAACTGAGGCTCAAAGACTTGCCAGAGTCACAGAGTTTTGTGTCTTTTTCTTTGTCTTCAGCAAAGGTGTTAGGTGAATGCTGCATTTCAGTCTGTTTGCTAGAAGACAGAGAGCAAGTTTCATTTGCTGAGTGAGGCCAGAACAAGTTCAAACAACACATTAATAAAGCCAATGTGAGGAAGCTGGACTGTTCTATTGTCAGAGATAGAAATGCTGTAACAAAATGACACTTTCATTTGAAAGTAGGTAGCCTAGCTCCAGAGACCATATGTAGAAAATTGCAGTGATAGGAAGAGAAGAGAGCTTGAAGCTAAGGAGTGTGTGGACACAAGAGTCAGCCTGTCTTTCCTGGAGTGGGATGATATACCCTCCCAGGTGGGCCCCCCTGTAGCCTAGCTCTGTCTGACTTTGTGTTTCAGGACCCTCCCACCCAATAACTCCAGGCTTCCACAGATTTCGCCTATCATTGTTTCAAACAACTGCAAGCACAGGAGCACTTTCTTTTCTGTCAAGAGTCTCCAAACATTTCCAATGGCTCATGGCTGTGGGTATAATTCAGGTTTAGGTGACCAGAACCTGACTACAGTGACAACATTTATATGCCATAATATATGCACACCAATGCACTTAGCGATGTGTCCCCCTTACCCACAGCCTCTTAGAATATGTAAAATGTGCCTGTTATATATAATCCCTTTTATTTTGCCGTTTTCCCTGGAGTCTTGTAAGTGCTGTCCACTAATAGTTTATTTTTAAGGGTCTCCTTGAGAAAAGAGATAGCATTCGGGTCTTAAATCTAAAGACAACAGAGCCTGTCCCCATTTTAATATTCTTATACACCCAGAAAGAGACCCTGAAAAATGGGCTGCCTTTACCCTTGGTTTTCTCTTGTGCCCTAGGGAAGCTCTGATTTACAACTTGCCCCTGTAACTCCAGCAGAAGCTGTAACTGATGACATAGATCTGAATGTGGACTGATGTTTAATATCCCTGAAATAGACCACAAGCCTTTGAGCCATCTCCCAGCCTTCTCTGAATAAGTGTGTGATTTTTCACAGATCCAAAAGGAGAAGAATAAAGAGCATGGACTGAAAATCTCAGAATTGTAAAAGAGAAGAATCATAGACATTTTTCTCTTTAAATATTAATCATTTAAATGTGTGATTTTAAGGATTCATTAATCCTCCTTGACAGTCCTCACAAGGAAAACTTCCTTTCTTAATTCTGTTCCTGGACTTCCTTCCAGCTATTAGCTAAAGCCAGAGGTGAAGTTCCCTTGAACATTTCATCCACTGCTAGAAATCCTATGATTCTCTAAGTGAGCTGTTTTGAATTAATTATTAATCTGGTGGTGGGTGTGACTTTCTACCAGATTGTGAATTTCTAACTCTTGAGATGTCAGGAAAAAACACTTGTGAAAGAAGGAGGATAAGAGGACAGAGAATCTGAGAAAATGTTTTCTCCCTGGAAGCCCTTACTTGTCTTCATGCCATGGGAACAGCAGACCTGTCAAAACCCATTTATGATTAGTGTTAGTGACACCAGGAACTCTGGGAAATATCAGTCCTGAACAAAGGCAAGAGTGGTGAATCTCCATAAATTTTGCAAAAAGGAAGACATGGTTTTAATAAGTTGAAATACAGAATGTTATATATTAGTTGCTAAGCTCAAATTGTTCTATTGAAGGTGGTTTTTTAAAACAAATTTTATAAGGGTAAATTTCCATATATATATATTGATGGGAATGTACTTTTTTTTCCTGAAAATTGCCAGAGCTATACATGTCACTGGTTCTATCATGCTGATTTATGCCTGAACAGTGAGAGAGATTGAAGGATGAAGTATTCAGTGTTGTTGGTCAACTGACCACAGTTGTTTTGAGCATTTTTCCAGGGAATTAAAGCCTTACTGTCACCTGATGTTGTCACCGGTGGGAAATTGTACTATCTCTTGTTCTTAAGGAGGGACAGAGAGGGCCCCGTAAGAATACAGGCTTCTCCCACTATCCAAATGTACAACATTCTTATGAAACCATTCCAAAACTGAAATGACATAAAGTGAAGAATAATTACCATTAATTTACAAGAAAATGTTTGAACGTTCCTATAACCACAAAATAACCTCTCAGGCTTATGTGATAGTTTAGGACACATTTTGCTAACAGACGCACAAAATAAATCATGTTGCAACTGGGCTTTCCCTTTTGCAATGAGATCCATCCCACTGGCCACAAATCAACCCATTACCTGCCCCCAAAATGCTATGATCTAAGGGTGTTCTAATAAACATGTTAGAGAATAAGATATATAAGACATACTATGCTGATGGACAGTGACTGCAATGGAATGTGGGGGGGACTTGATAATATGGGTGAATGTAGTAACCACAGTGTTTTTTATGTGAAACTTTTACAAGAATGTATATTAATGATACCTTAATTTTTAAAAAAAGGTATATAGGACAGTGGAAGCTTTTGGGGGCTTCTTGCCATTCAGAAGCAGAGGAATAATAGGTCATGCCATACTTAGTAGTCAAGTTTTTGTTATACAGCTCTGTGCCATTCAGATTATTTTTTTGAGCTTGCTTTGGCAGTACATAGGTGAAATTATTTTTACTGGCATCATTTTAATTGGAAGGCTGCCTTGTTTGGTGGGAGACATAGCTTTGGAGTAACGCAGATGTATATTTTAACCCTGCTGTTTCCATTCCACAACTCTGAAACCTGAAGAGCTGAATATTCTACTGCTCTAACCTCCACTCCTCATTGGTAAATGTGGGTGATGATACCCAGCTACCAAGAATGAAATACCATATTTAAGTTCTTAGTAGAGTAGCTGTCCTGAGGAACATGCTTTGAGAATTAGAGACCTAGCAACTATGATCATCCTACTGTATTTAGTCTTCTTAAACAGGACATAAACTTTCCATATTTATTGGTGTCTCTTGCTTTTATTTTTCTATCTCTACCAGGTTTTTAAAATTACTTCCTTGGCAAAAATCTGTCTTGAGTTGTTAGTGCTCTTTTTTTCTGTGGTGAATGGAATTATTAGTCATTATAATTTTAACTTGGTGTAGTGATGTATTGATTTGTGTGCATTATATGCTGCAACTCTTTTTCATTCTCTTTATTTTATTGTACTGATTGACTTTCCTAAGTATATGAATAATAATGTAACAGCTACATTAGCTAAAAGCAAGTACAATCAGGAAACAAGCTTATTCCACCCCCCCCTCCAAAACCTATTAAATTTCTCTCTTTCCTCCTGCCCTGGACAAAATCTGTGGCAGGTCTCATGATTTCTCCAGTTAATCGTAGGTAGTTGTAATATTAAAACTCCTTAGTAATTGTTTTGGCTGGGTGCCTAACCTGTTAGAACTCTGGTCCAAGTGCTGGAGCAAGGTCCTGGACAAACCCTACTGGACCAGGTATTACTGCTTTAATTTCTCTATCTTAGAGCCTAGAAAGGGTCCCAGGAGAAGAGTCGTGGCAGCTGTGTGTGTGTGTGTGTGTGTGTGTGTGTGTGTATGTATGCACCAGGGTCTCAGGCTGGGGCATTTACCACCTGGTACAGAAGTACTTCCATATTTTGGTGATTGGTCCAGCCATACCGGTGTGGACAGGCACAAGATCAGCCTTGTTCTTAGGTCATAAAAAATACTCTGGTCACATCTAGTGCCAAGTCATTGATTAAGATTTTATCATATATTAGTCAAAAATGCTAAACTTTAATATTAAAGCCTTTCTTCAACCCCAGCTTGAGGAAAAAAGAGAAAGATCAGCTTCTCTCTTTCCTTACCTGTGCCTTCTGCTCCTTCTTTCCAGTTACCAGGATGACTGGTGACTGAAGGGTTGACAGGGTTGGGGGCCAGGGAGACAACTGATTAGAACCAGGAAAAGTGAAACTTCAGGCACAGATGTAATCTGGCACTGGTGTCTTTGATGGTGGCAGTATTGAATACTGACTGTAGAAAGTAGATAGTTACTGCCTACATTGCTAAAACTAATAAATCAGAGTGTGTGTTGACTAGTACTGTCTGTGATTGTGAGGATTTGGTGGCTGGCAGGATCAAATGTTAATATTGCCACCAACTGGGCACAGAATATAATGCAGCAGTTTCTTAGAGCAAACAGCAATATTCTGTAATTTTAAAAAGACCTTTAAAAAAGGTGGTTGAGGCAATATATATATATATATATATATATATATATATATATATATATCTTTTAAAAATAGTTTGGTGAGAAGATGAAGAGAGAAAGAGTAGCTAAAATGTGTGTGTGTGTGTGTGTGTGTGCATGTTTAAAATAATTTTCAATTATCAAACCACATTACCAAGAAATGCAAAGCATATAGAAAAAGAAAGAATAGAAAACAAAATCCCTCCACCCTAAACCAAATTTGGTTAAAATTTTGGCTTATTTTCTTCTAGAGTTTTTCCTGTAACAACAATAGTAATTAGTAGGTGTCACTTAGCAAGCTCCTAGTATAGGCCAAACAGTTTTTCTAAATGCTTTTAAAATACTATCTCAACAGATGAATGAATAATTAAAATGATTTGGTATATACATATAATGGAATATTATTTAGCCTTAAAAAGGAAATTCTGACACATGCTTCAACATGGATCAGCCCTGAAAACATAATGCTAAGTGAAATGATCCAGACACAAAAAGACAAACACTGAATGATCCCACTTATATGAGGTACCTAGAATAGGTAAACTCACAGACAGAAGGTAGAATAGAGGTCACATAGGGGGAGTGGGGTGTTGTTATTTAATGAGGAGAAGTTCTGTTCGGAATAAAGAAGTTTTCAAAATAATTGGTGATGACTGCACAATATCATGAATGTACTTAATGCCCCTCAGTTGTACACATAAAAAGGGTTAAATGTGTGTAAAAATGGTTTAAGTGGTAACTGTATGTCCTATATATTGTACCACAAAAACATTCTTATTTAAACCTCCTAACAGTTCTATGAGATGAATTACGCAACTCATCAATGGATCTGAACCTAAGTATCTGACTAAAGAGCCCAGGTTCTTTGCCCATATTTTGCCCATATTTTTAAAAAGAGAGAACAGTTTAATGAAACTCCATGTACCCATCACCTGTTTCAAAATATGGCAATTTTGTTTCATCTGTTCCCCAACCTACTCTCTGCCCTGCCCCCCTAGGATATTTTGATGCAAATTCCAAATAATGTGTCATTTAAACTGTAAATATTTCCATTATATATCTCTAAAATAGTAATTAAGAAAAACACAGGTGAAGGAGATTAAGTGGTGCAGCATAGGAAGTATAGTCAATAATACTGTAATAACTCTGATGGTGACAGATGAAAAAAAAAACATTTTAACACTTAAGAAAAAAAACAACTAACAATTCCTTAATATCATCAAGTGTTCTGTCACTGTTTGCATTTCCCAAAAATTGCCTTGTACATTTTTAACTTTGTTTGAATTAGGACCCAAATAAAACTCACACATGGTCATTGGTTGATGATTTTCATATCTTTCAACAAGTCTCCCTCCATCTTTTTTTGTTCTTACAGTTTTTAAATGACGTGTGTCATTTGTTCGGCTGAGCTTCTCATAGTTCTGAGTTTGCTCTTTGCATCCTTTGGATTCATTGACTGTGTTCCTTTGTCCCTTGTATTTCCTGTAAACTGGTAGTTGGATTTGGAGGTATCACCAGTTTCAGGATCTGCTCTTTTGGTAAGAAGTCATGGGTGGCACTCTGTACTCCCATCAAGACACACAGAATATCCAGATATCTGTTGCATTTTTGAGATGTTAGCCATCATTGATAATTATTGTCCAGAAACATGAATTTCACTGAGGACTGGGAAATGCTGATGTTCTCTCTTCATGTATTAGCTGGAATACTTTCATAAGGACAGTTTTTCCTTCATTAACTTCTTGGTCACCAAAGTACAGTTTGCACAGGAAGGGCAAGACAAATACTTGGTCATTTCCCTTTGTTTACAAGTTTTCAATTATGTGTCAGTTTCCAGGCAGTTTGTTTGTCTTAATGTCATTTTTTTAATTGAAGTATCGTTAGTATGCAGTCTTATATTGGTTTCAAATATACAACACAGTGGTTCAACGGTTACTCATATTATTAAATCCTCATCCCCACTAGTAGGGTTACTACCTGTCAACATAGAAAGATGTTACAGAATTATTGACTGTATTCTCCATGTTGTACTACTGTCCACATGACTAACTTATATTATGATCGAGAATTTTTGTACCCCTTTATCGCCCTCCCTACCCACTCACCCTAACCACTCCCCCATGTTAACCACTAGTCACTTCTCAGTGTCTATGAGTTTACCGCTGTTTTGTTCATTCTGTTTTGCTTTGTTTTTATATTCCACAAATAAGTGAAATCATATGGTATTTGTCTTTCTCCACATGGCTTATTTCACTGAGCATAATACCCTCTAGATCCATCCATGTTGTTGCAAATGGCAGGATTTCTTTTTTTGGCTGATTAATGTTCCATTGTTTACATGTACCACCTCTTCTTTACCCATTCATCTATTGATGGACACTAGGTTGCTTCCATAACTTGGCTATAGTAAATAATGTGATGATAAACAGAGGCTCACATATCTTTTCAAATCAGGTACTTTGTTTTCTTCGGGTAAATTCCTAGAAGTGGAATTTGGGGTCAAATGGCATTTCTATTTTTAGTTTTTGAGGAACCTCTGTTGGGGTGATGGGTTTGTTCTCCTTGGTTTTTGTTCCTGCTGCAACAAAGAACTGAAGGGCAGAGACATGGTAGTGAAGCAGAATGAAACTTTTATTTGAATACCTCTAAGGGAGGAACAGGCTAGAGTCAGGGTAAATAAAGGCAGGTTTACCTGCTTATCTGGAGTAGGGGCAGAGAGAGTGAAGACTTATGCTAAAGTCTGGAAAATAGAATGGAATAGCAAAGTGACAAAGACACCACTGGAAGAGCACAGAGACAAAGTGTAATACGTTGAGCAGTAAAAAGTCTTTTGAAAATACGCACTCCAAGAAACGGGAGTGTGGGCAGCCTCAGAGAGAAGGAGGTACACCCAAAAGCTGGGATTATATCTTTTAAGGAGTTTCAAGAATGGCATAAAGGTAAAGGGTCAGGGGGCAAAGGCTTGTCAGGAGGTCTCATGATGTTTATCTCTTGTGAGAGACAATATGTCATTGTCTATAACCAGTCCTCTAGGTAATTCTGTAGGAAAAACTTTTTGTTCCTCTCTAAGATAGTGGCCCTCCCAAGTATTGGGAACACACCAATTAGTACTGCTTGCCTTACCTTAAGATAAGTCATTGGCTAATTACCAAAGAATGTTAGTCTAACTTCCCAATTCTCTTTCAAAAGTGGAATCTTAGCCTTAAAATAAATTTCTCTTGTTCTTATTATGCTAATCTCGGCATTTTTTTAAGGAAAATTAATCGTGATGATTGTCCCTTGTCTCTGCCCTATCTCACCTTCATTAGCTAGAGCAAGTCTCAAGGTCAGCCCAGATTCGGAGCATGTGGAACAAACTCATTAAGCAAAGGGTGAAAGTCCTTTCTAGCTCTCTAATCTGATTAACTCCCTGAGTTCTTGGTAAGCTCCACGCTCTTCTCATCCCACTCCTTTCTCTCTTTCTGCTTTAACACCTCCATACTGCTTTCAACAGCATAGTAACAATTTACATTTCCACCAACAGTGTAAGAGGGTTGTCACTTCTCCACATCCTCACCAACATTTCTAATTCCTTGTCTTTTGAATAGTGGCCATTCTAACTGGTGTGATGTGATGTCTCATTGTGGTTTTGATTTGCATTTCCCTGGTAATTGGTGATGTGGAGCATCTTTCCATGTGCCTGTCGGCCATCCTTATTTCTTATTTGGAGAAATGTCTGTTCAGGTCCTCCACCTGTTTTTTAATGGATTTATTTGTTTTTTGGGTGTTGAAGTGTATAAGTTCTTTATGTATTTTCAATGTTAACCCTTTATCAGATGAATCACTTATAAATATATTCTCCCATACCACAGGTTGCCTTTTTGTTCTGCTGGTGGTGTCCTTTGCTGTACAGAAGCTTTTTAGCTTGATATATTCCCACTTGTTCATTTTGATTGTTTTCCTTGCCCGAACAGATGTGTCCAGGAAAAAATTGCTCAAGCTTTTGTTCAAGAGATTGTTGTCTGTTTTCTTCTAAGAGTTTTATGGTTTCATGTCTGTGGGTAAAATTGTAATATTTCCAGAATCTCTTGTGCAGCCTTAGGGCACCTCCATATCAATAGGTGTTTCCACGGGGTAGAGAGTAGACCATCTCCATATCAATAGGTGATTACAGGGGTGGGGGGAGTGAGGGTATATCTGGACCAGAGAGTTTGGTGGAGCCCCTTTTTTCAGCCAGGTGGTAAGAGATATGGGCAAGCAGAAGTGGATGACTGCTTGTAAGCAATAAACAGGTTTCTCCTGCTTTATTTCTCCCTTTGACTGATTTTGGTTTCAGAGGTAATTTGCCCTGAACTGGGCAAAAGATTTTCCCCCCTAGAGTTACAACTGATTTCATCTTCAAAGGTTATTTGCCTCAGGCTGAGAACACATTTTCCCCCTGAAGTTACAATGTCTTACAGTTTTAATGTCATTCTGAACTCATGCATTTAAACATATTTTATGTGTTTCAATCTGTTGTAGTCACTCTGGTACTCAGAATAATGCCTCTGAAAGATGTTCATGTCCTAACTCAGAAACCTGTGAATGTTACACTACATGGTAAGAGGAATTAAACTAGGAGATGGAATCAAGGGTGCTAACCATTTGACTTCAGAATAGGTTGATACCTTGGATGACCTGGGTGGGCCCAATGTACTCACAAGGGTCCTTAGAAGTAGAACAGGGAGGCAAAAAGGTGGGGTCAGAATTATGAGATGTGAGAACTCTGCCATTGCTGGCTTTGAAGATGGAGAAAGGTAGTGTTGGGGAGCAAGAGATGTCCTCAGCTCCTTGAGGTTCTTCTAGCTGGTCTAAGAATCAAATTGGCATGAGACAGATTAATAGGAGAAAAAAAGCTTGATTATGTATGTACAAGGAAGCTATAGACAAGGGTTCCAAAGACAGTCAGGGACAATGAAGTATATATGTCACCCTGAACCAAAAGAAGTGGGTAGGGGTCTGAGACTGCAAAAGAAAAGGGAAGCAATTCACAGGAATATGAAAAGAGTAAATGTTTGGTAAACAAAATACATGATGGGCCACACAGACACAATAGGGCACAGAGAGAAATTGTAACAGATTTACCACATCCATCCCTGTCTACTACACCTAGTTTCATTATAATATAGGTATCTATGGTGCTATCTTTCCTCCTGGAGCAGTTTCTCCACCGAAATTCTTTTTATTTAGTTGTGGGAGGTGGGAGGTCAAAATACCTTCCTGAGTCTTTGGGTTGATCGTTTTCAGCTCAAAGTTATCCACATGCCAAAGTGGCACATCTTGGGGCATCCTGTCTTTGTTCCCTATAGTGGTCAGGAGACAAGAAAGTCTCCAGAAGCTGGAAAAGGCAAGGAAACACATTCTTCCCTAAAGCTTCAGAAAAGCGTGCAGTCCTGTTGATACCTTAATTTTAGCTTGATGAGACCATTGCTGGAGTTCTAACCTAGGAAATTGCACATTGTATTGTTTTAAACCACTCAACTGTTGCAATTTGTTATAGCAACAATGGAGAACTAATGGAGTTACTAACCTTCTGATGCTTACATTAACATGTTTTGCAAATTGGCTTCAAAGTACTTGAATTTTCTTGCTTTCCTATAGGAAAAGATGTTTCAGACCCACCTATTGGTAAACTCTTAGAATTTGATTTCCACCTCAATTTATCTTGTTCTCTTTACTGTAACCAGTGATTTTTATTATGGGCTGAGTAAGTTGTGTTTTCTCCCTCCTTGTCTTCTACAAGGAAGAACTCAATAAAGAGACAGACTTAGAACAGTCTTAAGGCAAGAGTTTATTAAAGCAAAAGCACACTCTATAAAGGGTGGAAAGCAGGCTGGCTGTAAACCAGAAACAGTCCTGCTATTAAGGTTAGGGTTGGTTTTTAAAATGGTGGAAAGTCCCTCCCTGCCTCTTACATCATTTAATTGACAGGTTGATCTGAGGCAGGTGGTAGCTGGTGGGATTTGTAGAACAGAACATGTTGTCTTGGAGATCGGCCAAGCAGGATGCTGATATCAGGCATTGTGGTCAACCAGGCCAAGCTGAAGGAATAAGAAACCACTCCAGAAACGGCCAGCCTGAGAAACAAGAGGGTTTTCTGATTTCAGCCCAGCCCCAGCAACAAGTTCTAGGCAACCATGTGGACTTCCTAGTCTGGCCCTAGCAACAAGTCCTAGGCAACCAGGTGGACTTCCTCCTTTCCAGTGTTTATAATCCCCTAGACATTGCAGCCCAAATTGTTTTCTTTCTTGGAGCCCCTCCTAATTAGCAGGAGCTGTTCTCTTCACTCCTCATTAAAAACTTTGCTGATTACTCTATACTTTTGTTGGTTGGCTTCATTCTTTGTTGCCTCCAAGACACAGTCCTGGGAAAAACAGCATCTCAGCTGGTAACAGATTGATAATTTTAGGTTATATGCACACTTCTTCCTAATGGACACTTATCCATAAGCACCCAAGCAAAACCAGTGTGTGTGTGTGTGTGTGTGTGTGTGTGTGTGGCAAGACTGCAATGTAAATTTATTATAATTATGGTGTAATGAACCCCAAGGTAGCTGCAGGTCACCTCTGGGTCTTACTGTGCCTGCAGCCAACCTGTGTTTGTGGTCCGGAAGCCCCATTGGGCTTTTTACATCTTGTTTGTTCCTGATAAGGTAGGAGACTGAACATTAGCAGGAGGGGTTTTGGGTGAGTTCTGCCATCTGGTTACCAGTCAGTAGGTGGAGAGGGGAAGGACCTTGTCCAGGACAAGGCAGAACCAGGCTCAAGTCTGTCTAGCTACCTGAGAAGGTCAAATAGAAAAATCCAGTCATTAGGATTTTTGTCTTCTCTGCAGCACTTGACACTAGGTCTTTGTTTTCTAAAAGACAACTACCCTCCCCTACAATGTCACCAGGGATTCCTTTCCATTGCCTTTCTTGGGCCTTATTTCCTCACCTACTAAGGCTGTTCTCAGGCCTCACTTCTTCTTTCTCCACATTCTTCAGTAAACCCATCCATGCAGTCCATAGTCCCTCCAATGCCAGTGGCTCCTAAACCTGTTTATTCTCCCTCATCTCTCCTGGTAAAAGTCCAGGACCTCATTTCCAACTGTTTGTTGATAGTTGCCACCTGTACAGTCTACACCTCAAATTCATGGCAAACCTTTACTCCCATTGTCCCCCAACTCTTTTCTGTTTCTGTGAGTGGTTCTCTCTGACACTCAGATTCAAACTCTTGAGTACTATTTAAAAATCTTCCTTGTCCTATGGCCCTCCTCAAATAAGAAATATAACTGCCCCAAGTACTAAATTATAATATTTGCTCTCGGGCTTTGTTTTGCCAAAAGAAACAAGCATTTTTAAAGTTTGCTTTGCCCTCGAGCATCCATCCATGGACACAGACCTCCATGAAAAGTCAGATAATCATCAGAGGTGATTTGTGAGCGTGGTTTGAAGATTTGTGGTCTCCAGCAAGGATGGTATGAGTGTGGGGTCCTTCTCATGGGATTGCAATACTTGAAGTCTTCGCTAAGGTTCCCTCCCTCCTTGCTGAGAAAGCTTACGTGGTCCCTACCAGTGCTTCTGCAGCCTTTCTTTCAATGCACCCAAAGCCTGACCAACCTTTTGATTTCCTTAAGAATATTAATATCTTCAATCTGGTGGCAGGCAAATCTTACAGCACATAAAATCCCAAAATTAACTGAGATGGCTATCTACTAAACTAGAGGTAGATCTGCTAAGAAAGACCCTGTAATCTCCATTAATGCTTCGTATAAACCTTAAGAAATACCACCTGAGAACTACAATTTGTATATACGTTGTGATGCTGGATGCAGGCCTTAGTGGCCTGTGCAGCACTGTGGAGCTTGGCGCCCTCTTGTGTTCACTACAGAGCTAAGCACAGCTGGCCTCCGTTGATTTGCCAAGCGTATTTTTAAATACATCTCTTATATGGGAAGAGTCTGAATTTAGCTACTAGTTTTTAAAAGGATTTGTCACCCCGAGAATCATATGTACACAAGGACAACTGTAGGAAAAACTGAAAATGTAAACCCCTTTAGATCCCTTATTTTGTCTTTGATCCTATTCTCTCCTACACTTTCCTTTTCCCATTTTTTTTCCCTCCAGAGCTCCCAGATTATATTAGATCCTGTAACTTGAGTATTTCATCTCAATTTAAATTTGTGTAACTTTTTAAGCTTCTAAGACATATTTTTGTCTATTAGGCATCAAAGTATCTTGTACAGATGGATAGATGAAACCAAGAGAACTGAATTAATTACATCAGATAATACAGGGGGAGGCAGGGGTGATGAGGAAGAGGAGAGCTGGGAGGCAGTTCTACTTTTCTGTGACTCCCCAATAATGTCCTGTGTTCTAAAAGAGTCTGGAAAATGACTTAACAAAGGTGGACAGAGTAATCTTGGACTTTGACAACCATGGACTTTAAACCTCCATTCCTATACTCACCAGTTGCACAAACTTGGACAAGTTATTTAACCTTTCCAAGCTCAAGTTTTCTAATCTGTAAAAAAGCAATAATATCTACCTCACAGGGCTGTTAGGAGGACTGATTGAGGTAATATATGTAGCATATTAATAGTATACAAAATTTATATTTAAAAATTCATGTTTTAAAAAACCACACACATACATAAAACATACAATATTGTTTTATGTCAAGGTGTGTCCTGAATGATTCTGAGAAAGAAAAGGACATACTGTTCTGTAAACGATCATTAAAAATAAAACATCATAGCTCTAGACACCATTGGCAAAAACATTTCACCTCAGAAATGAGTTGGCTTTTTAGTCAAAAGCATGGAACTGACTGTGAAAAGAGGGACAGATTTACAAACTCTTCCAGAATCTCGAATTGGCAATGACAGCTACAGTCAAAGAATAGGGCATTTGTACCCTAGCTCAATGTTTCAAGACCCAAATAAATACCCAGGATACATTAAACAGTGTTAAATTATATAGTAATGAAATTCTTCTGACTCTGCCTTCAGATAACTTAAATAAACATTTATTTTGAACTCTGTGTAAGGCCCTTCACAGACATGCCAATCACAAGGCCTGTCAAGTCCACCAACTACTTCCTCCTTGAGAGTCTGGAGATAACTGAAGTGGGCCCTCCCTGGGCTGTTGGAGTAAGAGGTCACTGATTAGGATGGAGATGGGTACCTGGAAACCTGTGCAGTGGCTTGGCTTAACTTATATTATGATGGAGTGTTTTTGTGCCCCTTTATTCCCCATCCCAAGCCCTCCCCCATAGTAACTACCAGTCACCTCTCAGTGTCTATGAGTCTACTGCTGTTTTGTTCATTTGGTTTTGTTTTTATATCCCACAAGTAAGTGAAATCATATGGTATTTGTCTTACTCTGTCTGATTTATTTCACTTAGCATAATACCCTCTAGATCTATCCATGTTGTTGCAAATGCAGGATTTCTCGCTTTATGGCTGAATAATATTCAACTGTGTATATGTACATCTTCTTTATCCATTCATCTATTGATGGACACTTTGGTTGCTTCCATATCTTTGCTATTATAAATAATGCAAAAGTAAATATATTTTTTGAATTGGGGATTTTGTTTTCTTTGGGTAAATTCCTAGAAATGGAATGGCTGGCTTGTATGGTATTTCTATTTTTAGTTTTTTGAGAAACCTCCATACTGTTTTCCCCAGTGGCTGCACCAATTTACATTCCCACCAACAATGTAGGAGTGTTCCCATTTCTCCACATCCTCACCAACACTTGTTATTTCTTGTCTTTTGAATAGTGGCCATTCTGACTGGTGTGAGGTGATATCTTTTATTTTTTTTTTATTTTTGTATTTTGTTATCATTAATCTACAATTACATGAAGAACATTATGTTTACTAGGCTCCCCCCTCAGGAATCCAGAGTTTTGCAGAACCCAGCAGCATCTAGGAATTCTTGCATGCCTCCCCTTGTCTGGGGCTGGGGCAAGGAGTCAATGACCTTTTTCCCCTCTGGCCTTAGTGCCCTTTCTCCCTGCGTGAGGAGGAAGCCCAAGTACTGGACTCACTGCTGGTAGATTTGTGCTTTCTTTTTTTCTATGGTCAGGCTCGGTATCCTGAGTCTGACAGGAGTTGCAGGAGGGCCTTTGTGCCTTTTGCACGACTTTCCTGGGTGTCACTGGCAAGGAGGAGGTCATCTACATACTGCAGGAGGGTGCAGCACATGACATCCCTCAAAAGCTGGCAAGGTCTGCAGCCAGTGCCTCTCCAAAGAGAGTGGGTGAGGTCTTGAACTCTTGTGGAAGCCGTGTCCACGTTACCGCCAGTATTCAGTTCAGTCTATTCAAACGCAAATAAGAGCTGGCTTTGGGGAGCGAGCCAGAGGCAGGAAAAGGCATCTTTAAGTCTAGGCAAGTGAACCATTTGGCAGACCGTGGGATCTGGCTGAGGAGGGTGTACGGGTTTGGGACCACCGGGTGTAAAGAAACAGTCACTTTGTTAATGACTCGCAGGTCTTGAACAGGCCGGTACCCTCCTCCTGGCTTTTTGACTGGTAGAAGTGGGGTGTTCCAGGGTGACTGACACTCGATTAGAATGCCTTCCTCTCTGAGTCTGATCAGGTGTTCCTGGATGCATGCTCTCGTCTCTTGTGAGAGGCGTACTGCCTCTGTCTTTGTGGCTCTGAGAATAGTTGCAGTCTTTTTCACTGAAGGGGGCTACAGGGAGGGTAACCACAGAGTGTTCTGCCCCTGTGTCAACTATAAAATTCATGTTTTGTTCCCCCACTTTCATTTTGACCATGGGCTCATGGGGGCCAAGAGTGAGAGAGCCCAATTCTTGTCAGTCTGAATCTGCTCCTGCCAGGCCAGTGAGCCTTTCCCCATGGGGCTCCTCCTGGTAGCAACCAGGCTTCAGGGCTTTGCCTCGGTTGGGGCATTTGTTCTTCTAATGCCCCTTCTCTTTACCATAAACATGATGGTCCTTGGCTAGGGGGGACCCTAGGCCTCCTCTCTTCTGTTGTGAACAGGGTGCGGAGAAACTGTTAACAGTTTTTTTAGGTTGCCTGATGGATTTTCAAGAGGGATTCTATGAGATCAACCAGGGCTTATGACTTTTCTGATGGGGTGTCAGTTGTAGAGAAGGGTTGATAGTAAAACATGGACTGTCTGGGCTGGATGGTCTCATATTTATTATGTCTTTCAGGCTCCCTTGTCTCTTACACTGGCAACTGATGGGGGCCTGCTCCCGGCCAAGGGTGCAGTCTGGCTGCTGGTCTGGGGGAGAGTGGGTTCACTGGTTCTGGAGTTGGCAGGGAGGCTGATGGCAGCAGGGTATCAGGGACGGGGGGCTGGGTGTTGACAGCCTTGGGGACATATAAGGTGGGGGCAATATTAGCTCTTCCTCTGGGTCACCAGCAAGACTATGCAAATGCTCAGGCTTCTGTTGATTCTTTGCAGGCTTCTTTGTTGAGGCAACTAAGACCCTACCCTGTCCCTGCCTGTTGCAAGTGAATCGCACCCAAGGGGGAAGAGTCTGGGCAACTCCTAACCAGGAGTCAGTGTACGGGAACTGGTCAGGATGACCTGGATCTCCAGTGATGACCCGCCAGACCTGACGGACTGTTGGGACATCTAGAGACCCTTCTGGAGGCCACCCTACACTTAAGGTGGGCCATTCAGATTCACACAGGGCTTTCATCATGCCAGGAGTTCATTTCACTCCATAGTCTTCTGAAAATCCCTTCCTGAAATTCTTGATCATAGTGTCAAGGACTGTGGGTTTACTATGCCCTGACCCCATGACGTGTCCGTGGACAGTGCTTCAACAACAGACAAGGTAGGGGTGCCCCCTCTAGAGAGGAGACCAGTCAGATGCCCGTCCGTTTGCACTCCTCTCAGAGACTTTGGTCAGCCTTGACTAAGGTGCACCCATATAAGTCCTGGGCCAAGTCAGCTGAAGCTGAATCACTGTTATGCCATGATGGCTGACCACCACCGTGTGAAGGGCCCACTCAGATTCCCTAGCACAGGCCATGGAATCACAGATTCAGTGCAGATGGAATGACTTCAGCCGCCCTGCACACTCTCTCGCACACTCAGACCAGAGTTTAAACACTCCCCCACCGGGAATGTCTACCTGTGAGACTTCCAAGAAGTCTCTGGGAGGTGATCAGGCTCCCTTCCACCCCCAACTGGTGTGACTGGATGGGTCAGGGGCCCCAGGGCCTTACTGGATTCCACATCGGAACCAGGTCCTCACCTGCCAAGCCTCCTTGAGTCTGGCGGGAACAGCGGAGCGGGGCTGGCCCAGGGTGACCAGGCGGGAGACTGCTGAAAGATCAGGTGGGGTGCACCTTCTCTGCTGTGATCTCCCGTTCCTTCACCGCCCCACCGTTGCCCCAGACTGGTGGCAACAAAGGGCCTGGGCAGTTGGGATTCCCGGTCAGGAAACCAAACATTGTGGAAAATACTGGAAAGCCTGGACTGGATCACTGACAGAAGAACCAAGCGGCACTCGGAGGTCTTGGAGTGGTGAGGCTTTATTTCACACTGGCGGGCTCAGAGGGGAGTGATCTCCCAAAAGTCTGAGCTCCAAACAAAGGCAAAGGGAGCAATATATATCTTTCTGCTTCTGTATCTGTTAACATTCTTATGTGCACAGCAAGCGAGCAGGCAAGGGGGAGGGAGTTTAGGGAGTAAGTGCCTGGCAGAGCGGGGAGTGAAGGGGAGGGGAAAGTTAAGGGAGTTCCCGTTGTCTTTGCTAAGCAGAGCAGCAGAAGGGAGCCACCTGGAGTAGACTGCTGTTATTCTAAGTTTTTCCCTATTAGTATAACTATGAATGTCAAAATGAGCTCTTTCACACTAATTTGGAGTTAACACAGCACTTACTCCAAAATTACAGCAGGGAGAGATGAATTAGAGCACTACAAGATAAAACCACAGGATTTAGGAAGCAAGCAATACTACTTTTCAGGAAAAAAAAGCCTAAGTATTATTCACTTTGGCCTGGGATGCAGAGTGACACAAGTCTGGGGGTTGGGAAGTAAATGGGACTGAGTGGCTATTAGACTATAAGGAGAGAGAATATCAGCCTTATGTCATTCGAGCAGGGCTCAGATCCCAGGCAGGTTTTTTGGAGGGGCAGGTCACAGGACAGAGCCTGAGGGGAGCTGTTCAGGAGGCCTAACACCCACCTCTCTCAGGAGCTAAAATGAAGTAGGTTGCAGTTATTGTTTGAAGGTAATGGAGAAGCAATCGGGACTTGGTAAGATAAAGTCATGGAGAGGAGAGAGCTGCCCAGAGCTGCCCAGGGAAGTGAGGATGGCTTGTTGCTGTGTTTCCCTCAGGGCAATTAGCCTTTCTGAGCAAGGGTCAAAAGCCTAAGAATCTGAGGGGAGGGCTTGGGCAGAGGGCCTCTACTGAAGGGCAGAGAAACTTCTTAGGGGTGAGGAAACGAAAAGTAGAGACTGGAAGGGTGACTGTCTCAGTAAGAAGGAAGGGGCAAGCTATGTGCTAAAATCTTGTCCCTAAGACATCTGCCAAATTTTCAAGCTGAACAAAGCTAAGAAGCAGAGCAGAAAGGATCTGAAGAGTAGGACCAAGTTTGTGTCAGTCGTGTAGTGCTAAGCAGAAGATACATTCAAGACTCATCTTGGGACAAGCCCAGTCAACTTCCAGGCTCTGCTGGAAACCTGAAAGGCTATATTTTAACAGCAGAGTTGAACCACACATGGAAAAAAAGCTTTCTAAAATTTAAAACCCAGCTTTAATTCAGCTCAGTCTTTAACGGATTAAGATAATTAGCCCCCATTCTATCTACCTAGCAAAGAAAGGGTGGACTTTTTCTGGAGGAAGATATCATCAACAGACAATACAGTTTTTCATAGTCCACATCAGCATTCAATTAAAAATTACTTGGCCTGTCAAGAAAAAGGTAAAAATGACAGACAACTGGGAGGAAAAAACAAAAGACAGCACATCTATAAGTGGTCCAGATATTAGTGCTGTTGGTCAAGGACTCTGAAAGTCTTATAATTAATAACAAAATGGATTTTTACCAGGGAATTGGAATCTGTAATGATCATGTTAATATGGGAGGCAGGAAGACTAGTTATTAGACTAAAACAGAGTTTCTCAACCTTGGCACTATTCACATTTGGACTGTAGAATTTTTTGCTGTTGGGAGGCTGTCCTGGGCACTGTAGGTTGTTCAGCAGCATCCCTGGCCTCTACCCATGAGATGCTGGCTAATAGCACCACTACACAGTACAACAAAACTGTCTCTAGACATGGCCAAATGACCCCCAGGTGGCAAATTCACCCCCAGATGAGAACCAGTGTGCTATGTTTTAGTATAGATGGAAGATAATGCAGACGTCAATTAGGAACTGACTTGAATGACAGTTAATATATAGAACTGAGAACACCCAGTGTTAACCTTAAAATTATAACAGTCAGTTATTGTACCAGCAAAAACAGGCTTATTTGGGAATAGCAGAGAATTTCAATCCAGGACATGTAAACTACAGCAAAACCACAGCCATGTCTGGGGAACAAAGGAGAGGAACACTCTTTCATACAGGAAGGGGCCAAGGTAGGAGGGCTGTTCTAAGGAAAAAAAGTCCACTGGAGTAAACTGAAGTCCCATGTATCATGGCTTCTCATTAGTTGAGTTGTGACAGTCTCTTATTAGCTGGGCTGTTGTAGGTGGGCAGAAAGTGGAAGCCTTCTTCCTGCTGGGTGGTAAAGTAGCTAAAACAGTATGGTGTCTGGTCTCTTCTGATGAGATCTGAGATTTACAAGGAGTGGTGGGTGTGAGAGCATCTCCTGCAGGATTCCTGAGGCCATGTCAGTGAGGTTTCCCTTAATTAATTTTCACACCAGTGGAGTGAAGAATGATAGAGTGGGACAGTCTAGGATATATGACTCATCTCATGTATTTCATATTTTGGATGTTATAATAACCAAGACAGGAAATATTAAAGGATCAGATTTTGGGAGAAAGTTAATGAATTTATTTTGGGGTATGTTAGGTTTGAGGTGCTTGGATTAATTTCCCATTGCATTTGTAACAAATTACCATAAACTTATCTTACAGTTCTGGAGGCCAGAAGTCTGAAATGGGTCTCAGTGGACTAAAATTAGTATTGGAAGGGCTGACTCTTTCTAGAGATTCAAAAGGGGAAACCATTCCTTGTCTCTTCTAGCTTCTAGAAGCTGCCAGCTTGGTTTGAAGCCACACCACTCACGTCTCTGCTTCCATTGTCACACTGCCTATTGTGATTCATGAAATCCACCCGAATAATAAAGGATAAACTCTCCATCTCAACATCATTAACTTAATCACATTTGTAAAGTCCCTTGTGCTATACATGAGGTTCCAGGAATTAGGCATGGACTTATTCAAGGGGATCTTATTCAGCCTCCCACAGTGCCTAGGAGGGATCCAAATAAGTATGTCTGAAAGGCAGTCGAGCATATATATGGCTTTTGAGCTCAAGAGGGATTTGGACTGTAGATATAGATAAGAAGTCACTGGTATGTGTGTGCTGAAGTAATGGGTGTGAATATTGCTTCAGGAGAAGATGAAATATCAAAGGCATAACTTTGGTGAATACTAATAATATTATATAAAGGGAGGGCATATCAGGATTAGAATCAGCTGCATAAAACAGAAATAGCAATGGTTTAAATAAGAAGGAAGTTTATTAAACTGTTAAAGAAGTCTGGACTAGCATGGCAGCTTCACCACATCATGTCACCAGTGTGTCAGTTCCTTCTGTCTTTCTGCTCTTCCATCCTCAGTGGTGCAACAGTCCAGGATGGCTGCCAGAGTTCTGTCATCCCATCCAGGTTCCAGGCAAGAAAAGGACAAGGGGTAAAAGGGCAATCCTCCTTCCCGAGTCAGGTCTCTGTAAAAAAGATTTCCCAGAAGTCCCATCCACCCGACTTCCCTTTGACCCAGTGATCACACCTAAAGTAGTTGGACAGTGCAGTCTTTCATAGGTACATTACCACTCTGGAAAAAAAAATCAAGATTCTTTTACTAAAAATGAAGGGAAGAATGGGTATGAAGTAGGCTAACAGCAGTCTCTTTGAGAGTGGACAAAAATAAATCTACAAATAAGGCTAAGAAGGAATGGTCAGTGAAATAAGAGGAGAGCAACCAAAGGTGGGGACCTTGTGGCTATGTCCTGAAGGGCAGTTCCCTGTCAGAAAGTACTTCAGAATTGGCACCTGCTGTGTAGCAGGCCAAGGGCAAAGGCATCAGCCCACCACTTTCAAGGTATTCTACTGGAGAATTGGCTTGGGTGGAAGGACCAGCTGCTTCCACTGAGATGGTCCATTAGAAAAATCGAACACCTTGCCTGAATTCTCTCGTGTCTACTCCTGTAGACCTTGGTTGTGATCTGCTTGATCAACTTTAGGGTGGAGAATAGAAAACAAGCTTATCGGAATCTCCAGGCAGGATATCTACAATATGAATTTGGTGTATACACTGATGGACAGTGACTGCATTGGGGTATGGGTGGGACTTGATAATATGGGTAAATGTAGTAACCACATTTTTTTTCTTTTTTGTTTTTGTTTTTCCTGTCGTCCTACGTATGACTTTAAGCCATTTTTCTCTCCCACAGAGCCTTTTTTGTCTGTACATTTTTATACTTGTAATGTTGGCATATATGCCATATTGATTCCTCCTTATTTGCCACTTAGTAGTGTAGCCTAAGCATCGGGTTCATCAGAAACATTTTTATGATTGTACAAATTGGACTTTAAGGGCTTAATCATTTGTTTCCCAAATTACTGTACCTGTAGAGGTAAAATCATTTATGTTCACTGAGGGAAATTTAAAGATTACCTATTATACCAGGACTTAAGATCAACTTTTTTTTTTCCAGTTCCCTTCTGTTTTCAGTCCATGTGAAAACAATATTTACATGGTTTTCATTTATTCAACAAACATTATTGAGCATCATTTATGTTTAAGCTATATTTCCTAAGATAAGGAGATCAGGCTAGTTAGGTAGATAAAAGCAAGATTCTCACATTACAAAAGCGCTGTGAGAAGTAGGCACGGGTTTTTAAAAATTTTTCTGTTTATAAAGTTTTTTTTATTAAGGTATCGATACGCACTCTTATGAAGGTTTTACATACCACATTGTTTTTTCATGTGAAACCTTCATAAGAGTGTATATCAATAATACCTTAATAAAAAATTTTTTAAATGCTTACAAGAATACTTAGCAAAAAAAAAGAATTTGGTGTATACAGCCTACATTTTGTTTTATTATGCTATATAAACAAGTACTAGATTCTTTACCTGACCTTGACTTAAAATACAAAAGGGCCCTCCTTCATTACCTTATCTTGAGAGATACTAGGTTGAAAAGGGGTGAAATGGGTAGGCCCTTCCAGTGTTTTCCCATTTAAGTACTGGTTCTTTATCTTTTTCCCCCCCTAATATTATTACATAAATATCAAAAAAATAAATATCTTATTCAGACTTAACAAGAAAAATCTTTCCCACAAATCTCTTACCATACTGTCTCTAAGCTGTGCATATAATATATAGTGTTTGGCTAGAATAGTGATGTTTTGATGGGACATCACACATGTCCCATCCAAGAATTATATGAAGTACTGGTTTCCAGAATCAGCATTCTTTAACAAAACTACTGAATATTGCTCAAAACAAGTTAGCAACCATTGTGACAAGACAGCAAACAAGCATGAGTTCCTCACAGGCAAGGGCCTTCCAGTGGCACCCAGCTGTGACCTGGACTAAACCTCCAGATAATGCCTTCTGGGAGGAGGAACAGCGGAGAGCTGGAGTCGGCTTCCTAAATAAACATCTCCCACTCTGAACTGCCTCTACTGCACATTTTCCTATCTTGAATTGTCTCCCTTGTTGAGATTACTTTTAAAGGTTCAGGAGATGTTAACTAGGGATGGCATAATCCCAGTAAATAGGGTATTAAAAACTATGTTAGGTTATTGGAAAAACTACACACTTATAAGATTGTTAGGGGGGCATTGTTTATTTTCCTCGGTTCTTGTCCCCACCGCAACAAAGAATTGAAGGGCAAAGACACAGCAGTGAAGCAGAGTAAAAGTTTTATTTAAAGTTACTTACTTAAAGAGAGAGAAAGTGCAAGTGACCTCAGGGAGGAGAGGTGTCCTGAAAGGTTTGTTTTACTCAAAGAGAGAAAGTGCACACTCAGAGAAAGGGGAATGTGGGCTACCTCAGAGAGGCACGCTGAAAGGTTGGAGAGAGAAAAGTTAAAGGCTATGCACTTAAAAAAGTTTGAGCAACCTCAGAAAGGAGCTCAGTGAAAGGTTGGGAGTTCCCCCTTTCAGGGATTTTTCAGGAATGTGACAAAGGGCTAGTGGTGTGGACTTGTTAAGTGGTCTCAAGATGTTTATCTTTGATGAGACATTAAATTTCTTATCAGTCCTCCAGTAATTCTGTAAAATTAGCTTAACCCAAGAAATTTACTGCTGATTCCCTCCCAGGATAGCAGCTTCCTGGTCTGGGAGCACATCAATCAAGACTGCTTGCCCTGCCTCCAAGGTGGGCTAAGTTATTGTCTGTTTTGGTAAAGAGTTTAGAATCTTACTTCTTAACTTCTTGGATTTTAAAATGCAATTTTAGCTTTAAGGTGGAATCTTCCTATGCTGTTTATAGCTGGGCCTTGCATTTTTAGCAGGCTAAAGTAAATCTTACAATGGCATGATCTAATTGACATGGACTGTGCTCAGATACTTTTCTTTATCTGGGGAATATTCAAACATTCCAGGCCAAGTTGCTTCTGGCCTTTTGAGTTTTAACTGATGAACTAATTAACTCTGAGTCTTTCCTGGGTTTCTAGTTTTAACTGATTAACATCTTGAGTCCCTTTTAGTGGGCTGTACTGGACTTAATTCTCTCTCTACCCCACTCATACCTATTTTCCTGCCTAACAAGATGACCACATGGACATTAGGTGTCCATCTCACCTCTTGAGGTCTCAGACCGCCTCAAAAAAGCCCTTAAGGTAAATGGAGTTGGTGGAGGTTGTACTTCATTGATTCGTGGTCTGCTCACTAACAGGGAATGAGACATCACCTGATGTGAGGTATCTGAGTTATAGATATAAATCTCTATTTCCAGGCACTTCTCTCCCACTAAATCACTTCCGTTAGAAGTCATCTTCATGAGCATTCTCTCCCTTCCGTGCAATCTGTCCAACCATTAATTTGACAAATTGTCCTGTTCAACCAGTTCAGAATTATCTAACGTGAGCATATGCCAGGCAATGTGCCAAGCACATTCTTGTTTAACACTAAGTACTAATACAATTAATATCAGTTTATAGACGAGAAAACTTAAGGCACAGAAGGTTACTGTGCCTAAGATTCCATTAAGTACTGTCAGCACAGGGCTCAGACCCTGGGGCTGTCTTACTCTTAACATTCACCAATAAAAATATGTTTTTGTCTTACTGGTAATATGGTATGCCCCAACTTAAGGAAGGTGACTTAGAAATCTAGATTTCACCTATCATCCCTAAACTGGAATTTAATATATATATATATATATGTACTAGCCTGATTCAGGTAGGGACATCTAATTCATTAAACTTAAACTGAATAAGAAAAGCTACACTTTCTAGAACTTCCACAGTGTATTTGTTCCATTGGAGTGTGGCTCCTAATGTGAACTTCCTGTGCTGAAATTAAAGCAAACGTTTAGCCCTTCCAACTTCTATGGGAGAGGGAGGCAGAGGATAAGCAGGTTGGGAATGGGTGTTAGATGGGCCATGCTGGAGCGTATGTAACATCTGGGGGTACTGTTCTGATGTAATTGAACATTCTGAATCACACCTGAATTAAGAACATGTTGAAGGTGGGGGATGACAAAAACCTTCCTTGTAGTTGGGATGTACAGAATTCCTATCTGAAATGAGAGGCAAGGCCATCTGCTAGAACAGGGAGAGGGTGAGATAAGCTTGAGGAGCATGATGAACTTCTAAATGAACGAGGAAGCAGCCTGGGAGAGAATGCATATATAAAAGGACAGTGGTGCAGGGCATCAGAGGAAGCAGCCTGGGAGAGAATGCATATATAAAAGGACAGTGGTGCAGGGCATCAGTTGAACCAATTGGCAGAAGTGAGTGATTTTCTCCAAGTGCTCAGACCACGCATGGTTAAGTGGAGAAAGCAGGTGGCTGGGTTACTGCCAGGATGGGTGCCTGCAGAGTAGATGCCACAAAAGGCAACACAGGTGGCAAAGCTGGCACTGCAGTGAAAAGGTACACTGAGCAGGCTAAGGAAGGGAGGCCACAGGGAATGATCAGGGACTGGGGGTGTCTGACAAGTTCAAGGGGATAGACTGGAAATAAGAATAAGAGACATGGAATGATATGAGGTTGTATAGTGTGGTTTCTAATTGCAGAGGTGGGATAGTTCTGGAGCAACGACAAGTCTAAGTTGCAACCATGGGAAAGACAGTGCTGAGAAGAGTTAAATTCAAGTGAAATGTTTTTAGGCTACAGTGGCATTAAGGATAGGTCATTCATTCACTTGTATGTAGCTGTTACCATTATAATAATAAGACTTTTAAGAAGTTGGAATGGTGAAGTATATAAGCAAGGGACTGAAGTACTCACTGAATATGACAAACCCAGAAGGACAGATGACGGCAAAGCGTCCATGATGAAGTCGTGTTCTGGGAGAGGTAGTTTTGACCTAGAAGATGCCAAGACCACAAGGCCTCTGTTGTAGACAGTGTGGAAGAACAAGTAGGTTCTGCCTGTGAGAGCTGTAGCAATTCAGAGTCCTGGAGAAGGTCTTATCTCTAGTAAGGAAAGGGAGTATGTGAGTTCTGTAGAGAGGCCAACAGAGATGACCCAGTTTATATGGCATTTCAGACGGTGCCATGGGAAGGCAGTGTGAGCATTGGTGATACTGCTACCAAGGTAGTGCCTCTGTGACCTTGGGCAGGAACAACGTGAGCTTGCTTATTAGGTATAAAATAAGGACAATGTTTGTCCCACATATTTTATGAGATAGTGAGGATGAATTGAGATGTGAATGCACCTTGTAACTATAAGCAAAATGTTACACTGAAGTATGTATTTGGGTTACCAACAGCTCCATGCGTGTAAGGATTTTATGATGCCTATGTGTTTTATTCCATTTGAGTGTGAAATTAACTTAAACTGAAGGAGGTAAAAAAAAAATAAAAACAGTCCAGGCTGAGAATTAAAAAAAGAACACTAGATAACAATTAGGTCACTGCTAACCTTGGAAACAGCAATTTTTCACTATGTGACTTTAAAGAAATTTGACATGGATATAAAATGAATGAATAATTCAGTGCTTACCAGTGAAGTTTCACAGCTGTCATTCAGTGAATGATCAAGACCAATCTTAGGAGGTAATGATTATTCCTATTCTCCAGATGGCAAAATCAAGACTGCAAATCTCTAAACCAAGGGTCAAGAACATTTTTCTGTGAAGTGCCGGTCAGTGTTAGCCTTTGTGGGCCAGTGTCTGTCCCAACTACCCAACTCTGATTTTCTAGCACAAACGTGGCCCTAGATGACATAAATGAACATGGCTGTGTTCTAATAGTTTTATTTACAAAAACAGGTGTCTGACCAGGTTGGGCCCATGTTTCACATTTGCTATCTGTTTCTTGCATTTTTCTAATTTCTTCAGAGATATTTTATTATCCATTTTCACTTTAACCACTGAAGATTGCTGTAAACTGGAAAGGATTCTTAGAATTCACTTGCTAGAGAGGCCTAACCATGGGCTGGCCCTCCCCAGCTGACTAGACTCAGGCTGTAGGTTGTTTACCAACCCCTAAACACAATTTTTCTAATCCTGAACCCAGCATTCTCTGCATTACAAGAGTAACTAGACTAGGGATCCCTTTTTGTACACTGGTCAAGCTGCAGATACGTATTTAATGGCACCAAAGTGGAACACAGCCACATTTCTAATGAAAAGGGGGAAAAAAAGCAAAAGGAAAGTAGTTCCTTAATGTCTGGGAAAAGGAACTTTAGAGTGAGGCTGAAACGGAGTCAGAGTATTTTGGCTGTGGTTTCAGTTATGTTGCTCATCAGCTAGAGATTTTTTCAGGGTAAATTTTTTTTTTTTCAGATGGTTAAGTACAAAATGGTAGAAATTCCAGAGGGATGGAAAAGGTGGGGCATGGCTTCCCTCTCCCAACTGTGGTCATAGCACACTCCAAAGAACAAGGTCCCAGGCAGGAGGGCTTCTCAGCATTGGAGGGGGAGCACCCCAGGAGTATAAGCTTTGTCTCGTCCCAGGCTGCATGGCTCCTGTCTGCTGCTTACCTTAGTCCCTCAAGATAAAGGCTTCACAGCTCAGGATAGGGATATTAGGGGCCTGGGCTAAATCCATCCTTCTCCAAACCCAGGTATCTGCCTTAGGCACTTCCCTCCTCTCAGTGATTAGTTAGGTTGGACAACCAACCAGGTGGTGTTAGTGGCCCACCCTAATCCAATGTGAGCAGTTCCGAGACTAGCTCAGGTTGATTTCACCTCTCATCTGTATAACGGCACAGGTGGATCATAAAATCCCTGAGATGTTTTCCAGGTCCAACATTCCAAGACTTTGCTGATGTGACTAAAATATTCCATTTTACCACAGCTCTAGTCCTCTCTTGTCTTTTTTGCCAGGCCATTTCTAAAAACTGTCAGGGATGCATTAATTATCATACATTGGCCCTCTTGCCATTGTGTATTTTTATGTATGGAAAACTACACTTGGTTGGTAATGCATAGGTAGACGCCAGTTAAGTTTCTCCTAAGAACCTGGTCATATTACCCTCTGAGATATAAACTAATAAAACAGTAAACCTATTTAGCTTTCTGAGTAAACCAAGAAAGCCTGAGGATATGACCAGTTTTCAAACACTTCAAACTCAAAATAAGATAACCTGGGATCCAACTGTTATTAAGCAAATAGAAACCTAGTATATTGTACTATACTCTTAAGTATGTGAATACCATGACAATGGTCAGTCTGGGGCTTAAAAACTAGCCCAAGCAGCAGTTCAGTGTGTACCCTAGCACTGCCTATAGGAGGTTCATCTGGGAGACAGACTTCCTGGTCACTGTAGCAGTTTAATCATATGTTAGGCGTCAGCCTTGCTTGTATGAACTTTATCTTAATAGCCTCTTATTCCATGCTTGGCAACACCTTACTTGGCTTCCAAGGTACTCTGATATGATGGAGGGGAGCCAAAAGACCCCATTATCACTAGAAATGAACTCTCCATTTTTAGTACTTGGTTTTGGTTTACTCTTGTCTGAGCACAACTGACATGAAATAGCCTGAATCTAATCAACTGGGGAAGCCAACCCATGCTAAGGCCTCTTCCAAGACAGCATGTGAATTCCTACATAATCCTTTCCAATTTACAACAATCTTCAGTAGTTAAAGTGAAAATGTACAATAAAATGTCTCTCAAGAAATGAGAAAAAAGCAGGAAAAGGACAAGAAGGTGCATTTTCATCTATGGGAATGCTACCTACCTAAAACTGCCCACCAATGAATAGAATAGGTAAAACATATGGTAGAAATATAGAGGGGAACATGGCAGATTTTGAAATAGGAACTGGAATCAGTGCTGTCAAGGACACTGGAGTGGACTTACAAGAATCCTAGATTAAGAAAATAGAGTCCAGGGGAAGACTTTTCGTTATAGACCATTGGTTCTAGTTTTAGAGGTGTGTTGTCAGACACTAGCCACTAGCAATTTGTGGCTATGTAAATTTAAACCAAATAAAGTTGAATACAATAAAAACCTGACCTGTAGTCACATTAGCCCTATTTCAAGGGCTTAACAGCCACTTGTGGTTAGTGATTACAATATTGGATGGTACAATTCTAATCCATCATCACCAAGTTCTATTGGACAGTGCTGTTCTAACAGAGGCACTTATTGATGATAACCAGCCTAGAACACAGCAGGTACTCAGTACTTATCTCTGCCAACACAGGCCTTAGTTGATGTAGGAGACACAGAAATAACTAAATTCCCTAGCTTCTACATCTTCCCATATTGGTCCAGAATTGAACTATATAAGCTAAACTGATACACTGTTTCTGAAAACCAACTAATGCAGTTATCAAGTCCTTTGATACAAAGGCTTTACCCCTGAATGACTTCTAGGATGCATTTTTAAATTTCCCACCAACACTCAGACTGGGATTTAACATCTGAATTATAGCAGGCTTTCTTTTGCTTTCCCAAATTGCTTCCAGATTAACTTTTTTGCTCAGATTTCACCAATAACTGAAAATAAGGTTCACAAGTTATAAATTGCTTTGTCAGGTCTTAGAGGCCTATCTAATCATCCCCATCACCTTTGAAACCATTAACAAGGCCTCTTCCCCATCTCCTCACTGTCCTACTAGAGATGGGTCTCACCACCAGCATAGTTTACCTTTCTCATAAGAATTTCTTACCCACCTCCCTAAAATTTCCAGGGACAACAAAAATGTTATGGCATGGACTGTGTATGAAATAATTTAGTACATAAATTATACACTGTTTTATACCACAAAACTATGACCAGAAATACATTCTTCTGTCCACATTTGGCATAAATGCTACAGTGCTTACTCTGACCAAAGTAAACTCCAAGTGTTCTAATTTGGGCTGTCTTAGAGGACCAGGTAAATGCGGTCTAGTAGTATGACTAGTAATACTGCACCATCAATATTTAGGGTTACTGTACTTTCTAACAACTAAAATTCTGGCATCAGTCATTAAATCCAGCACATTAAAAAATCATTATCTGTGATTTTGTTTTTAATTACCTTAAGACTTATGATCACATAATTTACAGACTTGTGCTATATCTCTGCTAATCCTATTGATTTAGCAAAAGCACCATTACCATACTTGTACAGTGACTCTACAGTTGTTCTGAATAGCTGTTTAAAAGATAATCCTGAAATTATAATGTATTCTCACTTTAATAAAGAGTTCACAAGCAAAGTTTGCTGCTATATCCTGTCACACTCAATTTTAAAAACATATAACCTGGTTAAGACTAAAATGTGAGAAGTGTTAAATATTCTTTATTTAATATCATACATAAACCACACTAAAATGCCTTTCATTAAGTAAAAGGCAACATTTTAGATACAGCTTATTTTAATTAAATTGGCATAGTCAAAGACAAAAAGATAGTGGACATTGTCAACTTATCTTCAGCCCTTGCCTTTAATAGGCTAATGAACACAACTTGAAACACAGGTGAGTCTTGCTGTTCTTTGAGACAATGAGGGTATTTCTTCAGTATTTAAATATATTAATACAACCAGTTATATAAATCTAAATATAAAACCAACCTCTTACAGGCTTTGAGATGGTATTCACTGTCCCTGTGAAAGTTGAACATTAATAATAAAATCCAATCATATCTTTGGAAGGGGAAAACTGTGACCACACTTGCTGAACCAGAATTACTATCACGGTTCAAAAACCTGATCATATTCATCTAACCACAAGCCAATCTTATTTAAGTCAGGACTGTCCAAAAGAAACATTCTACCATTCATGATCTGAACTCTGGTGTATGAGACCAATTTAAATATATGGTGTAAATAAAAAAGGTCATGAGACATTTCGGTTTTGTAATAAATAAGGCAGTGGCCACCTATTACTCCTTAGTAGCTGTTTTGAGATAAGCTATCAAGTCGGCCCTTTCTGATGACTTCTTAATGCCAGCGAAGATCATTTTTGTTCCAGGGATGTACTTCTTGGGATTCTCCAAATACTCCATCAGTGTCTCATCTCCCCAGGTGATGCCTAAACAAGGAGGGATGTACTGTTAAGTATTTTACACTCCCAAAAAAGGTTTTACTATAAGTCACACTCATGTCATTTCTATTTCAGTTGTTTAACAACTGTCCCCCTCTTACCTTTGTTCTTGTTGGCATCTGTGTAAGAAAATCCAGGGGCCTGACCTGTCTTTCGCCCAAACAGACCATGGAGGTTTGGCCCAGTCTTGTGCTTGCCTCCCTTTTCCACAGTATGGCACTGGGCACATTTCTGAACAAAAATCTTCTTGCCCTTCTCAACGTCACCCATTTTTAAACCTAAAAACGAAACACTGAATTTATTAATTTCTTCCTTAAAGTAAAAATACAGTGCAAACCAGTATCAATTATTTCTCTAGTCAATTACTAATTAATTGCAAATCTATGACAAGTATCAGGTTTCACTTAGTACACATGCAGTAGAGTCTTTAATCCCCAAAACACTGTGTGGAAGGAGAGCTGCCTTAAAGACGGTTAAAGAGCAAGTAAGCAGTGGGAACCCTAAGCTCAAAACTGTTTCAAGATAAGGTCAAGGTCACAAAAAGTCACAAACCGCTATCACATTAAACCAAAACCACCAAAATCTCAATGTAATGTCTAATTATTTATTTATACTACAGTTTAAAGCCACATCCAACAGCGTAAAATATATTTAAAAAAAAAAGATAAAGGTCTTGGGTGACTCATCCTGGTTACGTCACTTTAGACTGCCTTGCAGTGGGTGGTAAGGAAGTAGCAGGCTGCGAGGGCGTCCAGGTACCCACATCTTCCAGCTCTGCCATCTCTGGGGTCGACCATGAGGTCACCCATCCAGGCCGGTTTCAAGGAGACTGTGATGAAACCTACCTTCCTGAGATGCCTGAGCAGGTTAAGAGAGGAAGCGACAGGTGACCAGGAAAAGTAATGACCCCTTATTGGAGGAGCAGCAGGTGTACTTTCTTTGAGAAGGAATGAAGTGCTGCGCAGCGTCTTTCCCGCTCCCGCCCTCACCCGGGGAAGTCTTGTGTGTCATTTCCACAGCCCTTCAGCCCCGACAATGGGAGAGCCACATCTCAGTCGCCTCCGAGCTTTGGAGGCCCTACCCGAGTCCATGCCTCTGTCTAGTTGGGTTCCGCCTCATTTCAAGCCGCAGCCCACCGGGTTCTGGCTGGCCGGTCTCCCGGCCCTGCATGCCCCGGTGGGCGCCACGTGGAGACCCCCGGCGCGGCCTCAGCTCTTCGTGCGCCCCACCGGCAGGTGCGTGCCCCTATGGCTCAGCCTCCCGCCTGCGGCAGTTTCCGCACCTTATACTCACCGCTTTCTTCGCGCGCGATACGAATGTTCCCACTCGCAAACCGGACGTCCCACTCTCTAAGTCCCAAGGACACACCGGCCCGCGCCTATGTACCGGTGTTAGTGCAACCGAACTCGCTCCGCCCTTTTGCCGCCGACATGAAACCACGCCGACTGATAAGCAGTGACGTTTCTGCGCCTCATTGGCTCCAACTTCCAGGGTCTGGGTCAGCGACCTGCGCGCGCATCCCCGCTAGCAGTGTAGGGTGTGCTGCGTGGATGCCCTTCCCCTAGAGGCCTTTCTTGCCCCGCAGTTACGACAGGCCGTTGGACGTACGACGTCGAGGTGGTGCCGGGAGAAGCTGACATCAGCCTCCGGACTTTGTGTGCATGCGTACGCTGACGAGGAGGGTGGAGAGGAGTCGCGTGGTGCATCTAGTGTGTTACCCTGCAAAGGTAACAGCTATTGAGTTCTTTCGCGTAATACGCTGTCAGAGGGATGTTCCGTCTACTTGATGGGAGACGCCCCAACCTTGACGCACCTACAGGACTGGCTACCAGCGCTTCAGCTGACGAACTTTACCCGGACTGGGTCGTACGTCCTCAGCTGGTGCCAGCTGCACCCCGGAGGGATAGCCTGGAACCAGGAGTTACAAGAGTTGGACCGGAACACCTAGCCTTGTACTTGTTTCGCCTCCACCTTGTTTAAGTCATTATCTTAAAAATCTTCCCTTGATGGACACCTCAAGACTGGGGAAGGTGCTGCAGTGGCGGCAGAGACTGGGTTATAGCTCTGGCACCTCACCAGCCTACTGCTTTTCTGCCAGCACCCGTCTCTCCCTCGCGCTTGTGCGCAGAAAGAACAAGGAGAGTTTGCAAGTAGCATCTATGAAGAAACATTTTTACATCTTTTGGAAATCTAGAGAGGATTTGCACTCCATCTAACCTAGGTGGAAATAGTGTGCTAGTAAGCACTGCCGTATTCATTCAGTCAGGTATTTCTTTAACGCATATTATGTACCTGGAGTAAATCAGTGAGGACACAGGTGGAGTTTACATACTAGCAACCGTCCTCCCGCCCCCAATTTAAATATAGATACTGGGAGGCTGACCTAGATTGCCTTAGACCCCTTCTAAACCACTGGTCCTGTGACTTCTGCTCAAGACCACTCATCTCCTGATATGACTGGATTATTTCTAGCGTCTTCTGTGTCCTGACGTCCAGTTCCCCTCTCTCTAGTCTCATATACTACTACCACGAAAGTGTGCTACAAGACAGAGCAGAATTTGTCGTAAGACGTACTTAAGACCTGATGTGGCTTTAGGAAGGGACCAGATAGTGAGCATTTAGCTGTACTCCTGAAGTAGGCTTATTTGGCTAACCAAGTTTTTAAGACCAAACTTAGCAACACCATACAAATTCAACCTGTAATTTTGAAGCTAAGTACTGATGTCATCCATATCCAAAGAATGTATGGTCCTTAAATAGGTAATTGTTCTCTCAAAATCTTATGTGTTTGTGGTATCAAAGTTATTAGTTATCTTTCATAAAGGAGTTAACTTAAGATGTGTATCAGCGATGGGCTGATATTGCAGATCATGTAGATGTAACAATAAATCAATTGGCCAAACAAATTGATTGACGTATTTCAGGTTTATTCCCATGAGAGGAGAATAGCAAATGGAAAGTTCTTAGTACTTTTAACTAAGGAAATTGTGGATAGAGTCTTGTTATTGAAAGTAATGGGAAGATGAGGAGAAAGAAAGAATAACAAAGTGGACACTTGGCACTTTACTGTAGTAAAGCAGATACCGTAAATTAGGAGTTACAATATCTGTGTATTCAAGTTCAAAAGAGATTCACAGTACTTGAGAAAATGAGTTGAGAAAATAATATTCTGCAGGTTGTTTTGTTTCATATTCATATATTTGTTCCCTCTACCTCCATCTTATCCCGTTGGATGGATAGTAGCTGGTAAGGCACGTATAGGTATTGTTAAAAAACAAATGCCTCAAATTTCTTCTTCTAGCAACATAATGGATGAGATATTAAAAAAGATCCTCCTCATGAAAAAACTTTAGTAAGATACCCCCTACCCCACCCAAATCAAAACATGTAATGAGGTCATAAGAAAGTAAAGGAAATCTGGTTGGAGGCAGGAGTGAGATGGCGAACTAGAACTGAAAATGAATGTGATAAGCATGAGCTGACTCTAGGGCCACTTTAGGAACTTCTGCTAAAGTAAAAGCTTTAGGCTTTAAGAGCAGCTCAGCTGTAAGTAAAGCTCACACAGGGTGGGAGTCTAGGGGTAGGTAGAAAGGGAAGGTTGGCTGAGGCCCCTGTATAATGCTGGAACACTTAAATCTAAAGTGTAAAATGCAGGCTGCTCCCTGGCAAGGCGAAAAACTGGGTTAGTCTTGACTGGCTTGGCCTTCGGTATTGGATGGGAGGAAGAAGTTCCCCTGAGAAGTCATACCAAAGACCTACCCTCATGCAGGGTTAGGGTTTGATTTTACTCTGCCTGCATTGTCTGAGTAACCTCTGGCTGAAAAACTTAACCAAGTAGTTGTGAATGGGCAATGTGTTCTGGTGTCTGGTAGAGACAAACACAGGTCTCCAGAGGAGTATCTCAACCCGGCTCCTTAGGATTCCCACACTCTCAAGAAACACCAAGCATGCAATCATAGTGGAAGACAACAAAGGACCAATTATACCTCTAAAGGGCTGTAGGTATTGCAATTATTAGATATCATTGGGGAAGTAAAAGTCTTACCAACAGAGACTGCTTCTTGCTGCTATATTAAGAAAGGAAACTTGTTCATTATTGAGTAAGCACAAAGACATAGTTGTATATAGGTAATCCACAAGAAACTACCAAATCAGAATAAAATCTCACAGTTAACATAGCTAATTATGATCATTTTCTACCATGCTGTCTGTAGCTAGGCTTTAGGATTGAGAGTGTCCTATTTCCTGTTTCACAGCATGGTTATCACTTGTTATTTGGCTTAATGGTAACCTGTTTTCCATAGGAGGACTTGACGTCACAGTTTGTGGCCAGATCCTTTATGGTTTGGTCTTTGTTTTTGCACATTCCTTCACCCTAAGTTCACCTTGGGATAGTCGTTTGCTTAATTAGTTGCCCTCATCCAAACACATAATAAAACTTATTTTCCTGAGAACAAAATGGTTATGCCTACATTAATCTCCCAAGGTGAAGCTCTGTTTTCCTAGGTGTTTGTATTTCAGAAGGGATGAAGCCCAGATCTCTGAGAGATTTATTTACATTCTGAAAGGTTAGAGTGAGGACTCTGCCCTTTTAAGAGTTTTCCTATTAAAAGTAGGAAAGGGGGAAATGGTCTTGTTTGGCCTTTTAAACTGGAAAAGTAATTCTTATTTACCTTCACAATGTATATATGAAATGATGTTTAAAACATTTAGATAAAGAAATGCAGGAAACAAAAGCATTTGCAATGAACATGGACTACCAAAAACAAACAGATGGATTTTAAAAAGAGCCAAAGATAACTTCTAGAAATGAAAATTATAATCATTAAAACAAAGTACATATAATATGATAAATTTTTTTATAAGCTTGAGGACAAGCGAAACCAAGCCATATAGATAGAAGTGTGTGTGTGTGTGTGTATATATATATACACACACATAGAAAACATGTATGTAATACATATACATGCACACAACTAAGCCATAAATATATACATATATATATAGAGAGAGAGGGAGTGCCGTAGCTATAAAATGCATACTGTAATTTTAAGAGGGCAGGCAAGGGAATTGAATGAGGAGAAATATATAAGTAGATATACTTGATAATATTTTAGTGATTGGATTATAGATTTATTGGTTTTAAAATATGTAACATAGGTAAATAAAATATGGCTGACATTTTCACATTAAAGATTTAAAAGAATGGGCCATAAAACAGATTGAAAAACAAGTTAAAAAAGACACTGAAAAATTAATGAACTGGAAGGTAGATTTGAAGAAATTAATCAATACAATATAAAGAAAAAAGTGGTAGAATATATAAAAGAAATATTAGAGAAGTTAGGAGAATAAGGAGGTAAGCATAAACCTATTGAGAGTTTCAGAAAGATAAAATGGAAAAAACTGGGGAGAGGCCTGCATTTGAAAAAAAGTCTGAGAATTTACCAGAACTGATATATTTAAGTATCAGATTTGGTAAGCACAATGAATGCCAAATAGGATAAACAAAATTGACATTAAGATACATGTTGGAACATCAGAATCCATGTGACAAAGAGAAGTATTTAAAATAACCAAATATAAAAGCAATTATCTACTAAAAAAGATCTCTAATTGACTCTGCATATTTTTTTTAATCAACAATGAAAACGAAGTCAGTAGAGTAACTGAACAGTAGAGTACAATAAATTAAAACAGTAAAAATAGAAGTCATTAGCATCCTCAGTGGTTGAAAAAGTAGTTGTCAAGTCAAAATTTACAGTCTAGTTAAATTTCCATTCAAGAATGGGGGCAAAAATATTTACAGAAAAAAAGGTGAGAGTTTACCACTGCAGCTCCAAACACAGATATTTATTAGGTTACGATTTCTAAAGGTCAGAAATCTGGAAGCAGCTAAAGTGGGTTCTGGTTCTGGCTAGAGTCTCTTATGAGTTTGCAGTTAAACTGTTGAACATAGATACAGTTATCTGAAGGCTCAAATAGGACTGGAGAATTCAATTCCAAGTTTGCTCACATGGTTGTCAGCCCTAAGTTCTGTTCTGGCTGGAGGCCTCTGGATGGGACTGCTTACAACATGGAAGCTCGTTTCCCCAAACTGGGAAATAAAGAACTCAAGACAGAAGCCAGTCTTTTACAACCTTTTATAATTTTGGAAGTAACAAACCATCACTTCTGCTGTTGGTCACATAGACTAAACCTGGTACAGTGTAGGAGGGTCCTTCACAAGGGTGTAAATACTAAGATGCAGAGCTTATTGGGCACACTGGATGATATATCTACATATCTATTCATCTATAGGTACATAGATTACTTGCTCTTACATATAGAAATGTATGTATTTCCATTTATCTATAAATATCAATTCAGGGCTTGCAAACGTTGTAGAAGCTGGTACATGGTAAACAACCCTTGCTTTAGGTCAACATTTCAAAGGGCTATACCCACAGAGTGAGGGTGAACTGGAAGACAAACAGATTTTCCAAGGTCTGCAGCCTGACTTCTCTTGGGGTTGGCCAAGCAAAATTTGAACATGGAGTAAGGAATCCTGTTACCTACAGGCACTTGGCAGAACCAAATGAAAATTCTCTATGAAAAGGATAATATTAGCCTAGTTCTCAAAGTATTTCTATAAATAAAACTTTCAAATGAACTGTTAAGCAAAGAAAGAAAGATAATTAGATACACAATATGAGTAAGAACCAGCAGAAGCCAGAAAGAGATAAATGGGTCTCCAGATGTTGGTATTATCAGACAGACTGTAAAATGTTTATTATGTTTTAAAATTAGGGCCAGGCTTGTAAACTTTAGAAGGGAACTGGGAAGTATATGTAAAAAAAATGGCATAACATATTTGAAAATGGATCAGATAGAAATTCTGTAACTGAAAAACAATGAAAATTAAGACGAACAGCGATAATGTATAATGTACTTTCGTTATGGAAAATACTGGAAAACCTGGACTGGATCGCTGATGGAAGAACCAAGCGGCACTCGGAGGTCTTGGAGTTTTGAGGTTTATTTTACACCAGCGGGCCTTGAGGGGGGTAATCTCCCAATGTCTTAGCCCTGAGCACAAGCAAGGGGAGCAATTTATATTATTTTGATATGTGGCATTTTGGCATGCGCAGGGCAAAAGAGGAGCCCGGAGGAGGGGAGAAGGGAACTGGGGGTGCTTTGCCAACTGGAGGAAGAAAGCGGTTTGCTGACCTTGATGGCTGTGCTGAATATTTTCCTTATCACTTTAAGTGGAGTCCCAGAGGAGAGTAGAAAGAATGGGATATAAGCAGTATTTGAGTGAAAGGTATCAGTCCATAGATTCAAGAAATCTGGTGATTCCCAATACTGAAAAAAATCAAAGGCAAAGAAAAAATGTAAAAGCAAAATAAGAAAAACAATAACATTCAAAGAATTATTATTAGACTGACAGTTGAGTTCTCTACAGCAACAATGGAAGCCAGAGGACTACATTGGATAGTTTTCATGTACTGAAAGAAAATAACTGCCAAATTAATTCTTTATTTGGCAAAATATCTTAGGAATGAAAGAGAAAGACATTTCAATCAAAAAATGAGTTTATCACCAGCATATCCTTACTGAAGGAAATTCTAAAGGGTGTTCTTTAGATAAAAGGAGAAAGATTACAGATTGAGAGATCAGGGCTGAAAGAAGAAATGGAGCAACAAAATAGGTAAATATATGGTTGAATTCAAATGAACACTGTTCAAATAATCATGTCTTTTGTAGTTGAAATATATACATGACAATAGCAGCATATAGTCAGTAGAAAAGTAGAGTTAAAATATTCTAAGATCCTTGTATTATCCAGGAAGAGGGTATATTTTAGTTTCTAGGGAAACTAGTAACATAACAGAAAAATTGTGTGTATTTTCTAAAGTAATGGAAAAAAATGGAGTGGTTTTTTTTAAAGAGGGAAGGAGAGGGAAAAGTAAGCAGGCAGAGAAAAAATATTATGAAATGATAGAATAAAACGCACATCAGTTATTACATTAAATGAACTAAATTCTGTAGTTATAAAACACCTATTTTCAGATTGGATTTTTCAAAAACATATGCTCTTTACAAATGGTACATCTAAAACATAAGGATACATAATGTTTGAAAGTGAAAGAATGGACTAATAAACACAAACATCTTGTAAGAAAAACCAAGAAAAAAGCACTAAAAATCCATATGAAAAATGACAAATCTTGTAGACACTGAAAAGATAATAAGTATTATTTTAGTGAAAATTTAGATCAAATGAAAAACCCCTTGAAGAATACAACTTACAGAACATAGGAATAAAGAGCAAACTTGAATAGTACTGCAGCTGTTAAAGAAATGGAATCCATAGTTTAAAGCCTTCATGCAAAGAAACTCGAGGCCCAGATGGCTCCAATGGTAAACTATACCAAATATTTAAGGAAGGAATAATCCCAGTAACTTCAGTAAAATTTTCAAAGGACAGAAAAATAATATACTTTTACTATATAGGGACTAGCAGCCTCAATTAATATTATTATCTTATTAAATTTTAAATAATATATTCTCATTCTTCCAAATCCACCTAATTTGTGAATAGACTAAATAGGTGATATAATGAGATATGAAGGAAAAATCACCCCTGGATTTTTCAGGTCTTCAATTGTAGCACTAATACTTGCATGCTTTCTTTACCTCTTTCTTCCAGATGTGGTACTGACTTTATTTTGCAGGGAGAGGCACTCAGATACTTCCACTGGGCTTTTTCTTACTTTATAGGTGAGGGAGCCAAAGCAGGATTCACCAAATGCTAAGTATGTCTATTCAAGAGACACACTCAAGAATGGGAAAATAACCACAGCATGTCTTTGTTCTTATCGGACTCTATCGTTCCTCTACCAAAAGGCACCTTGGGTAAAATCCTCTAAGACTCCTACTGACTGGTGGATCACGGTGGTCTTCTGGGTGCCAGGGATTAGTGTTAGCTCAGCACCAGTGCTTTCATGGTACTTCCCTTTGTGCAGGGCGTTGTTATCCTTTGGCTCCCTTTGATAAAGGCTAGTTGGGAGATTTAGAATAGATACTTGTGGCTTGCAGGGTCTTTCCTTACTTACTTAATCAGTTTCATCCTCAACTGTGCTCAAGAATTGTGACCTAAATCTGGTCTGAATTTTGGCAAGGGATTATGACTCTCCATCCTTTTCAGCTATAACCTTTTTTTGTTGTTGTTATGCAGATCATGTAGACCTAGTGTGCTGCTTATCTGTTTCAATCCTAGGTACCCTAAGAGCAATTAGCCACTGCCAAATATCCCTCGGGATCAAACTGCTCTGATTACCCTTCTGTCCTGCTGCCTATTATAGTAACCATTCACACTTTGCCCCTACAGTTAGGGATGAGCTTTGGCCTTTGAAGCCAGGTATTCCCTTACCCACTTTAAAATGATGGGGCCCATTTTAATGCAGTATCCCCCTCCAGAGGTTATTTTACTGTGTTTTAAACAAGTTTATATTCCTTTCACAAATTTAGTTAACTTCTTTATTGAGCTGTAATTCACATACCATACTATTTACCCACTTTAAATGTACAATTCAGTGGTTTTTAGTATGGGCACAGATAGTGTGCAACCATCACAACAGTTATTTCGAAACATTTTCATCACATAAGAAAAAAAACCCGTGTCTTTAGATACCACTCTTCTATTCCCCTGCCCCAGCCCTGAGCAACTACTAATATACTTTCTGTCTCTATATATTTCCTTATCCTGGATTTTCATATGAATGGAATCATATAGTATGTAGTCTTTTGTGGCTTCCTTCACTTAGTATGTCTTCAAGATTCCTCTGTGTTGTAGCATGTATCAGAACTTCATTCCTTTTTCCTGTGTATTGGTATACCATATTTCATCCATTGAAGGGTATTTGGGTTGTTTCTAATTGAATATTATGAATAAAGCTACTGATTTATTGTATATAGTAGCTTTTATGACTAAAGCTATGAATATTCATGTAAAGGTTTTTGTGTGAACATGTCTTTATTTCTCTGGGATAAATGTCTAGGAGTGCAAATTATGGATCATATGGAAGTTGCATGTTTAGTTTTTATGAAACTGCCAACTTTTCCAGTGCTTACAAGCAATGTATGAGTGATCTAGTTCCTGCACATTCTTGCTGGGATTTGGTGTACTCAATATTTAGCCATTCTATAGGTGTGTAGTGATGTCTCATTGTAGTTTTAATTTGCCTTTCCCTAATGGCTAATGATATTGAACATTTTTTCTTGCTTGCTATCTGCATATCCTCTTTAGTGGAATGTCTGTTCATGTCTTTTACCCATTTTCTAATTGTTTATTTTGTTGTGTTTTTAAAGTTGTTTATGTATTCTAAATATTAGTTCTTTGTCAGATATGTGGTCTGAAAAATATTTTCTCCCAGTCCATAGCATAGTTTTTCATCTCTCTTTTTTTTTAGGGCTTCAACTATTAGTGATTACCATATTTTTTTATTGAAGTATCACTGATATACAATCTTATATTGGTTTCAAGTATATAACACAGTGGTTCACCCCTACTAGTTCAGTTACTATCTGTCAACATGGGAAGATGTTACAGTCATTGGTTATATTTTCCTTGCTGTGCTGCCATCCCTGTGACCAACTTATATTACCCCCCTCATTCTCCTCACCACCCACCCACCCCAACCCTCCCCCATGGTGACCACCAGTCACTTCCCAGCATCTAAGTCTACTGCTATTTTGTTTATTTTTTTTATATTCCACAAATAAGTGAAATCATATGGTACTTGTCTTTCTCCACCTCGCTTATTTCACTGAGCATAATACCCCCTAGGTCCATCCATGTTGTTGCAAATGGCAACAGAAATTTTTGTTCTGCTGATGGTGTCCTTTGCTGTACAGAAGCTTTTTAGCTTGATGTAGTCCCATTTGTTCATTTTTTATTTTGTTTCCCTTGCCTGAGGAGATGCATTCAGGAAAAATCTGCTCATGTTTATATTCAGGAGATTTTTGCTTATGTTTTCTTCTAAGAGTTTTATGGTTTCATGACTTACATTCACATCTTTGATCCATTTCGAGTTTACTTTTGTGTCTGGACTTAGACAATAATCCAGTTTCTTTCTCTTACATGTAGCTGTTCAGTTTTCCCAACACCAGTTGTTGAAGAGGCTGTCTTTTTCCCACTGTATAATCATGACTCCTTTATCTTATGTTAATTGACCATATATGTGTGAGTTTATATCTGGGCTGTCTATTCTGTTCCATTGATCTATTCTTGTGTCAGTACCAAACTGTTTTCATTACTGTAGCTTTGTAGTAAAGCTTGAAGTGAGGGAGTGGAGTCCCCCCAGCTTTGTTCTTTTTTCTCAGGATTGCTTTGGCTATTTGGGGGTCTTTTGTGGTTCTACATTAATTTTAGAACTGTTCTAGTTTGTTGAAAAATGCTGCTGGTATTTTGATAGAAAATGCATTGAATCTGTACACTGCTTTGGGCAGGATGACCATTTTGACAATATTAATTCTTCCTATCCATGAGCACGGGATAGATTTCCATTTATTTGTTTCTTCTTTAATTTCTCTCATGAGTGTTGTACAGTTTTCAAAGTATAGGTCTTTTACGTCCTTGGTTATGCTTATTCCTGGGCATTTTATTCCTTTTTTTTTTTTGCTTTTGGATGTCAAAAAAAAAGAAGAACTGTCTCTTCATATCCTCTGCCCATTTGTTAATTGGGTTATTTGCTTTTTGGGTGTTGAGGAGTGTAAGTTCTTTATGTATTTTGGATGTTAACCCCTTGTTGGATTTGTCATTTACAAATATATTCTCCCATACTATAGATTTTTTATTTTTATTAAGGTTATTGATATACACTCTTATGAAGGTTTCACATGAAAAAAACAATGTGGTTACTACATTTACCCATATTATCAAGTCCCCACCCATACCCCAATGCAGTCAACTGTCCATCAGTGTAGCAAGATGCCACAGATTCACTGTTTCCCTTCTCTGTGCTACACTGTTTTCCCTGAGATCCCCCACACCATGTATACTAAACATAATACCCCTCAATCCCCTTATGCCTCCCTCCCCACCTGCCCTCCTAAACCCCTCCCTTTGGTAACCACTAGTTCCTTCTTGGAGTCTCTGAGTCTGCTGCTATTTTGTTCCATCAGTTTTGCTTTGTTGTTATACTCCACAATTGAGGGAAATCATTTGGCACTTGTCTTTCCCCACCTGGCTTATTCACTGAGCAAAATGTCCTCCAGCTCCATCCATGTTGTTGCAAATGGTAGGCTTTGTTTCTTTCTTATGGCTGAATAGTATTCCATTATGTATATGTACCACATCTTTATCCATTCATCTACTTATGGACACTTAGGTTGCTTCCATATCTTGGCTATTGTAAATAGTGCTGCTATAAACATAGGAGTGCATATGTCTTTTTGAATCTGAGAAGTTGTATTCTTTGGGTAAATTCCAAGGAGTGGGATTCCTGGGTCAAATGATATTTCTATTTTTAGTTTTTTGAGGAACCTCCATATTGCTTTCCACAATGGTTGAACAAGCTTACATTGCCACCAGCAGTGTAGGAGGGTTCCCCTTTCTCCACATCCTTGCCAGCATTTGTTGTGCTTAGTCTTTTTGATGCTGGCCATCCTTACTGGTGTGAGGTGATATCTCATTGTGGTTTTAATTTGCATTTTCCTGATGATTAATGATGTGGAGCATCTTTTCTGTGTCTGTTGGCCATCTGAATTTCTTCTTGGGAGAACTGTCTCTTCATATCCTCTGCCCATTTGTTAATTGGATTATTTGCTTTTTGGGTGTTGAGGAGTGTAAGTTCTTTATGTATTTTGAATATTAACCCCTTGTTGGATTTGTCACTTACAAATATATTCTCCCATACTGTAGGATGCCTTTTTGTTTTGTTAATGGTGTCCTTTGCTGTACAGAAAGTTTTTAGTTTTATGTAGTCCCATGAGTGCATTTTTGCTTTTGTTTCCCTTGCTCAAGGAGCTGCATTCAGGAAGAAGTTGCTCATGCTTCTATTCAGGAGATTTTGCCTATGTTTTCCTCTAAGAGTTTTACGGTTTCATGACTTACATTTAGGTCTTTGATCCATTTTGAGTTTACTTTTATGTATGGGGTTAAACAATAATCCAGTTTCATTCTCTTGCATTTAGCTGTCCAGTTTTGCAAACACCAGCTGTTGAAGATGCTGTCATTTCCCCATTGTATGTCCATGGCTCCTTTATCATATATTAATTGACCATATGTGGTTGGGTTTATATCAGGTCTCTCTAGTCTGTTCCATTGGTTGGTCTCTAGTCTGGTCCAATTACTAAATTGTCTTGACTACTGTGGCTTTGTAGTAGAGCTTGAAGTTGGGATAATCCCCCTAGCTTTATTCTTCCTTCTTAGGATTGCTTTGACTATTTGGGGTCTTTTGTGGCTCCATATGAATTTTAGAACTATTTGCTTTAGTTCACTGAAGAATGCTGTTGGGATTTTGATAGGAATTGCATTGAATCTGTGCTTTGCTTTAGGCAGGATGGCCATTTTGACAATATTAATTCTTCCTATCCATGAGCATGGGATGTGTTTCCATTTATTGGTATCTTCTTTACTTTTCTCTCATGAGTACCTTGTAGATTTCAGAGTATAGGTCTTTCACTTCTTTGGTTAGGTTTATTCCTAGGTATTTTATTCTTTTTGATGCAACTGTGAATGGAATTGTTTTCCTGATTTCTCTCTCTGCTAGTTCATTGTTGGTATATAGGAATGCTGCAGATTTCAGTGTATTTTGTATCCTGCAAACTTTGCTGAATTCAGATATTATATATAGTAGTTTCAGAGTGGATTCTTTAGGGTTTTTTATGTACAATGTCATGTCATCTGCAAATAGTGACAGTTTAACTTCTTCCTTGCCATCTGGATGCCTTTTATTTCTTTGTGTTGTCTGATTGCCATGGTTAGGACCTCCAGTACTATGTTGAATAGAAGTGGGGAGAGTGGGCTGGGCATCCTTGTCTTGTTCCCAATCTTAGAGGAAAAGCTTTCAGCTTCTCACTGTTAAGTATGATGTTGGCTGTGGGTCTGTCATATATGGCCTTTATTGAGGTACTTGCCCTCTATACCCATTTTGTTGAGAGTTTTTATCATGAATGGATGTTAAATTTTGTCAAATGCTTTTTCAGCATCTATGGAGATGATCATGTGGTTTTTGTCCTTTTTGTTGATGTGGTGGATGATGTTAATGGATTTTTGAATGTTGCACCATCCTTGCATCTCTGGAATAAATCCTACTTGATCATGAGGGATGATCTTTTTTATGTATTTTTGAATTTGGTTTGCTAAAAATTTGTTGAGTATTTTTGCATCTATGTTCATCAGCAATATTTGTCTGTAATTTTCTTTTTTTGTGGTGTCTTCGCCTGGTTTTGGTATTAGAGTGATGCCTGCCTCATAGAATGAGTTTGGAAGTATTCCCTCTTCTTCTACTCTTTGGAAAACTTTAAGGAGGATGGGTATTAGGTCTTCACTAAATGTTTGATAAAATTAGCGGTGAAGCCATCTAATCCAGGTGTTTTGTTCTTAGGTAAGTTTTTGATTACCAGTTCAATTTCATTGCTGGTAATTAGTCTGTTCAGATTTTCTGTTTCTTTCTCGGTCAGCCTAGGAAGGTTGTATTTTTCTAGAAAGTTGTCCATTTCTTCTAGGTTATCCAGTTTGTTAGTGTATAATTTTTCATAGTATTCTCTAATAATTCTTTGTATTTCTGTGGTGTCCATAGCGATTTTTCCTTTCTCATTTTGATTCTGTTTATGTGAGTAGACTCTTTTTTTCTTGATAAGTCTGGCTAGGTGTTTATCTATTTTGTTTATTTTCTCAAAGATTCAGCTATTGCTTTCATTGATTCTTTCTATTGTTTTATTCTTTTCAATTTTATTATTTCTGCTCTAATCTTTATTATGTCCTTCCTTCTACTAACTTTGGGCCTCATTTGTTCTTCTTTTTCTAGTTTCATTAATTGTGAGGTTAGACTGCTCATATGGGGTTGTTCTTCTTTCCTGAGGTAGGCTTGTATTGCAATATACTTTCCTCTTAGCACAGACTTTGCTGTGCCTCACAGGTTTTGCGGTGTTGAATTACTGTTGTCATTTATTGTCTCCATATATTGCTTGATCTCTGTTTTTATTTGGTCATTGATCCATTGGTTATTTATAAGCATGTTGTGAAGCCTCCATGTGTTTGTGGGCTTTTTCATTTTCTTTGTGTAATTTATTTCTAGTTTCATACCTTTGTGGTCTGAGAAACTGGTTGGTACAATTTCAATCTTTTTTAATTTACCAAGGCTCTTTTTGTCACCTAGTATATGATCTATTCTTGAAAATGTTCCATGTGCACTTGAGAAGAATGTGTATTCTACTGCTTTTGGGTGTAGAGTTCTGTAGATGTCTGTTAGGTCCATCTTTTCTAATGTGTTGTTCAGTACCTCTGTCTCCTTACTTGTTTTCTGTCTGGTTGATCTGTCCTTTGGAGTGAGTGGAGTGTTGAAGTCTCCTAAAATGAATGCATTGCATTCTATTTCCCCTTTTAATTCTGTTAGTATTTGTTTCACATATGTAGGTGCTCCAGTGTTGGGCACATAGATATTTATGATGGTTATATCTTCTTGTTGGATTGACCCTTTTATCATTATGTAATGTCCTTCTTTGTCTCTTGTGACTTTCTTTGAAGTCTATTTTGTCTGATACAAGTACTGCAACTCCTGCTTTTTTCTCCCTATTAGTTGCATAAAATATCTTTTTCCATATCTTCACTTTTAGTCTGTGTGTATCTTTGGGTTTAAAGTGATGATATTTGACCTTAGAATAATTGATATAAAGCCATCTGCTATGGTCTGAATTTTTTTGTCCATCGAAAATTCATATGTTGAAATCCTTTGGGAAGTGATTAGTTCATTAAGGCAGAGCCCTTAAGAATGGTATTTGTGCCTTCATAAAAGGGTCCTCAAAGAGATCCCTCACCCCTTCCACTAAGTGAGTTTGCAGTGAGAATAGCTGTCAGTGAGGAAGTGGATTTTTACCAGACACCAAATCTGCTGGTACCTTGATCCTGGACTTCCCATTCTCCAGAATTGTGAGAAATAACCTAGTTTATGGTATTTTGTTGTAGCAGCCCAAATGAACTAAGGCACCATCCTTTCTTGCCACAATTCAAACGCATCAGTTACTAATTGAAGCCATTGTTAGATTTCCACAACAAAGTCATTTATTCTGTATAAAAGAAATGTTTATGTTTCTTTATCCAAAGGTTAAAGGAAAAGAAGCATCCAACTTAGAATGCGTGCGTGCAGAGCATTTTGGGTTTCATCTTTTCCACTGGCTTATTTTTGTCCCCACACTTACATAAAGGAATAGGGCCCACACATACGTACTTTATTAAGGTAATGCAGTTTGTAGAGCTGGTTGTCCATCCCTCAGTTAACTGGGCATTTTTTGAGTTTTGTCTTTTGTACCTAATGTCATTTTGTACAAACATTTACAAAAAGGGACAGTGTTCACATATTTATTAAGATACTATAGTTTGTATAAACATCTGTCAGTTATTGGGCATTTGAGTTTTTTCAAATATTCATTTTTGTAAAATGATGCTTTTGAAAAAATTCCTTGCAGTATACTTTGAAAATGAGATTAAAGACTACAAGTTTTTCTTGTTCTAATATTTTATTGCCAAATTGTTAAACTTTTCAAGAAGTAAGAATATCACCTTTTCTGGGTTTCTCTGACCAGATCCTAACTTAAGTTCCTGAAAATATAAACCTCATTAACAAGGCACTATGGCTCCTGTAGAAAACAGAATCCAGCAACAAGGAAGAAATTCTATTTTTTATTTTCTTGCAAGAGGCTGGGTTTTGAAGGGAAGGATGAATATCTCAATTATAGAAATAATAGGAATTATGGCCATAGAATTGGTGTTTCATTCCTGAATACTCTTTATCCCTGAGGTCCTTATGGTCTTCTAAAATTGATTTATGGAAACGTTTTTGTGCACCAGTTTTTGTAAAAGAGTTCCTAAGCTCCAGCAGGTCAGTCTGAGGCTTGGCCACACCAGCTCGAGGAATCCAACCCAGAATAGGTCTTGTTTCCTCACTGTTCTCTATGTTCAAGTTGAACTGTTCTTCTGACTTGCTTAAGAAGTGTTCTAAATCAGAAGTTTACAAGTCTGGTTTACTCTGTAAAATACTAGGCTTACTAAGGCCAACAGGGTTTTGATATATACTATACTGGTCACATAAGGGAGATTTCAGATGTTCATACTGAATGTAATGTTTTGGGTTACAGTAAGGTATAGATTGGGGTTTTAATGACAGCTGTCTCCAATACAAATCTTCTGTGTTTTTAGTATCTGTAATTTTTGGAAATTGTTTTATGTCATAGATGTCAGTCAGATCTTTTGTTGGGTAACAAGGTGGGACTGCATAGGTAGATAGCAAACTTTGTTCTTCCTTAATTTTGTCCTCAATTTCCTGTTTTTTATGGGTGACACCTGCCAGTATGTTATTGCTAAGTGCCATCATTTCTGTAGAACTGGGTACAAAGGTATGAAAAGTACATAAAACTCTAGGGGTACAATCTGGACAGGGAGGTGGTCTTTGCTGGACAATAGCCTCCAGAGGTTGTCGGTTCTGAATCAGTCAGGCAATTCGTCCTTCCAAGGGTCTAGAAGGTTTTAAGACAGCATGGAATTTTTCTTGCTGTAGTGATGGGATTAAAAAGGAGAAAATCAATTAATAAATCTGGCATTATAAGGATATTTCCACAAATGGCAGGTTAAAAGTCATATCCATTTTTCACTGAGTAAACATAGGATGGGTGAGGAGTGAACACTGCAGTGTTCTTTGACATAAGACATAGAACTTTGGGTCCTAATAAACACATTTTTCTCTACTGGTTTTTGCTAATATAGAAAGGGCATATTTTTAGTTGGCTATAGAGAAATTTCTCTATGTATGACTTCTTTATTTTCAGACATCCAAAGATATAAGAGAATTACTGGAATAAGACTTCAGCCAACAGATGATATTAATGTTATGTGCAGTTATTTAAATCTCAGCAAAAGCTTTCTTTGTTAGGCCAAAGCAAGGGTTCTTAATCCTTGGTTGAGTCAGAATTGGCTTTGGAGCCAGCAGATGATATACCTAACCTTGATCCTCTGAAATTGAGATTCATAAGGTCTGCAGTGGGGCTCAGAATCTGCTTTTTTAACAAACATCTCAGGTGATGCTGAGGCCACTGATGTTCTGTGCTTAGAGCAAGACTGGTCTGAGGGGAGTCATATCTGTGCTGCTCTTTGAGGTATTTTATAAATTCTGTGAATTCAATCATGTCTGGTAACTGTGAAAGTAGTGAGCATATTTAAAGTTTATTATTATAAAGATGTCTAGTGGGGGACAGGAGGAGAAGGAAGGAGTTGACTTGGAAGGGACATGATGGAACTTTCTGGGATGATGGGTAAAGTTCAGTATATTGATAGGGGTTTGGATTACACAAAGTTGTATGCATTAGTCAAAACTCTTTGAAAGTACACTTAAGATTTGTGCAGTTTCATTCAATATATTTTCCCTTAAAAGAAAACCAGAGAATCACGGGAAGATGGTGGCATGAGTAGTTCAGTGGAAATCTCCTCCCCAAAACATATATATTTATGAAAATACAACAAATACAACTATTCCTAAAAGAGACACCAGTGGATGCAGTACAACAGCCAGGATACATCTACATCTGCGAGAATTCAACATTACACGAAGGGGGTAAGATACAAGCCGCGGCCAGGTGGGACCCGAACACTCCCACACCCCAGAACCCGGCTGGAAGAAAGGAGTCAGAATGGAGAGGGAGTTAAAGCCCAGGACTGCTAAACAACCAGCTCTAGAAATCCGCACCAAGAGTGGAGACACAAGGTGCACGGGGTGCTGGATATTAGAGAAACGGAAAAGCAAAACCTGTGGGCAGGTCCCTGCAACCAGCATCCCTGAGACAAAAGAAAAGCGAGTGCTTTCTGCAAGTCTTAAAGAGACAGGGACCTCACAGCTGGACGAAGTCGTTCCAGCACACTTACCCAGCAGCTGGGAATCCCGGGAGACTTTAGGTCTCCTAAACCCCGGGGTGGCAGCGCAGCTCTGAAGCCCCTCATGGCACTAAGCAGCCTGCCAGTCGTTCCTCCAACTGGCACAGACCTTGACACACAGGCCCAGTAGTGGGAGAGTGGCAGCGCGCGCTTGGGGGCGGCGGCGCTGGGGGACTGAGAGCGGATCGTGTGCGCTCATGGTGCCAGAGGAGCAGCTCGTGTGAGCCTGCAGCGGAGGCAACTGAACAACCTGGGTGCGGCCCACACGCACTGGTGGCAGTGGTGCCAGAGGAGCCCAGAAGAGGTCCATGCGGGAGAGGCCTGCGTGCACCTGCAGCGGTGCCAGAGGGAGCAGCTGTGCTCCCAGCAGCTGACCAGAATCCCGGCCCAATGCACAGCCGCCCGGGCCAGACCCAAAGGCCGCAGCTAGCACACAGCTGCCCGGCAGGGGCGCTGCTATTGCAGAGGAGTGCACCTGGCATGCCTGCCACTCCCTGCATGGCTCCGCGCTGCTCTGACGGAGACCCCGCCAACAGCAGCTTAGGGGATTAACCCGGTGGCTGTTCCAGGAGTGTGGGTAACCGACACAGGCAGTGGAGAAGGGCAAGGCATCCAGCAAGCAGGAAAGGACTTTCTTTTCCCAGCTGACACACCCGCAACCTGCCTACAGCCACCGCTGTCACTATGAAAAGGCAAAAAAATTTAGTCCAGTGCAAGATAGTTCAGACAACATCTGAGAGAGGATCTGCAGAGACAGACCTAACCAGTCTCCCTGAAAAAGAATTCAAAATAAAAATCATAAACATGCTGACAGAGCTGCAGAGAAATATACAAGAGCTAAGGGATGATGTCCAGAGGGATATTACAGAAGTGAGAAGGATTTATAAGCAGAATGGATTAGATGCAAGAGGCCATTGATGGAATAGAAACCAGAGAACAGGAACGCATAGAAGCTGACGCAGAGAGAGATAAAAGGATCTTCAGGAATGAAACAATATTAAGAGAACTGTGTGACCAATCCAAAAGGAACAATATCTGCATTATAGGGGTACCAGAAGAAGAAGAGAGAGAAAAAGGGATAGTAAGTGTCTTTGAAGAAATAATTGCTGAGAACTTCCCCAAACTGGGGGAGGAAATAGTTGCTCAGACTACGGAGGCACAGAGAACTCCCGAGAGACGGATCCAAAGAGGACAACACCAAGACACATAATAATTAAAATGGCAAAGATCAAGGACAAGGACAGAGTATTAAAGGCAGCCAGAGAGAGAAAAAAGGTCACCTACAAAGGAAAACCCATCAGGCTATCATCAGACTTCTCAACAGAAACCTTACAGGCCAGAAGAGAATGGCATGATATATTCAGTGCAATGAAACAGAAGGGCCTTGAACCAAGGATACTGTATTCAGCACGATTATCATTTAAATATGAAGGAGGGATTAAACAATTCCCAGATGAGCAAAAGTTGAGGGAATTTGCCTCCCACAAACCACCTCTACAGGGTATCTTAGAGGGACTGCTCTAGATGGGAGCACTCCTAAAAAGAGCACAGAACAAAACACCCAACATATGAAGAAGGGAGGAGGAGGAATAAGAAGGGAGAGAAATAATCATCAGACTGTGTTAATAATAGCGCAGAAAGCGAGTTAAGTTAGACAGTAAGGTAGTAAAGAAGCTAACCTTGAACCTTTGGTAACCACGAATCTAAAACCGGCAATGGCAATAAGTACATATCTTTCAATAATCACCCTAAATGTAAATGGACTGAATGCACCAATCAAAAGACACAGAGTGACAGAATGGATAAAAAAGCAAGACCCATCTATATGCTGCTTACAAGAGACTCACCTCAAACCCAAAGACACGCACAGATTAAAAGTCAAGGGATGGAAAAAGATATTTCATGCAAACAACAGGGACAGAAAAGCAGGTGTTGCAATACTAGTATCAGACAAAATAGACTTGAAAATAAGAAAGTAACAAGAGATAAAGAAGGACATTACATAATGTTAAAGGGCTCAGTCCAACAAGAGGATATAACTATTATAAACATATATGCACCCAATACAGGGGCACCAATATATGTGAAACAAATACTAACAGAATTAAAGGAGGAAGTAGAATGCAATGCATTCATTTGGGGAGACTTCAACACACCACTCACTCCAAAGGACAGATCCACCAGACAGAAAATAACTAAGGACACAGAGGCATTGAACAACACACTAGAACAGATGGACCTAACAGAAATCTATAGAACTCTACATCCAAAAGCAACAGGATACACATTCTTCTCAAGAGCACATGGAACATTCTCCAAAATAGACCATATACTAGGCCACAAAAAGAGCCTCAGTAAATTCCAAAAGATTGAAATCCTACCAACTTTTCAGACCACAAAGGTATAAAACTAGAAATAAATTGTACAAAGAAAGCAAAAAGGCTCACAAACACATGGAGGCTTAACAACATGCTCCTAAATAATCAATGGATCAACGACCAAATTAAAATGGTGATCCAGCAATATATGGAAACAAATGACAACAACAACATAAAGCCCCAACTTCTGTGGGATGCAGCAAAAGCAGTCTTAAGAGGAAAGTATATTGCAATCCAGGCATATTTAAAGAAGGAAGAACAATCCCAAATGAATTATCGAAATTGGAAAAAGAAGAACAAATGAGGCCTAAGGTCAGCAGATGGAGGGACATAATAAAGATCAGAGAAGAAATAAATAAAATTGAGAAGAATAAAACAATAGAAAAAATCAATGAAACCAAGAGCTGGTTCTTCGAGAAAATAAACAAAATAGATGAGCCTCTAGCCATACTTATTAAGAGAAAAGGAGAGTCAACACACATCAACAGAATCAGAAACGAGAAAGGAAAAATTAAGATGGACCCGACAGAAATACAAAGAATTATTAGAGAATACTATGAAAACCTATATGCTAACAAGCTGGAAAACGTAGGAGAAATGGACAACTTCCTGGAAAAATACAACCTTCCAAGACTGACCCAGAAAGAAACAAAATGTAAACAGACTAATTACCAGCAACAAAATTGAATCAGTAATCAAAAAACTACCCAAGAACAAAACCCCCGAGCCAGATGGATTTACCTCGGAATTTTATCAGACATACAGAGAAGACATAATACCCATTCTCCTTAAAGTTTTCCAAAAAATAGAAGAGGAGGGAATACTCCCAAACTCATTTTATGAAGCCAACATCACCCTAATACCAAAGCCAGGCAAAGACCCCACCAAAAAAGAAAACTACAGACCAATATCCCTGATGAACATAGATGCAAAAATACTCAACAAAATATTAGCAAACCAAATTCAAAAATACATCAAGAGGATCATAAACCATGACCAAATGGGATTCATCCCAGGGATGCTAGTATGGTGCAACATTCAAAAATCCATCAACATCATCCACCACATCAACAAAAAGAAGGACAAAAACCACATGATCATCTCCATAGATGCTGAAAAAGCATTTGACAAAGTTCAACATCCATTCATGATAAAAACTCTCAACAAAATGGGCATAGAGGGCAAGTACCTCAACATAATAAAGGCCACATATGATAAACCCACAGCTAACATCATACTGAACAGCGAGAGGCTGAAAGCTTTTCCTCTGAGATTGGGAACAAGACAGGGATGCCCACTCTCCCCACTGTTATTAAACATAGTACTGGAGGTCCTAGCCACGGCAATCAGACGAAACAAAGAAATACAAGGAATCCAGATGGGTAAAGAAGAAGTCAAACTGTCACTATTTGCAGATGACATGATATTGTACATAAAAAAATCCTAAAGACTCCACTCCAAAACTACTAGAGCTAATATTGGAAGTCAGCAAAGTTGCAGGATACAAAATTAATGCACAGAAATCTGTGACTTTCCTATACACTAACAATGAACTAATAGAAAGAGAAATCAGGAAAACAATTACATTCACAATTGCATCAGAAAGAATAAAATACCTAGGAATAAACCTAACCAAGGAAGTGAAAGACCTGTACCCTGAAAACTACAAGACACTCTTAAGAGAAATTAAAGAGGACACTAACAAATGGAAACTCATCCGATGCTCTTGGCTATGAAGAATTAATATTGTCAAAATGGCCATCCTGCCCAAAGCAATATACAGATTCAATGCTTTCCCTATCAAATTACCAACAGCATTCTTCAGTGAACTGGAACAAATAGTTCAAAAATTCATATGTAAACACCAAAGACCCCGAATAGCCAAAGCAATCCTGAGAAAGAAGAATAAAGTGGGGGGTATCTCACTCCCCAACTTCAAGCTCTACTACAAAGCCACAGTAATCAAGACAATTTGGTACTGGCACAAGAACAGAGCCACAGACCAGTGGAACAGATTGGAGACTCCAAACATTAACCCAAACATATATGGTCAATTAATATACAATAAAAGAGCCATGGACATAGAATGGGGAAATGACAGTCTCTTCAACAGATGGTGCTGGCAAAACTGGACAGCTGCATGTAAGAGAATGAAACTGGACCATTGTCTAATCCCATACACAAAAATAAATTTGAAATGGATCAAAGACCTGAAAGTAAGTCATGAAACCATAAAACTCTTAGAAAAAAACATAGGCAAAAATCTCATGGACATAAACATGAGTGACTTCCTCATGAACATATCTCCCCGGGCAAGGGAAACAAAAGCAAAAATGAACAAGTGGGACTATATCAAGCTGAAAAGCTTCTGTACAGCAAAGGATACCATCAATAGAACAAAAAGGTATCCTACAGTATGGGAGAATATATTCATAAATGACAGATCTGATAAAGGATTGACATCCAAAATATATAAAGAGCTCTCATACCTCAACAAACAGAAAGCAAATAATCCAATTAAAAAATGGGCAGAGGAACTGAATAGACAGTTCTCTAAAGAAGAAATTCAGATGGCCAACAGACACATGAAAAGATGCTCCACATCGTTTGTCATCAGACAAATGCAAATTAAAACCACAATGAGATATTACCTCACACCAGTAAGGATCGCCATCATCGAAAAGACAAACAACAACAAATATTGGCGAGGTTGTGGAGAAAGGGGAATGCTCCTACACTGCTGGTGGGAATGTAAATTAGTTCAACCATTGTGGAAAGCAGTTTGGAGGTTCCTCAGAATGCTCAAAATAGAAATACAATTTGACCCAGGAATTCCACTTCTAGGAATTTACCCTAAGAATGCAGCACTCCAGTTTGAAAAAGACAGATGCACCCCTATGTTTATCGCTGCACTATTTACAATAGCCAAGATATGGAAGCAACCTAAATGTCCATCAGTAGATGAATGGATAAAGAAGATGTGGTACATATACACAATGAAATATTACTCAGCCATAAGAAAAAAACAGATCCTACCATTCGCAACAACATGGATGGAGCTAGAGGGTATTATGCTCAGTGAAATAAGCCAGGCAGAGAAAGAGAAGTACCAAATGATGTCACTCATATGTGGAGTATAAGAACAAAGGAAAACTGAAGGAACAAAACAGCAGCAGAATCACAGAACCCAAGAATGGACTAACAGTTACCAAAGGGAAAGGCACTGGGGAGGATGGGTGGGAAGGGAGGGATAAGGGTGAGGAAAAAGAAAGAGGGCATTACAATTAGCATGTATAGTGCATGGGGGGCATGGGGAGGGCTGTGCAACACAGAGGAGACAAGTAGTGATTTTACAGCATCTTACTATGCAGATGGACAGTGACTGTGAAGGGGTATGTCGGGGGACTTGGTGAAAGGGGGAGCCTAGTAAACATAATGTTCTTCATGTAATTGTAGATTAATAAAAAAAAAAAAGAAGAAGAAAACCAGACAAATTGAACTCTTGTTAATGATATGCATGTTGAATGTTTAGAGTGCAAATATACTAATGTCTGCAAATGAAACTGAAATGCATAAAAGTAATAGTGTGGTTGGAGGGAGGAAAGTTGGATAGGCTGTGTGACAAGGACAGTAAAAGGCTAATGGTAAAACTAAGTGATGGGCATATGGGTATTAACTATACAGTTATTTCAGCTTTTCTGTGTGTTTGAAAATTTTTATAATATGTTGAAATAAAATAAAGATGATTGGATCTATGACAAAGGTGGAATTGATAACAGATAAAAATGAAACTTATGAGAAAATAACTAGTTTGGTATTAAAAAAATGGACTTAGGAACATCCTTTTGGAACCTAATTTGTTCATATTTGGAGGAAGTTCATACTGTTATTAACAAATCTGTTACAATCTTTAGCTAATCAGGCTTGAGTACATACTATGAAAGAAAGAAAAAAACCCCCAGCTTTTTGAAATGCTTTAAATGAAATAAATTTGTCATGAGGAAAAAGTGTAGAGTGTATCATATCCTACCTTAACAGTATCCCTTTGTGCAAGATATGGTTTTTAGTATCTTTATTTTATTCTACTATAACAAAATATTTCATAAACATCTTTATTACCACTACAACAAGCCTTCCCAGAGTCCATTATTTACATTTTAGTTAGAAATTAGAAAGATTCACTGAAACTTTCTTTTAAGGCATATTTTAATCTAACCAATTAAAATGTAGGTGTTGATTTACTTGCAAAGTAGTTATACATGTAATATACTTGATAAGCATCCTTGTATAGCTGTACATGCATTATTTTGTAAAAATGATAAAGGTGCTTCCTGAGGGGCTGGACCGTACAGGGTTAAATCTGTGGAAATCTGGACAGTTGCTAAACACACAAGAGAATGCTCATCGCAAGTGAAAAATATAGAAAATTAAAAACTCTTCAGTGAATGATAAAGTGCAGCCTATGGCGGTACTGGTATGATGATTTTTTTATTACCTTGGGAAATATTGAAGCTAATATAAAATGAATGTGTTCCTTTCACTTTAAGGAGTTCATGCTTTAATATCTTAGTTGTTTTTTATGTGTCTTTCCACAGTTTACATCTTTGAAAATACTGATTTTTGTTTTAAAAACTTTGCAGTTTCAGGGGATAAAATTGTGGTCCCAAATAATACAACATATTTGTATACTATTAGGTCAGTTTATTTCATTTACATTAAGCCAACAGTTTATAATTTCTATCACTAAAGGGTTTAATCATCTCTTTCACAGCATTTCACATAATCAGTTAATCTCTGTTGATACTTGCAGATAATTTATTGGCTTTTGATTGTAATTCAGCCAACTCTCAATTATTGTGGATATTAGGAAGAAGCCTTTATCTCTCTGAAAGCAGTGGGACTGTACAAGATACACAAACATGCAAAGATGCACAAAATATACTAGGAATCTCATTATATTAGTACGTGAGCATTTGTAAACCAGTTCCCTTGTAAATTTTAGTAATAGTAGCATAGTAGAAAATCTGCAAACCAAAAAAAAGTCCTGTGAGAGGAAAAGAAACCTTGCTTGTTCTTCAAAATAGTGGATGGGGTATTCAAACCAGTTCAAATCAATTCAGAATTAACTTCTAAAATCGGTTAAATTTTCTCTCTGCTAGCTTGGTTAAAAGTACTTATAAAGCAAATAAAAAGTGGGCAAACCAGAAAGGAGCCCAACACCTGGGTACTTTCTCCCTAAATAACTGAGAGTTGACTGTAATTACTTACAGGCTCTGGGTCAAATCCTATTTGTCCAGTTAAGTCTGCTACCTCCTTTTCATGGTAATCATCCAGTTCAAGGGGGTTCATGGGCCCCAGACCTTAATGTAAACATCACATATTATTTTGTTAAGAGTAAACACATGTCACTTAAATGAGCTTTTATAGAAAAACTTACCCATTCTCTTTTGTAATAAGAACCAATAAAATGAAACCAACTTTAACTCCTACCAACCTTAATTTCTATCAGTACTTTAAGAAACAGGGGAAAATATTAAAATATGAAAACTTGTAACAGCATTTGTCAAATAATCCAATTCTGTTCTTTATACTTGCATTAAAGCGAACTCACACCTGTAAAATCATGAGTGTAAGAAGTGATCCAGTGGGACCTCTCAAGATTTCTTCGTATGTTGGCTTCTTTTAGACCCTTTAAATAGAGTCCTGTAAATTCAAAGAAGGGTTAGGAGCGAAGGTTTTAGAAGGTTTTGGGTAGAACATTGGCTTTTTTTCCTCAACACATTTAGTAAACTAAAATGTGAGCATAAAAGATTATTGTTGTTAATGTCACCTTGTAGAATAAGGGCTGACTCACTATCTCAGCAGGAGTTGAGGGTAAAGGAAATTCCAGGCTGAAGTTAGATGCTATTTTTTTCTTCATTAATTACTGATATTCTGTAACTATAACCATATTTAGACTTAAACACAATATTTTATTAAAGAATGGGTGAGGTCTTTTCTAAAAATCTTTTGTTTGGCAGGGATTCCGATAATGTACATTGGGGAAATGGCCCTGGAAGTATTCTACCTCTAGTGAACTTTTATTAAGAGTTATAAAGGACTCTGAGGTGCTCCTTTGGGTAAGTTGAGTCAAAACTGTGTGCCTCTCACTTCTTCCTTGCCTGAAAAGGCACCATTCTATATTTTTTATTAATTTCTGGTAGTTAAGATGACCAAAAATTAAAATAAAAATTTTCATTCTGTAGACATAACTGCTTACTATGCTTTATTTTTTATTTTCAAAAGGAGTTACGCATGTAAAAGTGAAAGAATGAATTGCTTTCACTGTAATGTTTTTGTTACTTAGAAATATTTCTCAGATTGATGATATTCAATAAATATTCCCTGAGCACCTACATGTGCACATAGGGGCAGGAAACAAGGATGGATCAGAAACAAACCTTGCCATTGAGGAGTATATTGTCTAGAAGGGGAGACAAGGTGTGAGAACACAAATGACTTTAAGGGAAAAGTAATTCTTTGTTATAAAAGAGGCTCAGACAAAATTATTTGGAAGTTCAGAGGAGGGAGGGAGTGATTTAAGCTGACCAGGGAGCTGGGCTGGGAGCAGAGAGGGAGGAAACAAGAGGCCATATACTGTCATACCATAGAAAGTAGGCCTTGAATGACATGTAGAAGTAGGGAGGCCAAGGGAACGGAGAGAGAAGAGGTATGAATGGTATTGGAAAGGGTGGAATTAATATTTCTTGAACACTTTGCACTTGTCCTCACAGTCAGGCCCACCCTTAAAGTTTGCAGGTTTGGGGGCTAGAGTACAATGAGAAGCCACATTCTATTAGTCTAAATAATTTAATTTATATATCAAGCAGATAGACTATTAAATAAAAGAGTTCTGTTCTCCTACTTTGACAACATAATTTCCAAACAACCTGGAGGACCATATTCAAATTTTGCCTTCTTAAACTGATCCCAAATCTGCACTGGCACATGGTTTAGAGAGAGCCAGCCACTGGCTCCTGGCCTCAGCACCCTTTACAACATTACTCCCATTCCAAACTATGAGGTGCCTCGTATATAAGGGCATCCTATCTCTCAGGTTCAAGCTTTGTATACTTATCACCACTGCTTCCAGCAAACAGCTATCTCTTGGCCATCCCTCTGGCCTAGAGGTATATACTACTTTGGGAGGACAGTCTTGAGGGTGAGACCCCATGAAGGCCCTGGGACTGGGTTCAGAGCTATTTTGTTAGGGAATTCTGAAGTCCAACATCAGTTTGGGGCAGGAGACTGGGGAATATGGGCTCCAGATGGACCTATCCTCTTATTCCATAAACTTCCTGCCCCATAGGGAGGGGCACAGCCAGAGGAAGGCCAAAGTTGGGCCCTATAAAGCATGGGGACTTCTAAGGTTCCTGGGCCTAAGGGTGATGCTGCTCATAGTATCCCTATGAGGTTGCAGTGATCCCCATTTTATATATATAGAGTAGTCACGGTAAAAGGCTCTTGGTAAAAGACTGTCTTGAGAAGTATTAAATAACCACCTCTATAAACCTTCAACAAAAATGTGGCTTACTTATTCAGGGATAAAGAAAGCTGCCTTTGTTCTCCTTATTTATTATGATTTGCAAAGCCAACTTAGAAATAAGAACTTTTCAAATACTGTTCCTAGGGGCTGGATTAACTCTGTGTCTTAATCTGGTGATTAATCTGAAAAGCAGTTAAGGGCACAAAGGAAGAAAATAGGGGATGTGAAATTTTACTGTTGTCCATGGTGTCTTGGAAAGAGTTTAAGGAATAAGGAAACATTTGAGAGTGGAAAGCCGGCCAGTTTTCAGTGTGGCAAGGCAGTTTTATTCTGAGGACAGAGAGTTGGGTGCTGCTGGTGATCAGTCACTCAATAGGTATTCATTAGTTAAACATACTATTCACAGGGTAATGTCTGAATCTGATAATGGAAGGTAGGTACAAAGCAGGAAGAGATTCAATTCCTGAGATGTTACTATCTAGGCAGACACTCCAGTTTACAAAGGAGTGATGTTAGTTTGAATTTTGACTGCCTTCTAGGAGGAATAGTACTATATGAGTTGTGGTTAAATTCCCAGCCCTGAAAGTCCATGTAACTCAAAGGCTATTTAATAAACATTTACTAAATACCTATTACAAGCCAAACTACATAGGCACCAAAACTCCATAAATTGCCATAAAATAACAGGAATTAATACTGTTGTAACACATTAAATAAAACAAAAAATTAAATATAGTTTTTTGTTTTGTTTTAGTCTTGAATGATGGGGCTTAACCAGGTTTAATAAGGGAGTAAGAAAAGGTTTACTGTGGAGATAACTTTGACATTGGGTACATTGGTTCCTTAATAGATTGTATTTAACTTAATTCATGTATCAGCCTCATTTTTGATTAAGAAACTTTGTTCATTTACATACGAAATGGAGAGAGAAAGAGCGAGAGTGCGTGAAAATAAGAGACTGGCAGAGATTTTTCTTTGGTTATCTAGTTAGAACTTAGACCGAGTTGAAGGGAGCAGAGTGTGCACAATGGGAGGAAAAGGATGCCTGAGACAGAATGGAGGAAACGGGGATATGGCCAGACAGTAAATGGGGGGCATGCGTGGTAGGGGAGAGAGACTGTGCCAGTTTGCTTCCCATTTTGGATACCCTGGTTGTTGCTGGGGATGAACAGGTGGGAAGGTGGGGTTCAGGGAGGTGGCAGCAATGGAGAGATGCATTGTGGACAACCAGTTATTTGATAAGATGACACATTTCTAAATGAGGTTCCTGCACACTCACCAACTTTACTGTCATTATTTGAGGATGAGTGTGGATTGTGCTATTATGGAGGGACAGAACCATACTAGGAATGAGGAATGGATATCCAGGAGGGGGATGGCTGCCCCAGAATGGAAAGATGGCAGATGGCTTAAGAAGGAAAAACCACACTCCTTTGAAAGAGTGAGTGTTCTTTCCAAGGTAAGTTAAAGGTCTTTAAAATATTTAGAGTTAAGGAAAATCAGGTAGTAGGTTCAGTTAGGCCTTGAAAATGGTTTGTTAAAAAATTTCGAACAGTCCAAGGTTAGGGGGGTTTATGGCATTTGACTTCTGTGATTATATATTATTCCTACTCAAAAGATGATTACAAGATAGAGTTTGTTTTAAAGGAGACTGCTGTATTATAAAAGTTCAGACCAGATGCTTGAGTTCTTGAGAAAAAGAAAGGACAAAAGGTCTTTGGCCACTTGAGCTAATTGACAAAAACTGCCCCAAAGAATCAGATATTCTAACATTATTTGTTTGTCAGTTAAACAGGGAAAAGGAAGGTTCTGATTGGCTTGGTAGTGGCTGGACATGGCCAGGCAGAGGTAACAGGAGAGGCTTTACCTAACAACTCTGGTTGGGAAAAGTGGAGCAGAGGGAGCAGAGTGTGCCAGAGAGACAAAAAGGGCAGGGCAGCTCTGGGTTCTATGTGGTAAAGAGATACCTAGATTTCTGTCACTCTTGAAGATACAGGCTTCATATACATGTAATATAGAAGATGAAGGGCAAAACAAAAACACTCTGTTAAAATTAAGCCCCAGGACTTTTACTTGAAATGTTCTCCTTTCCAGGACTACTCATTTTGTAATGCTGCTAGGTCAACAGTGTTACCATAATTGGAATAAGAATACTGAAGGAAGCCAACACTTATTATAAGATTATCTGCTAATGTGCTGCTGAGTGCTTTTACCTTCATTTCATTCTCAAGGCAACAGGTAGATTTTACTATTTTATTTTATCTATGAGGAAGGCAAGGTATTGAAGGGTTAACTACCCATCTAGGGTCACACAGATGAGATGTTTTAGACCCAGGAGCTAAGCCACTTTAAATTCACACTACTTACCAATATGTTATATATATTTTCTCATTGGCTTGGATGGAAAACACTAAAATATGGCTCCTAGAGTTTTCTCTTTTACAGCTAGGAGACACATTTTTAGAACTACTTATCAAGTTATTGTGTCCTTTCTCCTGTTTGTATTGGGTTATAGGGTGGAGTAGGAGGAGAGGAAAGACAATTAACCCATAAATATAAGTTACAATTTCTTGAACAAGGCATTTTTACTAAAGCTCCCACCCTTGGAGAATGATGATTACAATTTTGTAATCAATTACGATGTGGGTGGGGTACAGCCTGGGAACTGGGATTTCTGAAAGCACCCTAGGTGATTCTAATGTGCATCCAAGGTTGAGAACTGCTGCTCTTGCAATAGGAAAGGTAAATACTATAAAAAAAAATCCTCCTTTAACAAAAATGGAATATTGTAGATAAAGCTGAAGACTCCTTGACCAACCTCCCCCAATCACAAGTAGAAAGGTAGGGCAGGACAAGTACAGGTATTATCTTAAAGAAAAAAAAAAGATGAGTTGTGAAGTGCTCAGTACCAACTTAATCTTGATTTCTTTGTCCTGGGAAGTACTAAACTTGATTAGAGTTAGGGGGTAAGCCAAGAAGAATGACTGAAAGGTTGAAAATTAAGATCAGTCAGGACAGATTAAGAAGTGGGATCCATTAGGAGAGTTAAAGAAATCAGTCAAAAATATGTACAAAGTGCTGTGGGGAATAAACATGTAAAAAGCTCTGTTTTCAAAGAGCTTGTAATTTAGTTGACAAGATATGAGAGACAGGAAAAGTCATTGGTTACAGTAGTGTTGTAGAATGTCAGGAGAGGGAGAAACCACTTCTGTTGGAATAATAAGGCTGTATCAGTTACAGTATATTCTATTTTTTCATATCTTTCTTATAATCTTCATAGCCTGTGAAGTTTGTAGAACAGATTTTACTGAAATTATACAGATCCACTTTATTGATGAAAGTTCAGAGAAGAAAAACTGTGCCTAATATCACTTAGAGACAGAGGGCAAATAGAGAACATAGGTCTCCTGATTTGGCTCATTTTCTGCTATGCAACAGAAACAATGAGAATGGAGATGAGCCTGGAAGAATGAGCAAGTTTTAGATGGGCAGAGAGGCCCTGGGAGGCCGGAGGTGAGCTTCCAGGAATAGGAGGTGGCCAGGAACCTGTTTGAGGACCGTAAGCCGAGCCACGGTGTAGGAAGGAAGCAAGGCCAGATCCAAAGGGCCCTCATAGCTCAGGTAATGTGTTGGGATTCACGGTTAGGTAAAGGGGAGAGAGTCAAGACTGCTGTCAAGGGGTGTGGTGTGAGGACAGCAACTTTTAATGGGCGTGAAGTGAGGGAATTTGGAAGAAGAAACTAAAACAGAGCTGGAGACTCTGGCTGTAAGAAGAGTAACTATGGAATCGTCTCTAGAATAACTGCTCATATTTCTGGGTTGCTTAGATACAGATTTTGAAAGAATGAAAGAGATCCAGTAAAATAGACGATTCTTTCAGGACTTTTCTTTCATGTATAACTTAAAAACAAACAAACAGGAAATTGCTTCCTTCATAGATGACTGTGTGGCATTGCAATGACCACACTCTGGACTGTCACAATGGTCTTCCCGGTAAACTTCAAGGGTCTCTAGCCTTCCGTTATTATTTCCTGTGCACCTCACAGACTGTTATTTGCAAGGAGATGATATATGGAAAACATTTGGCACTGCCTCTCACAAACTGACTGGCCAGGAATGTTGGCTATTATTAATTTCAAATGTCTAGATGTTTTCCTTTGTGATTTAAAATTTTCTCTTTATACCCATGAGGAGTCATGGTACAGAGGCAAAGAGCAGAGACTGGAGTCCCACCAGCCTGAGTTCCGTGATTATGAGATAGTCACAAACTGTCTGAGCCTGTTTCCTCACCTATAAAAATGGGGATGGTGAAGCATATGTGAAGCAAATACTAACAGAACTAAAGAGGGAAATAGACTGCAATGCATTCATTGTAGGAGACTTCAACACACCACTCACCCCAAAGGATAGATCCACCGGGCAGAAAATAAGTAAAGACACACAGGCACTGAACAACACACTAGAACAGATGGACCTAATAGACATCTATAGAACTTTACATCCAAAAGCAACAGGATATACATTCTTCTCAAGTGCACATGGAACATTCTCCAGAATAGACCACATACTAGCTCACAAAAAGAGCCTCAGTAAATTCCACAATATTGAAATTCTACCAACCAATTTTTCAGACCACAAAGGTATGAAAGTAGAAATAAATTCTACAAAGAAAACAAAAAGGCTCACAAACACATGGAGGCTTAACAACATGCTACTAAATAATCAATGGATCAATGAACAAATCAAAATAGAGATCAAGGAATATATAGAAACAAATGACAACAACAACACTAAGCCCCAACTTCTGTGGGATGCAGCGAAAGCAGTCTTAAGAGGAAAGTATATAGCAATCCAGGCACACTTGAAGAAGGAAGAACAATCCCAAATGAATAGTCTAATATCACAATTATTAAAACTGGAAAAAGAAGAACAAATGAGGCCTAAAGTCAGCAGAAGGAGGGACATAATAAAGATCAGAGAAGAAATAAACAAAATTGAGAAGAATAAAACAATAGCAAAAATCAACGAAACCAAGAGCTGGTTCTTTGAGAAAATAAACAAAATAGATAAGCCTCTAGCCCAACTTATTAAGAGAAAAAGAGAGTCAACACAAATCAACATAATCAGAAATGACAATGGAAAAATCACGACAGACTCCACAGAAATACAAAGAATTATTAAAGACTACTATGAAAACCTATATGCCAACAAGCTGGAAAACCTAGAAGAAATGGACAACTTCCTAGAAAAATACAACCTCCCAAGACTGACCAAGGAAGAAACACAAAAGTTAAACAAACCAATTACAAGCAAAGAAATTGAAACAGTAATCAAAAAACTACCCAAGAACAAAACCCCAGGGCCGGACGGATTTACCTCGGAATTTTATCAGACACACAGAGAAGACATAATACCCATTCTCCTTAAAGTGTTCCACAAAATAGAAGAAGAGGGAATACTCCCAAACTCATTCTATGAAGCCAACATCACCCTAATACCAAAACCAGGCAAAGACCCCACCAAAAAAGAAAATTACAGACCAATATCCCTGATGAATGTAGATGCAAAAATACTCAATAAAATATTAGCAAACAGAATTCAACAGTATATCAAAAGGATCATACACCATGACCAAGTGGGGTTCATCCCAGGGATGCAAGGATGGTACAACATTCGAAAATCCATCAACATCATCCACCACATCAACAAAAAGAAAGACAAAAACCACATGATCATCTCCATAGATGCTGAAAAAGCATTTGACAAAATTCAACATCCATTCATGATAAAAACTCTCAGCAAAATGGGAATAGAGGGCAAGTACCTCAACATAATAAAGGCCATGTATGATAAACCCACAGCCAGCATTATACTGAACAGCGAGAAGCTGAAAGCATTTCCACTGAGATCGGGAACCAGACAGGGATGCCCACTCTCCCCACTGTTATTTAACATAGTACTGGAGGTCCTAGCCACGGCAATCAGACAAAACAAAGAAATACAAGGAATCCAGATTGGTAAAGAAGAAGTTAAACTGTCACTATTTGCAGATGATATGATACTGTACATAAAAAACCCTAAAGACTCCACTCCAAAACTACTAGAACTGATATCGGAATACAGCAAAGTTGCAGGATACAAAATCAACACACAGAAATCTGTAGCTTTCCTATACACTAACAACGAATCAATAGAAAGAGAAATCAGGAAAACAATTCCATTCACCATTGCATCAAAAAGAATAAAATACCTAGGAATAAACCTAACCAAGGAAGTGAAAGACTTATACTCTGAAAACTACAAGTCACTCTTAAGAGAAATTAAAGGGGACACTAATAAATGGAAACTCATCCCATGCTCATGGCTAGGAAGAATTAATATCGTCAAAATGGCCATCCTGCCGAAAGCAATATACAAATTTGATGCAATCCCTCTCAAATTACCAGCAACATTCTTCAATGAATTGGAACAAATAATTCAAAAATTCATATGGAAACACCAAAGACCCCGAATAGCCAAAGCAATCCTGAAAAAGAAGAATAAAGTAGGGGGGATCTCACTCCCCAACTTCAAGCTCTACTACAAAGCCATAGTAATCAAGAGAATTTGGTACTGGCACAAGAACAGAGCCACAGACCAGTGGAACAGATTAGAGACCCCAGAAATTAACCCAAACATATATGGTCAATTAATATTTGATAAAGGAGCCATGGACATACAATGGCAAAATGACAGTCTCTTCAACAGATGGTGCTGGCAAAACTGGACAGCTACATGTAGGAGAATGAAACTGGACCATTGTCTAACCCCATATACAAAGGTAAACTCAAAATGGATCAAAGACCTGAATGTAAGGCATGAAACCATTAAACTCTTGGAAAAAAACATAGGCAAAAACCTCTTAGACATAAACATGAGTGATCTCTTCTTGAACATATCTCCCCGGGCAAGGAAAACAACAGCAAAAATGAGCAAGTGGGACTACATTAAGCTGAAAAGCTTCTGTACAGCGAAAGACACCATCAATAGAACAAAAAGGAACCCTACAGTATGGGAGAATATATTTGAAAATGACAGATCTGATAAAGGCTTGACGTCCAGAATATATAAAGAGCTCACACGCCTCAACAAACAAAAAACAAATAACCCAATTAAAAAATGGGCAGAGGAACTGAACAGACAGTTCTCCAAAAAAGAAATACAGATGGCCAAGAGACACATGAAAAGATGCTCCACATCGCTAATTATCAGAGAAATGCAAATTAAAACTACAATGAGGTATCACCTCACACCAGTAAGGATAGCTGCCATCCAAAAGACAAACAACAACAAATGTTGGCGAGGCTGTGGAGAAAGGGGAACCCTCCTACACTGCTGGTGGGAATGTAAATTAGTTCAACCATTGTGGAAAGCAGTATGGAGGTGCATCAAAATGCTCAAAACAGACCTACCATTTGACCCAGGAATTCCACTCCTAGGAATTTACCCTAAGAACGCAGCAATCAAGTTTGAGAAAGACAGATGCACTCCTATGTTTATCGCAGCACTATTTACAATAGCCAAGAATTGGAAGCAACCTAAATGTCCATCTGTAGATGAATGGATAAAGAAGATGTGGTACATATACACAATGGAATACTACTCAGCCATAAGAAGTGGAAAAATCCAACCATTTGCAGCAACATGGATGGAGCTGGAGAGTATTATGCTCAGTGAAATAAGCCAAGCGGAGAAAGAGAAATACCAAATGATTTCACTCATCTGAGGAGTATAGGAACAAAGGAAAAACTGAAGGAACAAAACAGCAGCAGAATTACAGAACCCAAAAATGGACTAACAGGTACCAAAGGGAAAGGAACTGGGGAGGATGGGTGGGCAGGGAGGGATAAGGGGGGGGAAGAAGAAGGGGGGTATTAAGATTAGCATGCATGGGGGGGAGGGAGAAAGGGGAGGGTGGGCTGCACAACACAGAGAGGACAAGTAGTGACTCTACCACATTTTGCTAAGCTGATGGACAGTAACCGTAATGTGGTTGTTAGGGGGGACCTGATATAGGGGAGAGCATAGTAAACATAGTATTCTTCAGGTAAGTGTAGATTAAAAATTTAAAAAAAAAAAGAAAGAAAGAAAGAAAAGGGGGATTACTCCTTAACAGGATAAAACTATTGGTAAATCAAAGATCAACGCATGCTTTAAATATCCTTAATGTTGATCACTTAAAGGGTGTCAGATGATCAGCTATGGAGGTACTCTTTTCTGATAATATTCCTTTCTCTTAATTAAAAAAAAAAAAAAAAAGCAGTTACTGTGTGCTGACCTCCAATGAGTTCTGCACAGTGGTATAGAGGGCATGTCAAAGTGTGGGCAAAGGGTCTGTTTGTTTCTACGCAGAAGATCAAGGCCTAGCTTGGATACCCAGAAAATGAACTAAGATACGATATGAGGAGGAGCTTCCGGCATCAGCACTCTCTGGAGGACTCGTGCCGGGGGATGATCATCAAAAAGCCTCCACAGGGATCCGGACGATGCTGCGGTTGTGGCTGCATCCAGCCCACCGTCTCCTGGACTTGCCATAAGAAGGAGGAGGGAGATGTCTAGGCTGGCATGTGCATACAGTGAGACAACGAATTTGACTGGATCTGTACTGTTGGAACTCAACTAGGAGTTGGGAGGGGTGCAAGTTGTAGCACCCCAAAATCTCATGACTATAGACTATCTATGGTTAAAAGAACATATGGGATGTGAACAGATCCCAGAAATGGGCTGCTTTAATTTGTCTGATGGTTCAAGTACAGTTGGAAAATATCCATCATATCATAGATAAATTTTCACAAATGCCTAGGGTGCCTAAATGGTTTTCTTGGCTTCACTGGAGATGGCTGGTAATTATAGATTTGCTTTGTTTATGTCACCGTATTCCTATTATGTTAATATGTGTGTGCAAATTAGTTAGTAGTTTAAAACCTATACATACTTAAGGTACTCTGCAAGAAGATATGTCAAAGAAATAATCAATCCTCCCACGTTTCCTTCATATGCTACATCTATAGCTTTTCTTCTTCCTTCCTAATTACAAACCTTAAATAGAATTCGTGCCTCATATCGAATTTACCGAGTATCATAATTCCTCCAGGTGGTAAAGATACCTCGAGACAAGTGCTGGGCATAGAAGCCACAGGGCATAAATCTGCAAAGAAGTAAAAAGCTAACCTTTGCAAACAATATGGCTTCTCTCTCACTTACCAACTTTACATTTCCCTGTATGGCCCCGGAAGATGACTGGTTAGCCAGAGACGGGTAAGATTCCTCAAGGGAGGAACAACCTAAGACAGGCACAGTCGCAGGGGGGCCATCAGGTGAGAATTTGGGGATCAACAGAGGTGAGGCTCAGAACCTCACCCCCCCTGCTTTGAGAGAAATCTTCTGCATCCGTGGATGTCTTGCTGCCCTTGTCTAGCCTGGATTAATACTTAGTCCATAGGCACACACCTGATCATCTGATCATCTACATTTGCCTTCTTACAGCACTAAACTATGTTTTCTACCTTTATCTTGCATCTACCTACCACTTCAGCATTTTATTAAAAATAAAAATAATAATAATAGTAGGAGAAATGTGGGATCAACATATAAATCAAGTACAAAAATCAAATGAATATTCATATTTGACCTGATGGTTTATAGGTCATATTGCATGATCAAAACCGAAAGTTTCTGTGATGAATGCCCTTGTACTGTTCACCATGTAAGAATTTATTCACTCTGTAAGAATTCGTTCACCATGTAAGAACTTGTTCGTTATACTTCAGAAGATTGGAGACTGACGAGAATTAGGCTTGAGATGGATTAATGACTGTACATTGAGCATTGACCCCCCTATACTGAATTTTATTGTTGTTAACAACCATTTGATCAATAAATATGAGAGATGCCCTCTCAAAAAAAAAAAAAAAAAATGGGGATGGTGAGACTAACCTGTTGGAGTTCTTGTAACAGCTAAATGATCTAAAGTGGTTAGTGCAGCAATTCCTCAAACAGTGGCTATTTTACCTTATCTTTGATTTGACACTTACACACAATGGCTGGGACAGTAAATTTCAAATCTTCCTGAAAGTCTGCCAATGTAGTGTATTTGGAGTTACTTGATATATGGGTTAGGGGGACACATAGTGAAATACACAGAGAGTAAAAGTCCTCCTCCACCTTCTTTCAGGGAGGAACCTTTTATGTTACTGGAATTGTTATATAACTGCCAAAAGTATATGAAATCAGCTAAGAAAGCAAAAAAAATGTGAGTCATGGTCAAAATCTCCAATTTTTCACCCAGATAAAAAATGAAAACAATCCATCTTATGGATTTTTATAGACATATAGAGTAAAAACATTTTTTTACTTTGTTTTAAGCACATATTTTAAAAGATACTTACATCATAATATACACCCTGCCCTGGCCAACTCAAGGCTTTCTTCTTTGAATCCATGGGAAAATTAAGCAGTTCGTATCTGTAAGGATTACCTGAAATTTTCAGGAAAAGCACTGTTACACTGAATATGCAAAAACAGTCTTCTAACTAATAGGATTTGTGGGTTCAATAAATAGAAAGATAATAGGAGATAGAGAGGAATATGATTATACATTGAAACATCAATAAATTTTAATGTTTAATTAAAAAAAATTTCTCCTGAACCCTCTTTCTTCTTGCTGCCTCTAGCCCAGCACCAGGCTAGTCCCAAACAGTGCTCACCTGGATCATTGTGACAGCCTCCTTACTGCCCTTTGCCCACCCTAGCTCCTCTGAGCTCCCCCAGATTGCCCTCTGTAGAGATGACCCCTTTCCCATCCTCAGCCATGTGGTTTGGGTGGGATTGACCGCTCATAGTTTCAGGGTGGGTTCTGATTGACCTGAGCCATGTATCACTGGCTAGAGTTACTGGCTTGGTTGGGAACATAATCAAATCATAGCCAATAGGATATGGGGGTGCTTGCTCTGGCCTCAGGAAAACAAGCAGCTTTTTCCATTCAGCTATCCAAAGAGATTCTCTTCTCCCTGAATGACGTGATGAGGGTGTGAGTGATCATTTTAGTTACACAGTTACAGCTTTGTTTGAATTGCTCCCCTGAATGAGCAGAGTGTAGGCCACAGAGAGTGAGAATGAGTCTGTAACCCCAATGCTGTCAGCAGTAGGAAGGGGCATTAGTCTGGACCATTCTTGTTAATGAAAGTGATTCTTTGGTAAATCATAAATTTTCCTGGATCTTCTTTCTGGCCTCTGAAGGCTCAGCAAATACAGTTCTATACAACCTGTTTTGGGTTTTCCCTGCCTAAATATCAAGAAATAGAATTAGTGTTTGCTAACAAAAAAGTATTGAAAGAGAACATTTTAAAGAATATAGCTTTGCACTGATGGACAGTGATTGCATTGGGGTATGGGTGGGACTTGATAATATGGGTAAATGTAGTAACCACATTGTTTTTTTCATGTGAAACCTTCATAAGAGTGTATATCAATTATACCTTAATAAAAAAAAGCAAAAAAAAAATACATCTTTTTAGGTATTGGTGGTAGTCTGATAAGCTTTACCAAACACAGCATGGCTTTCTCTGGTCCTGTGATAAGGACCATGTTAACAAGAGTGCCCGAAACAACCATTCTCAGATGTAATAAGAAAAAGTACTGGCATTTATTGAACATTTACTGTGTGTCAATACTGCACTGTTTTATCATCATATTAGTATGAGGAAGGTACTATTATTTCCACCTTAATGAATGAGGAAGCTGAGGCACAAAATAAATAAGCAATTTGCCCAAGATCACACGGCTATTAAGTAGAATAGTTCAAACCTGGGCTGTGTGGTTCTACAGCCTGTGCTCTTAACCTATATGCTACTTATTTCAAATAGAGTTGGAGTAAGTGGAACAGTAGAAAACCTAGTGCAGCACTAGATCCTAGAAAGGTACTTTATAAGGGCTATGAGAATATTCTCATGATTTAAAATCCCTTAGGAGTGACTAACTGGTCAGGGATAGGTAGAGCTCAGAAAAGCAGAAAATTAAGGTGGTAACTTACTTCTTCAGTCCCTAATCCATAACTGCACTGAAGTGTTTTTAGAAACTTAACACACATTTCTGTGATTTCTTGCTAACTATATGTACTTCATATAATTTCAGAAATTATCTAATTCAGAGATTGAAAAATTTGAGTTTACCTAATGAGATCACAACAATTTCAATTGCTTAGGTATCCTGTCTTATAGTTCTTTTGCACAACACCCCCCCCCAACCCAATTCACCAGTATAACTAGTCATAGCACTCAACATTAAATGCATCACTTGGTGCTGAGTGTATACATGTATACATGTATATGAATCTCTATAATTAATTTGACTTTCACTACCTGTTGTCAGTGCTGACTGGACTGAGAGGTAATGGAAAGTTCAGCATGCTGCACATATACTGGAATCATTATTACAGTCATGGAGTAATAAAAATAATAAGTACTAACACTTAAGCTCTGTCATCTATGAAGTAGGTAATAATATTCCCACTTTAGATTGGGAAATGAAGACAGAGAATTAAGAAACTTTCCTATGGTCCATGGTGATTGAGTGGCATAGCCAGAATCCTACCCATGTATTTCTGACTCCAAACACACTCCACTATCGTGTCTCCCAAAATGACACTGTCTCCTACCTAATAAGGGACTGAGGTTGATATTGATTATGGCAGTATTCTGTTCTTACATTTGAGTCCAAATATTCATGTGAGGAGGAACTGCATTATAGGATAGTTCTGGGATCTTACTTACCTCACAGCCTAAATTCACTTAACAAATATTTATCTCTGCCTACCAGGTACCTTTTCTGTCACGTCCAGTTACCTTCTCTTTAGTATATTCAGTCTTTTCCATAGGTTACTTCACTGTTTTGAGGTGTCTAGTGTGGGAGAGACTTAATGACTGGTGCGTGGGTTTACCATCCTAATGAACCACATCCGGGAGACCCCAGGTTTGTATCTCTGAGAAGACGCTCCAAGGTGTTAAGCTGGAACTGAACACACTGCTCCCATTACTTTGTGAGTCTTATTTTAATGATGATCTTTCAATTTCATCACAACTGCTGCATCCTTGTCTAGACTCTGATGCTCTGAACCAAACCTTGCCCCTCATGCTGATCACCTGAGCCAATATGGATTTTTTAAAAGCTAAACCATAAGAGAGAGCAGGAGGGAAATAAAAATAGAAAATATAGGTAGAATAAAAACAACCAATTATACAGAGTTTGGTTTCCAATTCTACCATGGGAGACTCTATATAAAGAAGAAAAGTCAAGTGCATCTGCAGAGAACCTGATTTAACTGGTCTGTGGTGGGGTCCCACCTGACTCTAAAGTGCAGCCACAGCTGTGAACAACTTCCCACATCTACTGATGCATCACACTTTTGTGACCTCCCTTAATTTTATTACTAAATAAACTCCAAATACAAGAAGAATCAATACTATTCTGATTTCATATCACACTTTACCTCTTATCTTCCAATTTGTTGTGTCATAAGCCTTTACTGGCACAGTGGGAGGGAACGGCTGCTGGCTCCCAGCTTTGCTGCTGGTGTAGAGGTCCTGAGGTGAGGTAAAGGTTGGGAACCTGGCACCCCGAGAGATGTGTGTGTGGTAGGGGTGTTCAGTTGGGTACGGGGAGCAGATTTCTCTGAGATTTAGTGGGCAAAGAAAACAGAGTAGAAAGAAATGAAATTGAAAACAAATTAATCATGAAATATTTAATGGGAACCCTTCTTTGTGGCAGGGACTGTTCTAGTCCCTGTGGATATGGCAGCGTGCCAAAGTCCCTATATTCAGAGAGTCAGCCTCCTGGTAGAATATATACCATAAAATATATACCATATATACCATAGAATATATACTATAAAAGGTAATAAATTTTCTTAATTTTTCTAGGCAAATAAAAAATGAATTTTATTTTAAAAGCAAATCATACTGAATTCTGTACCAGTGAGTAACTTTCACAACTGATATAAAATATAAAGAAGATATGAGTTTTGTAATTTTAAGACTGCTACAGGAAGAATTTCTAGTTGCTTTCAATTCCTGCATCTTGTTTTAAGAGGATCCCACTACTGTATTTTATGGAATTATTTTCGGCATTGAGCTTCAGTGTGCAAATCATCTCGGACCTCTAGACATCTTGGAATGAACTTTCAACCCAGGCCATCTTTTTCTTTATGCAGTCAATCAGCAAAATATAGCGCCTGTTTATGTACACAATACTGTTTGGAAATAAAAAGCCAAAAATAGCTAGTACATTGAAGGAAAAAAAACCCAACAAGTTAAAAAGGCCATGGGGATATACTTTTTCTATCTTTGAAGAAGCAGAGCTCCTAAAAGAATTCACAGAGGTTTAATAAAAATTGTACAAGCACTTTCTCTATTAGAGAAGAAGAAAGCAAGGAGTAGAAAGAAAATTGAAGAAAAGAGATAAGAAAATTGAGATTAGGAAGTCTATGGATTAGAGAGATGTTATATATAATTAGACCATAAAGTTTAAAAAAGGAGGACCATTATTAGTGGTTGAATTGTGCTCCCCCAAAATCTGTAAGTTTAAGTCCTAACACAAAGTACCTCAGAATGTGACCTTATTTGGAAGTAGGATCACTGCGGATATAATTAGTTAGGATAGGGTTATACTGGAGTGGGGTGAGCCCCTAAGCCAATATGACTGGCATCTCTATAGAAAAGGGAAACTTAGACACACACACAGGGTGAAGGCCACGTGAAGGTGAAGGCAGACTGGGGTGACACATCTACAAGTCAAGGAACATCAGTGCCAGCAAACCTCTAGAAGTAGGAGTCAGACATGAAACAGTCTCACAGCTCTCAAAAGGAACCAACTCTGCTAAAACTCTGATCTCAGACTTCTGGTCTCTGTAACTGTGAGGTAGTAAAGTACTGGGTGTTTTTCCAGCAAATATAACCAGGGAGACTTCCAATACAGCACATGCAAGCAGTGATAAGTACACGTGACAGGAGGATGAATGCTCTGGGTTCGCACAGAACAGCTAAAGAGTTTAAAAGATTAGCTTGCTTTATAGTGCTAACAATTATAACCCACAGAATCTATGGGAAAGCTGTTTCATATCTACATTTGGCAGGTCAAAATAAGTGTACAGATAATGCCATGCCTGTTAGTGTTAGAGTCTTGTTACAGAATTTTTCCTGTCACTATTGTCTAACTAGGTACTGGCAGACTTAAAACTTTTGCTAGTCACTATGGATGACATGACTGTGAAATAATGAGAACATCTTCTGTAAGAAACATTTTTAAAATGGCAAATGTATTAGGGTATTATAAGTTGTATCATGAAACTGCTATTTCAAACCCAGATCTCACCCAACTGACTGGTGTGGGTAGTTATTGTTATGGTAGACAAGAAGCCCCAGATCCAGACCACTTCCGCAGCACACTTTAAGGAACTCTGTACTGAATTCAACAGCCTTGGCACCTTGTTGGGCTTTCTGAAATACCCAGAAGTTCAAGAGTCTTAGCAAGTTCCTGGTCTTCTGTAGATCTCACAAGAAGTTAAGATTAATTTGTAACAGTAAAAGTCTGGATTCCAGGCAAAAGTCATTTATGAGGCCAGTCAGCTCTTCCTGTTTTTGTTCAAAGTATTCCATCTTCTCGCCTTGTCACAAACTCTCTCACTTGAACTCTTTTTGAATTGAGTATGGCAGCATTTTATTGTTAATTATTAAACATTTTCCAACCATTTACTTTGTTTAAAAAGTGGCACATCAACTACTAAGTGGTTTGGTTCTGTGACGTCTTGGGAACACAGAATCAAGGCTTTCCTGAATCCCAGCTGACTTGATATCCCTTGGAGTCATGGAAACACTAGTATAGGAACTGCTCTTTCAATGAAGCAATACATACTGTACTTCATTTATGTACTACACATTGTTTGTTGTTCTAAATAAATATTTCCAGTGTCCAATTCAGTGGATTCTATAGTGAGCTATCCCACTTGAATTAATTTCCCCTTATAAATCTGAAAACAAATGAGGTATGGTTTGAGCAAACTTTGTGTGAATAAAGCAGGAAGGAACATATTTGTGCTTATGGAGAGGGTGTCCTGACTTGAGTCAGGAAAGGATGGAGTTGGCTGTGACCTAGTAAAAAGCCCATGTTCTAAGGGAGGTTCCTGCATGTTCAAGGCTTTGGGGGTTTGCCTCATTCGCTTTCAGGTGGAGAAGGCAGGAAGCGGAGGACCTGGACAAAAAGGAGAGCCTTGGATGGCAAGGAATGAAATGAGAAAGGCTGGGGCTCATATATTGTCCAACAGCCAGCAGACATTTAGTCACAAACTGTACTAGAAACATTGGCTAATGGAGTAAATTGATTGTCTAATATGCGCCAATGAACTTATCTGGATAGACAATTTATTTTGATTCTCTTGGGTTCTTCTCCATAGTGCCAGGTTGAGCTAACATTTAAAAGTCAGTGGAATGTGAAATCAGTGGGATTAATTTTTGAACTTCTGATACCGTCTCCCACAGACCTGAAGCCGTTTAAGGAAAGGTGGTATGACTATTTCATAAAATGGTCATGTCTGATCACACTCCCTAGAAAGTATCTCAGTAGATAATCTTGGTGGGGGATGGTTGGGGGTGTGGAGTTCTGAGACACTAATCGCTGCATGAGAAGGAATTATACTGAGAGGACATTGCCTTTAAATGTTGTTTAAAGCCACAACAATAACTATAACAATAACAAAGCACCTAAGTGCCAGGCCCTGTGCTAACTGCTTTATCTATATTCTTTTTCTGAGAATCATTCAACATAGTAAAAGCTAATATGCATTTAGCACGAGGCCAGAGGCCAGGGCAAGGTGACTCCATTTTCTACTGATCCTAATCTGATGTTGGTAAGGATTTCCTGAACAAATGCCATTACATTTGTTTTCTTAATATCATGTTTTATTACAAAGATATGACCAGAAAGTAGAGATTAAATTGTTAATTTAGAAAGTAGGTTACAAAGGCCAAGAGCATGTTAAATCATAAAAAAATAATCACAAGAATTCCCAAACCCATTTATTTCTTTCTGAGAATTGGTTCTCCTGATAGGAATTCACAAAATGTTATCTATGTAGTCCTCAGGATCTTCTGGTTTTTGTAGATTTTGGCTTCATGAAGAAGGGGTAAAAGGTGGGAGCTAAGAAGTCATGGAGTGGCCTCAGTTAATTCTGATCACTTGGAATTGAGGCATAATTTTCTTTCATTTCAGATTCTAGAAATGTATTATTTCCTAGCTAACAGTATTAAGTTATATCTGGTAATGATTTAGGAAAACATACTTTACTCTAAGACCTGAGAGCTTTGGACTCTGTATATCTTGAGTCTATATATGTTATAAGATTTCATTCAGTATCTTGTATATACTGCAGTTTATTTTTGTTTATTAAAAAATTGCAAAATTATACCTTCAACTAAATTTTCAAGTTGGATCCCATTCAACTTAGGAGTACAACTGTATTAAATGGCAATAATGTACATTTATTCCTTTAAATCAAGACTATGTAGAAAATAATTATATTTCTATTACATTAAATGACTTATAAAGGTCACTTTTCATTTAGTTTTGAGCCCCTAAATAGAGAAGAAGTAATAAGGAAAAGACAGAACATCAAACACTTAGCCACATACACATTTAAATAAAAGAATTGTTTCTCTTCTCTGAATCATTCATTTAGAGGCATGGGCTATTCTCTGGACTCAGGCTGCCCTGCTGAGCAAGTTCTACTAAGATGCTTATGAAGGTGTTACATAGTTCTCCCAGGAGGATGTTGAGGAGGTCAGGTCAAAGGAAGGGACTTTGGAACTTAGACTACAAGTAGAAAGGTGACCGGAGAAAATGAAACCAACAAAAAGGGCTTTACTTTTCACATTGCTATGAAGAAAAGTCTAAAATAAGGGTCTTCACAAAGTTGTTTTTAAAAAAACAAAACCCAAAACAAAATTTAATAACTTTTGAGCACATCTTTGCTTTAATTGAAGCACAATTTTTAAATGTCAGCTTAATATTCAGTTAAAATTGATAGTTATTCCAGTAGCGCCAAGAGTACTTAATATTCAGATCTTGGTTTGTTAAACTATTCTCCAATAGAGGCAACTAGGCTACTGGGAGAGATGGATGATTCTAGGAGTGGGGCAAGGAACTATCCGAGAGGAGCTTGCATCATCTTGTTGTGTTAGAAAGGAAGTGTTAAAAGGGAAAAAAAACAAAAAACAAAAAACCAAAGATAAATGATGAAGTACTCAACCCTCACCCCTCAAAAAACCCCCACAGTTATAGGGGTATGGATAAAGGAGTCAACTGAAAGGGCTCCCAATGGCCAACTTGAGTAACAAAATAAGTAATACAGGATTGTTATTAAAGTACCAACGTACAAAATAAATATCCATGAGTCCATATGGATATAAACAAGTGATTGAATAAATAATAAATGGGGGAGCACAAATTTCCCATGCAGATCAGTGCCAAATAATTTATGTAGGTGCTCTGTACTCTGGAAGCATAATTCCAGACTCCTTAAGTGTGGGTTGCACACAGTGACTTTCTTCTAAAGAGTACAGAATGGAAAGGGGGAAAAAAAAGATGAGCTGTAGAGTGGGGAAACTTGATGAACACTACCTCAGCCAGGCAATCAAGGTTAATGTCAACAGTGATAAGTTCCGTTGAAACACATACTCTTGATAGGATGTGATAAAACTGGCACTTGACCTCTGTTGTGTTCCTCCCCAGAACATACTCCCCCAGGCTAATCATTAGAAAAACATCAGACAGATCCCAACTTTCTACAAAATATCTGACCAATAATTTTCAAAACAATCCATGTCATTAAAAGAAAAAAATAAAAGGGAAAGTCTGAGAAACTGTCAGCCAAAGGAAGCTAAGAAGACATGATCACTAGATGTAATATGATATCTGGATGGGATCCTGGAACAGAAGGAGGACATTAGGAAAAACCTGAGGAAATCTGAGTAAAGTATAGACTTCAGTTAATAGTAATGTACCAATATTGGCTCATTAATTGTGATAGATGTACCATACTAATTTAAGATGTTAATTGGGAAAACTGGGTATGAGGTATATAGGAACTCTCTGTACTAGTTTCCCATTAATTTTGTAAATCTAAACTACTAAATTAAAAAGTTTATTAAAGATCACCAGGGGCTAATTGGGGGAATTAGGAATACTGCTACCTTGGATTTGTACCAGCTTCTCCTTTTACTTGTTTTAAAAAAAAAATCTTTCTTGAAAAGTGTGATTTGTTCTCACACTGTCCAAGTTATATGGATTGCAAATATTTTTTTCTTGATAATAAGAGGGAAAGAAAATATAAGTTGTACACTTACCCTACTGTAGAATTAGGTGGTTTGGGCATCCTAGAATAAAAAAAGGAAATAAAATTTAATTTATATTAAGGGTTTTTTCAAACTGTTAAAAATGAACTTAAGAATAAAGATGTATTCCATTCTCAAACTAAAGTGTCTCTAAGATATTATTCTTGACTGACTTTTTGGACCACTGAATATTGACCAGGCAGAGAGATAGGATACCATTACATCTCAGTTGTTTACTGACCAGTTTTTTTCCATCATGCTTATTCTAACCTCAGTCCTACTCACCACCTGTTTGGCATTTCTCATTTGCAAGGTAGACACAAGACTAACAACTTCTAATGATAATAGACCTCTGGTTCTTACTGACATTCACCCTCATAGGCAGCAGCCAATGTGCTCTAAGGCATGTGGTACAATTATATGAACTAACATGAACTGAGTGTGGCCTGGCTGAAGACATGTAAGTACTGTGTGTGCTAAGTTCCTTTGTCCATGATTGCTGATCTGTCGTGACAGTAGATGTTGCCCAGTTGACCGAGAGGCTAGAAAAAAACTGAACAAGTTCTTGGAGGTGTGTCTTTTCTGACTCAGTTATTTTGAAGGTTGTGTATTTACTAATTACTCTGAGTCCTGCATACCAAGAAATAATATTGCAGTCAGGAATAAAGTCCACACTAGGGAAGTGTTATCATCCACTTCCATTGGTTTTCAACAATTAGTTTCAGCCTCTGCGAATATTTCTGGAATACTCCAGGCATGAAAAATGAACAAAATGTTATCAGTTGATAGTAAAGATGAGAAAAGTGGAGTATACTGTTTAATTTTTAAAATATATTTCTGTACTTAGAAAGTGCACATGAGCAATAAAATTTTATTATTCTATAATGCATTATAAACACATAATTCATGTGAAACATAAGAGGTTTATATCTTTGTTTATTTGGACTCCAAGTCTGTGGACTTGGAACTAAGAGAAAGCATGTCTTGTTTTACAGTTATATTCTGGTTGAGTTGGAGAATGAGGGACAATAAGAAAGCAAGGGCTCTGGAGTTCCTATATTGGTTATTATATATGAAACATCATCAACATCTACAATTTTTCTCATGACAAATTTCTGATATTGACAAGTATATTTCTAAAATTGATTTGATTAAAAATGTAAAACAAAGGAAAGCTTTTTAAAAAAATTAAAAGTTTGAAAGGATAAAATAAAAATTAAAAATTCTCAGACACATCAGTTCCTTGACCTGAACCAGTCCATACTGCCACATACTGCATCTACTTTTCAGTTTACTAATCCCAAAGGGATAAACAGGCCCTACCAACTACAAATTTCATGTCTCTTTAGCTCCCTCTTGTGGCTGACCTGTATATTAACTTCTTACCTACAAAGAAATTCCTAACAGTTAAAAAATTAAAAGGTAAAGAGGTGATATTTTCATTTTCTTCAATGGTGTGTTTATTTTTATCTGAAAATTAAGTATGCTTTTGTAACAGATACATCAGACTATATCAAAGAGTAAAAAATAAGTTAACATACTGGAAAATAATTCCTGTAAGCAATGGGTAAATTAAGGATTCCTTATCCAAAAAAGACTAAGGGTGTAATTTTAATTTTATTGAGTTATTGGTAGAGTGTCATAATGAACCTCTCTCCTCATAAAATTCTGATTAAAATTTTGTTGAGGGTGCTGAGGCATTTTTCTCTGAGCCTTTTAAGAAATGTAACAGATTCTAATTCGTGTGAGTAACTAGGTCAAAGGCAGGAAAATGGATCAAAGATTATCTGGATGAATCCCTTTTAGGATTACTATGCTGTATTTCTTATTTTCAGTTTGCTTGTTCAAATGCTACAAACTAGTAATAGATTTTGGTTTATGTGTTTTATTTTTGTTATTTCTTTGGTCTTGGTTTCTATTATTAATAATCTCCATTGAAAAAAAGGAATACTTTTGTTTTTCTAAAAGTTCCCATTTGGGGTTTTTTAAAATTACTCATATAATTCATTTCCATTTGACAATGTTACTTGAGCTCATATAAGGATAAGGAAAAGAAACTCCAAACTTACGAAGAATCATTTCCATAGACATTGCTTTTTTTGTTCTGCGTCAAATAATAGAATTGTTCAATAGGAAGCGTTCTGAAAAGAAAGAAAAATCAAACTGAACATCTTTTCAAATTAACACTGTGATGGTGAGAGTAAAAGACAATTAGACTAATACAACCATGTATATGGAAATTCAGTATATTAAAAGGTGGCATTTTAAATCAGTGGAAGAGGATTTCCTTTTCAATAAACAATGCTGGAAAATTAAACTTAAAAATACCCAATACTCATATCCTAAAATAATACTCACGTATTGTGACCTATAACTTTCACTTAGGATTTTCCCTAGAGAAACATTTATGTATGAGTTCAAGCAGGCAAAAAAACAAAACAAAACAGGAAACAATTAGGGAATGTCCAAAATAATCTATAATGCATATTGTGGAACACTATGAGAAATTAAAAAGAACGAGACAGATCTATATTTACAATCTCTAGATTGTAGAGAGCAAAAAGAACCAAGTTGCCTAATACTATATATCAGATGATTCCACACATAAAATAATACCATACGTTTTCAATGGGTACGTGTGTAATGATGTAAATGTCTAACAAAAGATGTGAAAGGAGACACACCAAAGTGGTAACACTTGTTCCCTCTAGGAAGGAAATGGATTGGTGGAGTGATGGTCAAAGGAGACTGGACCTTATCTTTGATATTTTTAAGAAGACTTAATTTTTTTTTTTAGAGCAGTTCTAGGTTCATAGCGAAGTTGGGAGGAAGGTAGAGAGATTTCCCAAACATCCTTTACCTCCACACATGCTTAGCCTCTCCCCATTATCAATATCTCCCATCAGAGTGATACATTTGCTATAACTGATGAACTACACAGACACGCCATTGTCACCTTAAGTCAATAATTTGGTGCTTATGTTTTAATATATGTTGTAATGCTCAACTGTTCCTCATGGCTACTGATTATCTTGAACACCCACCCTATAGCTCATCTATTCAGTGTAGATTGCAAAAAATTTACTTTCTTAGCCTCTGAGAGTGAACCAAAATTTGAGGGTTATTTGTAGCCCACAAGAATACTTACCAAGAGAACCCCACAATTGAGGATGTTCTTAAAAATTAGGTAGATAAACTGACAAACTATGGGGGTGTCAGGCAGGCTTTCTCCAGGCACCCCAATGCTTGCTCAATGGCTTCATAAACAAGTTATCACAGGGGCAGGGACAGAACTTATTGTGTGGACTCTGCAACTGAGGCAAGAAAGGATTATACAAATGATGATTATATGAAGGTCAAGAGCAATTGCTGCTCTGCAAGGACGGGGAAAAGGAGTATTTCCATAACCTAAAGCATCTTTTAGATGCCTCCTAGGACTGCTTCCAATAGCATAAAGTTAATGCAACACTGTAGCAGCCACACATAGCCAGAATCATTCAGAGCTTAGATCTCCCAGGTACAAAATCTGGGGTTGCCCCATCAGGTAATGAACTCCTACAAGCTTAAGTACTGGTAGGCAAATGGAGTGGGTAGTGGAGGAAAGAGAATATAACACCAACAATAGCTTCATGATCAGTGGTAGAAATGAGGACTGTAGACACTTCCCACTTTTTTTTTCTTGGTATGTCCCATATGCTTATATATATATAAACTGTAATCTTTTTTTCCCTTTCTTTATCCTTATTATTCATATAGGGTGTATTGGCGATGGTTTACTTTATCAAGTGCAAGGTGTGGACTCTCAGGACGGGATGATGACTGACCTAAAAGGGAGTGATCATCACCCTGGATGTGGGCCTGATGAGACTTTGAGTCTCCCCTTTTTGGGAGGTGAGTACACTCTCATTTGCTTGAAAAAATGTGGCATTTTCTTACTTTGGAGCAGCAGGTCTCAAACTTTGCTGCATGTTTGAATTACTTGAGGGATTTTGTTAATATACAGATTTTGTTTCAGCAAATCTGGGGTAGGATCCAAGATTTTGCATTCACCATTTCCTAGGTGATTCTATACTGCTGGCCCATGGACCACATATTGAATAGAAAAACATGTTATTATTTAGAAGGACAGTCTACGTGCACTGATGGCTATCTAACATCTTTACAATATCCTCTCTACATTTTGCTAGTTTACTACATTTTGAAGACTCCACTTCCCCAGGTAGAATCTAGAAAATCCATCTCCTGGCCTCCCTAGCAGGTGGAATCTAAACGTGGGCACCAAGTTCTGCCAGTCTTCCATATCGTACTAGATTTGGATTTGGATGTAGTAACCTTAGAACACAGGCCGCAAGTGGGCATCCACATTGCTAATAAGGTAGTAGGGCAGGTGTCCATTTTAGCAGAACCCCGGATGAGGCCAGGCCTGGGAATGAGTCTGGCTATTATTCCTGGAAGCTTAGCAGGGAGCATATTTCTTTAGCCTTCCCATAGTTTTTTGAGTTAATCTGATATCCTCTAATGAATCCTCTTCTTCAACTAGCCAGAATGGGTTCTGTCATCTGCAACTAAGCTACCTAATGCATATAAATGAGTAATTTGTGGAGTTAAAATTTAACTTAAAAAAGAATAAAAGTAGTTTAACTGAAAAAATGAACTCTATAAAAAGCAAATGTAATTTAATTTAGTGAGATAATGTCTACTAAGCACTCAGCACAATACATATCATATAGAAGTACTTGATTAATGCTATTGCTTAAAAAAGAGATTGTTTTCTTATTTTTACGGAAATGGCACATCCTCATTATAAAAGTTTGATAATTACAAAAAATTATATATAAATACTGCCATGATTTAGAGATCTTTCTCTAAAAAACATGTAACAAGTAAGAATGGAGAGATGGACAGCTTTAGTCAGTACTAAAATATCAAGAATAGGATCATAGTTCATGCAATTTTTGAAGGAAAATTAAAAATTAAAAATTTTATTGCTATTTAACAGATAAAAAATAAACTGAAGGAACTCTTGAATATGTATCTCTTCATTACACAGATATAAATTTCTAAGAGATCTGTGTAGAATTAAGAAAAAGTTTTTGAAAAATTTAAAATGTTGGAGTCAATATTATTTTTTGGATAATACTGACTCAGGCATGAAAGATTAAGATGATAAACCTTATTTTGCTTGTTTCTGCTTTCTATCCCTGGTCTTTCCATTTTGGTTGTTTATATAATCTCTGCTTTGCCAGGGTTTATAACATTTACCTGGTTCTACAGTAATAATTTTCCCAATCATGAATGGATGCAATGCTTACTGTTTAATGCTCAGCCATTTCATATTTGGACTTCTACTCCTGTCATTTCTGAGTCAGGGATTACTGGCATTCTAACTGGAACAAGTATTTATTTTCCCAGTGTCTGGTGCTGAATTCCATGAGGCCCCAAACATAAACCTCTGATTTCAAGCTAGATTTCCCTTAAGAAATCAGTCTTTGTGCTTTCTTTATACACACTTGGGTTCTGTGAGTATAATTCTAAATCTTGTGGACTATTGTGCTTTTCTTTTTAATATACAGATTTTGGGGACAACAGCTGTAAGCTCCACAAAGAGCTCTATCTCTAGTCTCTAAAACAGTGCTTGCTACACTCAGTTTTCTGAACTGATAAACAAATAGCTGGGGTAAATGAGTGAATGAACAGATGCAAAGAACTTGGGCTTTGGAATCAAATAAGCATGGAGTCATCTGTTTCACGACTTCATAACTGTTTGACCTGAGGAAAAATGCTGAATCTCTTGGGTCTCTGTTTATTATAAAACCAGGGAAACAATATCCATTTTAAAAACACACTGTAAATCTGTATTAGAAAGTAAGTTCCATAAGAGGATTTAAGAAAATCTTTTGGGTTAATTAATGAACTTGAGGCCCTCACTATCTATAATGTGTTTATACTTGCATTTTTCCATTTGGACTGACAGGCCTTTTCATTTGCTTTTTATTGTTTTACTGAGGCTTCAGTAAGGTCATCGGCTACTATGTGTCCCTATTGTTACTGTTTCTCTCTAGCTGCAGCTGCCTTTCCAAATTGCTTTATTTTAACTGCTTTAGAACAAAAAACTAGTTAGCTAGATTGTTAGTAATTCGGTAACTAGGACTGTTACTTACAGCAGAAGTAAGTAGGCTCTGTGGGAAGGTTTGATGGATTTTGCTTTGAGTAAATGTCATAATTTTTAGTAAATATTTAATGTGACATTTAATTGGCTGCGCAGATTTTGATTTTTGCTTTCTCTTCAGTTCTTATATGTTTCAAATTATGTGGCTGAAAGAGTGATTTTAAGGTTTATAAATGATTATGGAACTATTTTAATACTTGAGAACAATGCCCAATAGATCCTAATGACTATAAATTGATGAACAGATTAGAAATCAGAAGTTCCCCAAATCAAGGATATTTGTACAAATTAGGCCAGCTATTTGCTCAAGCAAAAACATTTTTTATTTAACCCTCTCTGAAATATTCCCACTTAGTTTTAGATAAAATGTGATTAGCAAGGGAATTAAATTAATCAAAATCTCTAATCATAATACTTGAACATCTCCAAGGATGGCAAATACATCCATAAACAGATTTTTTACTGACTTCACAATTAGAAATTATATAGTTTTCCATAAACAGTAAAATAAACAAATTTGGAGGTAGATTTTAGTTAACAGAGGACTGCACAATAGAAATAAAGAGAAATGAATAATAAAGAACTCTCTGTGAAGTGCAGAAGGTCTGTTTACCTTGGCCAGATGTCTCCACCAAATCCGTAATGCTGATGTCCTTTGCCCCTGACACGAGGAGGCTCACACTTTGGCCTGTGTTCCTCGGGGAGTTAAGTGGGTATCATCCCTCCATATTCCCTTTCAGCGCCCCATAGAAGCCTACATTGTGGGAGTGACTCCCTTAATTCCTGATACCTGTGAAAAAAGAGAAACTTTTGAAGCAGCTTCAGCACAGAATGCTATAGGCTGAAGGTCTGTGTCCCCCAGATGTTGAAATCCTAATGCCCGAGGTGATGGTGTAAGAAGGTGGGGCCTTTAGGAGGTGCCCAGGGCACAAGGGTGGAGCCCTCATGAACGGGACTAAGCTCTGGTGACAGAGGCCCCAGAGGGCTTGCCAGCCCCTTCCATCCTGTGAGGACCCAGTGAGAAGGCGCCAGCTGTGACGGGAGAGCAGGCTCTCACCAGAGCGCGACCATGCTGGTTCTGTGATCCTGGACATTCAGTCTCCAGAATCGTTGTTTGTAAGCTTCCCAGCCTGTGGTATTTGTTATAGAAGTCCGAATGGACTAGGACAAATAACTAAAATTCTTACAGCTGAATAATATTCCACAGTATAGGTATGATACATTTTGTTTATCCATTCATTAGTTGATGGACATTTGGGTTGTTTCCACCTTGTGGCTGTTGTGAATAGTGCACCTACGAACACTCATGGCAAAGTTTTTGTTTGAATACTTACTTTCAGTTCTTTTGGGTATCCTGGGTCATACAGTAATTTTATGTTTACTTTTTTGAGAAACTGTCAAACTGTTTTCCACAGTGGCTGTACCAATTTACATTCCTACCAGCAATGTACAAGGGTTCCAGTTTCCCCTCCACATCTTTGCCAACACTTATTTTCTTTCTTTTTTTTAATAGTCTTCTAGTACATGTGAAGTGGTCTCTCTTTGTGGTTTTGATTTGCAATTACCAAATGACAAATGCAGTTGAACATCTTTTCATGTGCTTTATTGGCCATTTGTGTATGTTCTTTGGAGGAAAGTCTATTCAGATACTTGGCCATTTTTAAATTGGGTTGTCTTTTTATTATTGAGGTGTAAGTGTTCTTCATATATTCTAGATACAAATCCCTTGTCAGATACATGATTTGCAAATATTTTCTCCTATTCTGCATATTGTCTTTTAATTTTGACAGTGTCCTTTTAAGCGGTTTTTAATGAAGTTTTGATGATGTCCAATTTATCTTTTTTTCTTTTTTGTGTCCTTAGTGTCATATCTAAGAATACATTGCCAATCCAAGATCATGAAAATTTACCCATTTTCTATTTATAGTTTTAGCTCTTATACTTAGTTCTCTGATCCATATTGAGTTAGTTTTTAAACATGTTGTGAGATAAGGATACAAGAATAAGGTACTTAATTCTTTTGCATAAGGATATCCTGTTGCCCCAGAACCATTTGCTGAAAAGACTATTCTTCCCCCACTGAATGGTCTTAGCTACAGATTATTGTTTGCTTTTTAAAAATGGAGAGTAGTGTAAAAGAGCAGAACCACTTGCTGTTCGGTTCTCTCTAGAGCTCCTTTAATAGTGGTTCTCAGAGTGTGGACTAGCATCAGCATCTCTGTACACATTCTCAGGCTTTACCACAGACCTAGGAATCAGAGGTTTTGTGGGGAAGGCCCAATAATCTGTTTTAACAAGTCCTCCAGATGATTCTTTTACGTGCCAAAATTTTAGAAGCATTGCCCTATTCAACAGTGTCCTTTCACAGAAATAGTGTCTCCATAGTGCCACCCCTAACATCTGTACCATTCCATGGCCTAGAGACATGGAAATTTCTTAAATTGGCTGGTAGGGCTTAGTGTGATCTTGAAAACTGGTAGTTCAGATGACTTTTTTCTGCTTTTGGCTAACTAGGGAGTGATGGGCAGGGACTCTGATATTTTGTTCACTGCTGTAAGCATGCTTCATGGGCGTACTCAGTGGATGTCTATTGAACGAATGCATACATGAGTGAATGAGCAAGGCCCAAAGAGATGGGTTTGTTTCCTGGACACAGGAATGAAAGCTTCAGGCCTCACAAAATATTTAGGAATGTCTGGTAAAAGATCTGCTTCCTAATTAGGAAAGATTTAATGACTTCCAGTTCCCAGTAATGGCAGTCAAGATTATTTTGATTAACTTTCCCACTGAAAGCAATTAAAAATCCTGGAAAGGGAGCTTCTGGGTTGGTGAACACATGGCAATGCAGGGAGAATGGTGTGCTCTGAGAGCCTGGGAGCTCCATGCCCCTTCCCACATACCTTGCCCTATGTATCTCGCCCATGTGGATGTTTCTGAATTATAAGCCTTTTATAATAAACTGGTAGCCTGTCACCAAAAGATGAACACTATAATGCTCTGGTGAGCAAAGAACACTGACTCATCACAATTTACACAGCACAGCAAAAAGAGGACAAGTCACTGTAGACAAGGACTCTGCTACACTTACTGCTGAACCCTCAGGGCATAGCATAGAGTCTTACAAATACATGATGTTCAACAAATATTTATTGGCTAGTTGTTTTTCCTTGAGGGTAGACAATGACAGGAAAATCTTAAAAAGGGAACCAACTGTACTTCAGGTAAAGTTTTCTTAGAGAATTTGAATTCTCTATTTAACCTTATTAACTTGCCTGGAAAGACAAAATAAAATAAAACAACAAAAATGCTGAAAAGAAAAAGTGTAAAAGCAACTAATTGTTAACAAGGCAGAAAGGATACTAGGACTCTGTAAGAGGGAAAATGGGAATCCAGAGGTAAACCAGCACAGAAGCCCTTAGGACAGTGCTAATTCTGACAAATTTCATTTTCATTTTAAGGACTTTGCATGGTGAAGGGTATAGAAATCAGCTAGGTGAGGAATCCAAAGGAGGCTATCTGAACAATAAGCTGGGACCTTAAGAGGCTACTCTTTCATGTTAAGAGTGAGATAGAAGTAAACCAGCTCTCTTGTTGCCTTCTGCCCAAGTTTATAGCTGCTCAGGATTTGACCTTGGATTTAAGTGGCCCAGGATACACAGTATATCTCCAGGCACTTTGCAGGACCAGCAGGATTCATTTCTGGAGGAAGGGTTCCTGGAGGAATCATCTAAAGGATGAATAGTACACCAAGTGAAAAAAAGGGAATAGTCTAGGTAGGTGGAATAGCATATAATGGCCTAAAGGTTAGAAAGGTTATGGAATTGAAAATTCCAACAATGTTGGCTCCAGAATCTTTCTCAGGGAAGCATCTACTTTGTTTGATAAAATATTTTGTCAGGTCACTTGGTGTAGAGACAGACTTTGCAAGTATGGGTGCTGGTAAAAGATCAAGCAACCTAAGACTGATTATGCTGCTCTGCAATGGGAGGGGTTTGGAAGGGGCTCTAAGTTATACGTTGTATTGTGTGATGTGATTTCTTCCTCTTGACCCCTAACTAAAGGATCAGTGAAGTTTACTAGGTTCACAAATACTGTGTGCATGAGGTCTTTAGAGGAAATTAAAGAATGACTGAGTTTCACATCTGGGTTAAAGAGTTGAACAGAAGCAGCCTAAGTGGAACCAGGAACCCCAAGTCAGTAATGGCCACCTCCCACCTCTATCCTGGGAATCTGAGGGAGGCTTTGGAGTTACAGAGGTATGGAATAAAGATTCTGGTAGAACTTATCTAGATCTTAAGGGCTGAGAAAATAGAGTTGAATTTTGGGCCAAATCAGTAGATACAGAATTCAGGAATTTGAGGCCCAGTAGAGAAGAGCTATTGTGAGAAGTAAAGCAAGAGAGGGAAACAAGAACAATATCCTGCGGGGCCTTAAAGGCCCTTTGGACTGCATCGTCTGAGCGATGTGGAGCTCGTTAGAAACATGGGAGAGGAGATCAGAGGGAGGTTTGGACGGGGAACTCCTTCCTTCTTTGTGGCACTACAGTGCTTGACTTAAAGTCCCCCTGTAAGTATTTGCTGAATGGAATTAAGAACTAACATTCAGGACTGTCTTATACATGGAATGCTTTATCTCATAAAGTCACCAGAAAGGGGTTGGTAAACTACTGCCCATAGGACACATCCAACCTACTTCTTGTTTTCCTAAGTGAAGCTTTATTGGAATGCAGTTATGATCATTCATCATGTGTATCTATTGTCTATGGCTATTTTTGCTCCACAGCAACAATAGTTTGTCAGAGACAGTAAATCCTAAAATAATTACCATCTGGTCCTTTACAGAAGCTTGTAGACCCGTTCTCTAGCTAGTCAAGGAGAATCTGGGGTGCTATCGAAGGGATGGTGGTATTCAGCTCTGAGACCTCTGAGACCTTCACCTGCTCTGTGACTATGATCAACAGACACAGTTTGGGGGCATGACAAGCGAAAAATATTTAAACATATTTGATTAATGACAACCTAAGCTTTAATACCTAAGTTTTTAAAAGTTACATTTAAATCAGATGAGTCAATTTGTCAATATCTGACACCCATATATTACATTGTCCCAGGAAGATGAGCCAGTAGAAAATGTTAATCAATCATTTGGGTTGGCATCCATCAAAAGCCAGTAAGTTACAGGAAACCATTTAAAATAAAAGGCAAGGCAAAAATAAGTCATATTTCTCTTTTATTTTCGGGTCTCTCATTCCCCCCTCCCTTAACTTTAATACTAACATCATTTTATAGAAGGAATTAAGATAAATATTGAGTTTTAGTATTAAATCATTTTAAAGCTTAAATAATACATGTTTCCATAACAAAGAAACAGTAAATTATTAGTGCTGTATCTGTAGCCATATAAAATTAAGTGCTTACTTGTTTTTGAGAAAGATATGTTCCCTACGGATAAACCAACATCTCACTTGGGAGTCACTTTACAGAATTTTGAGCATTACATTCTAAATGTGGGGGGCTGAACTTAGCCAGTAATTATTAGACGTCATGATTAAAGGAAAGCTCAGAACAAACATAATCTCATTGTTAGTTGGTAGAAAGCTAATAGTTAAGTAAAAAATGCAGGAATTAGAAAGCAATGGAATGCATCCATAAATAAAATTGGGCTGTATAATGAAATCTGAAGCAATTCTCAAAGCACTTCCTGAACTGATATGTTTTTTTGCCTAATGAGCTACAGAATTTGCAAGAGTTAAGGAGACACCACCTGAATGGGAAGGGAGATAGGCATCAGTGATGGTTCTGCAGAGCTGTACCTGCCATTCTTATTTTTCAGTGAAGGAAATACAAAAAGAATACCAACTGTTGATTAATAATTTCAAAGGAGATCAAGTCAGATATATAACTGTGACTTCTGTAATTGCTCCAAAATATACCAATAAGGAAGTAACTGAAGGAGAAAGATTAACTTGCCCCTGGTCAGTGGGTCAGCCAGAACCACAATCCTGGTTTTCTGTCTGCTTTTATTGCTTTCTGCTAGTCCTGTGGCTCTAAAAATGAGCTGAGAAACTTCTAGAAATGCAGATTTCCTAGACTCACCAAGTCAGAATTATCTATGAGTTTCACATAGATGGGAATGTGTATTTTTAGAGAGCTTCTCAGGTGATTTTGATGGTTCCTGTCTGTATACCAATGCTGGGTAACAATGGAGCTAGACTGCATTACCTATTCTGAAAAGAAAAAACATAGGACCTTGTGAGGAAATCATTTTGCATTGCTATTAAAATTGCCAGGTTAGTTCAAAATACATTATGATATTTAAAAAAGGCACCCCCTTAAATATATCCATGTGTAGAAAATTAAGCTGCTGAGAGCTAACCTATGCTAGGATTCATTATTAATAAATTAATATTAAAATATTAAAACATGTTCATCCTTACCATTATGAAGGTAGTCCCTAAAAGCCAGGAGCTTTTAGTTTTGTTTTGCTTTTGAGGTACCCTGAGGTTTTGAGTTGGGTGCCTTAAATCCTGAACCTAGTCTGAAGAAGTTCAGCCTCAGCAGTGATAGAGCAGAGGTCCCAGTGTCACCCTGGTGATACTTTCCAGAGCAGTTCAGGAGAATTAACACTGAGAAAAAAGAGAACTTCTTTTCCTGTTGCCCAACTGCTTTTTAAGAGGGAGTCAAAATGAAGGGTTCTGAGAATACCTGATCATTCTGGCTTTCCCATTTGGGGAATATGAAAAGAAAGAATTCACATGAAACAAAAGGGAGAAATCAGGTTTTAGTTATTAGGAATCAGGAACATGCTTGGACCTAGATACTGCTTCAAATAATACATTATTGTAGTTTATGTGTGACTACAACATACTCGTGTTTAATTTTATAGTCAGTTAATGAAAAGCAGTATTTTCTCACAGATGCTACTCTTAAATTTAATGTCAATTAAACAGTTTTGGGGGTGAATTACTAATCAACCATAGGACCATTTGGGTAGAAGGGATAGAAATTTCAGTGAAAATTCTTAGAGGAGTGCTTTTGAGGGGATAATGAATTTAATCAGCCATGGCAGTCCTAAATTCCTGCTCAGATCCCTTTTGGCCAAATGTAAAACCTCACATTGCTGCTTTTGAGCCAGGGACAGTTGCTCATCCCCTGGTCACATATGATCTGCTGAAGGTTTAGCTCTGCCTAATCTGATGGCTCTGGGAGCTGCGCAGAAGTTTAGGACTGACAAGCCACCTTTGGGAATCAGGTAACAGAAGAGCAGGTGTAGCAAGGATTGGCTCAATAGACGTGAGCTGTGTCCTTTTTCTTACAAATATGAAAACATTCCTTTTCATTAAGTTAAAATAGTAGTTTACAAAACAGATGTTGAATTTGATCTTTAAATTAAAAAAAATGGAAAGGACACATTAATTATACTTTTTAGTGGTTAGTATTTCTGGAAAAAGGAAGTACAGAGGTTTTCTTCTTGAGGTTTAATTTCATAGTTTGTCTTTCTGTTGGAAAATGGAAAATTTGTTTTCTTTATGGATTTCCATGATTTCTAAATTATTTATAAGGAACATGTTAGTTTTATAATTAGGAAAAAAACTTTCTTTTTTCATATAAAGAGCATATTTACAAACTGTAGTAGACCCACGGACATCTGGTCAAGAGAGTGAAAGCCTAGGTGCAAGAGGAAAGAAGAGTAAAGTCTGAGCCAGTATTTAGTCTGGAGAAGAGAACTCTTAGAGAATCAGAAGAATCTTTCAACCCTTGAAGGGCAGCTATTATGGAGATAATGGATTATGCTTATTTTGCATGCCTTTGGAGGGAAGGTCCAGGATCGCAGGAAAGGAAGGAAGGAAGACATTCCTCAGTAGAAAACATTCTCAGTAGAAAGAAAATTCTCTATCAAGAGCATTCAAGGTTGGAATGGTACTGATATCCCATTTTGGAAGTGTTTAAGTTGAGGCTAGGTGACTTCTTGTTTGATTTCTTAAAGAATACTTCAATGAGAGATTAGACCAAGTGAAATTTTTTTTAAAACAAAAACAAGAAAACAACCACATAAGATATTTTTTCACTGTCCAAGTGTTTTGAGATTTTTTTCCTTGAAATGATTCAAGTAAAACAACACAGAAAAGCTGGCACTAAGATTTTGGAAAACTCCTTATTTATACCTGTTATTTCATATATAAAATGGGATAATAATAATCCTTATCTCATAGGGTTCTTGTGAGAATTAAAAGAATTACTATATACAAAGCATTTGGTATAGTGTCTACACATAGTAATCACTCAATGTATGTTAGATGCAATTTAAATCATAATCTGTAATTCATATGTAACAGGGAATTTGGTAAAGCAAAATTTACAGAGCAGATATGAACAACAGATTCTGTATTTTTGAGCAGGTGGGGATAATAAGGAACCACTACACTTATGTTTATAAAGTAATATTTGATCGAAATGGACAAATTTTCAAACGAAGGAAGTGATCATTCTAGAGTTCTACAATGAAGTGGATAAATCTGATGTCTGCCTTTTAGAAATACACACCAACTTACTTTTAACAAGTTCCTAACAAATGTGGACAGTTTAAGGTTTAGTTAATTGTCATGTTATGCTTTCTTTATCATGTGATAAATGAAGAGCCCATTAACTGTAAATGTTTTTTTCTCACATATAAACATACACCCTTTTGCACCGCTTGCTCTAGGTTTTGTGTTACCTGTCCTCTGAGGCAGTTGGACGGGCAGTTGTTTGTAGCGGAGTGTGCACTTCATTAGAGTAGAAGGTGTCTGACAGTATGTCAGCTCCTTCAAGCTCCCTGCAACAGTAGGGCCTGCGGTGAGTGACCTCCATGCTTGCAGGCTAAAGACAATCTGGAAAAGAAAGGGAGGCCTACATGGTTGCTTAGTTAACAGACTTGGTCACCATCACACTGCCTCTCCCTCAGGGCAGACAGGAAACATGCTTTCTGCTGCTAAATTATTCAGTCCAGTGCTGCACAGAAATCAGGGGCCTCCGCCCTCACCAAGAGCTTGTCTGTGGACCCTCAGATGTCATATCAGTAATAAACAGCAACTTAAGTTTTATGGAAATAAGTTTCATCTGAAACAAATCCACAAAGTGACAGATGTTCCTGCGTAGAGTGGGATCACCACCTGGACATATAGGCCCATACAAGGCACTACTTTGCGGGCATCGACTGAAATATAATTCTTCCTTAAATGTAATAGAAAATTTCAAGAAAGCTCAGCTGATTAACACTCACTCACCCCAGCTGCCACCCCAACTCCCACCCTGTATCTTTTAAAAAGCAGGAGACTCATTATCCAACAGAACCAACAACTACGCTTCTGAGGGCTTCGGAGGTCCGGAATGAGAGAAGGTCCTTTGCAGAGGGGTGGGAGAGTCAGGACCCCAAGGGCGAGAGTTCACCCCTCCGTCGGACTCGGAGGGGGAAGCCAAGGAGGAGCCGTATGTAGGGCCGCGGGCCCCGGGAGCCAAGGCCGAGCTTCCAGGGCGCCCAGCTCGGCGGCGCCTCGGGGTTCGGGCGCTCCCGGGGCATCAGCTTGGGGGCGGCTCCGGCCCGCGCCTCCCCTTCCCTCCCTGGGGCTGACGGGCCTCCGCGGGGCGTGGAATCCCGCCGTGGTCCGCACCTGCGGCCCGCGGAGCTTCCGGCAGGTGCGGGTGAGGGAGAGAGAGGGACCGCGAGCGGGTCTGGGGTGGGGCCGAGGGTGCCTGTGACGGCGACAGTGACCGTGGCGCTCGGTGACGCACTCTTGCGGGGCGGTGGGCGGCTCTCCCGCGTTTCGGAGGAAGCCCGGCCAGGAGCTCTAGGGCCCTATAAGGATCGGAAGCGGTGAGGCAGGACCACAGCCCAGTCCTGCGGCTCAACGGGCGCCTCCGCGTGCGCAGGCACCTCCACCCGCGGCTCCGCCCGGCGGCGACCTTTCTCCCGGTCGGGCGGCAGGTTCCAGGCCGTCCCCTGGCCGGGGCGTTCTCTCCTGTGGACTGGGCGGGGGAACAGCGCAGGGCCCGGGGAGACGGGCCGCGGAGACCTTGGTGAGGCGAGAGCCTGAGACCTGTACTCCCCCTGCGCCTCCCTCGCTGGAGTGGGGGGCAGTGCGGCCGGGTCGAGGGTGGCTTCCGCAGGACTCTGCAAGCGCAGCCCCCGGGATTGCGCCCTGTTAGAGCCCTGCTCCTTCTCCCCTGCGTGGTGAAACGTGATGGACCGGCGGCCAGCCTGCGGTTGCCCTACCCGGACCCCAGGGACCTAGCCCCACTTTAATTTCCTCAGTTACCAACGCCTTACCCCGCCTCTCCCTCTGCTCTTCCTGCCTCGGCCAAGAAATGAGTGTGAACCACGTTCCTTATTCATTACATGTATGTTAATTGAAAAACGGTGTGTCCAACAGAGGGGATATAAAATGTCTGATGATCTTAGAAAATCCTACAATTGAGTAAACCATGGGTTTCCAAAGCGGGGCAAAGCATCACCAGGACAGCACAAAATTATCCAATAGGGCATGAAAAAAGTATTAGAACTCATATACTTTTTTATCCTAAAGTTTAAGATTTCTATTTTTGTTTATATTTTATCCTGGATTTTATTAGTTTAGTGATACACATAAAGGAAAGGTATAGGGAAAGAGGCACTCATATATTTTTCAAGGGAGTGCAAACCTGGTACAATCTAAATGTAAGGCAATTTACCAACATCTATCAAAATTATGACCAGATTGCATTTTGACCTGGAAATACCTTCCAGGAATTTTTCCTATATACCTGCACACATAGGGCTCAAGCATACACAAAGATGATTCAGTACCCCATTGTATTAATAGGAAAAGAATTGATATGACTCAAATGCCCACCAAGTAAATTATATTACATCCATGCAGAAGAATACCACGCAGCCATTAGAAAGAATGATGGTACTTTTTATTTACTGCCTTAAAACAACCTCTGAGAGACCTCTGAAGGGAAAAAACTCAAGGTCCAGAACAGTGGTAAGGGTATGCTACCGTTTGTGTAGCAAATGAAAGAAGTGCCTTTCTTATATGTGCATAGTAACTGGAACTCAGTGGAGGGAGGGAGGTATTTTACCATATTCTTTGCACCTTTTGAATTTTGAACCATATTATCTATTTGTTGCAGATTGGAGCATGGGGGCTTCAGGGAAAGGCAGGGATGACATGTTTTCTGGAAGCAGATGCTAAGATGGAATTTGGGGTATAAGATGTTGATTAAAGATGATCACTTGTGGAAGGAAAGAAAGGATGCAGGATTGGGAGAGGCAGAAGTCCATTTGTGATATGAGCCCGATAAAACCTTGGCTAATCTTCTGGGGAGCTCTGAAGCACATATCAGAGTGGTCCCAGTTTGGGTGGAAATGGCTTTTATAGCCCTGCCTTGGTCAGATGTTGGATGCCTTCGGTCTGGGAAGGATGTTACGGGGGGCCAGGTGAGGCTCTCTGCAGCTGAGGCAGTCCCTGACAGAGCTGACAGCTTGGGCACCAAATCCTGTTTTGAAGGGAGATTTAGGTAGCTTGTCTTAACAATGACATTACTTTTCCTACCCCTATATTTTGTGGAGAATTTGGATGCTTATAAAATCCCACCAAAGTGTGAAGGAGGAAAAGTAATTTTCAGATGAGTAAGTCTTCAAACAATGTACCTTCTAGGCATCTCCTTTTCTCTAAGTCAGTGGTCCTCCACCCTCTCTTCCCATCTTTGAATTCAAAGGCAATTTTTAACTGATGCAAGTAGTAGAATAATGTTTTTTGTTTTTGTTTAGAAATTTGAAGCCATATAGAAAAAAATCTTAAATAAATTGAACATAGTTATTCCTGGGCTTGGGACAGCAGGCTTTCATCCAACTGGGACACTTTTAAGGGTGAAAGGGGGGCACTATTAAAATTACACTGGGGTAATAAGCATAAATTAGAACTGTCCCTGTAAAATAGGGATACAGTCACTATAAGCCTTGGATAATTCCTTTAATTTTTAAAATTTTGTGCATGTATTTCTTTCTAACATAAAATTAATATTAAAAGAAGACTGGTGAGGTTTGGAAGTAAATTAGTACAACTTCACAGTCCATGCAGAAATGACGTCTGTGATATTCCTGACGTATAACCATCCAGTCTTTGCTCAAACACCTTTCCATGGCTCATGTTATTCAGATCTATTACTGGGCAGCTATAATTGTTAGCAGCTTCTTTCAAACTGGCAATTTGAGACTTTTGCCAGTAGGTAATAATATAGAAGCCTTTCTCTTCTGTAACTAGCCCTGATTTTTAAAAGTGCATTGCTTTCATTAGTTCAAAAGAAGTGACACATCTGCCCTGTCCCAGCCACCAGCTTTTCTGAACCACAGTGTTATGTTTATTACTATTAGAGTGAACAGTGTCCATAGACCTGAAAATTGGGGAGGACAGGTTTGCAGAAAGTAAGAAACAAGACTTTAGAAATGATTTAGTGTCTTGGGTAGAGTCATGCATAACTCTAAGGTAAAAGCTTAATCAGGTTTGATTGGCAAGTGAAAGGCTCATGCATCAGAGAAATCGCTGACTTCAGTGACGTATGGTCCCTGGCTGCATGCCTGCTGCATTCCTCTGTCAGGCTGCCACCGTTGCCCTCTCGCTGTTCTATGATGTAGGACATGACCAAGATTGACAGAGAGAAAAGGTTGAAGGGCAGTTGTTAAAATGTCACCCACCCAGACTGAAAACCAAATGGCTTAATTTACCATGATGCATTTTAATTAATGAGAGTGAAAATGTGAAGAGGTTGTGGTTTCTAATCAAACAAAGTAATGCTTTAGCTACCGAAATGCAAATGAATTAATTGAGAGGGGAAACAAAAGTTAATTAGGTCAAAACGATATATTAAAAAGAAACTAAAAACACCTTTGCCACAATCTATAGTTGGTTTGTGGTAAAAGAAGAGATATCTAGCAATTAAAGAGTCAAATGTAAATATTTTAACATTTGATTGCTTTGTGACTTCAGTGATGTTTCAATCTATGTAAATATAATCTTTACATTTCATTGCAGATATTTTAACATAGAATCTTGTTGGCTCTCCGTGGGTGCTGTTTGTTTTGTTTTGTTTAAGCACTCTGCCTTTCCTTTAGGATGTACTGATTCCCTGATGCTAATAATCCTTAACTCATAGCTAAACTCAGGCTGCAAAAATGATGTTTTCTTTTGCCTCCTGTAAACTGTTGAATGGAGATCATTGTATGTTAGTTAAAAATTTTTAAGTTGTTAACTGAGTCTTATATATACAGTATATTGTGCTGTATAAAACAAGGATCTTGAAGGCTTTTTGTAATTGTGGTGGTGGTGGCTATTTTGGTCTAAGAATTAAAAATTTGTTTTTAAGTACACCCGTGGAGTATTGTCTGCCCTCTAGTGGTTAAAAGTAATTTTGCAATATCCCTTATATTTTAGTGCTTTAAATTACAAGAAAAAAGCTACAGGATATTTTGTATCTTTGATATTTGAATAAAGTTTCTTCAGAATTGCAGTATTTCTCTACCCCTACAAAGAGCGTATTAATTTGACATTAATTTCATTATCATTTAATTCCACTCCTGGTTCTAATAGTGATTTCCTGTTTGTCTCCTCTCTTTGGTTCCTATATTTAGGAAGAGAATAATGGGAGATAATATTTCCCATTTCCTGAACTACTCATAGGATTATGTATTACATTTGTGTTATGTTTTGAGAGGATAACTTCATGATATATGACAAACGATACTGGGTTACTAAGAAGGATGTGGTAAAGACCTGAAGTTCAAAGAAAAATGCGATAAAATAGTATGTGAGTAATTCTTGACTATTCTTAATGTCTCAGGCAAATTAAACTAACCAAACTCTCTCTTGATTTTCATTACTCTTCCGAAATAGATGTCTCCTCACACCTGCCTGCTAACAGAAACCTACACTGTTCCAGGTATTTCCACTGAAGCAGTAGCTCCAGCCCCAGATGAATCCTTTATATTGTGAGATGGGGAGATGATAAAAGAGTTCAGGAGAAAAAGGTTAACAACAATTAACCCCTTTCAAAATAAGCTTTAAGTGAATTGAGGAAAAATTTGATGTTCTAATGAATAATGTGACATTCCTAAGTAATATGGTATATTTTACACAGTATAACAAGAAGTGAGCTTGTAGAGGCTGGGCAGACCTGTCTAGCCCACCCAACAGCCACGCTTTTGTTTCTATAGTAATAGTGGCTGGGACAGTGTGCCAGATGGAGAGACTACATTTCCCAGTTTCACTTGCAGATTGGATTGGCCAATGACATGAAAGAGGAAGTTATTGGATGGTGATCTTTAAAGAGCACCCTTGGAAAAAGAGCACCCTTTTGCTGTCTGCCTTTGTTTTTGCTGCCCCGAAGGGAGCCTGATGGGTTGGGGGAAGCTGTGTGCTTAGCATGTGGAGCAGACAGATGGCAGGAGTCTGGATCCTTTATGACTGGAATTCCTACACTAGCCCAGAATGGCTTTCTTCCAGACATTTTTATGTGAGAAAAAAAGTGTTTCTTGGTTAAAACAGTGTTATTTAGGTTTTCTGTTGCATGTAGCTGCATCCATTGATTTGGGTCTGGAAGGATTTTGATAGGAAAGAGGCCCTTAAGGTGAAGGAATTAGTATGAACAAAGGTATGGAAATAGAAAGTGCATGTTTCTAGGAATAACATAGGATATTCATTAAATAATATGACATGTTCCAAAGGCAGAGTCTCACATAATGTCTGCAGGAAGATCTTTAGGGGAAAAAAAAGAAAAAGACACATGAAGTACGTAGGGGCCTGCACTCTTGTTCTTGCCTATTTCATTTTGTTGGTCACACTTAGGTGAACACTGACCTTTCATTTTTCTCACTGAGAAATTGGTCCCAGAGTCAGTTCATTATTTTTTTCCTTTTTTTATTTCTCAAGGTCATTGTCATATTGTGATGTATGAAGTATGGACCTGAGATCACATGAAAGTTGCCTTCCATGAAGATCGTTGGTGTTTAACATGCATCCCAGCTTTTCCCTGAAGCCCCCATGCTCCAGTCACCTTTACAGGGTGGAGGAGGTGTAGATTAGGACCAATCCAAATGGAATTTCCTTGGGGGGATGGAAGTGTTGGAAGAGAGGAGGAGGGATAGGGAATGGGAGATTTGGGGGGATGTGCCTGGGAAAGCACATGAGAAGAACATAATTGCTACCTCACTTCTATTGTTATGCTAGTTAAAAGGCCAGTGTTTGGAGGAAAGTCAGGTTAAACCATTTGAGTGATTCTCATTGTTTTGGCATTATGTTCTCAGCACTTAAATGGCCAGATGACAATATTCATTTATAAGTTGAGTTAGATACTAGTTTAAAATAATTCTAGGAATAAAAATCTTCTACTGCAGTGATTCTTAAACTTTATGAAATCACAAACCCCACTGAGAATTTACCAAAAACTCCAAACTCTCATCCTAGAAAAATGCACATATATATGTAATGATTCAGAGAAAATGTTATTTTTAGTAGCTATAAGCATACCTTATAAGGAGAGATCCATTTTTGTTTAGTTAAAAATTGAAGTTTTAACTGAAACATCAAAATATAATAGATGTAAAATTCCAAAGAGATTATCACTTGCAGACTCTATGAAGGAAGTGGTTGGAAAGCGGCTCCACCAGCCCTCAGACAGGATCTAGGTTTACGAAGAGATTTCTTTGGAGAGTGTTGTTACCTTGCTGTGAATGCCCCCTACCCTTGGCCAGATGTCAGGGATTACTGCTCCCCTCCCTCTTCACCAGGGAGAGGTTTCTATATGATGAGGAAATGTGTTCCATGTGGTTGAGAGACCAAGGATGGTGCCTGGCTCCAGGCCAAAAGCTCAACCATCTGGGGCAGCAGGATGGAGGAGGTGTGATGAGGGCCTCCAGTGTGGAGGGTGAGCCATGCGTGACCATATACAGGCTTCAGGAAAAAGAGATTTGTGGAAGTTGTTTCAAGTCCCACTGAAGAGGACTCTCAGGATCTCAGGAGAGAAATGGGCATGCATGGACTGGGTGCCTGTGTCCCATGGGGAGGCTGAGACCAGCCAGGGCATTGAAAGGAATCTTGGGAAACAGAAGAATTACAGGGAGAGGGCCCAGCAACAATGGGCGGTTCCCCCTCCTCTGGGTACAACAGTGAATCCACCAGCCCTGGTAAGCACTGCCCCATCCTCTTCCCTTTCATCTCAAATTCTGTTCCATCCCTTTGGAGTCCAACAAAGCAGCTGGAGAGTGAGGAAGCAGGTGAGGCTGGAAGGGAAGCAGAAGTCAACCATACTCCTGGCCCCAAAGTCAGGCCTCACATGGGAAAAGTGGAGAATAAGTGAATAAATGATAGCTGAATGCAGATCGAAATGTTGATTACAATGGAACTGAGATTGCACATTTTTGACTTAAAGAGACCAAAGGTCTGACATCCCTTAAGAGCAGTAGTGAAGTTCATGGTAACTGGTCAAGTTTCCATCCAGGGCCAGGGGAAGATGTTTGGACACCCCCTTTTCCTGTCCCTTACGTTTTAAAAGGGGTAGTGGGATGCAGAAATAAAGTTGCATTTTGACCATACCCCACAGGTTGTGCCATTATATTTATACTCTCTGTGGAATGTAAGGAGACCTCCTAGGCCTGCGTGGCCCTTGGGTTCCACATGGAAAATGGGAGCTGTTCTGATGAATAAATATAGGGAGAGATTGGATGTTGGAAATGTGAGCAGAGGAGCAGAAGGGCCAAGTTTTGGGGGAGCACGCAGACTACGTAATTTGTGGGGTCCAGTGCAAAATAAAAGTATAGGGTTCTTGTTCAAGATTATTAAGAATTTCAAGACAGTGACAGCAGAGCTTTAACCAAGAGAGGACCCTGTATGCCTGCATGGATTTCACACCATGAAGCCATGCTGGGGTGAGCAGCAGAGGTCAGAAGAAGAGGGGAACTGGCTAGCAGTCCATTTAAAGAGAGACTTGGGAGAAGAGTCTTGTCTAACAAGGCTTTTTCAGTGAAATGCTGTGCAATGTGATCCCCTCCTCAAGATCCCACAAATGCTCAGTGAAATTGCAAACTCCCTTATTCTGAACGTATTTCTTGTAGAGAGGCTGGTGGAGAGCCTGGTGAGAGACTAAAACTGAATAAGTCACATAGGTAAGGGGACAGCTGACACCTGGTTATTCATCTAACATTTTCCATAAGTGTCAGGGGTTTAGGTAAAGGACCATATTATACAATAAGAAATTTCTTTATGTCATATAATACCAAGGGGCCAGTGGTCTTTTATTTATTTATTAGTATAGCAGATTCTTCATGATACTTTCTCTGTGGCTCAGAACTGGTGGCTGGGACCAAATCCAGAGGTACAGAGTCACTAACTACCTGACATTACCATGAAAACAGTGATGGTGGGGCCAGACCGCCCCTTCAGGGTTTACTAAGAGGTGTAGAGCAGCATGGCCCCTGCCTCTGTGCCCCTGCCCCATGGCTATGCAAGGTTGGCCTGGGGGGAGCCTTGCTGCTACCCTAAAACTGAGGCCAGGAGGTTCCTAGGAAATTGCTCACAGAGCGGTGTTTGGAGCAGATATTGGCAGCTCATTTCTGGCTGGTGTTTGCTTAGGCAGAGCCTCTGCCCCTCCTCCGCAGGGCCAAGAGAGGTGGAGACAAATGGGGGCGACTGTAGTTCTGCCCTTGGCATAGCAAGGACATCTGCATTTTCTGTGGGTCAGCTGGACGCTGAGAAGATGGCTGGCTTGAGCCTTTCTCTGAGGCGATGAGGGGCCTGGCGAGTACAGATGAGAGGAGAGTAGTTGGAAGAGATCAGGCAGCATCAGGTCTCTGGGTCAGCGACCCGCTGAGGCAAGAGTGTGTAGGGCCTCCTGAAGCTCTGGCAGAAGCAGCAACATTATGGAGAGACTGAATCCCCGGCCCCCACACCTCCTCTGCCCAGCCCAAGCCCCAGACAGAAAAGCAGGTTGTTCCTGCAGGCTTACCCCTCCCACGCCCTATCTCTGAGGTGAGAAGGGGAGGGATAGCGGAAGAGCGGAGTGATGCCCCTGCCCCACGTGGGGCCCTTCCAGCCGCCCCCCAGCCAGAGACAGCACCGGAAGCTCTGCTTTGGGCATGAGATTGGCATCTTCAACTGGACTTGACTGAGTTTTTTAATATCAGGAAGTTATGCAATCTGTCCAGGGCATCATTAAGGGATCCCTACCCAGCAGGGAGAAGAGATTCAACTTGGCTCGGGGAGGGCAGGATGGGAGAAAAATAACACCATTTCCTGTTTGTGCCCTATGGAGTTGAGGCTGTTCAATAAACCAGTTGTATCTGATTAAGGGCTTCATAATCTTAGGACTAAAGTTGAATAACCATGCCTCTGTGTTGCGGTATATAGTATTTATAAATTGTTAGTTTAAGAGTGACCAGATTTTTTTCCGTAAATCAAAAACTTGAAATACTAAATGAGGAGAAAAGAGACACACCAAGGCAAATTTTCAGATACAGATAGAGGAGACACTAAACATGGGATCTAATAGTTGCCTTTTTCTTTTCTATTTTTAGAAAAATTTCAATCTTTCTTAGATTCAATAACTGTTGATATAATGGAAAAAATGGGTGTATAAAAATATGTTAGGGATTTGTTATTTGTAAGCATTTGTCAACCATGTTTTTCTATTGAATTACTTAATTTTCATCATAATATTTGTCAGACTACTTTTCTAATTAATTTTTTTCTTCAGTGTAACTGTCCACAATTTTCACCTATGACAGTGTTATGGCTTCAGCCTTTCTCTCTCTCTCTCCATCCCTCTCCCCATTACCAAAAGCTTCTTAATGTTTGCAATGATCTTTTTATTTAGACAAAAATTATCTTATCTTTACAATATGCTTTAAGTTGTTGTTTTACAACTTTCAAGATACTAGCTGCTACAAGGAAAAATTGCTCTCAGTGATGACCCATCAAAAGAGTACAGTGACTCCTCATTCATTGGCTTCCCTACAAAGTCGTTTGCAGATTACAGGCCACAGCTTTATATCATCTTGAGGGACAAATTACAGATTTCCTATTTTTCGTGTTTCAATTCTGCATCATACATTTTCTTGAATCCCAGTCTCCTAAAACGAAAGCAGTACAAAATGTTCTTATTCATCAGAACACTAGCATGTGAGAACATATAAAAATACAAGCCATGATCCTAATTGCCTAATTATACCTGAGTTGGATTTTGTTGCACTTGAAATGAATGAGACATTGATGGGACCCTGAATTTGTAACAGGCACTCAGACTCACACACTTGCTGTTGACTCCTCTCTGTCCCTCTTCACCACCCCACTCCCAACATCTGATTAGTTGCCAAATTCTACCTTTGTATAATGGCAGGACCTCAGGACCTCAGCAGAAGCATCAGTGGTTCTCCGTTTCCTGATAAAGAACATCCAAAGTCCTTTACCTGGCCCCACACGTCTGTGCTCTGTTCTTACCCGATCCTTCTTTCCTCTCCTCTTCCTGTACCCTGTGTTCTCACCAAGCTGAACGCCAGCTGTTCTTGGCTTACCTTGCTTTAGTCCCTTTACTTGTGTTCCTCTCTTTGCCCGAAAGTATACCCTCTCCACCCTCTAGTCTCTGAATGTTCAACATAGAGTCACCTTTCAAAGTCCAGTTTGTGGATTCCCACACGCAGAAACTTTTTTTTTTTTTACCTTATTACTGCCTCTCATAACATTTCATTCATTCTGCAAACATTGAGGTCTTCCCACATGCCAAACATAGTTCTGGGTACTGGGGATATGGCAATGGACAAAAAGTGTGGGATTTATAAAACTGAAATTCTAATAAAAGGGATGGACCCTAAATATATAATATGTCAGATAGGGATAAGTAACATAGTAAAAAATAAACCGGGAGTATTCTGAAAAGTTCTCACTAAGAAGGTGTCATAGCTTGTGACCTTATTTCCTACAAGTCATAATTAAAGTCTCATGCTCTGCTTTATATCAAAAAAATTTTTTTAACATATACTCTCTACTAGAAGGTAATAAGTAGCTTGTTAATTTTTTTAATCTTTTGTAGTACCTTGCACTGCATTTTGTACATATAGATACTTAATAAGTACTTATTAATTAATACAAAGAACAATTACAACAAAACTTACTTGTAAAATGAGATTCAGAGAGAAGAAAAAAATTTGATTTAAAGTTTAAGAAGAAAATCTGAATTTGAGACCTAGGTTATGAAGTGGTGTCCTTTGTTTTTGCAGACAGCTGCTTCAGATGGGACTTTTTATTTTAGACAGGCAAATGTTGGACATTATGTCACAGGCTTACACGTATAGTCCTGTCATTGCAGCTTCCTACTTGTGTGAGGTTATAGAGTAATGAGATTGAGGCCCTATGTGGCTTAGGGGAAGCCATCTCATTACTTTATACTGTAGTCCTGTTTATGTATGGCCTTCAGCAGTTCTCAATTTCTAGGTGTGTGTATTTGCCTTTTTCCTTTTGGGAAACTTAACTTTCTTAGAAACTTCTTTTGAAAAGATGTATTCCTTACCACTGGCCCTGCTCTATTTAATGGCCCATATTAACTGGGATCCAGGTGTACCTTAGGTGCTTTTGATATGGATTCTGGATGTCTTGGGGCTCGCAGATCATGGAGCAAAGTAACCCATTGGCAGACAGTGAAGGCATGGATTCTTGGAGCAAATTGCCCAGTGTCTGGGCGACACTTCTGGCTGCTGTTCTCCCAAACCTTTGAGGCAAATTAGGAACATGTCTCGAGATGCTATCCTTTGTAATTTTTCCAAATCTCAGAGGCAGGCTGGCTATTGCCCCAGGGCTTCTGTTTTCTTCCGTGGTCCTCCCAAATCTCAATGGCAGGTCGGCTGCTGGGTGTGGCATTTTGTTGACTGTGGTCGTACTCATCTTTGTGATGGGTTCCGGACCCCAGTCTTTTACTTCTTCAAAGTTGAGACTTCTTTTCTTTTCCCCTGTAGGGTCTCCTTTAGGCTATAAATAGAAATGAACATTAAAGTAACTTATTATTGTTATAAGCAATAGGTTCAAACTCCAAATTACCTTAAATCCAGACTTTAATCTGCAGAATTGTCAAAGCTATAAAAATTGTGTTTTCATGTGCAGATTTTTTTAAAATAAATAATTTGTATTAAGCCCCTTAAAATAATCTAGTTTCTCTGTCCCTGGACTATTGTTAGACAACTATAAAATATTAATAAAATATATACAGTGAATAATACAGCAGTGTGTTTGAGCAGCAGGAACATTATCAAGTATTGAGATGAGGTAGAAGTTGATTTTACTGCAGTTTATTCTCTTTTAGTTTTTGATTCATGTTGCTTATAAAGTATTTCATATATTTTTACATTTTGATTTTAGAGAAACTTCCTACTGTCTTCTCAGGTTTCTTGTTTTCGCCTTTAAATAAAGGCCTAAGTGGCAGAAACAGAGATCTAGCCAGATTCTGAGGCAGTTGGAAGATGCTCCATTTTCTACCTGCTTGTATTCAGAGTTCTACTCTAAAATAATGTCTTAAGAAACTGATTGTGCTTTTATTAGTTTTTAAATTACCTTTTTGGTAAAGTAGCAGTTGGTTTGTGGATTACTATGTCACTAATATATCAACTTTAAAAGAACAGTTTGAAATACAGCAAGTATTTAATAATTAGATTTAACTTTACCATGAAAGTTTGTCCGTGTGAAGACTCTGATTGTAAAAATTAATACATATTTCACACAAATTTCAGCAAATTTGGAAAATACATAAAAACATAAAGAAGAAAATAAACCTGACTTGCAATTCCATGGAGGGATAAATATTTTACTTAGCTATCAATTTACCTCAAATTTAACCAGCTCGTAATTCCTAAGTAGAAATCATAAATATCATATATATTTTTTTGTAGTTGCAGGTAGTTCATGTGTCCAGCTGAACTGTATCCAGATCTTACTTTTGCAACTGTTTATTACAACTGTGTTCTTCTGAGTCAATTAAAAATTAATGTACTGTATGCTTCCAAAGTATCATACCCTATACTTACATTGTTATTAGAGAGGCCAGGGTTTGGTGCTGTGCTAAAAAATATGTTGTATTGATATATCAGTGCTGTCATGGGGAGGCTGAAGTTTGATTAAAAAACAAAGCATAAACTTACTCCTTATTGTTTACAAAAGCATTAGACTAAGGACAAATATATAGTTAATGCTAGTCATGTTAGAGTTAAAAAACTTACCTCAACATATTTTTCATAATTTTCTTTGCTGTGAAGATTGGACATCATTAATTCATCTGCACAAAAGCTGTTCGATGTTAATGAGCTTGAAATGGCTAAAGTCAATAAAATGAATCGTTTTGATGAAATTACTTCCATTTTTGACCAAAATCTAGAATTAAGTTTATATGTGCAGCCTGATGTCTACAAGAAGAGAAACTGTGTACTTTTTATACTGTCTAAAAACAAAAAGAAGTTTGCTTTCACAGTGAAATCAACCCCACATGGTTTAAGTATTAATATTAATTAGAGTGTTTAACTAAAAATGTATGTAAGGAATGTGGGTAATTCATTTTAGGAAGACAGCAGTGTTTCTGCTTACAAATTCATTAACTTTGGAAATAATTTTCTTTATGATGAAGGAGCTTCTAATTAGGAAAGTTTGGGGCCATAGCAATTAAGATTCCAAACAAACAGAATGCTTGATTTCTCTGAGCTCAATCAAAAAGTATTTTGGTGTTTGCGTCAATTCTTGGGAGAAGGAAAAAATAGTATTCAATACATGCTAGCTGTGTTAAAGTTTTTTTAATCCACACAAAAGAGGCATAATATTTTCAAAATGTCAAATAAAATTAAGACTGTGAAGAGAACTCTAAGTTGTGTAATGTCGAAATAAAATGCCATTAATTAACTTTTTGTAAAATGCTTTTTGGTTATTAAAAGGCTTCAGGAGTAAATGTCAGCTGTAACAGGAAGGGTGTGCATAAGACCATGCAAGACATTTTGACAAACTGGCTGTCTCAGAAGAAGCTGGAGGCAGTTCAAATCCTTTTGTATGTGTCCTGTGGGCCTTATTTGGCAAAACTGTGTAAATCACAGGTTTTTATCTTCATAAGGATGCCTTATCCTACCTTACTCCTCAAAGCCCTTAAGAACCCCAACAGAGGTTTGGTAAGTCACATACATGCTGATTTTGTTGCTCCCCTGGCCCTATTTTGAGGTAATCTTGCATTGCCACAGGCATACTGACAACATGGCATAAGAAAAGAATTTATAGAATAAATGCTTATTTATTGAAATACCAAAGTGGTCTCTTTTGGAGCAGATGACTGGTATTCTTAAATGCCTGTCTTATCACTAGACTGCCTAGTTCTAGAGATTTCATTACTTGTTCCCTGTCCATTCATTACCTGTTCACTCAACCCTCTCAGGAGAAAAAGATCTTACTTTGATTGATTTCCAGTGCTCTAGCTACTTAGACACAGACAATTAGAGGGGAATTCACAAAAGAAGTCATAAAATTGCACCTTTTGTGTCAGGAATTGTACCAACTCTAGCCTCTCTTATCAACCTACCATGATTTGAGGCATGAAATAGGAATAAAGGAAGACCTTTCTCTGTATTACAGATTTCCAGAACAAATCAGAAAGTTGAAAAACAGTAGTCGGTACAGTCTTGGGTACCTCAAGATCTCACTTGCCCACAGCCTCTTTTATTGGAGTTGACATCATTGGCCTCATTTGTTTTGGTCTGTGAGTGCCAAGAATCCCCACAGTAGGAGGCAATTAATTCAGTTCATAGTCTAGGGTTAATTTTGTAATGCTGTTATTGGATTATTTGGGTTTAATTTCCCTGAGGATTTAATGCATTTCTCTTCCACATTGTTCCTTGGCAAACTGCTGATGGAACTTCCTTCTATTGTGGTCAGTAGATCCAAACTTTTGAGAAATGGGTGAAGCAAGGAGCAAGTTATGTTGGCCAACTTAGCACCCTGGAAAAAGTGGAAAGGTCTCTTTCAAAATATGTTTGTACCTAGCTCTTTCACATGTTAGCGATTCACCTGTTTTCAGCACTGCCACTTAGGATTTTGGCACATTGGTTAGCATTTTTCTGACTGCAGTTAGCATCCAGAATAGCTGGTAGGACTGATTACGCCCCTGCCTGCCTCCACCAGGTTTAAGTTTCCAAGTTTGGAGTGTAATTATAATTATCTTACGAATATAGGGCTTGGCTCTTCTCAACCATATTTTCAGTTAGTTTTGAAAATGTTAATAGATAAAAAAGCAACATTACCTAACATACATAGTACAAAATCAACATAAATGTTTTAATGAAATGTGCTGCTGCATACATGGCACAGGGATTCTTGATGAGACATATGAGCATTAAAAAAAAATCTATCTCCCTGACACATGGCATTTACATACATGCCTCATTTACTAAGATTTTAGAGACCTTAAGGCTGCTTACTTCGAAGCCTGTCTCCACAGTTTGGGCACTTCTCCCGAGCTTGAGACACCCCCCAATGCTCAGCCTCCTACTAGACAATGCTGCTGGGATGTCCCACAAGCATCTCAAGTCTTGTATGTCCAAAGTGCAATTTATCTTTGCAATACCTCTCTCTCCTCCTTGTTTCCCATTTCAATGAATAGTACTGATATGGTCAGGGTCCAGACAGGAGATGGAACACACATAGTAGTTGAACAGGAAATGATTAACATAAGCAATTATTAATTATAAGGGATTAATGATAATAGGGCAAAGGATACACTAGGCTCAAGGGAGAGTATCCGAAGAAAGCACAAACTGATTGGAATTCAGACTGTACTGGGTAGTGTGGATGACAGAGAAGTTTGCTGGGTCACCCTGGACCAGAGCCCATCCACAGTCACATGTGGGAGACACCTTTTGCAGGGGTCAGATGGGCCAGTGCTGGGGGTGCAATTTCTGGGATATCTTTGAGACTCACTGGGAATCTGCCACTGAAAGTCAGTGGGGGTGAGCGCTGTTGGATGTCCCCTACATGCACCCTGGCAGCCATGTGTAGGAGCAAAAAGAAGTAAATGGAAGCACATTTGAACCAGAAGGAGATGTCCCCTCCTCCTTCAGTGCCCCTCTAGGGTCTTTCACTGACAGAGCTTAACATTATGCCAGCTGCAGAGGAGAAATGCTTGCCATGTCCATCTCCATTATCTCAGAGCAAGAAATGAAGAGGGGATTTGGAGCTGAGAGGCACTAAGTAGATAACTGGTATAGTTACTGTCATCCACTCATTCATCCAAGCCAAAATCCTGGACTGTTTCCTCCCCTCTTCTCCCCACCCCATGCTACTGTTAATGAGCAGCTGTTTCTAGTTTTGAGCTATTTTACTCAATGATAATAGGCAGTATGTTTTGAGCACTTATATGCAGTAACTGTTGTAAGTACTTTGTGAGTTAACTTTCATAATAACTCCATGATCAGGTACGAATATTATTTATTGTTCCTACTGTGCAGAAAAGGAAGCTAAGGTGCAGAAGGATTAAGCAACTTCCCCTTACTGTGCTAGTCTACTCAATCAAGTCCAGTCTCCTCTCACTTGTGAACAGCTCTTAACATCTGTTCACACCTCACTTGTGAACAGCTCTTAACATCTGTTCACACCACTCCATCCCCATTGCCATTACTCAGTTCACCATTTTCTCTTGCCTAGACCCTTTTCTTGGTCCTCTCCAATTCTGCCACAGTGCAATCAGAACATTTTGTATAAAATACAATGTATTGATGATTTCTTCCTTAGTTCCTTTCAGTGGCTTCCCATTTCTCTTGGAAATGTTTAGATAGCCCATTCTTCATTACTTGTACTCTTTATTATTTCTGCAGCAATATCTCTCCCCACTTCCTACCAACTCTATGCTTTAGAACCAACTTCTTTCTGTTCTTCCAAACAGATGCACTTTCTCTTGCTCTAGGCCCGGGATTTTCCTGTGCATGGAGTATTCATCCACCCCCTTCTCTCCTTCTTAGTAGGCTAGCCTAGCCTAGCCGTTACACCTGTTCACTGGTTGAGTCTCACCTGAGGCATCACCTGTGGTGAGAAGGCTCTCCTGGCTTCCGGCTTCAGTAGACTGCTCTTTGTTCTTCCTAATCATGATAGTTTCACCCTGACTTGTTCTGTTTCCTTATTTCCTCCTCCACTGCTCTGGAAATGTTGTGCTGGCAGGACCTTACTTATGTGGACCATAGTTGCATTTCCATTATCTATCTTAGATGCTCAGGAAATCTTATTTCTAAATGAATGAATACATTTTTCGTTAGTATTGGGAATAGGAGTTAAAACTGAAGTTGCTGCTATTTTCCCCCATTTTGGCTGTTGACCAGAGTTTTTCTTTACTGTGATTTATACATTATAAGAACTTAAGTTTGTTGGCTTATCCTGAAATCATAACATCTTATCATTTTCCTATTGAGGATTCACATCTGAGCCTTTTCCAGACTGAGCCCCATAGATGGACAGTCAGTTGTAAGTAGGTTGAATGTGAGTTCAGGTTTGTTCTGTTTATAGTGCAACATGCAGATTGATAAATTCCATATGTTCTGATGGATCTTCTCATGTTGATGGGCCCAGGTACCACAAAGGGTGTGAAAAGGGACTATCCAGCTTCAAGGAGGGCTTCCTGACAATGTGTCAGGGTCTCCCAGCAGGCAGACTTATTGGTACCTCTGGCTGAGGACAGTGAAGGTTTCTGTGATTGCTTATCATTTTTCCATGCCCACTAGGTACACCCTAACCTCTAGCAGGCAGTTAGAGTCAGGGACAAATCATTTTCACCAATCAGAAACTGAGCTGATTTGTGTCAGATTTAAGACTCTGTCAGGCTCTGGTTTATTTGCAACTCTAGAAAAATATTTAAAATAAGAGGTAGTTTCTATGCCATGGGTTGCAAGTTTTTATTTAAATCTCTATATGTCAGGGCAAGCTCACACCACACATGGATCCATGCTCCTGAGGCCATGGTGAGGTCTATCAAAGAGATAGTGAATTTTAATATCCAGAGGAACCTCATTATAGAAACCTTCTCCTCACCTTCAACCCAGCAATAAACTTCTAGAGCATTTGTCTTTTTCCCCTGTTTCTTTTTTTCCCTTTCCTTCTAAGCATGATCCAGTTGTTGAGTTACATAGAATAATTTATGAGAGTTATAGTCTTATTCTGCATTTCATGTTTGCAAAGTATTTTGCAACCATTTAATTAATTTCAGGCCCTCTTAAGAGATGGGGATGGGTGGTGATATTATTGTATAATATAGTCCAGTATTTTGTGTGCAAAGAAGAAAAACCTGTCATGGTTCTGAATAAAATCACCCTATGCAAATTGTATTAAATGTCTATTTTAAACATGTGCATGATGCCTTTGTTTCAAGATTTATGAGTGGCTTGTTATAATGAGCTTGTCATATTTTGATAGCAGGATTGTATTTACTTCTCTGCTTTTTATTATGACACATTACGATGCCAGGGCCTTGGAAGGTGCTAGCATAAATGTGAGACAAAGATTATTCCTTCATGTAGTAAAAGCAGCTGAAATTCAATTCTAGTTGAAGTAACTTTTAAAGAATCAATTTGTACAAGAATAAACATTAAATATTTATAGAAATTAATTCATATGATTTATTATAGAAGGTTGCTTAAATGGCAAGGTCCCTATGTCTGAAAGACATATTTTAGAACAATATATTGAACAAAGTTTCAGTATCAGTATTAAATCTTTCAAATGATGTGGAGTGGTAATGTTTAAAGAAATGTTTAAAGCAATTGTGCAAGGCTGATTAGGAAGCAGCCTCTCTACAGCACAGCTTTCCAATTCGAGCTTTTATGCCTTTTAATGTTTCATTTTTATCGACATTTTTTCCTTGCAGGAAAAATGTGTGATTTTTACTGGTCTGGCAGGGAGTTGTGGTAACTCTTGCCAAAGTGTCAAGAAAACTCAAAATTTTCTACTTGAGGGGCAAAGACCAGATGTTTAGTTAAAACAACACATAGCTTTTATACAAATACAGGTAATGGAAACCAAGACCTTTCCTGGGATTTTTTTCTTTTCTTTGTGGCCAGCCTTGCTTTTATATTCTTAAAGTAAGCAAGCAGCCATTTTGTTTTCCAACCTGAGCAGAATGATTTAATTTCTTACAAAGTTTGTGCATTTCAATATCTTGTTTTTTTTGTTTTGTTTTAACTTGGCTTTGAAGGATTCTGCTTTAAAATGTGGCATGTGTTCTTCAAAGAGGAAGTTGCTTTATTAAAAAGAAAACCCTAGACTTTCAAAAGTTTAAGAAGGACTAGTGTAAGCTTTAGGCTATTTCCAGGACCCCAGGCCACACCTTCGCTGGGGAGGAAATCTGTTGCTTAAGCCTACATTGGTGTGGGTTTTGGAGGTTGTTTACAAGGACAAGTGTTTTCCCATCTCAAACAGGAATTAGGGCAGATAGGTAGCTAATAAAAATGAGCATCATCACCAGTGTGGATCCTTCTAGAAGCTTTTTTATCTTTTTTATCTCTGTTGAAGGGCTGCCAAGGGGGGGGCTAATTGAAATATACATATGAATGGGTTGTTTGTGTTTTCTTTTTCACTGGGGATCTTGCAGCTTCTGTGCTCCTGAGTGCTACTGGTAAGAGCTTCTGCAATGGTCTACAGCAGCCACACAATTGCCATGGTTCTGAGCAGAACAGGTCTAGCTCTGACCACCCTTGCAAGAACACATTGGCACTTTGAGTTGATTCTTTTCTGTTACTGGTCCTTTGGCTTTGACTATACTGCCTTTGCTTTAGGTCTGAGTTCATGTGCGAGGTTCATACCAGTGGGCCCCTGGATCATTTGGATCAAGTGACTGGACTTCATTACTGAGGATCATTACTTGATCCCTTTACCACTGGTTTTTTTGCTCCCCCGAAGGGATGTGTCCATGACATAGCCAAGAATTACAGCATGGCAGTTCTGCTGGATAAACTCAGCCAATTCCATGATAAATGAAACTCAACCAATTCCAAGCAAGCAAACAGAAAAACCCTCAGTCAAATAGTTGTCTTTGGAGGAGCATTTAAAAATGTATTTTTAAACCAACAGTGACTTTGGGTATAAATTTAATTAAAGGAGATTTCTGGCAATCTCCTGATTCTAAAAGGTGAGATAAGGCAGAAAATTCTGTATGAATTGACGGTAAATGAACTAAATAAATGTTGGTATAATCCTATTAAATACCTAACAGATTTAATTCTATACTGGGTTTTATACCAGGTGAGTTAAAGAAATCAGAGATATCCCCCTTGAGAAGTAAAGTAAAGAAAATAGACAAAGCTGGTAAAGGTTTTTTAGGCTATACTTAGATGCACAAGCAGGCATACCAACTCCATGGAATATAGCTTATTTCAAACACAGGCTAGAATGATGCAGAGCAGTTTTACAATGGTGGGTTTTGGCTGATGGGCCCTGATTGAGGCTTCTCTGATTCATTGATAGGAGTAGCCAATGATCCATGACCTAGAAGCATCCAACTAGGAGACTAATGTGAATCTTCCAGTGAATACCACCTCTGGCCATTCCCCATTCCCCAACCTCTAGGTCAAGAGCATTAAAATAGCCCTCCCTATGTTTCCATAGTCTTTGAGCTGATATGTTTGTTTAAATTTTACCACTTCAAAGCTTCCCTTAATGTATATCTTAACCTGATCTCACTTGAATAAAAATATCCAGGGAGGAGTCTCACAATCGTGGGCATCCCCTGTGATACAAGCTAAGCTGGGTATGTTAGACAGAATAGGAGGGGAATGTGGGCCCACTTTGGACCTCTCTGCCTCTTGAACAGTTTCCTATTCTTGTAAATATTTTATAGTTTGAGGGTTTCATGTTGGCACAGTTGCAAATGTAGGCTCTCCCTTACCTGGTATATTACTCAGAGTTCTGTGCTTGCACCTTACTGGAATTTCTTTATGAGGATACAGGATGTCTTACAAATGGGATTGGGGCCTATAGAACATCTGGAGCCTAGAACTCAAGTCACCATTGGGACTTTCTGCTGGATTCTCCTTGCATTGGTGCATTATTACCTCTCAGTGCTTCAGTTTCATTATCCCCCTCCTACTGATGTCTTGATTTTTCTGCTTTTCTACCCATTTGTTAATATACTCTGAGTATATATACTCTGAGCTTCAGCCACCCCATGAGAAACTGCCTTATCTCAGTTTCAGATTCCAATGCTAGGGAAGGATTCTGATTGGCCCAATCTAGATTAAGCAACCCATCCTGAACCACTCATCTGTGGTCGGGTGTGGGTGACATTGCACTAACATAGAAGATCCTACTGTAAACCTCTTAGAGAGCTGGGGATGGGTGGTGCTACTGGGAAGACAAATGCAAAAGGTGTCCAATAAAGCTGGACAGAGTGTAAGGGAGAATCTGCACGCTTCCTCCCTGAATCCAGCTTACCATGCAGAGGAAAACTACTTCCTACATTGGTAAACCAGGTTCTGAGTTACAGTCAAAAGATGACTTAACAATTCAATGTTGATGTAGGCATTTCTCTGTTTCTGTCTAAAGATGCGAGGGAGGTCTTTGTCCTAGCCCAGTGAGGCCAGTGGACAGTGCTTTCATCTGTGCCATCTGGGTCTTTGTTTTGCAAGCAGGTGTTCTTGTGAGATATTTTTTAGGGCTCATGTGGGGCTTTGATAGTAAAAACAAAACAAAAAACAAATTCTAGGTCTTCCTTCCTTAGGGGCAGTTGAAGGCACAATTCCCAGTTATTTCTCCATATATCCATCAAAAGCAGTATCAACTTCAAGAGCCTATAAGATTCTCTTTCTCTTCTGGCAGGTGAGATTCCTGGCTCAGGTGTTTCTCTTTGACATTTGGAGGTACTCCTGTTTGTAGTGTTATGCTCAGCTCCAAATATGAAGCACTATCCTGAGAATTTCAAGACCAGGTGGTTTTGTTCCTAAATAGTCCTAAACTCTTTTTAACTTGGGCCTCTTTCCTAAATGTTTTATGCCTTTTATTTTGCTAGTAATATTGGCTTGCCTCATTTTCCCACTGAATTTAAGGTTGAGTGAGTTCTGTGACCTGGAGTAGAGTGGTTCATTGCTTTTTTGATCAAGAAATTTCATTTTTCTATCAGGTTGGCAAATTTGCCATTCTCTGCCTGACACTGGGTAGTTGTCCTTGGAAGCACTCCAAAATTCCCTTTCCTTATATGAACTATGTAGCGATCAGTAAGGAGAGTTTACTTTGGAGATGGTAAAAATAAGACTCTTGTGTATAATTCCAAGTATAAGCATATGTTCTTTTGGTAATTAGCTTCATTGTTCTCTGTCAACTTTTTGACAGTATTTACACTAAATTACAAGTAATAATAATGGGACATTCTAGTTCAGCTCTATAAGCACATCTATCTACAATAAAATATTTGCTTTTAGTGACAGAAAGTATTTTAGAAGTGTTCATTAAAACAATTTGATAACTGTGTATCCATTATTAATAACCCAAGACAGGGAATTACATGTTATGTGACTCATGAAACCAATAAGGAAGCTGCCATTTCCATAATTATAAAGAATTCATATCATATCCATTTTACTATTCTATATCATTTGACCCATTTATGGCTCATTCTGAAAGAGTAGGATTTAAAAATTTATAAAGTTTTCAAATGAAAAATCTGCCAGGTAATTTCTGCTTTCCATTACTAGCAGCAGTAGGTGCTCTCCATCTGAGAGGCTGGGTTGCTTAGCTCCACACCCCCTCTGTAACTCCATACTGGGTAAAGGAAGTTCAGGATGCTCTGGGTTTTGCTGGTCTCTCTTGCTCAGGATAGAGTCTGAGCAGGGGACACATGTTCCCCTCTGGGAAACCTTCTGTGGAGTAAATTGTGAAAAGTTGGAGTGGGGGTGTGCGATGTGGATTACCCACATTCTGGAACAAATTAAAGCTGAGGGTTGAAGGGCAGCCACTTGGTGTCCACATGCTGTCTGTTCAGCAGCCCACTCAGTTTGTGCGTGGCTCATCTGGAGAAAAAGTTGAGTAGATGCTCAGCAGGGCTGGCTGAGTCATCAGCCCTGAGAGTGCCCCCAAATGTTGGCTCCCGGTTGCTGCTCCCCTGTGGCTTTCATTCTTACTGTTTTAGAGTTAGTTAAACATAGGGAGGTAGGAAGCTGCAGTGGAAGGCAGGCAGGGAGGGAGGCAAGTATAACTGGAAGCTTGGTGGAGGAGCTCTTGTCTCCTAGGTTTTCTTTTTGGCACCCAAGAGAGAATCAGGCCTGGCAAAGAGTCTTGGCCTGTTATTCTTTTCCCTCACCCCCACCCCAAATCTGAAAAGTAGTTGAATTTGGAGCACTTGTAACCAGGGTCAAGGAGACCCCCAGATTTTTGTCACATCTGAGAATCTGGGGCAACCGTGTGCTTTATACTTGGTAAATTAGGACAGATCCCATTGCATCACCTCCTCTCTCTTTGTATGGGACTGTGAACAGACAGTTGTTGAAGTGATTTTGATGAAATGTGACAATTGCAGACTGTGGCCACCGACCAAAGAATCTGAGCATCCAAAGAATACAGCATCCAACATTTTTTTTTCAGGCTACAAAATATAAGCTGGCCAATATTTACTGCTTGTACGAATAGCTCAAGCCAAGTTTGCTAAGCCTACAGAGCAGACCTCTTACTGCTGCTAATTTTACTATTAGAAAACAAAAGAGAAATAGGAACCAGTATGGAATAGCTGACCAAGGGCATTTGTCAAAGCCATGTAAGCTCAGGTAATCAGAAGAGAGGGTGACTTCCTTTTTTGAAAAACAAAAAGGGACTCAATTTGCACAGAAATAAAATGGGAAAAAGTGTAATGTAGAGAGAACTATAAGCTACTTTAGATTCTGCGCTGAGCTTTCGGGATGGCAGTGATTTACATTTTAAGGCAGCCACCAGGGAAATGATAAAAACTCTCTAGGGAAATTTCCAATATGATGGATAGAACTTTAATATTAATATAGGATTCATCATGATAATGTAAGTCATAGATCTAAATCTTCCTTCATCAATTGAATCAGTCCTTTTCCAGCCTATTATACAGGTAGTACATGCTTTAAATAATGTCATGTAACAGGCCTGATCTTTCTTTATCTGTGGTTTCTGAAGTTCTGTTCACAGGAATAGTGACCTACTGAGTCATTCATCTTTCACTATGTTATCTAGACCATCTGCATTTCTCCCCTTTTATTAATATTTAGTGCTCCTTAAAATATACTTAAATTGCATTTTTTTCACAAATAGAAAAAGCATAATTCAACACACACTAATTCACATATATATGCAGAGAGTGTGAAGGGAAGATCTGATTATTAATCTGTTTGTTGATCATTATCAAGGAAAAAAAGTGATTTCTGGGTCGCTATTTGGTTTCATTATCCACTATATAATTACCAACCATATGCACGTATATTGTTCACATCTGACTCTGGGTTTTCTAGTCTTCTCGTAATGCTGACACCAAACAAAATAGTGGTATAGGCTCTCTAGGATCCTTTAAGACAATGACAGCCCTTCTGGAATGAGAATGGTTATAGTGTTGATAGCATAATAATACATGTTAAGACTTGTCTGCTGCTTTTTCCAACACAGATTTGAATGTTCATTAGTGGAGCGTACAATAACCTTTAATCTTAGTCTAAAACACACATGAAAATAAGTCCCTGAGTACAGATCACAAATGCAGACAAAGCAGACTCCCAAATTCTATGAAGGAAAGGGAGCTTTCCTTAAGCCTGGAGTCACCACACGCTATGTACCTCTTTTCTAGATTCATTATGCTCATTGACCTCACTCCACTCAAGTTCTACACACACAGAGTAACCAGGGTTAACACTTGGGCATATCACATCATCTGCTTGGTTAGCATAAATTTTGGGAGTGTAAAGGTTCTGAGGAGCTGTAAAAAAAACTGTTCAATGCTATAGAATCCAGCATTTCCTAAACTTTCTTTTGACCATGGAATCTTTTATTTTCAAATAAAATGTATAAACACATTGGGAAATGCTGGCTTAATGGAGGTATTCATAAACATGGCCCTTTCTATGTTCAGGCTTTGATTTTTGATGGAAACTTTGTGATGAACTCCAATTCATCCCTTAAGTCCTGGCTCAGGTGTCACTTCCTCTATGAAGATTTCTCCACTTGTCCTAGAATAGATATGTAATTGTCCCTTTTACTCCCTACCCTCATAGCATTTTCTTGTGTGAGTTGTGGCAAATCTATGTTAATGTTTAGATCATGAGCTAACTTACTTATTTTTCATTTTCCCCCTTCTAAGCTACAATCTCCTTAATTTTAAGGAGTATGGTTTTATTTTCAGTGCCCTACCGAGTGCAGGCTCATTGTAAGAGTTCAAAAAATATCTGCTAAAGAGGAATGGATGACTAAGTACAGCCTGAGAACTTAAGCAGTGAACTTATCTTTCTGGTGTGCTGATAAGTGATTAATGAGTGAACCCTTTTGAGTTAAGTACTTTTTCCATTATAGTGGCTAATTTCCATACAGTTCATTGGATTGAGATTGACTCTGATGTGAAATGGTTAATCATTTAGTCTGCCAAAAATATAAGATTGACTGTTATTCAGTCTGTTTCCCCCATATACAGACATGAACAGTATAATATGAAAAATTCTGGCACCCAGTCATAACAGAGACATTTTTCTTATCTATACTCACAATCAGTACATAACTCAGAATTTCCATTTTTTAAACTGCTAAGGGGAAAAATGGAATTTATAGACCTTTTTACCTTTCACTAAAGACCTAGCATTATAGATTTAAAGGATTACAGATTTGACTATATTATGCTTACAGCCGTTTTATTTATATTTAACACAGTTTTTTTCTGATCTGCTCTAGGTTTCAGGCCTATACATTTTTACTGTGGTTTAGGCATGTTTCCCTTGCCTTTTTCCTCTTCCCTTCTTCCCTCCCTCTCGCCGCTCCTTACTTGGTTAATCTTTTAGAAGATGTACTGTGACAAAGATTACAGTATCCCTCTCTGGCTCTACTCAACTCCAGTCCTATGCATGTGGAATGACCAATGTTAGCAGCTTGGTGTATCGCCTCATGTATTTGGTTGAGATATAATTTTGGGGGCATGTAATGGATCCAGGCTAGGATGGAGGCTAGAAAGCTACATTTAAAACATTCTTTTCTCTGTTTCCCTGCTTTCTTTAGAAGATGATTCTAACCTGGTAAGGACATTATGAGGAGTATGTCCAAGAAACTTAATTATGTTTCTGTTACAGAGATTAGGCTGCCCAATTAGCTAGTGTTAAGTTAGCTCATTCTGTAGTGTTGCCAGAATGTAAAAAAAGAAGCAGCATATCTGATTGGAAGGTCTGGAGGTGTGTCTTGCCAATGGATTTCGGCCCCGGGCAAGTTCGTTATGGATTCAGTGTGACCAACCAAAATGACAGCAAAACGTTCTTGGGGTGTAAGGGTTATACCCAACTTTATTTCCAGGTGGCAGGTCAGTCACTAGAATCCCGTTCACTCAGAGCGAGTCTGCATGCAGCAAGCCAGTCTTTGCCTCTGGGCCCCTCTGTCCGCATAGCCGTCCTGCACAGCCATCCTCTGGGCCTCTGTCCTTGGCACTGCCACCACTCCAGCCTTTGCTCTGCTCTCCTGCAGCCTTGCAGCCCTGCCACTATGTCGCACCCAGAGCACTGGGTGGAGCTCCTTTTATAGAGTCAACAGCCATGTAGTGCCCACAGGTGTGCAGTGAGCTAGTCAACCACAGCCAGGTGAGAATCCTGGCCACAGGAACTCTAATTTTATCCACAATGTGAAAAGAATTAAACCAGAAAGGTTGTTAGATTGGGGTCAGGAACACCCACTATCTGCCCCCACTGCATCCCATAATTTTTTTAGCAATGAAGCTACCACTGCAGCCAAGTGACACTCCTAGGTCCCCCTGTGTCTTGCCAATGGGTTTCAGCCCTGGACAAGTTCACTATGGATTCAGTAAGACCGAAAAATGACAATGGAACATTTTTGGGGTGAAAGACGTTATTTACCCAGCTTGTTCTCCCAGCAATAGGTTGAGCACTAGAATTACATCTGCATCCAACAGTCTTCAGGTGTGTAAGCCCCCTCCATCTCTGCCTCCACCCAGAACACTGGGCAGAGCTCTTTATATAGTGACTCAGTCAATAATAGCTTATTGCCTACGAGTGTGAAAGCAGTAGCCTAGCAGCAGGCCAGTTACATCATCAAGTATTTTAGGTTCAGGTGAGGATCCAGGCCATAGGAACTTCCATTTTCCCCACACCCTGGCACCATGGGAAGGCCTAAAACAAAAGCAAAAGGGGTAATAGTTGGGGAGGAAGAGAGATGAGGGGAAAGAGGAGAGGAAGAAAGAGTTGGAGGAAGAGGAGAGGGGGACTGTATGATGTCATGGGAAAAGCACTCAGTTTAGAAAATTATAGGTTTCAGCTTCTGTATAACCTTGGGCAATTATCTATCATAGTTTCCTCCCATGAAAAGTTTGTGGATTGCCAGATGATCTCTTAGGACTCTCTACCTCTAAAAGTCAATGTCGGTGATGTGAAATAAAGAACATGAGAGATTCTTTTTGTGTGAATGTGATTGGTAAAGGTCACCCAGCTCAGGTGCCCCTGAACTTTCTGCTCTGGAGCACGTGCTGCTTCCTGACATCTGGTGTGAGGGGGGTCACTGATTAAATCTAGAAGTTTCTATTCATTAGCTGGGGTGGACATGAGAATCTGGCTTACAGAGAAAGGAGGTTTTATATACAACCCCTGACAGGAAACCAAAAGATGGTGGGCAGTAGATAGAGTCCTTGTTAACCAGCTAAGTTTTATACCTGCAGTTGGATCTCAGCAATCCAAGCATGAAAATGGAGACTGGATCCTCAGACTTCCATCTTTAGATGGGCTAAGGGCACAAACTCCTTGGCTTAGTACCAAAGATTCCTGGGAACCAATCACTGTAGCAGAGTTTAGACTTGACTGTTTGAAGACCAAACAGAGAATTAGTTTTTAACATTCTCATGCAGCTGCTCTGATGTCTGAATTCCTAAGGTGCTTTAGAAACAGAACTCGATTTGGACCCTTGAGCATCAAAAGTCTCCCGGTCGCTCATTTCAGGGTGAACTTGGGGAAAGTTAGCTGTGGAATGGTAGAAGAGTAGAATAAGTTACCAGGGCTGTAGGCTGTTAGTTGATTCTCCAGAAAGCAATCCTGGGAAGTCATTCTTATTTTTACATATGGCATGTCTGAAAAAGGGGTTATTCTGTAATTGCAACATTTTTTGTTTTATGTGTCTCTGAAGACAAGAGATGTTTGTCTTCCATCAAGTCTTAAAAAAATATTTATTCTGGCATCTTCCCATTTTTCTTTCCACATGGAAACTGTGATATTTTTAAGACTAGTGGTGAAATCATTCCTAGGTATGCACATTATATGGAGATCTTAGAAAAACATTTAAGGAAAATGAATATAAGATGACATTTCTTTTATATTCTAGATATTACAAGCCATTTTTTGTTAGGCTTTTCTTGATTAACAAGATGTAATGAAATGACATAAATTCTTACCCCCTGACACGTATGCTTTATCTAATGGAACATTGAAATATTGAAAACATTGAGAATATTGAAAACAGCATGGAAGATATGAAAAAAAATGAGAATTTGAAAAAATGTTCTCATGATAGCATTGTGAAAGCAATACTATCTTTTGGTTAAATAAAGCATGAACAATAATTTTGGGTTAGGTATGTTCTTCAATTATGCATTTGATTTTGGTAATAAAAGACTCATGTTTTTCAATAATGTTTGGAATTTAAATATACTGTTCCTTTTTCCCAGTCTTCAGGAGAGTACTTACCAATGCAAAAGTTACCTCTAACCCATTCTTGTCCATTAAAAATTAAATGCTTTTACAGTAAATTATTAAAAGTGCTAGGTTGACTGCAAATCATCAAAGGTACCATAAACCATTATGCAAGCAAGCGAGAAGTCTGATTAAATCTAAGGGATCAGAAGGCATACATCTCTTGATATCCATCACAAATTCTAAACTACAAACTCAACCATAAAATGCTACATTAAATTGCTTTTAAAAACTCATGATTTTCAAAATTCAACAGTGACTGGTCTTTTCAATTAAAAATGAACTAAGAATGTTCTACTGCTGAGTAGAGATACCCCACTATTTAGAAGTTATTTCCACTTTCTTTAAACCTGCTGCAAAATTAGCCTCATTTTTCCAACTGATATCACTCACTTAATGGAATTGAGGCATTTTAACTGAGTTTGTCAAAAAGTTAGTTATTAAGTCCTGTTTTCCCACAAAGTGTCTTTATTATCATTTGATTGCACTGAAAACAGAAATGATGAATCTTGAATGTTGGAAAATCATGTTGAAAATGTTACAAGTGTTTAAATAAGATATGTTCAAAGAAAAAAAACACAATTCATGGTTTTGGTTGAAATGAGATAATATATCTCAAATGTAAAATGCCTAGCACAGGGCCTGGCACATATGTGATGCTACATAAATGGAGGCTTTTCTTGTTGCTATCCCACCTTTCATATGAAACACTCAGGCTCCACCAAGACAAACCTGTCTGGTGCCTCCCAGGGGGTGTGAGCCCAGGACTGATTGAGTCTGCTTTAGTAGGTCTCAGGTGGGGCCCAACAATTTGCATTTCTAGCCAGCTGTCAAGTGATGCCAATGCTGTGGGTCCCCCTTTGAGAATGTCTGGTTTAGGTTACCTTATTTGGTTATCACCACAACCCTATAATGTAGGGGTCATTAGCCCTATTTTATAGGGAGGAAGACAGATGAGTTTGGGAAACTTGTTAGACTAATAGTTTGAATACTTGCTAAGGAGAAGCTGAGAAATTGCCTTCAAAGAATCTTCTGAATTTCTGATTTACTACAACAGGTGAAAGAAAAGCCAGACTACAGCTGTTCATCTCTGCTCTCCCATGACCCTCTAGTGGCAAGGACATCATCAGAATGAGACAAAAAATGTCACTGACACATACCCAGCACTTCATGGTCCCAGAGAGCATGATGAACACTGAAGCCAGGCATCCTTGAGAACTTTAAATGGAGAAACTGAGGCATGGAAAAGTTTAATAATTTGCTTGATTTTACCTAGTGTATGAATGGCAACATTGGGATGTCATATATTCTGAAACCTCATTAATAATTAATTATAAGAGTAAAAATTTGGAGCTGCTGTTTGCCATCTTGATTGCTATCTGCCATGCCCACCATCCAAAAAGTGACTGAATGCAGAGGCAGTGTAATAAGGTGAAACGGATACTAAATAGGAGCCAGATTTCATTTATCCTATATTTATTGAATGTCTTTCACATGCTAGGCACTGTTATAGGTGCTGGGGATAAAATGGTAAACAAAATAGATAAAATTCTTGTTTTTGTATTCTAAAGGCAGTGAGACAATGAATAAATGCAGTTAAAAAAAAAACAACAAAAACCAGGAAATTTAAGAGAGTAACAAACGGTTTGAAGAATATTAAAACCAGATAATGTTGGGGTAAATGACCACAAACTCAGGAATTTATAAGCCTGGGTTTAATGGTTTACTAAAGATGAAGAAAGAAATGCAGAGGATCGAGTACCAGTCAGAGGCTGGGACTAGCACACTCCAGTTCTCAACATTCAGTTTTATGGGCTGTCTTTTACCCATAAGTATAATCCAAGATTTGCCCACCAAACATCTCCAGAAATTATTTTAGGATCCTCAGAGAAGGGAAGCTCTTATAATCACATGTAAACAAACTACAAAATGCTGATGATACATTTGAAAAGTTATTTAGGAATACATTTTGAAAATGGGAGAAATAGTAGTATGTGAGATTGTGTATATATATAACAAAATATTCAGATATGCATTTTAAAGACAAGGGCAAAAAAATCACAGAATTGATTCAAGCAAGAATTATCATTGGATGGATCAGCTGGTGTGTGCGCACATGTGTTCTCAACTCTGACCTGAGTGATACCACGGTATTAGCTTGGAGTCAGCCACAGCAGGAGTATTTAAACCAGAAAACTGGCAATACAATGCAGACCTTTTAAAATTATTACTTTTTCCCAGAGGGCTGGTTGTTTTGGGGAGAAACTCCTCCATAAACCTCTCATGTCCCTACTCATCTGATGTGTATGCTGAGAAGATAAGGCCCTGACTGCTCGCTCCTCAGACTGTTTCTCAGGGTTGTATCATAGCAAGCAGCTTGGAAGGATGTGGTAATACCTCACTCAGGAACAAAAAGAAGGCTTGTTTACTGCTTGCTATAAATTGGAGGATTCTTGAAGGCCAGTCTTATAACACAACCCACTGCATAGGCAGGTATCCATCTGGTTCCTCCATTTGCCCTCTTGGACTTGGGGGCCAGGGCAACCCGATGTGAGCATGCTAATGTTCGTGATGCTGGCTGTGCTGTGAGCCGCCCAGTCTGTGGGCTCTGTCACAAATGCCTTGTGTTCTCTGCAAGCACCCAAGGAGCAGTAACAGGCTAGCCCAAAAGTAGGGCAAAATCAGATTGCAGCTTTGACAGTTTTAGTGACAGAGATGGGATGCTGATGTGACATAATTTTCTGGGAGAGGAAGGACAAGGCTTCTGTGAACCATGTTCAGGGAGATGAGAAAACTTCCTGGGACTGGTAATGAATGATGCTGGCCTCGTAGTGGGGAGGAGGAGTGTGTGTATGGAGGGTGGGGGTGGAGGAAAGGCTTCCCACTACCCTGCTAGTATACACAAATTGAATGAATGCTTCAAGACTGAGCTGCAGAAAGTAGGAAAGGACAAGCTCCACAAATTGTGCCTGATTGTTGCTGCTTGTGCGTATTGCTCATTCTTTCCTCTCTGGGGGCACAGGGAGGAATGTTATTGTGGCAACAGGCAAGCTGACAAACATGGCCCCAGCTGAAAGGCAACCTGTCTGTGGCTATTTATCTAGGAGTCCCCAAACTGAACAATTGGTATCAGCAACAAGGACCTTGTATTAAAACAGAGTTTTGGGTGAACCGAAAGCATTCATTTGGATGAACTGAAAACACTGGTTAAGCCATAAGCAGGAGGCCACTCAAAGAAAAGTGAACGCAATGCTTTGCCTATGCACAGAGTGCTGCAGTCGTCTACCTGGTCCTTCTCACAGCTGGACTTGATCGGTGAGAAAGTGGGGCGCCGGGCACAGGGATCCCCAAAGGCCCTCAGAACAGCAGAACTGTAGTTAGTGGGATGTGTTCGGCACTGAAAAGGTGGATTCTGGGCCCTGGTGCCTGCTGGCCACCAGGCAGCATACAAGGGAAGAAGCAGTGCTGGTGCGTAGGCTCTAATCCCAGGGGAGGGGTTGACAGAGGGACAAATGACTAACAGTATATTTCCTTCCTGCCACTGCTGCCGTCCCACCATTGCCTAGATTCTCCTGCTACCCTTAAATCCCTGACCTCCCAGTTGGGAAATAGCATCATCTGGAGACTTGCTGCAGACATTCAAGTTAGACTCCTTGGTGCCTGAATTCAGTTTATGAGATTTGGACAGTTTGAAGTAGGAAAGGGAAGCTGAAGTGGCCTTTTATGTGGGGCTTCTGGGCCATTTCTGTGTACTGTGGTGGTCTCCACTGCTGAATGCATAATTGGTAATGATGTTTTTTACGCTTGTACAGTGAATGGCCATATGTGTCAGAGGGTATTTTCCTGCTCAGGGACTACCACATGTACCACCCTTTCCTGGCTGGTCCAACAGAAACAATATATAAACTCAGGTGGGAAAAGGGAAATATCAGCTTCCATTCAGGGCATAATGACTGCTGGAGTACTAGGAGAGGCCATTTCTCTCTACAGTAGTACTGCCTTTCTGACACAGCTACCAAATACTGCTGACACTGAGCCCCCATCCCCGCCTGCTAAGTTCTTGTTCAAGCTGAAAGTCTTGCCAATGGAGATCTTGTGACTATCAGGCTGGGAACCCTTTTTGGGATGGGTCAACACGGACTCAGCTCTACAAGGTGGAAAGGGTCCAGTGAGTCTGTGTTATCGAATGGAAATGGTATATTTAAGAGAGCAGCTCTAGTGGCATCTGAGTTTTACATGAAACTCAGTGAATTTCATGAAAGTTTACATGAAAAAATGACAGTCATCTCTTTGGGAGAAGCTTTATCCCCAAATCCACTGCCTGAAGCAAAGATGCCAAACTCAATGGGGCCTTTGATTCACTGAGACTGACCTATAATCCTGGGCCTGGTTTGCTTGGGTTCAGTTAAATTAAAAGCTGATGGTGTCCACTGGGTGGCAGCAGCTATCCCACCCCAGCAACAATTCTGGAAGACCAACCGGCAAAATGGCCTGAATCACCTTTGCCTTAGACAAAACTTTCATGGCCTCTTACTGACTTTGGGGCAGTTACAGTGGCCTAGCCAGTTGGTTTGCCAAGTGGAAGACCAAGACTGGCAGATCAAAGATAGCCACTTTTGGGTCATGAACTGGCTAAACAAATTATGTACACCCATCAGACAGTCTGGGTCACCCAGATGCCCATGGTAAGGGACTGTTCTCTGCTCAGATCCAGTAGAATTAGGCTGTTGGTTGCACTGCAATTCCCAGATTGCCACCATTGCCCCTTGGTTTCATCATTGCGTTGGATGGGGCAGCACATTGATTCTCACAGATGGGGCACACTGTAAAGGGCTGTTTGTTTCTGATGGATGCAGATGTTCCCACTGCATTCCAGACCTGTGATTTCTGCAAAAATTTGACCTGTTTATACTGTGGTGGAGGAGACCACATTACATGGAACATTACCTCTGTCTGTTCCTGGCCACTTGGCTACATAAATCTTTGACCCTTTTTGGGACTACTGATGTTGCCTCACTACTTTGACACTTCTGCAGGGCATAGTATTGCTGATCCTGTCCAATAATTTGGCTCTAGCTACACCATTGCAGTTCTTACAACTAAACCATTTCATGTGTTAGGCTTTCTGGATCATTTGCAAAGACCATCTAACAATGGGCTAATAGTCAAAGAATTTAGTGGACATACCATGTTCCCTACCATCCACAGTACTGCTGGGTGTTAGAACAGCATTCTCAAAAATCAACTCAGAAAGACTTTTTACTGTCCCTTACCTTTTTCCTGGTTCATATACTTTAGTAAGACAATTTGGTCACTTAATGTGTGGCTGTCCCAAGAAAGATTCATTCCTTTTGGCTGTTCCTTGTTAATGATGAGAACAGGAATAGAGAGTTACACAGGCCTATTTTGAAAATTTGGCATTTTTCACCCTGGACATTCTTGGAGATATCTTTCTTTTCCCTAACAGCAAACCCTGGTCATCTTGGCTGGTACCCTGTCTAGGTAGCAGCCTGCATAAAAGGGACCTGGGATGTGATTCGTCCTATTTTGCAGTGTCTGATGCCATCAATGGTTACAAACACACAGTCTGGTGCAATTTTGTTTCAATCTGACTGATAAAAATTCACATACTTCTTCTGACACCTGAGCAGCTGTGGGTTATGCCGTGTATGGAGGCCAAGGTCGTGACTACTTGGTGATGCTGCCTATGTTTATTAACTAAACCAATATAATGATGACCCAAATCAAGTTTCATAACAAATCTCAAAATGGAGTAACTGGATGCTTTCAGTTTATATGTTTGCATGTGGAGGAGAGTGGGCCACAAAATGTCTTACCACTGGGAATGGGAGCTATTGCTCCCTGTAATTATTGGCAATGGCACCAAAGACCAACAGATAGACTGACCTCTTCTGTGTGGTTATGATAGGTAATAGGCTGGCCTTAGACTATATTCTGGCAGTGGTAGGCAGAACAGTGGCCATCCAAAAATGTCCACATCCTAATCCCTGGAACCTGTGAATACATTACTTTACATGGTAAAAGGGACCTTGTGAATGTGATTAAATTAAAGATGTTGCTATGGGAGATTATCCCAGATTAGATGGGTAGACTCAGTGTAATCACAAGAGCTCAAGAAGGGCAAGGCAGAAGGATCATAAATAAGAAAGAAGATGTAAAGATGGAAGTCAGAGGTCAGAAAGGAGAGAAGATGCTACATTATTGGCTTTGAAAATGAACAAGAGGTCACAAGCCAAGGAATGTAGGTGTCTTCTAGAAACTGGAAAAGGCAAAGAAGCAGATCTCCTTCTTAGATTCCAAGAAGAATGCAGCCTTTTGGACCCATTTTAGACTTTTGACCATTAGAACTATTAAGATAATCAAGTTGTGTTGCTTTAAACCACTGCTTTTGTGGCAGTTTGTTACAGCAGTAATAGGACACTAATACAGGTTTTGGTACTGAGTAGGGGTCCTGCCATAACACCTACAAATGTGGAAGTGGCTTTGGAATTGGATGATGAATAGAAGCTAGAAGTATTTTGAGGAGCATGATAGAAAAAAGCCTAAATTGCCTTGAACAAACTATTACTAGAAATATTGATGTTAAAGACTCTGCCAGTGAGGCTCAGAATGAATTGAGGGGCATGGTATAGAAAACATATTTTAGAGAATATCTTAATCATCATGAATAGACTGTAGAAATATGGATGTAAAAAGTGCTGCTGGTAAAGGCTCAGAAGGAAATGAAGTGCATGTTATTAGAAACTGGAGGAAAGATAACCCTTGTTATATAAAAAGGCAGAAAGCTTAGTGTTGAAAGCAAACTAAAGAGTTGAAGCTATGTTGTATATTAGAATATGAGGGGAAACAGATGGATTGTGGGAAGAAGGTTAAGGAAAAAGAAAGCAGGACTTGATGATTTGGGAAATTCTCAATCTATATTTCAAGAGACACTAAAATTGGGAGATTAACTGCCAGGAATCTGTGCTCTGAAGAGAAAGCTAAGAGTGTGACTGGACAGCTTTTTGCTAGTGCTTCAGAAGGATTAAATGGCCAGGTATCACACAGTAGCTCTTTGAAGAGAGTAGGTATGTGACTCATGGATCCTTTCAGCCATCTCAGCAGAAGCCAGGAATGGAGATGAAATGATCAGGAAAGATCTGGGAAGGACCCTCTTGTCTGATGGAATGAATTCCTATGATATACACAGGAGATCCACAGGGTTTTGGAGAATGTTATATGAACAGAAACACTGCCAGCTTGGAACAAAAGGTACAGAGAGGATGAGACAAAGGAAGGCTATAGGACTCCCCAAAATTCTACAGGTGGAAATGGGATGATAAAACTACCAATTTGCAAATATGCAAAACCTTTCAAGAAATAGAAAGAATAACTCCAAGGGCAAAGAGGGTTATTTGGCCCAGAGGATTATTCCCAGGCCTTGAAACCTAATGGAATTTGCCTTACTAGATCTCAAAATTGCTTGGGAGCAGTGAGTCCTTCCCTCCTTTCATTTTTTTTCTCCACAGATACATTTTATTACACAGGGAAAAAAAAGTAACTACAGTGGAAAAATATGGCATCTTAACCAAGTAATCAAAATTAACACCACTCTAGGGTTTGCACCAGTGGAAATTGTGTGCTACCTGAAAAGATGCAATGAGAACACAACATCTGTGAGATTCATGTCAAAAGTATAGAATATGAATCTAACCTTGAAGAAACACAAGAGAAACCTAAATAGAGAGACATACTGCAAAATAACTAGCTTGTATTCAGGCTCATGACAGACAAAGTCACACTGAGGAATTGTTCCAGATGAAAGAAGATTAGAGGAGACTCATGATGTTGGACTGGTTCTTAAGTAGTACAAGAACATTTTCTTTCTCTTTTGCTATAAAAGACATATTATTAAGACAATTGATGAAAATTGAGTAAGATCTGTATATTATATAATAGCTGGGTATCAATATTATTTTTCTAGATTTTAATAACTGTACTGTGGTTAAGTAAGAGTATGTCCTTGGTTTTTGATAGATACACAGAATTATTTATATCTGTAACTTTCTCCCAAACAGTTTAGGGGGAAACACACACACACACACACACACACACACACACACGCAAAATGATAAATAAATGTGTTAAGATACTAATGTTTGGTAAATTTGCACCAAGAGTATATGGGGATTACTTGTGCTATTATTGAAACTTTTCTAAAAGTTTCACACTATTTTCAAAATAAACGATAAAATAAAAAAAGTTAAAAAACAAAATGAGGAATCATAATAGACACGTTAAAATATCCCTTGAAAGAATTTAAGAAGAAAGGGGAGTCACAGTATTTCTATTCTTCCTTCAGGGGAGTAGAACTTTGGGGGAATGAAACATTAAGGATATATATATATTTTTTAGATTTTTTTATTGAAGTACAGTTGACATACAGTATTATATTAGTTTCAGGTGTACAACATAGTGATTCAACATTTATATACATCATAAAATGCTCACTGCAGTTAAGTACAGTTACCATGTGTCATCATATCAACTTATTGCAATATTATTAGTTATATTCCCTATACTGTACTTTTATCCCTATGACATTTATTTATTTTTTATTTTTTACTTTTTTGTATTCTTTTTAGCTTTTTTTTTTTTTGAGAGGGCATATCTCATATTTATTGATCAAATGGTTGTTAACAACAATAAAATTCTGTATAGGGGAGTCAATGCTCAATGCACAATCATTAATCCACCCCAAGCCTAATTCTCGTCAGTCTCCAATCTTCTGAAGCATAACGAACAAGTTCTTACATGGTGAACAAATTGTTACATAGTGAATAAGTTCTTACATGGTGAACAGTACAAGGGCAGTCATCACAGAAACTTTCGGTTTTGATCACGCATTATGAACTATAAGCAATCAGGTCAAGTATGAATATTTGTTTGATTTTTATACTTGATTTATATGTGGATCCCACATTTCTCCCTTTATTATTATTATTATTTTTATTTTTAATAAAGTGCTGAGGTGGTAAGTAGATGCCAGATAAAGGTAGAAAACATAGTTTAGTGTTGTAAGAGAGCAAATGTAGATGATCAGGTGTGTGCCTATAGGCTAAATATTAATCCAAGCTAGACAAGGGCATTAAAACATCCACAGATGCAGAAGATTTCTCTCAAAACAGGGGGGGTGAGGTTCTAAGCCTCACCACTGTTGATCCCCAATTTCTCACCTGATGGCCCCCTGCAACTGTGCCTGTCTTAGGTTGTTCTTCCCTTGAGGAATCTTACCCGTCTCTGGCTAACCAGTCATCTTCCGGGGCCATACAGGGAGATGTAAAGTTGGTAAGTGAGAGAGAAGCCATATTGTTTGAAAAGGTAAGCCTTTTACTTCTTTGCAGATTTATGCCCTGTGGCTTCTATGCCCAGCATTTGTCTTGAGGTATCTTTACCACTTGGAGGAGTTATGATACTTGGTAAATTCGATATGAGGCACGAATTCTATTTAAGGGTTGTAATTAGAAAGGAAGAAGAAAAGCTATAGAGGTAGCAGACAGAAGGAAACATGGGAGGATTGATTGTTTCTTTGACATATCTTCTTGTAGAGTAACTTAAGTATGTATAGGTTTTAAACTACTAATTAAATTGCGCACACACATTAACATAATAGGAATACAGTTACATAACCAAAGCAGATCTATAATTACCAGCCATCTCCAGTGAAGCCAAGAAAACTAGTTAGGCACCCTAGGCATTTGTGAAAATTTGTCTATGATATGATGGATATTGTCCAACTGTACTTGAACAGTCTGAGAGAAATCAGACAAATTAAAACAACCCATTCCTGGGAACTGTTCACATCCCATATGTTCTCTTAACAGTAGATACTCTGTAGTTGTAAGATTTTGGAGAGCTACAACTTGCACTTCTCCTAATTCTTGGTTGAGTTCCAACAGTATAGATCCAGTCAAATGTGTTGTTTTACTGAAAGCACAGGCCAGCTTAGATATCTCTTTCTTCATTCCAATGGCAAGTCCAGGAACTGGTGGGATGGATGCAGCTACAACTGCAGCATCGCCTGGATCTTTGTTGAGGTTTTTTGATGATCATCTTCTGGTATGACTCTTGCAGAGAGTGCTGATGTTGGAAGTTCTTCTTCATATCGTATCTTAGTTCATTTTCTGGGTAGCCAAATTAGGCTTTGATCCCCTGTATAAACACAAACAGACCCTTTGCCCACACTTTGATATGCCCTTTATACCATTGTGTAGAACTCATTGGAGGTCACCACACAAGAACTGCCTTTTTTTTTTTTTAAGAGAAAGCAATATTATCAGAAAAGTGTACCTCCATAGCCGATCATCTGACACCCTTAAAGTGATCAAAATTAAGGATACTTAAAGCATGCATTAATTGTTGATTTACAGTTAGTTTTATCCTATCAAGGAGTAATCCCCCTTTTCTTTCTTTCTTTTTATTTTATTTTTATCTTTAGTGTACACTTACATGAAGAATATTATGTTTACTAGGCTCTCCCCTATACCAGGTCCCCCCTATAAACCACTTTACAGTTACTGTCCATCAGCATAGCAAAATGTTGTAGAATCACTACTTGTCTTCTCTGTGTTGTACAGCCCTCCCCTTTCTCCCTCCCCCCCTTTGCATGCTAATCTTAATATCCCCTTTCTTCTTCCCCCCTCTTACCCTCCCTACCCACACATCTTCCCCAGTCCCTTTCCTTTTGGTACCTGTTAGTCCATTTTTGGGTTCTGTAATTTTGCTGCTGTTTTGTTCCTTCAGTTTTTCCTTTGTTCTTATACTCCTCAGATGAGTGAAATCATTTGGTATTTCTCTTTCTCCACTTGGCTTATTTCACTGAGCATAATACCCTCCAGCTCCATCCATGTTGCTGCAAATGGTAGGATTTGCCCTCTTCTTATGGCTGAGTAGTATTCCATTGTGTATATGTACCACATCTTCTTTATCCATTCATCTACCGATGGACATTTAGGATGCTTCCAATTCTTGGCTACTGTAAATAGTGCTGCGATAAACATAGGGGTGCATCTGTCTTTCTCAAACTTGATTGCTGCATTCTTAGGGTAAATTCCTAGGAGTGGAATTCCTGGGTCAAATGGTAGGTCTGTGTTGAGCATTTTGATGTACCTCCATACTGCTTTCCACAATGGTTGAACTAATTTACATTCCCACCAGCAGTGTAGGAGGGTTCCCCTTTCTCCACAGCCTTGCCAACATTTGTTGTTGCTTGTCTTTTGGATGGCAGCCATCCTTACTGGTGTGAGGTGATACCTCACTGTAGTTTTAATTTGCATTTCTCTGATAATTAGTGATGTGGAGCATCTTTTCATGTGTCTGTTGGCCATCTGTATTTCTTTTTTAGATAACTGTCTGTTCAGTTCCTCTGCCCATTTTTAATTGGGTTATTTGTTTTTTGTTTGTTGAGGCGTGTGAGCTCTTTATATATTCTGGACGTCAAGCCTTTATCGGATCTGTCGTTTTCAAATATATTCTCCCATACTGTAGGGTTCCTTTTTGTTCTATTGATGGTGTCTTTTGCTGTACAGAAGGTTTTCAGCTTAATGTAGTCCCACTTGTTCATTTTTGCTGTTGTTTTCCTTGCCCGGGGAGATATGTTCAAGAAGAGGTCACTCATGTTTATGTCTAAAAGGTTTTTGCCTATGTTTTTTTCTAAGAATTTTATGGTTTCATGACTTACATTCAGGTCTTTGATCCATTTTGAATTTACTTTTGTGTATGGGGTTAGACAATGGTCCAGTTTCATTCTCCTATGTGTAGCTGTCCAGTTTTGCCAGCACCATCTGTTGAAGAGACTGTCATTTCACCATTGTATGTCCATGGCTCCTTTATCAAATATTAATTGACCATATATGTTTGGGTTAATGTCTGGAGTCTCTAATCTGTTCCACTGGTCTGTGGCTCTGTTCTTGTGCCAGTACCAAATTGTCTTGATTACTATGGCTTTGTAGTAGAGCTTGAAGTTGGGGAATGAGATCCCCCCTACTTTATTCTTCTTTCTCAGAATTGCTTTGGCTATTCGGGGTCTTTGGTGTTTCCATATGTATTTTTGAATTATTTGTTCCAGTTCATTGAAGAATGTTGCTGGTAATTTGATAGGGATTGCATCAAATCTGTATATTGCTTTGGGCAGGATGGCCATTTTGACGATATTAATTCTTCCTAGCCATGAGCATGGGATGAGTTTCCATTTGTTAGTGTCCCCTTTAATTTCTCTTAAGAGTGACTTGTAGTTTTCAGGGTATAGGTCTTTCACTTCTTTGGTTAGGTTTATTCCTAGATATTTTATTCTTTTTGATGTAATTATGAATGGAATTGTTTTCCTGATTTCTCTTTCTACTGGTTCATTGTTAGTATATAGGAAAGCTACAGATTTCTGTGTGTTAATTTTGTATCCTGCAACTTTGCTGTATTCCGATATCAGTTCTAGTAGTTTTGGAGTGGAGTCTTTAGGTTTTTTTATGTACAATATCATATCATCTGCAAATAGTGACAGTTTAACTTCTTCTTTACCAATCTGGATTCCTTGTATTTCTTTGTTTTGTCTGATTGCCGTGGCTAGGACCTCCAGTACTATGTTAAATAACAGTGGGGAGAGTGGGCATCCCTGTCTAGTTCCCGATCTCAGAGGAAAAGCTTTCAGCTTCTCGCTGTTCAGTATAATGTTGGCTGTGGGTTTATCATACATGGCCTTTATTATGTTGAGGTACTTGCCCTCTATTCCCATTTTGCTGAGAGTTTTTATCATGAATGGATGTTGAATTTTGTCAAATGCTTTTTCAGCATCTATGAAGATGATCATGTGGTTTTTGTCTTTCTTTTTGTTGATGTGGTGGATGATGTTGATGGATTTTCGAATGTTGTACCATCCTTGCATCCCTGGGATGAATCCCACTTTGTCATGGTGTATGATCCTTTTGATATGCTGTTGAATTCTGTTTGCTAATATTTTTTTTTTTTTTTTTTTAACTTTTTGGTTGAAATTTTTATTGAGATAATTGTAGACTCACAGGCAAGTGTAAGAAACAATACACAGAGAATCCTTCATGCACTTTTTCCAGTTTCCCCAAAAGTAACATTTTGCAAAATTATGGTATAAATCACAACCAGGATTTAACATGGATACAACACACCCATCTTATTCTCCTCACTCTGAGGCCTTAATCCCTGGCAACAACTATACTCTATCCTCCATTTATAAAATTTTGCCTTCAAAAATGTCATATAAACAGAATCATACAGTATGTAACCTTTTGGAATTCTGATTTCAGAACTCAGAGTAATTCCTCCGTGATTCCAAAGTGTGTATTAATAATGTATTCCCTTTGTTACGGCTGAGCAGTATGCTGTGGTATCCATGTGCCATTTTAACCCCTCAGCTCTTGAAGGACATCACAGCTCTTACAAATGACAAGTTTCTGGCTTTTACAAATAAAGCTGCTATGAATATTCATGCACAGGTTTCTTCCTTTTTTTATAGTTCTACTTTTTTTTTTTTTTTTTTTTTTGAGAGGGCATCTCTCATATTTATTGATCAAATGGTTGTTAACAACAATAAAATTCAGTACAGGGGGGTCAATGCTCAATGTACAATCATTAATCCATCTCAAGCCTAATTCTCGTCAGTCTCCAATCTTCTGAAGCATAACGAACAAGTTCTTACATGGTGAACGAATTCTTACAGAGTGAATAAATTCTTACATGGTGAACAGTACAAGGGCATTCATCACAGAAACTTTCGGTTTTGATCATGCAATATGACCTATAAACCATCAGGTCAAATATGAATATTCATTTGATTTTTGTACTTGATTTATATGTTGATCCCACATTTCTCCTATTATTATTATTATTTTTATTTTTAATAAAATGCTGAAGTGGTAGGTAGATGCAAGATAAAGGTAGAAAACATAGTTTAGTGCTGTAAGAAGGCAAATATAGATGATCAGATGATCAGGTGTGTGCCTATGGACTAAGTATTAATCCAGGCTAGACAAGGGCAGCAAGACATCCACGGATGCAGAAGATTTCTCTCAAAGCAGGGGGGGTGAGGTTCTGAGCCTCACCTCTGTTGATCCCCAAATTCTCACCTGATGGCCCCCCTGCGACTGTGCCTGTCTTAGGTTGTTCCTCCCTTGAGGAATCTTACCCGTCTCTGGCTAACCAGTCATCTTCCGGGGCCATACAGGGAAATGTAAAGTTGGTAAGTGAGAGAGAAGCCATATTGTTTGCAAAGGTTAGCTTTTTACTTCTTTGCAGATTTATGCCCTGTGGCTTCTATGCCCAGCACTTGTCTCGAGGTATCTTTACCACCTGGAGGAATTATGATACTCGGTAAATTCGATATGAGGCACGAATTCTATTTAAGGTTTGTAATTAGGAAGGAAGAAGAAAAGCTATAGATGTAGCATATGAAGGAAACTTGGGAGGATTGATTATTTCTTTGACATATCTTCTTGTATAGTACCTTAATTATGTATAGGTTTTAAACTACTAACTAATTTGCACACACATATTAACATAATAGGAATACGGTGACATAAACAAAGCAAATCTATAATTACCAGCCATCTCCAGTGAAGCCAAGAAAACCATTTAGGCACCCTAGGCATTTGTGAAAATTTATCTATGATATGATGGATATTGTCCAACTGTACTTGAACCATCAGACAAATTAAAGCAGCCCATTTCTGGGATCTGTTCACATCCCATATGTTCTTTTAACCATAGATAGTCTATAGTCATGAGATTTTGGAGTGCTACAACTTGCACCCCTCCCAACTCCTGGTTGAGTTCCAACAGTACAGATCCAGTCAAATTCGTTGTCTCACTGTATGCACATGCCAGCCTAGACATCTCCCTCCTCCTTCTTATGGCAAGTCCAGGAGACGGTGGGCTGGATGCAGCCACAACCGCAGCATCGTCCGGATCCCTGTGGAGGCTTTTTGATGATCATCCCCCGGCACGAGTCCTCCAGAGAGTGCTGATGCCGGAAGCTCCTCCTCATATCGTATCTTAGTTCATTTTCTGGGTATCCAAGCTAGGCCTTGATCTTCTGTGTAGAAACAAACAGACCCTTTGCCCACACTTTGACATGCCCTCTATACCACTGTGCAGAACTCATTGGAGGTCAGCACACAGTAACTGCTTTTTTTTTTTTTTTTAATTAAGAGAAAGGAATATTATCAGAAAAGAGTATCTCCATAGCTGATCATCTGACACCCTTTAAGTGATCAACATTAAGGATATTTAAAGCATGCGTTGATCTTTGATTTACCAATAGTTTTATCCTGTTAAGGAGTAATCCCCTTTTTCTTTCTTTCTTTCTTTCTTTTTTTTTTAAATTTTTAATCTACACTTACCTGAAGAATACTATGTTTACTATGCTCTCCCCTATATCAGGTCCCCCCTAACAACCACATTACGGTTACTGTCCATCAGCTTAGCAAAATGTGGTAGAGTCACTACTTGTCCTCTCTGTGTTGTGCAGCCCACCCTCCCCTTTCTCCCTCCCCCCCATGCATGCTAATCTTAATACCCCCCTTCTTCTTCCCCCCCCCTTATCCCTCCCTGCCCACCCATCCTCCCCAGTTCCTTTCCCTTTGGTACCTGTTAGTCCATTTTTGGGTTCTGTAATTCTGCTGCTGTTTTGTTCCTTCAGTTTTTCCTTTGTTCCTATACTCCTCAGATGAGTGAAATCATTTGGTATTTCTCTTTCTCCGCTTGGCTTATTTCACTGAGCATAATACTCTCCAGCTCCATCCATGTTGCTGCAAATGGTTGGATTTTTCCACTTCTTATGGCTGAGTAGTATTCCATTGTGTATATGTACCACATCTTCTTTATCCATTCATCTACAGATGGACATTTAGGTTGCTTCCAATTCTTGGCTATTGTAAATAGTGCTGCGATAAACATAGGAGTGCATCTGTCTTTCTCAAACTTGATTGCTGCGTTCTTAGGGTAAATTCCTAGGAGTGGAATTCCTGGGTCAAATGGTAGGTCTGTTTTGAGCATTTTGATGAACCTCCATACTGCTTTCCACAATGGTTGAACTAATTTACATTCCCACCAGCAGTGTAGGAGGGTTCCCCTTTCTCCACAGCCTCGCCAACATTTGTTGTTGTTTGTCTTTTGGATGGCAGCTATCCTTACTGGTGTGAGGTGATACCTCATTGTAGTTTTAATTTGCATTTCTCTGATAATTAGCGATGTGGAGCATCTTTTCATGTGTCTCTTGGCCATCTGTATTTCTTTTTTGGAGAACTGTCTGTTCAGTTCCTCTGCCCATTTTTTAATTGGGTTATTTGTTTTTTGTTTGTTGAGGCGTGTGAGCTCTTTATATATTCTGGACGTCAAGCCTTTATCAGATCTGTCATTTTCAAATATATTCTCCCATACTGTAGGGTTCCTTTTTGTTCTATTGATGGTGTCTTTCACTGTACAGAAGCTTTTCAGCTTAATGTAGTCCCACTTGCTCATTTTTGCTGTTGTTTTCCTTGCCCGGGGAGATATGTTCAAGAAGAGATCACTCATGTTTATATCTAAGAGGTTTTTGCCTATGTTTTTTTCCAAGAGTTTAATGGTTTCGTGACTTACATTCAGGTCTTTGATCCATTTTGAGTTTACCTTTGTATATGGGGTTAGACAATGGTCAAGTTTCATTCTCCTACATGTAGCTGTCCAGTTTTGCCAGCACCATCTGTTGAAGAGACTGTCATTTTGCCATTGTATGTCCATGGCTCCTTTATCAAATATTAATTGACCATATATGTTTGGGTTAATTTCTGGGGTCTCTAATCTGTTCCACTGGTCTGTGGCTCTGTTCTTGTGCCAGTACCAAATTGTCTTGATTACTATGGCTTTGTAGTAGAGCTTGAAGTTGGGGAGTGAGATCCCCCCTACTTTATTCTTCTTTTTCAGGATTGCTTTGGCTATTCGGGGTCTTTGGTGTTTCCATATGAATTTTTGAATTATTTGTTCCAATTCATTGAAGAATGTTGCTGGTAATTTGAGAGGGATTGCATCAAATTTGTATATTGCTTTCGGCAGGATGGCCATTTTGACGATATTAATTCTTCCTAGCCATGAGCATGAGATGAGTTTCCATTTATTAGTGTCCCCTTTAATTTCTCTTAAGAGTGACTTGTAGTTTTCAGAGTATAAGTCTTTCACTTCCTTGGTTAGGTTTATTCCTAGGTATTTTATTCTTTTTGATGCAATGGTGAATGGAATTGTTTTCCTGATTTCTCTTTCTATTGATTCGTTGTTAGTGTATAGGAAAGCTACAGATTTCTGTGTGTTGATTTTGTATCCTGCAACTTTGCTGTATTCCGATATCAGTTCTAGTAGTTTTGGAGTGGAGTCTTTAGGGTTTTTTATGTACAGTATCATATCATCTGCAAATAGTGACAGTTTAACTTCTTCTTTACCAATCTGGATTCCTTGTATTTCTTTGTTTTGTCTGATTGCTGTGGCTAGGACCTCCAGTACTATGTTAAATAACAGTGGGGAGAGTGGGCATCCCTGTCTGGTTCCCGATCTCAGTGGAAATGCTTTCAGCTTCTCGCTGTTCAGTATAATGCTGGCTGTGGGTTTATCATATATGGCCTTTATTATGTTGAGGTACTTGCCCTCTATTCCCATTTTGCTGAGAGTTTTTATCATGAATGGATGTTGAATTTTGTCAAATGCTTTTTCAGCATCTATGGAGATGATCATGTGGTTTTTGTCTTTCTTTTTGTTGATGTGGTGGATGATGTTGATGGATTTTCGAATGTTGTACCATCCTTGCATCCCTGGGATGAACCCCACTTGGTCATGGTGTATGATCCTTTTGATATACTGTTGAATTCTGTTTGCTAATATTTTATTGAGTATTTTTGCATCTACATTCATCAGGGATATTGGTCTGTAATTTTCTTTTTTGGTGGGGTCTTTGCCTGGTTTTGGTATTAGGGTGATATTGGCTTCATAGAATGAGTTTGGGAGTATTCCCTCCTCTTCTATTTTTTGGAAAACTTTAAGGAGAATGGGTATTATGACTTTTCTGTGTGTCTGATAAAATTCTGAGGTAAATCTGTCCGGCCCCGGGGTTTTGTTCTTGGGTAGCTTTTTGATTACCGTTTCAATTTCTTTGCTCATAATTGGTTTGTTTAACTTTTGTGTTTCTTCCTTGGTCAGTCTTGGGAGGTTGTATTTTTCTAGGAAGTTGTCCATTTCTTCTAGGTTTCCAGCTTGTTGGCATATAGGTTTTCATAGTAGTCTTTAATAATTCTTTGTATTTCTGTGGAGTCTGTCGTGATTTTTCCATTCTCATTTCTGATTATGTTGATTTGTGTTGATTCTCTTTTTCTCTTAATAAGTTTGGCTAGAGGCTTATCTATTTTGTTTATTTTCTCAAAGAACCAGCTCTTGGTTTCATTGATTTTTTCTATTGTTTTATTCTTCTCAATTTTGTTTATTTCTTCTCTGATCTTTATTATGTCCCTCCTTCTGCTGACTTTAGGCCTCATTTGTTCTTCTTTTTCCAGTTTCGATAATTGTGCTGTTAGACTATTCATTTGGGACTGTTCTTCCTTCTTCAAGTATGCCTGGATCGCTATATACTTTCCTCTTAAGACTGCTTTCGCTGCGTCCCACAGAAGTTGGGGCTTTGTGTTGCTGTTATTTGTTTCTATATATTCCTTGATCTCTATTTTGATTTGTTCATTGATCCATTGATTATTTAGAAGCATGTTGTTAAGCCTCCATGTGTTTGTGAGCCTTTTTGTTTTCTTTGTAGAATTTATTTCTAGTTTTATACCTTTGTGGTCTGAAAAATTGGTTGGTAGAATTTCAGTCTTTTGGAATTTACTGAGGCTCTTTTTGTGGGCTAGTATGTGGTCTATTCTGGAGAATGTTCCATGTGCACTTGAGAAGAATGTATATCCTGTTGCTTTTGGATGTAGAGTTCTATAGATGTTTATTAGGTCCATCTGTTCTAGTGTGTTGTTCAGTGCCTCTGTGTCCTTACTTATTTTCTGCCTGGTGGATCTATCCTTTGGGGTGAGTGGTGTGTTGAAGTCTCCTAAAATGAATGCATTGCAGTCTATTTCCCTCTTTAGTTCTGTTAGTATTTTCATATATGCTGGTGCTCCTGTGTTGGGTGCATATATATTTAGAATGCTTATATCCTCTTGTTGGACTGAGCCCTTTATC